>NC_135236.1:462758887-464085137 GCF_051348905.1 Ranitomeya variabilis
ACCGTCCAGGAGCTCCGCTCCTCACGCTGACTCCTCGTCAATCCTGGCTTCGCCAACACAGTTGCCATCCCAGGCTCTGTAGGTACATGTTCTCACCAGGTGCTATTCAGGAAGTCACCACTCACAGGAGCTTCCAACACAGACCATCCAGGTCCACGGTCTCTGCACGTGCTCTTCAGGAAGTCTCCACTCACTGGAACTTCCAACACAGACCTGACCTTTTTCACTACCTACCACACAGACCATTCAGGTCCAAACACTCTGAAACATGTGACCACACACCATGGTCAAATTATGTACCTGTAACCCTTCCCTAGATAGGAGGTTTGTGCGGTTGGCCTGACCCGCCCAGCTCTCTAACCAACCCTGCAAGCCTCCCTTTACAACTATACAAATACGTGTCTGACTACAGGTCCCAGAACAACATTACGTCAGGCTTACAGTGCAGACTCCCTCTGTGACACATACCGGCCATTTACAATCATGCTGACAGTTTCATAATCACCATTACAGATATGCCTCCATGCTTACCCTGAGGAGCACATATAGTGCCCCCTGGTTGTAACATGGGTCACTGCACCACAAAATGCATGCGTACGCAAGGACATGTGTTCAATACGCATGTGTAATTTTAATGAATTGGTCCAGGAAGTTATTCAACCACCTGCTAATTGCTAGCTCTATGAAAGAAAGTGTGGACACTGCAAGGCCATAACTCTCTGGACTCTGGATGATAGCAGAAAACTGGCTATGTAAGTATAGAACCTTTGAAAATGTCTGTCCCTCTCAGTGCTGTTTGTACTTTGAACTATTTTTTTCTGTTACTTTTAGACTTGCCGACTCTCCTGGTGCAGTGGTTGTTTCCTGGTTGTCTCCTGGTGCAGTGGTTGAGTTCTGGTGCAGTGGTTGTTTCCTGGTTGTCTCCTGGTACAGCGGTTTTCTCCTGGTTGTCTCCTGGTGCTGCTTTCTGTCCTGGTGAGGACAACACTGTCTATGTAAGTATAGAAGCTTTGAAAATGTCTGTCTCTCTCAATGCTTTTTCTGTTACTTTTATATTTTTTTACTTTCCTGATTCATTGGTTATCTCCTGATGCAGCGGTTTTCTCCTGGTTGTCTACTGGTGCTGTGGTTGTCTCCTGGTGCTGCTTTGTGTCCTGGTGAGGACAACACTGTCTATGTAAGTATAGAAGCTTTGAAAATGTCTTTCTCTCTCAATGCTTTTTCTGTTACTTTTAGATTTTTTTACTTTCCTGATTCAGTGGTTATCTCCAGGTGCAGCGGTTTTCTCCTGGATGTCTACTGGTGCTATGGTTGTATCCTGGTGCTGCTTTCTGTCCTGTTAAGGACAACACTGTCTATGTAAGTATAGAAGCTTTGAAAATGTCTGTCTCTGTTCCTTGTAGACTGGTCGACTCTCCTGGTGCTGCAGTTTTCTCCTGGTTGTCAACTGGTGCTGCTGTTGTCTCCTGGTGCTGCCATCTTTCCCTGGCCTGTGCTGACTGCTGTGCTATTGGACTACTGCCTGTGATGTAACTATTGGTGTCCATGTTTTGGTTTTTTTTCTCAACATTGTGTTAGGATCTTAAGTTTAATTTTTCTTCTCTGTTCCTTTCTGTAGTTGACTGCTGCCTGCTCTTCAAAAATGTCATCAAGCAAAGAACTGACTTCCCAGGGTGGACCTGACAAAGATTATATAATCACATTTTCTATACTGATTGGTATGTATTAACTGGCAATACTTCACATGTGTTAAATCAATTAATTTTTTTACAGGTATCTACCAGTGATGAAGAGCAGTCAAGTGGAAATTAAGCTTCCCAGGAATGTCGGGCCCATGTGTCTCTGGAGGATAAATGGGGCATAGTAGTCTTTTCATCAGAGTTCTACTAGAATTTTTTTGCAGTTTTAATTGAAATTCTTTTTTTCTATTTTTTCTATAGGTTTCACAACGGGAAGAAGCCACACTGGATATAGACAATGAAAAATGAATCCACCTTGTGCAAGAGCGAGTACCGTTGTGGGACACCCGTGACCGTCAGCACTCCGACAATGTGGTGACGTTTGTGGGAAGAAGTGGCAACATCGCTGCTGGCTGATTGGGACTGTGCCACGCCACATGCCAGAAATGATTTTGGTAAGTATTGCAATATGGTCTGACGCGGTAGTGAACCTATTAATGTATGTGCATTGTTTTCCAATTAATTTTTTCTTTTCATTCCCCCTTCACAGTGAAGAGAATCAAAATCCCTTGGCACTCGATGAAGGACCTCTTCAACAAGGACATCAGAGAGGAGATTCGGGTTCGAAGTGGTGCTGCTCAAAGGTTATGGAAATACAAATACCACCAGAATCTTGCATTTCTGAGGCCTGCGCTTGCTCAGCGAATGTAAGTAATTTTTTTTAATAATGATTTTTTTTTCCCCACACAGAACCTGAAGCAGCACAACACAACCGGGATTTTTTCAATAATGTTTTTCTTTTTTCCACACAGAAGCTGGTGCAGCACAACACAACCTGGATCATCCTCTTTTGAAGAGACCCCTGATCTACCAGCCACTGAACAGAGGCAGTCCCAATCATCCACCAGCGATGGAGCAACCTTGCAGGCTTCACAGGCTGGGGAACAGGCAGCCGGTCCATCAGATTTTACCCTCTCTCAGCCCTCTGCCGCTGCTTTTGTTGGGTCTTCTCGTCAGCAGCAGAGGGCCAGGGAGAGGGCAAGCATGCCCGAGTTTATGCACTTAAGCTAGGTCTTCCAGGATGGGATTAGGGTGCTTGGTGATAGACTGAAGAGTGGGTTCACCCATGTGAACACACTTTTTACATGATGTCAACAAATGCCTTGACCGCCTGGAAGCCAAACTTGAGAGACCATTGCAACATTTTTTTCTGCAATAGAGCAGAGCGTGTCGGAAAACCTTATGCCTCAACTCCAGCTGAAAATCATGCAGGCCAGCCAGGCTGCTTACAGCCGTGCATTGCAGCAGCAGCAGTCCCAACAGCAGTCACAAAGCTACAATCAACAGGCAAGAGGATATTATCAGCAGCCCATCTATTTTCCAACTCCAACAGCACCGAACTATCCTCCAACACCACCACCGCCTCCAGTTCACATAGTGACCACGCTGCTAAGTTCCTCAACTCTGCAGCTGACAGCATCCACCTGTCACGATGGGTACTGGGTAGACTACAGCTGATTACCCGGGCCCCTGCGATATCCCTCAGACTAGGGTATACCCTGTCTGTCCCTCTCCCAGAATTTACACTGATGGTGTGCTTGTCTGGGCTGCCAGGCCTGACCCTGACTCCTGTTTCAGTCCTATGCTGAAACCTCCACCCGCCACCCAGTGATAAGACCACACACCAACCCCTACAGAAAGCACAGACAGGGAAAACTAAAAACGCACCACGCCGCAGACTCACAGGAAAACTCTATGATGTGCACAGGGCAAAACAAATACAAATATAGGAAGGAGAAATATGACAAAGGATAATACACCACCAGCTTCTCCTAGACCACCACTCCAGACCGAGATCACCAGGCACAAGACAAAAGCTATAATCGGCAACGCCCAAAGTCCAGAATGACTATTTAAAGGCCATGGGCGTGACCCAGCCTCCAACCCGATTACCAGCTAGATTAACCCCGGACAACCTGGATAAAGTCTAGCCGGCGCCACTGACCGTATAGTGGACGAATGTGGCATTACTGCTGTCTGTCAGACGCCCTAGTGTGAATATCGTCCGACATGACACCACCATGCTCCAGAGTCCAGCACCCAAGCAGCCAGCAGTATCCACGATGCTGCCCACTCCTGCACCCCTGCCCAGTCCAGCACCCCTGCCCAGTCCAACATCCCTGCATACAGTAGGATCCACAATGCGGCCCAGTCCAGCACCATGCCAGATGATTGCTACAGAGGCCACCACTCCCACTTGGCCAAGAAACCAAAGGCACAAAAAAATATTTCCACCAGAACGAAAGCTAGGAGCCAAAAGACCATTCCCACATTGAACTCAACACCTCCACCCTCACCTACCAATTTGTCACTACCTTCCCATGTGTCTGTCTGTCCCTTCCAGTTTGTCTAAAGATTCCCATGAATCCACTTTGTCACCTATCCCCAATGTCTCCACTGCCATCCCTGATCAAATCTTTCAATTTGTTGCCCCTTTCCCTGTAGACCGTTCTCCTGTAACCCCTTCCTCATCAACTACCACCCAATCCTCACAGCTCCACACCCCCAAAGTCCCCAACATCTCACCCTCATGTAAACCTGACGCAAAAACCAATGACCCTGACCTTAGCCCTTCTTTTTTGTTAAATTTTGTAAAATAAAAGTTGTATTTTGTTTGCACTATATCTTGTTTTATTTGTATCTTTATGTGCCACCCCCCAAACACACACATGTGTATTCTATTTTTGAGGGAAGGTATTTTATTATTTAACTTAACAAACATCAGCAAACGTTAGAGGTAAATTTTAACTTTACATGCACATTTTTACATCATAGGTACATTTAAACATAACAGGTATGTTACTTAGTGGCTTAAATAATTTTATCTTGCCATGCCACACGTCCATTATCTGAACGTAAGAAGCAAACTTATCCCTCATCTGGGCAACATCCACTGTGGTTCTCAGAGAGTGAAATTGGTAATCATGCAATGTAACAGGTTCCTCAGGTTGTAAGTTTGGCTGCTCTTTTACCAGGATGTAGTTGTGCAGAACCACACATGCTTTCACAACCTCATCAATAGTATAAATTTTTAGATGAATGGATGTACACAAAATGCGCCATTTAGATTCCAGCAATCCAAATGCACACTCCATGGTTCTTTGTGCCCTTGTCAGATGGTAGTTGTAAATTTTTTTTTAGAGTGATTTAAGTTACAACTTGATTGTGGTTTAATGAGGTTGGCACACATTTGGAACGCCTCATCCACAACAACAACAAAAGGCATTGGAGGTCTGTCAGTGTTGGGAAGAGGACATGGCTGCGGAAAATTAAAATCATTCCCATACAGACGTTGGCCAATGTCAAAGTTTTTGAAAGTCTGAGATTAATTTCCTTGTCCAAACGAGCCAATGTCCAAAGCAACAAATCTACACTCGGCATCCGCAATAGCGATTAGAGCAATGGAAAAGTATTTTTTATAATGGAACAACTCTGTTCCACTTCCAGCAGGTTTCATAATCCTAATGTGTCTGCCGTCCACAACCCCCACACAGTTAGGAAAATTACAAATTTCCTGGAATTTGGAAGCATTTTCAAGCCAGAGTTCAGTTGTGGGTTAGGGGAGGAATTTTTGCCACAGAATGTCAACTAAAGCACGACAGGTGTCTCCAATAATTCCTGAAAGTGTGGACACTCCAATCTTGATTTGAAAGTGGAGTGATGATAATGTCTCTCTGGTAGCCAGGAATCTGCGGAACAGAAAATGAGAAGAAAAAATCAGTACATGGGTTTTATAGCAATCATATTAATGCCAGGTGTTTCGTTTTCTAAATTACATACCTCAGGGTGACCAAAAGACGTTCCTCAGCAGGAATTGCTGAATGGAGCTGCGTGTCCTGCCTGGCGATGGATCCTTGGACACGTAGCAGCAGGTCATCGAAGCTCTGTTCTGACATCCTCGTGTAGTCAAAAAACTTCTCTGGGTTTTGCCGCAGCTCTGTGTACAAAGAGTGGTAGGCTCCACGGCTCTCTCGCAGTTCAAGGATGGGGTGTTTCCAATATCAACGATATCTTCTCCGTCATTCTCTTCTTCTTTGTTCTTGACAAGCAAAAGCAAAGGCTCAGCCAATTTCATTTGTAAATCCAGATCTTCATAGAAGCTGTCCAGGTCAAGACCCATCTTGCAGCTAGATACAGCGGCCAAAGATGAGGATTTCATCAGTGCAGTGTGTCTATATATAAAGAAGTCCCATGAGATACGCCTACTGGGTGTCTGATGTTAAGGAAAAGCTACTGCAAAACATTGGAAACTTCTAACGCATGCACATAAACAACGCAAAAACATGCAAAAACACATGCAAACGCAGCGTTTTGGCATCATGTGTAAGATAATGCAGATAAAAAACAACATGCGTTTTTGCATGCGTTTTTGCATGCATTTGCGCATGCAGATGATACGCTGCGCACTGAAACGCTAATGTGAACCTACCCTTACACAGATATATTTTAAAAAAACAAACATGCATCTGAAATATAACAGAATAGTTGTTCTTTCTGATCCCATCAAAAACTATTCAGACACTGCTAGCTTCTAAGGAATCAATATCATCTGAACTGTGTGATGCAGTGACCCCTGTTACAGCTAGGGGGCGCTGCATGTGCTCCTCAGGATATGTATGGAGACATATCTGTAGTTGTAATGGTTGAACTAGCTGCACACACCTCCCACTTATGGGAGTGGCTACAAGTATATAATATGACCATGTGGGTCACATGGGGAAAGAAGGATGGACCTGAGTGGTCTGTGTGCCAGGTCCTGGAGGGCCTCTGTGTTGGGAGGTCCTGGGAGTAGGACTAGATCCCTGAAGAGCACGTGGGGCATGGGGAAGGCCATGGACCTGGGGGCCTGTGTGTTGGATGGTCCCAGATGGAGATGGATGTCCTGAATAGCACACAGAGAGGATGCGTTTGGGGAAGCTACAGCCCATCTGAGGATCTAGACTTCCCTGAAAGAGTGAGTACTGACAGGAGTCAGCGTATGGAGCAGGAGCTCATAGAAGGTAACCCATAATATAGGGTGCTGTGTGGTCACCCACGGCAACTGGTCAGATAAGGATCAGCGTGTTTAGAGACTGCGACCCAATGTCATGTGTGCTATATGACTAGGGACATTGATGAACTGTTCGGCATACGGACACCCAAGGTAACTGGACGAAGTGAGAGGTCCAGCATGTTTAGTGTCCATTAGATAAAGCCAAATATGAAGTGTCTAAAGATAAAGCTGCAACTTAACCGGTTGGTGCCTATTGTGTTCTATGAAGTGTATAGGATGAACTGTGCATAATCAGGTTTATGATGCCATGATAAACCGTGTGGACTGTTTAAGTAGAAAAAACATGCCTAAGTGATTGAATCCCGTGCCAAGCGAGTGTTCCCCAATACTCTCAGTAAGTGCAATCTTACATATGGTGCTAGACTGTGGGCAATGATCCAGGAAGCATGTGTGAGGTGTTTGCTGTGGCTCGGTGGGGTCACAAAGTTTTTTTTTTCTCTCAAGTCACCTTGCTGTTGCTCGGTGGGGTCACGAAGTTTTCTGTGGATCGGTGGGTCCACAAAGCTAACAAGCGTCTGGCTGTAACTTGGCGGGGTTACGAAGTTTTGCTGTGGATCGGCGGGTCCACGAAGTCTCTGGTGCGGAGCCGGGCAGAGCTTTGTGGAGAGTAGCTGCAGTTTCAGCAAGATGTTCCGTAACAGCAGCTTGTGAACAGCACCTGGAGGTGCCGGCGTTTGTGGCTGCAGCAGAAGCTGTGACAGTACCAGAGGGAGCTGGTGAGGTGTCTTGAGGACAATGGTGGACCAGATAGTGTAGACTCTTAAAGGGCCAGTGCGACCTAAAGAGACGTTTTGTGTGTACTGTGCGAACTGGTGATTAAGAGTACCGTGGAAATCCCCGAAGTGTGCCCCAGGGAAGGGGTGGTGACCCTAAACAGGTGGTGTCCCTAAAAGTGGGCGGTAACCCGAATAGGGATAGTTGCCTAAAAAGGGGTGGAATCCCAAAAGGGGGCGGTAACCCAAATAGGGATAGTTGCCCAAAAAGGGGTGGACTCCCAAATGGGGCGGTAACCCAAACAGGGATAGTTGCCCAAATGGGGGTGGAGTCCCTAAAAGGGGGTGGTGACCTAAACAAGGGTGGAGTCCCAAAAGGTGACTTGGGTACCAGGTGTTGAGACCCCTGGTGTGTGACAGGTGTTCAACCCCACAAGTTTGAACAGAGGGGGGATATGTGATGCAGTGACCCCTGTTACAGCTAGGTGGCGCTGCATGTGCTCCTCAGGATATGCATGGAGACATATCTGTAGTTGTAATGGTTGAACTAGCCACACACACCTCCCACCTATGGGAGTGGCTACAAGTATGTAATGTGACCATGTGGCTCACATGGGGAAAGATGGATCTACATGAGTGGTCTGTGTGCCAGGTCCTGGAGGGCCTCTGTGTTGGGAGGTCCTGGGAGTAGGACTAGATCCCTGAAGAGCACATGGGGAGGCCTTGGACCTTGTGGCCTGTGTGTTGGACGGTCCCAGATGGGGATGGACGTCCTGAATAGCCCACAGAGAGGACACGTTTGGGAAAGCTACAACCTGTCTGAGGATGTAGACTGTCAGGAGGCCTGGTGAGCAAGGCATTGCCTGGGACGGTGATCCCAGTTCGGCAGCTTCCCTGAGAGTGAGTACTGATAGGAGTCAGCGTATGGAGCAGGAGCTCATAGAAGCGTATGGGGTGCTGTGCGGTCACCCACGGCAACTGGTCAGATAAGGATCAGCGTGTTTAGAGACCGCGACCCAATGTCATGTGCTATATAACTAGGGACATTGATGAACTGTTCGGCATACGGACACCCATGGTAACTGGACGAAGTAAGAGGTCCAGCATGTTTAGTGTCAGTGAGATAAAGCCAAATATGAAGTGTCTAAAGATAAAGCTGCAACTTAATGTCACCGGTTAGTGCCTATTGTGTTCTATGAAGTGTATATGATGAACTGTGCATAATCAGATTTATGATGCCATAATAAACCGTGTGGACTGTTTAAGTAGAAAAAACATGCCTAAGTGCTTGAATCCCGTGCCAAGTGAGTGTCCCCCAATACACTCAGTAAGTGCAATCTTACTTTATCAGTTGTAACACCAAAAAAAGAAAATAAGGTCATAGGCTTCCATGATGCCTATCTTAATAGGAGGGCATTGCAAAAATATAACATATAGCTCCTGCAAAGCCAAGGAGTCATAAATCAACTATCTATAGTACAGTAAGCAATTAAGTTTTATTGAAAAAATACAAAAACAACAAAGTACGTACATAGAATATTAAAAAATTCAAGGTGAAGAATCAGGTGTACAGTCTGGGGTCTAACTACATAAGGTAAGGAAGGGCAGTATAAAACATATGTATGAAAAGTACCTAAAGCTCAAGTAATACTGTGCCTAGATATCAATCTATTATGATCAAAAGTACAGAGTCACCAGTCATAAGTTTACATAGTACTGTAGATGGTATGAAAAATATCCTAAGGTGTTATAATAATGTGCATTCCCATGGCTTACCCATATCCCTGTGTCAGACCTCATGCCAGCATCCCCGATAAAAGAATTTCATGTGGGCTTCCTCGGCGGGTTGTGATAGACTGTGTGCTGACTAACAATATATACATTGGGTGAGACAATTTTCTAAGTAAATATATTTCTAAAGGTGCTATTGACATGAAATTCCAAGTGCCCTTAGATAAAGCTGACAAATATCGGCAAAACACGTGTCAGGGATAGTCTCAGCATACAGCATTAGTAATAAAATATGAACCTATAACGGTGTCCTAATATAACCCTAATAAAGGTATAGGTCTCACTAGTGTGTGCCTAAACAGCAGCTGTCTCCACGTGCTGGTTACTGCTATTAGCACAGTGAGTTATGGCGACAGATCGCTCTCAGTGAGCGCAGCTTTCATAAATATGTGCCGCCCAGAAGGATGTGCTTAGTTAGACACGCTTGATTTACATGTGCCTGAGAGCGGCATTTCTTGAACGTGCATCTGGCCCAGGGAGAGCGTGTCTTGCTACACAGTGTGAATTTACTTCTCAGTTCGGGGCTTTAGTTAATTATATGAGTACTATAGATGGTGGCCCGATTCTAACGCATCGGGTATTCTAGAATATGCATGTCCACGTAGTATATTGCCCAGCCACGTAGTATATTGCCCAGCCATGTAGTATATTGTTATGGACTGGTAATTTAGGAGCGACATGCGACTAGCTCTGGGCAGGTAGTAACTATACAGACCGCAGTTCCTGATCTTAACACAACACTAGCAGTAGCCGTGGGATGTTCCTGTCACTCCCTGGACACCTCGTCACAGCCGGAGAACTAGCTACCCCTAAAGGTAGAAACAGGAAAGCTATCTTGCCTCAGAGAAAATCCCCAAAGGATAGGACAGCCCCCCACAAATATTGACTGTGAGAGGAGAAGGAAATGACATACGTAGTATGAAACAAGATTTAGCAAAGGAGGCCAATTCTAGCTAGATAGACAGTAAGGAAAGAAACACTGTGTGGTCAGTAATAAAAACTAGAAAAAGTCCACCGCAGAGATATGCAAAAATCTTGACACCTGACTAAAGGTGTGGAGGGCAAAAACTGCAGCCCAGAGCTTCCAGCTTAGCTGAATAGATCCATACTGATAAGCTGGACAAATGAGCAAAACATAGAATGTGCTGAACAATAAAGTCCACAACAAGTGGACAGCAAAAGGACAAAAGGACTTATCTTTGCTGAACTGGACAGAGTGTCAGGGAAATCCAAAAGAGCAGTGGCTCCAAGCTGGAACAATTGACAACTGGCATTGATTGATGTAACAACTCTGCTGGCATCACGGCATGGCCTTGCATTTCTCACACTATCTTACCCACTGCTCCAGGCCATGATGTGGTTTCTGTTTTTTGCCAGCTCCATGTTCTGTGTCTCTGCTCTCTGCATGCTTCATAGTTCTGTGTATAGAGGGGCGGCGCCTGAACTCTCTGGTTCTTATAGGAATCAGGTGCATCTGTCCAATCTGTTCCTGACCAATTGCCAGGAGACCTCCAGTATTTAGTTCAGCTCCTCCCAGTGTTCTGGGCCTGTGCAATGTGTTAGCTCAGTTAGTTTCTTGCTTCTGAGTTTGCCTGGCCTTGCTCCGAGTTACTCCCTCTCTGGAGGATTCTCTGTGTTATTTCCTTGGTCTTGTTGTCCGCCTACCAGGAGGCAGTATATCCTGGTCCCAGTGTCTTTGTCCTTGTGTCTTGTTCCATTGCCTTGTCTGTACTTAGTTTTATCTCTGTCTCCTAGTCTTTGGCTTCCTTCCCTGTTTTCTTTCCTTGTATTCTCAGTCTGCTTACACTCCGCACTCTTGCAGCTCTGCCTGCTCTGAACCTTTGTTACTTTACCTCTGCTCCTCACTTCTGCGTTTCTGCTCCTTTCTACTCAGCTTATCTTCTGCTGTTGCAGTTATCCCTTGCTGCAGCTTCTCTCCACATTCTTTGTGGCTCTGCTCAGCTTTGCTGCAGAGACCCCTCCCGCAGCTCCTCTCCGCTCCTTGCGGTTCTACTTGGCTCCGCTCCTTGCGGTTCTACCTGGCTCCGCTCCTTGCGGTTCTACCTGGCTCCGCTCCTTGCGGTTCTACCTGGCTCCGCTCCTTGCGGTTCTACCTGGCTCCGCTCCTTGCGGTTCTACCTGGCTCCGCTCCTTGCGGTTCTACCTGGCTCCGCTCCTTGCGGTTCTACCTGGCTCCGCTCCTTGCGGTTCTACCTGGCTCCGCTCTTTGCGGTTCTACTTCTCCTGCACTTGGCTCCGCCTCCAGCTCTTGGCTCCGCCTCCTGCCTGTCTGCACTTGGCTCCGCCTCCAGCTCTTGGCTCCGCCTCCTGCCTGTCTGCACTTGGCTCCGCCTCCAGCTCTTGGCTCCACCTCCTGTGGTTTTGCACCTGGCTCCGCCTCCTGCTCTTGGCTCCGCCTCCTGCATTTCTGTTCTTGGCTCTAGCTCCTGTGCTTTCGCTCTGCATCCGCTCTTGCGGTCTTTATCTACTTATTCCTAGGTCCTTGTGTCTGAACAAGTTCTTACCCGTTCTACATACCTGCCTGCAGACCGGTCCCTACCGGTTCTTCCAGTGTACCAGTCTTGTTCACCAGTCCTGCCAGAGAGCCAGCCGTGCCCGCCTGCCTACCAGAGAGCCAGCCGTGCCCGCCTGCCTGACAGTGTTCCTGTTGTACCCGTCTGCCTGCCTATGTGCCAGCCGTGCCCGCTTGCTTGTCTATGTTCCGTTCCCCGGTGGGATCAGCAGCCACAACCAGACTCCACCCTGGAGTGGTACCTGGTAGCTTCCTATTGCACAAGTCTGACCTCACCATCAGAGGCTCCAGCGAACACCTAGGAAGCTACTTAGTTACGCCCCTTCCAGGGAGGTTTGGTCTGTGGTCCAGTGGGGCCACTCCCCCGCACGCCCGCGCCAACCAGTCTGGGCGCGAGCATGACAGTTTGCACAGGCCATGGCCTCCGCTGTATCCCATGTCCTACCGCTCGCAGAGCATGATTAACTTTTTTCCTGCCCGTATGAGCAACCTGAAAAATTTGTTCCACCAAGGGTGGTTCAGATTGAAGAGACCTCTGACCCAATTATTGTCTCTAATGCTCTCTTCAAGCAACTTCAGGCCTATGAGGAGGAGCACTACCCAGCTGACCCACCTAGGTTCTATGGGAATCCTGAAGAATGCCAGGGGTTCCTGAAGAAGTGCTTACACTACATCCTGCAGAATGCAGCTTGTTTCCCCTCTGACTGGGTCAAGGTGGGTTACATCATGTCCTACCTGGCCGAAGATGCTCTAATATGGATAACTCCCCTCTGGGAAGCAGGGGATCCTATTGTCATGAACCTAGGGGCCTTCCTAGTGGCCTTCCGTAAAGTCTTTGACAAGCCTTGTCCTGCTGCTCCTGTTAAGTCTTCCCCATCTAGATCCGTGAGGCGCTCCAGACGGGCGAAACCCGTGAAGAAACCCCCACGTCAAGCCATGACCGTCTGTGACCCTCCTGTTCCTCTACCCGTTAAAGCAGCAACCTGTGTGAAGCCTAAGAAGGTTGATGAGAGTGGGCTGGCAAAGCAGCAGCCTGAAATCAGCCATAAGAAGGGCATACAATGTCGCTGCTGTTGTGAGGAACACCTGGATGGCCTCTGTCCAGGGGATCTTAAGCTCCAAAACCTCGGGCCAGTTGGAGAGGCTGCCCCTGGCGAGAGTACTTCCTCTCCATCTAAGTTAATGACTGTTTCTCTGCCTTCTGGGAGCTTTGGTGTGTCTAAGCCACCTGTCATACGGAGTCGGTGTATGGTCTCCGTTCTTCAGCTCCAGAACCCAGTGTGGGCGTTACCTGATAATGGCCGAACCCTGCTAAAGAGCAGTCTAGTCCTGCAAGGACAACTACAGATCCAAGTTGGAGCCTTATACACGAAGAAGTTTGTTTTCCATATGCTGTCTGTTATGCCCATGGGTCATTCTAAGCCAAGGACTCTACCACCCGCTCTGGTCAAGAGTTGCAGTAAGGTGCTTCGTTTGAACTTACCCAGTCTTGAGAAGTGTCTGGTTCCCATGCGTCAAAGACACTCAGCAGTGACATCTTCTTCTGCTGGTCTGCTAGTCGTCGAGTCAAGCTGTGCTGACGTCACCGAAGATGGGGAAACGGTGACTATGTCTCCACACATCTCCAGCGACTATACCAGTAAACACTTAGTCGTCGAGTCAAGATGTGCTAATGTCACCGAAGATGGGGAAGCGGTGACGATCTCTCCTCACATCTCCAACGACTTTACCTGTATTCCATTCCTAGGAACATCCCCGCCGCTTGGACGATTTCTTCTGGATAACGGGCAGAAGATGTTCCCTATGTTTATACCTTCTGCGTCCATGTGGCCGGCTGGTGAAGATTTCAAAACAGAAGTTTGTTCACCTCAATTCTTCTCTGACCCGGTGGAGCTGATGCTCTCCACATTCATCTCTAGTGACTTTTCCTGTGTTCAGTACTCTAGAACATCTCCGCTATCTGAAAGTTTGTCTCTGGATATCGGGCAGAGGGTGTATCCTGTCAGTATTCTTTCAGCTTCCATGTGGCCGGCTGGTGAAGATAACAAATCGGTATCTTCCAAGTCCCTGCTTCTTGTCTACCCTGAGGAAATGGTCCAGTCCTTTGAGAAAGCTAACCCTATTGGGTACAATGAGACTTTCCTATCCGAGATTTCTGATGAAGCTAACCCTGCAGAGCACAAAGAGACTTTGTTTTCTGAGATACCTGGTGACTCTCCTGCCGCCTTCTACCCTGAAGATGTCATGTTATCCTGGACTATGTGTGCTCCTATCCTTCTTCTACAAGTTATTCTGGCTGGCTTGAAGAAGAGGGGCCGTAAAGGGGGGGGTACTGTAACAACTCTGCTGGCATCACGGCATGGCCTTGCATTTCTCACACTATCTTACCCACTGCTCCAGGCCATGATGTGGTTTCTGTTTTTTGCCAGCTCCATGTTCTGTGTCTCTGCTCTCTGCATGCTTCATAGTTCTGTGTATAGAGGGGCGGCGCCTGAACTCTCTGGTTCTTATAGGAATCAGGTGCATCTGTCCAATCTGTTCCTGACCAATTGCCAGGAGACCTCCAGTATTTAGTTCAGCTCCTCCCAGTGTTCTGGGCCTGTGCAATGTGTTAGCTCAGTTAGTTTCTTGCTTCTGAGTTTGCCTGGCCTTGCTCCGAGTTACTCCCTCTCTGGAGGATTCTCTGTGTTATTTCCTTGGTCTTGTTGTCCGCCTACCAGGAGGCAGTATATCCTGGTCCCAGTGTCTTTGTCCTTGTGTCTTGTTCCATTGCCTTGTCTGTACTTAGTTTTATCTCTGTCTCCTAGTCTTTGGCTTCCTTCCCTGTTTTCTTTCCTTGTATTCTCAGTCTGCTTACACTCCGCACTCTTGCAGCTCTGCCTGCTCTGAACCTTTGTTACTTTACCTCTGCTCCTCACTTCTGCGTTTCTGCTCCTTTCTACTCAGCTTATCTTCTGCTGTTGCAGTTATCCCTTGCTGCAGCTTCTCTCCACATTCTTTGTGGCTCTGCTCAGCTTTGCTGCAGAGACCCCTCCCGCAGCTCCTCTCCGCTCCTTGCGGTTCTACCTGGCTCCGCTCCTTGCGGTTCTACCTGGCTCCGCTCCTTGCGGTTCTACCTGGCTCCGCTCCTTGCGGTTCTACCTGGCTCCGCTCCTTGCGGTTCTACCTGGCTCCGCTCCTTGCGGTTCTACCTGGCTCCGCTCCTTGCGGTTCTACCTGGCTCCGCTCCCTGCGGTTCTACCTGGCTCCGCTCTTTGCGGTTCTACTTCTCCTGCACTTGGCTTCGCCGCCAGCTCTTGGCTCCGCCTCCTGCCTGTCTGCACTTGGCTCCGCCTCCAGCTCTTGGCTCCGCCTCCTGCCTGTCTGCACTTGGCTCCGCCTCCAGCTCTTGGCTCCGCCTCCTGCCTGTCTGCACTTGGCTCCGCCTCCAGCTCTTGGCTCCACCTCCTGCCTGTCTGCACTTGGCTCCGCCTCCAGCTCTTGGCTCCACCTCCTGTGGTTTTGCACCTGGCTCCGCCTCCTGCTCTTGGCTCCGCCTCCTGCATTTCTGTTCTTGGCTCTAGCTCCTGTGCTTTCGCTCTGCATCCGCTCTTGCGGTCTTTATCTACTTATTCCTAGGTCCTTGTGTCTGAACAAGTTCTTACCCGTTCTACATACCTGCCTGCAGACCGGTCCCTACCGGTTCTTCCAGTGTACCAGTCTTGTTCACCAGTCCTGCCAGAGAGCCAGCCGTGCCCGCCTGCCTACCAGAGAGCCAGCCGTGCCCGCCTGCCTGACAGTGTTCCTGTTGTACCCGTCTGCCTGCCTATGTGCCAGCCGTGCCCGCTTGCTTGTCTATGTTCCGTTCCCCGGTGGGATCAGCAGCCACAACCAGACTCCACCCTGGAGTGGTACCTGGTAGCTTCCTATTGCACAAGTCTGACCTCACCATCAGAGGCTCCAGCGAACACCTAGGAAGCTACTTAGTTACGCCCCTTCCAGGGAGGTTTGGTCTGTGGTCCAGTGGGGCCACTCCCCCGCACGCCCGCGCCAACCAGTCTGGGCGCGAGCATGACAATTGAGGAATAAGGCCAGACTAAAATAGCTGAGCCAGAAAGACGATCAGTGGGAGCAGCTGCTGATGCTAAATCCAAGAAGCAGCTATACCACTCAAAACCACAGGAGGGAGCCCAAGAGCAGAATTCACAAAAGTGCTACTTACAACCACCGGAGGGAGCCCAAGTGCGGAATTCACAACAGTACCCCCCCCCTTGAGGAGGGGTCACCGAACCCTCACCAGAGCCCCCAGGCCGATCAGGACGAGCCAAGTGAAAAGCACGAACCAAATCGGCAGCATGGACATCGGAGACAACCACCCAAGAAATATCCTCCTGGCCATAACCCTTCCACTTAACAAGATACTGAAGCCTCCGCCTCGAAAAACGAGAATCCAAAATTTTCTCAACCACATATTCCAACTACCCCTCAACCAACACCGGGGCAGGAGGATCAACAGATGGAACAACGGGTACCACATATCTCCGCAACAAAGATCTATGGAAAACATTGTGGATGGCAAAAGAGGCTGGAAGGGCCAAATGAAAAGACACTGAATTGATAATCTCAGAGATCTTATAAGGACCAATAAACCGAGGCTTGAACTTAGGGGAAGAAACCTTCACAGGAACATGACGAGAAGATAACCAGACTAAATCCCCCACACGAAGCCGAGGACCAACACACAGATGGCGGTTAGCAAAACGCTGAGCCTTTTCCTGAGACAACGTCAAATTGTCTATCACATGAGTCCAAATCTGCTGTAACCTGTCCATCACAGAATCCACACCAGGACAATCAGAAGGCTCAACCTGCCCTGAAGAAAAACGAGGATGGAAACCAAAATTACAAAAAAAAGGCGAAACCAAAGTAGCCGAACTGGCCCGATTATTAAGGGCAAACTCGGCCAACGGCAAGAAAGCCACCCAATCATCCTGATCAGCAGACACAAAGCATCTCAAATAGGTTTCTAAGGTCTGATTAGTTCGCTCAGTTTGGCCATTTGTCTGAGGATGGAACGCCGAAGAAAAAGACAAATTAATGCCCATCCTAGCACAAAAGGCCCGCCAAAACCTGGAAACAAACTGGGAACCTCTGTCAGACACAATATTTTCCGGAATGCCATGCAAACGAACCACATGCTGAAAAAACAATGGAACCAAATCAGAGGAGGAAGGCAATTTAGGCAAAGGTACCAAATGGACCATTTTAGTGAACCGGTCACAAACCACCCAGATAACAGACATCCTCTGGGACACAGGAAGATCCGAAATAAAATCCATGGAAATATGCGTCCAGGGCCTCTCATGGACAGGCAAAGGCAAAAGCAACCCACTAGCGTGGGAACAGCAAGGCTTAGCCCGGGCACAAATCCCACAGGACTGCACAAAAGAACGCACATCCCGTGACAAGGAAGGCCACCAAAAGGACCTACCAACCAAATCTCTGGTACCAAAAATCCCAGGATGGCCAGGCAGCACCGAACAATGGACCTCAGAAATTACCTTACTTGTCCATCTATCAGGAACAAACAGCTTCCCCACAGGACAGCGGTCAGGTTTATCAGCCTGAAAGAATCACCCCTTCCCTAAGAATGCCAACCGGCTCAAGAACTCCAGGAGAATCAGGCAAAAAACTCCTAGAGAGGGCATCCGCTTTAACATTCTTAGATCCCGGAAGATATGAAACCACAAAATCGAAACGGGAGAAAAACAGGGACCATCGAGCCTGTCTAGGGTTCAGCCGCTTGGCCGACTCGAGGTAAACCAGATTCTTATGATCGGTCAAGACCACAATACGGTGCTTGGCCCCCTCAAGCCAATTTCGCCACTCCTCAAATGCCCACTTCATAGCCAACAACTCCCGATTGCCGACATCATAATTGCGTTCCGCAGGCGAAAACTTTCGGGAAAAGAAGGCACATGGTTTCATCAAGGAACCATCAGAATTCCTTTGTGACAAAACGGCCCCTGCCCCAATCTCAGAAGCGTCAACCTCAACCTGAAAAGGAAGAGACACATCCGGCTGACGCAAGACAGGAGCAGAAGTAAATCGGCGCTTAAGCTCCTGAAAGGCCTCAACAGCCTCAGAGGACCAATTTGTCACATCAGCGCCTTTCTTCGTCAAATCGGTCAGGGGCTTAACCACACTGGAAAAGTTGGCAATGAAACGGCGATAAAAATTAGCAAAGCCCAAAAATTTCTGAAGGCTCTTCACAGATGTGGGTTGAATCCAGTCATGAATGGCCTGGACCTTAACAGGATCCATGTCTATAGACGAAGGAGAAAAAATAAACCCCAAAAAAGAGACCTTCTGAACTCCAAATAGGCACTTAGACCCCTTCACAAATAGAGCATTATCACGAAGGATCTGGAATACCATCCTGACCTGCTTCACATGAGACTCCCAATCATTGGAAAAAATCAAAATATCATCCAAATACACAATCAAGAATTTATCAAGATAATTGCGGAAAATGTGATGCATGAAGGACTGAAATACAGAAGGAGCATTAGAAAGCCCGAAAGGCATCACCAGGTATTCAAAATGGCCTTCGGGCGTATTAAATGCAGTTTTCCATTCGTCACCCTGTTTAATACGAACAAGATTATATGCCCCTCGAAGGTCAATCTTGGTAAACCAACTAGCCCCCTTAATCCGAGCAAACAAATCAGAGAGCAAAGGTAAAGGGTATTGGAATTTGACCGTGATCTTATTAAGAAGGCGATAATCAATACAGGGTCTCAAGGAGCCATCCTTCTTGGCAACAAAAAAGAATCCCGCTCCCAATGGTGACGAAGATGGCCGAATATGCCCCTTCTCCAAGGACTCCTTAACATAGCTCCGCATAGCGGTATGTTCTGGCACAGACAGGTTGAAAAGTCGGCCCTTAGGGAACTTAGAGCCTGAAATCAATTCAATAGCACAATCACAGTCCCTATGTGGAGGAAGGGAACTGGACTTGGGCTCATCAAATACATCCTGGAAATCTGACAAGAATTCAGGAACATCAGAAGAGGGGAAAGAGGAAATTGACATTAAAGGAACATCACTATGTACCCCTTGACAACCCCAACTAGTCACAGACATCGATTTCCAATCCAACACTGGATTGTGTACTTGTAACCATGGAAAACTCAGTACAACAACATCATGTAAATTATGCAATACCAGAAAACGACAATCTTCCTGATGTGCTGGAGCCATGCACATAGTCAGCTGAGTCTAATACTGAGGTTTATTCTTGGCCAACGGTGTAGCATCAATACCCCTCAAAGGAATAGGGCTCTGCAAAAGCTGTAAAGAAAAACCACAGTGCCTGGCAAATTCTAAGTCCATTAAGTTCAGGGCAGTGCCTGAATCCACAAATGCCATGACAGAGAAAGATGACAATGAGCAAATCAGGGTCACAGACAGGAGAAACTTAGACTGTACAGTACTAATGGTAACAGATCTAGCGACCCTCTTAATACGCTCAGGGCAATCAGAGATAGTATGGACTGAATCACAACAGTAAAAACACAGCCCATTCTGACGTCTGTATCCCCTCTGTTCCGCTCTAGTCAGAATCCTATCACATTGCATAGGCTCAGGACTCTGTTCAGAGGATGCTGCCATATGGTGCACCACTTTGCGCTCGCGCAGGCGCCGATCGATCTGAATGGCTAGAATCATAGATTCGCTCAGTCCAACAGGCATGGGGAACCCCACCATAACATCTTTAAGGGCTTCAGAAAGACCCTTTCTGAAAATTGCTGCCAGAGCATCCTCATTCCATTTAGTGAGCACAGACCATTTTCTAAATTTCTGGCAGTATAATTCTGCCGCTTCCTGACCCTGGCACAGAGCCAACAAGGTTTTTTCCGCATGATCCACAGAGTTAGGTTCGTCATACAATAATCCGAGCGATTGAAAAAATGCATCTACATTAAGCAATGCCGGATCCCCTGACTCAAGGGAGAATGCCCAGTCCTGAGGGTCACCACGCAGCAGAGAAATAACTATTTTAACTTGCTGAGTGGGGTCACCAGAGGAACGGGGTTTCAGAGCAAAAAACAATTTGCAGTTATTTTTAAAGTTCAAAAACTTAGATCTATCCCCGTAAAACAAATCTGGAGTAGGAATTCTAGGCTCTAAGGCTGGAGTCTGAACAACATAATCTTGGATACTCTGAACTCTTGCAGCAAGCTGATCCACACGAGAAAACAAACCCTGAACATCCATGTCCGCGCCCAAATCCACCCAGAGATTAAGAGGAAGGAAAAAGACAAAACAGACTAAAGAAAAAAAAAATGGTTCAGAACTCTTTTTCTTTTCCTTGTTTTGAGATGCATTCAACTCATTTTTGGCCAGTTGTACTGTTATGGACTGGTAATTTAGGAGCGACAAGCGACTAGCTCTGGGCAGGTGGTAACTATACAGACCGCAGTTCCTGATCTTAACACAACACTAGCAGTAGCCGTGGGATGTTCCTGTCACTCCCTGGACACCTCGTCACAGCCGGAGAACTAGCTACCCCTAAAGGTAGAAACAGGAAAGCTATCCTGCCTCAGAGAAAATCCCCAAAGGATAGGACAGCCCCCCACAAATATTGACTGTGAGAGGAGAAGGAAATGACATACGTAGTATGAAACAAGATTTAGCAAAGGAGGCCAATTCTAGCTAGATAGACAGTAAGGAAAGAAACACTGTGCGGTCAGTAATAAAAACTAGAAAAAGTCCACCGCAGATATATGCAAAAATCTTGACACCTGTCTAAAGGTGTGGAGGGCAAAAACTGCAGCCCAGAGCTTCCAGCTTAGCTGAATAGATCCATACTGATAAGCTGGACAAATGAGCAAAACATAGAATGTGCTGAACAATAAAGTCCACAACAAGTGGACAGCAAAAGGACAAAAGGACTTATCTTTGCTGAACTGGACAGAGTGTCAGGGAAATCCAAAAGAGCAGTGGCTCCAAGCTGGAACAATTGACAACTGGCATTGATTGAGGAATAAGGCCAGACTAAAATAGCCGAGCCAGAAAGACGATCAGTGGGAGCAGCTGCTGATGCTAAATCCAAGAAGCAGCTATACCACTCAAAACCACAGGAGGGAGCCCAAGAGCAGAATTCACAAAAGTGCTACTTACAACCACCGGAGGGAGCCCAAGAGCGGAATTCACAACAGTATATTGCACAACCAGATAGTATGTTGCCCAGCCACGTAGTATATTGCCCAGCCACGTAGTATATTGCCCAGCCACGTAGTATATTGCCCAGCCACATAGTATATTGCCCAGCCACGCAGTATATTGCCCAGCCACGCAGTATATTGCACAGCATAGTATACAGCACAGAGCCACGTAGTATACAGACTTAAAGTAAAAAATAAACATATACTCACCTTCCGAAAGCCCTTTGAAGTCCTGGCCCTGTGTGCAGTGCACGTGGCAGTTTCCGGTCCCAGGGTTGGTATGAGCACAGGACCTGTGATGACGTCGCGGTCACATGACCGTGACATAATGGCAGGTCATTTTCGCATGACCTGTGATGACGTCGCGGTCACATGGCCGTGACATCATGGCAGGTCCTTCTTGCATACCATCCTTGCCACCGGAACCTGCCGCTTGCATGGAACGGTCACCGGAGCGTCGCGAGGAGCGGGAAAGGCGGCAGAAGGTGAGTATATAATTTTTTATTATTTTTAACATTAGATGTTTTTACTATTGATGCCGCATAGGCTGCATCAATAGTAAAAACTTGGTCACACAGGGTTAATAGTGGCGGTAACGGAGTGAGTTACCCGCAGCATAACACGGTCCGTTACCACTGGCATTAACCCTGTGTGAGCGGTGACTGGAAGGGAGTATGGAGCGGGCACCGGGGGCACTGACTGCAGGGCAGTAGGGAGGGACTAATCGGATTGTGGCCGTTGCTGATTGGTCGGGGCAGCCATGACAGGCAGCTAGCAAGACCAATCAGCGACTTGGATTCCATGACAGACAAAGGCTGTGACCAATGAATATCCGTGACAGTCAGACAGAAGGACAGACAGACGGAAGTGACCCTTAGACAATTATATAGTAGATGCTGCCCTGCGTTAGTTCACTATATTAGACAGTGCTTTGTCTGATAGATTTACCTGTTAATGTAAATTATTTTAGCCATATGTATCGTACCATACACTCAGGGCAGCTTTTTATTACTGCTTTAGATGTTATATATTTGTGGCATATTAATTATGTAAGACGCTACCTGTTTAGGTTTTTTACATGCTTTAGCATTGCCAGCATCTATTTAGTTAGGAGATTTTCTGAATTATCCCTGCCTATAGCAGGTCTTTCTAATTCTGACTGATGGTAAATTATCAGCTACCTATCCCGTAATATACCTATAAGGACAATATAAATTTAAGGGATATTGGTTAACACCTAATACAGATTGACACTGTCTTCTGGATATTATAGTGAGACCTTTGGATATTATAAGACAATTTGGCATCTATTTTATATATTTTATTACAGTATTAATAAAGTTACTAATAAGTTATATTTTATTCACATATCTTTTCCCTTCTCCCACTTTTTTTCCCCCTTAGATTTTTGGTCTTTAGATTCACTCTTCCTAATCCTTACATTGCTCATGTAGTAAAGGATATTTATTGAATGAGTTGGCCAAAGTCCTTACTGATAGACTCTCTGCTGCACCCTACCAAACAATGTATGCCAACCTGCACCTTAATAATTAACAACCACTTTTTTTATTAAGTACTTTACACTTGAGTAAAAAAGCTATTTGAATTGTTTTCTGACTTTGGCAGTTGTCCAAGTTTTCAAAAACATCCGAACACATTATGATGAGTATTATCAAACCAGCACCATTTCTATTACAGACACTTGACATATATGGAAGACAAAAATAGAAGAAAGTTTGTTGTTTGAGCTAAATGACTCATTTTTAGAAATACAATATAAAAATAAAACCTATTCACTAGCGGAATAAAATTTCCATCTAGCACCAGAAACAAATGGAAAACTTTTAAAACGTGCACATACAAGTACATGAGAATGAACAAAAGGAGCATTAATTAAAATATTAAGAACATATTCTAGATTCACACATTTAGTTCTTGCCAAGTCACCTGTGAATTAATTGTACTTAAATGTCAAAGTACACCAAAGCTGCATACATTCATACAAAAACGCCTACACACTGCAGAAATTAATTTGAAATAGCAGCTTCAACAATACGATGGAAACTTCATCTCACCTTATAATGATAAGTGGAACAAGAGTATAGCTATAATACAAACTGCCTGGTTTTAATTAAACGGAAGAACCTTGTCAGAATGAACTCTACCTTCTCAGTTAATACATTTAAGTGCTCTAAGATTAAATTAAATAATTTTTAATTACATTAATGTAATATCACAATGTTGCGACCATACAACTGTAAGGGCAAGAAGAAGTAATCCTGCTGAATAAGATATAATACGGAAAAAATAAGATCTTCTATGGACATTAATAAAAAAAAAATCAGAAAGAAACAATGAAGTTATCTAAAGAACATTGTTTCTTTCTCTGAATTACATACTTTTAATGGTTATTTTAATCTGGCATAATAGTCCAATTAAAACTTGTATTTTTATGAAGAAGCTGCTGATGTTCACAAAATAATTATTAGATAAGATTCCCAACTCACTTATTTGGGTACAGATGACTCCGTTTGCAAATTATATTACTAGGGAGTATTTTTAGCACAAATGTAGATGATAGTTATGCATTCACTATGATTGAAGGAAAAATCTCAAAGAAAAAAAAAATAAACAAAAGAAAAAATTATTAACCCCTAATCCTAAAGAATACAAAAAAAAAACAACATTGTGTACAAACCTTAGAGCATAATAAACATCTGCCCTACTGCTGCATTGCCGCTGTGGCGGTGGTCGACGTGCGGCTCCTCTCCTTGGGGGCGATGAGGACTCATTTCATCTGGGGTTGGTGCTGTGTGGAGGCTGTTGTTGCTGTTGTTTTGTGCTGGTGGGGTGGCGTGGTCTGAAGAAACTGGGCCGTCTGCTTTGCCTGTGCATTGGCTCCGCTCTGTTAGGGTGGTAGGACCCACTACGAAGTTTGCCGTGACGTGGCAGTGGGCTTCATACAGTCTGATCAGAATGTTAAACTAAGAACCTCATGTTCAGTTATTTATATTTTTGCCTGGCGGCATTAGATCATTGTATGATTTTTGGAGGTGCTGTCCACTCTTTTTTCAGCATAATAATATGTACCACTCAACATGAATTGTAATATGTACTGTTCACCTTACTGCTCAACTCTCTGGCCTCTCCTCTACTTATTGCCATCTGTCTGGTCCTAAATGCATATTCTGATGCCTTGCTGCTCTTGTTGGAATTCCCCAACTTGAAGTTCATTCTCTGTCCTCCGTAGTACATGCCTGCATAAGGCAAGATTGCCTTGTGCAGGCATGTACTACGGAGGACAGAGAATGAACTTCAATCCAATATTGCAGCCAGCATGCAGCCAGCGGGTAAGGAAAGGGTGAATCAAACACCCGAAAACCCTGCCCCTATGGCTGAAAATTGTTCCCTCCAAATTCAGGTGACAGAGTCCCTTTAAGCCAGTACATGTCCAGGCCCCTATGAAGATTGAATTATCTAGAAGAGTATTGGGAGAATGTCATATGGTTTGATGAAACCAAAGTAGAACTGTTTGGTAGACACAAAACGCATCATGTTTGGAGGAGACAGAATGTTGAGTTGCATCCAGAGAACACCCTACCTACTGTGAAGCATAGGGTAGCAACATCATGCTTTGGGGCTGTTTTTCTGCAAAGGGACCAGGACAACTGATCCGTGTACATGAAAGAATGAATGCGGCCATATATCATGAGATTTTGAGTGCAAACTTCCTTCCATCAGCAAGAGAATTGAAGATGAAACATGGATGGGTCTTTCAGCATGATAGTAATCCCAAGCACACCACCAGGGCAATGAAGGAGTGGCTTCGTAAGAAGCATATGAAGGTCCTGGAGAGGCCTAGCCAGTCTCCAGATCTCAACCCCATAGAAAACCTTTGGACGGAGTTTAAAGTCCGTGTTGCACAGCGACAGGACCAAAACATCACTGCTCTAGAGGAGATCTGCATGGAGGAATGGGCCAACATACCAACAACAGTGTGTGCCAACCTTGTGAAGACTTACAGAAAACGTTTGACCTCTGTCTTTGCCAACAAAGGATATATAACAAAATATTGAGATTAACTTTTGTTAATGAGCAAATACTTGCTTTCCACCATAATTTGCTAAATAAATCTTGCCAAATCAGACAAGGTGATTTTCTGGATTTGTTTTCTCATTTTGACTCTCATAGTTGTGGTCTACCTATCATGTGAATTACAGGCCTCGCTCGTCTTTTTAAGTGGGAGAAATTGCACAATTGGTGGCTGGCTAAACACTTTTTTTCCCCACTGTAATTGGTACATAATTTGGCCAATTCATGCATTCCCAGCAGCCAACGATGCTTTTCATGTTTCATATATTTCATATTTACATGCCTTAACACTACAGAGTGTAACATTATTTGATTATGTATAGAGATGGCTACTCTTACTCTTAGTTCACACCTTTTCACACCACTTTCCTGATTTGGAAGTGCCAGTCAGTCTTTTGTTACAAGTGTTTGGAAGGTCATGGCATCACAATATGTGCTCATGCACAGAACCCTCTTGGATCTCATGAAAAATGTGAATCCCGGCTCAGCGTGAGATGCCCAGGGATTCCAGCTCAAGGGGTGGGAGATGAGAATGCAATAAGAACTGGACATGCGATGATGAATAACGGAGGGGCTGAAAGAGGTAAGCGGTAAGTTGAGTATAAGGATTTTTTTTAACCTTTTGATGGCCCTTTATGATTAAGAAAAATGGGGGTCATGGGACTTAATTTCCCTGAATGCATGTGGATGTGCAAATTGTGAATGTGGATTTTTCTAAAATTCAAGTAGAATTCAGTTTCAATCAAATTTATTCTTTTATCTCTATTGTTTAACCATTAAAACGGATCTCATTAACCCTTTCCCACATGTCAGTTAGTGTGCATTACATTACTTATCTAGTTTGGACCCTCTGCTGCAGACTCCACCATTGTTTACTGGAAGCATAATGCTGCATGAAATCTGATCCTATACTAAGTCACTATCAGATAATGGGCCTTGTGGCATCGTTTGATGTCTATCATAGGCAGAGTAAGCCATAAAACACTGAATAAAAATTAAAGAGAGCACAAGACAGTACTGAATGGTTGCCATTGAATTACACATTGTCCTACATGTTGATGTCACTTTGACATTACTAAAGCTCTATTTGTGATAAAGAGCTTTAAGGGAGTTGGATGCAGTGCTAGAAGTTCTCAGAGTGTTCAAAATCTCTTTTCAGGGCAACTGGAGACTTTGATGTATTTTGATTCGCTTTGAATAAATTTGTCACAAATAAAAATAAATTGTCAAAGTTGGTGAATATGAATTTTAAAAGGATGATTTCAATACAGACATGAAAGAGGTTTTCCACATTTTGGGACAATTTTCTTTTTCTACTTAAATATATGTATTTTGGGCTAAAAATTATATTTTTGCAATTTGTTTTCTATAGACACTGTGTTGCACAATGTATTGCTGGCTACAGAATGAGTTATCTGAGAATTTGTGAGCTCATTCTGACGGTCAGACAGGAGAGTTCGCAACTCTTTTACCTTGTGTTCCCATGTCCTCTTGGCTGATTTATGACCACAGACCACATCAAAGTTGAGTGTGCAGGGAATGAAAGAGCCTGTGAAGCCAAACAATGCTAAAATTGTGATAAAAGTAATTGAAAACATAGACCATGGCCTGAAATACATGCATTTTAGCAAAAAAATAAGTCCCCAAAGATGGATAACCCCATTAAAAAGAGGACTGCTTTTTTGCGAGAAGGCTGAGAAAATAATTGTTGCTTGTAGAATAACCCCTTTCCTAATCAGGTTGATGCAATGACAGATTAAGTTTCATAATCCTTTTTTTCATTAAATTTGTACACAAAAATCAAATTTCACATGAATGCTGTTTTAAAAAAATATAACTATGATAATGAAATAGTTACACCTTGCATTTACTTTCTCACGCAGCAGTTTTATGTGGTACTGGTATAGAGAAGTTAGATAATTTATGCATGTAAAATATGCTTAAAGATTATTAGTTCTATGGGAAAGAAATGAGAGAATGGATTCTATGCAAATCAAATTGTGTAACATTTTTTAAAATTGTAAGGTCCTGGTGAATTAAGTTTATCAAATTATTTGCACAAGTCCCAAAAAAATGCCTGCTCCATTTTATTTTACACATTGCAGAATATTACATCAGCCAGAGAAGGCTCATATTTTCAGAGGAGGCAGTACGGGCTTCCCCATAATCCTTTGGAGCTATCACATTAGACTGTGGAATGGTCAATTAGGAGGGACTATAAAAGCCAATACAAGGAATGAGGCATCTATTTTACTGCGATTCCAAATAGTGAACGGACGTCAGAGCGTACAGCTTAGCAATAAAGAGAGGTATAAATACTTCAGACAGTTACAGTACAGACCAAAAGTTTGGACACACCTTCTCATTTAAAGATTTTTCTGTATTTTCATGACTGTAAAAATTGTACATTCACACTGAAGGCATCAAAACTATGAATTAACACATGTGGAATTATATACTTATCAAAAAAGTGTGAAACAACTGAAATTGTTTTATATTCTAGGTTCTTCAAAGTAGCCACCTTTTGCTTTGACTGCTTTGCACACTCTTAGCATTCTCTTGATGAGTTTCAAGAGGTAGTCACCGGGAATGGTTTTCACTTCACAGGTGTGCCCTGTCAGGTTTAATAAGTGGGATTTCTTGCCTTATAAATAGTGTTGGGACCATCAATTGTGTTGTGCAGAAGTCGGGTGATACACAGCTGATAGTTCTACTGAATAGACTGTAAGAATTTGTATTATGGCAAGAAAAAAGCAGCTAAGTAAAGAAAAACGAGTGGCCATCATTACTTTAAGAAATTAAGGTCAGCCAGTTCGAAATATTGGGAAAACTTTGAAAGTGTCCCCAAGTGCAGTGGCAAAAACCATCAAGCGCTACAAAGAAATTGGCACACATGAGGACCACAGGAAAGGAAGACCAAGAGTCACCTCTGTTTCTGAGGATACGTTTATCCGAGTCACCAGCCTCAGAAATCGCAGGTTAACAGCAGCTCAGACTAGAGACCAGGTCAATGCCACACAGAGTTCTAGCAGCAGACACATCTCTACAATAACTGTTAAGAGGAGACTTTGTGCAGCAGGCCTTCATGGTAAAATAGCTGCTAGGAAACCACTGCTAAGGACAGGCAACAAGCAGAAGAGACTTGTTTGAGCTAAAGAACACAAGGAATGGACATTAGACCAGTGGAAATCTGTGCTTTGGTCTGATGAGTCCAAATTTGAGATCTTTGGTTCCAACCACCGTGTCTTTGTGCGATGCAGAAAAGGTGAATGGATGGACTCTACATGCCTGGTTCCCACCGTGAAGCATGGAGGATGAGTGTGACGGGTGTACGGCAGAGCAGGAAGGGACAACAGGCCAAGGGATGATTCCACAGATTTATTACCAAGAACGCTGGAACAACACATGCAGGTAGATCTACAGAGTCCACAATTAGTCCAACAGAACAAGTTCAGGGACCCCACGTCACAGATGGACGTGGGGTCTTGCCTCAGCTAAGAATCCCCACTCCTTCTCCTTTTAGGATCAACTCACATCTGATCTCAAAATAAGAATGGATTGTCTGAGCTCCTGGGATCCACCCATGAAGGGGGGTAGGGGTCACACCTTCTATTCAATGGTTGGGTCCATCAGAAGATTCTACACTGGTTGGCTCCGCTTAGTCTATGTAGTATGTACATTTGACTAGCCACCTGCTGTGAGGAAGAATGGCTATTCCTTCACTAGTTGATAAAGCTTAATTACATTATAGCTTAGGGCTGCAAGTATTGGGGGAAGGAGACATTGTTACAGGTAAAACTCCCAGCACAAGAAAATACATAAATTACAGCTAATAGAAACCAGAGAACAGTTACATACATCAAATGGCATATTATTCAAATACAGGACAGGGTAAAAGTACATATCATGACATTGAGGTGTGATGGTGTGGGGGTGCTTTTCTGGTGACACTGTTGGGGATTTATTCAAAATTGAAGGCATACTGAACCAGCATGGCTACCACAGCATCTTGCAGCGGCATGCTATTCCATTCGGTTTGTGTTTAGTTGGTCCATCATTTATTTTTCAACAGGACAATGACCCCAAACACACCTCCAGGCTGTGTAATGGCTATTTGACCAAGGAGAGTGATTGGGTGCTACGCCAGATGACCTGGCCTCCACAGTAACCAGACCGGAACCCAATCGAGATGGTTTGGGGTAAGCTGGACCGCAGAGTGAAGGCAAAAGGGCCAACAAGTGCTAAGCATCTCTGGAAACTCCTTCACGATTGTTGGAAGACCATTCCCGGTGACTACCTCTTGAAGCTCATCAAGAGAATGCCAAGAGTGTGCAAAGCAGTCATCAAAGCAAAAGGTGGCTACTTTGAAGAACCTAGAATATAAGACATAATTTCAGTTGTTTCACACTTTTTTGTTAAGTATATAATTCCACATCTGTTAGTTCATAGTTTTGATGCCTTCAGTGTGAATGTGCAATTTTCATAGTCATGAAAATACAGAAAAATATTTAAATGAGAAGGTATGTCCAAACTTTTGGTCTGTACTCTGTGTTATAGAACTGCAGCACTGAAGAAGTTAAGTTTGCACATAATATAGAAATTCAAGTGATAGGGTGAGAGGGAGAAAAAAAGAGGTGCTAGCAACTGAAATCCAAGATGGTGTGCTTGCTTGTCACAACTGACTGAATTTTTGCATTTCTTGTGCAATCTTCTGTGTGTATGTAGGGTGGGGCTGGTAGTAATTGGTGTTTTTTTAATACAACAGATAAGTTCCCAAAATCTATTTAACTGTGACTGTGTACCTCACTCTGGGTATGTGCCACAAATATTTTTTTTTTTTTCGTTCAGATAATAACTTGGGTTTTCATTGGCTGTAAGCTATATTCATCAACATTAACATAAATAAACACTTGAAACAGATCACTCTGTTTGTATTGACTCTATATAATATATGAGTTTCACTTTTTGTATTGAAGAACTGAAATAAATTAACGTTTTGATATCCTAAATTTCTGAGAAGCACCTGTAGATTGCGTATTCAGAGTAATAAACAAGCAGATGACAGTTGTTGGAAGGTCAAATTTTGACTACTGTGAGATCCTCGAAAGCACTGTGAGCCGTGAAAACTCACAGTGCTAGCGGGAATCTGATTGCAGTTCAGCCCAGCTGAGAACAGAGCTCAGTGACCAGAGGTAACCTCTATGACGTAACCCCCGATCACTGAAGCTCCACTCCTAAGCAGCTCATTCACCAGTGGTTTTCAGCCGGGACAGTCACATCTGTGCACCGTCCAGGTTGAAAACTGTATATCCCACATATGAATGAAGTGCATCAGGGTAATGTCATTGAAGTCTTTACACCTAATCCAAGAGGTGGTAACTTTGATAGGATATTATTACAAAAAGAATGTGCATGGATTCACCGTGTTAACTGTATTGCACCGCTGGGATTAAATGAAAATCTATCCTATGCATGTTTCTTGTAAATTGGTAACTAAAATATTTTTATTCAACTCCCTTTTTTCTTTAAAAATTATAAGCTATCCCTGTTCATTTCTTTCTTACACCTTTATATAGGCTAGCGTTCAATGCCTAAGCTGACGTTTGTTCCCCTGGCCGGGTGTTTTTGTGAGCCTGTGTTTTAATATTAGTATTATATATTGATTATTACATACCTGCCGTGTCGTCACTGGTGTCCCTGTCTTTTTTTAGCAGGGAGCACAGTATCTACTGTGAATATTGTTATGATTATCAATCATTTTTTATCTTCAATTGATTTATTCTAACATTCATGTTCCCCTGGACTTGTACCCAGCTTTCATCTGTGTAGCTTTCCAGCAGTGCTGGAGCAGTGCTACCCTGTTAAAAGCTTATTAGAAATGATATCACTTGTCGTTACTATATTGTATGCTATCTCTTCTATTAGATATTGTTTTATCTTTCTGGTACATTGAATAGTAATGCTGAAATCAAAATAGGACATGCGCAGTAGCTGCCGCTGTGATCTTTGTTAGGATGGTATATTGTGGGATAGCGGCGGCTGGTACGGGCCGGGCTGCTTATTTTTTGAGCATGCGTAGTCGCGGAGATAAAGCCTTGTGACGTGTGCGCAGATCAGGCTTTTCTGGTCTTATGTGTAGCAGCAAGACGGCGCCAATGTGGCGCTTTGACATGTGCAGTCGAGTATGGTGCACATCGCACACTTCCGGCAATGTGCATTGAGATGAGCGCGTTGTTCTATGCTCTAGCTGGAACGCACACCGGCTGTAGGTCCTGTACAGCAAGACACTTCTGGTAATTCCTAGTGCTATATCGGAGATATGAGTTTCTAATGGTTGTATGAGCTCCACAAATATGGCGGTCGCTAGCCGTGGTATTAGAAGAGTTTGGTATGCAGTGAGTGGCACTCTTTTGACATCTATGTTGGTTATCCATGATAGGGTAGACCTCTTTTAGGAGACACATTCTTTAGGTCTGGAAGAATCTTCCTCCAGTGTCGGGTAATAGGTACTTCCTATTTTTTATTGGGAGCTAACCCATATATATGGGGACACATGGATGGCTCCATGAAGCATCCACATATCATGGCCTCCTGATGATCCGTGAAGGTGAAACTCGTTGAGGCGTGTCTGGACATCTGCTAATGATGAGTATCTCTCCTCACTTGCTGTTATGACTTATCCATAAGTATCAACATTAGCAGACAATTTTGTCTGGGCCTGAAATGATATCTCCATTTTTTTGTGAAGGTTATGGCTATTAATGTAAAACTTATCAGTGTTTATATTATATTTTTCCACCTATACAGCTACTCATAGGGCATCCAAGGGTCAGCCGTCGTCGAGTGGGGGTGCCATATCCGCTGAACAGTAGGGTGCCAACCTCCACAGTTAGGTAGTACTGTGAAAGCAAGAAACAGCATAGTGAGACTATTTATGTACACATGAGCACTTTAGCACTTTTGCACTTTTTTGTCTGTGTTTCTCACCCTGCCAAAGTCTAAACTTTTGCAAGTATCAGCCATTATCGGTTTTGTTAACCTCTATCTCCTGTTTATCTACTTGTCAGTGTTGTATAATTGTTAGCCCAATTGAGACACCAGTTTAGGGCTGCTATAGGAGATTTAGGGGCAGCCGACGCTGAGCGGGAGCACCAATCTCGTTTGTGTATTAGGGTGCCAACATCCGCTGATAGGTAGTATGATATAGGTACTGTGACAACTGAAATTATGTCTTATATTCTAGGTTCTTCAAAGTGGCCGCCTTTTGCTTTGATGACTGCTTTGCACACTCTTGGCATTCTCTTGATGAGCTTCAAAAGGTAGTCACCGGGAATGGTCTTCCAACAATCTTGATGGAGTTTCCAGAGATGCTTAGCACTTATTGGCCATTGTTCCTTCACTCTGCGGTCCAGCTCACCCCAAACCATCTTGATTGGGTTCAGGTCTGGTGACTGTGGAGTGAAAACTCACACTTTTATTAATCAAATGAGTTGCTATATGAATTTAAAATCTAGTCCAGACATTGACAAGGTTTGAAAAAAAGATTTTTATTTGAAATAATAATGTTCTCCTTCAAATGTTGCTTTCGTCAAAGAATGCGCCCTTTGCAGCAATTACAGTATTGCAGACCTTTGGCATTCTAGCAGTTAATTTGCTGAGGTAATCTGGAGAAATTTCACCCCATGCTTCCATAAGCCCCTCCCACAAGTTGGTTTGGCTTGATGGGCACTTCTTGCATACCATACGGTCAAGCTGCTCCCACAACAGCTCAATGGGGTTGAGATCTGGTGACTGCGCTGACCACCTCATTACAGATAGAATACCAGCTGCCTGCTCTTCCCTAAATAGTTGTTGCATAATTTGGAGGTGTGTTTTGGGTAATTGTCCTGTTGTAGGATGAAATTGGTTCCAATGAAGCGCTGTCCACAGGGTATGGCATGGCATTGCAAAATGGAGTGATAGCCTTCCTTATTCAAAATCCCTTTTACCTTGTACAAATCTCCCACTTTACCAGCACCAAAGCAACCCCAGACCATCACATTACCTCCACCATGCTTCACAGATGGCGTCAGACACTCTTCCACCATCTTTTCAGTTGTTCTGCATCTCACAAGTGTTCTTCTGTGTGATCCAAGCACCTCAAACTTGAATTCGTCTGTCCATACCACTTTTTTCCAATCATCCTCTGTCCAATGTTGTCTGTGTTCTTTTGTCAATGTTAATCTTTTCCTTTTTTTAGCCAGTCTCAGATATGGCTTTTTTTTTGCCACTCTGCCTTGAAGGCCAGCATTCCGGAGTTGCCTCTTCACTGTGGACGTTGACACTGGTGTTTTGTGTGTACTATTTAATGAAGATGCCAGTTGAGGACCTGTGAGGAGTTGATTTCTCAAACTACAGACTCTAATGTACTTGTCATGTTGCTCAGTTGTACAGCGGGGCCTCACACTTCTCTTTCTACTCTGGTTAGAGCCTGTTTGTGCTCTCCTCTGAAGGGAGTAGTACACATTGTTGTATGATAACTTCAGTTTCCTGACAATTTTTCACATGGAATTACCTTCATTTTTAAGAATAGACTGTCGAGTTTCACATTAAGTTCTTTTTTTCTGGCCATTTTGAGAGTCTAATGGAACCAACACATGAATTGCACCAGATTCTCAACTAGCTCAAAGGAAGGTCAGGTTTATAGCGTCTCTAATCAGCAAAACTGTTTCAGTTGTGCTAACATACTTGCACAAGGGTTTTCAAGGGTACTCTAACCATCCATTAGCCTTCTTACACAGTTAGCAAACACAACGTACCATAAGAACACTGGAGTGATGGTTGTTGGAAATGGGCCTCTATACACCTATGAAGATATTGCAATACAAACCAGACATTTGCAGCTAGAATAGTCATTTACCACATTAGCAATGTATGTAGTGTATTTCTGAATGATTTAATGTTAGCTTCGTTGGAAAAAACGGCTTTTCTTTCAAAAATAAGAAATTTCTAAGTGTCCCTGCACTTTTTGAACATATTGTATATATATATATATATATATATATATATATATAGTGCTCAGCACATAAATGAGCACATCCCTTTGAAATGTAAGATCAATTTCTCACTGAACACAGGAACGTTTTAACAAATTATGTCATAGAACATTTTTTTAACCCAAAACATGTAAATAAGGTTACTAACCTAACTTTCATTACAAAATCTTCAGTTTTACTCAAATTAGTTGACAAAGTGATTATACCCCACATTACAAACAATTATATCTAGTGTTTTGTATGACCTCCATGATTTTTAAGTCCTTTACCCCAGAAGGTGCATGTTAATGATCAGGCCAATTTTTACATTTCTGACCACTGTCACTTTACGTGGTTACAACTCTGGAACTCTTCAATGGATTCTGCTGATTCTGAAATGGTTTTTAATGACATATTGTACTTCATGATAGCGGTACAATTTCTTTGACATGACTTGCGTTTATTTGTGAAAAAATACTGACATTTGGTGCAAGTTTCGTAAGTTTCAAACTTTGCATTTTCATGCCCTTAAATCACAGAGATATGTCACACAAAATAGTTAATAAATAACATTTCCCACATGTCTATTTTACAGCAGCACAAGTTTGGAGCCAAACTTTTTTTGTTAGGAAGTTATAAGGGTTAAATATTAACCAGCAATTTTTCATTTGTCCAACAAAATTTACAAAACCATTTTTTCATTAACCACATCATATTTAAAGTCACTTTCAGGAGTCTATATGACAGAAAATACCGAAAAGTGACACCATTATAACAACTGCACCCCTCAATATGCTTAAAACCACATTCAAGAGATTTATTAACCCTTCAGGTGATTCACAGGAATTTTTGGAATGTGGAAAAAAAAATAAACACAACTTTTTTTTCACAAAAAATAATTCAGATCTTATTTTTTTTATTTTGACAAGGGTAACAGGAAAAAAATCAACCCCAAAATTTGTTGTGTAATTTCTACTGAGCATGCCGATACCCCATATGAGGAAGAAAACCACTGTTTGGGTACACGGCAGAGCTCGGAAGGGAAGGAGCATCATTTGACTTTTTGGGTAACAATGTAACCATAATTTGTCCCACAATTTCTACTGAACATGGCAATACCCCATATCTAGTTGTACTGTTCTACTTAGCAATACAGAGAGACTTGGGAGAAACAGAGTGCTATTTGCGTCCGGAAGCACAGATTTTCCTAGAACAGTTTGCAGACTCCATATACAGAGCCTTTAATTGCTAGAAAAATAGAACCCCCCTCAAGTGACCCCATTTTGGAAATTATACCCCTTTAGAAATTTATCTACAGGTGTAGTGTCGATTTTTTACCCCATAGGTATTTTCCAGAAACAAGCAGCAATGAATGTTGCCAGGTGAAAATTGCAAAGTGCCATTGTAGTGACCAGTACGTTGTAGTGACCAGTAAGTTGCAGCCACTAGTATGCTATGCCCAGCCCATGCTTCTGGAGACATGCACCAGTAAGTTAGGCAGGCTCACATTGCTTCAGAAATGCCAAACCTGTGGACACTAAATGTGGCTTAGGTACACTGTGGGGCTCAGAAGGGAGAGGGAATTTGGATTTGGAAGTGGAGAATTTGCTGAATTTCTTGTGGAGGGTGAGGGATAATTTTGTTTTTCCGGAGCCTTTGTGCTAACAGTAACGTGAAAGCCCCCTATATTTCCATTAACGGATGATGGACCTGAGTGGAGATTTGCTTTTTTTGTGGATTGAGTTGAAGTTTTTATTAAGAACATTTTACATAACCTTTGGGATCACATTTATCCTGTGCTGTATACTGAGCACTTACTTTGGGGTTTCCATTTAAATTTCTGAGTGACATGATTCAAATGAAACCCCCAAGGGATCCATTCACTATAATAAGGCAGCAGAGTTAGTCTGGACTTCATCTGTTTAGCATTGTCCTTCTTTTCAGAAGTGCACAAAATTGTGGTTGACAGCTAATGTTGAGTGATACCTTCCGATATCGGGAAATATTGGATCAGACCGATACCCAATAAATATCGGATATCGCCGATTCCAATACCGGAAACCAATGCAAATCAATGGGACACAAATATCGGAATGAAAATAAACCCTTTCTTTCCTTGTAGGTTAATTCTACATGAAGGAAAACAACTAAGAATAATGTAAAATGTATTGGGGGAGGTTTGCAAGCAATTTAGCTGGATACGGATGGAACCACACTAGGGTTGCTTGATCCGATCATGTAAAATCGGAATTATACCGATTTTCACTATGATCGGAATTCCGAATCCCAATTCCAATCTTTGAATGTGATAGGAAATCGGAAATCGGAAGTGCGTTTTGTTTTTTTTGCACAATGCTTGTGATTGACACATGAACCACCCAATGAAGAGCCTGTGCAGTGTGGGCACATACAGTTTGGGAGGGGGGAAGAGTGTGGGCGGAGACTGTGCGTGCGGGCGGGGTCTCTCAGGGGTCTGTGAGGGCCTGCCGTGGGGTCTGTGCGGGCCTGCCGTGGGTTCTTTGCAGGCCTGCCGGGGGTCTGTGTGGGCCTGCCTGGGGTCTGTGTGGGCCTGCCGGGGGTCTGTGCGGGCCTCTCGGGGGTCTGTGCGGGCCTCTGTGAAGGCCGGATTCATCATTTCACATCTCAGTTTCATACGTTTTTCGCCAGATCCGTCACTGTGCGTTTTTCCGCTGGACTGAAAAACCGTTCCTCTGTATGTGTTTTCCGTCCGGCAGAAACAACTTTTTTGATGGATCCGGCAAAAAAACGGATGAAACGTGTGGCCATCAGGCGCAATCCGGCGCTAATACAACTCTATGAGAAAACGGACCCAGCAGAAAAAAAAACGGATCGTTTTTTTTCAAAACTCGTCAGATTGTGCCTCACGGCAAAAACCTGATGTGTGAAATTAGCCAGATAGATATATGGATAGAAACATCTATAGATATATCTATAGATAGATATATCCATAGATAGGCCGATGTTGATTAATGAACATAAAGAAAAAAACGGGGAAAAAAAGGTGTGGGCTCCCGCACAATTTTCTGCGCCAGAGGGGGAAAGTCAACGGCCGGGGGCCAATATTTGTAGCCTGGGAAGGGGGTAATACCCATGGCCCCTCCCAGGCTATGAATATCAGCCCGCAGCTGTCTGCGTAGCCTTTACTGGCTATTAAAATAGGGGGACCCCCCCAAAAAAATGACGCGGGATCCCCCTATATTTTATAGCCGGAAAGGCTACGCAGACAGCTGTGGGCTGATATTCATAGCCTAGAGAGGGGCCGTGGATATTGGCCCCCCGGCTACAAATACCAGCCTGCAGCCGCCCCAGAAATGGAGCATCTGTAAGATGCGCCAATTCCGGCACTTAGCCCCTCTCTTCCCACTCCCGAGTAGCGGTGGGATATGGGGTTATAAGGGGTTAATGTCACCTTGCTATTGTAAGGGGACATTAAGCCGGGTTAATGGAGGGGCGTCAATAAGATGACTATCCATTATTAATCCTAGAGTAGTGAAAGAGTTAAAAACAAAATAAAGACACATCCACAAAAAAGTATTTTATTATTCTTAATTTAACCATACTTACCATACTTCAGCGCCTGCACAAAACGTAAAATAAACGGTATACTACCTGTCCGACGCAGTTCAATTAATAACGAGTGTCCCACGACGATCTCCCCTATAGAACAGTGACATCGGGTGCTCTATAGGACCTCCAGTGACACACTGACAGGAGACAATGGCTCCTGCAGTGCATCATTGAGAGATAACTGTAGTTCACTGGTCTCACTTTATGGCAATTGCTTCGTGGGAACTTTCTCACACAGCAGTGCCAAAAGTGAGACTAGGGACTACTTTTTACAGTGGGGGGGAATACAGTGCGGAAGGATATCTTCTGTCATTGTATTCCTGGAGCCCCTAGAGAGCGGTCGCATCAGCTGATGCTGCTGTTCTCCATGGGAGATCGTCGTGGGACACTTGTTTTTGTTGGATTTCTGCAGATCAGGGAGTATATTGGTTGTTTATTATTTTAGTATTTTTTACAGGTGACACTGGCTTCAGGGATCAAAGTGACAAGTGATGGTGAGTATGTACTCTGTTATATGTACTGTATGTCTATATGTATGGAGTATGTAGTATGTATGTTTGTGTTTTGTTTTGTTTTACATTCAACACATTACCCGGATGATGGGACTACTACTGTCCCATCATTGGCTAATGTGTCAATCACTGTCATTGTAGCAGGCATAGCTGTTATGATGACCTGGTGGTTAGGAGCACTAGGAATGACCTGATGAGCAAACTAGTAATACAGGACAAGCTCTGGGAAGTGGGAGCTTTGCTGACTGCAACCCCTAAACCTATCACAACAACTAGAAATAGCCATGGAGCGTACCTGACTCTGCCTAGACGCCTCTTCACAGCCTAAGAGCTAACTACCCCTAAAGATAGAAAATAAGGCCTAACTTGCCTCAGAGAAATTTCCCAAAGAAATAGGCAGCCCCCCACACGTATTGACTGTGAGTTAAGATGGAAGTCACAAACACAGGAATTAAATAGGTTTCAGCAAAGGAGGCCAGACTTAACTAAACAGACTTGAGGATAGAAAAGGTATCTTTGCGGTCAGCATAAAAAACTATCAAAAAACCACGCAGAGTGTGCAAAAGAGACCCCACACCGACTCACGGCGTGGAGGTGCCACTCTGCATCCCAGAGCTTCCAGCTAGCCAGGCAGAATCATGATAGCAAGCTGGACAGAAAACAGTGGTAAACAAAATAAGCTAGCAGGGACTTAGCTTTTGCTGGAGTAGACAGGTCATCTGAAAGATCCAAGAGCAAACTGAACCAGTACTAGGACATTGACAGCTGGCATCAAGTTACGATCTAAGTGGAGTTAAATAGAGCAGCCAGCCTAGGACTAAACGAGGTCAGCTGAGGAAAGAACCTCAGAACCAGCAGCTCCACTCACAGCCACCAGAGGGAGTCTATGGACAGAACTCGCCGAAGTACCATTCATAACCACCGGAGGGAGTTTGAGAACAGAATTCACAACACATAGCCCAATGGGACTTGTAGTCCCATCAGACGATGCCTGCACACACACGCACAGACCCCTGAGAGGCCCGCACAGACCCCCGGCAGGCCCGCACAGACCCCCGGCAGCCCCCACAGACCCCCAACGGTCCCACAAAGACCCCGGTCACACACAGACACGCAGTCTCTGCCCACGCACCGCCCACAATCCATTATAGTGCATCATGACATCATTTCAGCAGCCAATCACAGCCATGCCATTAGTTAACATGCCTAACAGGATGTACCCACACTTCTTAGGATCTTCATTGGCTGAATAAAATCAAACTGGCTCATTGCATTATGGGAACTTCCGATTCCGGTATTCGATATTCTAAAAGTATCGGGACTCCGTATCGGAGCTCCGATACAGCGAATGTCGGTCGATACCCGATATTTCAGTATCGGAATGCTCAACACTATTGACAGCACTTTTATGCAATCCTAAAAAGATGAACACCACTGGATCACAGGTCAGACGGCATCCACAGGGCCTCCATTTGTCTCATTACAGGGAATCTTCCATCAAGGGTTTAGTCTGAATCACGTATTTTAGACATTTACACGGAAACCCCGGTGTAAGTGCTCAGCGCAGAGCACAGAATAAATGTGCACCGAGCCTTGCGATCTTTGGGAGACAGAATGAAAAAATCAACAGCAAGTGAAGAATTGGTTTTATTTTTTATGCCATTCCTCATAAGGTACAAGTGATTAGGAGACTTTTTTCTTCAGTATGATTACAGCGATTCCAGATTTATATTAGGTTTTTTTGTTTGGCTGCTGTCACACACTAAAAGATGCTTTAGTGAGGGCTTGTTTTTTGCAGAAAGAGTTGCAGTTTTTATTGGTATCATTTTCAGACTTATGGCATTTTTTTGATCGCTTTCTATTCTGATTTTTGTGGAGGCAGAATGAACAAAAACCAATAATTCAGGAATTTTTGGGAGGGGTTTAAAGTGGGGTAAATAAGTATGTGATCCCTTGCTGATTTTGTAAGTTTGCCCACTGACAAAGACATGAACAGTCTATAATTTTAAGGGTACGTTAATTTTAACATTGAGAGATAGAATATCAAAAATAAAGTCCAGAAAATCACACTGTATAAATTCATTTGCATTTTGCAGTGAGACATAAGTATTTGATCTCTCTGGCAAACAAGACTTAATAATTGGTGGCCAAATCCTTTTTGGCAAGCACAGCAGTCAGATGTTTTTTGTAGCTGATGATGAGGTTTGTGCACATGTCAGGAGGAATTTTGGTTCACTTCTCTTTGCAGATCATCTCTAAATCATTAAGATTTTGAGGTTGTCACTTGGCAACTCAGAGCTTAAACCCCCTCCATAAGTTTTCTATGGGATTAAGGTCTGGGCACTGGCTGGGCCACTCCATGATCTTAATGTGGTTTTTTTGAGCCACTGCTTTGTTGCCTTGGCGGTATGTTTTAGTTCATTGTCTTGCTGGGAGACCAAGCCATGACCCATTTTTAATGTACTAGCAGAGGGAAGGAGGTTGTCACTCAGGATTTTATGGTACATGGCTCCATCCATCCTCCCATTGATGTGGTGAAGAAGTCCTGTGCCCTTAGCAGAGAAATACCCCCAAAATTTAATGTTTCCACCTCCATGCTTGACAGTGCAGACGGTGTTCTTTGGGTCATAGGCAGCATTTCTCTTCCTCCAAACATGGCAAGTTGAGTTAATGACAAATAACTCCATTTTTGTCTCATCTGACCGCAGGACCTTCTCCCAATCACTCACAGAATCATCCAGGTGTCCATTGGTAAACTTCAGATGGGCCTGCACATGTGCCTTCTTGAGCAGGGGAACCTTGCGTGCACTGCAGGATTTTAAACCTTTACGGCATAATGTGTTACCAATGGTTTTCTTGGTGACTGTGGTCCCAGCTGCCTTGAGATCATTAACAAGTTCCCCCGTGTAGTTTTAGGCTGATCTCTCACCTTCCTCATGATCAGGGATACCCCACAAGGTGAAATTTTGCATGGTGCCCCAGATCAATGTTGATTGACAGTCATTTTGTATTTCTTCCACTTTCTTAATATTGCCCCAACAGTTGTCTTTTTCTCATCCTGCATCTTACGTATGGCTTTGTCTCCCATTCCAGCTTTGTGCAGGTCTATAAACTTCTCCCTGACATCCTTAACCCCTTCATGACCCAGCCTATTTTGGCCTTAATGACCTTGCCGTTTTTTGCAATTCTGACCAGTGTCCCTTTATGAGGTAATAACTCAGGAACGCTTCAACGGATCCTAGCGATTCTGAGATTGTTTTTTCGTGACATATTGGGCTTCATGTTAGTGGTAAATTTAGGTCGATAATTTCTGAGTTTATTTGTGAAAAAAACGGAAATTTGGCGAAAATTTTGAAAATTTCGCAATTTTCACATTTTTAATTTTTATTCTGTTAAACCAGAGAGTTATGTGACACAAAATAGTTAATAAATAACATTTCCCACATGTCTACTTTACATCAGCACAATTTTGGAAACAAATTTTTTTTTTGCTAGGAAGTTATAAGGGTTAAAATTTGACCAGTGATTTCTCATTTTTACAACAAAATTTACAAAACCATTTTTTTTAGGGACCACCTCACATTTGAAGTCAGTTTGAGGGTTCTATATGGCTGAAAATACCCCAAAGTGACACCATTCTAAAAACTGCACCCCTCAAGGTGCTCAAAACCACATTCAAGAAGTTTATTAACCCTTCAGGTGTTTCACAGCAGCAGAAGCAACATGGAAGGAAAAAATGAACATTTAACTTTTTAGTCACAAAAATGATCTTTTAGCAACAATTTTTTTATTTTCCCAAGGGTAAAAGGAAAAACTGGACCACGAACGATGTTGTCCAATTTGTCCTGAGTACGCTGATACCTCATATGTGGGGGTAAACCACTGTTTGGGCATACGGCAGGGCTTGGAAGGAAAGGAGCGCCATTTGACTTTTTGAATGAAAAATTGGCTCCAATCTTTAGCGGACACCATGTCGCGTTTGGAGAGCCCCCGTGTGCCTAAACATTGGAGCTCCCCCACAAGTGACCCCATTTTGGAAACTAGACCCCCCAAGGAACTTATCTAGAAGCATAGTGAGCACTTTAAACCCCCAGGTGCTTCACAAATTGATCCGTAAAAATTAAACAGTACTTTTTTTTCACAAAAAAATTATTTTAGCCTCAATTTTTTCATTTTCACATGGGCAACAGGATAAAATGGATCCTAAAATTTGTTGGACAATTTCTCCTGAGTACACTGATACCTCACATGTGGGGGTAAACCACTGTTTGGGCACATGGTAAGGCTCGGAAGGGAAGGAGCGCCATTTGACTTTTTGAATGAAAAATGATCTCCATCGCTAGCAGAGACCATGTCACGTTTGGAGAGCCCCCGTGTGCCTAAACATTGGAGCGCTCCCACAAGTGACCCCATTTTGGAAAGTAGACCCCCCAAGGAACTTATCTAGAAGCATAGTGAGCACTTTAAACTCTCAGGTGCTTCACAAATTGATCCGTAAAAATTAAAAAGTACTTTTTTTTCACACAAAATTTCTTTTAGCCTCAATTTTTTCATTTTCACATGGGCAACAGGATAAAATGGATCCTAAAATTTGTTGGGCAGTTTCTGCTGAGTATGTTGATACCTCATATGTGGGGGTAAACCACTGTTTGGGTGCACGGCAAGGCTCGGAAGGGGAGGCGTGCCATTTGACTTTTTGAATGGAAAATTAGCTCCAATCGTTAGCGAACACCATGTCGCGTTTGGAGAGCCCCTGTGTGCCTAAACATTGGAGCTCCCCTACACGTGACCCCATTTTGGAAACTAGACCCCCCAAGGAACTTATCTAGATGCATAGTGAGCACTTATAACCCCCAGGTGCTTCACAGAAGTTTATAACGCAGAGCCGTGAAAATAAAAAATAATTTTTCTTTCCTCAAAAATGAGTTTTAGCCCAGGATTTTTTAATTTTCCAAGGGTAATAGGAGAAATTGGACCCCAAATGTTGTTGTCCAGTTTGTCCTGAGTACGATGATACCCCATATGTGGGGGTAAACCACTGTTTGGGCACACGGCAGGGCTCGGAAGGGAAGGCACGCCATTTGGCTTTTTGAATGGAAAATTAGCTCCAATCATTAGCGGACACCATGTCACGTTTGGAGAGCCCCTGTGTGCCTAAACATTGGAGCTCCCTAACAAGTGACCCCATTTTGGAAACTAGACCTCCCAAGGAACTAATCTAGATGTGTGGTGAGCACTTTGAACCCCAAAGTGCTTCGCAGAAGTTTATAACGCAGAGCCGTGAAAATAATAAATGTGTTTCCTTTCCTCAAAAATATTTTTTTAGCCCAGAATTTTTTATTTTTGCAAGGGTAAAAGGAGATATTGGACCCCAAAAGTTGTTGTCCAGTTTCTCCTGAGTACGGTGATACCCCATATGTGGGGGTAAACCACTGTTTGGGCACATGCCGGGGCTCGGAAGGGAAGTAGTGACGTTTTGGAATGCAGACTTTGATGGAATGCTCTGCGGGCGTCACGTTGCATTTGCAGAGCCCCTGATGTGCCTAAACAGTAGGAACTCCCCACAAGTGACTCCATTTTGGAAACTAGACCCCCCAAGGAACTTATCTAGATGTGTGGTGAGCACTTTGAACCCCCAAGTGCTTCACAGAAGTTTATAACGCAGAGCCGTGAAAATAATAAATGTGTTTCCTTTCCTCAAAAATATTTTTTTAGCCCAGAATTTTTTATTTTTGCAAGGGTAACAGGAGAAATTGGACCCCAAAAGTTGTTGTCCAGTTTCTCCTGAGTACGCTGATACCCCATATGTGGGGGTAAACCACTGTTTGGGCACATGCCGGGGCTCGGAAGGGAAGTAGTGACGTTTTGGAATGCAGACTTTGATGGAATGGTCTGCTGGCGTCACGTTGCATTTGCAGAGCCCCTGATGTGCCTAAACAGTAGAAACACCCCACAAGTGACCCCATTTTGGAAACTAGACCCCCCAAGGAACTTATCTAGATGTGTGATGAGCACATTCAACCCCCAAGTGCTTCACAGAAGTTTACAACACAGAGCCGTGAAAATAAAAAAATAATTTTTCTTTCCTCAAAAAAGATGTTTTAGCAAGCAATTTTTTATTTTCACAAGGGTAACAGGAGAAATTGGGCCCCAATGTTTGTTGCCCAGTTTGTTGTGAGTACAGTGATACCCCATATGTGGGGGTAAACCACTGTTTGGGCGCACGTCAGGGCTCGGAAGGGAAGTAGTGACATTTGAAATGCAGACTTTGATGGAATGGTCTGCGGGCGTCACGTTGCATTTGCAGAGCCCCTGATGTGCCTAAACAGTAGAAACACCCCACAAGTGACCCCATTTTGGAAACTAGACCCCCCAAGGAACTTATCTAGATGTGTGATGAGCACATTCAACCCCCAAGTGCTTCACAGAAGTTTACAACGCAGAGCCGTGAAAATAAAAAATCATTTTTCTTTCCTCAAAAAAGATGTTTTAGCAAGCAATTTTTTATTTTCACAAGGGTAACAGGAGAAATTGGGCCCCAATGTTTGTTGCCCAGTTTGTTGTGAGTACAGTGATACCCCATATGTGGGGGTAAACCACTGTTTGGGCGCACGTCAGGGCTCGGAAGGGAAGTAGTGACATTTGAAATGCAGACTTTGATGGAATGGTCTGCGGGCGTCACGTTGCATTTGCAGAGCCCCTGATGTGCCTAAACAGTAGAAACACCCCACAAGTGACCCCATTTTGGAAACTAGACCCCCCAAGGAACTTATCTAGATGTGTGATGAGCACGTTCAACCTCCAAGTGCTTCACAGAAGTTTACAACGCAGAGCCGTGAAAATAAAAAATAATTCTTCTTTCCTCAAAAATTATGTCTTAGCAAGTAATTTTTTATTTTTGCAAGGGTAACAGGAGAAATTGGACCACAACAGTTGTTGCCCAGTTTGTCCTGAGTACGCTGGTACCCCAAATGTGGGGGTAAACCACTGTTTGGGCACACGTCGGGGCTTGGAAGGGAGGGAGCACCATTTGACTTTTTGAATGCAAGATTGGCTGGAATCAATGGTGGCGCCATGTTGCGTTTGGAGACCCCTGATGTGCCCTAACAGTGGAAACCCCTCATTTCTAACTTCAACACTAACCCCAACACACCCCTAATCCTAATCCCAACTGTAGCCATAACCCTAATCCCAACCCTAACCCCAACACACCCCTAACCACAACCCTAACCCCAACACACCCGTAACCCTAATTCCAACCCTAGCCCTAATTCCAACCCTAACCCTAAGGGTATGTGCCCACGTAGCGGATTCGTGTGAGATTTTTCCGCACGACTTTTGAAAAATCTGCAAGTAAAAGGCACTGCGTTTTACCTGCGGATTTACAGCAGATTTCCAGTGTTTTTTTGTGCGGATTTCACCTGCGGATTCCTATTGAGGAACAGGTGTAAAACGCTGCGGAATCCGCACAAAGAATTGACATGCTGTGGAAAATACAACGCAGCGTTTCTGCACGGAATTTTCCGCAACATGGGCACAGCGGATTTGGTTTTCCATAGGTGTACACGGTACTGTAAACCTGATGGAAAACTGCTACGAATTCGCAGCGGCCAATCCGCTGCGGATCCGCGGCCGATCTGCTGCGGATCCGCGGCCGATCCGCTGCGGATCCGCGGCCGATTCGCTGCGGATCCTCGGCTGATCCGCTGCGGATCCGCTGCCAAATCCGCACATGCCATAACCCTAACCCTACCCGTAACCCTAACCCTAGTTCTAACCCTAACCCTAGTTCTAACCCTAACCACAGTGGGAAAAAAAAATATATATATTTTCTTTATTTTATTATTGTCCCTATCTATGGGGGTGATAAAGGGGGGGGTTTATTTATTATTTTTTTTATTTTGATCGCTGTGGTAGAACCTACCACAGCGATCAAAATGTACCTGTAAGGAATCTGCCGGCCGGCGGGCGTACTGAGCATGCGCCCGCCATTTTGGAAGATGGCGGCGCCCAGCGAGGAGACGGCCGGACACGGGAGGATCGGTAAGTATGAAGGGGTGGTGGGGGGGTGGATCTGAGCACAGGGGGGGTGATCGGAGGACGGGGGGAGCGGACAGCAGGACGGGGGAGCGGGCAGGAGCACGGGGCAGCGGAGCACAGGACGGAGGGGACCGGACCCCATAACGGAGCGGTGGGGGGGCAATCGGTGGGGTGTGGGGTTATCACTTCAGGTTTTCCAGCCATGGCCGATGATATTGCAGCATCGGCCATGGCTGGATTGTAATATTTCACCTGTTTTTTAGGTGAAATATTACAAATCGCTCTGATTGGCAGTTTCACTTTCAACAGCCAATCAGAGCGATCGTAGCCACGGGGGGGTGAAGCCACCCCCCCTGGGCTGAAGCACCACTCCCCCTCTCCCTGCAGATCGGGTAAAATAGGAGTTAACCCTTTCACCCGATCTGCAGGGACGCGATCATTCCATGACGCCACATAGGCGTCATGGGTCGGATTGGCACGGGTTTTCATGACGCCTATGTGGCGTCATGGGTCGGGAAGGGGTTAAAAAGCTCTTTGGTCTTGCCCATGTTTTAGAGGTTAGAGTGTGACTGATTAATTGAGGTGTGGACAGAAGTCTTTTATAAAGGTGACTATGTAAGACAGCTGTTAAAGCAGGTAACAGACCTCCAGAATCATGATACAGTCAGGTTGAATGGAAATAAAGAAGGGGATTGAGAAAGCCTTTCTACAAACAGCATAGCCTTTAACATCTGCAGTTAACAATAACTCAAAGCCAGCTAAACCCATACAGATGTGCACAAGCATGGTTATTGAATACCAATCTGGCAAGAAGATGCTCGCCTGTAGAGCGTAAACTTGACCACTTGTCTGGTAGCAGTGCTGTGATCCCACTGATCTCAGGATTAAGCTAGATATAATCCAGGAAGATTGTAAAACAAACAAAATGAAGAGGTGAAAGCAGTCAGCCTTGCCTGACTCCAGACGGGATTAGGAAGGGGTCAGTCTTCCAGCTGTTCTCTGTGCTAAAAACGTAGTTATTTGTCCTGAAAATAGAAGCAGAACATTTCCTTAAACCTGAATATTTGCTGCACACCACTAATGAACAGGTGCAAAACATGATTAAAAGTGTTTTCTTGGTTTCTTTGATGTTTTGGACAGGGTCCCTGATGACAGTGAGAGTGTCTGCATTCCTGCTGTCAGGAAAACCACAAGTCTGATCAGTTTGGAAGGTTGAACTGGACACAGCCTTCAGCCAATTGATGGTGAACATATTGAACTTGACATTTTACCATAAGTCTGATCAGTTTGAATGATTGAGCTGAACATAACGTTTAGCCGGGTGACCTCCATCCCTCCTTCCTTTGCAAAATGGCTAGGGATGCCAAGTTAGTTTTTAACTTTTTCTGAACAACTTATCAAAAAATCATGGACAGACAATATATTTTTTTGCAGACACTTTAGAAAACCATAATAAATCATTACCATTATACAGTAAGTGATCCATGCCTACATATCAATCTGATATGACGACATTAGCTATATTTACTATAAACTGTAAAATGATAATGATTACAGTCCAAAATAATCTGTGCAAGCTTCCTCAGCTTTAATAAAATCACCCACATCTGAAATGTATTTGTACAGGCAGGTTAAAAAGTGCACTATTTTTATGGAATGTCATGGTATTTCTGGACAGTTGGCAACCCAGAGCCCAGTATAGATAAAGGGGGTTTTCGACTCCATATATTGCTCTGCTTCTTCTGGGTGCTTAAGTGTATGCATACTTTATGTCTGACAAGGCTTATCCTGTGTCCCTATAAATGAGGCACCATTTATTTTTAATGTTTTAATACTGGTTTATTTATTAAATAAAATTATATATTAATTAAATGATCCTTCAATTTACATCTTTTGTCCTGGGATTTATGCCTTATTTTTCCTAGGCTGTGGTTTTGGGTTTTGATAATATTCTATGTAGAGGGAGGATGAGCTCTGCCCCTTCCTCCCCTTCTCCCTCCTGTCCACAAAGAATCTTATCAGTAGCAATTATTATTTCCTATCTCAGTAATGTAAAAATCTATGTTTACTGAATATTGTTTTAACCCATGAATTGAGAATTTTGAGAATGAATGATCAGTCCAGGAGGAGAAAGAAGCAGTTATCTCTGATAAGGTGCCACATTTTTTTTGGACTATGAGACACATCTTTCCATAAGATGCACCCCAGGTTTAGACAGCAGAAACTAGGAAAAATAATTTTCCTATAAATTAAAATTTCCCTGGTCATATGGAGGGGTTAACACTAATTTTAAGGTACTAGGGTAGCATAGGGAGGTAATAAATCTATTGCTAGTATCTCTCTGTAGTGTGTATTATACACACAGCTATGCTACATGAACATTTACATACACACAGCTCTGCTACAAGCACAAAAACATACACACATACCAGGACAATACCTCAAGCTTCAATTCAATCATCAGGCCTTCACTACAGATCCCTCCTTTTTAGTTCACACAGTCCGACCAACCTGGACCCAGATATAGTCTTGCCAGGATTTGAGCCCAGCACCATTCCTACCTCCCTGGTTTTCTTCAGACTGACATTATTTTTACAGAAACAGCAGATTCACCCAGAAATATCCTAATTAGTGATGAGCGAGAATACTCGTTGCTCGGGTTTTCCCGTGCACGTGCAGCGCCCCAGAGACCTGGTGGTTACAGTAACATCGCTCCGCCGCTAAGGGGAGTAATGGTACGTCTGATGGCACTGAAAGAGTTCACCTGACCAGGTATCACAGATACCAATACACTTCATAGTCTGGCCTCCAGGGGGAGCAAAGGGCACTATGTATTAGGCCACTCCTCACAATCTGGTAAAACTGGGGGTTAGATAGAATGTTAGACAGAAAGCCGACTGGGTTGGAACCAGGCAACATCCTGTGGCAGAGGGTGTTGCAGGGGAAGATTCAGGGGGGTCCCTGTCAGGGGTGGGATCCTGACAGAGGACAGAAGGAACCTTACAGGACCGCGCCTGCACTTCATCGTGGCGGTACCCCAAGAAAGGACAAGAAGCGAGGTTTATTGTGAAGAGTGAGAAACGAGATCAAAGCAACAAGGAGAAAACACCAGTAGGAGTCGTGCTGTAAGATCGAGGCAACATCCTACTGAGGCATGTAGCCGGTGGCCGGAAACGCCGAGGAAGTACTGGCTCCAAGCATTACTTCAAACCAATGGCAGGACAGTCAGTTATAGGCGGGCTGTCTCACCTAAATCACCTAAGCAGACATAGGGGGAACAGTGGGAGAGGGGCGACTCTAGGGTCCCGGAAGAACTCCAGGCCTACCCGTCATACGGGTGCGTCCTAGCCATATCATCTGGGGGACGGAGAAGAACATCAGAATCAGTTGTGAGGGAACATCAGAAACAGACACAACAGTTGTGAGGACTATCCCGTGGTGCTCAGCAGGGAAGGACTACAACACACAAGCGCTAGAAGGAAGGCACAGATTTCCACCTGCAAAAGGAGCTCTGGAGGTGCCATCGGACCGGCCGGTCTCAGGCAGCCCAGTTAACCGTATTCTGGATTGAGGATCCTGAAGCCTTCAGTAAAGAGACTGCAACCCTGTGTCCTCATTATTCCTTGCACCCTGCACCACACCTCATCACTCTCAACTTTTACTGGACGGCCCTCAGCAGGGTCACGGACCGGGTCTCGCCACCGTGACAATCCCAGAACCGAGACAGAGAGGCCCGGTACCGGGTACCCCACGGCCTTGCGACAGTGGGGGCGCTCCACACGCTTGGGTGGTCTCCGAGTATTTATGACTGCTCGGAGATTTAGTTTTCCTCACAGCAGCTGGATGATTTGCGACTGTTAGACAGTTTGATTACATGTGGGGATTCCCTAGCAACCAGGCAACCCCCACATGTACTCAGGCTGGGCAGTAGCTATAAATCATTCAGCTGAGGTGATGAAAACTAAATCTCCGAGCACTTACAAATACTCGGAGGTCACCCGAGCGTGCTCAGGAAAACCCGAGCAATGAGTATACTCACTAAATAACTTGGGTTAGTGAATCCTAACCCAAGCTGACAGTAATTCAGCATTTACTGCTTCACTGGAGTTCACTACAAACTATCCTCCTTCACAGCCGGTATTTTTAGCTACTGTAGCATGAGTAGTACTCTGTTAGCTCATCATCTGCATCTATAAGCACTCCTTATTTTACGGAGTGAAGCAACCAAAGTACAACCTTTCCACAGACTTGCCCAAAAATGCCAAATGTATGTACAGCTTTTCTCAGGCAACAAACATGCTATACCTTACCACATCTTGCCGTTACACACAGACTAGCATTACCACATCTTGCCGTTACACACAGACTCTACTATACCATACCTCCTAACCTTTGAAGAAGAGAAAGAAGGACAGATCATGCGGTACACGTAGCACGTTGTGTCAAGTTTTGACGACACCCCTGGCCACCTCCCAAACCACACCGATTTACCATTTCTTTCTCCCCTGGCAGTAGTAAGGAAAATTCAGCTCATGACTGGAGGGTGTAGACCCAAATCTGGGACTGTCCACTGTATCCGGGACAGTTGGGACTAGAGATAAGGTGACTATTGCAAAGGACTTTGGTTCAGTGTACAGGTCAGTGGTACCTTTGTGGCTGGATTGGAGGCCACAATTCTTTTACTATCCAGCGTTCCCAGCACGGCATCACCGTCAGAGCCATCAGAACTTTCTTAACTTTGTGTAGCTTCACTATATGATACCTGGCTCTTTGGTCTCTGTAAGGCCGTATTCACATGTTGCAGAAATACTGTGTTTTTTGCTTTCTGCAGATGTCTGCCTTTTTCCCCTTATTTGATGCATTTTGTGTGCAGATGTGAAGCTGTTTTTAATAGTACAGAAAAACTTTGATTCTTAATAAAGCATCTGCAGTTTTTTACATGTGTTATTTTTAGGCTCCAAATAAAAGATGAGAAGAAAAGCACTAAAACCGTACAATTCAGCCTTGTATATAGATCACTGGGAGAGCAATTATCATGAAATCTCATCCACTTTGCTTGGACAGTTAAACATAGCAGAATTTTTGTGCAAAAAACAGCAGAATTCGCAGCATTTACACTACATGTGAACACAGTCTAAATGTCCAAGCAGAGTGGATGCGATTCCATGAAATCTCCTCTCTCTGTGGCCTGAAGACGCTGCTGAACTCAGTTCAGTTGTGGTGCATTTTTTCTTTAAATGCATCTTCTGAAAAAAGTGCATGAAGAAAAAAACTCTGTTGCATTTTAAGCTCAGAATCAAAGCTTTTCTGCACTATTAAAAAAAAAAGCGTTAAAATGCAGATTCACATCTCGACCAAAAACACATCAAATAAGGGGGAAGCATAGAAAAGAAACGCAGCAAACATGTAATAATCAGAGAAGATTGTTATTGCGTTGTGTGGTGAGGACACCTGCAGAAAACGTACAGAAAAAAAACAGGAGAAAAAACACATAATTTACACTTCGTGTGAACACAGCCACAGCATTATGTTTTTAATACTTTTTTTTATGGGTTTAAAAGGGAAAACATATCAATTACGCTATTTTTTTACGCCATTTACCGATTCCCGTAAATAATCTGATCTCTGTAATGTGCAGGTCGTTACAATTACAGGGACACCAAATATGTCAATGTTATGTGCTGATTTGTGATAATTATTATTTTGTTAAAAAGCGGATTAAATATGACAATATTGTAAGTGTTTTTCATTATTTTTTAATAATGTTATAGGAAGAAAAAAAATATTTTATTCTCAAGCTAAAAATCCACTGCGGTATACAAATCTCTGTGTAATTTGTCTGTGGAGTCAAGGCCTGCTGTAATACAGTAGATCAAGTATAGAAACTTCTCCTTGTGACATCACCTGAGCTTGTAACTCAGTATGTTCAGCCCTTTCCTGGGATATGGAGGCTTGAGGGTTTGAGGCCTGGTGCAGGCACTGACAAAAAAAAATACATTTTTGCAATTGCTTATAATAAAAATATTAGTTTTATAGGAAAAAAAAAAAAATTCACCTCAGGTACAGGTACAAAGGAATACACTGCTGTAGCCAATGTACTTGTATTTTCTGCTTCTGGGTTCACTGACTGCTACAGAGGTAAAGAAGATAACCAAAATGATCAAAATCTCCTATGTATATTATTAGGAGCTGTAGCTCATTGGTAAAGCTGTGGTCTGTGGACAAAGAAAAGAGATCTCCTGTCCTGGGAGACCCAATGGCAAGTGAATATATTAAATTTAATTTTTACAGTGAGCTGGGAGAAGTGGCCCTACCCCTCGAGGAGGAGCTACGGGAGCAATGAAGACGAGGTGAGTATACAAGCCGGGAGAACAGCTGAGACGTGACAGGACAGTCCCGCCGAATCCTAGATGGTTGGAGCTATGACTATACATTACCACATCTTCCAGTTACACACACTATATATTACATCGCGCGCTGAATGAGCAAAACAAAAATTGGAACAGGACACGCAGTTTACACAGAACATTATGTTCAGTGATGAGGCAAACTTTTTTGGGTGGGCCATTTATATGGATACACCTAAATAACATGGGAATCGTGACAGTTTTCTTGCATAGGGTGTCTTGCATTGAAATCTGCTGCAATGACCCGGGTACTGCGTTCACCAGACATCAACACAATTTCTATCCGCTCCTCACGTGTTAACCTCTGTAACATGTCAATGGCTGTAAACAGAGAGAAGCTTGTAAATAACGGTTTCCCTTTGCCATATACTAATGTGCCACAAACAGGAAGTTGATATCACCAATAGTGTTGAGCAATACCTTCCGATATGCAAAGGTATCGGTATCAGATTGGATCGGCCGATATCCAAAAAATATCGGATATCGCCGATACCGATACCCGATACCAATGCATATCAATAGGACACAAAATATCGGAATGGTTCCCAGGGTCTGAAGGAGAGGAAACTCTCCTTCAGGCCCTGGGATCCATATTCATGTATAAAATAAAGAATAAAAAAATATATATTGATATACTCACCCCTCCGACGGCCTCGGCTCTCACCAGTCCAAGCATCTGCTGTTATGATCTGGTGGCCTAAGAGCAGCATGAGACGTACTCTGGAGAAGGTGGTACCTGTACTGACCGCAGACCCTGAACCTAACACCGCAACTAGAAGTAGCCGTGGAATGTACTGTCATGGTTCCCAATGGCAAGGAAACGTCAGAGAACATAAATAACAGAACAGCTCTTGGGTGATGGAATCTCGAGCTGACCGTGAGCTAAACCTACCACACAACTAACAGTGGCCGGGTGGCGTACCTACGTTTTATCCCTAGACGCCTAGCGCCAGCCGGAGGACTAACTAACCCTAATAGAGGAAAAGACAGACCTGGCTTACCTCTAGGGAAATTCCCCCAAAAAGGAGACAGAAGCCCCCCACATATATTGACGGTGAGTTCAGAGGAAAAGACATACGCAGTATGAAGGTAGGTTCAGCAAAGCGAGGTCCGCTTACTAGATAGCAAGAAGATACAATAGGGAACTTCACGGTCAGCTGAAAACCCTATTAAAATACCATCCCGAAATTACTTTAAGACTCATGTGTCAACTCATGACACCGGAGTGGCAATTTCGGCCCACAAGAGCTTCCAGCTACAGAAAAATAACATAACTGTGAACTGGAACAAAAATGCAAAACAAACTTAGGACTAAGAGTCCAACTTAGCTGATAGTAGTCTAGAAGCAGGAACATGCAACAGAAAGGCTCTGGTTACATTGATGGCCGGCACTAGAATAACTGAGCAGCAAGGCTAAATAGGATACACCCATGCCCTGATGGAAACAGGTGAACAGAGAAAGTGAAGCACACAAGTCCAGTACCACCAGTGACCACCGGGGGAGCCCAAAAAACAAACTCACAACAGTACCCCCCCCCCTCAAGGAGGGGGCACCGAACCCTCACAAGAACCACCAGGGCGATCAGGACGAGCCCTATGAAAGGCACGGACCAAATCAGAGGCATGAACATCAGAGGCTGTCACCCAAGAATTATCCTCTTGACCGTAGCCCTTCCACTTGACCAGATACTGAAGTTTCCGTCTGGAAACACGGGAGTCCATGATCTTCTCCACAACGTACTCCAATTCACCCTCAACCAACACCGGAGCGGGAGGCTCAACGGATTGCACAACCGGTACCTCATACCTGCGCAATAATGACCGATGGAAGACATTATGGATAGAAAAAGATGCTGGGAGGTCCAATCGAAAGGACACGGGGTTAAGAATCTCCAAAATCTTATACGGGCCGATGAACCGAGGCTTAAACTTAGGAGAAGAAACCCTCATAGGGACAAAACGAGAAGACAACCACACCAAGTCCCCAACACGAAGACGAGGACCAACACGACGACGGCGGTTAGCAAAATGCCGAGTCTTCTCCTGGGACAACTCCAAATTGTCCACCACCTGTCCCCAAATCCGATGCAACCTATCCACCACAGTATCCACTCCAGGACAATCCGAAGACTCCACCTGACCGGAAGAAAAACGAGGATGAAACCCCGAATTGCAAAAGAAAGGAGAAACCAAAGTGGCAGAACTAGCCCGATTATTGAGGGCAAACTCCGCCAACGGCAAAAAGGCAACCCAGTCATCCTGATCCGCAGACACAAAACACCTCAAATAAGTCTCCAAGGTCTGATTAGTTCGCTCAGTCTGGCCATTAGTCTGAGGATGGAACGCAGACGAAAAAGACAAATCAATGCCCATCCTAGCACAGAACGCCCGCCAAAATCTAGACACGAACTGGGTCCCCCTGTCAGAAACGATATTCTCCGGAATACCATGCAAGCGAACCACATTTTGAAAAAACAGAGGAACCAACTCGGATGAGGAAGGCAACTTAGGCAAGGGCACCAAATGAACCATCTTAGAAAAACGGTCACACACCACCCAGATGACAGACATTTTCTGAGAAACAGGGAGATCAGAAATAAAATCCATAGAGATGTGAGTCCAAGGCCTCTTCGGAATAGGCAAAGACAACAACAATCCGCTAGCCCGAGAACAACAAGGTTTGGCCCGAGCACAAACATCACAAGACTGCACAAAAACTCGTACATCTCGAGACAGGGAAGGCCACCAGAAGGACCTAGCCACCAAATCCCTGGTACCAAAGATCCCAGGATGACCTGCCAACACAGAAGAATGAACCTCCGAGATGACTCTACTGGTCCAATCATCAGGAACAAACAGTCTACCAGGCGGGCAACGATCAGGTCTATCCGCCTGAAACTCCTGCAAAGCCCGTCGCAGGTCTGGGGAAACAGCAGATAATATCACCCCATCCTTAAGGATACCTGTAGGTTCAGAATCACCAGGGGAATCAGGCTCAAAACTCCTAGAAAGGGCATCCGCCTTCACATTTTTAGAACCTGGTAAGTATGAGACCACAAAATTAAACCGAGAGAAAAACAACGACCAGCGCGCCTGTCTAGGATTCAGGCGCCTGGCAGACTCAAGATAAATCAAATTCTTGTGATCGGTCAATACCACCACCTGATGTCTAGCCCCCTCAAGCCAATGATGCCACTCCTCAAAAGCCCACTTCATAGCCAAAAGCTCCCGATTACCAATATCATAATTTCGCTCGGCGGGCGAAAATTTTCGAGAAAAGAACGCACAAGGTCTCATCACAGAGCAGTCGGAACTTTTCTGCGACAAGACCGCCCCAGCTCCGATCTCGGAGGCATCGACCTCAACCTGAAAAGGAAGAGTAACATCAGGCTGACGCAACACAGGGGCGGAAGAAAAGCGGCGCTTAAGCTCCCGAAAGGCCTCCACAGCAGCAGGGGACCAATCAGCAACATCAGCACCCTTTTTGGTCAAATCAGTCAAAGGTTTAGCAACATCAGAAAAACCAGTTATAAATCGACGATAAAAATTAGCAAAGCCCAAAAATTTCTGAAGGCTCTTAAGAGAAGAAGGCTGCGTCCAATCACAAATAGCCCGAACCTTGACAGGATCCATCTCAATGGAAGAGGGGGAAAAAATGTACCCCAAAAAAGAAATCTTTTGAACCCCAAAAATACACTTAGAACCCTTCACACACAAGGAATTAGCCCGCAAAACCTGAAAAACCCTCCTGACCTGTTGGACATGAGAATCCCAGTCATCCGAAAAAATCAAAATATCATCCAGATACACGATCATAAATTTATCCAAATATTCACGGAAAATGTCATGCATAAAGGACTGAAAGACTGAAGGGGCATTTGAAAGACCAAAAGGCATTACTAAATACTCAAAATGGCCCTCGGGCGTATTAAATGCGGTTTTCCACTCATCCCCCTGCTTAATTCGCACCAAATTATACGCCCCACGGAGATCAATCTTAGAGAACCACTTAGCCCCTTTTATTCGAGCAAACAAATCAGTCAGCAGTGGCAGAGGATACTGATATTTGACTGTAATTTTATTCAAGAGTCGATAATCAATACAAGGCCTCAAGGAGCCATCTTTTTTAGATACAAAGAAAAACCCGGCTCCTAAGGGAGATGAAGAAGGACGAATATGTCCCTTTTCCAGGGACTCCTTAATATATTCTCGCATAGCAGCATGTTCAGGTACAGATAGATTAAATAAACGACCCTTTGGAAATTTACTGCCCGGAATCAGATCTATGGTACAATCGCAATCTCTGTGAGGAGGTAGTGAACCAAGCTTAGGCTCCTCAAAAACATCACGATAATCAGATAAAAATTCCGGAATCTCAGAGGGAATAGATGACGAAATGGAAACCAAAGGTACGTCCCCATGAGCCCCCTGACATCCCCAGCTTAACACAGACATTGCTTTCCAGTCCAGTACTGGGTTATGAGATTGTAACCATGGTAATCCGAGCACCAAAACGTCATGTAGATTGTACAACACAAGGAAGCGAATCATCTCCTGATGGTCTGGATTCATACGCATAGTCACTTGTGTCCAGTATTGTGGTTTATTACTAGCCAATGGTGTAGAGTCAATACCCTTCAGAGGTATAGGAACTTCCAGAGGCTCTAGATCAAACCCACAGCGCCTGGCAAAGGACCAATCCATTAGACTCAAAGCGGCGCCAGAGTCGACATAGGCATCCGCGGTAATTGACGATAATGAACAAATCAAGGTCACAGACAGAATAAACTTAGACTGTAAAGTGCCAATTGAAATAGACTTATCAACCTTTTTTGTACGTTTAGAGCATGCTGATATAACATGAGTTGAATCACCACAATAGAAGCACAACCCATTTTTTCGCCTAAAATTCTGCCGTTCGCTTCTGGACAGAATTCTATCACATTGCATACTTTCTGGAGCCTTCTCAGAAGACACCGCCAAATGGTGCACAGGTTTGCGCTCCCGCAAACGCCGATCAATCTGAATAGCCATTGTCATGGACTCATTCAGACCTGTAGGTGCAGGGAACCCCACCATAACATCTTTAATGGCATCAGAGAGACCCTCTCTGAAATTCGCCGCCAGGGCGCACTCATTCCACTGAGTAAGCACAGACCATTTACGAAATTTTTGGCAGTATATTTCAGCTTCATCTTGCCCTTGAGATAGGGCCATCAAGGCTTTTTCAGCCTGAATCTCTAAGTTAGGTTCCTCATAAAGCAACCCCAAAGCCAGAAAAAACGCATCCACATTGAGCAACGCAGGATCCCCGGGTGCCAATGCAAATGCCCAGTCTTGAGGGTCACCCCGCAGCAAGGAAATTACTATCCTAACCTGCTGTGTGGGATCTCCAGCGGAGCGAGATCTCAGGGAAAGAAATAATTTACAATTATTTTTGAAATTCAGGAAACGAGATCTATCCCCGGAGAAAAATTCTGGTATAGGAATTCTAGGTTCAGATATAGGAGCATGAATAACAAAATCCTGTAAATTTTGAACCTTCGTAGCAAGATTATTCAAACCTGTAGCCAAACTCTGAGGATCCATTTTAATCAGGTGAGATCAGAGCCATTCAAGGATTAGAAGGAGAGAGAGAGACAAAGGCTGCAATTAGAGCAGAAATGCAACTAAGTCAACTATAGAGCAAGCTCAGAGGAAAAAAAAAAAATCTGCAGACTTCTTTTTCTCTCCTTTCTTCTGCCAACGGTTTTAACACTGGGCCGGCCATACTGTCATGGTTCCCAATGGCAAGGAAACATCAGAGAACATAAATAACAGAACAGCTCTTGGGTGATGGAATCTCGAGCTGACCGTGAGCTAAACCTACCACACAACTAACAGTGGCCGGGTGGCGTACCTACGTTTTATCCCTAGACGCCTAGCGCCAGCCGGAGGACTAACTAACCCTAATAGAGGAAAAGACAGACCTGGCTTACCTCTAGGGAAATTCCCCCAAAAAGGAGACAGAAGCCCCCCACATATATTGACGGTGAGTTCAGAGGAAAAGACATACGCAGTATGAAGGTAGGTTCAGCAAAGCGAGGTCCGCTTACTAGATAGCAAGAAGATACAATAGGGAACTTCACGGTCAGCTGAAAACCCTATTAAAATACCATCCCGAAATTACTTTAAGACTCATGTGTCAACTCATGACACCGGAGTGGCAATTTCGGCCCACAAGAGCTTCCAGCTACAGAAAAATAACATAACTGTGAACTGGAACAAAAATGCAAAACAAACTTAGGACTAAGAGTCCAACTTAGCTGATAGTAGTCTAGAAGCAGGAACATGCAACAGAAAGGCTCTGGTTACATTGATGGCCGGCACTAGAATAACTGAGCAGCAAGGCTAAATAGGATACACCCATGCCCTGATGGAAACAGGTGAACAGAGAAAGTGAAGCACACAAGTCCAGTACCACCAGTGACCACCGGGGGAGCCCAAAAACCAAACTCACAACAATGTACCTAGCGCTCCCTGGACATCTCGACACAGCCGGAGGACTAATTACTCCTAAAGATAGAAAAGGGAAAACTATCTTGCCTCAGAGAAAATTCCCAAAGGATAGGCAGCCCCCCACAAATATTGACTGTGAGAGGAGAGGGAAAAAACATACACAGACTGAAATCAGAATTTAGCAAAGGAGGCCACTTCTAGCTAAATAGAAAGGATAGGACAGAGTACTATGTGGTCAGTATTAAAACACTAGAAAATACAAAAACTCCACAACTAACTAAAGATATGGAGGGTATATCTGTATCTCCAGAGATACCAGCTTGGCTAAACAAATCCTTATACAGACCAAGCTGGACAAGACAAAAAAACATGGAAAAGAACTGAACAATAAGGCCACAGCATGTGGACAGCAAAAAATCAAGGCCAGAACTTATCTTTGTTGAAAAGAACTGCAAAGCAGGAGAGACCAGGCAGAGATGTGAATCCTCCAGGAACAATGGACAACTGGCACTGACTAAAGGGTGAAGCAAGACTAAATAGCCCAGTCAGATTTGCAAAAAGTGAACACACCTGACAAATGCTGAAACTCAGAGACAGCAGCGCTACCACTTACAACCACCGGAGGGAGCCCAAGAGCAGAATTCACAACAGTCTGCCTCCGTTCCTAAGAATGCAGAGTGAAGGACCTTCGATGACGTCGCGGCTTGTGATTGGTCACGTTACCGCTCATGTAACCGCTCACGCGACCAATCACAAGCCGCGACGTCACCGAAGGTCCTTCACTCCCTGCATTCTTAGGAACGGAGGCACCGCTAAGAGCCAGGGTCCGCCGGAGGGGTGAGTATATCAATATTTTTTATTTTTATTATTTATTTTTTACATGAATATGGATCCCAGGGCCTGAAGGAGAGTCTCCTCTCCTCCAGACCCTGGGAACCATACGCACCGCACACTACCGATTCCGATTTCCGATATTGCAAAAATATCGGAACTCGGTATCGGAATTCCGATACAGCAAATATCGGCCGATACCCGATATTTGCAGTATCGGAATGCTCAACACTAATCACCAACCATTCCCATTTTAGTTAGGTGTATCCCTGTATACATTACCACATCTTACAGTTACACACACTATACATTGCTACATATTGCAGTTACACACACTATACATTACCACATATTACAGTTACATACACACACTATACATTACCAAATTTTGCAGTTACACACACTATACATTACCACATCTTAGTTACACACACTGTACATTGCTACATATTGTAGTTACACACACACTATACATTACCACATATTACAGTTACATACACACACTATACATTACCACATCTTGCAGTTACACACACTATACATTACCACATCTTAGTTACACACACTGTACATTGCTACATATTGCAGTCACACGCACACTATACATTACCACATCTTACAGTTACATACACACACTATACATTACCACATCTTGCAGTTACACACACTATACATTACCACATCTTACAGTTACATACACACACTATACATTACCACATCTTGCAGTTACACACACACTATACATCACATCTTACAGTTACATACACACACTATACATTACCACATCTTGCAGTTACATACACACACTATACATTACCACATCTTGCAGTTACACACACTATACATTACCACATCTTGCAGTTACACACACACACTATACATTACCACATCTTACAGTTACATACACACACTATACATTACCACATCTTGCAGTTACACACACTATACATTACCACATCTTACAGTTACATACACACACTATACATTACCACATCTTGCAGTTACACACACACACTATACATTACCACATCTTGCAGTTACATACACACACTATACATTACCACATCTTACAGTTACATACACACACTATACATTACCACATCTTGCAGTTACATACACACACTATACATTACCACATCTTGCAGTTACACACACACACTATACATTACCACATCTTGCAGTTACATACACACACTATACATTACCACATCTTGCAGTTACACACACACACTATACATTACCACATCTTACAGTTACATACACACACTATACATTACCACATCTTGCAGTTACACACACACACTATACATTACCACATCTTGCAGTTACATACACACACTATACATTACCACATCTTACAGTTACATACACACACTATACATTACCACATCTTGCAGTTACACACACGCACACACTATACATTACCACATCTTGCAGTTACACATACACACTATACATTACCACATCTTGCAGTTACACACACACATTTTACATTACCAAATCTTGTGGCTGCACATACAAACTATACAATGCTATCTTGCAGTTACACTTGCAAACTATACAATGCCACATGTTGCAGTTACACACACACATATACTGTACAATACCATATTTGGCTGTTAAACACACAATATGCATTATCATATCTTGCAGGTACATACACACACACACACTATACAATATCACATCTTGCAGTTACATACATACAGGTGCTTCTCACAACATTAGAATATCGTAAAGTTAATTTATTTCAGTTCTTCAATGCAAAAAGTGAAACTAATTTATAGTCATTACAAACACAGTGATCTAATACAAGTGTTTATTTCTGTACATGTTGTGGATTATGTCTTACAGACAATGAAAACCCAAAAGTCATTATCTCAGTAAATTAGAATACTTTATAACACCAGCTTGAAAAATGATTTTAAAATCCGAAATATTGGCATACTGAAATGTATGTTCAGAAAATGCACTCAATACTTAGTCAAGGCTCCTTTTGCAACAATTACTGCATCAATACGGTGTAGCATGGAGGTGATCAGCCTGTAGCACTGCTGCGGCATTATGGAAGCCCAGGTTGCTTTGATAGCAGCCTTCAGCTCATCTGCATTGTTGGGGCTGGTGTCTCTCATCTTCCTCTTGACATCACCCCATGGATTCTCTATGGGGTTAAGGTCCGGTAAGTTTGCTGGCCAATCAAGCACAGTGATACTGTTGTTTTAAAACCAGGTATTAGTACTTTTGGCAGTGTGGACAGGTGCAAAGTCCTGCTGGAGAATTAAATTTCTATTTCCAAAAAGCTTGTCGGCAGAGGGAAGCATGAAGTTCTCTAAAATTTCCTGGTAGAAGGCAGTACTGACTTTGGTGTTGATAAAATACAATGGACCTACACCAAAAGATGACATGGTTCCCCAAACCATCACTGATTTAGGAAACTTCACACTATAGATCTCAAGCAGCTTGGATTGTGTGCCTGTCCGCTCTTCCTCCAGACTCTGGGACCTTGATTTCCAAATGAAATGCAAAATTTACCTTCATCTGAAAACAACACCTTGGACCACTGAGCAATAATCCAGTTCTTTTTCTCCTTGGCCTAGGTAAGATGCTTCTGGCATTGTTATTGATCATGAGTGGCTTCACACAAGGAATGTGACACTTGTAGCCCATGTCCTGGGTGCGTCTGTGTGTGATGGCTCTTGAAGCAATGACCCCAGCAGCTATCCACTCCTTGGGAATCTCCCCCAAATTTTTGAATGGCCTTTTCTTAACAATACTTTGAAGGCTGCGGTTATCCCGGTTGCTTGTGTACATTTTTCCTTCCACTCAACTTTCCATTAATATGCTTGGATACAGCAATCTGTGAACATCCAGCTTTTTTAGGAATGTCCTTTTGTGGCTTACCCTCTTTGTTGAAGGAGACAATGACTGCCTCCTAGACATCTGCCAAGTCAGCAGTCGTCTCCATGATTGTGGAACCCACTGAAACAGACTAAGGGACCTTTTTAAATGCTTAGGAAGCCCTTGCAGGTGTTTTTGTTAATTATTCTAATTTACCGAGATAATGACTTTTGGGTTTTCATTGGCTGTAAGCCATAATCATCAACATGAACAGAAATAAACACTTGAAATAGATGACTCTGTTTGTAATGACTATGTAATATATGGGTTCACTTTTTGAATTGAAGAACTGAAATAAATTAAGTTTTTGATGATATTCTAATTTTGTGAGGAGCATCTGTGCTATTCATTACCACATTTTGCTGTTACACATGCAAACTATACAATGCTACATCGCATAATTAAACATACAATCTATACAATGCCACATTTTGCAGTTACACACACATACACTGTACAATTCCACATTTTGCAGATACGCACACACACTATACATTATCACATCTTGCAGGTACACACACTATACAATACCACTAGGGATGAGCAAGGATTAAAGTGCTCGAATGCTCGTTACTTGAACCAAGAAATTCCTGATGCTTGGATACTCATTTCGAGTAACGAGTATAATGGGAGTCGATGGTAAATCCAAGTATTTTTCCAACAGACCCTACAAGGAGGCTTAGGGCATAGTGATGAGCGAATATACTTGTTGCTCAGGTTTTCCCGAGCATGCTCGGGTGGTCTCCGAGTATTTTAGTGTTCAGAGATTTAGTTTTCCTTGCCACAGCTGAATGATTTGCAACTACTAGACAGCTTGATTACATGTGGGGATTCCCTAGCAACCAGGCAACCCCCACATGTACTTAGGCTGGCTAATAGCTGTAAATCAAGCAGCTGAATTAACAAAAACTAAATGTCCAAACACTAACAAATACTTGGAGATCACCCGAGCGTGCTCGGGAAAACCAGAGCAACGAGTATATTCGCTCATCACTATTAGGGCAGTAAAAATTTTGAAATGGATGGAAAAAAGTGATGAATAGAAGAACAGCATAGGGAATAGCCCTGGAAGAATCTGTCTCGCTGCTGAGAACAATGGTGTCACCCTTTTACTCCACTTTAACCCCTTAATCCCGTATGACGTACTATCCCGTCAAGGTGACCTGGGACTTAATTCCGGGTGACGGGATAGTACGTCATACGCGATCGGCCGCGCTCACGGGGGGAGCGCGGCCGATCGCGGCCGGGTGTCGGCTGCATATCGCAGCTGACATCCGGCACTATGTGCCAGGAGCGGTCACGGACCGCCCCCGGCACATTAACCCCCGGCACACCGCGATCAAACATGATCGCGGTGTACCGGCGGTACAGGGAAGCATCGCGCAGGGAGGGGGCTCCCTGCGGGCTTCCCTGAGACGATCGGTACAAGGTGATGTACTCACCTCGTACCGAACGTCTTCTCCCTGCAGGCCCCGGATCCAAAATGGCCGAGGGGCTGTATCCGGGTCCTGCAGGGAGCACTTCCGGGTCGGAGCAGGCTGCAGATGAAAGCTGCAGCCTGCTCCGATGAAAGGATGATCGCAGATCTAATAGAGTGCTGTGCACACTATCAGATCTGCGATCTGTGATGTCCCCCCCTGGGACAAAGTAAAAAAGTAAAAAAAAAAATTTCCACATGTGTAAAAAAAATAAAAAAAAATTCCTAAATAAATAATAATAAAAAAAAATATTATTCCCATAAATACATTTCTTTATCTAAAAAAAACAAACAAAAACAATAAAAGTACACATATTTAGTATCGCCGCGTCCGTAACGACCCAACCTATAAAACTGGCCCACTAGTTAACCCCTTCAGTAAACACCGTAAGAAAAAAAAAAAAAAAACGAGGCAAAAAACAACGCTTTATTACCATACCGCCGGACAAAAAGTGGAATAACACGCGATCAAAAAGACGGATATAAATAACCATGTTACCGCTGAAAACGTCATCTTGTCCCGCAAAAAACGAGCCGCCATACAGCATCATCAGCAAAAAAATAAAAAAGTTATAGTCCTCAGAATAAAGCGATGCCAAAATAATTATTTTTTCTATAAAATAGTTTTTATCGTATAAAAGCGTCAAAACATAAAAAAATGATATAAATGAGGTATCGCTGTAATCGTACTGACCCGACGAATAAAACTGCTTTATCAATTTTACCAAGCGCAGAACGGTATAAACGCCTCCCCCAAAAGAAATTCATGAATAGCTGGTTTTTGGTTATTCTGCCTCACAAAAATCGGAATAAAAAGTGATAAAAAATGGTCACGTGTCCGAAAATGTTACCAATAAAAACGTCAACTCGTCCCGCAAAAAACAAGACCTCACATGACTCTGTGGACCAAAATGTGGAAAAATTATAGGTCTCAAAATGTGGAGACGCAAAAACTTTTTTGCTATAAAAAGCGTCTTTTAGTCTGGTTTCACACTTGCGTTTTTATCTGCATGCGTTTTTTAAAAAAACCGCATGTGTGAAAAAATGCATGTAAACGCGGTAAAACGCATGCGTTTTTATAGAAAAACACAAGAAAACAAGAAAAAAACAAAAAACCCTAACCCTACCCCTAACCCTACCCCTAACCTGAAATACGTGGCACTGAAATACGTGGCACTGAAATATACATTTATATACGTATATAAGTGCCACGATATTTCAGTGGCCACGTATATAAGTGCCACGTATTTAAGTGCCACGTATTTAAGTGCCACGTATTTAAGTGCCACGTATTTAAGTGCCACGTATTTAAGTGCCACGTATTTAAGTGCCACGTATTTACGTGCCACGTATTTACGTGCCACGTATTTTTCAGTGCCTGAAATACGTGGCACTGAAATACGTGGCACTGAAATATCGTGGCACTGAAATATCGTGGCACTGAAATACGTGGCACTTAAATACGTGGCACTTAAATACGTGGCTCTTAAATACGTGGCACTTATATACGTGGCACTTATATATGTGGCACTTATATACGTGGCACTTATATACGTGGCACTTATGACTGTCAGAAAATGTTCAGTAAACGGTTAGGGGTAGGGTTTCAGGTAGAATTGGGGAGTTTCCACTGTTCAGGCACATCAGGGGCTCTCCAAACGCGACATGGCGTCCAATCTCAATTCCAGCCAATTCTGCGTTGAAAAAGTAAAACAGTCTTCCTTCCCTTCCGAGCTCTCCCGTGCGTCCAAAAAGGGGTTTACCCCAACATATGGGGTATCAGCGTACTAGGGACAAATTGAACAACAACTTCTGGGGTCCAAGTTCTCTTGTTATCCTTGGGAAAATAAAAATTTGGGGGGCTAAAAATCATTTTTGTGGGAAAAAAAATATGTTTTATTTTCACGGCTCTGCGTTGTAAACTGTAGTGAAACACTTGGGGGTTCAAAGTTCTCACAACACATCTAGATAAGTTCCTTGGGAGGTCTAGTTTCCAATATGGGGTCACTTGTGGGGGGTTTGTACTATTTGGGTACATCAGGGGCTCTGCAAATGCAACGTGACGCCTGCAGACCAATCCATTTAAGTCTGCAGTCCAAATGGCGCTCCTTCCCTTCCGAGCTCTGTCATGCGCCCAAACAGTGGTTCCCCCCCACATAGGGGGTATCAGCGTACTCAGGACAAATTGGACAACAACTTTTAGGGTCCAATTTATCCTGATACCCTTGTGAAAATACAAAACTGGGGGCTAAATTTCATTTTTGTGAAAAAAAAAAAAAAATTATTTTCACGGCTCTGCGTTATAAACTGTAGTGAAACACTTGGGGGTTCAAAGTTCTCACAACACATCTAGATAAGTTCCTTGGGGGGTCTAGTTTCCAATATGGGGTCACTTGTGGGGGGTTTGTACTGTTTGGGTACATCAGGGGCTCTGCAAATGCAACGTGACGCCTGCAGACCAATCCATTTAAGTCTGCATTCCAAATGGCGCTCCTTCCCTTCCGAGCTCTGTCATGCGCCCAAACAGTGGTCCCTCCCCACAAATGGGGTATCATCGTACTCCAGACAAATTGGACAACAACTTTTGGGGTCCAATTTATCCTGATACCCTTGTGAAAATACAAAACTGGGGGCTAAAAAATAATTTTTGTGAAAAAAATAATAATTTTTATTTTCACGGCTCTGCGTTATAAACTGTAGTGAAACACTTGGGGGTTCAAAGCTCTCAAAACACATCTAGATAAGTTCCTTAGGGGGTCTACTTTCCAAAATGGTGTCACTTGTGGGGTTTTTTAATGTTTAGGCACATCAGGGGCTCTCCAAATGCAACATGGCATCCCATCTTAATTCCAGTCAATTTTGCATTGAAAAGTCAAATAGCGCTCCTTCCCTTCCGAGCTCTGCTATGCACCCAAACAGTGGTTTACCCCCACATATGGGGTATCGTCGTACTCAGGACAAATTGCACAACAACTTTTGTGGTCTAATTTCTTCTCTTACCCTTGGGGAAATAAAAAAATGGGGGTGAAAAGATCATTTTTGTGAAAAAATATGATTTTTTATTTTTACGGCTCTGCATTATAAACTTCTGTGAAGCACTTGTTGGGTCAAAGTGCTCAACACAAATCTAGATAAGTTCCTTAAGGAGTCTACTTTCCAAAATGGTGTCACTCGTGGGGGGTTTCAATGTTTAGGCACATTAGGGGCTCTCCAAACGCAACATGGCGTCCCATCTCAATTCCAGTCAATTTTGCATTGAAAAGTCAAATGGCGCTCCTTCCCTTCTGAGCTCTGCCCTGCGCCCAAACAATGGTTTACACCCACATATGGGGTATCAGTGTACTCAGGACAAACTGCACAACAATTTTTGGGGTCCAATTTCTTCTCTTACCCTTGGGAAAATAAAAAATTGGGGGTGAAAAGATCATTTTTGTGAAAAAATATGATTTTTTATTTTTACGGCTCTGCATTATAAACTTCTGTGAAGCACTTGTTGGGTCAAAGTGCTCAACACACATCTAGATAAGTTCCTTAAGGGGTCTACTTTCCAAAATGGTGTCACTCGTGGGGGGTTTCAATGTTTAGGCACATCAAGGGCTCTCTAAATGCAACATGGCGTCCCATCTCAATTCCAGTCAATTTTGCATTGAAAAGTCAAATGGCGCTCCTTCCCTTCCGAGCTCTGCCCTGCGCCCAAACAATGGTTTACACCCACATATGGGGTATCAGCGTACTCAGGACAAATTGCACAACAATTTTTGGGGTCCAATTTCTTCTCTCACCCTTGGGAAAATAAAAAATTGGGGGTGAAAAGATAATTTTTGTGAAAAAATATGATTTTTTATTTTTACGGCTCTGCATTATAAACTTCTGTAAAGCACTTGTTGGGTCAAAGTGCTCACCACACATCTAGATAAGTTCCTTAGGGGGTCTACTTTCCAAAATGGTGTCACTTGTTAGGGGTTTCAATGTTTAGGCATATCAGGGGCTCTCCAAATGCAACATGGCGTCCCATCTCAATTCCAGTCAATTTTGCATTGAAAAGTCAAATGGCGCTCCTTTGCTTCCAAGCTCTGCCATGCGCCCAAACTGTGGTTTACCCCCACATATGGGGTATCAGCGTACTCAGGACAAATTGTACAACAACTTTTGGGGTCTATTTTCTCCTGTTACCCTTGGTAAAATAAAACAAATTGGAGCTGAAATAAATTTTGTGTGAAAAAAAGTTAAATGTTCATTTTTATTTAAACATTCCAAAAATTCCTGTGAAACACCTGAAGGGTTAATAAACTTCTTGAAAGTGGTTTTGAGTACCTTGAGGGGTGCAGTTTTTAGAATGGTGTCACACTTGGGTATTTTCTATCATATAGACCCGTCAAAATGACTTCAAATGAGATGTGGTCCCTAAAAAAAAATGGTGTTGTAAAAATGAGAAATTGCTGGTCAACTTTTAACCCTTATAACTCCGTCACAAAAAAAAATTTTGGTTCCAAAATTGTGCTGATGTAAAGTAGACATGTGGGAAATGTTATTTATTAAGCATTTTGTGTGACATATGTCTGTGATTTAAGGGCATAAAAATTCAAAGTTGGAAAATTGCGAAATTTTCAAAATTTTCGCCAAATATTCGTTTTTTTCACAAATAAACACAAGTTATATCGAAGAAATTTTACCACTAACATGAAGTACAATATGTCACTAGAAAACAGTGTCAGAATCGCCAAGATCCGTTGAAGCGTTCCAGAGTTATAACCTCATAAAGGGACAGTGGTCAGAATTGTAAAAATTGGCCCGGTCATTAACGTGCAAACCACCCTCGGGGCTTAAGGGGTTAAGGACCGACAATGAAACATTCACAATTTACAAGATTTTTGAATTTTCAGAAAAAAAATGTAAAAAAAAACATACTTTCCTGTATAATATGCCAAAGTTTATAAAGGATTTTAAAAAAATTTTTAAGTAAACCAAAATTGAAATTTTTTGCAAAAAAATGAAAATCTCAGTGGTATTTATGAAGGAATTTATACCACCAGAAAAAAATGAATAAGATTGGGTAAATTGAGCGTTAACTAGAAAGAAGAAAACAAAACCTTAAGAAATTATCTTTAATTATTACTATTCAAATTCACAGTATTATTTTATAAATACAAAGAAAAAAAACAGCTTCCAAAATTGGATTACTAAAATAAGCCACAATAAAGTCAAATATCACGGAAGACAAATCCAGGTCTGGTGCGCTTAGGCCTAAGCTGGCACTAATATGACCCTAGATAGCTGGCAATCTACCTGACAGCAGAGGTTGGCACCCTAAAATGCGATATGGCGCCCCGCTGCACATCAGCTGTCCCTCGAACTCCCTATAGGCCCTTATTCTAGGATAATACAAAAAAACTTATATCATGCACACATTACAAAGGTTTTTCTATGACACTCCATGCACATAAGGATGAATGACCTCGGGGAGATCAAAACATCCAACACTGCGAAGACACCATCACGTGTTTCTCAACGCAGTGATCCAGAACACTGTCCCATCCCTTATGGAAAACATGCAAATCCATGTAGAAAAGCCGCGGAGACACCATCATGTGTTTCTCAACGCAAGCAATGAATAGCCAGGTCTTTCACCGGGAAGGAACAACCACGGGAAGGGCAGCATCCAATAACGGAAAACCACCTATGCTAAAACATGGTATCCATCCACAGACAGCTGTTTCGAGGTATTTGCCCCTCATCAGTGTTGAGTAGGAAACTGGCTATTAGGAGCAGTGCCTAGTGAAAAGGCTATGAACATAAGGATGAATAACCTCGGGGAGATCAAAACATCCAACACCGCGGAGACAACATCACGTGTTTCTCAACGCAGTGATCCAGAACACTGCCCCCATCCCTTATGGGAAATATGGAAATGCGTGTAGAAAAGCCGCGGAGACACCATCACGTGTTTCTCAACGCAAGCAAAGAATAGCCAGGTCTTTCACCGGGAAGGAACAACCACGGGAAGGGCAGCATCCAATAAAGGAAAACCACCTATGCCAAAACATGGTATCCATCCACAGACAGCTGTTTCGGGGTATTTGCTCCTTATCAGTGTGGAGTAGCAAACTGGCTATTAGGAGCAGTGCCTAGTGAAAAGGCTATGAACATAAGGATGAATGACCTCGGGGAGATCAAAACATCCAACACCGCGGAGACACCATCACGTGTTTCTCAACGCAGCGATCCAGAACACTGCCCTCAGATCAGAGGGCGCGGTGACGCGATTAGTGTGCTCCGCCCTCTGCCTGAACAGTCAGTGCAGTGGACGGGGAATGTAGCGGTGGCTGGCGATGGTGGAACGCAGAACAGAGGAGTATAGAAAGTGCCAGGGGCCTGAGCGACGAGAGGCGAGTATGTAATTTTTTTATTTTTTTATCGCAGCAACAGCATATGGGGCAAATGACTGTATGGAGCATCTTATGGGGCCATAATCAGCATTATGTATGGCATTTCATGGGGCAAATGATTGTATGGAGCATCTTATGGGGCCATAATCAGCATTATATGGGGCATTACATGGGGCAAATGACTGTGCGGAACATCATATGGGGCCATAATCGGTATTATATGGGGCATTACATGGGGCAAATGACTGTATGGAGCATCTTATGGGGCCATAATCAGCATTATATGGGGCATTACATGGGGCAAATGACTGTATGGAGCATCTTATGGGGCCATAATCAGCATTATTTGGGGCATTACATGGGGCAAATGACTGTATGGAGCATCTTATGGGGCCATAATCGGCATTATATGGGGCATTACATGGGCTAAATGACTGTATGGAGCATCTTATGGGGCCATAATCAGCATTATATGGGGCATTTCATGGGGCAAAAGTCTGTATGGAGCATCTTATGGGGCCATAATCAGCCTTATATGGGGCATTACATGGGGCAAATGTCTGTATGGAGCATCTTATGGGGCCATAATCAACATTATATGGGGCATTACATGGGGCACATGATTGTATGGAGCATCTTATGGGGCCATAATCAGCATTATATGGGGCATTACATGGGGCACATGATTGTATGGAGCATCTTATGGGGCCATAATCAGCATTATATGGGGCATTACATGGGGCAAATGACTGTATGGAGCATCTTATGGGGCCATAATCAGCATTATTTGGGGCACTACATAGGGCAAATGACTGTATGGAGCACCTTATGGGGCCATAATCCGCATTTGTGCAGCATTATATGGGGTGTATTTTGTATGGAGCATCTTATGTGGTTATCATGAACTGTATGGAGCATTATATGGGGCTCCTGATTCAATATGGATATTCAAAAACACTTAACCTACTGATGTCTCAATTAATTTTACTTTTATTGGTATCTATTTTTATTTTTTAAATTTACCAGTAGCTGCTGCATTTTCCACCCTAGGCTTATATTCGAGTCATTAAGTTTTTTGTGGCAAAATTAGGGGGGTCAGCTTATACTCGGGTTGGCTTATACTCGAGTATATACGGTAAATCAGTAACTGTATTATGTTTTATTAGATGGGTATTCCTAGGCAGGTCAGAGAAATTCATTTTGTTCCTCATGAGGTATTGTTGTGCTTCCTGTCGTTGGGCCGTTGAAAGGGTATCCCATAATTTCAACCCTGGAACCAGTTGTGTTAACATACTACACTTCAGCATGGCAGCGCCCAATGATTCCCTGTCTTTCTAAGGTTTAAGTAGATTCACATGATACAACTGGTATGATTTACGTCTTCCCAGTTGATCTACCTTATAATCTATTTCTTCAGCCTTCTCTACTACCTCATATTGACCCTGCCACTTTGCAAAAAACTTGCTTTCAACTGTTGGCACTAAGACCTAAACACTACTGGATTGAAGTTTCTGATTTTGTTCGCTCTAACATACACTTGGCTCTGGGCCTCTTCTGCCTTCTTCTGTATGTGCTCTCTAACAATAGGTAACACTTTTTCAATTATGTCCTGTATCTGTGCTACATGTTCAATAATACTTGTATATGGCATAGCCTTAGTTTCCCATGTTTCTTTTGCTATGTCCAGAAGACCTCTTGGGTGTCTCCCATATACTAACTTGTAAGGCGAAAATCCAGTAGAGGCCTGCGGTACGTCTCTCACGGAGGACATGAAATATGGCAAAAGATAACCCAAATCACATCCATCTTTTTCCACTACCTTTTTTAACATGTGCATCAGCATCTTATTGAACATCTCAACCAGTCCATACGTTAGAGGATGATATACTGAAGTACGTATGTGCTCTATATTCAGCAGTTGGCACAGCTCCTTTATTACCTTTGACATGAAGGGTGTGCCTTCATCAGTAAGAATGTCCTTAGGAATCCCCGCCTGAGAAAACAAAAGATAACTTTCTGGTGATACTTTTGGTTGTGGTATTTCTTAGGAAAACCACTTTGGGATAGCAAGTACTATAATCTACTATGGCATTCACCTGAGCTAATTTTACATTTGGGCCCACCAAATCCATCCCAATCCTCTCAAAGGGTATTTCAATCATGGGGAGAGGTCCTAGTATGCTGCGAAAATGGGTGATCGTCACAGTTATTAGGGAGGGAATCCTCAATCCCCTTCTACATCCCAATCCAGAACCTCAAGAGAATCCTCTCCTGGGTCTTCTTGGTCCTCAAGAATCTCCCTAGAACATGACTGTGAGCCATATAAAGAACCCTGTGCTAATAAGCCTTATGGACCACTCTATACAATAGGACATTGTTCATAGCAAAGTAGGGAAACGTTGGTCAGCTCTTGGATATTGGGAAACTCCATTAATGAAAACAACATTCTCCCTTGAAGGGTGTCATCGTTCAATTGAGCAATACCAAACTTATCCCATGTTTCCGTTACCTCAACTATCACTGGGGAATTATGGAAAATTTTGTCTTCTCCTGCGAAGACCTGCAATGGAGAATTTTTACACTCTTTCCCTGGACTGGTACTGGGACTACACTCAATGCCCCTACCTTTCCCCCACAATCTCCAAATTAAGGGAAAATCATGGCCCAAGATTACATTATGTATAACAGCATTTGCTACCCCCTCTTCGTAGTCCATTAACTCATATGATGTCTCCATTTTTGCAAGGGCTGCACAATACATTTTGGTGTCACCATGGATACACACCACATGTATGAACCTGTCAGTTATATGACCCCTAGGTATATGGCTCTAATGTGCTAGTGTCACGAGAGTACCAGAGTCTAGTAGGGTGATTTTGCACAAGTGTGATTTTGCACACTTGTGGCTCACTATCTAGTCCAGGTGTGGTCACACAGGAGGGAGCAGCAAGCAAGGATTGGTGCTGGCCAGCATCACATTTCATTGACTCTGGGCCTAATGGACACTGGGCCATGACATGACAGAACTCATGACACCTCCAACACTGGACCAAAATGGGTTTTTTAAGCATAGAGTCCCCACCAGGGTTGGGATTTTGCATGGCAGCCCCTCCTCCACCCTTTGGAAGGTGGTTCGTTTCTGACGGAGCATGGGTCAGCACCTCCCTGTGGGCAATGAGTTGGGAAAAGCGTTCTAGAGATTTCCCTCCATAGTGATAAATCTTTCCACCAACTCCACTAGATGATTTGCACTATGGTGGTCACCATGGCTGACCCAGCACTGCTGTTTACAAGGAAGGCCCCTAGAAAAAAGGTCACCAATCACCTGCTCCAAAATTTGCGTGGGCATCTGGACATCAGGTTCTAGCCATTTTTTATCAGATGAAAAAAAAAATGACATTTGGGATCCAGGAGATCTGTTGTCTACTGGTATTCTCAGGCCCGGACCTGTCTAGCCCACATTACTGCCATAACCCGTAGGCGAGCAAGAATCTCAGCTTTCAGTTTAGCATATTCTTGCACTTCTTGCTCCCTAAGGTCATGATAGGCTTTTTGAGACTCTTCTATCAAGTAGGGCTCAAGAACATCCACCCACTCTCCCATGGGGCGCTGCTTCTTTTTGGTCGCCCATTCAAAGATAGTGAGGAAAGTCTCCATATCATCATTTGGAGTCATTTTTTGTAGGGAGCATTAAACCACCTCTCTGGAACCCCTCCACATGGGCTGGACTTGTCTTAGCGTGTGCCATGACTATCTTTTTCAGCAATGCCATCCGCTCAAGCATTAGGCAGGTTGCCTGCTCCTGGGCCTGGTGCTGCTGCACCAAGGCTCACTCCTGGGCCTAGACCAGAGTTTTAGCGACTTCCTCCATAGTGTGGGATTTTGACTGCATAGTCTTCAGCGACTGCACCCAGGGCATCAACTGGACACTCCCCAAACCGTAGTGTAAATGAACTTTTGGGAGCCAGCCGACTTCGTGCTAATGCTTCGCCCGCTTACAGGAATGTTCGTGAACCTGTCGATTCACAGCAAGAGCAAATGGCAACCCTCACTGTCCATGAAGCCTTTGTTTCACTCCATTTCCCTTAGCAACCTGCGTTGCCTGCATTCGCCACCTTATTGTAATGTGGTAGGGCATTCTGGCAGTGAAATAGTCAGACACAGTCCTTATAAAGAAAGCATGAGGGCTTTATTTTCAGCCAAAAAGGCAACAAACATTAAAGAAACCAAAAACAACAAAGACTTGCCCGGCTAGGCGCTAACTAACATAACATACTACTGACTCATTCTACCAGGGATGTATGCGGGCTTGGTTTTCCAGCAACTCAACATTTAGCACATTTAACCACTGTACATTTCCTCCTCAGGAACACATCATGTCAGTGTAGAAGCTATGACACTGTCAAGTTTTTCCTTCAGCCCTTACGGAGTCAGTAACGAGATGACTTCTCTCAGTTGAGCTGGCTAAGCCCCCAGCAGATCCCATACTGGAGCGGGAGTGGGAGTGGTCAGTCCAACTACTGTATTCTCCTCTTCACTCCAATAAATCCTGGCCTGGAACTATCATAAATTAAACAGCTCAACACCTAAGCCGCTGCACCAACCAGTACTACCCGGTTTTAACATCTCGCCCAGCATAACTTTCTTGGGCGGATATACACTCCATCCAGTATCTTCCTGGACGAGCCCCTACAATATACAGAAGAAGAGCGAATTCATTCTGAGATTTAAAGGACAGGAGAAGTGGTACTGTGCTGTATATAAACATATTTATATGTACACAACCTCCTGCAAGTGTGCATAGAACCCAAACAGGCGCCATGACACCCGGATGTCCCCGCACAGTGAAGGAGATATGAAGTTTCCATTGCAAGTTCAGCATTTTGGTGAATGTGGATTTTATAAATTTTAAGTAGAATTCAATTCCACTCAAATTTATTTGCTCATCTCTAGAATGGTGTTGTGAATTCTGCTCTTGGGCTCCCTCCGGTGGTTGTTGGTGGTAGTGCAGTTGTCTTGGGGTTGTAATCCGGGCATGTGTTTCTGCTTATTGCAGCTCTATTAGGTATTTAGGTGTGCAGGATCCATGAGTCCATGCCAGTTGTCCATTGTTCCTGTAGGGATTGCATCTCTCTCTGGCTCCTCATGCCCTGCTGCCAATTCAGCTAAGATAAGTGTCTGGTTTTTGTCTCTGTGCACACATACAGTGTGCTTTGCAATGCAGTGCAATTCATTGTGTTTTTTTCCAGCTTAGACTTTGTTTGGATTCTTCAGTCATGCTGGATTCTCAGGAGATGCAGATATACTTTCTATATCTTTAGTTAGATGTAGTATATTTGTATTATCTGCTGTGGATCTTTTTAGGATTTTAATACTGACCGCTTAGAATTCTGTCCTATCCTTTTCTATTTAGCTAGAAGTGCCTCTTTTGCTAAATCCTGTTTTTCTGCCTGCGTGTGTTTTTCCTCTTATACTCACAGTCAATATTTGTGGGGGGCTGCCTATCCTTTGGGGTTCTGCTCTGAGGCAAGATAGAATTCCCATTTCCATCTATAGGGGTATTTAGTCCTCCGGCTGTGTCGAAGTGTCTAGGACGTGTTAGGTACATCCCACGGCTACTTCTAGTTGCGGTGTTAGTTTAGGGTTTGCGGTCAGTACAGGTACCACCTACTCCTGAGAAAGTCTCTCATGCGGCTCCAAGGTCACCGGATCATAACAGTACAACTGGCCAACAATGAGTTAAATGCATCTCAGAAGAAGGGAAGAAAGAGCCATTTTTTTCTGTAGCCTGCTTTGTCTTTTCTTCCCTCTTTTCCTCTGGGTGACTGAGGAGTCTTGTGCTAGCATGGATGTTCAGGGATTAGTTTCTCGTACAGACCAGCTTGCTGCTAGGGTGCAGGGTATTTCTGATTATATTGTTCAGACTCCGCTTTTAGAGCCTAGGATTCCTACTCCTGATTTGTTTTTTGGGGACAGGTCCAAATTTTTGAGTTTTAAAAACAATTGTAAACTGTTTTTTGCTCTGAAGCCTCGTTCCTCTGGTGATCCCATTCAGCAGGTTAAAATTGTCATCTCCCTGCTGCGTGGCGACCCTCAGGATTGGGCATTTTCCCTGGAATCTGGGAATCTGGCCTTGCTTAATGTAGAGGCCTTTTTTCAGGCTCTAGGATTATTATATGATGAACCAAATTCTGTGGATCAAGCGGAGAAGACCTTGTTGGCCCTGTCTCAGGGTCAAGAAGCGGCAGAATTGTATTGTCAGAAATTTAGAAAATGGTCTGTGCTGACTAAATGGAATGAGGATGCTTTGGCGGCAATTTTCAGAAAGGGTCTTTCTGAATCTGTTAAAGATGTTATGGTGGGGTTTCCCACGCCTGTTGGTCTGAGTGATTCTATGTCTCTGGCCATTCAGATTGATCGGCGCTTGCAGGAGCGCAGAACTGTGCGCGCTGTGGCGTTGTCCTCAGAGCAGATGCCTGAGCCTATGCAGTGTGATAGGATTCTGTCTAGAATGGAACAACAAGGATTAAGATGTCAGAATAGGTTGTGTTTTTATTGTGGCGACGCTTCTCATGTCATTTCAGTCTGCCCAAAGCGTACAAAGAGAATCGCTAGTTCAGTTACCATCGGAACTGTACAACCTAAATTTCTGTTATCTGTGACCTTGATCTGCTCATTGTCGTCATTTTCTGTCATGGCGTTTGTGGATTCAGGCGCCGCTTTGAACTTAATGGACTTTGAATTTGCCAGGCGTTGTGGTTTCCCCTTGCAGTCTTTGCAGAACCCTATTCCTTTAAGGGGCATTGATGCTACACCTTTGGCTAAAAATAAACCCCAGTTTTGGACACAGGTGACCATGTGCATGGCACCAGCCCATCAGGAAGATTGTCGTTTTCTGGTGTTGCATAATTTGCATGATGCTATTGTGCTGGGTTTTCCATGGTTGCAGATACATAATCCTGTGTTGGATTGGGAGTCTATGTCTGTGACTAGTTGTGGTTGTCAGGGGGTTCATAATGACGTTCCTGTGATGTAAATCTCCTCTTCCTCCTCTTCTGAAGTTCCAGAGTTTTTGTCTGATTTTCAGGATGTATTCGATGAGCCCAAGTCCAGTTCCCTTCCACCGCATAGGGACTGTGATTGTGCTATTGACTTGATTCCAGGCTGTAAGTTTCCTAAGGGCCGACTTTTCAACCTGTCTGTGCCGGAACATACCGCCATGCGGAGTTATGTTAAGGAGTCTTTGGAGAAAGGGCATATTCGGCCATCTTCTTCACCGTTGGGAGCGGGATTTTTTTTTGTTGCTAAGAAGGATGGCTCCTTGAGACCCTGTATTGATTATCGCCTCTTGAATAAGATCACGGTCAAGTTTCAATACCCTTTACCTTTGCTTTCCGATTTGTTTGCCAGGATTAAGGGGGCTAGTTGGTTTACTAAAATTGACCTTCGGGGGGCATATAATCTTGTTCGTATTAAGCAGGGTGACGAATGGAAAACTCCGTTTAATACACCCGAAGGCCATTTTGAATACCTTGTGATGCCATTCGGGCTCTCTAATGCTCCATCTGTTTTTCAGTCCTTCATGCATGATATCTTCCGGAATTATCTTGATAAATTCATGATTGTATATTTGGATGACATCTTATTTTTTTCCGATGATTGGGAGTCTCATGTGAAACAGGTCAGGATGGTATTTCAGATCCTTCGTGATAATGCCTTGTTTGTGAAGGGGTCTAAGTGTCTCTTTGGAGTGCAGAAGGTTTCTTTTTTGGACTTCATTTTTTCTCCCTCATCTATAGAGATGGATCTGGTTAAGGTTCAGGCCATTCATGATTGGATTCAGCCCACATCTGTGAAGAGCCTTCAGAAATTTTTGGGCTTTGCTAATTTTTATCGCCGTTTCATTGCTAACTTCTCCAGTGTGGTTAAACCCCTGACCGATTTGACGAAGAAAGGCGCTGATGTAACGAATTGGTCCCCTGTGGCTGTCTCTGCCTTTCAGGAGCTTAAACGCCGATTTACTTCTGCCCCGGTGTTGCGTCAGCCAGATGTTTCTCTTCCGTTTCAGGTTGAGGTTGACGCTTCTGAGATTGGGGCAGGGGCCGTTTTGTCTCAGAGGAATTCTGATGGTTCCTTGATGAAACCGTATGCCTTCTTTTCCCGTAAGTTTTCGCCTGCTGAATGCAATTATGATGTCGGCAATCGGGAGTTGTTGGCTATGAAGTGGGCGTTTGAGGAATGGCGACATTGGCTTGAGGGAGCCAAGCACCATATTGTGGTCTTGACCGATCATAAAAATCTGATTTTCCTCGAATCTGCCAAACGGCTGAATCCTAGACAGGCTCGATGGTCCCTGTTTTTCTCCCGTTTTGATTTTGTGGTCTCGTATCTTCCGGGTTCTAAGAATGTTAAGGCTGATGCCCTCTCTAGGAGTTTTTTGCCTGATTCTCCTGAGGTATTTGAGCCGGTCGGCATTCTGAAGGAAGGGGTGGTCCTTTCTGCCATTTCCCTTGATTTGCGACGGGTTCTGCAGGAATTTCAGGCTGACAAACCTGACCGCTGTCCAGTGGGGAAACTGTTTGTTCCTGATAGATGGACTAGTAGAGTGATTTCTGACGTTCATTGTTCTGTGTTGGCTGGCCATCCTGGTATTTTTGGTACCAGAGATATGGTTGGTAGGTCCTTTTGGTGGCCTTCTTTGTCGCGTGATGTGCGTTCTTTTGTGCAGTCCTGTGGGACTTGTGCACGGGCCAAGCCTTGTTTTTCCCATGCTAGTGGGTTGCTTTTGCCTTTGCCGGTCCCGGAGAGGCCCTGGACGCATATTTCTATGGATTTTATTTCAGATCTTCCGGTTTCCCAGAGGATGTCGGTTATCTGGGTGGTTTGTGACCGGTTTTCTAAGATGGTTCATTTGTGCCTTTGCCTAAATTGCCTTCCTCTTCTGATTTGGTTCTGTTGTTTTTTCAGCATGTGGTTCGTTTGCACGGTATTCCGGAGAATATTGTGTCCAACAGAGGTTCCCAGTTTGTTTTTAGGTTTTGGCGGGCCTTTTGTGCTAGGCTGGGCATTGATTTGTCTTTTTCTTCCGCATTTCATCCTCAGATAAATGGCCAGACCGAGCGAACTAATCAGACTTTGGAAACTTATTTGAGATGCTTTGTGTCTGCTGATCAGGATGATTGGGTGGCTTTCTTGCCATTGGCCGAGTTTGCCCTTAATAATCGGGCTAGTTCGGCTACCTTTGTTTCGCCCTTCTTTTGTAATTTTGTTTTTCATCCTCATTTTTCTTCGGGGCAAGTTGAACCTTCTGATTGTCCTGGTGTGGATTCTGTGGTTGACAGGTTGCAGCAGATTTGGGCTCATGTGGTGGACAATTTGGTGTTGTCTCAGGAGGAGGCTCAGCGTTTTGCTAACCGTCGTCGGTGTGTTGGTTCCTGGCTTCGGGTTGGGGATTTGGTCTGGTTGTCTTCCCGTCATGTTCCTATGAAGGTTTCTTCCCCTAAGTTTAAGCCTCGGTTTATTGGTCCTTATAGGATTTCTAAGATTATCAATCCGGTGTCTTTTCGTTTGGCCCTTCCGGCCTCTTTTGCCATCCATAATGTTTTCCATAGATCTTTATTGCGGAAATATGTGGTGCCCGTTGTTCCCTCGGTTGATCCTCCTGCTCCTGTGTTGGTTGATGGGGAGTTGGAGTATGTGGTTGAGAAGATTTTGGATTCTCGCTTTTCGAGGCGGAGGCTTCAGTACCTTGTCAAATGGAAGGGTTATGGCCAGGAGGATAATTCTTGGGTTTTTGCCTCTGATGTCCATGCTGCTGATTTGGTCCGTGCCTTTCATCTGGCTCGTCCTGATCGGCCTGGGGGCTCTGGTGAGGGTTTGGTGACCCCTCTTCAAGGGGGGGGTACAGTTGTGAATTCTGCTCTTGGGCTCCCTCCGCTGGTTGTTGGTGGTAGTGCAGTCGTCTTGGGGTTGTAATCCGGGCATGTGTTTCTGCTTATTGCAGCTCTATTAGGTATTTAGGTGTGCAGGATCCATGAGTCCATGCCAGTTGTCCATTGTTCCTGGAGGAATTGCATCTCTCTCTGGCTCCTCATGCCCTGCTGCCAATTCAGCTAAGATAAGGGTCTGGTTTTTGTCTCTGTGCACACATGCAGTGTGCTTTGCAATTCAGTGCAATTCATTGTGTTTTTTTTCCAGCTTAGACTTTTGTTTGGATTTTTCAGTCATGCTGGATTCTCAGGAGATGCAGATATACTTTCTATGTCTTTAGTTAGATGTAGTATATTTGTATTATCTGCTGTGGATCTTTTTAGGATTTTAATACTGACCGCTTAGAATTCTGTCCTATCCTTTTCTATTTAGCTAGAAGTGCCTCTTTTGCTAAATCCTGTTTTTCTGCCTGCGTGTGTTTTTCCTCTTATACTCACAGTCAATATTTGTGGGGGGCTGCCTATCCTTTGGGGTTCTGCTCTGAGGCAAGATAGAATTCCCATTTCCATCTATAGGGGTATTTAGTCCTCCGGCTGTGTCGAGGTGTCTAGGACGTGTTAGGTACATCCCACGGCTACTTCTAGTTGCGGTGTTAGTTTAGGGTTTGCGGTCAGTACAGGTACCACCTACTGCTGAGAAAGTCTCTCATGCAGCTCCAAGGTCACCGGATCATAACAGAATGGTGTCTTTCAAAACTTCAATTTGTTCCACAACAAGCCCTCATACAGCTATGTACTGTTGATGGAAAATGAAAAAAAAGTTATGGCTATTTTAAACAGAAAAAAATATAAAATTGGCTTCATCCTTAATGGGTTACATTTCAGTTCAGTACTGTTTTTCATTAGGTACATTATATAAATACAAACCAGGAGCAGGATACCATTAAGTTATGATGTCACCTATTAAGCAATGAGGTTACTGGTTAACTGTTCAGAGCACATCAGATCCAGTATGATGGTTTATTTTTTATAAATGAAGAATTAAGTCTTTGCAGTCATATGACTAGACAAATGTTAAATGCAGATTTTAGGGCAAAAATACAGTTTTAATAGGGAATCCAAAATTAGAAGGGTTCTAAATAAAATACATACACCAAAAGATATTTGTGAAGCATTGACGAGATCTCCTGGGTTAGGAATGCATTTTGATGTATTTCAGTTGCAAATGTATAGTATATTTTATGTATACAATATGCATTCTAAAATGGTCATTTTTTTTTTCCCCGGAAGAACACAATAAATTCCCAGAAGACACAAAGAAAAGAGAGCCTCAGATGCAATATTGGAGGCAAAACTTAGTTCTCATCTCTGCCAGCATATAAATGAAATAATCATAGTTGTGTCTTGCTCCCCAAGTAGGAATATGTTAAAACAACTAGTCAGCACAATTTTGTAACATAAAGTACAGACAAAGACATGGCTGCAATGGCGCTACAATACGGATTAAATTGTTACCATAATTTTCTGCTAATTAGATTTCGGGGCACAGGGGCTGGACTGTACACTGGGCCTTCTCCTCTGCAATTTCCTGACCCTCTGTCTGCCTCCTTTGTTTGAAGAAGAGATTTCTGAGGAGGCAAGTCTCTGAAAAAGCCGTGACCTGTTATTCCAAAACCGGAGGCAGGCAGACAGGCCAGGGAAACACAGAAACGGAGGAGAAGACCCAGTCCAGCCCCTGTGCACCGAAATCCAGTTAGCGTGATTTTTTTGTGGGCACATGGTCCTTAAGAAAGCATTGATATGCGAATCTATTGATTATAATGAGTGCATGTTCTATCAATGACAAACACATATAGAACATCTACTTAAAAGGGAACATCTGAATGTGACCTTATTCTTTATGTTCTCTGTGTTTTTGATTTTGGATTCTCAGCCAAACACTTTCAAAATGTGTCCATCAGCTTGATCCGGCTCTGCTGCCATAATGACATGGTGTAAAGTCTGCTGAACAATTATATCTGAAATACTGAGACTGGTTGTACTAGGCACACAAAACTACAGCTGAAATGTTTAAGAATGTAAATGGTAAAAGAAGATATTTATGAAAGCAGAACAAAGCGTGTTGTCAGAGAATGGTTTTGATCAAGTAATGTTGTATGCTAGCACCCTTTGATCTGCTTGAGTCCACATAACAGAAGACAAACACAGCAGGTGAGCTTCACACAAGCATGCTTTTTTGTTTTTTGAAATTAAACATATGGACAACTTTTTTCGTTAAAGAAAAAAGAAATAATTGCTGAACAGAATTAAAATCCTGCCATTCACTTCTTAACAAATTCCATATTTAATCAAGTCATAATGAAACCAATATGAGCGTGGCTAAAATGTGCTAGCACCTCTTTTTCTACTATATACTGTACATGGAGGCATGTCGAGTAACTTTATTATGCATATAAATAACAACAGTGCTAAAAGCACACAAACCACGAGTAATGAATTAAGTGGTGATATCAGACATTGGGAACACATCGGATCTTACTATCCTAGACTACAGTTAAAATTATAGATTGCATGTCAACCCTTCCACCAATCAAGCCTTAAAAGGTCCCTATGAATTGTTAGGTTAGCAGGAAAATGGTTTATCAGTGGAATATTGGAAAAATTAGAACTTTCTGAAAATGGTGACATTACTACATTGTACAGACACCAAAGGATATTATCACAACAGTTTTTGTGTTCTTAACAATGGTAGCATATAAATACCCTACAAATGTACCCTTAAATGCAGGTGCTTCTCACAAAATTAGAATATCATCAAAAAGTTAATTTATTTCAGTTCTTCATTACAAACAGAGTGATCTGTTTGAAGTGTTTATTTCTGTTAATGTTGATGATTATATACATACATATATTACATATATTACAGCCAATGAAAACTCAAAAGTCATTATCTAAGTAAATTATAAAAATTAACAAAGACACCTGCAAAGGCTTCCTAAGCACTTAAAAGGGTCCCTTAGTCATATCAGTATGCTTCAGAATCATTGGGAAGACTGCTGACTTGACAGCTGTCCAGAAGGCAGTCATTGACACACTCCACAAGGAAAGAATATTTTGCAATTAATTTGAAAATCAAGGTCCCAGAGTCTGGAGGAAGAGTGGAGAGGCACACAATCCAAGCTGCTTGAGGTCTAGTGTGATGTTTCCACAATCAGTGGTGGTTTGGGGAGCCTTGTCATCTGCTAGTTTTGAGCTGTCTTTTATCAAGATCAAAGTCAGCGCAGCCGTCTACCAGGAAATTTTAGAGCACTTCATGCTTCCCTCTGCCAACAAGCTATTTGGAGATGGAAATTGCATTCTCCAGCAGGACTTGGCAACTATCCACACTGCCAAAAGGACCAATATCTGGTTTAAAACAATGGAATCACTGTGCTTGATTGGCCAGCAAACTCGCCTGACCTTAACCCCTTAGGGAATCTATGGTGTATCGTCAAGATGAAGATGAGAGACAATGCAGATGAGCTAAAGGCTGCTATCAAAGCAACCTGGGCTTCCATAACACCTCAGCAGTGCCAGAGGTTGATCGCCTCCATACCACACCACATTGATGAAGTAATTGATACAAAATGAGCCCCAACCAAGTATTGAGTGCATTTACTGAGCTCATATTTTCCTATGCCAACATTTTGGATTTTAAAATAAATCATTCTTTAAGCTGGTGTTATAAAGTATTCTAATTTATTGAAATAATGACTTTGGGGTTTTCATTGGCTGTAAGCCATAATCTTCAACATTAATAGAAATAAACACTTGAAATAGATCACTCTGTTTCTAATGACTCTATATAATATATGAGCTTCACTTTCTGTATTGAAGAACTGAAATATAATTAACTTTTTTATGATATTATAATTTTTTGAGTAACACCTGTAGTGTGAAATGTTTCTTTGTATCTGCCAGTTTTAGTATGAAATCGTATCTGTCAGCATGTGTTTGCTATAACATTTGAGAGCAGTATAATGTAGGTGCAGACACCCTGATTGCAGCAAGGTGTCACTTACTAGGCTGCTTAATTCGGTTCCAATAAAATCAGTGTTTTATCTGCAGGAGATTATCAATAGATGACTTGGCGTCTCATACCATCTAGTCTTCCTGCTCTATATAACTCTGCTCCCAACACTGATTAGCAACTTTCTGGACATTTACAGTGTACATAGAAAGCTGTCAATCAGTGGTATGGACAGGATGAAACAGAGCTCTGCATTCAAAGAACTGCTAGATCTGCAGAAGAAAAACAGGGATTTTAGCAAAATAAAAAGGAATGACACATCACTGGAATCATGGTCTTTAACTCTACATCCTGCTTTTCTCAGATTACATTACTAAAAACCTGGTAACAGATTCCGTTTAAAGTCCCAATACACATAAGATTGTTTGTCCAACAGCTATCTCTCCCAACTCCTGCACAGGAACGCTCGGCCTGTGTTTTTCTCAAGCAGTGGCTTAGCTCTATCCTAAATAAAAGGATCAACCATTGAAATTCCAACAGACGGATTCTTGTTTACCTCAACATAATCTGTCGGGGAAGACAAACACCTTAGATATTTGGCCAATCCCCTGAAATTGTTGGGTTATCTAATGTGAATGTTCACACAGCCTCTCGAAGAAGACCACAACACGAAACGTGCGTCGAGGTGACAGACAAACATACACATGGTTGTTTCCCACATGGGCAAGCACTGCATTGCACTTTAGCACGCTTTTGGAGGCCATTGAGCCTTCTTGCCTATTCATATAGATTGTGTTTGTGACTTTATATTTGGACTACTTTTTAGGTTCTATGTAATGTGCATGTCTGGCTTTTAGTCTGGGGCTGCATCACAGAATTCACAAGAGGCTATCTATGGATATTGAGTCATCAGAAATGTGGGAAGATTTCAGCTCTGACGTATTGAATTGTGATTGTAGCTCTGGCCAATAATACAAGCTGTAGCTTAGAATTAGCACAATATAAGTAGCGCAATATAGTTCCAACTTTTTGCAAAGACACTGGGCCCGATTCATCAAGGCTGGCATTGTTCACTCTGGTCTTGAGGATGGAGCATGGAGGATGGAGCATGATGGAGTTATACACTCCTAAATCATGAAGAGATGCACTAATTGTCACAAACTAGAGTGAGATTTCTGTCTGTGTATGGTATACCACACAGAATTAGGCTTCTTTCACACTGGTCCGTCGGTATGGTCCGTCGCAAACCGTCGGCCCGACATACCAACGGACAGTGTGTTAATTAATCACAAAGTGGGCAGCGGATGCAGTCCTACAATGCATCCACTGCCCAGTGTGATGAGCGGGGAGGAGGGGGCGGAGTTCCGGCCGCGCATGCGTGGTCGGAAATGGCGGACACGATGCACAAAAAAACGTTACATGTAACTTTTTTGTGCCGACGGTCCGTCAAAACACGACGCAACCGTCGCACGACGGTTGCGACGTGTCGCACTGCGTCGCTATGTATAAGTCTATGGAGAAAAAACACATCCTGCGGGCAACTTTGCAGGATGTGTTTTTTCTACATAACGACGCATCGCGACATGCGTCGAATGACGCTAGTGTGAAAGTAGCCTTAGATGAGGTGTTGAGTTCCGCAACTGTCAAGCAACAGTCCCAAACCAGGTTGACCCATTTTGACGGAGTAGACAGAAACTGGCATGTAGACGCCAAAAGATGCAAAATTTTGCACCTAAATTTTTTGACTTTTCAAAGCATTTATGCTGGAATTCTGGCATAAATGCTTGTTAATCCAGGTCCTCATTCTATGTAAAATGGTATTTTAAGGTGGAGACATATATAAATGTGGATTGAAATGTTTCAGTTTATTTCTAATACTTTCCATGCTTTTTCTGTCAACTGATCTTTGTCTATAGATGTTTCTTAGGCTCTAAATCTTTTCAAGTTGCTAAATCTAATCGTATCTTTGTAATTGAGATCTAAAATTATGCTGTAACAACCCCTCATGACATAATTGAGAAGATTTGCCTATAGTTAATAAAACAACATACATAATTCTTCAAAATCTATAGAGTAACTTCAAACACCATATGCTACAAGCGCAGCATGGATCACATGCAGCTGTTAGACGTTATCAGATTGTCCTTAGAGAATGACTTCCTCTTGTCTAAGGAATAAATTACTCTCCAGAATATGAGATATATAAAGAAGTGCAATGCTGTAGCTATAGGACAAATACATCCCATCACTAACTCCACACAGGAAGGAAGGCCTGTGTTTGCTTTCATTCTGCAATTAAACACAATGGTGAGAGCTTGCAGGGTTTTGTTTTTCCAAGAGTCTGTCTAGTGACTATAACGAGCAGACTTTCTAAATCACAATGGTTGAGCATGAGCAACACTAATTTTAGGCCAAAATTAAATACAATAGGTCCTGTTATAAAAAACGAGGGGAAGTAAAAAAAGTTAGCATCCTTGCTATTTTATTTTAACAGTCAAATTACGGTATATTGAATTGCTAACTGATAAATACTTTATTTTTCAACTTGATCATCTCTAGTTGACCAAAGGATCAAATTCTTACTCATAAAATATTTGGTCTGCTCACATAGCTGTTTTTTTATTTATTTAAATTGAAAACAGCAAAAAAAATAGGAAAAATGCTTCAATATCCCTTAGCACCAAAGTTCCTATAAATTCATTGTGCATCAAGTTGTGTGTGGCTGTGCACCAAACAGTAATTTTGATGAACAGTTTTCTTCAATTTCTCAAGTAATTGACAGTTGCTCCTGGGAAATAAGTGTTACGGCTAGCGGAACCCGGGGTCCACCGTGCAGGAGTACCTGCTGCTAGCAACGGCGACATGATATGGCGGTATGGACTAACTCAGTTACTTCACCGAGTAGTCGTGAAGGAAAAGCACTGTGCCCTGTTGGGCTTCACAGAGGCACAGGCTAACTGCCCACACAGAGAGCAGTCAGTGGTCGCGCATGCACACAAAACTCCTCGCCGGAGGTGCCAGCATTCTAGGGGCTTATTTCAGCCAGGTCCCTGAACACATACTCTCGTGACCACACTGGCACAAAGCACTTAACAAAGAACAATAATAGCGCATGGCCGTGCGGTCATGCGAACCTTAAATAGCTGCAGCACGTACAGGACCTTCCTAGAAGGACCAATGAGAAGCTACACCAGAGCGTGAGCACCTACAGGACCTTCCTGAAGGAGCCAATGACCTTAGCTGCATTATCAGATCATGTGACGCTCGATCTCCACTGAGAGATCTTACTCTGGGCATGCTCAGAACGAGCAAAGCAGGACTTAGACCCAGAAGCGAGGACCAGACTGAGCGAGACGCTGGGACCGACGTCTCCGCTGAGCAGGCTCCACTGCGGCAGGAGAAGAATGGGAGACCGCAGCGGAGATGGACCGAGATTCCCCCTGTGCAGAGGAGGGAACTCGACCCCTAACAATAAGTTCTACCAAAAGCACTCCAGAAGACAAGTTCTTAAATTATTTTTTTTTACATACTTTTGAAAAATTAGGCTTTCCATTGCCATTGAGCAGTAGCTGGCTTGGCCGATGGACAGAGAGGCATTTTCACCACAGGTCTGTCTACCAGCAACTGTATAGAGCCACTCAGCAGCCTGCTGCTTTGATTTACTGGCCACGGGTCGGCACTGTTCCTTTAAGTATGGGTGTGGCAGGCCAGCATCACAGTATAGCAGACAAGGTGGAGCATCTGCTATCTGTCAAAGTGATGTCACACAGTGCAGCAAGATAGGAGACAGGCCGCACAGAAGGAAGTGAGCACTATATGGACAGCTGCCGTGATCCAGGGATGTAAAGGCACCCCCAATGTGTGCGTGTATGTATGTGTCATTGAATGCATTCAATAGGTGTTTGTAAGATGGGAATCTGTGTGTATGTAATAGTGCATACACTATACAGAGGAAAGTAATATAACCCCTTAGCGTCCGGCGATATGCATTAAAATGGCGGTCGCTAAGAGGTCGTTTTCCCTCATTGCCATTCTAAAACGTTGATCAGCGTCAGAAACTCTTTGGGATTTCACCTACCAGGGGTAGCTGAAACTCTGGAGAACACGATTAGGGCCAGTTTTTCTGTTCCCCGGACACATAATCGCTGGTATTCAATGAATAACCATGATTGCATAAAAAAAGATTAAAAACATCAAAATTTTAGGCTTGAAATTTGCTACATTTTCAATTTTTTACAATTTTTTTAATATTTTCATAAACATACCTAATTGTTATTAACCAAAATGTACCACTAACATGAAGTACAATATATCACAAAAAACAATCTCAGAATCACTTGAATATGTTGAAATGTTTCAGAGTTATTACCACATTAAGTGACACCCGTCAGATTTCAAAAATTTGGCCTGGTTATTAAGGTCAAAACTAGCTCATGTACTAATGGGTTAAAATATTTTTAGTGATGTTTTGTGGTGTACATACACCATACACAGTATAGTATAGAAAGAGTTTAGCCCCATGTGGTTGTGAAACAACTATTTATTTTAACAAACACTAGGAGTCAGGGTTGGTCTGGACTGGTGGGGTTCTGGTGAAATCAACAGTGGGCCCTTGCTGAGGAGAAAATTAATAAATAGTGGCCTTGGACCTTTAAAAGTGCAGGGGTGCGACCGCATACAGGACAGGGGAGGGCTGGGCCAGGGATAAGGGGTTGCACGCACGGCCGCAACACAGGTAGCAGACACGGCTGCTGGAATGTCTGCTAAAAGTGATGCCACGCAGCATGCCCTGCACTCATAGAATCATAGAATGTTAGAGTTGGAAGGGACCTCCTGGGTCATCTGGTCCAACCCCCTGCTCAAAGCAGGATTCACTAAATCATCCCAGACAGATGTCTGTCCAGCCTCTGTTTGAAGACTTCCATTGAAGGAGAACTCACCACCTCTCGTGGCAGCCTGTTCCACTCATTGATCACCCTAACTGTCAAAAAGTTTTTTCTAATATCTAATCTGTGTCTCCTCCCATTCAGTTTCATCCCATTGCTTATAGACTTTCCTTGTGCAAATGAGAAAAAAGATGATCCATCTACAACGTGACAGCCCTTGAGATATTTGTAGACAGCTATTAAGTCTCCTATCAGTCTTCTTTTTTGCAAGCTAAACATTTTCAAATCCTGTACACGTTCCTCATAGGACATTGTTTGCAGACCAGTCACCATTCTGGTCACTCTTCTCTAAACTTGATCCAGTTTGTTGATGTCTTTTTTAAAATGTAGTGCCCAAAACTGGACACAGTATTCCAGATGAGGTCTAACCAAAGAGGATTAGAGCGCAATAATGACTTCACATGATCCAAACTGTATGCTTCTGTCCATACATCCCCAAATTGTATTTGCCCTTTTTGCTGCTGCATCACACTGTTGACTCATGTTCAGTCTGTGATCTATTAGTATACCTAAGTCTTTTTCACATGTGCTGTTGCTTAGCCCTATTCCTCCCATTCTGTATATGCTGTTTTCATTTTTATTGCCCAGATGTATTACTTTGCATTTTTCCCTGTTAAAAATCATTCTCTTAGTTGCTGCCCACTGCTCCAGTTTATTTATATCTTTTGGAATCATCTCTCTCTTCTCTAGTATTAGCTATCTCTCCTAGCTTTGAGTCATCAGCAAATGTAATTAGTTTACCCTCATCTAAATCATTGATAAAGATGTTGAACAATACAGGGCCTAGGACAGAGCCCTGTGGTACCCCACTTGAGACATTCTTCCAACTGAACGTGCAGCCATTTACGACCACTTTTTGGGTCCGATCACTAAGCCAGTTATGAATCCACCTATCAGTCACCTTGTCCATTCCATACTTAGTCATTTTTTCAATAAGGATTGTGTGAGCTACTTTGTGAAATGCTTTGCTGAAGTCAAGATATACTATATCTACAGCATTTCCCTGATCCACCCAGTCAGTGATTCTGTCATAGAAGGAAATTAAGTTAGTCTGACATGACTTATTAGTTACAAACCCATGCTGACTCTGTTTAATCACTTCATTCTTATCCAGGTACTTACATACATGTTGTTTAATAATTTGTTCAAAGATCTTTCCTGGTATAGACGTCAGACTCACCGGCCTATAGTTCCCTGGGTCCACCTTCTTCCCCTTTTTGAAGATAGGAACAACATTTGCTCTTCTCCAGTTGTCTGGGACTTCTGTTCTCCAAGAATTTTCAAAGATTATGGAGAGTGGTTCAAAAATTTCTACTGCTATCTCTTTCAGTACTCTGGGGTGTAATTTATCTGGACCTGGAGACTTGAATTCATTTATGTTAGCGAAGTGTTTCCTCACTATATTTCTGTTTATAGATATCCTGGATTCTTCTATTCCCTTAATAGGATAGTGAAAATCAGTTGATGTTAGATTTTTATTCTGAGAGAAAACAGATGCAAAATAGGAATTTAAAGGGAACCTGTCACCCCCAAAATCGAAGGTGAGCTAAGCCCACCGGCATCAGGGGCTTATTTACAGCATTCTGTAATACTGTAGATAAGCCCCCGATGTATCCTGAAAGATGAGAAAAAGAGGTTAGATTATACTCACCTGGGCGTGCGGTGCGATCCGATGGGCGTCGCCGTCCGGTCTGGGGCATCCCATCTTCATAGGATGATGTCTTCTTCTTGTCTTCATGCTGCAGCTCCAGCGCAGGCGTACTTTGTCTGCCCTGTTGAGGGCAGAGCAAAGTACTGAAGTGCGCAGGTGCCGAGCCTCTCTGACCTTTCCCTGCGCACTGCAGTACTTTGCTCTGCCCTCAACAGGACAGACAAAGTACGTCTGCGCTGGAGCCGCAGCGTAAAGACAAGAAGAGGACGTCATTGTAAGAAGATGGGAGGCGCCGGACCGAACCGCGACGCCCATCGGACCGGACCACAGCGGGAACACCCCTGGACGAAAGACAAGCCAAGGTAGGGTATTAAGACCCCTAATATGTGTGAATGTATGAATTTTTGTGTATATGCCTGCATATGTACAGTGGAGGAAATAAGTATTTGATCCCTTGCTTTATAAAAGGAATCTTTTGTAAGACAGCTATCTTTAATGCAGGTAGCATGTTGAGTGTCTAACTGGTCTTCAGGAGCCAGAACTTTTAATGGTTGGTAGGGGATCAAATACTTATTTCTCACTGCAAAATGCAAATAAACTTATATAATTTACACAATGTGATTTTCTGTATTTTATTTTTGATATTCTATCTCTCAATGTTAAAATTAGCCTATCCTTAAAATTATAGACTGTTCATGCCTTTGTCTGTGGGCAAACTTACAAAATCAGCAAGGGATCAAATACTTATTTCCCCCACTGTAAATAACTGTGTACATGTTTGATTTGTATGTTGGTGCATTTTGTGTATGTGTGTGTATATTCGTGCACACATGTGTCTGCTTGTGCATGTGTGCCTGGGTGTGCATGTCTATGTGTGTGTATCTGCCTGGGTGGGAGTGTCTGCATAAGTGTCTGTGTGTATGTGTGCTCCTGTGTTTGGAGGCGAGCATCTGAGTGTGTTTGCATGTGCATTTCTGTGTGTGGTGCATGTCTGTGTGTGCCTGTCTGCCTGGCTTTGCGTGCATGTGTCTGCGTGCATGCCTGTGTCTGCATGTATGCATGTCTGTGTGTGTATATGTGTGCATTTTTTTGCATAGGTGCCTGCACGTGTGTGTGAGCAAGCTTTCCTGCATGTGTGTGTGAATGTGTCTGCATTTCTCTATGTCTGCGTGTGGGCACATGTCTACTTGTGCATGTCTTCATTTGTGTGCTTGTCTGAGTGTGCACTTCTGTGTGCATATCTGCATGTGTCTGTGCATGACTGTGTGCATGCATGTGTCTGTGTTTGTGTATGTCTGTGTGTGTTTATATATGCATTTCTGTGTATGTGTGTGCCTGTCTGCACGTGCGTGCGTCTGAGTGTTCATTTCTGTGTGTGCGTCGTCCGAAGATCTATATATATAAGAATGCATGTAGAGTAGCTGCGGAGACACCATCACGTGTTTCTCAACGCAAGCAGTGAATAGCCAGGCCTTTCCCCGGGAAGGAACAACCACGGGAAGGGCAGCATCTGATAAAGGAAAACATCCAATAAAGGAAAACCACCTATGCCAAGCATGGTATCCATCCACAGACAGCTGTTTCGGGGTTTTTGCCCCTCATCAGTGTGGAGTAGGAAACTGGCTATTAGGAGCAGTGCCTAGTAAAAAGGCTATAAAGGTACAGATGATTGACCTCGTGGAGACCAAAACATCCAACACCGCGGAGACACCATCACGTGTTTCTCAACGCAGTGATCCAGAACACTGCCCCAATATGCAAATGCATGTAGAGTAGCTGTCAGTATGTCAGTATATAACAGCCACTTGTAGGTTGGAAGTAGATGCAGACAGAGTGGACTTCAAAAGAGGGGAGTATAACGGAAGGCAGAGGTGGGATGGGGTTGAAGGTGCCGATGTTAGAAAAGAGAAGACCCACTCCCCCACCATATCTTTTGTGAAGGCGAGGAGTGTGGGTTAAGTGGAGGCCGCCATAACATAGCGCAGCCGGGGAGGCCTTATCAGAAGGTGTCAGCCATGTTTCATTGAGTCCCAGGAAGAACATATTGCAAGAGGTAAAGAGATTGTGAATCATATTATTATTATTATTATTATTATTTATTTATATAGCACCATTAATTCCATGGTGCTGTACATGTGAAAATGGGTTACATACAGGGTTATAGATATTGTTAACAGTAAACAAATTTACAATGACAGACTGGTACAGAGGGGAGAGGACTCTATCCTTGCGGACTTACATTCTTCGGGATAATGGGGAAGAGACAGGAGGTCGGGGTGCTGCAGCACTGGTGGTGGTGAGGCTGCAGCTCTGGTGGTGGTGAGGCGGCAGCTCGGGTGGTTGGTAAAGTGGCAGCTTGGGTGGTTTGTGAGGCGGCAGCTCTGGCGGTGGCGACACGGCAGCTCGGGTGGTTAGTGATGTGGCAGCAGCTCGGGTGTTTGGTGGGGCGGCAGCTCGGGTGGTTGGTGAGGCTGAAGCTGGGGTGGTTGGTGAGGAGGCAGCTCAGGTGGCAGGTAGAACAGAGGGGGAGAGGTGCATGGATTCAAAGGTGCAGTGGGTATTCCAGGTTAGGAGACCGTTCAAACGTACCAGGTAGAACAGAGGGGGAGAGGTGCATGGATTCTGGGGTGCATTGGGTATTCCAGGTTAGGAGACCGTTCAAACGTACCAGGTTGAACAGAGGGGGAGAGGTGCATGGATTCAGCGGTGCAGTGGGTATTCCAGGTTAAGAGACCGTTCAAACGTACCAGGTAGAACAGAGGGGGAGAGGTGCATGGATTCAGGGGTGCAGTGGGTATTCCAGGTTAGGAGACCGTTCAAATGTACCAGGTAGAACAGAGGGGGAGAGGTGCATGGATTCAGCGGTGCAGTGGGTATTCCAGGTTAAGAGACCGTTCAAACGTACCAGGTAGAACAGAGGGGGAGAGGTGCATGGATTCAGGGGTGCAGTGGGTATTCCAGGTAAGGAGACCGTTCAAACTTACCAGGTTGAACAGAGGGGGAGAGGTGCATGGGTTCAAGGGTGCAGTGGGTATTCCAGGTTAGGAGACCGTTCAAATGTACCAGGTTGAACAGAGGGGGAGAGGTGCATGGATTCAGGGGTGCAGTGGGTATTCCAGGTTAGGAGACGGTTCAAACTTACCAGGTAGAAGAGAGGGGGAGAGGTGTATGGATTCAGGGGTGCAGTGGGTATTCCAGGTTAGGTGAATGTTCAAACGTACCAGGTAGAACAGAGGGGAAGAGGGGCATGGATTCAGGGGTGCAGAGGGTATTCCAGGTTAGGAGACCGTTCAAACTTACCAGGTAGAACAGAGGGGGAGAGGTGCATGGATTCAGGGGTGCATTGGGTATTCCAGGTTAGGAGACCGTTCAAACATACCTGTGGATGGAAGCAGATGGGTCAGGGCATGGCAGCATGATGGAGAATATACCATAGGTTACCATTCTGGCATATTTCTGACAATACACTTAAAAGATATCACTTCAAATGGTGTCACATCTGACTAAAGTCAAATCTGACCAGCTCCATTCAACTTATGCCATTCATATGGAGCTTATTGCAGTCAAAGCGGTAGTTCAAAAGTGCTCCAGAGAGAGGGAGCGGGGGGTCTGTCAGGGGCACGAGTTTTACGTAGTAGAAATTGCGGTAGTTCATGTTAGGTAGGGAGCGATAGGAGGGGGAATTAATGGGAAGCATTAGCTGTGGGGTACAGGATTGGGATTTATGTCGCCAGCAGTGAGGAGAAGCAGAGAGGGAGAGCAGTTGGGAGAAGGAAAGTGGCCGGCTTGTGTTATGCTTTAGTAGGAGAGTTCTGAGACTGCGGAATATGTTGGCAGATGAGGTCAGGTGGGTAAGAGGGAAGGAGAGATGATTATTTGATTAGAGGGTGCTGAGGTTTAGGGATTGCAAAGGAGAGTGATGATTAAGGGAGCATAAACTGTAAAGGCTGATGTAAGCATAGTGAAAGAGTAAGTGTGTAGAAAAGAAAAGAAAAGTACATATAATAAATAGCAGTTACTCGTACCATCTGGCCACTTCTGGTACATTTCTGGCATATTTCTGTTGCACACTTAAAGAGCCACATATTCTTTCCCTATTAGTCCTGAAGTTGAAAATGTATGTCCCATAAATATTGAATCTAAACAAACTCCAATATTCATAACTAGAGTTGAGCGACTTTCATTTTTTTAAGATCGAGTCGGGTTTTGTGAAACCCGACTTTGTCCAGAGTCGAGTCGAGTGCAGTCGGCCGATTATCGCTAAAAGTCGAGGATCGACCGAAACGCGAAACCCAATGCAAGTCAATGGGGAAGCATAGTCGGCAGTGAGTGGAGGCCAGGAAAACACCTACAGTGCCCATTTTAATGCCAAAAACATCCATTCTTGTTTCTGAAGCTTGTCAATCTTAATTAACTTTATAATAATAGTTGGGCATAGGAAATTGGGGGTCATTTGGCAAAAGTTGTGGGGGGAGTAGGGCTGGCTCAAGTTTTTCGTGGGCCCAGGAAATGCGGACTACGTCACGGCGGTGTTGCAGGGAGAGGTAAGTATTTCAACGTTGCAAGTGCTGTGATCCTGAGCAAGCAGGGGGGGCCCACTCGTTCGCATTGGCACTGGCACAGGGCCCCTCAAAGTACGGCGGTGTGTTTGCATGGCGGGGGCGCCTCCCACCAGCAGCGACACTTTTGCGTACTCTGAGGGACCCTGTGCCAGTGACGTCGCCAACGAGTATGCCCCCCCCACCTGATGAAGGAACCTGCACTTTCATCTGCACCTTCCTCTTTTCCCTGTGTAAGGTGGTATAACATGCTGGAAGGGGAACCTTACTTTCAGCAGGGTCAGATTCTGGCTGTGTAGAGTACAAGGGGAATGTAGTGGTCTAGGTCAATGTACCAGCAGACTCATCTAGCAGTGGCTGGGCAATGGGCAGGATGAGGAGGAAACAGATATAGGGCCAAAGAATAAAGTAGGCTAAATGCAGTTCAAAATTGGTAACAGGACTAAACAGGCGGCATTGCTTTGTTCAGTGGAGTAGCAAACCCAAGAGCAGCAGACACTGTTTCAAGGGCCTAACCACACTAGTAGGCCAAATGCAGTTTAATATCTGCTAGTATAGGCCGAAAGCCAGAATGTGGAAGCTCAGCTTTGTTCAGTTGAGGACAACACCAGGCAGGGGCAGACACCTTTAGTAGGCCAGAACAGCCAATTTTTTAAAAAAAACAGCAGTTAATTAGAGGCAGAAGGTAGAAGCTCAGCTTTATTCAGTTGAGGACAACACCAGGCAGGGGCAGACACCTTTAGTAGGCCGGAACAGCCAATTTCATTTTTAAAAATCGTTATTTTGGAACAGAAGGTTGAAGCTCAGCTTTATTCAGTTGAGGACAACACCAGGCAGGGGCAGACACCTTTACTAGGCCGGAAAAGCCAATTTCATTTTTAAAAATCGTAATTTGGAACAGAAGGTTGAAGCTCAGCTTTATTCAGTTGAGGACAACACCAGGCAGGGGCAGACACCTTTACTAGGCCGGAACAGCCAATTTCATTTTTAAAAATCGTAATTTGGAACAGAAGGTTGAAGCTCAGCTTTATTCAGTTGAGGACAACACCAGGCAGGGGCAGACACCTTTACTAGGCCGGAACAGCCAATTTCATTTTTAAAAATCGTTATTTTGGAACAGAAGGTTGAAGCTCAGCTTTATTCAGTTGAGGACAACACCAGGCAGGGGCAGACACCTTTAGTAGGCCGGAACAGCCAATTTTTTTAAAAAAACAGCAGTTAATAAGAGGCAGAAGGTAGAAGCTCAGCTTTATTCAGTTGAGGACAACACCAGGCAGGGGCAGACACGTTTAGTAGGCCGGAACAGCCAATTTCATTTTTAAAAATCGTTATTTTGGAACAGAAGGTTGAAGCTCAGCTTTATTCAGTTGAGGACAACACCAGGCAGGGGCAGACACCTTTACTAGGCCGGAACAGCCAATTTCATTTTTAAAAATCGTAATTTGGAACAGAAGGTTGAAGCTCAGCTTTATTCAGTTGAGGACAACACCAGGCAGGGGCAGACACCTTTAGTAGGCCGGAACAGCCAATTTTTTTTAAAAAACAGCAGTTAATAAGAGGCAGAAGGTAGAAGCTCAGCTTTATTCAGTTGAGGACAACACCAGGCAGGGGCAGACACCTTTACTAGGCCGGAACAGCCAATTTCATTTTTAAAAATCGTTATTTTGGAACAGAAGTTTGAAGCTCAGCTTTATTCAGTTGAGGACAACACCAGGCAGGGGCAGACACCTTTAGTAGGCCGGAACAGCCAATTTCATTTTTAAAAATCGTTATTTTGGAACAGAAGTTTGAAGCTCAGCTTTATTCAGTTGAGGACAACACCAGGCAGGGGCAGACACCTTTAGTAGGCCGGAACAGCCAATTTTTTTAAAAAAACAGCAGTTAATAAGAGGCAGAAGGTAGAAGCTCAGCTTTATTCAGTTGAGGACAACACCAGGCAGGGGCAGACACGTTTAGTAGGCCGGAACAGCCAATTTCATTTTTAAAAATTGTCATTTGGAACAGAAGGTTGAAGCTCAGCTTTATTCAGTTGAGGACAACACCAGGCAGGGGCAGACACCTTTAGTAGGCCGGAACAGCCAATTTCATTTTTAAAAATCGTCATTTGGAACAGAAGGTTGAAGCTCAGCTTTATTCAGTTGAGGACAACACCAGGCAGGGGCAGACACCTTTAGTAGGCCGGAACAGCCAATTTCATTTTTAAAAATCGTAATTTGGAACAGAAGGTTGAAGCTCAGCTTTATTCAGTTGAGGACAACACCAGGCAGGGGCAGACACCTTTAGTAGGCCAGAACAGCCAATTTCATTTTTAAAAATCGTCATTTGGAACAGAAGGTTGAAGCTCAGCTTTATTCAGTTGAGGACAACACCAGGCAGGGGCAGACACCTTTAGTAGGCCGGAACAGCCAATTTCATTTTTAAAAATCGTCATTTGGAACAGAAGGTTGAAGCTCAGCTTTATTCAGTTGAGGACAACACCAGGCAGGGGCAGACACCTTTAGTAGGCCGGAACAGCCAATTTCATTTTTAAAAATCGTAATTTGGAACAGAAGGTTGAAGCTCAGCTTTATTCAGTTGCAGCTTCTTGGCAATAATATAAAGAAGACGCGACAGGACAACACTCGGTGGATGCCACATCTGTGTTTTCAATGGAAAAAAACCTTTCAGTTAACTACTTGCAGGAGAAAGTTTTTGTAGCTGGTGGCCAATTTTTTTAAAAAAAAGCAGTTAATAAGAGGCTGAAAGTAGAAGCTCAGCTTTATTCAGTTGCAGCTTCTTGGCAATAATATAAAGAAGACGCGACAGGACAACACTCGGTGGATGCCATATCTGTGTTTTCAATGGAAAAAAACCTTTCAGTTAACTACTTGCAGGAGAAAGTTTTTGTAGCTGGTGGCCAATTTTTTTCAAAAAAAGCAGTTAATAAGAGGCCGAAGGTAGAAGCTCAGCTTTATTCAGTTGCAGCTTCTTGGCAATAATATAAAGAAGACGCGACAGGACAACACTCGGTGGATGCCATATCTGTGTTTTCAATGGAAAAAAACCTTTCAGTTAACTACTTGCAGGAGAAAGTTTTTGTAGCTGGTGGCCAATTTTTTTCAAAAAAAGCAGTTAATAAGAGGCCGAAGGTAGAAGCTCAGCTTTATTCAGTTGCAGCTTCTTGGCAATAATATTAAGAAGACGCAACAGGACAACACTCGGTGGATGCCATATCTGTGTTTTCAATGGAAAAAAACCTTTCAGTTAACTACTTGCAGGAGAAAGTTTTTGTAGCTCGTGGCCAATTTTTTTTTAAAAAAGCAGTTAATAAGAGGCAGAAGGCAGAAGCTCAGCTTTATTCAGTTGCAGCTTCTTGGCAATAATATAAAGAAGACGCGACAGGACAACACTCGGTGGATGCCATATCTGTGTTTTCAATGGAAAAAAACCTTTCAGTTAACTACTTGCAGGAGAAAGTTTTTGTAGCTGGTGGCCAATTTTTTTCAAAAAAAGCAGTTAATAAGAGGCAGAAGGTAGAAGCTCAGCTTTATTCAGTTGCAGCTTCTTGGCAATAATATAAAGAAGACGCGACAGGACAACACTCGGTGGATGCCATATCTGTGTTTTCAATGGAAAAAACCTTTCAGTTAACTACTTGCAGGAGAAAGTTTTTGTAGCTGGTGGCCAATTTTTGTACTGTACCAGTTTTTTGTTGTATGTGTTTTTGTTTTTAATGTTAAAATGTCTGCATTTGATATCTCTCCAGTATTTTCTTTTTTATAAGCAAAATACTGCAGTTTTACATCGGTTACATGGATACACACAGGCAGCTTGGTGGTCAGTGGAGGAGTATTGCAAGGAGTGACCGCAGACAGGCTATCAAAGGCCTAAAATAACAAACAATAGGCTCATGGCAGTTTTACATCGGTTACATGGATACACGGGCAGGCAGCTTGGTGGTCAGTGGAGGAGTATTTAAAGTAGGGACCGCAGACAGGCTATCAAAGGCCTAAAATAACAAACAATAGGCTCATGGCAGTTTTACATCGGTTACATGGATACACGGGCAGGCAGCTTGGTGGTCAGTGGAGGAGTATTGCAAGGAGTGACCGCAGACAGGCTATCAAAGGCCTAAAATAACAAACAATAGGCTCATGGCAGTTTTACATCGGTTACATGGATACACGGGCAGGCAGCTTGGTGGTCAGTGGAGGAGTATTTAAAGTAGGGACCGCAGACAGGCTATCAAAGGCCTAAAATAACAAACAATAGGCTCATGGCAGTTTTACATCGGTTACATGGATACACAGGCAGCTTGGTGGTCAGTGGAGGAGTATTGCAAGGAGTGTCTGTCCCAGTATTCCCAAAATATAAATAGATGTTAATGTCTCGCAAAACAACAAAAAAAAAAGGTGGCATACTTAGGTACAGGGGTGGGCTCATCTGCTGAGTTTCTGACATAGTAATTTGGCAGTAACTATTTAATGGTGCCAATATAGGACACAGACACAGACTACTTTAAGTTGCATCATAGATGTCTACAAATTTGTATTGTCAGTGCCAGACATTGAATGATGTCAGCGAATAGACTAAAGATTGGTGGAGCTGTGCGACATAATTTTGCACGTGGTAGAGCACAGTTTGAGCTGGGGGAGGGGGGAACTCTCAAGGACGGCGGGACCGCCCCAGGGCCCCTCATGTTACAACGGTGTGTCTGACGTTGGGTGCGCACCACCACCGCCAGAGACACTACATTGTACTATGAGGGACCCAGTGGCAGTGCTGTCGACCAAAAGCGGCCACACCCACCTCTTCAGACAAACAGCAGTCTCACGGGTGCTTGCGCCAAGTCGCGATACCACGGCCCCGTGTGGGGAGTTTGGCCATTTAGGGAGGTGTAAACATGTCGTATGCTGGACAATCAGCTGCAGCAAATTATACATTAGAAAAGTAATTCACAGTAGTCCACAGGCAAGAGCTTTTCATAGGAAAGCTAGGTGTCGGCCGGGCAAGGTGGGGCAAAAGATTTCGAAATCCAGTTGTGGTTCATTTTAATGAATGTTAGATCGTCAACATTTTGGGTAGCCAGACGAGTCCTTTTTTCGGTTAATATTGAACCTGCAGCACTGAATACTCTTTCTGATAGGACACTGTTATGACCCCAATGGCGAGGGTCTCAGAGGAACGTGGAAGTCTGCAGAATACAAAAATCCAGCTCATAGGGCAGTGGTAACTGGGTTGACCATATATCTACTCCTAACGCCAACACTAGAAGTAGCCGGGGATCATTCCTACGTTGATTCTAGATGACACGCGCCAGCCGGAGAATCTAGCTACCCCTAGTAGAGGAAAACAAAGACCTTACTTGCCTCCAGAGAAGGGGACCCCAAAGCTGGATAGAAGCCCCCCACAAATAATGACGGTGAGGTAAGAAGAAATGACAAACACAGAAATGAACCAGGTTTAGCACAGAGAGGCCCGCTTACTGATAGCAGAATAAAGAAAGGTAACTTATATGGTCAACAAAAACCCTATCAAAATCCACACTGGAAATTCAAGAACCCCCGAACCGTCTAACGGTCCGGGGGGAGAACACCAGCCCCTAGAGCTTCCAGCAAAGGTCAGGATATAGATTTGGAACAAGCTGGACAAAAATACAAAACCAAAACAAATAGCAAAAAGCAAAAGGCAGACTTAGCTGATATAACTGGAACCAGGATCAGTAGACAAGAGCACAGCAGACTAGCTCTGATAACTACGTTGCCAGGCATTGAACTGAAGGTCCAGGGAGCTTATATAGCAACACCCCTAACTAACGACCCAGGTGCGGATAAAAGGAATGACAGAAAAACCAGAGTCAAAAAACTAGTAACCACTAGAGGGAGCAAAAAGCAAATTCACAACAGGACACTTGCTGCCGGGCAAGCAAGCTCCTGCAATGCATATTCTGCCAATTCTGGCCAGGTGTCTAATTTTGATGCCCAGTAATCAAATGGGAATGACGGTTGAGGGAGAACATCGATAAGGGATGAAAAATAGTAACCATACTGGACAAATGTTGTCTCCTGTCACTTTCAATTGATGCAGCAGTACCTGTCCTGTCTGCGGTCATAGCAAAATCACTCCACAACCTGGTCAGAAAACCCCTCTGTCCAACGCCACTTCTGATGTGTGCACCCCTAACACTCCTAGTCTGCTGCCCCCTGGAGCTCGTGTGAGAACGATCACGTGCGCTGTGTGCTGGGAATGCCTGAAGCAAACGGTCAACAAGAGTTGATTGTTTGGTTGCTAATATTAGTTCCAAGTTCTCATGTGGCATAATATTTTGCAATTTGCCTTTATAGCGTGGATCAAGGAGGAAGGCCAACCAGTAATCGTCATCGTTCATCATTTTCGTAATGCGTGTGTCCCTTTTTAGGATACGTAAGGCATAATCCGCCATGTGGGCCAAAGTTCCAGTTGTCAAATCTCCGGTTGTGATTGGTTGAGGGGCAGTTTCAGGCAAATCTACGTCACTTGTGTCCCTCAAAAAACCAGAACCCGGCCTTGCCACGCAACCAATTTCCAGTGCCCCCGGGAAAGCTTCCGCATTAAAAATATACTCATCCCCATCATCCTCCTCGTCTTCCACCTCCTCTTTGCCCGCTACCTCCTCCTGTACACTGCCCTGACCAGACAATGGCTGACTGTCATCAAGGCTTTCCTCTTCCTCTGGTGCAGACGCCTGCTCCTTTATGTGCGTCAAACTTTGCATCAGCAGACGCATTAGGGGGATGCTCATGCTTATTACGGCGTTGTCTGCACTAACCAGCCGTGTGCATTCCTCAAAACACTGAAGGACTTGACACATGTCTTGTATCTTGGACCACTGCACACCTGACAACTCCATGTCTGCCATCCTACTGCCTGCCCGTGTATGTGTATCCTCCCACAAAAACATAACAGCCCGCCTCTGTTGGCACAGTCTCTGAAGCATGTGCAATGTTGAGTTCCACCTTGTTGCAACGTCTATGATTAGGCGATGCTGGGGAAGGTTCAAAGACCGCTGATAGGTCTGCATACGGCTGGCGTGTACAGGCGAACGTCGCATATGTGAGCAAAGTCCACGCACTTTGAGGAGCAGGTCGGAGAACCCAGGATAAGTTTTCAATAAGCACTGCACCACCAGGTTTAAGGTGTGAGCCAGGCAAGGAATGTGTTTCAGTTGGGAAAGGGAGATGGCAGCCATGAAATTCCTTCCGTTATCACTCACTACCTTGCCTGCCTCAAGATCTACTGTGCCCAGCCACGACTGCGTTTCTTGTTGCAAGAACTCGGACAGAACTTCCGCGGTGTGTCTGTTGTCGCCCAAACACTTCATAGCCAATACAGCCTGCTGACGCTTGGCAGTAGCTGGCCCATAATGGGACAACTGGTGTGCAACAGTGTCATCTGCCGATGGAGTGGTTGGCCGACTGCGGTCTGTGGAAGAGCTGTAGCTTCTGCAGGAGGACGAGGAGGAGGAGGGGGGGGTGCGAACGCCTACAGCCAACTGTTTCCTAGACCGTGGGCTAGGCACAACTGTCCCGAAATTGATGTCCCCTGTGGACCCTGCATCCACCACATTCACCCAGTGTGCCGTGATGGACACATAACGTCCCTGGCCATGCCTACTGGTCCATGCATCTGTAGTCAGGTGCACCTTTGTACTCACAGATTGCCTGAGTGCATGGACGATGCGCTGTTTAACGTGCTGGTGCAGGGCTGGGATGGCTTTTCTTGAAAAAAAGTGTCGACTGGGTAGCTCGTATCGTGGTTCAGCGTACTCCATCAGGGCTTTGAAAGCTTCGCTTTCAACTAACCGGTAGGGCATCATCTCTAACGAGATTAGTCTAGCTATGTGGGCGTTAAAACCCTGTGTACGCGGATGCGAGGATAAGTACTTCCTTTTCCTAACCAGAGTCTCATGTAGTGTGAGCTGAACTGGAGAGATGGAGATCGTGGAACTTGCGGGTGTGCCGGTGGACCTGGCAGACAGAGACGGTTGGAGACAGTATTGTTTCCGCCGGTGCCCTAGATGCAATATTTCCTCCTACAAAACTGGTGATTCCCTGACCCTGACTGCTTTTGGCTGGCAAAGAAACCTGCACAGATACTGCCGGTGGTGCGGAAAATGGTGGCCTTACAGTGACGGAAGGGATGTTGCGTTGCTGACTAGCTTCATTGGCCGAGGGTGCTACAACCTTAAGGGACGTTTGGTAGTTAGTCCAGGCTTGAAAATGCATGGTGGTTAAGTGTCTATGCATGCAACTAGTATTGAGACTTTTCAGATTCTGACCTCTGCTTAAGCTAGTTGAACATTTTTGACAGATGACTTTGCGCTGATCAATTGGATGTTGTTTAAAAAAATGCCAGACTGCACTCTTCCTAGCATCGGATCCCTTTTCAGGGATTGCAGACTGAGCTTTAACCGGATGGCCACGCTGTCCTCCAACAGGTTTTGGCTTTGACACGCGTTTTGGGCCAGATACGGGCCCGGCAGATGGAACCTGTTGCGATGTTGATGCCTGCTGCGGCCCCTCCTCCACCTCCGCTTCTGAACTACTGCCGCCTGCACCCTGTTCCCCCAATGGCTGCCAATCGGGGTCAACAACTGGGTCATCTATTACCTCCTCTTCGAGCTCGTGTGCAACTTCGTCTGTGTCACTGTGTCGGTCGGTGGTATAGCGTTCGTGGCGGGGCAACATAGTCTCATCAGGGTCTGATTGCGGATCAGTACCCTGAGAGGGCAATGTTGTGGTCTCAGTCAAAGGAGCAGCATAGTACTCTGGCTGTGGCTGTGCATCAGTGCACTCCATGTCAGAATCTACTTGTAATGGGCATGGCCTGTTAAGTGTTTCACTTTCTAAGCCAGGGACGGTATGTGTAAAGAGCTCCATGGAGTAACCCGTTGTGTCGCCTGCTGCATCCTTCTCTCTTGTTGTTGTTTTTGCTGAGGAGGACAAGGAAGCGACTTGTCCCTGACCGTGAACATCCACAAGCGACGCGCTGCTTTTACATTTACCAGTTTCAGAAGAGGAGGCAAAAGAGCTAGAGGCTGAGTCTGCAATGTAAGCCAAAACTTGCTGTTGCTGCTCCAGCTTTAAAATCGGTTTTCCTAATCCCAGAAAAGACAGCTTTCGAGGTCTTGTGTAGCCAGACGACGAAACAGCCTCCACAGCTCCAGACTTAGGTGGAATATTTTTATCCCCACGACCACCTTATGCTCCACTACCACTACCATCATTACCAGCTGACAATGAACGCCCACGGCCACGACCTCTTGCACCAGACTTCCTCATTGTTTGAAAAACTTAACCAAATTAACTTTATTTGTTGCTGTCAAACAACTTACACGGTGAGCTATAACTTCAGTATGATTTCAATATCCCTTAACAGGTTGGTGAGACCACAAGGAAAATCAGGCACAATGTTACACACTCTGTTTTCTGTGGCACCAAATCACAGAGATGACACACACGCAGCACTGTCACTCAAGCACAAATGTCAATATTAATCTCCCACCTATTTTTTTTTTTTCTCAGGGAGACTTTAGAAACCAAATAAGATAAAATGTTTTTTTCAGGGACAATTTAGAAACCAAATAATAAAATTTTAAAAAAAAAGGCTTTCTATGGCCCACTGAGTGAGAGATGGCACACACAGGAGTGGCACACAAGCCCTGACTGAGGCCAATATTTTTCTCCCACTGATTGATGTAGTGTTTATTTTTAAGGTAGATTTTAGAACCCAAATCAAGCAAAAAAATAAATAGGCTTTCTATGGCCCACTGAGTGAGAGATGGCACACACAGGAGTGGCACACAAGCCCTGACTGAGGCCAATATTTTTCTCCCACTGATTGATGTAGTGTTTATTTTTAAGGTAGATTTTAGAACCCAAATCAAGCAAAAAAATAAATAGGCTTTCTATGGCCCACTGAGTGAGAGATGGCACACACAGGAGTGACACACAAGCCCTGACTGAGGCCAATATTTTTCTCCCACTGATTGATGTAGTGTTTTTTTGTTAAGGTAGATTTTCGAACCCAAATCAAGGAAAAAAATAAATAGGCTTTCTATGGCCCACTGAGTGAGAGATGGCACACACAGGAGTGGCACACAAGCCCTGACTGAGGCCAATATTTTTCTCCCACTGATTGATGTAGTGTTTATTTTTAAGGTAGATTTTCGAACCCAAATCAAGGAAAAAAATAAATAGGCTTTCTATGGCCCACAATTTGAGAGAGAGAGGTGGCACACCCAGGAGTCAAGACTGGCACACAAGCTGAAAGGGCAATATTAATCTCCCACTGTTTTTTTTTTACTTTTTTTTTTTTTCAGGGAGACTTTAGAAACCAAATAATAAAATAAAATAAAAAAAAAGGCTTTCTATGGCCCACTGAGTGAGAGATGGCACACACAGGAGTGGCACACAAGCCCTGACTGAGGCCAATATTTTTCTCCCACTGATTGATGGAGTTTTTTTTTTTAAGGTAGATTTTCGAACCCAAATCAAGGAAAAAAATAAATAGGCTTTCTATGGCCCACTGAGTGAGAGATGGCACACACAGGAGTGACACACAAGCCCTGACTGAGGCCAATATTTTTCTCCCACTGATTGATGTAGTGTTTTTTTGTTAAGGTAGATTTTCGAACCCAAATCAAGGAAAAAAATAAATAGGCTTTCTATGGCCCACTGAGTGAGAGATGGCACACACAGGAGTGGCACACAAGCCCTGACTGAGGCCAATATTTTTCTCCCACTGATTGATGTAGTGTTTTTTTTTTAAGGTAGATTTTAGAACCCAAATCAAGCAAAAAAATAAATAGGCTTTCTATGGCCCACTGAGTGAGAGATGGCACACACAGGAGTGACACACAAGCCCTGACTGAGGCCAATATTTTTCTCCCACTGATTGATGGAGTTTTTTTTTTTTAAGGTAGATTTTCGAACCCAAATCAAGGAAAAAAATAAATAGGCTTTCTATGGCCCACTGAGTGAGAGATGGCACACACAGGAGTGACACACAAGCCCTGACTGAGGCCAATATTTTTCTCCCACTGATTGATGTAGTGTTTTTTTGTTAAGGTAGATTTTCGAACCCAAATCAAGGAAAAAAATAAATAGGCTTTCTATGGCCCACTGAGTGAGAGATGGCACACACAGGAGTGGCACACAAGCCCTGACTGAGGCCAATATTTTTCTCCCACTGATTGATGTAGTGTTTTTTTTTAAGGTAGATTTTCGAACCCAAATCAAGCAAAAAAATAAATAGGCTTTCTATGGCCCACTGAGTGAGAGATGGCACACACAGGAGTGGCACACAAGCCCTGACTGAGGCCAATATTTTTCTCCCACTGATTGATGTAGTGTTTTTTTTTAAGGTAGATTTTCGAACCCAAATCAAGCAAAAAAATAAATAGGCTTTCTATGGCCCACTGAGTGAGAGATGGCACACACAGGAGTGGCACACAAGCCCTGACTGAGGCCAATATTTTTCTCCCACTGATTGATGTAGTGTTTTTTTTTAAGGTAGATTTTCGAACCCAAATCAAGGAAAAAAATAAATAGGCTTTCTATGGCCCACAATTTGAGAGAGAGAGGTGGCACACCCAGGAGTCAAGAGTGGCACACAAGCTGAAAGGGCAATATTAATCTCCCACTGTTTTTTTTTTATTATTTTTTTTTCAGGGAGACTTTAGAAACCAAATAATAATAAAAAAAAAAAAGGCTTTCTATGGCCCACTGAGTGAGAGATGGCACACACAGGAGTGGCACACAAGCCCTGACTGAGGCCAATATTTTTCTCCCACTGATTGATGTAGTGTTTTTTTGTTAAGGTAGATTTTAAAACCCAAATCAAGGAAAAAAATAAATAGGCTTTCTATGGCCCACTCAGTGAGAGATGGCACACACAGGGATGGCACTCTAGCAGAAATGCCAATCTTAATCTCCCACAAAAAAAAAAAAAAAAAATAGGGACTGTCCTACAATTACTTTCTCCCTGCAGTAATCTCAGCCAGGTATGGCAGGCAGCAATAAGGAGTGGACTGATGCACAAATTAAATAAAAAGTGTGGACAAACAAAAAAGATAGCTGTGCAGAAAGGAAGGAACAAGAGGATATGTGCTTTGAAAAAAGCAGTTGGTTTCCACAGTGGCATACACACAGCAATACAGCTATCAGGGAGCCTTCTAGGGCAGCCCAATGAGCTACAGCGCTGAGAGAAAAAAAAAATTTAGCTTCCACTGTCCCTGCACACCGAAGGTGGTGTTGGACAGTGGAAATCGCTACAGCACAAGCGGTTTGGTGGTTAGTGGACCCTGCCTAACGCTCTCCCTGCTTCTGACGAAGCGGCAGCAACCTCTCCCTAAGCTCAGATCAGCAGCAGTGAGATGGCGGTCGGCGGGAACGCCCCTTTATAGCCCCTGTGACGCCGCAGACAGCAAGCCAATCACTGCAATGCCCTTCTCTAAGATGGTGGGGACCAGGACCTATGTCATCACGCTGCCCACACTCTGCATTCACCTTCATTGGCTGAGAAATGGCGCTTTTCGCGTCATTGAAACGCGACTTTGGCGCGAAAGTCGTGTACCGCATGGCCGACAAGCACAGGGGTCGGATCGGGTTTCATGAGACGCCGACTTAGCCAAAAGTCGGCGACTTTTGAAAATGAACGACCCGTTTCGCTCAACCCTATTCATAACTATATATTGAAGACAACTGTCTACAACAGGTTCTTTCATCATAGCAGCATATCCCTCTTCAATCCACAAACCCTAAACTATGTGTTTGTTTCACTCAGTAGACCTTGTGCTTTAAGCACTTGGTCACCACAGATAGTCCCAGCTTCAAAGGAGAATTAAATTAGTTTTGTCATTACTTCAAAAGCTTTCATGGTGTAAACCTGGACAGCAATGGAAGTTGGAATGGAAGTCTATCTCCTTCAGCAATGAGTTTTGCTTTTGTCTTAGATGCAAAGATAAACATATATTGGTCTGGAGACCAATGGGGGCGAGGCTATGAAGAGGCGTTCACTATGGAAAATGAAAATCCAACAAGCAGTTTTTCAACATAATGCGAAGTTGCAGGCCCTGAAAATTTTCATGCCCAATTATATTTAGTGCGACAGAATTCTTCAGGCAACCATTAATAACCTCATTATTAGCATGCTAACGTGTGTAAGTTCATGTATTTTTCGTGTGATGCTCATACTCAATACCAAATAAATTGAGATCTTGTAATTCCACAACTTCTCTTTCTTGGTGTTGCAAATTCAATTCAGGAGTGCATATGTCCTCTGCAGACATCAAACAGTTCAAAAGAATTTCATCTTCTTAAAATATATAAACTGCATTGAAATTCGTACATTGTAAAAAACAGCAATGTCCACAAAAGGATTAAATGATTGAATGCAAAAGAAAATATTCCTTGCATGCAAATTCTGTATTTGTACTGTAGAATGTAGTGCAAATACTATAACATTAAAGGAGTTGTCTCAACGAGACAGCCATTGTCTATATGCTCTAGGTCAGTGTTCCCCAACTCCGGTCCTCAAGAGCCACCAACAGGTCATGTTTTCAGTATTTCCTTCGTACTGCACAGGTGATAATTGCATCACTTGGACAATACTAAGGAAATCCTGAAAACATGACCTGTTGGTGGTTCTTGAGGACCGGAGTTGGGGAACACTGCTCTAGGTGATGCCCTATGAACACTGTAGAAAGGGTTTGAAGAACCTGCTTCATTAGCCAAAGTGGAAAGCATATTACAGGTTGTAGCTCTTGCAATCATTAATTTGTTCCGGCCACTTATCACTAGGTTCATTTGAATGGCTGTCATGTCATACATTTTAGGTACCTAACGTTATTCAATATTTTAAACACCTAAATTTACAATCCATGCAGTAAGGCTTAATTGCATTACCAAACATTAACACCAATAAGGGTAAAATCATTCTAGATTTTATTAGACATAAATACATAGACAAATTAAAAAATTTACGTATATATAGAGACAAAATGAAACACCACAGAAACAAGTAACTGGGAAACCTATATGGCAAAGACTAAGGCCTCGTTCACATGTTCAGTATTTGGTCAGTATTTTACCTCAGTATTTGTAAGCCAAAACCAGGAGTGGAACAATCAGAGTAAAAGTATAACAGAAACATATGCACCACTTCTGTATTTATCACCCACTCCTGGTTTTGGCTTACAAATACTGAGGTAAAATACTTACCAAATACTGAATGTGTGAACGTGGCCTAAGCTATAGTAGAAGTCTTGCTACAATATATGTGTCAGAGAAGGGTATACCTAAGATATAGGTAACAAAAATTATCAACTAATGGTATAGGAAGTAAGGCAATTGATGATAAATTTGGCCCAAATAGCAAATACCCATATGTCTCCCTCTTAATACCTTGCTGCTATCATGGAGACATGTGGATATTTACTATGTGATACAAGTGTTAATTTCATGTACAGTATATATAATCTTACATAGGGGGCTTATTTAGATAATTTATCATTATTTGCCTTACTTCTTATATCATTTGTTTATATTTTTTGTTACCCATATCTTAGATATACTCTTTATTGTAGCAAGGCTTCTACTATAGCTTAATCGGTGCCATAGAGGTGTCTTCCAGATTTTATTTGTTTCTGTGGTGTTGTGTGTGTGTGTGTGTGTGTGTGTGTGTGTATATATATATATATATATATATACACTCACCGGCCACTTTATTAGGTACACCATGCTAGTAACGGGTTGGACCCCCTTTTGCCTTCAGAACTGCCTCAATTCTTCGTGGCATAGATTCAACAAGGTGCTGGAAGCATTCCTCAGAGATTTTGGTCCATATTGACATGATGGCATCACACAGTTGCCGCAGATTTGTCGGCTGCACATCCCAAAGATGCTCCATACAAGGCAGGATGGATCCATGCTTTCATGTTGTTTACGCCAAATTCTGACCCTACCATCCGAATGTCGCAGCAGAAATCGAGACTCATCAGACCAAGCAACGTTTTTCCAATCTTCTACTGTCCAATTTCGATGAGCTTGTACAAATTGTAGCCTCAGTTTCCTGTTCTTAGCTGAAAGGAGTGGTACCCGGTGTGGTCTTCTGCTGCTGTAGCCCATCTGCCTCAAAGTTCGACGCACTGTGCGTTCAGAGATGCTCTTAGGCCTACCTTGGTTGTAACGGGTGGCGATTTGAGTCACTGTTGCCTTTCTATCAGCTCGAACCAGTCTGCCCATTCTCCTCTGACCTCTGGCATCAACAAGGCATTTCCGCCCACAGAACTGCCGCTCACTGGATTTTTTTTCTTTTTCGGACCATTCTCTGTAAACCCTAGAGATGGTTGTGCGTGAAAATCCCAGTAGATCAGCAGTTTCTGAAATACTCAGACCAGCCCTTCTGGCACCAACAACCATGCCACGTTCAAAGGCACTCAAATCACCTTTCTTCCCCATACTGATGCTCGGTTTGAACTGCAGGAGATTGTCTTGACCATGTCTACATGCCTAAATGCACTGAGTTGCCGCCATGTGATTGGCTGATTAGAAATTAAGTGTTAACAAGAAGTTGGACAGGTGTACCTAATAAAGTGGCCGGTGAGTGTATATTGTCATGGTTCTCAATGGCAAGAGACCGTAGTAAAGCATACAAAAGGACTAGCTCTTGGAAGATGGGAACTCGAGCTGACTGTGAGCTGAACCTACCGCACAACTAACAGTGGCCGGGTAGCGTGCCTACGTTTTATCCCTAGACGCCCAGCGCCAGCCGGAGGACTGACTGACCCTAGCAGAGGAAAATACAGACCTGGCTTACCTCTAGAGAAATTTTCCCCAAAAGGCAGACAGTAGCCCCCACATATATTGTCGGTGATTTTAGAGGAAATTGACATACGAAGTATGAAGATAGGTTTAGCAAATTGAGGTCCGCTTACTAGATAGTAGGAAGACAGAAAAGGGAACTTCACAGTCAGCTGAAAACCCTTTCAAAACACCATCCTGAAATTACTTTAAGACTCTAATATCAACTCATGACACCAGAGTGGCAATTTCAGCTCACAAGAGCTTCCAGCCTCAGAAATATTCAAACACAGAGAACTGGAACAAAAATGCAAAAACAATCTTAGGACTACAAGTCCAACTTAGCTGATAGTAGTCTAGGAGCAGGAACATGCAACAGAAAGGCTTCTGGTAACATTGTTGGCCGGCATAGAACTGACTGAGGAGCAAGGCTAGATAGAAACTCCCACATCCTGATGAAAACAGGTGAACAGAGGAGATGAAGCACACAAGTTCAGTACCACCAGTAACCACCGGGGGAGCCCAGAAACCAAATTCACAACAGTACCCCCCCCTCAAGGAGGGGGCACCGAACCCTCACCAGAACCACCAGGGCGATCAGGATGAGCCCTATGAAAGGCACGGACCAAATCGGAGGCATGAACATCAGAGGCTGTCACCCAAGAATTATCCTCCTGACCGTAGCCCTTCCACTTGACCAAATACTGAAGTCTCCGTCTGGAAACACGGGAGTCCAAGATCTTCTCGACAACGTACTCCAACTCACCCTCAACCAACACCGGAGCAGGAGGCTCAACGGAAGGCACAACCGGTACCTCATACCTGCGCAACAATGACCGATGGAAGACATTATGAATAGAAAAAGATGCAGGGAGGTCCAAACGAAAGGACACAGGGTTAAGAATCTCCAATATCTTGTACGGGCCGATGAACCGAGGCTTAAACTTAGGAGAAGAAACCTTCATAGGGACAAAACGAGAAGACAACCACACCAAGTCCCCAACACAAAGACGAGGACCAGCACGACGACGGCGGTTGGCAAACTGCTGAGTCTTCTCCTGGGACAACTTCAAATTGTCCACCACATGCCCCCAAATCTGATGCAACCTCTCCACCACAGCATCCACTCCAGGACAATCCGAAGACTCCACCTGACCAGAAGAGAAACGAGGATGAAACCCCGAATTACAGAAGAAAGGAGAAACCAAGGTGGCAGAACTAGCCCGGTTATTGAGGGCAAACTCCACCAAGGGCAAAAAGGCAACCCAATCATCCTGATCCGCAGACACAAAACACCTCAAATAAGTCTCCAAGGTCTGATTAGTTCGCTCGGTCTGGCCATTAGTCTGAGGATGGAAAGCAGACGAAAAAGACAAATCAATGCCCATCCTAGCACAGAACACTCGCCAAAATCTAGACACGAATTGGGTTCCCCTGTCAGAAACGATATTCTCCGGAATACCATGCAAGCGAACCACATTTTGAAAAAACAGAGGAACCAGCTCGGATGAGGAAGGCAATTTAGGCAAGGGGACCAAATGGACCATCTTAGAGAAACGGTCACACACCACCCAGATGACAGACATCTTCTGAGAAACAGGGAGATCAGAAATAAAATCCATGGAGATGTGAGTCCAAGGCCTCTTCGGAATAGGCAAAGATAACAACAATCCACTAGCCCGAGAACAACAAGGCTTGGCCCGAGCACAAACATCACAAGACTGCACAAAACCTCGCACATCTCGCGACAGGGAAGGCCACCAGAAGGACCTAGCCACCAAATCCCTGGTACCAAAGATTCCAGGATGACCAGCTAACGCAGAAGAATGGACCTCCGAGATGACTCTACTGGTCCAATCATCCGGAACAAACAGTCTACCAGGCGGGCAACGATCAGGTCTATCCGCCTGAAACTCCTGCAAGACCCGTCGCAAGTCTGGGGAAACAGCAGATAATATCACTCCATCCTTAAGGATACCTGTAGGTTCAGAATTACCAGGGGAATCAGGCTCAAAACTCCTAGAAAGGGCATCTGCCTTCACATTTTTAGAACCCGGTAGGTAAGAAACCACAAAATTAAACCGAGAGAAAAATAACGACCAGCGCGCCTGTCTAGGATTCAGGCGCCTGGCAGACTCAAGATAAATCAAATTCTTGTGGTCGGTCAATACCACCACCTGATGTCTAGCCCCCTCAAGCCAATGACGCCACTCCTCAAAAGCCCACTTCATAGCCAAGAGCTCCCGATTACCAATATCATAATTTCGCTCAGCGGGCGAAAATTTACGAGAAAAGAACGCGCAAGGTCTCATCACGGAGCAGTCGGAACTTTTCTGCGACAAAACCGCCCCAGCTCCGATTTCTGAAGCGTCGACCTCAACCTGAAAAGGAAGAGTAACATCAGGCTGACGCAATACAGGGGCGGAAGAAAAGCGGCGCTTAAGCTCCCGAAAGGCCTCCACAGCAGCAGGGGACCAATCAGCAACATCAGCACCCTTCTTAGTCAAATCAGTCAACGGCTTAGCAACATCAGAAAAACCAGTTATAAATCGACGATAAAAATTAGCAAAGCCCAAAAACTTCTGAAGGCTCTTAAGAGAAGAGGGTTGCGTCCAATCACAAATAGCCTGAACCTTGACAGGGTCCATCTCAATGGAAAAGGGGGAAAAAATGTACCCCAAAAACGAAATCTTTTGAACCCCAAAAACACACTTAGAACCCTTTACACACAAGGAATTAGAGCGCAAAACCTGAAAAACCCTCCTGACCTGTTGGACATGAGAGTCCCAGTCATCCGAAAAAATCAAAATATCATCCAGATACACAATCATAAATTTATCCAAATATTCACGGAAAATGTCATGCATAAAAGACTGAAAGACTGAAGGGGCATTTGAAAGACCAAAAGGCATTAATAAATACTCAAAATGGCCCTCAGGCGTATTAAATGCGGTTTTCCACTCATCCCCCTGCTTAATTCGCACTAAATTATACGCCCCACGAAGATCAATCTTAGAGAACCACTTGGCCCCCTTTATTCGAGCAAACAAATCAGTAAGCAGTGGCAAAGGATACTGATATTTAACCGTGATTTTATTCAAAAGCCGATAATCAATACACGGCCTCAAAGAGCCATCTTTTTTAGATACAAAGAAAAAACCGGCTCCTAAGGGAGATGACGAAGGACGAATATGTCCCTTTTCCAAGGACTCCTTAATATATTCCCGCATAGCAGCGTGTTCAGGCACAGATAGATTAAATAAACGACCCTTTGGAAACTTACTGCCCGGAATCAGATCTATAGTACAATCGCAATCTCTGTGCGGAGGTAGTGAACCAAGTTTAGGCTCCTCAAAAACATCACGATAATCAGATAAAAATTCCAGAATCTCAGAGGGAATAGATGACGAAATGGAAACCAAAGGTACGTCCCCATGAGTCCCCTGACATCCCCAGCTTAACACAGACATTGCTTTCCAGTCGAGGACTGGGTTATGAGATTGCAGCCATGGCAATCCAAGCACCAACACATCATGTAGATTATACAACACAAGGAAGCGAATAATCTCCTGGTGATCCGGATTAATACGCATAGTTACTTGTGTCCAGTATTGTGGTTTATTACTAGCCAATGGCGTGGAGTCAATACCCTTCAGAGGTATAGGAACTTCCAGAGGCTCTAAATTAAACCCACAGCGTTTGGCAAAGGACCAATCCATAAGACTCAAAGCGGCGCCAGAGTCGACATAGGCGTCCGCGGTAATAGACGATAAAGAGCAAATCAGGGTCACAGACAGAATAAACTTAGACTGTAAAGTGCCAATTGAAACAGACTTATCAATCTTCTTAGTACGTTTAGAGCATGCTGATATAACATGAGTTGAATCACCACAATAGAAGCATAACCCATTTTTTCGCCTAAAATTCTGTCGTTCGCTTCTGGACAGAATTCTATCACATTGCATAATCTCTGGCGCCTTCTCAGTAGACACCGCCAAATGGTGCACAGGTTTGCGCTCCCGCAAACGCCGATCAATCTGAATAGCCATTGTCATGGACTCATTCAGACCTGTAGGCACAGGGAACCCCACCATAACATCTTTAATGGCATCAGAGAGACCCTCTCTGAAATTCGCCGCCAGGGCGCACTCATTCCACTGAGTAAGCACAGACCACTTACGAAATTTTTGGCAGTATATTTCAGCCTCATCTTGCCCTTGAGACAGGGCCATCAAGGCTTTTTCAGCCTGAATCTCTAAATGAGGTTCCTCATAAAGCAACCCCAAAGCCAGGAAAAACGCATCCACATTGAGCAACGCAGGATCCCCTGGTGCCAAAGCAAATGCCCAATCCTGAGGGTCGCCCCGGAGCAAGGAAATTACAATCCTGACCTGCTGTGCAGGATCTCCAGCGGAGCGAGATCTCAGAGACAAAAATAATTTACAATTATGTTTGAAATTCTGGAAGCGAGATCTATCCCCGGAGAAAAATTCAGGTAAAGGAATTCTAGGTTCAGATATAGGAGCATGAATTACAAAATCCTGTAAACTTTGAACCTTCATAGCGAGATTATTCAAACCTGTAGCTAAACTCTGAGAATCCATTTTAATCAGGTGAAATCAGAACCATTCAAGGATTAGAAGGAGAGAGAGACGAAGGCTGCAGTAAGCAGAGATGCAAGTGAATCAACTAATGAGCAAACTCAGAGAAAAAAAAAAAAAATTCTCTGCAGATTTCTTTTCTCTCCTTTCTTCTGCCAATTATTTTAACCCTTGGCCGGCCAAACTGTCATGGTTCTCAATGGCAAGAGACCGTAGTAAAGCATACAAAAGGACTAGCTCTTGGAAGATGGGAACTCGAGCTGACTGTGAGCTAAACCTACCGCACAACTAACAGTGGCCGGGTAGCGTGCCTACGTTTTATCCCTAGACGCCCAGCGCCAGCCGGAGGACTGACTGACCCTAGCAGAGGAAAATACAGACCTGGCTTACCTCTAGAGAAATTTTCCCCAAAAGGCAGACAGTAGCCCCCACATATATTGTCGGTGATTTTAGAGGAAATTGACATACGAAGTATGAAGATAGGTTTAGCAAATTGAGGTCCGCTTACTAGATAGTAGGAAGACAGAAAAGGGAACTTCACAGTCAGCTGAAAACCCTTTCAAAACACCATCCTGAAATTACTTTAAGACTCTAATATCAACTCATGACACCAGAGTGGCAATTTCAGCTCACAAGAGCTTCCAGCCTCAGAAATATTCAAACACAGAGAACTGGAACAAAAATGCAAAAACAATCTTAGGACTACAAGTCCAACTTAGCTGATAGTAGTCTAGGAGCAGGAACATGCAACAGAAAGGCTTCTGGTAACATTGTTGGCCGGCATAGAAATGACTGAGGAGCAAGGCTAAATAGAAACTCCCACATCCTGATGAAAACAGGTGAACAGAGGCGATGAAGCACACAAGTTCAGTACCACCAGTAACCACCGGGGGAGCCCAGAAACCAAATTCACAACAGTATATACACATATACATATATTTTTTAATTTGTCTATGTATTTATGTCTAATAAGATTTATAATGATTTTAACTACTTTTTTTTCCCTTATTGGTGTTAGTCCATGCAATATTTTAGAAGCCAGACTTGGATCTTTAAAAATTGTCTGGTAGGAATATTGATCCTGTACAACTGAAACTCAACAGTAAAGAAATTGCTGCACATACAATTTTTAGTCCTGTATTCTTTTTTTATATATTTTTAGCCAGTAGTGCAGAAAAGGATAATATAATAATAATCTTTATATAGCGCTAACACATTCCGCAGCGCTTTACAGTTTTGTACATTATCATGGCTGTCCACATTGGGGCTCACAATCTAAATTGCCTATCAGTATATCTTTGGAATGTGGGAGGAAACCCACGCAAACACGGAGAGAGCATACCAACTCTTTGCAGATGTTGTCTTTGGGATTTGAACCCAGGACTCCAGCGCTGCAAGGTTGTGGTGCTAACCACTGCGCCACCATATGCCTGTATAATTTGGATCTAGTTCTAAAGTATAAGCTTTTCTTCTGTTTATATCACCAAGAATATATAAAAACTGCATAGAAGCTATTCACACATGCTTTGGTGTCAGGTTTTTGCTCTTTATTTGCTGAAGAATAATGTTGGTGTAATACCATAGATTGCTTAAAAAGGTATTCATCCCCGTGAACTTTTCCACATTTTTTCACAATATACCCACAAACTTAAATGTATTTATTGGGATTTTATGTGATATACTAACACAAATTAGCGAGTATTTAGGAAGTGTAAAGAAAATAATACCTGGTTTTCTAAATATTTAAAAAGAATATATATAAATTGTGACATGCATCTGTCTTCAGAACCCTGTAGTCTAATACCCCTACATAAAATCCCGAGTGACCAATTGAAGTCACATACTTAATAAATTGAGTCCGCTTGTGTGCAATTTATTCTGAGTACAACTACAATCATGCTGTAGAGAAGAGTAAAGCAGGGTTAAGTTATAAAAAAATAGCCCAAGCTCCGAACATCTCAAGAAGCATTGTTAAATCCATCATCCAAAAAATGGAAGGAGCATGGCACAACTTCAAACCTACCAAAACATAGACCTCCACCTAAACTAACATCCCAAGCAAAGAGAGCACTGATCAGATAATCAGCCAAGAGATTCACGATCACTCTAGAGGAGCTGCAGAGATCCACAGCACAGGTAAAATAATCTGTCCATAGGATAACTATTATTATTTATTATTAATTATGCATTGCTTATGTTCAGCTATCTTATTCCTCAGCACTTTACATACATTATCATCACTATCCCCAATGGGGCTCAAAATCTAAATTCCCTATCAGTATGTCTTTGGAACTATTAGGGTGAGTTTCCACGGTCAGTAAACGCTGCGTGTTTGACGCTGCGCAGAGCTGCAGCGTCAAACACGCAACGTCCAGATGTTCCAGCATAGTGGAGAGGATTTTTGGAAATCCCGTGTCCACTATGCGTGGAAACCCGCATCCGTCTTCCCTGCGACTCCGGACATGCTGCGCATCTTTTCAGATCGCAGCATGTCCGTACACCTTGCGGGGATGCAGCGTCCCCGCAAGGCATATCACAGGGCGCTATGGGAGAGAGCGATGATCCCGGATGTGTACAGTTAACACATCCGCATCATCGCGTCCCAGAAAGGGGGCGGGGCTTAGCGCCGAGTGGCTTCGCCGCTGCGGCGATACCGCCGGCCATCCTGACCATGGACACATACCCTAAGTCGTATGCTCCATAAATCTGGCATTTATGGAAGAATGGCAAAAGGGTATTTTTAAAAGCAAGCAATAAGAAGTCCTGCATGAAGTCTTCAAAAAGTCATCTAGGGGACACAGCTGGCAAGTGAAAGAAGATACTGTGATCAAATGAGACCAAAGTAGAACTTTATAGGCTACATGCAAAATACTATGTGTGACAGAAAACAAACACTGCACATCACCCTGAAAACATTATCCCCACAGTCAAACATGGTGGTGGCAGCATCATGCTGTGGTTATGCCTTTCTTCAGAAGAGACAGGGAAGCTGGTCACAGTAGATTACAATATGTATAGAGGTGAATACAGGGCAATCCGGAAGGAAAACCTGTTAGAGGATGAAAAAAACTTGAGACAGGGGCATAGGACCACCTTCCATCAGGACAATGACGCTAAGCATACTGCCAGATCTTTAATGGCATGGTTTAGATCAAAGCACATTATTGTGTTTGAATGGCCCAGTCACAGCCCAGACCTAAATCCCATTGAGAATCTGTGGCAAGTCTTGAAAATTGTTGTTCACAGACGTCTCCATCCAACCTCACTGAGCTGGAGCTAGTTTGCAAAAGAGAAGCTGATTTGGCAAAAATTTCAGCCTCTAGATGTGCAAAACTGACTCCCTCCAGATGAAGGCATGCCACCGAAACGTGCATAAGGGAAGTGGCACCACTGCTTGGTTCAGGTATTACATTCTCTTTATACAGTGCATTTCTTTAGCCACGGATTCCTAATTTAATGTCACCTGTTTGTCTGACCCAATTGTCTATTATATTGCACTAATCACTTTAGAATGTATGGTCAGTAATAGGTGTTTTCTTATATTGTATTTACTTGAGTTGAATCATTATGGTATTCTTTTTGTGCTGCATCCATATCTATCTGCCAACCTGTGATGCCACTATATATTTTTTATCTAACCACAAATCGCCTGTCTATCTTGAATTTTAACATTTAGACATTTAATAAAGATATTGTATTTTACCAAGTTTTTTGTAAGCCTTCTCTCTTTTTGTTCCTATGAGGAAAAATGATAGAGACATACCCAAAAGGTTTGCAGTGGTAACTGCAGTGAAAGGTGATCCTGCAAAGTATAGACTCAGGGTGTATGGGGAGAGGGCTGAATACAAATGTATGTCAAAATTTTAAGTTTTATGTTTTTAAAATAATTTGAAAACCATGTATCATTTCCTTTACACTTCACAAATACTTGCTACTTTATGTTGGTATATCACATAAAATACAAATAAAATACATTTAAGTTTGTGGGAATAACGTAGAAAAAATGGGAAAAGTTCACGAGGTATGAATATCTTTTCAAGGCACTGTATATTTTAATAGAGAAAGACAGGTGGAAAAATCACATACAACCCATCAACCATCAGTACAGTTCTTGGGAAGTTACTAGACCTTACTAAAACACAATTCTTGTAAAACTGCAACAAACCACATGTATTGTAATGACATTTTGATGATTTCATTCTATGAGTTTGTGATGCAGCTATAACGTGGCATTATAAAGGACACTTAGCTATTGGCTGGCAATGTTAAGAAAGTCAATTCTCAATCTGAAGTCAGAGTAGGTAAAAACTGACACATACAAAAGTTGTCTAAGGAGTCCAGTAGAGATCTGAAGTCCCTCCATACAGATGTGGTTATCAAGAGCCTGTTTTACTTCACAAATCCCTAACCGAAATTCCTAAAAGACAAAAAGCTAAGTACTTCAATAGTTTTTAAAAAAAATAACTTTTTCATATTTTAATAAAATTGCTATTAAAGTAAATATAGCTGTACTAACTTATGAGCGTGTTTATAGTTTCTATTTCTTGTGGTCTCCAAGCCTTTGAAAATATGCCAGAGATCTTAATTTAACATCATAAATTTGACACCATCATCTCAGGACAGCGTCCATTCCTTCACTTGTTGGTTAACCTAATATACAGTGATTCAGTGGGGGTCATTTACATTCTCAGATGCCCATGTGAAAAAATCTACGTTGGTCGCACAAAAAGGCGCCTTAAGGTCCGTATCAAGGAACACTTGGACAACATCAAAAAGGGCTTTATGGAACATCCCCTATCATGACTTTTTTATGAGAAACACAATAAATCGTGTAAGGGAATATCCTTTTTTGGCATCCAAACTGTACCTAAAAATCCAAGGGGTGGTGATTACATCAAAATAATGTCAAGGGCAGAATCTAAGTGGATCTTCTCCTTGGATAGCCTAGAGCTTTATGAATTTTATTGATATATTTTTATATTTTATTCCACAAAACTTTGCTTCTCAGATCATAAGTTGCAGAATCTAACACAATAAGTTTTAATATCACTTCACCTGAAATACGTGTAAAACAACAAACCCAACCAGTCATAATACGGTAAACTGGTAAGTGTATATGCAGGTACACGAACCCAGCTGTTGGACACTTCCAACAGTTTATGAATCCTATCTGCACAGCTCTGGATAATGATAATGTGGTATAATCCACTTTGTATTTTTTAATAGGTCACGCGCATATATATACAATTTTTATTGAGGAAGCGAAACCTTATTTTAATCATGTTCAATCGGTTTTAATTAGGTATTATTAATAAAGTATTTTATTGTTATTATATATATTTTTTAGCAACTTTCTGTTATATATCCTCAAGAATTCACATCCCCAGTCTTCATTAGTAGTTAGCTCAATCAACACACATGCTTGAGCATATAAACATTAACACACATGTTTAATCTGCAATCAAGCACTTGAATAATCCCAAATTGGATCCTTAATTGAATAATTAATAGGGAATAGCACAAGGGGGAGGACAGATCTCTATATATAAAGAGTAGGTTTGGATGCGGGCACTAACAACCCTGATGAAGAGGGCTAGAGCCCTTGAAATGCGTTGGTTTACTGCCCATATCGCATCTATCTCCTCTGGCTCCGTAGCTCGGTGATGTCACCTATAGCTCCACCCACCACCCTTTACCGCCACCTCGCTGTTGCTTCCAGCTGGGGCGCACGAGGTTCTCGCGGTCTAGCAGCTCCTGCCGCTACGTCTCTCCCAGCTGACCGCACCATCACAGCGGCAGCATCAGCGGCACGCCCGCTACCCCAGGGATCACGGCATTCCACCTTTAAGGAAAACAGTGAGTACATCCTGATCACATATGTATGCACACAACTTGTGGAATCAGCATAATAGATATATCTAGTGTATCAGGAAAGGCTCTGTCCAAACCTATACATATGTAACATTTGTCTTAATTACAGCACCATTTAACCAGCTCAACAGTATCCCATTCCTGCAAAGTTCACATTGTTCCACTATTCTTCTGTATCCTAAGTGAGTATAACCAACATCATTGAATTCACTATATGTATATCCATGATAGACCATAAAGTTGTTTAAACAGGAAGGATCGTTAAAACCCAGGGAATTAACCATTCCCAGCTGTAACAGAAGGAATTGTGAATGTGCATCCACACAAATCACATAAAGTGAGTATAGGAAAGAAATATATCTGGGTACCGTGTTAGCCAGTAGATAGAAAAATATTTTGAATTGAGAGTCCTGAGTGGTTGATACCTTTTAATGGCTAACTGAAAAGATGGTAACAAATTGCAAGCTTTCGAGACTACTCAGGTCTCTTCATCAGGCAAAAACTAAAGCAAATTCTGAAGAATCACATATTTATGCACAACATAGTATAGAAATAAAAAGGGAAAAAAAACATGGATAAGCCAGGTGACATGAAGCAGAATTACCATGGGTGATAAACAGTTATGTCCATAAATATTGGGCCAATTCTTAGATATGGATTGTTTTATTGTCCTGTGATTAGGGTCTCTGTTGTGATGACCCCACATGGTCTGATGGGCAAGTTCCTTAGTTGATGTAAAAATACATAAATCCGTGTGACACATTCATTCCTGCAGTTAGAGTGTCAAAGGTCGTCATCAGTTTATATTCCCGGACTCTCCTGTCTTTCTGCGATTTGAAGTTACCTTTTAGTACAAGTAATTTCATGTCCATAATGTTATGATTTGGGAGACAGAAATGTATTGCCACAGGTAGATCCATTCTTTTTTCTCTTATTGTATGGCGGTGAGAGTTCATCCTTGTTCTCAGTTTCTGCCCTGTCTCCCCCACATACAGACCCCCAGTTGGACATTTAGTACAAATAATTAAGTACACCACATTAGAAGTGACACAGCTGAAAGTACCTGGGATCTTGTAGTCCTGATGTGAGTTGGGAATCTTTATCTTGTCCATGGTCATTATAAATGGACAGGTTTTACATTTTTTCTGGTTTCAAGGAAAGATTCCTGCAGCTGTTGGAGAGGACAGGGAGCTCTTGACAATGATGCTTCTTAGATTTGGGGGCTGCCTAAAACACAGTAGTGGGGGGTCTGGAAAAATGGATTGTAATCAGGCATCTTTTTGTAGTAAAGGTTGTAATTTCCGTGCAGCTCCCCTTAGCGCCTCCAGATTTGGATTGTAGGTAACTACTAGAGGTACCTGGTTATTTTCTTCTTTAGCTTTGTAATGTAGCAGGTGATTCCTTGATATTCTGGTGGCTCTTGTGATCTGATTTTCAATTGTTCTTGGATGGTAGCCCTGATTCAAAAAGGTCTTTCTGAGGCGACCCAGGTGTTCATCCCTGTCCATTGGGTTGGAACATATACGATTGTATCTGATGGCTTGGCTGTAGACAATAGAGTTTTTTATGTGTTTTGGATGGAAACTGTCCCATTTAAGGTATGTTGGATGGTCGATTGGCTTCTGATACAGGGATGTCTCTATTTTATTGTTCTGCAGCTTAATGATGGTGTCCAAAAAGTTAATTTCAGTGCAGGAGTAGTTGAGTGTCAAGTTGATGGTAGGATGAAATTGATTAAACTGTTCGTGGAACGTCTTTAGCTGTGGCTCAGACTCCGTCCAGATGATTAAAATGTCATCAATGTAGCGGTAGTAGTAGGCCAGAGGCCTGATGGGACATGAGGACAAAGAGTCACTTTCAAGCTTGGCCATGAAAAGATTTGTATACTGTGGGGCCATTTTACTTCCCATTGCTGTGCCAGTCTCCTGTAGATAGATCTTCTTGTCAAACTCAAAGGGGTTTTTTCCCCTCTTTTTTTTTTTTTTTCTATACTATGTTGTGCATAAATATGTGATTCTTCAGAATTTGTTTTAGTCTTTGCCTGATGAAGAGACCTGTGTAGTCTCGAAAGCTTGCAATTTGTTACCATCTTTTCAGTTAGCCATTAAAAGGTATCAACCACTGAGGACTCTCAATCCTAAATATTTTTCTAAGAACTAATACTCACATATACGTTTTTACCATCTCACTTTTTTTTTTTTTGCAAACCCAATAGATTAAAAAAAAAAGCACACATTTGCTTTTTCATCTCTTTAAGGTCCCACTACAACCTCAAAACAGGTTCTACACGTGACCATCTATGGCAAAAAAAAAAACAGTAAGTGCCTTGAACCTATATATTTATTTTCTCTCATACCAATTGCTATATCCCTTTTGCATTGTCCCTTTTGTGTAGATGGCGCAGGTCAAACTCACGCATTAATTAATATACAAAAGTATTCACATATGATCAAAATCTGTAGGGAGGACTGTATAATGTTCTGCATATAATTTCTATATACATTCTGAATCCGTTTTAACATTATGAACTCTTATTTTATTCAATGCTTTGAATTACCATATTTTTTTCCTATGTTGCAAAGGTTTAAATACAAACTTTTGTTGGAAAAAACATTAGTCATAAATTTTTCAATATGTTTTCATTTCCATGCATTTACTTATGCAAATTGCCTCTTCAGAGAAAAAGAGGACTTGAACTCTATAACACCACCTATTGGAAGTAGTGATCCTACAAGTCACAACCAACCCTTTAACGAGTCGTGCAATATGACTTAGGATAAAAGCCAAATCAGTATCTCAATTCGCAGACACGGTGTTTCGGGCTGTTGGCCCTTGTCAGTGCGAAGCATGAGAACTGATTTGGCTAGGTGAGAGGCTCTGGACTGAGGTCTAAGAGCAAAGGTTTCTCCTTATGGAGAGTGACATACCAGCTGGCTTGTCAAGGTAAGGAGGCCTATTCACCGTGCAATGCTCCTCTGGGAAATTTAATATGCAAATTGCCTCTTCAGAGAAAAAGAGGACTTGAACTCTATAACACCACCTGTTGGAAGTAGCGATCCTACAAGTCATAATCAACCAGTTAACGAGTCTTGCAATATGACTTAGGATAAAAGCCAAATCAATATCTCAATTCACAGACACGGCGTTTCGGGCTGTTGGACCTCGTCAGTGTGAAGCATGAAAACTGATTTGGCTAGGTGAGAGGCTCTGGACTGAGATCTAAGGGGTAAAGTTCATCTACTGAGTGGAGCTGGGGAGGAATGGGGAATTGCAATGCCGGCTAAGAAATTCATGAAAAGTGGCAGCATGCATTATACCAAAAATGTTACTCCAGACAATGGCACACTCCACTGATAAGATGCACCAAATTCTTTAAGTGGAATGCGCCTCTTAATAAATTCACTGCCTCTTTAATGAATTTCGAACATCTTATTCATGCACAGCACTCGTTTAGACTGGTGTATGAATTGCCAGTCTCAGTTAATTAATTTAATTAATGCTCATGAGTCTAAGGGTTTATTCACATGCAAAAGAATTGTGGCTTAAATGTGTTGACTGAAAATCCCTTTCATATGTCTGGTGTTTATTTGGCAGCAAGTACAATTTCTGCTGCATGTTTGTTGTGTGTGACTTCACCTCAAGTAAAAAATCTGTCTTGTTCTATACTGGTGTCTCATCTTGATTGTAATGACTATAGGGATAACTCAGGAGACTCTTTGCGTGGAACAAGACAACTACAGGACACAGTTTTATAAGTGGTAAAGTCTATATTATCCCACAGTGATTCAAACAGGTGCAGAGAGAAACTCAAGTCCACAACACTTGGTGTAAATATTAAATGCAGCTTAACAGTCTATAGGAACTTTAGAGGAAAACGCAATCAAGCAGAAAGTCTATGAAGCACAGTTGTACTTGAGGATACTTGACACGAGTAAGTCCTTGTTTAGTCCAAAAAAAGATAGATATGCAGTTCAAGCAATGTCTTATTTCAACCAGGAAGGCCTGGGTGATAATCTCAGGTTTAAGCAGAGCAGCAACAGCTTACATGTCCAGCAAATGCAGATGGAAACAAACACAAGCAGCCAGATGGAGGAGGATTACTGGAAACCGATGTATGCAGCAGAAACTCAGAGCTGAGTAGCAGGATAACCACACAGGTTCACAGGAGCAGGAGCAGGTGCAAAGCCAGGGAGCCACCAGGGTAAGAAGCTGGATGCAAGGCAGAATACTCTAGCACAGACTAAAGGTTGGGGTGGAGTTATATAGCAGGAAGATACAGTGCACATGAGACCAAAGACGCCATCTTGGAAAAGGGCAGTAATGCACAAAAGGACCTGAATGTGAATGATTCTGTGTGGTTGTCTACCAGGAATTACAAGTTGAGGGTTCCTTCCTGGAAGTTTGGACCTAGATTCATTGGTCCCTACAAGTTAACTGCTGTCATTGGTCCAGCAGCGTTTCATCTTGAGCTACCTCAGGCTCTTAACATCTGCAACATTTCTCACAGATCTTTGCTTAAGAGATATGTGGAACCCCTTGAGCCACCACACCTACCGCCTCCCCTAATAATGATTTATGGAAACCTAGAGTTTCAAATTTTGAGAATTCTAGATTCTCGCCTCCAATGTTGTTCCCTGCAGTATTTGGTGCACTGGAGGGGTTATGGTCCAGAGGAAAGGATGTGGGTTTCTGCATCAGAGGTGTACACCCCCAGGCTGGTTCATTTGTTCCACACCTCCTCTCCTGAGAAACCTGGTCCTGAGTGTCCGGAGGCCACTCGTAGAAGGGGGATGCTGTCACAGGTGTGTCAGAGGTTGCAGACCATCGTTCTCCAACCGACTGCAGAAGGTTTCAGCAGTTTGCTTTGCAGACTTCCTCCTGGACCTTCTGACTTTAGGACCCTGTGGCAACCTGCCCCCGGCTCTAGTTAACACCCCGGGGTGTTTATAACTTCCAGCTTGTTGCTGGAAAGGTGCTGGTGATATTTCTATTTCTAGTACCCTGTTGTGGCTTGGAGCTAGGGCAGAGTGACATTAGATCTGTCTAGAGGTTTCCACTCTCCCCTTCCCTAGTGTTCGGTTCTCTTTCCCTTATCCGTTCATGTTGCACTTAACCTTTCCTACATGTGTGAAAGCCATAAAGCAAGTTTCCAGCATCTGCTGCAAGACAAACATTTTGTGTTTGGACATCTAGCGCTTTCTGAGTCTCTTCCATCAGTCCAATATTGAACAAGTTAACCCCCAAGTATTTGTCTTATATTTTATTAAAATACTGATGTAATTAAAGCAAAATGCATTAATGATAACTAGTGTTGAGCATTCCGATACTGCAAGTATCGGGTATCGGCCGATACTTGCTGTATCGGAATTCCGATACCGAGATCCGATATTTTTGTGATATCGGGTATCGGTATCGAAACAACATTAATGTAAAAATGTGTAAAAGAGAGAATTAAAATAAAAAATATTGCTATACTCACCTCTCCGACGCAGCCTGCACCTTACCGAGGGAAGCGGCAGCGTTCTTTGTTTAAAATTCGCGCTTTTCTTTCCTTTACGTGAGTCCCGGCTTGTGATTGGTTGCGTGCCGCCCATGTGACCGGGACGCAACCAATCACAGCAAGCCGTGACGTAATTTCAGGTCCTTAAGGATTTTAAAATTACGTCCCGGCTTTGTGATTGGTTGCGTCGCAGTCACATGGGAGACGCAACCAATCACAAGCCGTGACGTCACGGGAGGCTGGACACGCGCGCATTTTAAAATGGGCGCGTGTCCAGCCTCCCGTGACGTCCCGGCTTGTGATTGGTTGCGCCGCGATCAACCAATCACAAGCCGGGAGGCTGGACACGCGCGCATTTTAAAATTTTAAAATGCGCGCGTGTCCAGCCTCCCGGCTTGTGATTGGTTGACCGCGGCGCAACCAATCACAAGCCGGGACGTCACGGGAGGCTGGACACGCGCCCATTTTAAAAAGCGCGCGTGTCCAGCCTCCCGTGACGTCACGGCTTGTGATTGGTTAATGGCGGCCATGTTGCCGGGACGCGGACCAATCACAGCAAGCCGTGACGTAATTTCGTCACGGCTTGCTGTGATTGGTCCGCGTCCCGGCAACATGGCCGCCCTGACCAATCACAAGCCGGGACTTCACGTAACCAAGTAAAAGCGCGAATTTTAAACAAACAACGCTGCCGGTTCCCTCGCTGAGGTCCAGGCTGCGTCGGACAGGTGAGTATAGCGATATTTTTTATTTTAATTCTTTCTTTTACACATTTATATGGATCCCAGGGCCTGAAGGAGAGTTTCCTCTCCTTCAGACCCTGGGAACCATCAGGAATACCGTCCGATACTTGAGTCCCATTGACTTGTATTGGTATCGGGTATCGGTATCGGATTGGATCGAAAATACTTTGCCGGTATCGGCCGATACTTTCCGATACCGATACTTTCAAGTATCGGACGGTATCGCTCAACACTAATGATAACATATTTATAACATAATTTTGCTAATATATTTTGTGAAAATGGAAAAAAATTGTGGGAGGGGTCCAGAAATGAGCCTTTGAGAATTAAATTTTATGGCCGTTACCCCTTTGCTATTCCACTGGCTTCTCCAAACATAGAGTAGGGCTGAAATTTGTATTGTCTCCCGAATATCCATAATTTATGTTTGATACACTCATTATATATGATGCTAGCAATGACAGCATTTTTAATCTTATTGCTTCTGAACACAATTGGCCACAAGGGCCAGAAAGAAACACTTTCAATCTCTTTGCCCACTATGCCAAACATGTTTCCTTACTATGTGGATCTGATAGAATTGTGCAAGTAAATACTTTGTGTTTTAAAAAAAAGGGGGTGTGTTCTAAGGTTTTAATCAGTAAAATGATGTTTTGTTACTTTTTATGTTTCCAACTTTTTTAATTAATTATAACTTTTATACTGCATGGACGTCAAAGGATATAGAGTTAAGTACTGAGACTAAGAGCACTTGTGTGTTCGAAACGCGTACAGTTTATACAGGCACTCTCCTTCTGGTATATCCGGTTTTTGTATGTCTTATAGCCTATTTCTATTTTAAATGAATACTATTAAAGTTAAGTGATTTTATTTCTTGGAGCTGGATTCCCTTTTTCCACATGTGCATCTCTAGGCATCTGGCAGAGCCGAGAATCCGTGCTCAAGATTTCCTGGACTCATAAGGAAATTCATCTAAAGGGTAGCTGAATAGTACATTGACATAGCATAAAGATGGTCAGGTAATGAATAAGTCATATCCCTCAATCATATTAATAGTCATGTGTATAAAGTCAGAAATAATCATAAGTAGTAATGAAATCATTAATAAATTGGTTAGATGGGAACCAAGTAGGGAATAAAAAGCTAGGACAAATTCTCATAGGGAGATGTTGTACCTTATGTTGGAGGCATTCAAGTATTCAAGCAGGGGATTCCAAATATTCTCAAACCGCTCTCAAGTATCATCTCTAATTACATTCAACTTTGCGAGCTTATACTGTAATTACAAAGAAGTTACATTTACTTCAATTCTGGCCTATATGTATCCTGGCATCCATCAATATGTATTGTAACAATTTATGAGTGTTAAAAATGTACTAGGTTTGTCCTCAAAGAGACACATTTGCACCATAGAAAGATCCAATATTGTTCCATTAAATGTTTTCACATTTCTCCAGAAATTATTACACTACAAGACCACCATGTATGGAAATATGATCTCTCCAACCCACAACCCCTAAAACATAGAGATGATATATCTAGGTAGACAGGGTGAATCCTTGATGGAACCCATCATGTCATGTGAAGGATCGTTAAGGTTTCCATTAGAGTGACCTGTCAACTTCCCATGCAAGCAGCTACAGTGGGGGAAATGTTAAAATCATGCAATGTGATTTTCTGGTTTTCATTTTTAGATTCTGTCTCTCACAGTTGAAGAATACCCAAGATAAAAATTACAGACCTCTCCATTCTTTGAAAGTGGGAAAACTTGCAAAATCGGCAGTGCATCAAATACTTATTTTCCCCACTGTGTGTGAAGGTGCCTCCAATCTTCAATCAGAACTTCTTTTCTCTTATGTGCTTCCTATTGAATCATATAAGGTAGTTTGGTAGGTAAAGCTGCTATTTATATAGGCATACATACAGCACCTCGCTGATTGGACCAGAATAAGCAAAGAGATTTTATTGGGGATACTTCAAGTTTAGAAACACGATCTACTAGGGTATTAAGACAGCAACATATTCGATACAGCACAAAGTGTGGGACCAAAATAATAACCATAATGAATAAAATACAGCTTTTATTAAAGATAAGCTAGAAATCACAATAGGCACAAAACATATTTGTAGGTGAGTCAACAGTGAGTAACCCCTATGAACAAAATAGCTTTCACAGACAGCATAGTGGGCTTCATATATTCGCGCAGTCTACAGAAGAACAAGTAATTGATAGTACGAAGTTAAGTACACATAATAAGCAGATCACACATGAGTGCTACAAGGACTATTCCCTATAACAAAAACTGGAACACATGCTAAGATAGCGGAATACAACAGCTTACCCACCGAATATACCAGATGCGTGTTTTACAAATGCTTTGTCAGTGGGTAATGTAATTCCCAATGTGCTGTTCCCACATTGAAGTTGGGTGGATTTTTTGTGCAGTCTTTTTTTGCAGTGCCAGAAATGGATTTTGAATGAGGGACGAGTATACATGAAAGTCTTGTATGTCTCTCTTTTTGTATTTACTTCTACAAAAAAAGATAAAAGAAAACCGATTAAAGGAAGGAATGTTATTCTAATCGTTCTTAAACATAAAATGCGAAACAGAGAGAAAATGTTTTTACTATTTAGAGCTTCTATTGTGATGTACTGTCAATAATACATTTCACATGTAAGAATTTCAATCACACTTTGAAGGCTTTAGCCAATAAATACTTAAAATGTTTGTGGCATCTGTTAAGTAATAAATCACATTTGCTTGTAATTAGACATTAAAGCTGCAATACACATTCAAATAATGTAACAACTTTTTGTCCATCCCGACAATTATTAATTTTTATTTGTGGTTTAGAAACTTGTTGTTAGCTTTAAATTTATAGGTTCAAATAAAGGGATTGTCCATAACACAAGTAATGCAATGAAATAAAAAAAATACTTTATCTCATTTGCCTCCTCACTCCGGTGGTCTGTGGGGATCTGTATTTACTTTTCTGCAATGATGACATACTCATGTAACTGCTGCAGCTAATCACTGGCCTCAGTGCTGCATGAATGGCACAAGACTGTAGCGGTCATAGGTGCGTGAACTGCATGTTATCACTGCAGAGGATTTATGAAATGAGTAGTGCTTTATTTGCTTCTTTATTGCATTTGCTGCTGTTCAAGAAACTTAAACCATCTCAGATAACACATGTTGGAATATTGATTTTTTTTTTTTTTTTTTTTTTTAAAGTTGATTCTTATGTACAGCGTAAAGGCAATGGGACCCTTCTCAAACTTTTTTTTTTAATTCTCTTCAATTCTTATAAAATGAAAAATGCAAACTATGGATTTCTATGGTGCCAGAAAGGGAAAAAAAGTATGGATTAGTTCCCTACTTCTCTGGTTACTATTGGTTCTCTGCCTCCATTGCTCCAACCAGACCACCCTGCTGCACTATTATCTGTCCGTGTTGCACAACTGCTCAACCGGACCTTGAGATTTCACTTCTCCAGGTAAGAGATAATGTGGCACCTCAGGAGTTCAGGTACCGCAGTGGTATTGCCTTCCTCTCGGGGAGGGTGATGTCATGCTTGGAAGCGACAAGGATCCCTTTAATAGGTAACACATACATGCAGCATGTTCTGACTCCAGGCCAGAAGGGGGAGCTCTAGACCCGGTTTCAGGGGAGCTTCCCTATATATGTTCTGGCTTGGAGGAAGAGTTAGTTGAGTCAAGAGGAGATCTGGAGCTGTGCAGGCATGAGGTTCTGCAGCTCCTGACAGTGCAGTCTGTAGGAGAGTGTGAGGGGAGAAGGAGAAAAGGAGAAGTGAGGAGCTGGAGGGGAGGCTGTGTGAGACTCTATGCCCCAGAGCAGAAACCGGAGGGCAGGAGATTCCAAGTCACCTGTCCACCACCACACCCGAAGGCACAGCAGCATATAGAGCCCAGAGTCACCGCAAGTAGGGACACCTGTAAAAAGGCTCGTGTTGCCTGCCATGCGGCTACTGTCCTAGGACAGAGAGAGGACCTTGTGAGAAGCCTCAGGCAGAAAGGGATGCACATTACAGCACAGTAAGGAAGGCTTCCAACCCCACCTGGCTAAGGGAATTCCAAGTCGCTTCCAGGCTGCCTGGATTCCAAAGACCGCCTGTAACCTGTGTACTGGAACTTCATTAGTAAAAGGTAAAGAGATTGCAACCTTGTGTCCTTCAATTCTTTCTGGCACTACACCATCTATCATCTTTGCCCACTACACCGGGAGCCCTGGGGAATAAGCTTCACCTGTGAGAGGCCATACCATCCCTACTGCAAAAGCATCATCCCAGTGGACCCCTTTAAGCAGCGTTGGTCATTCCTGACTGAATACCACAGGTGGCGTCACGAACATTCTTTATTTTCTTTCAAAACAATCCCTTTAAAAACCTTCCCTTTAGTTTGGATGTCCAGGGCCACGGACCGGGTCACCGCCACCGTGACTACCTCTTTAATGACCATCGGACTCTCCTCGAATACCCCATGGCCCTAGTGGGCGCTCCAATAACACTCGACATCCAGTTTAAGCCAGAGTCAGCTCCTACCAAGGAATCGGATAGTTACTACCAGGGATCCACTGTAGCAAAATGTAACACTACTTCACTCGGGTCAATATGTGAAGAAGAGGTAAAAAAATCAGTGGGTTAGTAATATACTAGATGATGAGAAAAAACTCAAAAAATCCGTATAAAGTCGCTATATTTTCTAAAACTACAGGTATCATCCTAATTAAATGAACTGCAGTCTAATACCCGCCATGACATATGCAACTTAATGAAAAACTGGAAACTAGCTTTGGCCATTGTTATTCACATTGCTGTAGTGTACTTCAACGTATACAGGTAAGCAAACATTTTCTGCTGAAGTATTTAGCTTATGAGTACCTGCTTGACATAAAAAAATAAAATGTGAAATAAATTTCTAGATGTTAAATAACATGAGTGTAAACTAGGCACAGATTGTGTGGGGACAATTATGCTGTATAGAAGGCCATAATACTGTATGGAAGGCTGTTTGGGGACCATCATATTGTCTTCAGTAGAGTTGAGTGACTTTTACTTTTTTCGGATCGAGTCAGGTTTGCAAAACCCGACTTTGTCAAAAGTCGGGTCGGGTGAAATCGGCCGATTATTGCAAAAAGTTGGGGGGCAGACTGAAACACGAAACCCAATGCAAGTCAATGGGGAATCAAAGTCGGCAGTGAGTGGAGGACAGGAAAACACCTACAGAGCCCATTTTAATGCCAAAAAATCAATTCTTATTATTTAAGCTTGTCAATCTTAATTTACTTTATAATAATAGTTAGACATTGAAAACTGGAGGTCATTTGGCTAAAGTTGTGGGGGGGTAGGGCTGGCTCAAGATTTTTGTGGGCCCAGGAAATGCGGAATACATCACGGCGGTGGAGCAGGGAGAGGTAAGTATTTAAACTTTGCAAGTGCTGTGATCCTGAGCAAGCAGGGGGGGCCACGCGTTGGCACTGGCACAGGGCCCCTCATAGTATGGCGGTGTGATTGATGGCAGGTGGCGCCTCCCATTGGCAGAGACACTTTTGCGTACTATGAGGGGCACTGTGCCAGTGACGGCGGCAGCGAGTATGCCCCCCCACCTGATGAAGGAACCTGCACTTTCATCTGCACCTTCCTCTTTGTCCCCGTGTAAAGTGGTATAGTATGTGGGAAGGGGAACCTGACTTTCAGCAGGGTCAGATTCTGGCTGTGTAGAGTGCAAGGGGAATGTAGTGGTCTGGGTCAATGTGCCAGCAGACTCCTCTAGCAGTGGCTGGGCAATGGGCAGGATGAGGAGGAAACACAGATATAGGCCCAAATAATAAAGTAGGCTAAATGCAGTTAAAAATTGGTAACAGGACTAAACAGGTGGCATTGCTTTGTTCAGTGGAGGACAACTGTAATGAGTGGCAGACACAGTTAGTAGGCCCAAATAATAAAGTAGGCTAAATGCAGTTCAAATGTGGTAACAGAACTAAACAGGCGGCATTGCTTTGTTCAGTGGAGGACAACTGTAATGAGTGGCAGACACAGTTAGTAGGCACAAATAATAAAGTAGGCTAAATGCAGTTCAAATGTGGTAACAGGACTAAACAGGCGGCATTGCTTTGTTCAGTGGAGGAAAACTGTAATGAGTGGCAGACACAGTTAGTAGGCCCAAATAATAAAGTGGGCTAAATGTCTGCCAAAAAATTGTTCATAAATAAACAGGTGGCATAGCTAGGTACAGGGGTGGGCTCCTCTGCTGAGTAGCAGACAGTGGTAGTAGGTGCAAAGTATTAACTGGTCTAAATGGAGGCCAGGGCCCCTGTACATTTTAACTATCATCTATCATTTCAACAAATTTGTATTGGCAGTGCCACTGAAGGATTTAACAGCACAGACTACGCAGTGGTGGAGCAGGGAGAGGTAAGTATTGCAAGTGGTAAAGCAATGTTCGAGCTGGGGGAACACTCTCTCGTGGGCGGCGGTACTGGCACAGGGCCCCTCATATTACGACTGTGTGTCTGACGTTGGTTGTGCACCACCATCGTCAGAGACACTTCATTGTATTATGAGGGACCCTGTGCCAGTGCCTTGTGTAGCCAGACGATGACGCTGGCTCAACACCTCCAGCCTTAGGTGCTATTGTGCTTTTGCCACTACCACCAGATGCACCACCACCACCATCAGTACCAGCTGGCAACCACCGCCCACGGGCTCTTCCACCAGATTTCCTCATTTTTTGGAAAAATTAACCAAAATAACTGTTATATGGTACTGTAAAACAAGGTAGAAAGTGTATATAAACTTGTTGAGAATTTAAATCTCCCTTTTTTTGGGAGACTGAACCAAAACTCAGGCCCTGTGCATAAAACAACACAATGTAAGTGGCAGAAAGTGGCTGGCTGATATACGACAAACTAACAGGACTGAAGTATATCCACTTTGTGAGAATTTGAATCTCACTTTTTTTTTGGAGACTGAACGAAAACTCAGGCCCAGTGTATAAAACAACACAATGTAAGTGGCAGAAAGTGGCTGGCTGATATACGACAAACTAACAGGACTGTAGTATATCCACTTTGTGAGAATTAGAATCTCACTTTTTTTGGGGGGGAGACTGAACCAAAACTCAGGCCCAGTGTATATAACAACGCAATCTAAGTGACAGAACGTGGCTGGCTGATATACGACAAACTAACAGGACTGAAGTATATCCACTTTGTGAGAATTTGAATCTCACTTTTTTGGGGGGGAGACAGAACCAAAACTCAGGCCCAGTGTATATAACAACGCAATCTAAGTAGCAGAAAGTGGCTGGCTGATATACAACAAACTAACAGGACTGAAGTATATCCATTTTGTGAGAAAGATGCATACAGACTGTGCCCTGCTACCTGCCACCATCGCACTCTAACAAGCATCTCTATTCTTCCGGCAGGTATGTTCATCCACCCAGCTCTCCTGCTCTCCTGCTGTCTGTCTATGAAGTGCACATATTACATCACCCAGCTTTGCACACAGATTTTCCTCTGCTCCTAGCATTCTCATGGTGTGCATTTCAGCTCACCCCAGCTTACCCTGTGTTATTTATGACCTTGTTTACTCAGGCTTGATTGTATGCATCTGGTCCACCCTTAATTCTCTGACCAAGATGAGCAGAGACCACTCCTCTCTGCTTCACACCTGAACGCACTTAGTTGTACATATATTGCATAGCTAAAGTCTCCATGACTTTAGTCTTCAGTGCGATTCCTAGAAATGTGTTCTAAAAGTGTGAAGATAACAGGAGAATTAAAACCTGAATTGAACCTGAAGGGAACTGAAGGGAACTGGCCAGTCACTGTAAACAATGTTTCTGTTTGTTTTCACTCTCACCCCTATAATCCTTCACTTTATGCTACCTCCCTTAATCCCTACACCAAGTAAGGAACTGTTTATCTCTGCTTCAATTCTCCCCATCCATCTCACCTCCTCCTCAGAACTGTTCCTTAACATACAATCCTCTGTCTCCAAGCACAGACAGCCCCCTCATGCCCTTTCCTGCTCTCACCTGCTATCACTTTCTCTGCTCCTTCTCACTGCTGGTGATATCTCTCCAAATCCTGGTCCTCCTCACCACATTCCCACAGTCATTTCTACCTCCCATCCACGCTCTATCACAAACTTCCGTAACCTCTCTAACCTTATACCCATTCGCCCAGCCCCCGCTTCCCCAGTCCCACTAACAGGAGCTCTGTGGAATGCTCGCTTTGTCTGCAACAAGCTTTCCTACATCCATGATCTCTTTGTTACTACCAAACTTTCCTTCCTCACCATCACCGAAACCTGGCTCACCCCTTCCGACACAGCCTCCCCTGATGCACTCTCTTAGGGTGGCTTCCACCTTTCTCACACCCCCCGCTGCAGCAGCAAACATGGCGGAGGAGTTGGTTTTCTCCTGTCAGACACCTGCTCCTTCAGCCCAATCCCACTTCCACCCTCTGTTACCCTCCCTTCCTTTGAGGTGCACTCTGTGTGCATCTACTCCCCCTCCAACTGGCTGTCATTTACCGCCCCCCAGGGCCAGCCACCACCTTCTTTGACCGCTTCACCACCTGACTTGGCTACTTCATTTCCTTTCCGCGGACATCCCCACTATCATCATGGGCGACTTCAACATCCCCATTGACACTTTCCTCTCAGCTGCCACTAAACTTCTATCTCTCACTTCCTCCTTTGGCCTCACTCAATGGTCTTCTGCAGCCACTCACAAAGATGGTCACACACTGGACCTCATCTTCACCCGCCTCTGCTCCCTATCTAACCTCTCTAACTCACCTCTTCCTTTCTCTGACCACAACCTTCTCACATTCTCTTCCCTCTCCACTCCATGTCTACAATCCCTACCCCACAAACTTTCACACCCTTGCAGAAATCTTAAACATCTTGACCTACATTCATTCTCTGAATCCCTCCTCCCTCTCACAGACATAAGTTCTTTACACAATGCGGATGACGCTGCCACTCTATATAACACCACAATAGCTGTAGCTTTGTAATCTGCTGCCCCACTTACACATACCAAAGCTCGCAAAATCAACAGACAGCCCTGGCACACCAGCCTGACCAAAGAACTGAGGCGAGCTTCCAGGGCTGCTGAGCGCAGATGGAAAAGATCCCACTCCAAAGAGCACTTCATCGCATTCAAACAGTCCCTCACTACTTTCAAGACCACACTCGCCACAGCTAAACAAACCTACTTCTCATCTCTCATATCCTCCCTGTCTCACAACCCTAAACAGTTATTCAACACCTTCAATTCTCTCCTCCGTCCCCCAGCACCTCCTCGCTCCCCACTTATCTCAGCTGAAGACTTTGCCTAATTTTTCAAGCAGAAGATTGATAACATCAGAGACAGTTTTGGTCAACAACCCCCAGAGCCCTTCCTCCCGACTTCCCAGCCCTCCACCTTCAAATCCAACTTCTCCACCATTACAGAAGATCAATCCTCCACTCTACTCTCAAGATCGCATCTCACCACCTGTGCACTTGACCCGCTCCCATCCCACTTCATCCCAAACCTCACCAAAGTCTTCATCCCAACCCTAACCTATCTCTTCAACCTATCACTAACAACTGGTGTTTTCCCCTCAAGCTTTAAACATGCCTCAATCACACCTATCCTCAAAAAGCCTTCTCTTGACCCATCCTCTGTATCTAGCTATCGCCCTATATCACTTCTCCCTTATGCCTCCAAACTACTGGAACAACACGTCTACCTTGAACTGTCCTCCCAACTCTCTTCTTGCTCCCTCTTTGACCGCTTACAATCTGGCTTCCGGTCACACCACTCCATTGAAACTGCCCTAACTAAGGTCACCAATGACCTCTTAACCGCCAAGAGCAAGCGACACTACTCTGTCCTCCTCCTCCTCGACCTGTCGGCTGCCTTTGACACAGTGGACCATTCCCTATTATTACAGACCCTCTCATCCCTTGGCATCACAGACTTGGCCCTATCCTGGATCTCATCATACCTAACAGACTGGACATTCAGCGTCTCCCACTCACACACCACCTCCTCACCTCGCCCCCTATCTGTCGGAGTCCCACAAGGTTCAGTCCTTGGGCCCCTGCTCTTCCCCATTTACACCTTTGGCCTGGGACAGCTCATAGAATCTCATGGCTTCCAGTATCACCTCTATGCTGATGACACACAGATCTACATCTCTGGACTAGATATCACCTCCCTACTAACCAGAATCCCTCAATGTCTGTCCACTATTTCATCCTTCTTCTCCGCTAGATTTCTGAAACTTAACATGGACAAAACAGAATTCATCATCTTTCCCCCATCTCATGCAAACCCCCCAACGAACCTATCCATTACAGTGCATGGCTGCCCACTCTCCCCAGTCCCACAAGCTCGCTGCCTCGGGGTAATCCTTGACGCTGATCTCTCCTTCAAACCACATATCCAAGCCCTTTCCATTTCCTGCCGACTTCAACTCAAAAATATTTCACGAAACCGTACATTCCTCAACCAAGAATCTGCAAAAACCCTAGTCCATGCCCTCATCATCTCTCGCCTTGACTACTGCAACCTCCTGCTCTGTGGCCTCCCCTCTAACACTCTTGCACCCCTCCAATCTATTCTAAACTCTGCTGCCCGACTAATCCACCTGTCCCCCCACTATTCCCCGGCCTCTCCCCTCTGTCAATCCCTTCACTGGCTCCCCATTGCCCAGAGACTCCAGTACAAAACCCTAACCATGACATACAAAGCCATCCACAACCTGTCTCCTCCATACATCTGTGACCTCATCTCCCGGTACTTACCTACACGCAACCTCCGATCTTCACAAGATCTCCTTCTCTACTCCCCTCTTATCTCCTCTTCCCACAATCGTATACAAGATTTCTCTAGCGTATCACCCCTACTCTGGAACCCTCTACCACAACACATCAGACTCTCGCCTACCATCGAAATCTTCAAAAGAGCCTGAAGACCCACCTCTTATGACAAGCCTACAACCTGCAGTAACCACCGATCAACCAAACCGCTGCATGACCAGCTCTATCCTCACCTACTGTATTCTCACCCATCCCTTGTAGATTGTGAGCCTTCGCGGGCAGGGTCCTCTCTCCTTCTGTACCAGTTATGACTTGTATTGTTTAAGATTATTGTACTTGTTTTTATTATGTATACCCCTCCTCACATGTAAAGCGCCATGGAATAAATGGCGCTATAAAAATAAATAATAATAATAATAATAATTTGAATCTCACTTTTTTTTTGGAGACTGAACCAAAACTCAGGCCCTGTGCATAAAACAACACAATGTAAGTGTCAGCAAGTGGCTGGCTGATATACGACAAACTAACAGGACTGAAGTATATCCACTTTGTGAGAATTTGAATCTCACTTTTTTTTTGGGGGGGGGAGACTGTTATGGTTACCCCAATGACCATGGGAAAAAAAATACAAAACGGACTAGCTCTCGGGTGATGGAAACTAAGGTCGACCGTGACCTGAACCTGACCCAACACTTACAGTAGCCGGGGGATGTACCTACGATGCCCTAGACACCACGCGCCAGCCGGAGATCTAACTACCCCTATAAGAGGAATATACAGGCCTGCCTTACCTCCAGTGAGGAACCCCAAAAGATGATAGTAGGCCCCCACAGATATTGACGGTGAGTTCAGAGGAAATGACATACGTAGGATGAACAGCAGATTTAGCACAGTGAGGTCCGCTTACTAGATAGCAGAAGGACAGGAAAGAGTTACTTCACGGTCGACCTAAAAATCACTATTCAAAAACACCATCCAGAAATTACTTTAAACTCCAGTGACAACTCATGCCACTGGAGTGGTAATTTTCTGTCCACAAGAGCTTCCAGCACTGAAGAGTAACATTGCAGATAGCTGGACAAAAATAGCAAAACAAGAAACAAAATTCAACTTAGCTGAACTGGGACTTGAGGCAGGTGAATGCAACAGAATGCTACTAGCACATTGTTGGCCGGCATGTGACTAACAGCCAAGCAGCCTTAAATAGGAAACTCCCCTAGAGGGTGGCGACAGGTAATCAGAGATGGAGGAAGGCACATAAGAGACACTACCATAACAGACCACCGGGGGAGCCCACAAACCGAATTCACAACAGGAGACTGAACCAAAATTCAGGCCCAGTGCATATAACAACGCAATCTAAGTGGCAGAAAGTGGCTGGCTGACATACGACAAACTAACAGGACTGAAGTATATCCACTTTGTGAGAATTTGAATCTCAATTTTTTTTTGGAGACTGAACCAAAACTCAGGCCCAGTGTATAAAACAACACAATGTAAGTGGCAGAAAGTGGCTGGAAGATATATGAAAAAATACAAGGACTGTAGTACTATTTTAATCTCCCTACAATGATCTCAGGACAAGTATGGCAGCAATAAAAAGGACTGCTGCATACAAAAGTGTGGACAAATAAACAAGATAACTGTGCAGAAAGGAGCAACAGGATTTTTGCTTTTAAAAAAGCAGTTGGTTTGCACAGCAGCGTGCAAACAGCAATGCAGCTATCAGGGAGCCTTATAAGGCAGCCTAATAAGCTACAGAGCTGAGGCACAAAAATATAGCCTCCACTGTCCCTGCAAAAAAAAGGTGGTGTTGGACAGTGGAAATCGCTACAGCACAAGCAGTTCGGGGGTTAATCTTCCCTCCCTAACTATATCCCTTCTTCTGATAAAAAAAGAACAGATCGTAAAACATGAACAAGTGCATTAAGCATAAGTCCAGTAAGTGAGCTTATGGCAGATTCGTTAAGTTAAAGGGTCAGTCTGTGTTGCAAGACAACCCTCTTACATGGTCATTAACATTTAGCCGTGATGTCACTAATTATTATTGACAAATCTGTGCACATTTATTCCACATTATACATCATTGTGTGCAATAACACTTTCCTATGTACTGTGATACCACCATGTCAACTCAGTAATTTTAAGAATATAAACTTCATTTACAGATCATTCATCAGGTAGTGACTGGGATTGTCCTTGACACAGCTGGAAAGCTGACTAGTCTGTGATGTTTGCAGAACATCATAATAGTTATATACACTAACACATTTGCTTATGTCTGTCAAGATGTCAGTAAAGAAAAATGTGCTACATATGAGATTGATGGAGCCCTAGGCAGTGTGACTAAATATATACTGCATCCCTTAGTGTAAATGCTGCACCCATACCACTAACCAAATCTATTGCTTTGCAAGTTTTTATTTTTTTACAGAAAAGCTGCAAGTCAACACAGGATGACAACTAATGTAGGAAGAAATTAAAAACAGAAATGTACTGTTATGAGGGTTCAACTAGAGTGCCTTGTCTTTTCTGGAGTACACTAAAAGTGCCAATATACTTTAGATAGCAGTTGGGCAAAAGATTGTTCTGTCAACTTACCCACACATGAACACTGGGGTAGAGGTTAGTGATTAGTGATGAGGGAATTTATTTGGAAAACAATCGCCAAACATAAATCCTGCATTAATATGGTGTTAGGAGTCGAGTTCCCGCCGCTTCACAGGGGGAATCTCGAACCATGTCTGCTGCGGTCTCTCATTCTTCTCCAGCCACAGTGGAGTCTGCTCAGCGGAGACGTTGCTCCCAGCGTCTTGCTCAGCCTCACTCTGTGCATAGGGTTACTGCTGCTTTTCCAGCTTCTGCCATTGAAGCCAGTGCTGGGCAGCCGCGAGCTGATGCTTTTGGGACTAAGTCCTGCTTTTCCCTTTCTGAGCATGCCCAGGGCAAGATCTCCCGTTGGAGATCGAGGATCACATGCTCAGATACGGCAGCAGATCCCATTGATCCTCCAGGAAGGTCCTGAAGATGCTCAACTTCTGTGGCAGCCCCCCATTGGTCCTTCTGGGAAGGTCCTGTACATGCTGCAGCTATAAAATGTTCGCATGACCGCACAGCCATGCGCTAGTGTAAACGTGTGTGTGTTGATGAGTGAAAGTCGTTCATTAATTATCCCCTTCCTTGTGTATGACTGCTCGCGTAAGGTGGATGATTGCTATCTAGCGCCCGACTTAGCCATCAGCACGTAACACACAGAACAGCGTCTAATTGCTGTGACCGCCAGTGCGGCGCCATGCGCTTTCACAGCGCTTTCCTGACCCAAGCCTGGGTGGTTAGTGGCGTCCGCCAGTGCGGCACCGCACGCACTCTCGTGCATCTTTATTTTTATTTCTTTCACTCTGGCACCCCAGTTGCAGTGTCGAGCGCAAGAGCTCTTTATGAACTCAAATCCTGTGTCTTGGGATTGAGTTCTGAGACTCCTTTCTTGCGCTCTTGGTGCGGTACCGCGGCCCTGTGAAGCAACAGGGTTCGCTTCCTTCACACAGGGTGAAGTTAACCCGTGTGTGTATCCACATTGTACCGCCATATAGTCCGTCATTACTTGGCAGCAGGTTCCATCTCTGCACGGTGGACCCCGGGCTGTGAACGCACCTTACTCTATCTTTCTTATTATTTGGTGCATTCCACTAGCCCTAACATTTGGCACAGTTGAATTTGTGATCGGAAACACGAGCAAAATTGTATAAAATTGGTAAAAATCGGTAACATTTGGTAAAAAGTGCAAGAAAATGTTTGTGTTGTCACAAAAGTATTTTCAGCCCTTTGGCTACGATAATGGTGGTGTATCATGAGAGTGGGGCTTGTGTTTGATGAGGTGAGAAGGTTTGCAGAGCTCAGAGGAGCGGCATTCTTGTAAACAATATTTTTTCCTAACTTTATGTGTGCACATTGCGACTAGCTAATCAGGGCGCATGAAACATCCACAATGTCCTGACACCACGGCTTGTGTCATTAGCTGCTGAAATCAAATGTCCCTCTCCATATAAAGAGCTGACATCTTGTTTTAGCACCATTTTGACCCTGTAACAATGCAGAGAGGCTGCTCCTGACATTGGCACTGTTAGCAGCAGATTTCACCTAGTTAGCTAGGCGGTTGTATATCAGTCAGATAGTGCAGCTGGCTAGTGTCCAGTGTGGCTGATAAATTTACCTTCCAGCATTTTTTTTGTCCATTACTGAGGACCACAGACAAAGCCAGCAGGGCACATGTCCTACAAGTGTGTTGTGAACTGCTTCTATTGTGCTCCATGCAGGAGTATAGCATTCTAAATCTCATTTTTTTCACATGCTAAATGTGAAACAGCCTACTGTATCCCACCTTGTCATTTAGTGCTGTGGTAATATGAAACTGTCTGCAGACCTAAGGCACATTAAAAAAAATGTATAATTTTTCAGTTGCAAAAAGTTAGACAGCCTGCTGTATCACACTTTCCCATTTTGTTGGGTTGAAATTAAGCTGTCTGCAGATCTCACGCACATAATCAAAAGAGGCCAAACACAGGTGCTTCACTCAAAACAGGGGGGTCAAAAAAACAGAGATTTGTGAACCCTAATCATCTAGAAAAGCTGAGAAGGAAAAACCCTCATTGTGTCCAAAGGGACTCCGAGACCTCAGCCTAAAAATTCATCCACATTCTTCCTGTAATAATAATTGGTCCAGGTTACCCTTTCGGGACTCCAGTACCATATGTTTAATTCCCCATACTTGAATATCAAATGGGTTACACGAATGTGAATTTCTCATAGAGTATGTACTGATAACAGGGTGCTGCTGGGATAAGGACAGAGTTGCTGGGATAGAGACAGAGTTGTAGCTGCGTATAGGCAGGGATTAGACAAGTGTAATCTTTCAACTGCAACAACAGCCCTTATTAGGGCTAATTATAACCAATATTTATACTGCTGATAGCAGTACTTAGGGAGAGATTATGCTGAAGGAATAATGTATGACAGGATAGGGCTAATTGGATGTCCTTTCTGTTGCAACTCCTACCAAAAGCCCTTCAACTTCTCAGGGATAATAATATTCTTTTTGCTCTTCATTCAGCAAATTGTTCTAAGCAGGGAAATATTATAAGCCATTTATACTGCTCCATTTGTGCGTCAAAAGCATACAGCCAGACTTGGTTGGTTATCAATAGCATCACTTGTTGCTTCTGCACTGTAACCAGTCCATCTGAGGTGGGCAAAAATTCCTGCAATATTAATCCTGCAATTTTTAAATTATAATCCTTGCTGCAGCCTAGAAGAAAAAATATCAAAGTAACATCTTTTCTATTCCCTATTAATACCACTGTTAGCTACGTTTAGTGTAGGGATAGGTTCCAGCATCTGCTGGAATGAGAAGAGTGTTCATTCTGGTCATACACAACTCTTCAACAGTCCATAACTGGATTGCGTTTCATACATTCATTGACAGATTTGTTCATTGACTGTGTTCATTCTCAGTTTCACCTTAGCAGCTGTATGCAAGCAGTAGTGATGGGAGACTTTACGCTACTGGAACTGGAATTACCACTTTTAAATTCTCCAATTTTTTTGTTTTCATCCATTTGTGAGTGATTCTTGAAGTATGTTTGGATCATTGTCCTGCTGGAAAACTCATGACCTAGGACACAAACCCAGCTGTCTGATACTGAACACTACATTGCGACCCTAAATTCTTTGGGAATCTTCACATTTCATGATGCCTTGCACACAGTCAAGGCACCCAGTGCCAAAGGCAGCAAAACAACCTCAAAATATCATTGAATCTCCACCTATTTGTCACGGGAGTACTGGGTAGACTAAGGCTGGTTACCCAGGCCCCTGCGATATCCCTCAGGCTAGGGAAACCCTGTCTGTCCCTTTCCCAGAAGTTACACTAAAGGTGTGCATGTCTGGGCCGCCAGGCCTGACCCTGTCTCCTGTTTCAGCCCTACGCTGAAACCACCACCCACCACCCAGTGAAGAGACCACACACCAATCCCCACAGAAAGCACAGACAGGGAAAACAGAAAAACTCACCACGCCGCAGACACACAGGAATACACTATATTGTGCACAGGGCAAAACAAATACAAATATAGGATGGAGGAATATGACAAAGGATAATACACCACCAGATACGATATTTCTTCTCCTAGACCACCACTCCAGACTGAGATCACCAGGCACAAGACACAAGCTATAATCGGCAACGCCCAAAGTCCAGCACGATTATTTAAAGGCCGTGGGCGTGACACAGCCTCCAACCAAATTACCAGCTAGATTAACCCCGAGCAAGCTGGATAAAGTCTAGCCGACGCCACTGAGCGTGTAGTGGACGTAAGTGGAATTACTGCTGTCTGTCAGACGCCCTACTGTGAACAGCGTCCAACAAGACACTATTTGACTATAAATACTGTGTTCTTTTTGTAGGCCTCATTCCACTTACATTAAACAGTAAAATGATGTGCTTTACCAAAAAGCTCTCTTGATTTAATCTGTTCATAAGACGCTTGCTGGCCCTCTAAAAATAGCGGGCTGCCTGATAGCCCTCTAACAAGAGTGAGAGCCAACTGCTGGCCCTCTAACAAAAGTAAGGGATGCCTGATGACCTTCTACAAATAATGTCCGTAATGCAAAAGCAGCAGGAAAAAAGGCAACAATGTTTACCTACCCAGGCCTCCAAACAAATGCACTGCATCAGGATGCAGTGGCCCATGTAGTTAAGATGGCGGCAACACAGGTGCAAAATACAGATGATACAACCACTCTCCGCCTACCAATCCATGGTGGGGGTGGTTGCTTGGTGATGTTCACATATAGGTGATGGACAGTATCCAGGTTAGCAGCCTATTAGTGATGCCCATACTATTCGATCAGGAGGGCTTCCCAGTGCTATCCAAATGCATCCCATGTGAACAGACACCAATAAAATGTTAAAATTACATTTCCTGATGAATGTTTTTTCATCATTGAAAGCAATGCAAATGTGCAAAAACACTAGGTGTGAACATAGCCCAAGGTGTGGAGGAACATTTTACTTTCTCTAATTTATCTTGCCATATATACAAGTTATTATCCTGGAAAGAATGTTTCTTTTCATTTTTTAGAGTAAAATCCTTTTGCGGTTTTGTATGTTTTTTGTCAGTAAGCAAAAGTGGCATAATACTCTGACATCATTGTTCCCAGCAGCGACCTAGGATTCAGAGATATTTTCTGGGGTCTTCCCCATGCTGTTCTTATGCCATATCAGCGATGCTTCCATCAATTTCAGCAATTTTTAGACCCCTCTACGTCTCTGGGGGATCCGCCGGAAAAATACTCGAGTTTTCCATTATCTTCCATTATACTCATTACTCGGGTCAAACACCTGAGCATTACAATTTGCTCGACTCTAGTAACGAGGACACGAGCATTTTAGTGCTCACTCACCACTACAATCTACACCAGAGCTGGGCAAAGTGCTGACTGAGAGCCACATTTGGCTCTCTAGCTGTTCCGGTCCAACCCGCAGACAGAGACAGACAAAGGGCTGAAAACATTGGCCCACAAGTCACAACATGTCCTCGCCCACCACCCGTCCGCAGCCACCTGCTTCTCGATGTCACTACTATCCACATCTACAGGATGCAGATAGTGGTGAATACATTGATGGAGGATGGAGTCACCTATTTAGCAGATCACAAGGGTTGCTCTGGCCTTTACACTTTAACCCCTGTAAACGGACTTGGACTTACACAGATGGCCCTGGGTTGAGACCAGGGGATCAGTTGCTGGTGCTGGCGCAGGCTGGCAGAAAGAATGGGTCAGTAGCCAGGTCAGAAGCAGGAACTTATAGGGAAAAAATCATAAAGCATGAGAAAAGAAAGTAAACAAGCTGAGGTCAGAATTATAAGCCTAGTAAAATTATAACTGGCAGTGAATAGCAGAATTTTAAAAGCTTAAATAGCTTTCAGGCCCACCCAGGCTACACAGCAGGGAGTAGACTTCCAAGCTTCTGGCCTGTACAAAGCTACAAGTCCCAAAGGACATGAAATTAACCACTTAACGACCAGAGGTATTTCTGTTTTTTGCATTTTCGTTTTTTTCTCCCCTTCTTTCAGAGCCATAACTTTTTATTTTTTGGTCAAAATGGCCATGTGAGGGCTTGTTTTTTGCGGAGTGAGTTGTACTTTTGAAAGACACCATTGGTTTTAACATATTGTGTACTGGAAAATGGGGAAAAGTTCTAAGGCGGTGAAATAAAAAAAAAAAGTGCAATCTCACAGTAGTTAGTTTTTTTTATTTTTTTTATTTATTTTTTTTTAAACCATGTTCAATAAATGCTAAAACTGACCTGACATTATGATTCTCCAGGTGATTAAGAGTTCATAGACATCAAAGGCCTCTTTCACACTAGCATCGTATGACGCACGTCGCAATGCGTTGTTTTGGAGAAAAAACGCATCCTGCAAAAATGCTTGCAGGATGCGTTTTTTCTCCATAGACTAACATTAGCGACGCATTGCCACACGTCGCAACCGTCGTGCGACGGTTGAGTCGTGTTGCGTCGGACCGTCGGCACAAAAAAGTTGCATGTAACGTTTTTTGGTGCGTCGTGTCCAGCATTTCCGACGGCGCATGCGCGGCTGGAACTCCACCCCCTCTCCCCGGAGCTCACAATGGGGCAGCGGATGCGTTGAAAAACTGAATCCGCTGCCCCCGTTGTGCGGCGCTTTCACAGTATGCGCCGGTACGTCGCCACGTCGCATTGCGAGGTGCGTCGTACGACGCTAGTGTGAAAGTAGCCAAAAATGTATAAGTTCTTTTTTATTTAAGTGGTGAAAAAAAAATTCCAAAATTTGTTTAAAAAAATATATAATATTGTGCCTTTTCCTTTACCCATAGTGTCTCCATTTTTCGTGACTTGGGTTTGTGTGAGGTCTTATTTTTTGCGAACCGAGCTGATGTTTTTAATGATACCACTTTAGTGCAGATAGGATCTTTTTATCGCCCGTTATTACATTTTAATGCAATGTTGCGGCGATAAAAAAAAAGTAATTCTGGCGTTTTTACTTTTTTCTCATTACACTGTTTAACGATCAGGTTAATTTTTTTTATATTAATAGATCGGGTGATTCTGAACTCGGCTATATAAAATGTGTATGTTTGGGTTTTTTATTGTTTTATTTTGAATGGAGTGAAAGGGGGGCGATTATATATATTTTTTTTTAAATATTTTTAGAAACTTTTTTTTACTTTTTCATGCTTCAATAGTCTCCATGGGAGACTAGAATCTGCAGTTGTGTGATCGGCTCTGATACATATAGGCAATGATTAGATCGCCTGTATGTGGCAGAAATGCTCACTTGCTATGAACGCTGACCTCTGGTTGTCATGCCAACCTATCAGTGACCCGCGATCATGTGAAAGGGTCACCGATGGGCGACTTTAGTGAAACGCTTCCAGTAAGTGCGAGTTAAATGCTGCTGTAAGAGATTGACAGCAGCATTTAACTAGTTAACAGCAGCGGTTGGATCGTGATTCCACCCGTGGCTGTTGCGGGCACATGTCAGCTGTATTTAGCCCCCACCTAGCAGGAGGATTCTGATATCGTCGTACCATTAAGCCCGATGTCAGAAAGGGGTTAAGCTGAGGGCCCCAAGTTGCCCTCCATAAAAGCCTGGTGCATCCAGTGAATGTTGGTAGACAGCCATTTTCAGGTCTCTCCAGAGATACTCAATTGGGTTAAGGTCAGGGCTCTGGCTGGGCCAGTCAAGAATGATCACACAGTTGTTCTGAAGCCACTCCTTTGTTATTTTAGCTGTGTGCTTAGGGTCATTGTCTTGTTGGAAGGTGCATCTTTGGCCAAGTCTGAGGTCCAGAGCGGTCTTGAAGAAGTTTTCATCCAGGATCTCTCTGTACTTGGCCGCATTCAGGTTTCCTTAAATGACAACCAGTCATCCTTTCCCTGCAGCTGAAAAACATCCCCATAGCAGGATGCTGTCATCACCATGTTCCACTGTTGGGATTGTATTGGGCAGGTGATGAGCAGTTCCTGGTTTTCTCCACACATGCCACTTTGAATTATCACCAAAAAGGTCTATCTTTGTCTCATGAGACCAGTTAATCTTATCTCTCATAGTCTGGGAGTCCTTCATGGGTTTTTTAGCAAACTCTGTGCTGGCTTTCATATGTCTTGCACTGAGGAGAGACTTCCGTCAGGCCACTCTGCCATAAAGGCCCGACTGATGGAGGGCTACATTGATAGTTGACTTTGTGGAACCTTCTCCCATCTCCCTACTGCATCTCTGAATATCAGCCACAGTGATTTGGGGTTCTTCTTTACCTCTATCACCAAGGCTCTTCTTCCATGATTACTCAGTTTGGCTGGCCAAATCTAGGAAGACTTCTGGTGGTCCCAAGCGTTTTCCATTTAACCCCTTTACCCCCAAGGGTGGTTTGCACGTTAATGACTGGGCCAATTTTTACAATTCTGACCTCTGTCCCTTTATGAGGTTATAACTCTGGAACGCTTAAACAGATCCCGATGATTCTGACATTTTTTCCTCATGACATAATGTACTTCATGATAGTGGTAAAATTTCTTTGATATTACCTGCGTTTATTTGTGAAAAAAATGGAAATTTGGTGAAAATTTTGAAAATTTAGCAATTTTCCAACTTAGAATTTTTATGCCCTTAAATCAGAATTATGACACACAAAATACTTAATAAGTAACATTTCCCACATGTCTACTTTACATCAGCACAATTTTGGAACCAAACTTTTTTTTGTTAGGGTTAAAAGTTGACCAGCAATTTCTCATTTTTACAACATCATTTTTTTTAGGGACTACATCACATTTGAAGTCACTTTGAGGGGTCTATATGATAGAAAATACCCAAGTGTGACACCATTCTAAAAACTGCACCCCTCAAGGTGCTCAAAACCATATTCAAGAAGATAATTAACCCTTCAGGTGTTTCACAGGAATTTTTGGAATGTTTTTACTTTTAGGCTGTGTGCACACGTAGCAGATTTTTAGCTTTTTTTTCACGGTTTTTCGCTATAAAAACGCTATAAAACCGCGAAAAAAACGCTAACATTAAGCATCCTATGTAACAGAATGCAATCCGCATTTTTTGTGCATATGCTGCATTTTTTTCCTGAGCGGAATCGCAATCCAGAAAAAAACGCAGCATGTTCATTAAAATTGCGGAATCGCGGCGATTCTGCACACATAGGAGTGCATTAATCTGCTTACTTCTCGCACGGGGCTGTGCACACCATGCGGGAAGTAAGCAGATCAAGTGCGGTTGGTACCCAGGGTGGAGGAGAGGAGACTCTCCTCCACGGACTGGGTACCATATAAGTGGTAAAAAAAAAAGAATTAAAATAAAAAATAGCGATATACTCACCCTCTGGCGGCCCGACCTTCTTCAGCGGCTTCCGAGGTGTGTGTGAAGGACCTGCGATGACGTCGCGGTCACATGACCCGCGGTCACGTGACCGCTACGTCAATGGAAGGTCCTGAACACACAGCATTAGGAACGGACGCCGCTGAGGTGAGTATAACCTTTTTTTTTTATGTTTTTTATTATTTTTAACATTCTATCTTTTACTATAGATGCTGCATAGGCTGCATCTATAGTAAAAGTTGGTCACACTTGTCAAACACTATGTTTGACAAGTGTGACCAACCTGTCAAACAGTTTTCCAAGCGATGCTACAGATCGCTTGGAAAACGCTAGCATTCTGCAAGCTAATTATGCTTGCAAAACGCTAGTTTTCTGCGGGTATATGCATGCTAATTCTGCATGCGATATACCCGCGGCAGGAGGCGCAGAATTGCCGCGGAAATTTCCGCGGAAATTCTGCTACGTGTGAACTCAGCCTTACTTCAGCTCCAATTTGTTTTATTTTACCAAGGGTAACAGGAGAAATTGGACCCCAAAAGTTGTTGTGCAATTTGTCCTGAGTATGCTGATACCCCATATGTGGGGAGAACCCTTGATGTGCCTAAACATTGAAATCCGCCACAAGTGACACCATATGGGAAAGTAGACCCCCTAAGGAACTTATATAGATGTGTGGTGAGCATGTTAACCCTAGAATGCATACCTGGGGCCTCGCAGGCCTGCCAGGTTACTTGTTTTCTATTTTCTGTAAAAGTACTTTAGTTAGAATTTTGAAAATCTAGGTAATCCTCAGGTATATAGTTGTTAGTAATTTCCAGTTATTCATATATTTTTATGTTACAGACATTTCGGTATAATAACCTTTTTTTGGGACTACCCCATATTCACGCACCTGGGGCCTTTTAGGCCTGTACTAGGTTTACATGTGATACACAGATTTGCTTATCAAGGCAAATTACGGAGGCAATGATCCGATGTGGAATACACTTTCTGGAACATCCAGAGCAAAGAGAAAAAAAAGAAAGTGCTGCTATATTTGTCCAGCAAAAAAGGAAAGAAAATCGGAGCGTTTCTGTTCTACTTGCTGACAAAATGTATGCAAGGAACATTCAGCCGAAAACATAATATGCGAGAATTGTCGGGGGAATATGTAAAGTTACAAATAAATATTCCTGCACCAAGTTTACTTTTTTGTTGTTTTATGCACATAATTATGTTTTGAAATATACACATCTTAGGCTGTGTTCCCAGTAGCGCTGGGGTTCGCCAGAAGGGGATCCATAATGGATCTGACCTCCTGGTAACTCCAGGATTCCGCCAGCCTTAGCTGGGGTCACCAGGAGGTCAGATCCATTACGGATCCCCTCCTGGCGGACCCCAGCGCTAGTAGGAATGCATCCTTACCTTGCAATTGTAAAATAAATTTTGAAAAGTATTTTTATTTGAGTTATTCCATGATAATTGTAAACAGGCCTAAAAGGCCCCAGGTGCGTGAATGTGTAGATTTCTATGGGTATGCGTTCTAGGGTTAACCCACCAAGTGCTTCACAGAAGTTTATAATGCAGAGCCGTAAAAATAAAAAAATAATTTTTCACAAAAATGATATTTTCGCCCCTAATATTTAATTTTCGCAAGGGTAACAGAAGAAATTGGACCCCAAAAGTTGTTGTGCAATTTGTCTTGAGTACGCTGATACCCCGTATGTGGGGGTAAACCACTGTTTGGCGCACAGCAGAGCTCGGAAGGGAAGTAGCGTCATTTGACTTTTCAATGCAAAATTTACTGGAATTGAGATAGAACACCATGTCGCGTTTGGAGAGCCCCTGATATGCCTAAACATTGAAACCCCCCACAAGTGACACCATTTTGGAAAGTAGACCTAAGGAACTTATCTAGATGTGTGGTAAGCACTTTGACCCACCAAGTGCTTCACAGAAGTTTATAACGCAGAGCTGAGAAAATAAAAATTCTTTTTTTTTCCACAAAAATTATTTTTTAGCCCCCAGTTTTGTATTTTCCCAAGGGTAACAGGAGAAATTTACTTTGCCATATGGTTTTTTTTTTGCCTTCCTCTGGATCAACATGTTAGGGCATGTTAGGTTAGGCTATGGGTTGAACTAGATGGACTTAAAGTCTTCCTTCAATCTTAATAACTATGTTACTATGTAACAGGAGAAATTGGACCCCAAACATTGTTGTCCAATTTGTCCTAAGTATGCTGATACCCCATATGTGGGGGGGGACCACCGTTTGGGCGCATGGCAGAACTCGCCATGGAAGGAGCGCCGTTTGGAATGCAGACTTAGATGGTCTGTAGGAGTCATGTTGCATTTGCAGAACTCCTGATGTACCTAAACAGTAGAAACCCCACACAAGTGACCCCATATTGGAAACTAGACTCCCAAGGAACTTATCTACATGTGTTGTGAGAACTTTGAACCCCCAAGTGTTTCACTACAGTTAATAATGCAGAGCCATGAAAAGAAAAAATCCTTTTTTTTCCATAAAAATTGTTTTTTAGCCCCCAGTTTTGTATTTTCCCAAGGGTAACAGGAGAAATTGGACCCCAAAAGTTGCTGTCCAATTTGTCCTGAGAACGCTGATACCCCATATGTGGGGGGAAACCACCTTTTGGGCGCATGGCAGAGCTCGCAAGGGAAGGAGCGCTGTTTGGAATGCAGACTTAGATGGATTGGTCTGCAGGCATCACGTTGCATTTGTAGAGCCCCTGATGTACCTAAGCAGTAGAAACACCCCACAAGTGACCCCATATTGGAAACTAGACCCCTCCAAGGAACTTATCTAAATGTGTTGTGAGAACTTTGAACCCCCAAGTGTTTCACTACAGTTAATAACGCAGAGCCATGAAAATAAAAAGTCTTTTTTCTCCACAAAAATTGTTTTTTAGCCCCTAGTTTTGCATTTTCCCAAGGGTAACAGGAGAAATTGGACCCAAAAAGTTGTTGTCCAATTTGTCCTGAGTACTCTGATACCCCATATGTTGGGGGACCCACCATTTGGGTGCATGGCAGTGCTTGGAAGGGAAGGCTGCTTTCACGCATCAGGTTTTTTGTTTCAGGCGAATTCCGGCTCTTCCGCCAAAAAACAGAATTGAAAACCAGAGAAACCGGATCCGGCTTTTCCCCCGTTGAATATTATTGGCGCCGGATGGCCCAGCGTTCCTTCCGGTGTGATGCTGGATCCGGCGGCGAGTCGATTCCGGCGTCTGTAAAAAACGTCTACTGTAACGTTTTTTGTCTCCGGCTAAAAAGCCGGAAAGCGCCGGATCCGGAAATAGTCGGATCCGGCGGCCGTATCCGGCTTTTTACACTGAGCATGTTCAAAAACCTATGGTCAGCCCCCTGGACTATATATAAAGCAGGGCCATGAGGCCTTCATCCATTTCCAGCCAAACAGCAGAAGAGCCAACACCCTGCCACACCCTGCCAAGACGGAAGGAGCCAGAAACCTGCCACAGAGCCTGCCAGAGAGCCTGCCACAGAGCCTGCCAGAGAGCCTGCCACAGAGCCTGCCAGAGAGCCTGCCAGAGAGCCTGCCACAGAGCCTGCCAGAGACCCTGCCACAGAGCCTGCCACAGAGCATGCCAGAGAGCCTGAGGCCTGCAGTCATGTCTTCAGGGAGCCCTCCTTCTCCTCCTCGTCAACGCACAGAGGTAAATATGAACATAAGTTCTCTTGCTCCATCGTTGTTGAGTGTGTGTGAGTGTGTGAGAGAGTGTGAGAGAGTGTGAGAGAGTGTGAGAGAGTGTGAGAGAGAGTGAGAGAGTGTGTGAGAGTTTGTGAGAGTGTGAGGGTGTCTATAATGTATTTTTTTATCTTTCATCGTAGGAAGCTGATGAAGCTGACTCCTCAGTAGAAGAGGTGCTCCCCGAAGAAGAGGGAAGGGGTGGAGAAACAAACGGAGAGGGCTCACAATTGGTATGTATCTGTCATGTTTTGCATAAACACACCCTACACTACACACAAAACAAAAAAATAGATACTTACAACAAAACACATAGAAACTGATACTTTCAAACCTCACACAACACATACAAAACTTATTATAGATATCACATGGCACACAACACATAGAATGGCTACCAACAAGCACATAATTTTTTTTATTTTTCTTCTAGAGTTCGGAATCTGGTGCCCAAGCAAGAGGTCCTTCCACTGGCTCCCAGGGTCATCGGTGTGAATCTCGTGGCGGCCGTAGTCGTGTAGGTTTTTTTTTGGGGGGGAGGTTAGCAATGTTTCAAATTTGGTGTTAATTTTTTTTTTTCCTCTTTTCAAACAGGTTTCACGGCGTGCTCCAGATTGGGATGGTGAGGAGGTCGGCCTTGATATTGACCTCCTCATCGATCTTGTCCGGGACAGGGAGCCACTGTGGAACATGGCTGACCGTCGCCATGCTGATCTCTCAGTGACCCGTCGACTCTGGGAGCAAATCTGCTGCGAACTGATACCGAGGTGGGAGGACCTTGATGTTCGGGCCCAGATTCAAGAACGTAAGTATCCTCAGTTCAGTTTTGGTGATGCATTCTAAAATGCTGTTTCTAACCAAGTTGTCATTCTCCTTTTTTAACAGGTGAGCAGATTGTGAAAAGGTGGCGGTCTATCAGGGATCGCTTTAAGAAGGAGTTCAACAAAGAGATGCGGGCCCCGAGTGGATCTGGAGGACGCAGGAGCACATACAAATATGCAAGGGCCCTGTCGTTCCTCAGGTCAACGATGGTCACCCGAAGGTAAATATTACCCACCACATGCACTAATGTTTTACATGTCTAACCTCTTTTGCTGTTTCAGCCAGGGCCATGCAATGACAGTATATTAATAGTTTGTTTCTCTCTTTTTTTCCACAGTACCGTCGGGAGCACTCGGGAGCCTGCAGCACAGTTGAACCCTTCTGGGGCGATCCCTCAGGAGGCCGCCACCGAGGGACACTTTGAGAGTGAGGAACCCTCTGCACCTTCCCACTCTGCACCTTCCCACTCTGCACCTTCCCACTCTGCACCTTCCCACTCTACTGATCCCTCTTTCCCATCCACGAGCGCTGGAGCATCCTGGCCGGTTCCATTGCATGTAGCTGCTGGTGAGAACATAGCGTTTCCTGTACCCCACCCCTCTGCTGCAGCCACCTCTAGTACACCTGTAGCATCGGGGCGGTTTCGGCAGAGGGGTCAGGTACATAGTTATGCTCCCGAGTTCTTGCACCTGAATGCATCGTTCCAGAACTGTCTGAAAGTTTTGTCCGAGCAAATGGCTGCAGGTTTCAATTTCATAAATAAAAGTATGCTCGAGATGCATACACTTCTGGTAACGATGCGTTCAGAGGCAAGACAGTCACCGAACAACACTTTTTTTCAGTCGGTGCTTGCGCAAATGGAGATGCTATCTACTTCTCAGCAGATGCAAGTAATGGAATCCTGCCAGTCTACTCTAGCGCTCATTGCCTCTAGAGCAGACACTCTTGCCACTAGGGTTGAGCGACCTTTACTTTTATAGGATCGGGTCGGGTTTCACGAAACCCGACTTTTTCAAAAGTCGGGTCGAGTGTAATCGGCCGATCCTATAAAAAAGTTGGGGTCGGGGTCGGCCGAAACCCGAAACCCAATGCAGTGCATTGGGTTTCCAATGGTTCCCAGGGTCTGAAGGAGCGGAAACTCTCCTTCAGGCCCTGGGATCCATATTTAAGTGTAAAATAAAGAATTAAAATAAAAAATATCGCTATACTTACGCTCTGACGGGCCCTGGTACTAACCGGGAACCTTCCTTCCTTAGAATCAGCCTTCCAGGACCCTGCGGTGACGTCACGGTGACGTCGCGGCTTGTGATTGGTCGCGCGGCCGCCCATGTGACCGCTCGCGCGACCAATCACAAGCCGTGACGTCACCGAAGGTCCTGGAAGGGCTTATTCTTAGGAAGGAAGGCTGTCGGAAAGAAGCAGGGCGTGTCTGAGGGTGAGTATATAATTAATAGGAATATACTCACCCTCGGCTTCGTTCCGGCAGCCTTCCTTCCTAAGAATCAGCCCTTCCAGGACCTTCGGTGACGTCACGGTGACGTTGCGGCTTGTGATTGGTCGCGCGAGCGGTCACATGGGCGGCCGCGCGACCAATCACAAGCCGCGACGTCACCGTGACGTCACCGCAGGGTCCTGGAAGGCTGATTCTAAGGAAGGAAGGTTCCCGGTTAGTACCACGGCCCGTCAGAGGGTAAGTATAGCGATATTTTTTATTTTAATTCTTTATTTTACACTTAAATCTGAATTCCGATACCAATTCCCGATATCTTAAACATATCGGGAATCGGTATCGGAATTCCGATTCCAGATTCAGAAGATCGCCGACTTCATGGCCGACCCCACACAGGGGTCGGGTCGGGTTTCATGAAACCCGACTTTGCCAAAAGTCGGCGACTTCTGAAAATTGCCGACCCGTTTCGCTCAACCCTACTTGCCACCCATGCTGCAACTGCCCCCCCTTCCTTCACTGTCCATCACTACAGCCAGTACCATCCTCCTGACCCGTACCGCCAAACTGACCGTGCCACATCCCGCCCACCTCACCATCATCCACATCGTGCCCCGTCCCAACAGCCACAACACTTACAGCATTCCCGTGCCCCTTCCCACCAGCCACACTACCAGCCCCGTGCCCCTTCCCACCATCCACACTACCAGCCTCCTGCCCGTGCCCCTTCCCACCCATATGATGATCCCGATCCATACAACTTCCCATCTACTTCATCCTCGCCTCCTCTCCCTGCCCACTTACAACAGTATCTATCACCCTCTTCCCAAACATCTTCTCCACACATCACTCCTTCTGCCTCTCAATCCTCACAAAACATTACCTACACCCCTCCATCCTACCAAATTCCTAACCCCAATTCCACTTTCTTGTCCACCCGCTCAATAGCTTTCTCCACTCCTTCACCCCTAACTATAGAACATTCCTCACCACCACCACATTCCTCTCTCCACACTCCCACTGTCGAAGTGTCCCTATCCGACAGTCCCTCCGACAGTATCTCCACCCCGACGTATGAAAACCTTTAAAGTTACCTGTATGTTTTTTGGTTGTTATGTTAATAAAACATTTTGGTTGAAAACTCTCTTGTTTTTATTCATTAGGGACAAATAACACTTTTGTTAAACAAGGTTTATTGGTAACAGGTAAAGTACTTTGGGTACAACCCAAACAGATGCACATCTTGGTTAAAAATTAAAATCTAACAGGTACCCAACATTGCTAAAAGGTAAACCCAAACAGGTACACAACATGGGTAAAAGGTAAAAACCAAACTGGTACACAACATGGGTAAAGGTAAAAACAACAGGTACACAACATGGGTAAAGGTTACAGTTATTACATGGTACAAAGAAAGTGTTTAAACTCTGTCATCCTGCCAGTGTATTCTTCCTTGTGGTGAAATAAAATATTCTGCAAAGTGATCCCGTATTCTGGAAACTGTGGCAGAACTTCTGTATGTCTGGTTGCTATAATCCGTCAAGGTGGTTTCGGAAGAGTGGTCCTCAATGGAAAGCTGTTCCTTGGATATAACATAATTGTGTAGGACAACACACGCTTTCACCACCTCATCCACAGTGTCTGTCTTCAAGTTAATGGATGTCAGGAGAACTCTCCATTTGGCGGTTAGAATCCCAAACGCACACTCCACCATTCTCCTTGCACGTGTGAGTCTGTAGTTGAAAATTCTTTTAGTATTGGTTAAACCACGGCTGGAGTAGGGTTTCAAAAGATGCTCGGAAAGCTGAAAAGCTTCATCCCCAACACATACAAATGGCATTGGTGGCTCAGAGGTTTGAGGCAGTGGTCTTGGGGGGGGGAATTGAAAGGTTTGTCCATATAAATGCCGCCCCATAGAAGACAGTTTGAAAACTTGCGAATCATTAGAACGGCCATACACCCCAATGTCCACCGCTACAAATTTGTAATCCGCATCAGCAATGGCCATCAGCACTATGGAAAAGTACTTCTTGTAGTTGAAATACTGAGATCCAGAACCAGACGGTTTCACGATACCGATGTGTTTCCCGTCCACCGCACCCAAGCAATTGGGAAACTGGCACACTTCCAGGAATCTGTCAGCTACCTCCAACCATGTCTGCATTGTGGGATGTGGAATGTATTCTTCGTGCAGAGAGTCCCACAGTGCACGGCAAGTGTGCCTCACTATTCCTGATATGGTTGAAATGCCCAGTCTGAACTGAAAATGTAGTGAAGACAGGGATTCACCAGTTGCTAGGAATCTGTGGACAAAAGCAAGGCTGAAATTACTGTGAATTCAAAATATCAACGACAGTGCCCTACAAGAGTTGATTCAAAAAGAATGCTTACCGAAGAGTGACCATCAGACGCTCAGCCGGGGTTATGGAGAATCGGCAATAGGTATCACTCCTTCTTATCAGATGTTCAACCCGCTCCACCAATATATCAAAGTTCTCCGCTTTCATCCGAACATAGCTGAAAAACTTGTCAGGGTCACCTCGAAGCTCCATATACAAAGTGGAAAAGACTCCCTGGGTCATTCTCTGTGCCGTGATGGGGTGGATCCAAAAACGGCGTCGTCGCAGACGCATGACACGCTGTCTCCCTCGCTCTTTCTCGATAACAATTGCTTTCAATTGATTTGCCTCTGTGATGAAATCCACGTTGTTCTGCAGAATCTTTGCAATAATGCCGTCCATCTTGCTCTTTATCTTGCTCCTCTCAAACCCATCACAGATGTTAGGAACATTGTATATATAGTTTTAAGCCGGCCAATCACCGTTTAGCCTTTCAGGGGGCGTTTTTAAAAGCCGGATCCGTAAAAAAACGGAAAGAAAACCGGACGAAACGGATGGCAACCGGAAGAGACGAATCCGGTTTTCCGCTGGATCCGGACACCGGATCCAGAAGAAAACCGCATCCGTCTCTTCCGGTTGCCATCCAGTTTCCTGAAAAAAAGACTGATCCGGTGATGCGACGCGACGCCGGAACCGGCATCCGGCAAAAAAACTGATGTGTGAAAGCAGCCGAAGGAGCACTGCTTTACTTTTTCAATGCAGAATTGGCTGGAATTGAGATCGGATGCCATGTCGCGTTTGGAGAGCCCCTGATGTGCCTAAACAGTGGAAACCCCCAATTCTAACTGAAACCCTAATCCAAACACACCCCTAACCCAAATCCCAATGGTAACCCTAACCACACCCCTAACCCTGACACACCCCTAATCCTAATCTTAACCCTAATCCCAACCGTAAATGTAATCCAAACCCTAACCCTAACTTTAGCCCCAACCCTAACCCTAACTTTAGCCCTAACCCTAACCCTAACTTTAACCCCAACCCTAACTGTAGCCCTCACCCTAACCCTAGCCCTAACCCCAACCCTAATCCTAGACCCAACCCTAATCCTAGCCCCAACCCTAACCCTAGACCCAACCCTAACTTTAGCCCCAACCCTAACCCTAGCCCTAACCCTAACCCTAGCCCTAACCCTAAGCGGAAAATGGAAATAAATACATTTTTTAAATTTTATTATTTTTCCCTAACTAAGGGGGTGATGTAGGGGGGTTTGATTTACTTTTATAGCGTTTTTTTAGCGGATTTCTATGATTGGCAGCTGTTAAACACTAAAAGACGCTTTTTATTGCAAAAAATATTTTTTGCATCTCCATATTTTGAGAGCTATAATTTTTCCATATATTGGTCCACAGAGTCATGTGAGGTCTTGTTTTTTGCAGGATGAGTTATCGTTTTTATTTGAACCATTTTCGGGCACGTGACTTTTTTGATCGCTTTTTATTCCGATTTTTCTGAAGCAGAATGACCAAAAACCAGCTATTCATGAATATTTTTTGGGGGGGCGTTTATACCATTCTGCGTTTGGTAAAATTGATAAAGCAGTTTTATTCTTCAGGTCAGTACGATTACAGCGATACCTCATTTATATCATTTTTTTATGTTTTGGTGCTTTTATACGATAAAAACTATTTTATATAAAAAATAATTATTTTTGCAATGCTTTATTCTGAGGACTATAACTTTTTTATTTTTTCATTGATGACACTGTATGGCAGCTCGTTTTTGCAGGAGAAGATGATGTTTTCAGCGGTACCATGGATATTTATATCCTTTTTTTTTGATTGCGTGTTATTCCACTTTTTGTTCGACGGTATGATAAGGCGTTGTTTTTCGCCTGTTTTTTTTGTGATGGTGTTCACTGAAGGGATTAACTAATGGGAAAGTTTTATAGGTCGGGTCGTTATGGACGAGGCGATACTAAATGTGTACTTTTATTGTTTTTTTTTATTTAGATAAAGAAATGTATTTATTGGAACAATATATATATTTTTTTAATTTAGGATTTTTTTTTTAACGCACGTAAATTTCTTTTTTTTTTTTACTTTTTACATTGCCCCGGGGGGCATCACATTATTTGCACAGCACTGTGTCAGATCGGTGATCTGACAGGCAGTGCTCCTGGCTTACCAGCGCCTGCTCTGAGCAGGCGCTTGTAAGCCACCTCCCTGCAGGACCCGGAAGCATCTCCGCGCCCACTTGGATCCGGGATCAGGGAGAAGGAGGTAGGAGACCCCGAGTGCAATGCAATCACATCGCGTTGCTCTGAGGGTCTCAGGGAAACACGCAGGGAGCCCCCCCCCCCGCGCGATGCTTCCCTATGCTGCCGGAACGCTGCGATCATGTTTGATCGCAGTGCTCCGGGGGTTAATGTGCCAGGCATGACGGATGTCAGATGTGATAGTCAGCTGACACCTGGCTGCGATCGGTCGCGCTCCCCCCATGAGCGGCGCTGATCGCATATGACGTACTATCCCATCGAGGATCAGATAGGCCCAGGTTACATTGACGGGATAGTATGTCTAAGGTCAGAGAGGGGTTAAGGATTATGGAGGCCACTGTGATCTTAGGAACCTTGAGTACTGCAGAAATACTGTTGTAACCTTTTCCAGATCTGTGCCTTGCCACAATTCTGTCTCTGAGCTCCTTGGCTGGTTCCTTTGACCTCATGATTCTCATTTAGTCTGACATGCACTGTGAGCTGTGAGGTCTTATATTGACAGGTATCAGCCTTTCCAAATCAAGTCCTATCAGTTTAATTAAACATAACTGGACTCCAATGAAGGAGTAGAACCATCTCAAGGAGGATCACAAGGAAATGGACAGCATGTGACTTAAATATTAGTGTCTGAGCAAAGGGTCTGAATACTTACGACCATGTGATATTTCAGTTTTTCTTTTTCATTAAATTTGCAAAAATTTCTACATTTCTGTTTTTTTCAGTCAAGATTGGGTGCAGAGTGTACATTAATGTGAAAAAATTGACCGTTTTTGAATTTACCAAATGGCTGCAATGAAACAAAGAGTGGAAAATTTAAAAAGGTCTGAATACTTTCCGTACCCACTGAATATGAATATCATGGACTTTACTAGAAGTCTGGCTCCTATACCTTTGCCCTCTACCACATCAAGTAAGAGCAATTAGGATAGGTTCACACAAAGCAGTTTTTTTAGGTAAATCTGTGGTATATCCACTGCTAAAATCTGAATGAGTAACTTTTGGCCTCTTTTCCTCTGCTACAGTAGAATTCACAGTGAATGAGAAATTGACACGAAAACTTTAAAATCTACATTGCAGGTCAATTTTCATTTAGAAGCAAATGTTTTCTGTTTGTCTGATAATACATTGCACTGTGGATCCACAGTATTTTTTGTAATGTGTTGTGGACCTATACTTGCCGTGCATAAATCAATGTTTATATGCTCCTGAAGCAATATTGTCCATTTATGTTCCTCAAAAAATGTTTAAGTCTCTTTATCTCACAGAATGGCTAAATGCATGCATAATGTAATAGGCATTATGTATTTACTGGTTATGACTCTTATACAAGAACTGCCAAATAGTAAAGTTTTTAAATATATGAAGAGGACAACAAGAAAATGAATACTTGCATGAGATAACACAAAATTTCAGAAATTTTATGGCCACATACTGCAAAAAATAAGGGTCATACATATACAGTGGGGAAAAAATAATTAGTCAGCCACCAATCGTGCAAGTTCTCCCACTTAAAAAGATGAGAGAGGCCTGTAATTCACATCATAGGTAGACCACAACTATGAGAGTGAAAATGAGAAAACAAATCCAGAAAATCACCTTGTCTGATTTGGCAAGATTTATTTTGCAAACTATGGTGGAAAATAAGTATTTGGTCACCTAAAAACATACAAGATTCTGGCTCTCACAGGTCTGTAACTTCTTCTTTAAGAGGCTCCTCTGTCCTCCACTCATTACCTGTAGTAATGGCACCTGTTTGAACATTTTGTTAGTATAAAAGACACCTGTCCACCTGAAATTCAGCATAAGAAGTATACAAAAGAACATCTAAACAAGTTTGATACATTTGGAAAGAAGACCTGTGGACTGATGAAGTTAAAATGGAACTCTTTGGTCACAATGATCAAAGGTATGTGTAGAGAAAAAGGGCACAGAATTTCAGGAAAAGAACATCTCATCAACCATTAAGCATGGGGGTGGATCAATCATGCTTTGAGGTTGTGTTGCAGAGGAAGAGGGAAGAATGGATTCAATTAAATTTAAACAAATTCTTGATGCAAACATAACACCATGGATGTTCGAGTTCGCCGGGTTCAGGTGGACTTTTTAAAAGTACGGTTCATGACTCAAACTTGGCCCCGGACTCTGAACCCCATTAAAGTCAATGGGGTCCCGAACTTCTGTTCTGTAAAATGGCTGTAAAGTGGTAAGACTAAGTGCCATGGGGGCTGCAAAATGAAGCTAAATGTGGTAAGAGCAGGACAACTGCCCTGCAAACAAATGTGGATAGGAAAATTACTTCAATGGGTTCTGTCAGGATAGCAATCATGGTAAGTAAATGAATAACATAAACATTTTAACAGTGTCTTCAGTGAGACTTAGGCTTGGTACTGCCAGTCCAGTTAAAAATTTCACCCACAGAGCATGGGGCAGAGTATTCATAAAGAATCTTATAAAAAATATCACCCACAGAGCATGGGGCAGAGTAACCAAACAGAAGCAGCTTACAAATTTCACCTACAGAACAAGAGGCAGAGTACCCATATATTAGCAGCTTACAAATTTCACCAACAGACCATTGGGCACAGTACCACCTAGCACAGTACCCCCCATGGAATCTTATTTAAAAAATCACCTACAGAGCATGGTGCAGAGTATCCCTTTAATTACAAATTTCACCCACAGAACATGTTTCCAAATTTCCCATAGAAAGCTGATTAAAAATGTAACCCACAAATTATGTTTCCACATTTCTCAAATTTCACCCACAGAGAATATTTCCACATTTCACACACAGAAGCTGATACCAAATTTCACCTACAGAGCATGTTTCTACATTTATCTGATAAAAGCTGATGTCAAATTTTATCCACAGAGCATGTTTCCACATTTATACCACAGCAGTTGATAACAAATTTAGCACATCTAGATAAGTTCCTTAGGGGGTCTAGTTTCCAAAATGGGGTCACTTTTGGGGGAGTTTCCACTGTTTAGGCACATCAGAGGCTCGCCAAATGCGACATGGCGTCCGATCTCAATTCCAGCAAATTTTAGTTTGAAAAAGTCCAACGGCGCTCCTTCCCTTCTGAGCTCTGCCATGCGCCCAAACAGTGGTTCCCCCCACATATGGGATATCAGCGTACTCAGGACATATTGTACAACAACTTTTGGGGTTCAATTTCTCCTGATACCCTTGGTAAAATAAAAAAATGGATCTGAAGTACATTTTATGTGAAAAAAATTAAATGTTCATTTTTTTAAAACATTCCAAAAATTCCTGTGAAGCACCTGAAGAGTTAATAAACTTCTTTAATGTGGTTTTGAGCACCTTGAGGGGTGCAGTTTTTAGAATGGTGTCACTATTTGGTATTTTCTATCATATAGACCCCTCAAAATGACTTCAAATGTGATGCAGTCTCTAAAAAAAAAGGTGCTGTAAAAATGAGAAACTGCTGGTCAACTTTTAACCCTTATAACTACCTAACAAAATAAAATTGGGTTCCAAAATTGTGCTGATGTAAAGTAGACATGTGGGAAATATTACTTAAGTATTTGTGTAACATATCTCTGTGATTTAAGGGCATGAAAATTCAAAGTTGGAAAATTGTGAAATTTTCAAAATTTTTGTCAAATTTCTGTTTTTTTTCACAAATAAATGCAAGTAATATCAAAGAAATTTTACCACTATCATGAAGTACAATATGTTACGAGAAAACATTGTCAGAATCACCAGGATCCACTGAATCGTTCCAGAGTTATAACCTCATAAAGGGACAGTGGTCAGAATTGTAAAAATTGGCCCGGTCATTAACATGCAAACCACCCTTGGGGGCTAAGGGGTTAAGGTGTGTACTCCAACACACATTGTGCTTGGAATTAGATATATTTGTCACACAGGCGGTGCTCATGTTCAGAACAGTTAGGCCTCGATACAGGGTCTGATGGCACAGAGTGCAAACCACCTGTCGCTTGTTGGCAGCACATTCCCTACAGAAATGCCACGCCAAAGAGCTCTTTGGAGCTGTCTTTGGTGTGCTTATTTCAGTGGCCCAGTGGGCAGTAATATCCACGTACTGGTTAAGTGATTCCCACTGTGCCTTAGCACCCTGATCCCTCTTTTGCTGGGCTGCTGTGGCAGCATGACCACCTCCTTTTCTTCCGAACTGCACACATCACTAGGATGACCTCCGCTCAATGTGGGAATTGGGACCTGATCATCCCCTGCATCATCTTCCAGTGACTCCATAACCCTGCCTTCTTTGCCAGTCTGCACAGTGCAGAAAGATGCTGCAGTTGGTAACTGTGTTTCCTCATCCTCGGATATGTGCTGCAGAAGTCCTCTCTGTGTGTCCTAGTCCTCCCACATACTCATCCTCCAACCTAACAAGTGGTTATTCCCCTGTATTTTTGATAATCAGACAGGCAAAACTGACAGCTGCTGGCTGCAACCCTCAGCTGTCAGCTTTAGCAAGGTTGGCTATCAAGAATAGAGAGGTCCTCATGCCATAATTATTTAATTATTAAAATAAATAATTGTTAAAAATGGCATGGTGGCCCCCCATATTTGACAACCAACCAAGCTAAAGCACACAGCTGGGGGCTGGTATTCTCAGCCTGGTAAGGGGTCATGGATATTGGCCCCCCTCAGCCTAAAAATAGCAGCCAGCAGCAGCCCAGAAAAGGCACATCTTTTGGCAGTGGCAAGTTGGGTCCATATTTGTGGGATTGATGTCACCTTTTTATTGTCTGTTAACATCAAGCATAAGGCTTAGTAATGGAGACGCGTCTGTAAGACACCTATCCATTACTAATCCTATAGATGCAAATTGCCTCTTCTGAGAAAAAGAGGACTTAACTCTATAGTGCCACCTGTTGGAAGTAGCGATCCTACAAGTCACAATCAACCCTTAAACGAGTCGTGCAATATGACTTAGGATAAAAGCCAAATCAGTATCTCAATTCGCAGACACGGTGTTTCGGGCTGTTGGCCCTCGTCAGTGCGAAGCATGAGAACTGATTTGGCTTTGGTATGTCACTCTCCATAAGGAGAAACGTTACCCCTTAGACCCTAATCCTATAGATGCATTGTAAATAAACGCACATAAAGTTGAAGTAAGAACAAAACACACTTTTGCTTTTTTATTTAAAAATAACAAAGTTATACTCATCTAATTCCCGTTCCAATGAAGCGCTTGTCTCCTGTAATAAAACAAAAATAAAAAATAACCATATCTCTCACTTCTCCGTCGTTTTGTCCCATGCCATAATCCATATCTGGATTGCATGTCACACTGATGACACACAGATGTCATCCATGTGTCATCATTGCGTAGGACGTTTTGCTGCATGTGCTGCTATTAAAAAACAGACATGTCAGCATGTTTTGCTCCCACTGACATGAGCAGAAACCCAGTCACATGAAGGGGTCTACATGTGTGAGTGTTTTCGGGATGTGTGAAAACTGGCACCACACTTACCGGAAACACGGATGTGTGACAGAGCCCTTCCCATAATTTACCTACTTGTGCAATTGCCTAGTGCGGCTACCGACCCTTTCGCCGGAAAACTGAAACAATCAAATGCCAGGAGTGGCCTATTGGTGATGCAGCACAGCAACCTACAAAGTTAAAACGAGTCTAAACCCACTAAGTAGGACACAGTTATTGAATTACATACCATCATGTGCACTTTAGGGACTATGTAAGTCTAATGTGAAGCTCCTCGGAGCACATCTTCATACCTCTGTAGATCCCCATTAATGCCGTAATCTCTGTAAGTCACTAGTTTGGCATCAAACTATGTGTGCGTGCCACAGTCCTCGCAGTGGGCCTGAGCTCAGGACTTACCGACCTGTGTGGTCGCTGTGTTGTTGCAGAGATGAGCCCACCTGGACGACAGCTGTATGACCAAGGAATGACTTGTTGGAGGGCCCTCTGGTTGCGTCATGGATGTCGGATCCCTGGGATTTTGGCTCCATGAATGGTGCTTGACAGAGACGTCACATGTCCTCCTCCTTCCAGCTCTCACCTCAGTCATCCAAGAAGGCCACCTAACTAACCCCCGCCTGTCAGACACTTCCTCCCAATTGCTTGCACTGCCCACTGGCCTGTGGTTTTGTCTGGTTCTGTCCGAATTGCAGTTCATACCAGCAGGCCAGAATCCATTTAACATAACCTAAGTCTCTGCTAACATAATAGCCATTTCTCTTTCTCCTCACAGAACTAATTAACTGTCTCTGAATAAAGATCCTGCACAAACCAGTTTAAGCCAGAGTCATCGAGAAGTTACAGGGCAAACAGTAGCTTCCTGTGGCCGGTGTTTAGCACTGCAGGCAACAATATTCTCAATGCTCATGTACATTACTAATAAAATAGAACAGCAGCTGGAAATGACATGGTAGGTGACAGTCAGCAGCATTTTCCCCATCACCTCACAAATATGGCTGGTTTGAGAACACTATCCGGTGCCTACCTCATCACTCCAGCATAGTGGCATCCTGTCTTGTTTGCAGATCCATATACTAAGGAGTGCTTTGCATATTGTTTGATTCTGAATGCTTTGTCCTAGTGAAAGTTATTATAGAATATTAAGGGCTTCTTTCTAGTGAATTTCCCTGTGTATATTAATTCTGCGCTGTTCTGTGGACTTTTCAGATGACTCCTATCTGTCAGTGACTACTACAGGGCTTAGTTGTTGTAGTAAAGAAAGAAACAAAGTTTACTACAGATGTATGCTGTGCTCCAAGATTCTACCTCTTGGAGAAACAGAACATTGTGTGCCAGACCAGGCCACGTGGCTCAGCACTGCAATAAGCCTATGGGCCCCATAGCGATCATAGGGGTACTGATATTTCTGCAACTGGTAAATATACAGTTTGGTTATAAGCGGGTGTTAAAAATAGTAGTCATTCCAAACCTTTTAACACAGATTTTATGTAATGTTACATTTCGTTCAAAACAAAAAATGGTCAGTAAAACAAATATGCAATAAAAGGGGACATCTGGAAGAAGGTAAATACATTCTATGAAGATCTGAAGACTTAAAACAGTAGTTGAAATGCAGATAATAAGAAACAACCTACTCCTCTGTAGTAGCAAAGATAATTGTGTAAATGTGTTGTTTGCCAACACTCTGGTGATGCAACATCTTCTTACTAACTACAGGTGCTTCTCACAAAATTAGAATATCATCAAATAGTTAATTTATTTCAGTTCTTCAATACAAAAATGTAAACTCATATTATATAGAGACATTACAAACAGAGTGATCTATTTCAAGTGTTTATTTCTGTTAATGTTGATGATTATTGCTTTAATTTTGTGAGAAGCACTTGTATATCTATTGTCTCCATTGTTTTCTTGAGCGGACTATGATTACGCTAGGCAGGGACACCATTGGAAAATTTGGGGCACTATACATTTCAGTGGTTGGTCCCCTGCCACCAAGTCTAACAGTGAAGCTTTGCAGCTTCTTCTTAAATAACTCAAACACCACCATTCTAGATTTATAGTTGTGTCTAGCTTTAAAGACCAGGTTCATAGGCACATACTAAGCTGGTACTTCAGGTCAAGTCAAGAGACTCATGGTCAGTTTAGGCATTGAAGTCAGAATACACACTGTGAAATATGGCCTCACACAAGCAAACTAGAAGTTTTCTTCCCCGCAAACTGCAATAATATCCATTTTCCAGATGGTAGAAAAAATATCCATATGTAAACTGACCAGAATGGAACTTTAAGCTGCTGTTGGCTGCAGATTTGTTGTTGATTTTCCCTATTGAATTCAAAACGAAAGTAAAAGTCTGCAACAAACGACAATTGTTGCAGATTTTGCTACAGAACTATGGGTAATCAGGCAGAAAACCCCTGAAAAAGTCCTTGAAAAAATAAAACACTTTTTTATACTTTTGATTTAGGCTCTGTAGCCTGGCCTGTTGAAGTTATCTGTACAATCCAGTCTCCTGGGACTAGTGATGAACGAATTTGTTCAAAAATTGATCCCCAAACATAAAATCGGCACGAATATGGCAGAATCGGATTTGTGATCGGAAAGAAAAGCAAAATTGTATAAAATCAGACAAAATCGGAAACATGTGGTAAAAAGTACAAGAAAATATTTGCGTTGCTAGTAAGTATTTTCAGCACTTTGGCTACAATAATGGTGGTGTATGATGAGGGAGGGGGTTTTGCAAAGCTCAGAGGTGTGGGGTGCTTGTAAACTGTAATTTTTTGCTTTTCTATTAATTTTATATATGCACATTGCGGCTCGCCAATCAGGGTGCAGAAAACATCTACAATGTCCTGACACAACAGCTTGTGTCATTGGCTGCTGAAATCACATGTACCTTTCCATATAAAAAGTGGACATCTTGTCTTAACGCCATTTTGACACTGTAATAGAGCAGAGAGGCTGCTCATGATGCTGGCACTGTTTGCTGCTAGATTTTAGCTAGTTAGCTAGATGGTTGTTTATTAGTCAGATAGTTTCGCTAGCTAGTGTCCAGCGTGGCTGTGTAATTGACCTTCCAGCAGATTGGGGTTTTTTTTGCTATTATTTTACATTTTCACTTGCTAAATGTGAAACAGCATGCCATGTCCCACCTTGTCATTTAGTGGTGTGGTGACATTGTTTTGGGATTTGAACTGTTACGCATGAAAAATAAATAAATTTGACAAGTGCTACCGTGACTTACCATGCGATATCTCACCTTGTTATTTAGTGGTGATGCAATTCCACAGTCTGCATAGCTGATGCACATTAAAAAAATAACAATTTTTTCTGATGCAAAATGTGATACAGCCTGCCGTATCCCACGCTGTAATTTTGTGGCGGTGAAATGAACCTGTCTGCAGAGCTCAAGCAGATGAAAAAAAATGTGTTTTCGTTGCAAAACATGATACAGCCCGCTATATCCCACCTTGTAATTTTATGGCGGTGATATGAAGCTGTCTGCAGACCTCACGCACATTAACCCTTTTCCAATGTTGGGTGTAATAATACGCCCACATCGGACTCCCTCCCTTTGTTGTAAGTTCCGGCTCTGAGCTCACATCTTTCCCAGCACTTGTCAGCTGTTTTGAACATATGCCTCTAACAGCAGCGGGTGGAATTGCGATCCACCCGCAGCTGTTAACCCATTAAATGCCGCTGTCAATCTTTGGGAAGCGTGCTTGGAAATCCTGCCTATTGGTGACCCCGTCACATGATCGCTGGTCACTGATGGGCTGGCATGACAACCAGAAGTCTCCAGCAGACCTCTATGGTTGTCATAGCTGGATTGCTATGAGTGCCGCCCGGTGGTCGGCGCTCATAGCAAGTGAGCATTTCTGCTAAATGCAGGAGATCTGATCACCACCTGTATGTAGCAGAGCCAATCGGACAACTGCAGCTTCTAGTCTCCCATGAAGACTATTGAAGCATGCAAAAAATAAACAAAAATAGTTATCTATGAAACTGATGTTTGTGCCACCGTTTATCACTTATTTAGCGCCAATAATTCAACATTCGCTTTACAGACATTTAAAGACATTACACTGTTACCATTGGGACTCACAATCTAAATGTATTATCTGTATGTCTTTGGAGTGTGGGTGTAAAATTAAGTACTGGGAGGAAACTCTTGCGAACACAGGGAGAACATATAAACTCTTTGCAGATGCTGTCATTGGTGGGGCTGGAACAAAGGACTCCAGCGCTGTAAGGCTGCTAATGTTTTTGCATTGATGACTAAACATTCCTGGGGTTGGAAGTCTATCACTGCGATGCAAACTGTGTGCCTCACTGCTGTCTTGGGGTAAACCACGGTCAATATTGTCTTCAAGCATGTTTTTGTACTGCACATAGGTGCATCCCTTCCCAGTGGATAGAACACAATGGCAGCCCAGTAGTCAGCACTATTTCGAACCATAACTACTGTATACGGGTAACAATCATGTTGCAGATAGTGCTGCAAGAAGGCGCTCATGGGTCAGTGTTTTTTATGAGGTCCACGTCCACAGTGTGTTAGTGGCGGGATGACACAAGCTTTCTTCCTACATCTCCTCCTGGCAACCATGGACAAAAGAGAGGGAATCATTATCATCTTCATCTGCTAACTGTTGTGCGTCCATCACCTCTTCCTCCTTGTCCTTTTCCTGGTCCTTCTCCATTTGTTCCTACAATTGCAAACGCCTGTGAGTCCTGAACTAATAGATATGTCCATGCTTGCTCATCCAGGTGTCAGTGTTGAAATGCACCCTGGCAGACATAGAACTTTTTAAGGAACGGGTGATGTTGTGTGCGACATGCTGGTGTAGCGCAGGCACATCTTTCTTAGAGAAGTAATGGTATACACCAGTCAGAAAGGCTGCATTTCTGTGGCCAACAGATTGCAATGGCCATGCAATAATCACAGAGATCACATTCTGCGATTCATGCAGAAACAACCGCTGTGATCTTTGAATCGAAGAGCTCTCAGCTGGCCCATATTGTTCAGCAGGGGCAGACATAGATAGCTTGGGGCCCCTGTGCAGGAAATTTGTCTGGGCCCCCCTCCTTTTAAGGCGACAAATATATATATACAGTACAGACCAAAAGTTTGGACACACCTTCTCATTTAAATATTTTTCTGTTCCCAAACTTTTCTTAATATTTTCCCACGCTCGAGTTCATATGAGTTTATGCCAGCAGGGGGCGCATCACCGCGAGTCTAGGTAACTACGTTCCCCTGCTTCCATTCATTCCCCAGATTTTACAGTCAGGAGCACAGCTGCATTAGCAGGCTCCTGGCTGTAAAATTATTTAACCCCTTCAGATGGATTTACAGCGTGGGACAAGACTGAACGACGGAAGGTATGGGATATTGTTGTTTTTTTATTTTAACTTTGTTTCAGGTGACAAGGGTCTTCAATTGGATTGAGAGTATAATAAACTATTACAACACCATGTGTCTTTATTTCATTAACATACTTTTTTCATAATGTATGTGTGTTTTATTAACCATTTACTACTATTGGATTAATAATGGATAGGTGTCTTATTAACCTGGCTTAATGTCACCTTACAATAGCAAGGTGGCATTAACCCTTTATTACCCCATATCCCACCGCTACAGGGGAGTGGGAAGAGAGAGCCTAAGTGCCAGAATAGGCGCATCTTCCAGATGTGCCTTTTCTGGGGTGGCTGGGGGCAGATGTTTTTAGCTAGGGGGGGGCAATAACCATGGTCCCTCTCTAGGCTATTAATATCTGCCCTCAGTCACTGGCTTTCCCACTCTGGAGGAGAAAATTGCGCGGGAGCCCACGCCATTTTTTCCGTGATTTAACCCTTTATTTAAACAGCTAGAGCCCCCAAATTTAACACACATACACTTCTAACATTAGTAAAAAGGAATATGTAAAAAAAGAAGGGATATGAGATGGTTTACCGTATGTAATCCATGTCTCATATCCTGTCGGGTTTGTGAAGGAGATAGCAAAAGCCGGCAATTGAATTACCGGCTTTTAAGCTATCTTGCGCTGTATTAAACATAAATATATATATATGTGTGTCTCAATGACATATATATATACCTATATTATGTGTAGACATTTATTCTATCTATTCTATTCTAACATGTCAGTGTGATTTTACTGTACACCGCACTGAATTACCGGCTTTTCTATAGAACACCGCTGCGTATTTCTCGCAAGTCACATGCATGGTCTGTGTGCATTCCGTATTTTTCTTGCCCCCATAGACTTTCATTGGCGTATTTTTTACGCAATACGCTGACAAACGCAGCATGCTGCGATTTTCTATGGCCGTACAATACCGTATAATACGGATGCGTAAAATATGGCAGATAGGAGCTGCCCCATAGAAAATCATTGGTCCGTGTGCAATGCGTATTTTCTGCGCCTCTCATACGTCCGTAAAACTCGCTAGTATGACGCCGGCCTAACAGCCACAGAAAAATAAATAATCAGACAAATGGCTGATAGATAAGCCCTGTATGTTAAAGCACTTTTAAAGTACATACTGTATAAAGTAAAATGAAATAACATTCATTACCAGATAAGGATTACAAGGGTCCAGGCGTCCACCACACTGACGCAGATTTCGCAATGAAATGTTTTATCCAGGAGTCGTTGTTGGGTCTCTTTCATGCTTGTTGCCTGTAGCAGCAGACCTTCGAGACTGTCGGGCCTCCACTTTCTTTGAGTCAACTACCCATTTTACCATCCTTAGATTTATCTGACAAAAGTAGTCTACGAAACTGATATTTGTGCCACCTGTGTGTGGTTGAGCATGAAAGCAGGTTGAGCTGTTGCATGTGGTATCAAGGCTCCCAGTACAGCAGGCCTACAGCAATCCCTCACCCACCTCGCCTTAATTTGACATTCAATTCAAAGCTGTATATTGCTGGCCCAGACCCTGATTCCTCATACATGGTTGATTGCTGGTGTGCAATGCTACAATTTGTACCGTGGGTGAATTGAGGCCACTTTCCTGGTGTCTGTCCCTCATTTAATGTGTTTTGGTAGCTTTTGGGCCCTTTTGAAGGTGTTGTGCATGCGTTTGTTTTGGCCTCCCATTGACTTTAACGGCGTTTGACTATGTTCTGCGAATATTTGACTAATCATCGAATATTGCAAATTCAGCAATCATAATCCGAACTGAACATTGAAATATTCGCTCATCTCATATGATCACAAGCAGGTTACACAGCCACTAGCCCCAGTGGAGGAGAGTATGAAAGGTTGCTTTTTATTTTACATTTGCCACAGTGAAAACGGCCATATAGAGAATATAAAGACCTTTTTCCCCTCCCCCTGCATATAGTATATAGAGACCAGTCCGTCCTCCCACAGAAGTATTACTTCCCCACATCTAGCATGTATAGATACGTCACCTCCTCCTCCACATATAGTTTATATCAGGAGTAGTGTTGAGCGATACCGTCCGATACTTGAAAGTATCGGTATCGGAAAGTATCGGCCGATACCGGCAAAGTATCGGATCTAATCCGATACCGATACCCGATACCAATACAAGTCAATGGGACTCATGTATCGGACGGTATTCCTGATGGTTCCCAGGGTCTGAAGGAGAGGAAACTCTCCTTCAGGCCCTGGGATCCATATTAATGTGTAAAATAAAGAATTAAAATAAAAAATATTGCTATACTCACCTCTCCGACGCAGCCTGGACCTCACCGAGGGAACCGGCAGCGTTCTTTGCTTAAAATGCGCGCTTTTACTTCCTTCCGTGATGTCACGGCTTGTGATTGGTCGCGTGCCGCCCATGTGGCCGCGACGCGACCAATCACAAGCCGGAATGTAATTTTAAATTCCTGAATGCCTAGAATTAGGCATTGAGGACCTGAAAATTACGTCACGGCTTGCTGTGATTGGTCGTGTCGCGGCCACATGGGCGGCACGCGACCAATCACAAGCCGTGACGTCACAGAAGGAAGTAAAAGCGCGCATTTTAAGCAAAGAACGCTGCCGGTTCCCTCGGTGAGGTCCAGGCTGCGTCGGAGAGGTGAGTATAGCAATATTTTTTATTTTAATTCTTAATTTTACACATTAATGTTGTTTCGATACCGATACCCGATACCACAAAAGTATCGGATCTCGGTATCGGAATTCCGATACCCGCAAGTATCGGCCGATACTCGATACTTGCGGTATCGGAATGCTCAACACTAATCAGGAGTGTATCTAGGAATATAAGGAGGGGCCCCAGGAGCAAAAGGAAGGGGGCCCTGGCAAGGTAATTTCTGCCATGAGCACAGCAGTTTATATAATCTCTGAGGGTGCAACACTTTAGCAAAGCAGTCAGCAATAATAAATCTAGCAGTAGCAGACTTACGAGAGAGACATATATTAATGGCTGCTCACCCTGATGAATGATAGGCGCAGCTCCATCATTGGGGGAATCAGCAGGGAGAAGCCTTGTAGTACTGCACTGTGCACTGATGAGTTATCAGTCGATCAGCACACATGTATCACCTCAGCACCGTGAAGTGTGGTTTAGGTTATAGGTGTATACATTATAGGTGATGGCATATTCTGGTGCCTTATATAATGTTATATATATTTACTGTTTATATGAAATAATGAATCTTTTCAGAGGGATCCCTGGGAGAGTGGAGGAGATGACAAGCTGCAGGGGGAGAAGGACATTTTTTGATGTGTGATCTTTAGAGATGTGCGAATCCGAACAGTAAAGTTCGACGTATGTACTGAACATCTAGTGTTCGGGCACGGACCCCAAACACGGACTTCTCCAGGAAATCCGTGTTACTGTATGGGTTTGGCACCCTGAACATATTGTGTTTCCCATTCTGTCATCTGCATCACAGCGAAAAAACCCCGGCAGCTCTGATTGGCAGTAAGATTATTACCACCGGTCAGTGAGCTGTGGTTCCCATGCTGCCAGATGACAGCATTAGCCAGCAGCTGTGACTGGCAGTAAAAAGTTGTGGCCTGTTTACCTCAGCTGTCAGCTTTAACATGGCTTGTTATCAAGAATAGAGAACACGTTTATTTTTTAATTATTTAAATAGATAATTTTAAAAATGTTGTGTTGTCATTTCCAATTTTGATAACCAGCCAAGCTAAAGCAGACAGCTGGAGGCTAGTATTTTCAGGATGGTTAGGGTCCATGAATATTGCCCCCCAGCATTAAAATAGCAGCGAGCATCCACCCCAGAAAAGGCGCATCTATTAGATGCTCCAATTCTGGTGCTTTACCCTGCTCTTCCCACTTGCCCTGTAATGGTGGCAAGGGGGGTAATATTTGTGGGGTTGATGTCACCTTTGTATTGTCAGGTGCAATCAAGCCCAGGGTTTAGTAAAGGATGCCTTAATTAGCAGCAGAAGGCGGAGGTGACTGTTGGGTCCTAGAGGGAAAAGCATATTACTCCATAAAATAAAAAATGAAGAAGTTGCTTGAAGAGATAATCGCACTGACCTTCCACAGCTGGATCCAGGATGATTGTCTGTCACACTTGACACACCCATGACACAGCACGAGAATACCAGCCCCAAAATGTCTGCTTTAGCTAGCCTTGCTGTCAAGAATGGGTGGAAGCCCATGCTGTTTTTTTAAATTATTTATTTAAATAATTTAAAAAAAAGGCATAGGGACCCCTCTATTCTAAATATACAGCCATGATAATGCTGACGGCTCAGGGTTGCAGCCCGCAGCTGTCTATTTTGCTAGCACTGGTTACCATAAAGAGAACAGACCCCACATACTCTCATCATCAGCGCCTGCTCTTGCTGTTATCAGTGCCAGCAGAAGCAGGCTGATGGCAGTAGTACGCTCAACAGCCGGTGCCTCTGTGAATGGTGGTAAACTTTTTAATGCTGGCCACACCAACAAGTTCACATGGTCATCTGACAGAATGGTAACCGCAGCTCTATGACTGGCAGTAATGATCTTGCCACTGATCAGAGAGTTTTCCGCACTGTCATGCAGACATATAACATATATTGCTAAGTATGCCCTCCTCCAGATATAAATACACCAATATCTTCAATCATCACATTGTTAAAGCCAAAAATAATAATAATAATAATAATAAACACCTAAGAAGCCAAAACTTTTTTTTACAGCAGCTAAAAAATCAGCATTATTATATATTAAAATTAATCATGCTCAAGTCATAAAATTATAAAGAAACATGGTAACACAAATATAGAAAAAAGGTGGATAATCGTGGATGAGAACTTGTATACACTGAATGGTAATGTTAATGTGTGCCAACAAAGCATGTGGTGTAACACAAGATATAGTATTGCAGTAATTAATGAAGCAGCCTATTAATAAAAATAACAGTATCAAAAATTATATAGAGAGTTAAATATAACAACCAGCAATAGAATTTCCTACAAAGGTATGTAGACCACAATCATATTCATTAAAGCAGATTTATCAAGGCAACATAACCTGGGGTGTATAGATCCAGGAACCCACTACATCCTCCACATATAGCCAAATCTGCCCTTCCCCACATACAGTATACAGTTAGGAAAATAAGTATTTGATAAACTTGCAATTTTGCAAGCTTTCCCACCTACATAGAATGGAGAGGTCTGTAATTTTTATCGTTGATTCAATTCAACTGTGAGAGACAGAATCTTAATAAAAATTCAGAAAATCACATTGTGTGATTTTTACATAATTAATTTTCATTTTATTGCATGAAATAAGAGTTTGATACAATAGAAAAACAGAACTAAATATTTTGTCCATGCTTGCCCACACTGCAAAAGGGATTTTGGCCCACTTCTTCATACAGATCTTCTCCAGATCTTTGAGGTTTCAGGGCTGTCACTGGGCAATAATGCATTTCACATCCCTCCAAAGATTTTCCATTGACTTCAGGTCTGGAGACTGACTAGGCCACTACAGGACCTTGAAAAGAAACCACTGGAGCACTAAGCAGAGTTGGACATGACTTTGGGAGTGGAGGACACTTTAACTCCTGCAGTTTTGTTTGTATAGCAGTGTAGATTTTAAGAAAGAGTGATGTTGCTTTAAGACGTAGGAGCACAGTATGTCCGTGCCTGGTGTTTTACTGTGAGTAGGGTGGGGTTTATATAGGGGAGATAATTTTGTCTCTCTCTGTGAGGAGGGTGGGGACTTATCTAGAGGAGGTAAATCTGTCTATCTCCCTCTTTCTTTCACTGGATGAACTGGAGGAAACATCATCTCTGCAGTTTCAGGGAAGTATAATACTGGGGTTATCACTTCACAGCTGATAGGAGCACATTCACCTCAGACATCGTGTTTTAGTATAGTATCAGCTCTTACATCATATATGGGATTAATATTACCTCAGAAATTTATGTAGCCACCATGTTCCCTCATGTGGCTGCTACAATTTACCTCACACACTGCAGAGACAGCTCCTGTGTGACCTACCTGCAGACATGGCTGATATATCACATTACTGCTGTATTATAGTCTTCATGAGCTTTGGGTGCTACTGACTGTATAATATGAGAAACAAGGGCTGTGAGCAGATATCGGCCATGACACCGTGTCTGCCATTACCATGGTGGAGCTGGGCAGACACATGTACTAGACACTGGTGAGAGGAGAGCACTTGGGGGATGGTATATGTATGATAGGATAGAGCAGGGACATATACAGTGTTTGCCATTACTATGGTGGAGCTGAGCAGCCACATGTCCTAGACACTGGTGAGAGGGGACCAGTTGGGGGATGGTATATGCTTGATAGGACAGAGCATGGACACATACATACCATTACTATGGTGGAGCTTGGCAGGCATATGTATTAGAGACACCGGTTAGAGGGAAGCAGTCGGAGGATGGTATATGTATAATGATGAGTGGCTGGACTTAATGTCAATGCTGTGTATACTAACCCTGCTGTGTGCTGATTATTCCTTCTCCCCTTCCCATTTGTGGAGTCTTGTGACCTCATCTTTGCTATATACTGATCATCTTGTGTATATAGATTCAGTGCAACCAGGTTACTTTCACGGTATATGTGGTATCTGTGTAAAGGCTCCATCCAAATGTGCTGTATACTTATCATGAATACAGACATGGGGTACATGTTATCATTCCTCACTCTGCTATATATGTATCATGCTGTGTATAAAGATTCTGTGTATACAGGTTTTCCTCACTGTACATATAATCTGGACAAGACTTCATTCTTAGTGCTTTATTTCTGTAGTTATGGCAGCCATTAGCCCTCTTATATTGCATGCTGCCCTGCCTGATATATCCATCCTGTTTCTGTATATTGTCTCTCTCATATGTTACAGGATCGGTGTATACCCACCAAAGTGCTTATTTTATACTACTTAATGTAACACCTGCACTGGGAACTGTCAGGGCAGCTACTGTACTATACTGGGATTTACAGACACTAAGAAGAGCTTTGCAGCTGCTGTTAAACAGGGACCTACAGACATTAGCAGATTTTCCTCTGAGCTGCAGTGGACTACAGTTCCCAAGGACTCTTGGACTACAATTCCCAGGGATCCTTGTTTCAGTCAGATGACACAGCCTGGATTGGATGAGGAGGGACTTGGAGGGAGGAGCTGGGCATAAAGTGAAAGCAAGAATTCAGAGAAAGAAAAAGAGCGTGGCATCTTGCTGGGAGAGACTGAGCACGGTGGATTTGCATTGCATCACGCTGCAGGGTTGCTGTCCCCTCAGATATACCTGTGCTGCTGGAGAGAGCGCGGCTTTGTGTTACCCTCTGGAGCAAGTTGCATCAAGAGGAGAGGTGAGACCCCCCATAACACCCAGTGTACTGTGGTAGCCCTAAAGGGGTGTTACAGTGGAGGCACTGCTGAGATACAGAACTAACACAGGAGTATTTACTATGGAGACTTTAACAGAACGAGAAGTGTATTTGTGGTGTGAAGAGATGGATGTTCCCGCCAAACAAAGCTTTGCAGTGAGTGGTGAGCTCTGTGATGCATCTGATGAAGAGATACTGAAAATAGTTAACCGACTCACTGAACTTGCCCACCCTAAAGTGGTTGACCGCCGGAAGGAAAATGGGGAACAGTTACCCACAGCCCTGATTTCAACCGGGCAGATCTTGAGGAAAGAATACTTCCCATCCATGGTAGTCATGTCTTCAGAGTATGGTCGACAATGGCAGATCACTTGGCCTACTGAGTCCAAAGTTGAGACCCGGCAACAGGAATCAACCACTCAGCCTAGAAAGACTAGTATATATCCACCCTCTACTCCACCTAGATTCCGTCCTGAAGAGACAGCGGCCCCTGCTGATGTGCTTATGACAGCTATGGAAAAGTTAGTCAGTCAGTTTGCCAAGATGCAGCCAGAATGGAACTACCGTCGTCTAAGAACTTTCTTGGGTGCCCTCCTCACCCCTACTGGAGAAGAAGGATATGATACTTGGAGGGATGTCACTTTACAGTGCCTAGAAGAGTGGCAGTGCACTGATGCTGTAAAGAAGCAGAGAATAGTAGAGAGCTTGAAGTGTACTGCTATGGAGGTGGTGCAGGCTGCTTGGCGGAGCAAGCCTCCTGCAACTTATCAAGATTATATGAGTGCTTTAGAAGATGCTTTTGGATCCCCTGAAGATGCTACTGATCTACTCTATAAACTCCGTACCACCTACCAACAGCCAGATGAGAAGATGTCCGACTATCTATACTGACTAGATAAGCTGGTTCATAGAATAGTATCTAAAGGTGGCATCAGCCCTAAAGAAGTTGATCAGTGTCGCCTGGAACAAGTACTCAGAGGAGCTCTCACTCATGATCCAATTGCCCAGCGGATGAGGTCTTGTGATAGAGAAGATTCCTGGTTCTTTTCATGAGTTGCTTAAGGAAGTTCGGAAGGAGGAGGTTATTTTGGCCGCAAGAGAGAAGACATCCCCTCGGGTGACTACTGTTGCCTTGAAGCCAGCAGCCAACTGCCGAGAGATAGAACTGTTGAAAGTCATCGAGAAACAGGGGGAGCAGATTACACAACTGTTAAGTGCTCAGGCCAAGACAATACAGCGGCTACAAAGTGCTGCGGAGGTAGCTGAGAAGCAAACCCTGGTTTCAGGAAGAGAGAATGATGACCTCAGTAGAGTAGAGAGTAGGAAACCAGAAGGGTGCTTTGTCTGTGGGAGTCCAGGCCATATAGCTTGTCAGTTTAGAAATATAAGCTCGTGCACAGCCTAATAGTGAGGTGCCTGAGTAGGTTCAAATACCATAAAATGTAGTAAAAAAAATGGGCTTGGACTTACGGTGGATGCCGCGTCCCTTCAGACCACACACACAGGCTCCAGATCCTCTAAGGGCACTCGCCGGATCTCTATACAGTCCTGAGACACAGTCTGTGTCCACCATCTCCCATGAATCTACTGAGATTTCACAATCCTGGGGGTCTGCCTGATGTCGACCATATCTTACTACTGTGACTGAGGAAGGTCAGAATGTTAGGACCGAAACGTTTCTGTTGTTTATCGTGGACACAATTAAACCACTAACAAAAGTTAAGTTAGAGTGCCGAGTTTTTTTTACTACATATAGCTCGTCAGTGTCCGAAGAGGTGGAGCCCAAAGAACTCTTCACATCTTCCCCATCACCCTCAGAGGCAGTCGGGAAATGGGAAAGGGGGGCCAGTAGAACCCCATACTGAGCCCCCATCAGCAACTAAGACCTACTCTACCGCCCCATCCAATAGTGCATCATCGAAAACCCTGCCTGAAGGTTTAGTGGGACCATCCCCACATGTCCCCGCATATATCAATGGTCAACCTTGCACAGTATTACTGGATAGCGGGTCTCAAGTATCCATCATCTTTGAAGGATTATATAAGAGATATTTATCCAACGTGCCTCTGAAACTGTTGTCTGGTCTCGTGGTGTGGGGACTGAGGGAGCACAGCTACCCCTACAGAGGATACGTGTCCGTGATGCTACGATTCTCAAAGATTGTTGGAGTGGATAAAGAGATACCCATCATAGCGCTAATTTGCCAAGAGGCCGAGGCAGATGAGAGACCAACACCTGTCATAGTGGGAACAAATGCCAACATCTTCCGTACGTTAGCTCAGTGGTGTCGGGAAGTTGGGGGAGAAAATTACTCGCAGACCCTATCCATCCACCCAGTCTGCCTGGAGGCCTATGTGAGAAATGAGGAAGAAGAAGGAGGATGGATAGAGGTCCCTGCTCCTGAGGTGAAGGCTCTGTGCCATAGACATCAAGCTAATGTTCTCCCTATGCAGGGTTGTGCGGAATTCTTAGGAGCATACAGTGAAGCGCTCCCGTTGTTGTTCTGCTGAGTGACAAATGTAACCCCAGACTTTCTCCCTCAACTGACTTGTAATCAAGTCCAAAAGGCGCAGCAGGAGGATCGATCAGTGGGGGTAGTCCGATGGTGGGTTAAGAGGGGCTGGAGGCCCGAAAAGAATGCATTACGAACAGAGGAATCTGTCCTGCTGACTCGGCAGCTAGAGTCTCTGGTAATAAGAAATGGACTACTATACCGGGAGGCAAAGCGCCAGAAGGGAGGAGTCCGCCGACAGCTGGTGTTTCCCACCCGATTTTGGAGGATGGTCATGAAGTTCCTGCATGATGACCATGGACATCTTGGCATCAAAAAGACCACGAGTCTTGTGGCTGACCGATTTTACTGGCCTCGGATGGAAGCAGATATTGAAGAATACTGCAAATCATGCTCCCGGTGTGTGTTGAGAAAAACCTTGCCTTTGAGAACAGCCCCCCTTGTGAATATTACCAGTGATGGCCCACTTGAGCTAGTGTGCATTGATTTCCTCTCCATCGAGCCTGATGAAAGCAATGTCAGTAATGTGTTAGTGGTCACTGACCATTTCACCCGATATGCCCAAGCCTACCCCACCAAAGATCAAAGGGCAACTACTGTAGCAAAAACACTATGGGAGAAGTTCTTCGTGCATTATGGGCTGCCTGCCCACATTCATACCGATCAAGGAAGAGATTTCGAAAGTAGACTAATCAAGGAGCTATGCACCATCTGTGGGATCAAGAAATCCAGGACCACCCCGTATCACCCCCAAGGGGACCCTCAACCTGAGAGGTTCAACCGTACCCTTCTGAACATGTTAGGCACTTTGGATCCCAGGAAGAAGGGACAATGGAGCAGGCATGTGAGTCAGTTGGTTTATGCCTACAATAGCACCACAAATGAGTCAACAGGATGCTCGCCTTATTTTCTCATGTTTGGAAGAAAAGCCCGGCTACCAGTGGATATTAGTTTTGGGACATCATTTGACAATTCTAATGGGAAGACCTACTTAAAATATGTGTCCCAGCTAAAAGAAGATTTGAAAAAAGCTTACAGATTGGCAGAGCAGGCCTCTGGTCGATCAGGGAAGCGCAATAAGACTCGCTATGACTGTAGAGTTCGGGAACAGGTTTTACTGCCTGGAGATAGAGTCCTTATCCAACTTCTAGGTTTTCCTGGGAAGCACAAGCTTGCTGATCGGTGGTGTCCTGACCCTTATGTGGTGATGGAGAAGCTGCCTGGTGTCCCGGCCTACAGAGTGAAGCCCGAGAAAGGGGGTGGAGCTGTCAAAACCTATCATCGACACCATTTGTTGCCTGTGGGAAAAAACATCCCGTTACGGCCATTGCCAACCCAAGGAGGTCATACAACCCTTCCATGCAATAGGAGAAGTCATAGGTGTCAACAACCACCCCAGCCTGGAGTTGCTTCAGGAGGAAGTCACAGCGAGTTCGGGGATGAATGGGGACCCGACGGTCAATGGAGCTACAGATGGACTGAGGACCCATGCCCCATAGGCGAGGGCCCTGAAAACCAGACTCCTGAAGTGGAAGCACAAAAAAGGGACATTTGTCAGGAGGCGAGTGCGCTCTGCCCACCATTGGGGGAGAGTTCAGAAGAGGGACATTTATTAAATGAAGAGATCCAACTGGAGGAGCCCGTTCTTGACAGACAAGAATCGGGGGCTGAGGAGGGGGCCCCCTCAGTACAAAAAAACCCCTGCTACGTTATACTTGCAGGGTTGAAGTAGAATTAGAGTGTGATGTGTATATGACTTTGACAGAGCACAGTTACTTGTATTGCATGTTATTCTTTTAAATCCATCTAATTTATGCTGCATAGCAATAAACCTGTTAAACTGTTTTACTCCTGATTAGGGTTGAGCAAAACGGATCGTTCATTTTCATAAGTCGCCGACTTTTGGCAAAGTCGGCGTCTCATGAAACCGAGCCGATCCCTGTGTGGGGTCTGCCCTGCAGTACGCGACTTTCGCGCCAGTCGCATTTCAATGACGCTAAAAGCGCCATTTCTCAGCCAATGAAGGTGGACGCAGAGTGTGGGCAGCGTGATGACATAGATCTCAGTCCCCACCATCTTAGAGAAGGGCATTGCAGTGATTGGCTTACTTTCTGCGGCGTCACAGGGGCTATTAAAGGGGCGTTCCCGCTGACCGCCATCTTACTGCTGCTGATCTGAGCGTAGGGAGAGGTTGCTGCAGCTTCTTCGGAAGCAGGGATAGTGATAGGCAGGGTACATAAAGCCACAAACCGCTTGTGCTGTAGCGATTTCCACTGTCCAATACCACCTTTTGTTTGCAGGACAGTGGAAGCTACATTTGTTTTTCCTCAGCGCTGTAGCTCATTGGGCTACCCTAGAAGGCTCCCTGATAGCTGCGTTGCTTTGTGTGTACGCCGCTGTGTAAACCAACTGCTTTTTTCAAAGCACAAATCCTGTTTTTCCTTCCTTTCTGCACAGCTATCTTGTGTGTTTGTCCACACTTTTGTGTGCAGCAGTCCTTTTCAGCTGCCTGCCATACTTTTCTGAGATAACTGCAGGGAGATAAATATTGGCAAGTCTGCCTCCGTGCCATTGCTGTGTGTGGCATCTCTCTCTCATTGTGTGGCACCAAAAACACTGTGTAATACTTGTCCTTTTTTTTTTTTTTTCTAAATTCTCCCTTTTCCCAAAAAAAAAATTAGTGGGAGATAAATATTGTCAAGTCTGCCTCCGTGCCATTGCTGTGTGTGGCATCTCTCTCTCATTGTGTGGCACTGAAAACACTGTGTAATACTTGTCCTTTTTTTTTTTTTTTCTAAATTCTCCCTTTTCCCAAAAAAAAATTAGTGGGAGATAAATATTGTCAAGTCTGCCTCCATGCCATTGCTGTGTGTGGCATCTCTCTCTCATTGTGTGGCACTGAAAACACTGTGTAATACTTGTCCTTTTTTTTTTTTTTCCTAAATTCTCCCTTTTCCAAAAAAAAAAATTTGTGGGAGATAAATATTGTCAAGTCTGCCTCCGTGCCATTGCTGTGTGTGGCATCTCTCTCTCATTGTGTGGCACCGAAAACACTGTGTAATACTTGTCCTTTTTTTTTTTTTCCTAAATTCTCCCTTTTCCAAAAAAAAAATTTGTAGGAGATAAATATTGTCAAGTCTGCCTCCGTGCCATTGCTGTGTGTGGCATCTCTCTCTCATTGTGTGGCACTGAAAACACTGTGTAATACTTGGCCTTTTTTTTTTTTTCTAAATTCTCCCTTTTCCAAAAAAAAAATTAGTGGGAGATAAATATTGTCAAGTCTGCCTCCGTGCCATTGCTGTGTGTGGCATCTCTCTCTCATTGTGTGGCACTGAAAACACTGTGTAATACTTGTCCTTTTTTTTTTTTTTCCTAAATTCTCCCTTTTCCAAAAAAAAAATTTGTGGGAGATAAATATTGTCAAGTCTGCCTCCGTGCCATTGCTGTGTGTGGCATCTCTCTCTCATTGTGTGGCACCGAAAACACTGTGTAATACTTGTCCTTTTTTTTTTTTCCTAAATTCTCCCTTTTCCAAAAAAAAAATTAGTGGGAGATAAATATTGTCAAGTCTGCCTCCGTGCCATTGCTGTGTGTGGCATCTCTCTCTCATTGTGTGCCACTGAAAACACTGTGTAATACTGGGCCTTTTTTTTGGGGGGGGGGGTTAAATTCTCCCAGAAAAAAAAAAATAGTGGGAGATTAAGATTGGCATTTCTGCTTGAGTGCTGGGCCTGTGTGTGCCATCTGTCTCAAATTATTAGGCCACAGAAAACCTAGTGTGTAACATTGGGCCTGATTTTCCTTTCAGTGTCAGGCACCTATAAAGGTATACAGTGGGGCAAAAAAGTATTTAGTCATTCAGCAATAGTGCAAGTTCCACCACTTAAAAAGATGAGAGGCGTCTGTAATTTACATCATAGGTAGACCTCAACTATGGGAGACAAACTGAGAAAAAAAAATCCAGAAAATCACATTGTCTGTTTTTTTTATCATTTTATTTGCATATTATGGTGGAAAGTAAGTATTTGGTCAGAAACAAAATTTCATCTCAATACTTTGTAATATATCCTTTGTTGGCAATGACAGAGGTCAAACGTTTTCTGTAAGTCTTCACAAGGTTGCCACACACTGTTGTTGGTATGTTGGCCCATTCCTCCATGCAGATCTCCTCTAGAGCAGTGATGTTTTTGGCTTTTCGCTTGGCAACACGGACTTTCAACTCCCTCCAAAGGTTTTCTATAGGGTTGAGATCTGGAGACTGGCTAGGCCACTCCAGGACCTTGAAATGCTTCTTACGAAGCCACTCCTTCGTTGCCCTGGCGGTGTGCTTTGGATCATTGTCATGTTGAAAGACCCAGCCACGTTTCATCTTCAATGCCCTTGCTGATGGAAGGAGGTTTGCACTCAAAATCTCACGATACATGGCCCCATTCATTCTTTCATGTACCCGGATCAGTCGTCCTGGCCCCTTTGCAGAGAAACAGCCCCAAAGCATGATGTTTCCACCACCATGCTTTACAGTAGGTATGGTGTTTGATGGATGCAACTCAGTATTCTTTTTCCTCCAAACACGACAAGTTGTGTTTCTACCAAACAGTTCCAGTTTGGTTTCATCAGACCATAGGACATTCTCCCAAAACTCCTCTGGATCATCCAAATGTGCTCTAGCAAACTTCAGACGGGCCCGGACATGTACTGGCTTAAGCAGTGGGACACGTCTGGCACTGCAGGATCTGAGTCCATGGTGGCGTAGTGTGTTACTTATCGTAGGCCTTGTTACATTGGTCCCAGCTCTCTGCAGTTCATTCACTAGGTCCCCCCGCGTGGTTCTGGGATTTTTGCTCACCGTTCTTGTGATCATTCTGACCCCACGGGGTGGGATTTTGCGTGGAGCCCCAGATCGAGGGAGATTATCAGTGGTCTTGAATGTCTTCCATTTTCTAATTATTGCTCCCACTGTTGATTTCTTCACTCCAAGCTGGTTGGCTATTGCAGATTCAGTCTTCCCAGCCTGGTGCAGGGCTACAATTTTGTTTCTGGTGTCCTTTGACAGCTCTTTGGTCTTCACCTTAGTGGAGTTTGGAGTCAGACTGTTTGAGGGTGTGCACAGGTGTCTTTTTATACTGATAACAAGTTTAAACAGGTGCCATTACTACAGGTAATGAGTGGAGGAAAGAGGAGACTCTTAAAGAAGAAGTTACAGGTCTGTGAGAGCCAGAAATCTTGATTGTTTGTTTCTGACCAAATACTTATTTTCCACCATAATATGCAAATAAAATGATAACAAAACAGACAATGTGATTTTCTGGATTTTTTTTTTCTCAGTTTGTCTCCCATAGTTGAGGTCTAACTATGATGTAAATTACAGACGCCTCTCATCTTTTTAAGTGGTGGAACTTGCACTATTGCTGACTGACTAAATACTTTTTTGCCCCACTGTATGTAAATCCTACAGAAGTTTGAGTTCACATTATAAGTTGTTTTACAGTAACAAATTGTGTTACTTTGGTTACGTTTTGCAAGCAATGAGGAAGTCTAGTGGAAGAGGTCGTGGCCGTGGGTGGTCATTGTCAGCTGGTAATGATGGTAGTGGTGGTGGAGCATCAGGTGGTCGTGGTAAAAGCAGTACAGCACCTAAGTCTCGAGTTGTTGAGCCAGGTTCCTTGTCTGGCTACACAAGGCCTCGAACGCTCTCTTTTCTGGGAGTAGGAAAACCACTTTTGAAGCCGGAGCAGCAGGAACAAGTATTGGCTTTCATTGCTGACTCTGCCTCTAGCTCTTTCGCCTCCTCCTCGGAAAGTGCCAAATGTCAGAGCAGTGCATCGTCAGTGGATGCTCCCGGTCAGGGACAAGTCGCTTCCTTGTCTTCTTCACCCAGAACAAGAGAGAAGGATGCGTCAGGAGACACAACGGGTTACTCCATGGAGCTCTTTACACATACCGTTCCTGGGTTAGACAGTGAAACAGTTAACAGGCCATGTCCATTAGAAGTTGAATCGGACATGGAGTGCACAGATGCACAGCCACAGCCAGATTACTATGCTGTTCCTTTGATTCAGACCAGAACATTGCCCTCGCAGTGTACTGAGGCAGAATCAAACCCAGCGGAGACTATGGTGCCCCGTCACGGACGCTATACCACCGGCTTACACGGTGACACAGACGAAATCGCACACGAAATAGAAGAGGAGGTCATAGATGACCCAGTTGTGGACCCCGATTGGCAGCCATTGGGGGAACAGGGTGCAGGCGGCAGTAGTTCTGAAGCGGAGGAGGAGGAGCCGCAGCAGGCATCAACATCACAACAGGTTCCATCTACCGGGCCCGTATCTGGCCAAAAACGCGTGGCAAAACCAAAACCAGTTGGAGGACAGCGTGGCCATTCGGTTAAAGAAGCTCAGTCTGCAATGCCTGAAAAGGTATCCGATAGTAGAAAGAGTGCAGTCTGGCATTTTTTTAAACAACATCCAAATGATCAGCGCAAAGTCATCTGTCAAAAATGTTCAACAACCTTAAGCAGAGGTCAGAATCTTAAAAGTCTAAATACAAGTTGCATGCATAGACATTTATCCACCATGCATTTGCAAGCCTGGACTAACTACCAAACGTCCCTAAAGGTTGCAGCACCCTCGCCCAATGAAGCTAGTCAGCAACGCTACATCCCTTCCCTCCCTGTAAGCCGACCATTTCCCACACCACCTGCAGTATCTGTGCAGCTTTCGTCGCCAGGCCAAAGCAGTCAGGGAATCACCAGGTTAGTAGTAGGAAACACTGCATGTAGGGCACCGGCAAGAATACCATCTCCAACCCTCTCTCAGTCACCCATGTCCACCGGCACCACCGCTAGTTCCACGATCTCCAGCTCTCCAGTCCAGCTCACCCTACATGAGACTCTTGTTAGGAAAAGGAAGTACTCATCCTCGCATCCGCGTACACAGGGTTTGAACGCCCACATTGCTAGACTAATCTCATTAGAGATGATGCCCTACCGGTTAGTTGAAAGCGAAGCTTTCAAAGCGCTGATGGACTACGCTGTACCACGCTACGAGCTACCCAGTCGGCACTTCTTTTCTAGAAAAGCCATCCCAGCCCTTCAACAGCATGTTAAAGACCGCATCGTCCATGCAATTAGGCAGTCTGTGACTACAAAGGTGCACCTGACAACAGATGCATGGACCAGTAGGCATGGCCAGGGACGTTACGTGTCCATCACGGCACACTGGGTGAATGTGGTGGATGCAGGGTCCACAGGGGACAGCAATATTGGGACAGTTTTGCCTAGTCCACGGTCAAGGAAAGAGTTGGCTGTAGGCGTTCGCCCCCCCTCCTCCTCTTCCTCCTCCTCATGCAGAAGCGAGAGCTCGTCCACACACCCCAGTCGCACATCCACTCCATCCGCAGCTGCCACTGTTGCACACCAGGTGTGCCATTATGGGACAGCTAGTGGCAAGCGTCAGCAGGCTGTATTGGCAATGAAGTGTTTGGGCGACAACAGACACACCGCGGAAGTTCTGTCCGAGTTCTTGCAGAATGAAACTCAGTCATGGCTGGGCACTGTACATCTTGAGGCAGGCAAGGTTGTGAGTGATAACGGAAGGAATTTCATGGCTGCCATAGCCCTTTCCCAACTGAAACACATTCCTTGCATGGCTCACACCTTAAACCTGGTGGTGCAGTGCTTCCTGAAAAGTTATCCGGGGTTACCCGACCTGCTCCTCAAAGAGCGCAGACTTTGCTCGCATATCCGCCGTTCGCCCGTACACTCCAGCCGTATGCAGAACTATCAGCGGTCTTTGAACCTTCCCCAGCATCGCCTAATCATCGACATTTCAACAAGGTGGAACTCCACACTGCACATGCTTCAGAGACTGTGCGAACAGAGGCGTGCTGTTATGTTTTTGTGGGAGGATACACATACACGGGCAGGCAGTTGGATGGCAGACATGGAGTTGTCAGGTGTGCAGTGGTCGAAGCTACAAGACCTTTGTCAAGTCCTTCAGTGTTTTGAGGAATGCACACAGCTGGTTAGTGCAGACAACGCCATAATAAGCATGAGCATCCCCCTAATGCGTCTGCTGATGCAAAGTTTGACGCACATAAAGGAGCAGGCGTCTGCAGCCGAGGAAGAGGAAAGCCTTGATGACAGTCAGCCATTGTCTGGTCAGGGCTGTGTAGAGGACGCGGTAGCGGGCGAAGAGGAGGAGGAGGACGAGGAGGATGATGGGGATGAGTACTTTTTTAATGAGGAAGCTTCTCCTGGGCCAACAGAAATTAGTGGCGTTGCAAGGCCGGGTTCTGTTTTTTTAAGGGAGACAAGTGACGTAGATTTGCCTGTAACTGCCCCTCAAACCAGCACAACCGCAGATTTGCCAACAGGAACTTTGGCCCACATGGCGGATTATGCCTTACGTATCCTCAAAAAGGACCCACGCATTACTAAAATGATGAGCGATGACGATTACTGGTTGGCCTGCATCCTTGACCCTCGCTATAAAGGCAAATTGCAAAATATTATGCCACATGAGAACCTCGAACAAATCTTAGCAACCAAACAAGCTACTCTTGTAGACCGTTTGATTCAGGCATTCCCAGCACAAAGCGCCGGTGATGGTTCTCACACAAGCTGCAGGGGGCTACATGGCAGAGGTGTTAGGGGTGCACAGATCAGAAGTGGCGTTGGACAGAGGGGTTTTCTGACCAGGTTGTGGAGTGATTTCGCAATGACCGCAGACAGGACAGGTACTGCAGCATCTATTCAAAGTGACAGGAGACAACATTTGTCCAGTATGGTTACTAACTATTTTTCTTCCCTTATCGATGTTCTCCCTCAACCGTCATTCCAATTTGATTACTGGGCATCAAAATTAGACACCTGGCCTGAATTGGCAGAATATGCGTTGCAGGAGCTTGCTTGCCCAGCAGCTAGTGTGCTATCAGAAAGAGTATTCAGTGCTGCTGGTTCAATATTAACCGAAAAAAGGACTCGTCTGGCTACCCAAAATGTGGATGATCTCACCTTCATTAAAATGAACCACTCCTGGATTTCAAATTATTTTGCCCCACCTTTCCCGGCTGACACCTAGCTTTCCTATAAAAAGGTCTTGCTTGTGGACTGGTCTTACTGAGTGTTCCAATCTGTTAATTTGCAGCAGCTGTTTGTCCAGCATACGACATGTTTACACCTCCCCCAATGGGAAAAATCCCCCCCACGGGGCCGTTGTCTCGCCACTTGGCGCAAGCACCCGTTACAGTGCTGATTGTCTGAAGAGGCGGGTGTGCCCGCTTTTGGTCGACAGCATTGCCACTGGGTCCCTCATAGTACAATGTAGTGTCTCTGGCGGTGGTGGTGCGCACCCAACGTCAGACACGCCGTTGTAACATGAGGGGCCCTGGGGCGGTACCGCCGGCCACAAGAGAGTTCCCCCCCCAGCTCAAACTGTGCTGTACCACGTGCAAAATTATCTCGCACAGCTCCACCAATGTGTAGTCTATGCACTGACATCATTCAATGCCTGGCACTGACAAACAATACCAATTTGTTTGCATCTATGATGCTAGTTAAAGTAGTCTGGGTCAGTGTCCTATATTGACACCAGTAAATACTAATTTACTGCCAAATTACTTTGTCATAAACTCTGCAGATGAGCCCACCCCTGTACCTAAGCATGCCACCCTTTTTTTACTTATAGTTGTTTTGCGAGACATTAACATCTATTTGTTTTTTTGGAGTACTAACTGTGTCAGACACTCCTTGCAATACTCCTCCACTGACCACAATGCTGCCTGCCCGTGTATCCATGTAACCAATATAAAACTGCCATGAGCCTATTGTTTGTTATTTTAGGCCTTTGATAGCCTGTCTGCGGCCCCTACTTGCAATACTCCTCCACTGACCACAATGCTGCCTGGAGTGCCTGCCTGTGTATCCATGTAACCAATGTAAAACTGCCATGACTGCCTACTGTTTGTTATTTTAGGCCTTTGTGAGCCTGTCTGCGGCCCCTACTTGCAATACTCCTCCACTGACCACAATGCTGCCTGCCCGTGTATCCATGTAACCGATGTAAAACTGCCATGACTGCCTACTGTTTGTTATTTTAGGCCTTTGTGAGCCTGTCTGCGGCCCCTACTTGCAATACTCCTCCACTGACCACAATGCTGCCTGGAGTGCCTGCCTGTGTATCCATGTAACCGATATAAAACTGCCATGAGCCTATTGTTTGTTATTTTAGGCCTTTGATAGCCTGTCTGCCGTCCCTACTTGCATTACTCCTCCACTGACCACAATGCTGCCTGCCCGTGTATCCATGTAACCGATATAAAACTGCCATGAGCCTATTGTTTGTTATTTTAGGCCTTTGATAGCCTGTCTGCCGTCCCTACTTGCATTACTCCTCCACTGACCACAATGCTGCCTGCCCGTGTATCCATGTAACCGATATAAAACTGCCATGAGCCTATTGTTTGTTATTTTAGGCCTTTGATAGCCTGTCTGCCGTCCCTACTTGCATTACTCCTCCACTGACCACAATGCTGCCTGCCTGTGTATCCATGTAACCGATATAAAACTGCCATGACTGCCTACTGTTTGTTATTTTAGGCCTTTGTGAGCCTGTCTGCGGCCCCTACTTGCAATACTCCTCCACTGACCACAATGCTGCCTGCCCGTGTATCCATGTAACCGATATAAAACTGCCATGAGCCTATTGTTTGTTATTTTAGGCCTTTGATAGCCTGTCTGCGGCCCCTACTTGCAATACTCCTCCACTGACCACAATGCTGCCTGGAGTGCCTGCCTGTGTATCCATGTAACCGATGTAAAACTGCCATGACTGCCTACTGTTTGTTATTTTAGGCCTTTGTGAGCCTGTCTGCGGCCCCTACTTGCAATACTCCTCCACTGACCACACTAATGCTGCCCGTGTACCCCTGGAACCTATTTAAAAGTTCATAGAGCCTAGTTATATATTTTATTTACTATTAATAAGGCCATGATGGACTACTCTGTACCACGCTACAAGCTAACCAGTCGACACTTCTTTTGCGAGAAAAGCCATCCCAACCCTCCACCAGCATGTAGAAGACCGCATTGTCCATGCACTCTGGCAATCTGTGAGTACAAAGGTGCACCTGACAACAGACGCATGGACCTGTAGGCATGGCCACGGAAGATTACGTGTCCATTACGGCGCAATGGGTTAATGTGTTGGATGCATGGTCCACAGGGGACAGCCTACTAAGTCTGTCTGCAGTCCCTAATTCAAATTGCAAACAACAACCTATATAGAAAGAAACACCAGAGATAATAATTTTTATAAACTGAGGAAAAACACTATAGAAATGAACCCTTAAAAAATTTCCTTCAGACCAGATTATATTAAATAAAATATAATTTTTATTAAAAATAAATTGCAATCACAAAAAACATCACCAAAACGTATGGAAATTTTTATTATTATTAAAATTGTATAATCTACAACAGATATTTATTTATTAAGAATATAAAACATATATACACACACACACATGAGAAAAAAAATAAATAAATAAATAATCTTTAAAAAAAAAAATATATTTTTTTTATTTTTTTCCTTTTTTAAAATAATAAATAAAATATAAATAAATAATGATTGGATCATATACTACCACAGAGAGGTGGAGGTGGTAGAATAAATATCAATTTAATTAAATGGATAAACCAAATGATATGTACCATCCCAATGCATGTAAGCCCCCAATACAAACCACATACACCACATTTAAACAACCAAAAGTACCTCAGCTGCCAAACTGTCACACCACAATCATACACCCGATACATACAAACCCAGAACCACACCACACATACACACATCCCAAATGTCATGCCAACACATGTACAAGTGGGAACACGTGCTGATCACATACCAACATAAAAATTTAAAAAGCAAAAAAAAAAAAAAAAAAAAAAATTTAAAGATTTTTTATTTTTTTTTCCTCATGTGTGTGTGTGTATATATGTGTTCAGGCATGTGTGTGCATCTGTGATGTGTTTGTGGAAAAGCAGTATACATGGGCATTTATGTATGTAGTTTTGGTCATGTATGTGTGCCACAATATATTCCTAATGATTTTTTGGTCACATTTGGTGGTCACATTATGCATATAATTATGCGTGTTTTGCATGTAATTAATTATTTGTTTGTTTATAAATTATGTTTATATATTCATTTTATAACATCATTTTATAGATTTTACATTTATTATTATGACTTATGGTTTAATATTGTGCAAATAATGATTGATTTCTGCTGAAATCGGCTTTGTTTGGTGCCCTGGTTTATGATGGCTGCGGGGTTGTTGTGCGCCGATGTGCGCGTGCGCCGCTCCTGCTCTGTGGTTGGTTCCTAGGGATGTGTGTTGTCAACGGCGTCATATGACGCTCTTGGGAACGCACTTCCGGGTTCCGGACATAGTGGCGGCGGCGGCAGCATGCGTTACTTCGGCGCCATGTAATCATGACATCCCCTAATTAATCTAGCTGCAGCTGCTACACAGCTATATAAATAGCCCTCCTACCCCACTCACATCACTCCCTGATGAAGCAGTGAGCGAAACGGCGTTGGAGTGGTGTGTGCAGGGCAGTGGTACTCCTAACTGGTCAGTATTCATAATATATTTTGGCACATTTGGCAGCGCTTTTACTGGGTAATATAGAATTATTTGTTTTTTGTTTTTGGCTCACAACTTTTGTGGACATACTGGTTGTTTTGTATGCAATTTATTTTTTATTGCACTATTGCACTTTATTATGAATTGATTTATTTTGCTGCACACAATAGGTGTGTGTGTGTATATATGGATATACACATATTATTCACAAATTTATTTGACTGATTTTTATCACATATATTATTAAATTATTATTTGCTGCATTAGATATATTTTTATGTTTATTATACTGATCAGTTTGGATTTGCCCTGTCTTGCACATACGGGATTTTTATATATACATTTTTTTATCTATCCCTAAGTAAACCTCGATTGGAGGAGATACATATTATCTATAGTTGTATGTTTTATATTCTTAATAAATAAATATCTGTTGTAGATTATACAATTTTAATAATAATAAAAATTTCCATACGTTTTGGTGATGTTTTTTGTGATTGCAATTTATTTTTAATAAAAAATATATTTTATTTAATATAATCTGGTCTGAAGGAAATTTTTTAAGGGTTCATTCCTAATTCAAATTGTCCTCCACTGTCTAAATCGGAGCTTCCACCTTCAGGCTTTCGGCCTATAGTATCAGATATTAAACTGCATTTGGCCTTCAACTTTGGTTACGGCCTACTAACGGTGTCTGCCCCTGCCTGGTGTTTTTCCTCAAATAAATAAAGCTGAGCTTCAACCTTCTGGCTCTCATTAAGTGCTGTGTTTTTAAAAAATTGGTGGTTAGGGCCTACTAACGGTGTCTGCCCCTCCCTGGTGTTTTTCCTCAACTGAATAAAGCTGAGCTTCAACCTTCTGGCTTTCGGCCTATAGTATCAGATATGAAACTGCATTTGGCCTTCAACTTTGGTTACGGCCTACTAACGGTGTCTGCCCCTCCCTGGTGTTTGCCCTCAACTGAATAAAGCTGAGCTTCAACCTTCTGGCTTTCGACCTATAGTATCAGATATTAAACTGCATTTGGCCTTCAACTTTGGTTACGGCCTACTAACGGTGTCTGCCCCTGCCTGGTGTTTTTCCTCAACTGAATAAAGCTGAGCTTCAACCTTCTGGCTCTCATTAAGTGCTGTGTTTTTAAAAAATTGGTGGTTAGGGCCTACTAACGGTGTCTGCCCCTCCCTGGTGTTTTTCCTCAACTGAATAAAGCTGAGCTTCAACCTTCTGGCTTTCGGCCTATAGTATCAGATATGAAACTGCATTTGGCCTTCAACTTTGGTTACGGCCTACTAACGGTGTCTGCCCCTCCCTGGTGTTTGCCCTCAACTGAATAAAGCTGAGCTTCAACCTTCTGGCTTTCGACCTATAGTATCAGATATTAAACTGCATTTGGCCTTCAACTTTGGTTACGGCCTACTAACGGTGTCTGCCCCTGCCTGGTGTTTTTCCTCAACTGAATAAAGCTGAGCTTCAACCTTCTGGCTCTCATTAAGTGCTGTGTTTTAAAAAAATTGGTGGTTAGGGCCTACTAACGGTGTCTGCCCCTCCCTGGTGTTTTTCCTCAACTGAATAAAGCTGAGCTTCAACCTTCTGGCTCTCATTAAGTGCTGTTATTTTAAAAATTGGTGGTTAGGGCCTACTAACGGTGTCTGCCCCTCCCTGGTGTTTGCCCTCAACTGAATAAAGCTGAGCTTCAACCTTCTGGCTCTCATTAAGTGCTGTGTTTTTAAAAATTGGTGGTTAGGGCCTACTAACGGTGTCTGCCCCTCCCTGGTGTTTGCCCTCAACTGAATAAAGCTGAGCTTCAACCTTCTGGCTCTCATTAAGTGCTGTTATTTTAAAAATTGGTGGTTAGGGCCTACTAACGGTGTCTGCCCCTCCCTGGTGTTTGCCCTCAACTGAATAAAGCTGAGCTTCAACCTTCTGGCTCTCATTAAGTGCTGTGTTTTTAAAAATTGGTGGTTAGGGCCTACTAACGGTGTCTGTCCCTGCCTGGTGTTTGTCCTCAACTGAATAAAGCTGAGCTTCATCCTTCTTGCTCTCATTAAGTGCTGTGTTTTTAAAAATTGGTGGTTAGGGCCTGCTAACGGTGTCTGCCCCTCCCTGGTGTTTGCCCTCAACTGAATAAAGCTGAGCTTCAACCTTCTGGCTTTCGGCCTATAGTATCAGATATTAAACTGCATTTGGCCTACTAGTGTGGTTGGGCCCTTAAAACAGTGTCTGCTGCTCCTGGGTTTGCTACTCCACTGAACAAAGCAATGCCGCCTGTTTAGTCCTGTCCTGTTACCAATTTTGAACTGCATTTAGCCTACTTTATTATTTGGCCCTATATCTGTTTCCTCCTCATCCTGCCCATTGCCCAGCCACTGCTAGATGAGTCTGCTGGTACATTGACCTAGACCACTACATTCCCCTTGCACTCTACACAGCCAGAATCTGACCCTGCTGAAAGTAAGGTTCCCCTTCCCGCATGTTATACCACCTTACACAGGGACAAAGAGGAAGGTGCAGATGAAAGTGCAAGTTCCTTCATCAGGTGGGGGGCATACTCATTGGCGACGTCACTGGCACAGGGCCCCTCAGAGTACGCAAAAGTGTCGCTGCTGGTGGGAGGCGCCCCCGCCGTGCAAACACACCGCTGTACTTTGAGGGGCCCTGTGCCAGTGCCAATGCGAACAAGTGTGCCCCCCTGCTTGCTCAGGATCACAGCACTTGCAACGTTGAAATACTTTCCTCTCCCTGCTCCACCGCCGTGACGTAGTCCACGATTCCTGGGCCCACTAAAACCTTGAACCAGCCCTACCCCCCACAAATTTGCCAAATGACCCCCAAGTTCCATTGAACAACTATTATTATAAGGTTAATTAAGATTGACAAGCTTCAGAAACAAGAATGGATGTTTTTGGCATTAAAATGGGCACTGTAGGTGTTTTCCTGGCCTCCACTCATTGCCGACTATTCTTCCCCATTGACTTGCATTGGGTTTCGTGTTTCGGTCGATCCCCAACTTTTAGCGATAATCGGCCGACTGCACTCGACTCGACTCTGGACAAAGTCGGGTTTCACAAAACCCGACTCGATCTTAAAAAAATGAAAGTCGCTCAACCCTACTCCTGATCCCTGTGAGTGTGTACTGAGTGTGGCAGGGGCTTCCCGAGTCAGCCCCTGGCAGAAGATAATAGTCCTTCTGCAGTCCCAGGGAGAGCTCCAATCAAGATTCGGGTGCACCCAGTGTACCGTGGTAGCCCTAAAGGGGTGTTACACTAAGATGGTGGATAGCACAGGCCTGAGTGGATTACATGGAGCCTTAGCCTATATGTTTCATCATATATAAAATAAATATTTGGGAAGTAACTCAGCACAGGGCAGAGCGGTGAGTGGGGCACTAATAACGCAGCATATGGCGGGCAGTGAGTGGGCACTAATAACTCCACACATGGCAAGGCAGTAAGTGGGTACTCCTAGTGTGATGCTGCACCATGCTCTGAAGGACACATCTTGGGCCTATTTTTCAGCCCAGTCTCTCGTCTGTTGTATATGCTATATGTAGCGTGACTGACTGGGATACAGAACTTGCAGTCTTCTACACATACACCTATGGCTGCAGGCAGCTTATACTAGACCTACATATTATATTTCTTACTATTTATGTGCAGCTGGTGATTTGAGAGCTGTGTCTGTCTGTAACTGCTGTAGAGGAGCAGGCAGCTTCTTCTCATTTATTGTTGCAGCATATAGCATAACATTGCCCATCACTGACTATATCTGACCGTATGATGGGAGATTTTCCAGTATCAACCTGTTGTATACCTTGGCTGTAAACTATAACATATGTACATACATGGTGTTTCATCCTCACTTATATACATTTCAGGAACTGAATAAAAAAAAAAAAGTATTTGTTTGTTTTTCCTTTTTAGTGGGTCCTTGAAGTTGGTCAGTAGGGGTAACCATCTCCGGTATGGACCCCTGGTTTGGAGGGGTGACCATCGCAGTATGACCTCCTTGGGTTGAGGGGTAACCATTTCAGGTATGGCTCCCTTGTGTCGAGAGGTAACCATCTATTGGCAGAAAAGGAGGGAGTTTTTGAAGGAGGTTGCTTACACCAAAGGAAGATGGGGGAGCCCACTGCAGGGATGGGTGACTCATTGGTGTTAAGCGGGTGTTAAAATTGGAAACAGGTCCCCACTGAGAGAGGTCTCAGCGGGACATTTTTTGTATGGTCAACAGTCAGCGGGGCCCCCCTGGGCCGATTGTGGTGCAGCTGGGGGTGGCATGGTGGAGTTGTTTGTTGTTAAAATTGAAAACGGGTCCCTACTGAGAGAGGTGTCAGCGGTACATTTTTGGTATGGGCAACAGTTAGCTGGGTACCCCTGTGCTGGTTGCGGTGCGGCTGGGGGTGGCATGGTGAAGCTGTTTGTTGCAGTTTTGCAAAATGGTTGAACCTTCAATTCCCCTCCTCCTTTTTTCAGAGTCAAGTTAATGTTGTTTAATGTTATTCAGTGGAGGGGTAACATCTCGGGTATGGCCCCCTGATGTGGAGGGGTGACCATCACGGTATGACCACCTGGTGTCCAGAAGCATTTATAGCTTATAAGACCCTATTAGGGTAGAGTCTAGTGATGAGCGAATATACTCGTTACTCGAGATTTCCCGAGCATGCTCGGGGGTCCTCCGAGTACTTTTTAGTGCTCGGAGATTTAGTTTTCCTCACCTCAGCTGAATGATTCACATCTCTTAGCCAGCTTGATTACATGTGGGAATTCCCTAACAAACAGGCAACCCCCACATGTATTCAGGCTGTCTAGCAGCTGCAAATCATGCAGCTACGGCGACTCAAACATAATCTCTGAGCACACCCAAAATACTGGTAGAACACCCGAGTATGCTTGGAAATCTCGAATAACAAGCACACTCGCTCATCACTACTAATCACATCTAATGATTTTCTATCGTTCCGCATTACGACCTGCGGCACAGAGACGCAAATGTTTCCAAATGAGTTGAATTTTTTGTTATAAGTTGATAGCAACTCTCTTACCTTAAAATTTATTTTCAGTCTCAAGCACCATTTGGCATGCAACTTGTCGCATCTTGGCTGGCTTATTTTACAGCCAAATCAGAGTTCTAAAATAGTTGCACGACAGCAATCCGCAGAGAAGACGCCCAAATGTTTTTTGCTGCTTGACTTTTCTGAGAATTGCTGTTGCGTGACAAATGACTACCTGCAGCCATAGCTTTACTGAAATGGAAAGTACTGCGGAACATGTTGGTTGTTATAGAAACAAGATTATAGTTACCGGTATTATTTAGTGGGTCAACACTAAATTATTATTATTATTGAGTGGGTCTCTGTAAGCACACGTTTAAGGCAGCTTATCATGTTCCTTAATCAAAATCCTTTTACAGTATATATATGCCATTCACTATTTCTCTGAACATAATTCTCCATCAAACTCCACCGTACCCAAAAGCACTATAACTATTGGCCGGTGACTAGCTCATGCAGCCTTTATATATCCCCCATTCCCTCAAGATGGCTGGACCATCATTGTAAATAAGCACCTGTACTTTGTGTCACCCCCACCTCACTGTAGATTGTAAGCTCTTACGGGCAGGATCATCATTGTTTTTGCTTTAATTATTGTATTATCTTTAACTATGTTACTTATGACTGCTGTATACGAACCTCTGAATTGTAAAGTGCTGCGGAATATGTTGGCGCTATATAAATAAAGATTATTATTATTACAGAAAGTTGAACTGGATGGACTGAAGTCATTCTTTCAACTGTTATTTTTACTGAACTGAGATAGAAATACACTAGCATATTATATACAAGTTTTTTTCATATAAAAAAATAAAATTAGCAATACACATGGAAAAATGCGCAGGAAAAATATTCGAAATATTTAACATGTCTTATTTATGGCAATGTAGAACCATTGCTTTTCCAATTGTCTTCTATGGAAATTGATAAGAATACAGAACACTTACGTTTTAAGTGTTGTACATGTTCATTTTTTACAGCTGTGCAAATTCCTTATGTAATAGCCAATAGTTTTATTGGCACCATTGATTGTTTTGCCTATTAAAAACGGAATCAGCAGAAATAAATGGTTATGTACAAACTTTGAATTTTTATATTACTATAATAAAAATTTAGGGAGGCCTCTTAGCATATAGCCATTTCTGAAAGAAAAATAAGGACATAATGGATTAGATCTACTATGACTAGTGCACCAGAATTCTGGCTTGTAATGATAAAAAAAAATTCTAATGGTATATGCCACATTTTTAAAGTCCTTTTGATGCTTTTTTTGTGTCTTGTTAAATGACACAAGTTGTACAGTGGCATATAAAAGTGATGCAAAGTTCCCTTAGTGTCCTCTAACTTTGTGTCAAAAAACAGAAGCCATGGGTTCTTGTAAGCAGATGCCTAGCACTCTGAAAATGAAAATGGTGGAGGCCTACAAAACAGGAGAAGGCTTTAAAAGATAGTAAGGCATTTTCAATTTGCCCTTTCCTCAATTTGAAATTTATTTAAGAAGTAGCAGTTAACAGGAACAGTGGAGGTCAAGATAAGGTCTGGAAGACAAAGCAAAATTTCAGTGAGAGCTGCTCATAGGATTGCTACAGAGACAAATCAGAACCTGTAATAATTATAGGGGATAACTCAGGAGACTCTTTGCGTGGAACAAGACAACTAGAGGACACAGTTTTATAAGTGATAAAGTCTATATTATCACACGGTGATTCAAACAGGTGCAGAGAGAAACTCAAGTCCACAACACTTGGTGCAAATAATAAACACAGCTTAGCAGTCTATAGGAAACTTCAGAGGAAAATGCAATGAAGCAGAAAGTCTATGAAGCACAGTTATTCTTGAGGATACTTGACACAAATAAATCCTTGTCTTAGTCCAGGCACAGATAGATATGCTTATTAGGCAGTTCAAATCATATCTTAGCTCAACCAGGGAGGCCTGGTTAATAGTCTCAGGTTATTGTAAAGCAGCAACAGCTTACATGACCAGCAAATGCAGATGGAAGTAAACACGAACAGCAGATGAAGGAGGATTACTGGAAACTTGTGTATGCAGCAGGAACTCAGAGCAGAGTAGCAGGATCACCACACAGGTTCACAGGAGCAGGTGTATAGCCAGGGAGTAATCAGAGGTCAGGAGCTGGATGCAAGGCAGAATACTCTAGCACAGACTGAAGGCTGGGGTGGAGTTTTATAGCAGGAGACACAGTGCACATGAGACCAAAGACGCCATCTTGAAAAAGGGCAGTAATGCACAAAAGGTAAAAAATGTTCAGAGTCCTGACAGAACCCCTGCTTGACTGCAAAAGACCTTCAGAAAGATTTAGCAGATTCTGGAGTTGTGGTACATTGTTCTACCTGCTCAAATATGGCCTTCATAAAAGAGTCATCAGAAGAAAACCCCTCCTGCATTCATACCATATAATTTAGGGTCAGAAGTATACAAAATAACATGTCAACAAGCCTGATGCATTTTATAAATAAGTCCTGTGCAACTATGAGGTTAAATAGAACTTTTTGGCCACAATGATCAAAGTTATGTGTGGCGAGAAAAGGGCACAATTTCAGGAAATGAACATCTTGACAACCATTAAGCATGGGGTGGATCAATCATGCTTTGGAGTAGCAGTTAATGACACGAACATTTCACAGGTAGAGGGAAGAATAGATTCAATGAAATTTCGACAAATTTTTGGATGCAAACACCACCAACTGTATAAAAGCTAAAGTTGAAAAGAGGATGGCTTCTACAAATAGATAATGTCAAAATACTCAAACTACCTCAAAAGGAGCAAGCTGGATGTTTTACAAAGGCCCTCACAGTTCCCTAATCTGATCATCATTCAAAATTGGTGGCTAGACCTCAAAATAGCAGTTCATGCAAAACGACCCAAGAATCTCTCAGAACTGGAAGAGTTTTCAAGGAAGCATGGATGACAATGCCTCAAAGAAGAATTGAAAGACTCTTGGCTAGCTACAAAAAGCATTTACAAGCTGTGATACTTTCAAAAGGGGGTGCTACTAGATACTAAGCATGGAGGATGCCCAAACATTTGCATCTGCCCATTTTCCTTTTTGCAGTTTTTCAAATACAAAAGATGAAAATATATTTTTTTGGCCTAAAATACAAAGGAAATGTATCATAATTAAGTTTAGGCCTTTTACAAATCATTTCATCTTCAACTTGCTTAACTATTCACAATAACAGTAATTTTGACCAGTGGTGCCCAAACTTTTACCACTGTAAATGCAGCATATTTATTAACTTCTTAACTAAACGAGCACATTTTCATTTTTGCGCTTAAGTTTCTTCCTTCCCTTTTTCCAATAGCCATACATGTTTTCCATTGTATTAAGTAGTACACGGGCTTGTTTTTTGTGGGACAGGTTTTATTTCAATGACACCATTCACTTTACTGCATTTTCAACAGCACTGTACATGGATTGTCACTAGAGAAGAGCAAATCAGTTTTAGGTGAATTGAATTTTACACTAAAAATAAAAGATTGGTTTCACCTATATCCAGTTGTTTTGTGACTCACTTCAGGTGACTCCAGCAAGAGTTTAAGAAAAGTCCAGTTGTCTGTTTTGGTCAAGATCTCATGATATCATGATATTGCATGAGGCCTAATTACTGCGTTGCACATTACTCCCTGTCCCCAATGGGGCTCATAATTTACTTTCCCTATTTTTCACTCAGTGAAGTTCACAATTTACTGTCTCCATTTTTCACCCTAGTCCCTGCGCCTGTCCAAGTGGGGCTCACAATTTACTTTCCCAATGTTTCACCCCTGTCTCCAGTGGATCTCAATATTTGTTTTCCCTATTTCATATGAAGCCTATTGACGACTTAGTTTATTTTTGCAGTGTGTCAGAAAATCCATGCAAACATAGGCAGAACCTACAAACGCCATGCAGATGTTGCCATTTGTCAGAGTCAAACCCAGGACCTAAGCGCTGCAATCAGCAATGCATGAGGTATCAGGGTCTGGGGCAGCATTTACAGCTTTGAATTGAACGTCAAATTAAGATGATGTGGGTGAGGGATTGCTGTAGGCCTGCTGTGCTGGGATCCCTAAAACCACATGAAACAGCTCAACCTGCTTTCATGCTCAGCCACACTCAAGTAACACAAATATAAGTTTCGTAGACTACTATTGTCAGAAAAATCTAAGGATAGTAACACGGGTAGTTGACTCAAAGGAAGTGGAGGCCTGCTGGTCTCAGGGGCCTACTGCTACAGGCAACACACATGAAGGAGACCCAACCAGGAGTCTACACATTTACAAAAATAGTGGCAGACACCAACAAAGTGGCATCAATTTCACCACTAGTGTTGAGCATTCCGATACCGCAAGTATCGGGTATCGGCCGATACTTGCGGGTATCGGAATTCCGATACCGAGATCCGATACTTTTGTGGTATCGGGTATCGGTATCGAAACAACATTAATGTGTAAAATTAAGAATTAAAATAAAAAATATTGCTATACTCACCTCTCCGACGCAGCCTGGACCTCACCGAGGGAACCGGCAGCGTTCTTTGCTTAAAATGCGTGCTTTTACTTCCTTCCATGACGTCACGGCTTGTGATTGGTCGCGTGCCGCCCATGTGGCCGCGACGCGACCAATCACAGCAAGCCGTGACGTAATTTTCAGGTCCTCAATGCCTAATTCTACGCATTCAGGAATTTAAAATTACGTTCCGGCTTGTGATTGGTCGCGTCGCGGTCACATGGGCGACGCGACCAATCACAAGCCGTGACGTCACGGGAGGCAGGAGACGCGCGCATTTTTAAAATTACGTCACGGCTTGTGATTGGTTGCGTGTGGCCCATGTGACCGCGACACGACCAATCACAGCAAGCCGTGACGTAATTTCAGGTCCTCAATGCAGAAATATTTTAATTCTTTCTTTTACACATTAATATGGATCCCAGGGCCTGAAGGAGAGTTTCCTCTCCTTCAGACCCTGGGAACCATCAGGGATACCTTCCAATACTTGAGTCCCATTGACTTGTATTGGTATCGTGTATCGGTATCGGATTAGATCCGATACTTTGCCGGTATCGGCCGATACTTTCCGATACCGATACTTTCAAGTATCGGACGGTATCGCTCAACACTATTCACCACAGAAGAAATAGTATAATAGGGAAGCGACATAGTTTCCATGACAGCCAACCCAGCAGATGGACTGCCAACAAGGAGTATTCACATTTCCAAAAATTAGGGTCCGCCCCCACCGAATTGGCATCAATATAAGCAGAGTAGAAATAGTATAATGAGGAGCGACATCTCTTCCACTACTTCCAACGCAGCAGATGGACACCCAACCAGGAGTGTTCACATTTCCAAAAATTAGGGCCTGACACTACCGAATTGGCATCAATTTCACAAGAGTAGAAATAGTACAATAGGGACAGACATCTCTTCCACAACATGTTAGGGCATGTTAGGTTAGGCTATGGGTTGAACTAGATGGACTTACAGTCTTCCTTCAACCTTAATAACTATGTAACTATGTAACTATGTAACTACAGCAACCCAGAAGATAGAGACCCAGTCTGGAGTCTTTAAATTTAAAATAATTAGGGGCAGACTCCACCAAAGTAGCATCAACTTCACCAGAGTAGAAATAGTGTAGTGAGGAGCAACAGGTCTTCCACTACAGCCAACCCAGAAGAAGGACACCCAACCAGGACTGTACACATTTCCAAAAATTTGTGGCAGACAAAAATAAAGTGGCATCAATTTCAGCACAGTAGAAATAGTATAATGGGGAGCGACATCTCTTCCACTGCAGCCAACCCAGCATATGGACACCCAACCAGGACTGTACACATTTCCAAAAATTAGTGGCAGACACCAATAAAATGGCAACAATTTCAGCACAGTAGAAATAGTATAATGTGGAGCAGCATCTCTTCCACTACAGCCAACCCAGCAGATAGACTCCCAACCAGGAGTTTTCACATCTCCAAAAATTAGTGGCAGACACCTATAAAGCGGCATCAATTTCGACACAGTAGAAAGAGTATAATGGGAGCGACATCGCTTCCACAACAGCCAACCCATCATATGGACACCCAACCAAGCGTGTTCACATTTAAAAAAATTAGTGGTAGACACCAACAAATTGGCATCAATTTCACGAGAGTAGAAATAGTATAATAGGGACCGATACATCATCCAGTACAGCCAACCAAGCAGATGGACAACCAACCAGGAGTTTTCATTCTTCAAAAAATGAGGGCCTGACACCACCGAAGTGTCATAAATTTCACGAAAGTTTAAATAGTATAATAGGGGCTGACACGTCGACCACAACAGCTAACCCAGCAGATGTACACCAACCATGACTGTTCACATTTTCACAAATTTGTGTTAACATCAGCAGTAGCAACAGCAGGCACAGAAGCCACACTAAAGGTATCACAGAGTGCAGTTACGCAAGATCAATGCAGCACACTAAAAATTTCAACATCGCCTAGTCTGTACAGTCTGTAATTGGGGTGCAAAAGTCCATGGAGATCTATGACTTGTTCTTCTTGATGAAAGTTAGGTGGTCTACATTTTCAGAGGACAGCAGGCTGTGTTTATTCATCAGGACACCATCGGCAACGCTGAAGACACGTTCTGAGAGAACACTGGCTGCCGGGCATAATAAAACCTCCAAGACGTAAGAGGCAAGCTCGGGCAACTCATCCATTTTTGAAGACCAAAATGTGAAAGGGACCAAACTCTCCCTGATAGTATTGATATTCAGTTCTAGATACTCCTGCACCATCCTCTCCATTCGTTCACTAAGTGTCAGACTTGGACTCTGTTGTGCTGGTGCATGAGCTGGTATAAAAAAGGGTCAAAGGAATCACAGAAATTGCTTCCGCCACTTACACTACTGCTGTTGCTAATGCTTTGGCATTGATGAAGTGACATGCTGGAGGTTGGAAAGGTGCGATGCACACTGTGTGCCTCACTGTTGTCTTGGGGTAAACCTCTCTGAAGGGTGTGTAAAAGCGTGTTTTGATACTCCAGCATTCACAGCTCCCTTTCCAGGGTGGGAAGCATCTGGCAAAATTTTGTCTTATAATCTGGATCTAACAGAGTGAAAACCCAGTAGTCAGCACAATTTCGAATCGTAACAATACGGGGATTATGTTGCTCTTCCATGATGTCCAAGCTCATGCTGTGGTGGTGGCTGGCTAATACTGATGCTTGCTTACTCCATCCCCTCCTGCCAACCATGAACAACAGAGAGGGGATGATTATTGTCACAGCTGTCGGGTGACCCGGGACCAGGGGCTCCTTCCCTGTCCCTAACACTAGGGGACACCCTAGCTCGCCCTGCTCCACGGGATACTTTACATGGTGTAGATGATGAGACCTCCATCCTTGCCTTATCTCCTGATTTAACCCTCCGTCTGTTTTCTTCCCCCACCAAGGGAAGAGGGGGCGCTACTGTGCACTGTAGTACACCAACCCAACAAACAAGGCAACACAGACAAGGGTTAACAGAAAACTTGAGGCATACAAAATATTCACTCACATGTAACAGAGGAATGCACCGGGGTGTGAAGGTAGGGGAGTAAACCAAAACAGAGAAAGATAATGAATTACCACACATACAAACCAAGCAACAGTCACTAATAACTCCTTCAACTCTCCTTCTCATATGTACTCTCCCACCGTTAGCCATGCAGCAAATGCTTGCTCTGACAAGGATTTGTAAGGGAGTCCAGATTATAAAGGGGAAGGGAGTAGCTAACCAAGCTCAGCTGTGAACACAGGGATTTCCAATTAACCCCTGTTCTGCCACAAGAAATAAACACATTTAAAATAAAGGAAGTGCTTTTTCTCAGAAGACGCTGTGGTCACACTGTGGCGCTAACCTGTGACAGTACCCCCTCTTCTAAGAGGGACCTCCATACTCTCAGGACCAAGCCTATCATGGTGTGCCACGTGAAAAGCCCGGACCAGTCTAGCTGCATGAACTTAAGATGCTGGTACCCACAACCTCTCCTCAGGACTACCCCCTTCAATGTACCAGATACTGCAGCAACTGATGAACAACACAAGAATCCAAGATCTTCACAATCTGATACTCCAAGTTTCTATCGACAATGACAGAAGACAGTGGTAGAGGTCATGGTACTGACCGATAAACTTGGGACTGAGTTTTAAAGATGAAACCTTCAGCCTATCGTTCCTAGAGGACAACCACACCAATTCATCAACACACAGGTACGGACCCATCAAAGTCTTCGTTCAGCCACACTCTTATATTTGGATCCCATCTTCCTCAAATTATTTGTAACCCCCTGCCATATGGTCATAATAGAAGATGAAAATCGTTGTTCTTCCGGTAATCTAGAAGGGTGATTACTAGTGTTGAGCGATACCTTCCGATACTTGAAAGTATCGGTATCGGATAGTATCGGCCGATACCCGAAAAATATCGGATATCGCCGATACCGATACCAATACAAGTCAATGGGACTCAAGTATCGAAAGGTATCCTGGATGGTTCCCAGGGTCTGAAGGAGAGGAAACTCTCCTTCAGGCCCTGGGATCCATATTCATGTAAAAAATAAAGAATTAAAATAAAAAATATGGATATACTCACCCGTCCGGCGACCCCTGGACCTTACCGCTGTTAACCGGCAGCCTCCATTCCTAAGAATGAGGAGTTTAGGACCTTAGATGACGTCGCGGCTGACGTCGCGGCTTGTGATTGGTCGCGTGACCGTTCATGTGACCGCTCACGCGACGTCATCGCAGGTCCTAAGCTCCTCATTCTTAGGAACGGAGGCTGCCGGTTAACAGCGGTAAGGTCCAGGGGCCGCCAGACGGGTGAGTATATCCATATTTTTTATTTTAATTCTTTATTTTTTACATGAATATGGATCCCAGGGCCTGAAGGAGAGTCTCCTCTCCTCCAGACCCTGGGAACCATACACTGGGAGCTTCCGATTCCGATATCACAAAAATATCGGAACTCGGTATCGGAATTCCGATACCGCAAGTATCGGCCGATACCCGATACTTGCGGTATCGGAATGCTCAACACTAGTGATTACTATTAAATGAACTAAACTGAGAATGGAACTCATATGCCCCAAAAAATGGGGACTTAGGATTCCTGACAATGATTATTTACAGCGAATTCAGCTAACTGTAAATAGGTAACCCAAGCCTTCTGATTTTCAGATACAAAACACCTAAGGTACGTCTCTAGATTCTGGTTAACCCATTCAGTCTGCCCATTAGCCTGTGGGTGAAAAGTGGTAGAAAAAGACAAATGAATCCCCAGATGGGTACAAAATGCCCCCCAAAACTTGGAGACAAACTGCACCCCCGATCAGAAACAATACTGGTTGGGATCCCATGCAATCTAATTATTTCCCTGACAAAAACTTGTGCCAAGGATTTGGCATTTGGTAAAGCTGGTAAAGTGATAAAATTAGACATTTTGCTGAATCCATCTACCACCACCAGTATTACAGTATTCCCTTCCGACACGGGAAGATCTGTGTTAAAATCGACCGACAAGTGAGTCCATGGTCTACTGGTAATCTCCAATGGTTGGAGAGCCCCAGACGGACGTGTATGAGAGGTCTTAGAATGCGCACAGACACTGCAGGCTGCTACATACTCCTGGACATCCTGATGAGCACCTGGCCACCAAAAATGTAGAGTAAGCAGATCAGCGGTGGCTTTATTACCCGGGTGTCTGGCCAACAATGAATTGTGATGTTCGCCAAGGACTCTAAGATGGAGATTAAAAGGTAAAAACAGTTTACCAAGTGGACAGGCAGCAGGAGCGTCCCCCTGAGCGTCAACAACCTCTCTTCCAGGGTCGGAGCATTTAGACGCCATAACCACCCCTTTTTGAAGAATAGGTACTGATTCACACTTATCTCCTCCCTAGGAAAGCAACAGGATGAGGCTTCTGCCTATATGTGACAAAAAAGTTAAACCTGGTAAAGAACAATGCCCATCTTGCCTGTTGAGGTGTTAGATGTTTTGCCTATTCTAAACATACAAGATTCTTATGATCTGTGATTACTATAACTGGGTGAACCTCTCCCTCCAAAAAATGATGCCACTCTTCAAAAGCCCATTTGATAGTCAAGAGTTCCCTGCTACCAATCTCATAATTTTTTGCAGCAGTTGACAGATTTTTAGAAAAATAAGCACATGGTTGCCATTTACCAAGAGATGCACCATGTGACAATACAGCCACCACTCCCACCTCAGACGCATGGACCTCAACAATGGGCTGAGAGATGTCAGGCTGTATAAGAATCAGCACAAGAGAAAAACACCTCTTCAATGTATCAAATGCCTTCCTGACAGGACTGGACCACTTGGAGAAGTCCATCCCCTTCCTGGTCATATTTGTAAGAGGTTTGGCAACTACAGAAAAGTTCTTTATCAATTTACAGTAGTAGTTGGCGAAACCTAAAATCATTTGTAACGCCTTCAAATCCTCAAGATGATCCCAATCCAATACCGCTCGATACATGTGAAAACCGATGGAAGAAAACACATATCCTAGGAAAAGGATCTACTCAACTGAGAACATACACTTCTCAGGTTTGACATATAATTTATTGCCTCGGAGTATACATAAGACCTGCCTGACATGTACCTGATGTGACTCAAGGTCAGGTGAATAAATTAATATGTCATCCAGATAGATAACTATGAATCTGCCTACCAGGTGACTAAAGATGTCATTTATAAAGTGTTGAAAGACAGCGGATGGGTTCGTCAGCCCAAAAGGTATCACCAGATTCTCAGTGTCCCTTGGGCGTATTGAATGCTGTTTTCCACTCACACCCTCTTTAATGCAGGTGAGATTATTTATACCCCCCCTGAGGTCCATCTTAGAGAAGTATTTTGACCCTACAATTTGGATAAAGAGGTCTGGAATGAGAGGGATCAGATAAGGATCACAGGCAATGATTGCATTGAGTTCACGGAAATCCAGGCAAGGGTGTAACCCCCCATCTTTTTTCTTTACAAAAAAGAACCCCGTGGCAATGGGGGATGAGGATGGTTTGATATGACCCTTAGGCCATGTGCACACGTTCAGTATTTTTCGCGTTTTTTTCGCGTTTTTTCGCTATAAAAACGTGATAAAAATGCGAAAAAAACGCTAACATATGCCTCCCATTATTTTCAGGGTATTCCGCATTTTTTGTGCAAATGTTGCATTTTTTTCCGCGAAAAAATCTCATCTCGGAAAAAAAAGCAACATGTTCATTAAATTTGCGGAATTGCGGGGATTCCGCACACCTAGGCATGCATTGATCTGCTTACTTCCCACACGGGGCTGTGCACACCATGCGGGAAGTAAGCAGATTATGTGCGGTTGGTACCCAGGGTGGAGGAGAGGAGACTCTCCTCCACGGACTAGGCACCATATAATTGGTAAAAAAAAAAGAATTAAAATAAAAAATAGTCATATACTCACCTTCGATGGCCCCCGGAGTGTTCCCGCCTCTCAGCGCTGCATGCTCTCTCTTCCGTTCCTATAGATGCTCTGTGTGAAGGACCTGCGATGACATCGCTGTCTTGTGATTGGTCGCATGACCGCTCATGTGACCGCTCACGTGACCGCGACGTCATCGAAGGTCCTGCACACACCATCTATAGGAATGGACGCCGCTGAGGAGATCGGCTGTCTGCAGAGGGTGAGTATAACCATTTTTTTAATTATTTTTAACATGATATCTTTTTACTATTAATGCTGCATAAGCAGCATCTATAGTAAAAAGTTGGTCACACTTGTCAAACAGTATGTTTGACAAGTGTGACCAACCTGTCAGTCAGTTTTCCAAGCAACAGTTAACAGTCTAACACAGTGCTCCCCAACTCCGGTCCTCAAGAGCCACCAACAGGTCTTGTATTCAGGATTTCCTTAGTATTGCACAGGTGATGGAATTCTTGCCTTTCCAGATAATGCAATTATCACCTGGGCGATACTAAGGAAATCCTGAAAACATGACCTGTTGGTTGCTCTTGAGGACTGGAGTTGGGGAACACTGGTCTCACACCTCAGTGTGCATGGCCCCCACCTAAAGCTGCAAGTCTCGGATGACTTGAATAAAATGCCCCTGTCTCAAGGGGGAGAAGTCGTTGGCGACTATAGGTATAGGTCTGGACAGAGTATGTGGGATGAGACCTTGGACCTGGACAAACCTAGCATCGATCAAAATAAACCCCACCCCACTGTCCAGAAATGCAGACATGTCCACCTTAAACCTACCCAGGTGGACTACAATTGGTAGGAAAAATTGTGTATTTCACACGGAGGTGATGAGGGCACCCGGGCTGCTAACCTCCCTGCAACCCAAACCCACTAGTTTTCCTGGCAGTTGTTTATCATGTGATCGGAAGGGACACATGCCCACAAAATGGCCCTTTTTACCACAATTGAAACACACACGCTCCTTACGCTGGACAAAAGGTAATTTACCAGAGTTTTGTGCCACCACCACCTGCATGGGTTCCACAGTAGGCTCAGTGCTGACCTTCCTTTACCCTGGATCTCCTGCACACAGAGGTGACTCCCTATGTCTCTGGCAATTACTTCTTGTAAAAATATTCACAACTTAGTGTTTGTTTCAGAAGTATATAAAATACTCCTGCATAACCCCACAAAGATTAACACAGTAGTGGATTACCATATTCAATGGGGTACTATTGACAAAAAAAATGAAATAGTACCTCATCAAGACGGACCCCATTACGCCCGTGTTCTATATCCTCCCAAAAATCCATAAGCAGTTAAATAAACCTCCAGGTCGACCCATAGGATAGATTCTGTAGAGGAGACAATCTCCCTTCGCCATAGTACTAGAGCGGATCTTAACACCTCTAGTCAAAAAGACAAAATTCTTTCTGTTGGATACCAATGATTTCCTATGCCTCATTCAATCTTTGGGCCCTTTACCCTCCTCCTCCATTCTTGTCACATGGGACATTAACGACCAATATTCTTCCGTTACTCACAAAAGAGGCCTTGAGGCCACACACAGATTATTCATGGAAGCTAATGTGGATATCAAAATTACAGTGATTTATTCTGACCTTTTAAAACTAGTTCTAAAAGAATTTTTTTTCCTTTTTCAAGATGCAGCACATATTTTGTCCAGACCTACGGGACTGCAATGGGATTGAATGTAGCGCCCCCTATGCAATTGCATATATGTCATCATTTGAAGATGATCATGTATATACGCATCACCTCTTTTTACAACATTCAATTATCTGGAGAAGATATATTGATGACACATTTTGCATATATATGGATAGGATTAACTTCCTAGACTCTCTTATGTGCAAGGATGACAAAGGGACCCTCTCTATTGATCTCTTCGTTAAAGAGACAGACCGCAATGGCATTTTACACTTCTCAAGCTTCCACCCCTTATCCACTAGGAAGTCTATCCCCAAATTACAATTCCAAAGGATAGATAGGATAGTTTTCAGAAGAGGAAACTAAACAGATTAGACTCAGTGAAATGGAGAAAAAAATCACAGCTAGGAATTACCCAACAAAATTGCTTTCAAGAACAAAGAAAAGTCCTCTCTCTTTGAATCCTAAGAAAAATATCAAAAGGATAGCTTTCACACCTATCAACCATTCTCCCATTGGATACACACTACTCTCCGAAAACATTAGGTGATTCTTCGTAATAGCCACCTATCCATAACAGAATTCGAGGCTCCTTTTTTCCCATTCTACAGTTTCCCCTCAAATTTAACAGATAAACTGGTTAGAGAAGATATTGGCTCCGGAACAGTAGTTCCCAAACAAACCTTTCTTTGGGCACAGAAACTTCCCATATTTAAACTGCCTTCAATATAATAATATACAAAAAGGTCACCTCATCTTTCACCCACAGCCCCACCAGGAAATTCCCATTAAAGGTTTTTTTCTTAAAATTTGAGTCCCCCTTCGCAGTATTAGCCATCAAATGTCCCTTGGCCTTGTCTGTGTTGGTGAGACCACACAGGCAATTAGGGCCAGGATCTCCTAACACAAATCCAATATCAGGTGCAATAAGACAATTACCCCTTCCATTTCATTTTCATAAAATGGGGCACAGCATTACACAATTAAGGTTTCAAGTTCTGAAACAAACTGAACCATCTAGAAGAGGGAAAGACAGGATTAAAATCCTAAAGAAGAGGGAAGTGTTTTGGATTTTTACCTTACAGACCTTGGAACCAAAAGGCCTCAACAGAGACTATGACACGGCAAGCTTCCTCTAAGTTCTAATAAATGTACTTTCCCTTTTTGGTGATAAATGATAATATCTAATTCTTGCCATCCAATCTATACCATGTTTTGTATTTATGCTTGTATAGTTACTTAATTAACTTAATTATTTTTTCCTTGTTCTTTCCTTATTCCTTGCAGAATCAGTAGACATTTTTCTCTTTACCATCACCCTCTTATAATCACATGGTATAGTATATAGATTTATCATCTCCCCACAAAATACCCTTTAACATACTCTGTCTTGTACATACATTTCCCATTTTAGACCTGTAACACAAACATCATCCAGTATCATATACATGTAACACATACTCTATTTTCAGCTCCAGCATAATTGTAATACAAACATTATAGCCACAATACTAATTCATTTATTCTTTCATCCGGACAACAATGCGCACTCGCAGCCTCTCACACTGCAGCTCCCATTCATGTTAAAACACACCATACACCAGGAGCTTTGACACGCCAGGGGTATGTGACATGATCCCGGTGTAGCACGCCCACACTTCCTGGAACTACGCCCCATACACCAGGAGCTTTGATGCGCCAGGGGTATGTGACATGATCCCGGTGTAGCACACCCACACTTCCTGGAACTACGCCTTATAACCCTGGCCAGTATACAATGGTTGACAGCACTTCACCCCAGTTTGCATTCCCATGCACTGATATCCCGGGTTCCTCTCACAAAGGCATACAGGTACAGTTCTTAGACATTGTTCACATATCTACTGCATTATACCAAGTACAGGTACATATGCTACTCTTTGTACGTTTGCTCATGTGTATGAAAATACATTAACCCTTCCCTCACTCCCCCAGATATAGTGTGACTACCCAGTTTTACCAGTATCACGCTGGATGTCTCCACTTAAGAATGTAGAATTCCTGCACTCCTTTATACACTACTGGCTGGAATATCCAAATAGACTCTCCACAGTTCTTCTTGAATAGCTTTTTTCATGACTTCCAGAAATGGTTTATTTTAGTTATGTTTCTATGTCTTCTCTCTCCAGGGATACAGGGGCCAGGAACATATGATTGTTTAATTATAAGAGTTACGAGTCTTGATAAGAATATTGTCACTATGATTGTGTTTTTTTGCAGTTTGCTTTACATTTAAATTATTTGTCTTACCAGTCAAATACATTACATACTATTTTTTTCTATATATCTCTTATAGTTTCTGATGACGATCTGAACGCAGACCGAAAAAGTTCAAACTTATGTATGCAAAATAAATGGAACTTTTACTTTCAACTCTTTCTCATTTGAGTGCCAAGTTTTTTTTATTATATGTCTCTGGAGAAGAGGGCGATCAACCCGTATCACCAGAGACATGGCTACCTAACGGAGTCAGGAGTCTCATACAGAGCTAAGGCATCCTTCACCTTTACTGTGAGCCCCTCACAGAACTGACTACGGAGTGCGGGGTCATTCCACTTGGTGTCCGTTTCCCACCTCCGGAACTCAAAGCAATATTTCTCTGCCAGACGGTCTCCTTGCTGAAGTTGGCACAGTGTGGACTCAGCTAAGGAGACGCAGTCGGGGTTGTCATATATAAGGCCCAGTGCCAGAAAAAATACCTCCACCATCTGAAGCGACAGAGTCCGACAGGAGAGAAAATGCCCACGCTTGGGGGTCCCCCTGGAGGAGCGAGATTACTATCCCCACCTGTTGCTCCTCTGTACCTGAGGAAACTGGACGTAACCTGAAGTATAGTTCACAGGCATCCCGGAAAACAGCAAACTTGTCAAGCCCCACAGAAAACCTGTCAGGCAACGCGACCTTGGGCTCCACTATGGATTGCTGTTTAGATGTGAGTCCCACACCAGATGTATCAGGGTGCTACATAATAACCATGTGTAAATCCGCCACCTCCAGACTGAGCTGCCGCAGTTGCCCTGTCACAGCAGCGATTGGATCCACAATGGATAAGAAAAAATGGTTACGGTCAGAGCAAATGTCAAGACACAGCTTTCGGGTGACCCAGTGCTCCTTTCCTGTCCCTAACATTAGGGGGTGCCCTAGCTATGCTCCAAACAATTCCAAACTCTGATCTAGCCTGCTGCATCACATTTGTAAAAAATAAATATATATTTTTTTTATGTGCAACAGCTCTGCACACACAACAATTTCACTGCCACAAAATTACAATGTGGGATATGGCAGGCTGTATCACATTTAGCAACAGAAAAAAAAATATTTTTATTAAATATGCATGAGCTATATAGACAGCTTAATTTCACAGCCAGAAAATTACAACGCAGTATATGGCAGGCTATATCATGTTTAGCAACAGAATTTTTTTTATGAGCTATGCAGACAGTGGAATTTCACCGCCACTAAATAACAAAGTGAGATATGCTGGTGAGGCATGCTGAATCATGGTAGCAACTGACAAAAAATATATTTTTTTATGGCTAACAGTTCAACTCGCAGAACAATGTCACCACACAATACACTACTATGAAATGTGCCCTGCTGTCTTTGTCAGTGGACATGAGTAATGGTACAAAAAAAAATCTGCTGGAAGGTCCATTTCACAGCCACGCTGGACACTAGCTATCTAAACGATGACTAAGAAACAACCGCCTAGCTAACTAGCTAAAATCTAGCAGCAAACAGTCCCAGCATCAAGAGCAGCATCTCTGCGCTGTTATAGTGTCAAAATGGAGCTAAAACAAGATGTCTGCTATTTATATAAAGAGGAAAATTTTATTTCAGCAGCCAATGACACAAGCCATTGTGTCAGGACATTGTGAATGTTTCCTGCACACTGATTGGCTAGCCGCAATGTGCACACATAAAGTTAGAAAAAAAAAAGTTAACAAGCACACTGCTCCTCTGAGCTCACCCTACCCCTACCCTCAATGAACAAGTGCCCCATGCGTATAATATACCACGATTATTGTAGCTAAAGTGTTGAAAATACTTTAGTGGCAACGCAGATTTTTTTCCCCACACTTGTTACAGAATGTTTCCGATTTTATAAAATTTTGCTTGTGCTTCCGATCATGAATCCGAATGTGCCATATTTGTGCTGATTTTATGTTTCACAATCGTTTTTTGAAAAATTTCGCTCATCACTTCTTGCAATATTCAGAAAACCTCGATAATTGTTCAAGAACATTCTACATTATACATTAGAACAAGATCTTTAAAGAATTAGGCCAATTAATTTTAATTCCTTAATTGCTTTGCATCTTACATTAAGCCTCTCTAAAATATGTTTGGAAAAAGCTGGTAACTATCCCCTACAATCGGTATTGTAATAAAGATGCTTGATACTCATTGATTGTCTGTATTACAACCAATTCTTCTCATCTCAGCATAACATTCAAAGAAGCAAGAATCTGATTGCGATTGGATTCAGATCTCTCTGGTCTCTCAGTAATTCAGCAACTCCAAATGAGAAAACCTACAAACTTTTTTAAAATTTCTTAGTCTATAATTTTTGCTGCCTAGTCTTCCAGAGACACCAAATCATGAAAATCCATATATTCTTATATAAATAATATTTGTGATTCGAATCATATCTTAAAGAGGGATTCGACTTAGCAAATAATAGAAAAAATGTGATTGTTATCTCAATATATCCTGAATTTTGTATTGGATTTTTAAAAAATTAAATTAACCCGGTTTCTTTTAACTCCTTAAGCCCCAGGTCATTTTCCGTTTTTTGTTTTCGTTTTTTGCTCCTCTTCTTCCCAGAGCCATAACTTTTTTATTTTTTGGTCACAATGGCTATGTGAGACCTTGTTTTTTGTGGGACAAGTTGTACTTTTGACCATTGGTTTTAGCATATCATGTACTGGAAAATACGGTGAAATTGCAAAAAAAAAGTGCAATTCCACAGTTGCTTTTGGGATTTTTTTACCATGTTCACTAAATGCTAAAACTGATCTGCCATTATGATTCTCCAGGTCATTATGAATTCATAGACACCAAACATGTCTAGGTTCTTTTTTATTTAAGTGGTGAAAAAAAATCCAAACTTTGGTAAAAAAAAAAAAAAGGCACCATTTTCCGAGACCTGTAGCATTTCCATTTTTTTGTGATTTGGGGCTGGGTGAGGGCTTATTTTTTGTGCGCCATCTGACGTTTTTATTGATACCATTTTGGTGTAGATACAACCTTTTAATTGCTCGTTATTGCATTTTATTGTACTGTAGCGGTGACCAAAAAACATAATTCTGGCGTTTTTACTTTTTTCTCGTTACGCCATTTAGCAATTCTTTTTTTAGATTGATAGATCTTGCAATTCTGAAAGCAGCGATACCAAATATGTGTATGTTTGATTTTTTATTGTTTTATTTTGACTGGGGTGAAAGGGGGGTGATTTGAACTTTTATATCTTTTTAATATTTTTAAAAACATATTTTTTTACTTTTTGCATGCATCAATAGTCTCCGTGGGAGACTGAAAACTGCAGTTGTCCGATTGGCTTTGCTACATACAGGCAATGATCACATTGCCTGCATGTAGCAGAAATGCTCACTTGTAGTGATGAGCGAATATACTCGTTACTTGAGATTTCCCGAGCATGCTTGGGGGTCCTCCGAGTATTTTTTAGTGCTCGGAGATTAAGTTTTCCTCACCTCAGCTGAATGATTTACATCTCTTAGCCAGCTTGATTACATGTGGGGATTCCCTAGCAACCAGGCAACCCCCACATGTACTTATGCTGGCTAACAGATGTAAATCATTCAGCTGCGGCGATGAAAACTAAATCTCCGAGCACTAAAAAATACTCGGAGGTCACCCGAGAGTGCTCAAGAAATCTCAAGTAACGAGTATATTCGCTCATCACTACTCACTTGCTTTGAGCGCCGAACACCGGGTGACACTCATAGCAATCTGGCTATGACAACCATAGAGGTTTGCTGGAGACCTCTGTTTGTCCTTCCAACCCATCGGTTACCCGCAATCACAGGGCGGGGTCACCAATGGGTGGGATTTCCGGCTTCCCGTAATCGCGAGTTAAATATCGCTGTCAGAGATTGACAGCGGCATGTAACTGGAATTTCAAAACAGCTGACATGTCGGGAAAGATGTGGGCTCAGCGCTGGAGCCCACATCAAAGGGAGGGACCCGACATAGGCGTATTATTATGCCCAACGTCGGAAAGGGGTTAAAGTAGTATTCCATGTAAAACATTTTACTTGCTCATTATGATTTGGTACAGAAAAATAATAACGTTAGCATTACTTAACCTCCACAAGTCTAGCGATACCTCTTCACTTATGCTTTCGATCTTTCTGCCTGTAGAAGTGACACCACATGTGACCACAGCAGCCATTCACAGGACCAAGTGTTGATTCCGATTTTATCATTTTCCCTAGTACAAGCTAATGGACATCGCTCACTTAAATTATGTTTTTACTATTTGTTTAGAAGTATTACATGAATGAAGAATAACCATAATAAATACTATTTATAATGTGAATTAAATCATCAATATTTAAGAAAGGATGTTTTTTTACGCCACATAATATACAGAATTAAAAGTTCTAATTCTTTCCTCTGAAGTTTGTTTTGAGATTTCATGAACTTATAAATATACTGCTCACATGTAAATAATGACTACCTTGTAATTATAAAAATGGGTACAATGCAAACAAAATCACTGAGCAGTAATAGAGGTGTAATTATACAAATAATGCAATGTGCTAGATTTAAATTAGCGCTGTTCACTATAATAAGCAAACAAAATGACTGTTCAGCAACAGCCAGTGATGCAATGATAATTATTTTTTTGTAACTTTTATAGCTTATTTTATTTAGAAAGTCTCTGTTTTAGTCCAAGCTGTGTACAGGCACACAGCCCATACACCTGTCTGTGCTCATACTTATGCAGGAGCTGAGCACTTCCACCTGATGAGCTGCATGCCTCAGAGTGTTTTTCTCCATGTGTGAGGGTCACAGGATTTGTACCACCACTTATGATTAGCACGTGATTGTCAGGGGAGGACATATTACTGGTGTCCCCCAGTGGGTCATATTATAAAATAAATTGACAAAAGTATTGAGCTACATCTACATTATATCTACAGGATCTTTCAAGACCTCCCATTCTGACTCCATAGGCATTAATATAGAGTTGGTCCCTTCTTTGCAGCTAAAACAACTTCTTGGATGAGAGGCCATAGCTTGTAATCTCAATTTTAGGTATTAGGGTACTGTCACACAGTGCAATTTTGATCGCTACGACGGTACGATTCATGACGTTCTAGCGATATCGTTACGATATCGCAGTGTCTGACACGCAGCAGCGATCAGGGATCCTGCTGAGAATCGTACGTCGTAGCAGATCGTTTGGAACTTTCTTTCGTCGCTTGATCACCCGCTGACATCGCTGGATCGTTGTGTGTGACACCGATCCAGCGATGTGTTCGCTTGTAACCAGGGTAAACATCGGGTAACTAAGCGCAGGGCCGCGCTTAGTAACCCGATGTTTACCCTGGTTACCAGCGTAAACGTAAAAAAAACAAACAGTACATACTTACATTCCGGTGTCTGTCCTCCGGCGTCTCAGCTTCACTGCACTGTGAGCGCCGGCCAGCCAGAAAGCGAGCACAGCCGTCACCGCTCTGCTTTCCGGCCGCTGTGCTTACACAGTGCAGAGAAGCTGAGACGCCGGGGGACAGACACCGGAATGTAAGTATGTACTGTTTGTTTTTTTTACGTTTACGCTGGTAACCAGGGTAAACATCGGGTTACTAAGCGCGGCCCTGCGCTTAGTAACCCGATGTTTACCCTGGTTACCTGGGGACTTCGGCATCACTCCAGCGTCGTGATTGCAACGTGTGACCGCAGTCTACGATGCTGGAGCGATAATCATACGACGCCGCGACGTCACGGATCGTGCCGTCGTAGCGATCAAAATTGCACTGTGTGACAGTACCCTTATTATTATTATTATACATTTTTATAGTGCCATTTATTCCATGTGCTTTACATGTGAAAAAGGGGGCAAGTATAGACAAATACAATAAACATGAGCAAAAACAAGGCACTAACAGGTACAGGAGGAGGGAGGACCCTGCCCTCTAGGGCTCACAGTCTGCAGGGAGTGGGTGAGGATACACTAGGATAGGGTAGAGCTGGTTGTGCAGCGGTTCAGTAGGTTGAGGATCACTGCAGGCTGTAGGCTTGTTGGAAGAGGTGAGTCTTCAGGTTCTTTTTGAAGGTTTCTATGGTAGGCGAGAGTCTGATATGTTGGGGTAGAGAGTTCCAGAGTATGGGGGAAGCACGGGAGAAGTCTTGGATGCTGTTGTGGGAAGAAGAGATAAGAGGGGAGTAGAGAAGGAGATCTTGTGAGGATCGAGGTTTGCATGTAGGTAAGTACCGGGAGACCATGTCACAGATGTATGGATGAGACTGGATGTGGATGCCTTTGTATGTCACAGTAAGGGCTTTGAACTGGAGTCTCTGGATGATAGGAAGCTAGTGAAGGGCTTGGCATAGGGGAGAGGCTGGGGAATAGCGGGGAGACGGGTAGAATAGTAAGGCAGCTAAGTGAAGGATGGATTGTAGTGGTGCCAGAGTGCTGGAGGGGAAGCCAGAGATTAGGAGGTTACGGGAGATGATAAGGGCATGCACTAGTGTTTTTGTGGTTTCGTGGTCAAGGGATGTGCAGATCCGGGAAATATTTTTGAGTTTGAGATGGCAGGAGGAAGAAAGGGCTTGGATATGTGGCTTGAAAGAGAGGAAAGAGTCAAGGATCACTCCGAGGCACCGAGCATGCGGGACTAGGGAAAGTGAGTAGCCATTGACATTGATTGATAGGTCTGGTGGAGGGGTAGAGTGTGATGGAGGAAAGATGATGAATTCTGTTTTGTCCATGTTCAGTTTTAGAACGTGAGCAGAAAAGAAGGCCAAGATAGCAGACAGACAGTGTGGAATTTTGGTAAGTAAGGAGGTGAGGTCAGGTTCGGATAGGTAGATCTGCATGTCATCGGCGTAGAGATGATACTGCAAACCGTGGGATTCTATGAGCTGTCCCAGGCCGAAAGTGTAGATGGAGAAGAGTAGGGGTCCTATAACTAAGCCTTGAGGAACACCAACAGACAAGGGGCGAGGTGAGGATGTGGTGTGGGAGAGGGAGACACTGAAAGTTTGGTCTGTTAGATATGACAAGATCCAGGATAGGGCCAAGCCTGTGATGCCAAGAGATGATACAATCTGTAGTAGGAGGGAGTGGTCCACAGTGTCAAAGGCAGAATACAGGTCCAGGAGAAGGAGGACAGAGTAGTGTAGCTTGCTCTTGGTGGTTAGTAGGTCATTGGTGACTTTAGTTAGGGCAGTTTCAGTTGAGTGATGGGTTTGGAAGCCAGATTGTAACCGGTCAAAGAGGGAGCAGGAGGAGAGGAGGGAGAACAGTTCAAGATGGACATGCTGATCTAGTAGTTTTGAGGCATAAGGGAGAAGAGATATCGGGCGATAGATAGACACAGAGGATAGGCTGAGGTAGGGCTTTTTGAGGATGGGTGTGAGCTTGGCATGTTTGAAGGATGAGGGGAGACACCAGTAGTGAGTGAGAGGTTGAAGAGGTCTGTTAGGGTTGGGATGAAGACTGTGCTGAGGTTAGGGATGAGGTGGGATGGGAGCGGATCAAGCGTGGAAGTGGTGAGGTGTGATCTTGACAGGATGGTGGAGAGCTGATCTTCTGTCATGGTGGAGAAGCTGGTTTTGGAGGGACAGGGTTGAGCAGCTAAGAGTGGAATTGGGCACTGTGGGCCAAAGCTTTCTCTGATCGTATCGATCTTCTGTTTAAAGAAAGAGGCAAAGTCTTCAGCGCACAAAGAGTTGGGCGCACCACCAGTGTGAGGTGCTCGCAGTAAGGATTGGATGCCAGATCGTCAATTGTATTCCCCTTTGTGGACCGGCGTGCGGTGGAGCACAGACCAGGTAGAGACTTCCATGGTGTTACCTTCTTCGGTTCCAATGGACTAAGGGCTCAACGTGTAAAACTGGAGACCGTCCGTTGCCTCCAGAAGCTTGTTTGTGTGTTGGTGGGAAACGCCTGAAGACGCCTTGCCAACCAATGCTGGAACTATAACCCTCATCGGACTGCCTGCGGCTGAGGAACATTGGAGTCACGATAAGTTTAATAACGAGACTGTTGTGTTATATTGCAATTCTATTTGTTAATTACCTGTTGTCTCCCTGCGAGGAGTTTTCTCAATTGTTATAAGTAAATTGCATTATTTTTAACCCTTGCTCTGCATTCTCTGCCTTCCTGCAGAAAAACGAAAAAAAAAAAAAAAAAAAAGTCCAATAATGTGCTAAATAATAATAATTATTGAAGATATGCAACAACATGGGGTCGAGGGGGAGCAAAATACCAAAGAAAGGGCACTATGCCAGGGGATGGCAAAGTTAATTACAAAATAATGTGGTAACACATGAGAATTGTATGAAATATTTGATCAAATGACAAATTCATATGGCCGAATAATTATTCACATATATTAATACCACAGCCAAAAATGGAATAATAATGTAACAGGAATATTCGTATGTAGAGGTAGATAGATAAATAAAGTGCTAGTGCAGACCTGCTAATGGCCAAAGCAGCCACTACATAACCAAACAGAGGTGGACACAATTGTGTGCTAGAGACTTATAATGAGTCCCAAATAATGCCCCATAATAATTACCTGTTACTAATGTGAGAGACGTCCCCGGGATGCGCCCTGCCCCCTGCATTCAGGTACCTGCTTACACTCCCTGCACAAGATTTGTGCTGATATTAATGTCAGAGAAGGTTGGGAATCCTGCCATTACTGAGGCAGCAAAATGATAATGACTTTTCCACATCATGTGTCTCAGCACTTGGTTACTCCACTATGCAACTTTACGTTATCTGCATGACATGTCTGAGTTGCTCTGGTTCGCAAAGTTTTCCGTTTTTCACTAGTAGAACTTATAGCTGATGTGTAAGGGGTAAAACAAATGTATGAACTTACTTATTCTAGGGATGGCATCTTATTAAACGACTTTGCTCTCCAGAACAAGTCATTCTTTCACAAATGTTAGTAAAAGCAGACTGCATTGGCTGCGGGATCAATTTTATACACCTGTAGCAATGGGACTGAATGAAAAACCTGAGTTCAATGATTATATAGACAAAGATTGGGACACGCATCTTACTGTATAAAAAATGGAAAATGATAGGTACCGTATATACTCGAGTATAAGCCGACCCGAGTATAAGCCGACCCCCCTAATTTTGCCACAAAAAACTGGGAAAACTTAATGACTCGAGTATAAGCCTAGGGTGGAAAATGCAGCAGCTACTGGTAAATTTCAAAAATAAAAATAGATACCAATATAAGTACAATTAATTGAGACATCAGTAGTTTAAGTGTTTTTGAATATCCATATTGAATCAGGAGCCCCATATAATGCTCCATACAGTTTATGATGGGCTCCATAAGATGCTCCATATTAAAATATGCCCCATATAATGCTGCACAAATGCTGATTATGACCCCATAAGATGCTCCATACAAACATTTGCCCCATATAATGCTCCACAAATGTGGATTATGGCCCCATAAGATGCTCCATAGAGATATTTGCCCCTATATCATGCTGCACATGGCCCCATACAGATATTTGTCCCCATATCATGCTGCACATGGCCACATAAGATGCCCCATACAGATATTTCCCCCATATAATGCTGCACATGGCCCCATACAGATGCCCGGTACAGATATTTGCCCCCATATCATGCTGCACATGGCCCCATATAATGCTGCACATGGCCCCATAAAGATGCCCCATACAGATATTTGTCCCCATATCATGCTGCACATGGCCACATAAGATGCCCCATACAGATATTTGCCCCATATAATGCTGCACATGGCCACATACAGATGCCCCATACCGATATTTGCCCCATATCATGCTGCACATGGCCACATACAGATGTCCCATACAGATATTTGCCCCCATATCATGCTGCACATGGCCACATAAGATGCTCCATACAGATATTTGCCCCATATGCTGTTGCTGCGATTAAAAAAATAAAAAAATTACATACTCACCTCTCCGGCCCCCGGCACTTGCTATAGTCACCTGCTCCCCATTCCACCACTGACCGCCGCTGTGTCTTCCCATCCTCTGAACCAACGTTCAGGAAGAGGGCGGCGTGCACTAATCGCGTCACGGCGCCCTCTGGCCTGAGCGTCACTGAGGAAGACATGGCGGCGCCGACGGGGACCAGGTGATTATCGCGCACTGCCCCCGTCATACTTCTTCCTGTATGCATTTTCTTCCTGTAGTGAGCGGTCACCGTTACCGCTCATTACAGTAATGAATATGCGACTCCACCCCTATGGGAGGTGGAGCCGCATATTCATTACTGTAATGAGCGCACCATGTGACTGCTCACTACAGGAAGAAACTGCAGCGCTGGGAAGCCAGGGACCTGCAGGGACCACGCCAGAAGTAGGTGAGTATTATTAGACAGCCCCCGCTCCCCCTCCCCTGCCGACCCCTGGGTATGACTGGAGTAAAAGCCGAGAGGGGGACTTTCAGTCCAAAAAAGTGGGCTGAAAATCTCGGCTTATACTCGAGTATATACAGTATACTATAACAAGAGTAAGAAGTACCTTATTTTTGGATTATAAGACGCACCCCAAATTGTGAGAAGGAAAAAAGGGTAAGTTTTTTTTTAATAAAATGGTGGTACTTCTTATAATCCATGCGTCTTATTGCTTACCGTGGGTGGTGACTGTGGTCAAGCGGGCTCCAGGGTTGCTGCTGGAGGAGGCCGGAGTGCGGTGATGCTGCGGGCCGTAGGCTGGGATGAGGGGTTGTTTTGATCTGTGGCACGACGCTGTGGGTTTTTGGTGCCACTGCGGGTGTCTGGCGCTGCGGGGGTGTCCGGCGGTGCTGCGGTGGTGTCCAGTGTTTCAGTGATGAATCTCAGCTCCTGAGATCTTGGTACCGAGACCTCCATCTGCGCGTGCGCCCCCCCCCGGCAGCCATTTTCCTGGAGTCCACCGCGCAGGAACCCCGGAACTGTGGGGAGCTCTGGCCTTTCACAAAATATCGGCAGAGCTCCCGCAGCACAGGAGACACCTGCAGCAGCACGGAGGACACCCCCACAGCACCGCCGGACACACCTGCAGCACCACCAGACATCCCCTCATCCCAGCCTGCGGCCTGCAGCAGCATTACCAGTAAGGTATATCCATATTAGAAGACACATCCCTATTTTCCCCAAAAAAATTTTGGGAAAAAGTGTATCTTATAATCCGAAAAATATGGTATTTTACACTTGAATAGATACAAATTTAGAAAGAGCTTTTCAAATCACTAAGGGTGATAGGAATGGTTTATAGGGGTAAATCTGTCCAGCTGACAGAATTCCTTTAAAATATTAGTCTCACTGAACTAAAAGCAGATATTTTGAAGACTCTTGATAAGTGTGCAGTTAGATTATCATATTACTCGCGTGAGGATCGCATTGCAATATTCGGACTGGCCATCAACTCTCCTGATCTGATCTTGACAGCTGAATTGAAATATGTTGTCACGCTCAGGTCAGGTGAGCCCAAGCTCAGTCCGAGGTAATACTGCAGTCTTACTGCATCCTAAAAGAGTGTGTTTATTTATCATAAATATATTGATTATTCCACAGTAAAAGTAATCTCTGTGCAGATAACAATGTCATTATGTGACAAACTGAAAACAATGGATTGACGATAATTTAACACCTTCATCCCGAAGCCTGTTTTCCCCTACCTGACCAGGCCAATTTTTACAATTCTGACGAGCCAGACACGTGGAAGCCCCTACATTTCCATTAACAGAAGACAGATCTGAGTAAGGGCTTGCTTTTTTTGTGGACTGAGTTGAAGTTTTTATTGGGAACATTTTAATAAACGTTTGGGATCACATTTATCTGGCACTCTACGCTGAGCAGTTACTTTGCGTTTTTCACCTAAATCTCCGAGTGACGAGGCAGATGAAACCCCCGAGAGATCCATTCACTATAATGAGGCAGCAGATTTACTCTGGACTCTGTCTGGCCTCTGTTCAGCTGTATCCTTTTCAGAAGTGCACAAAACTGAGGCCAACGGCACTTTAACGCAATCCTAAGAAGACAGACACCACCAGATCACAGGTCCAATGTCATCCACAGTGCCTCCATCTGCCTCATTTTAGGGAATCTTCTGCCGGGATTTCTATCTGAATCATGTATTTCAGAGATTTGCACAGAAACCCCATTGTAAGAGCAAAGAGCATGATAAATGTGCACTGAGCCTTACTGTGTTCTTTGGGAGGCATAATGAAAAAATCAACAGCATGTGAAGAATTGGTTTTATGTATTTGTTATGTGTTTTTATGCCATTCTTCATGGAGTATAAGTGATTAGGCGACTTTTTTCTTTCGGTCGGTGCAATTACAATGATACTAGATTTATATCTGGTTTTTATGTTTAGCTGCTGTCACACACAAACACTTTTTATTGAGAAAACTAGTTTTTGCATTATTCTGAGAGCTATAATTTTTCCATATTTCGGCTTACAGAGTCATGTGCTGGCTTGTTTTTTGCGAGACGAGATGATGTTTTTATTGGTACCATTTTCAGTCATTTGACTATTTTTGTTCGGTTTTTTTCTGATTTTTGGGAGACAGAATGAACAAAAACCAGCAATTCAGGAATTGATGTTTTTTGGGGGGGATTGATACCATTCTTGGTGTGGTAAAATTGGTAAGGCAGCTTTATTGTTCGGGTCCTTAAGATTACAGCGATACCTCATTTATATCTTTTTTATGTTTTGGCTCTTTTACACAATGAAAACTACTTTATGGAAAAAATAGTTATTTTTGCATCGCTTTATTCTGAGAGCTAAAATTTAAGCAATTTAATTACTGGGTAACCCAAGCTTAATCAATTCAGTGCCCACCATACAAAATAGAATAAATAAAAAATCTTTATTTTTATATAGCGCCAACATATTCCGCAGTGCTTTACAGTTTTGCACACATTATCATCGCTGTCCCCGATGGGGCTCACAATCTAAGTTTCCTATCAGTATGACTTTGGAATGTGGGAGGAAACCGGAGTACTCGGAGGAAACCCATGCAAACACGAGGAGAACATACAAACTCCTTGCAGATGTTGTCCTTGGTGAGATTTGAACCCAGGACTCCAGCACTGCAAGGCTGCAGTGCTATCCACTGACCCACCATGCTGCCCTACAAAAAAAAAGTACACTCATCTCCTGCAACTGTACCTTACCAGCAATGAAAAATCCCAAAGGTATGAACTGGGATATAAACTGGTGTGCATGCAGCATGTAAGTGCATGTTCACACTGCCACTGAACAGAAAAAAACAGACATAAATACAATTATTGAGTACCCTACAGTACATAAAAAAACCACATAGTGCATGAAAATAATATATGGTACTTAGTTAACATATTTTTTGATTAAAAAAAAAAAAAAGCAAAAACAATCCCACCACTCCACAGTGACCGTAATTGGGACAGTCCTAACGCTTATATTAAAAACCTTACCATTTGTCAAGTGACATTTATGTGGATAAAGGCTGAGAAGGATTAGGAACAGCTAGTGGACAGTCATGGGAGACCACATGTTAACTAAGTACCATATATTATTTTCATGCATCCATGTACCCCTTGATAAAGGCATCCGCCGAAACGTGCGTCGGGGTGGACGTGGGTGAGGTGTCAACCTAGTCTGATATATCTTCATACTGACCGGTATGTATATTATAGATCTTTTGTGTGTCAGGCTCTTTTGTTACTGTTTTGGGCTTTAGGTCCATATTACACTGTGTTCCAAATTATTATGCAAATTGGATTTCAGTGTCGTAAAGATTTAATTGTTTTGTTTTTCAAATAAACTCCTGGATGGTATTGTGTCTCAGGGCTCAATGGATCACTGAAATCAATCTTGAGACACATGTGATAATTAGTTTTCCAGGTGATTCTAATTAAAGGAAAACTACTTAAAAATGATGTTCCACATTATTAAGCAGGTCACAGGTTTCAAGCAATATCGGAAATAAAAAGGATCTCTCTCTTCCTGAAAAGCATCAAATAGTGCAATGCCTTGGTCAAGGGATGAAAACAATAGATATTTCCCGAAAACTTAAGCGTGATCATCATACTGTGAAGAGATTTGTGGCTGAATCTGAGCACAGACGTGTTCGTGCTGATAAAGGCAGAATGAGGAAGGTTTTTGCCAGTCAAGTTAATCGGATTAAGAGAGCAGCTGTTAAAAAGCCATTACAAACCAGCAAACAGATATTTGAAGCTGCTGGTGCCTCTGGAGTCCCTCGAACTTCAAGGTGTAGGATCCTTCAAAAGTTTGCTGTGGTGCATAAACCTACTATTCGGCCACCGCTAAACAGTTTTCACAAGCAGAAACGGTTGTAGTGGGCCCAGACATACATGAAGACTAATTTTCCAACAGTCTTGTTTACTGATGAGTGTCGAGCAACTGTGGATGGTCCAGATGGATGGAGTAGTGGATGGCCACCATGTCCCAACAAGGCTGCGATGTCAGCAAGGAGTGGAGGAGTCATGTTTTGGGCCGGAATCATGGGGAAACAGCTGGTAGGGCCCTTTAAGGTTCCTAAAGGTGTGAAATTGACCTCTGCAAAGTACATAAAGTTTCTGACTGACAACTTTCTTCCATGGTATAAAAAGGAGAAACGTGCCTTCAGGAGCAAAATCTTCTTCATGCATGACAACGCACCATCTGAAGCTGCAAAAAAACCTCTGAGTCATTGGCTGCTATGGGCATAAAAGGAGATAAACCCATGGTGTGGCCACCATCTTCCCCTGACCTCAACCCTATAGAGAACCTTTGGAGTATCATCAAGCAAAAGATCTATGAGGGTGGGAGGCAGTTCACACCAAAACAGCAGCTCTGGGAGGCAATTCTGACTTCATGCAAAGAAATACAAGCAGAAACTCTCCAAAAATTCACAAGTTTAATGGATCCAAGAATTGTGAAGGTGATATCAAAGAATGGTTCCTATGTTAACATGTAACTTGGCCTGTTAGGATGTTTTGGAGTTAAATAGCTTTTTTGTTCAGTGAATGTGACCTCCTAATGCTGCAAATTCCACAATTGAGCATTTTCAGTTCTTTAAAACATATCAAATGTTTAGAAATTCTACTGTGCATAATAATGTGGAACAGTGCATTTTGAGTTTTTATTCATTTTGGAGATTATACTGTTATCATTGGGAGGTTTCTCAATAAAATTCAATGTATAATCTAACGGGTGATGACTTTTATTAGACTGACTGTCATTTGCCCTGACCTTTTAGGAAAATCTGAGAAAAATGTAATTTGCATAATAATTTGGAACATAGTGTATATCTACATCAGGTAGTCTGACACATTGACTTATTATATGTTTTTTGTTATATTTATGCCGGCCAGTAAATGGTTATTTACATGTTATAGTCACCTACACCCTGTCCCTATGGATACATGCTGATGATTGTACGGGGATTATTTCCCTCTATCATGTTTTTTCCTGGTTTTAAAGTTAATAAAGAGTTTTGTATATTTATATAAATCGGACTGTTTTGCTGCTTTTTGTTTTCTGCTGTTCTGTTCTATTGTCTGGCAGTTGGTCCATTATGGTCCTATCTTTTTGGTCCCAGTTTGGATACATATGAATAAGCCCTATTTGGGTAAATAAGTACTATGGTGGTGACCTTCTATTTTTCCACAATTCTGTCTTCTCTAACCATTATTTTCATGCACTATGCTGTTTATTTACTGCAGGATATTATTTAATCATTATGTTTCATACCAGCAATGTCAGTGCTGCTGTTCTGGGTGGGTGATGTGACATTGTTGTGTCACATGACCTTTCCAATCAATTAGTGAATGCTGTTTGGCTGCAGTTTGCACTATTTCGTCAGACTGAAAATCTGTTCTCATTGGATTATTGATGAGCTGAAGCCTATCAGCAATCTGATTGGCCGTACAGGTGACATAACTATGGGGCACTGAATTGATTAAGCAGGGGTTGTCCAATAGTGAAACAATGAGAATTTTAAACAACGAAGGTTAGCACTAGAGATGAGCGAACCTTTCAAGGGTTGGTTCGTCGAATGGTTAGTCAAACACACCCGAACCCCACTGAATTCAATGGGATGCAAAACCATACGCATGCATAACACCTTCTGGGGGGGGTCAAAAATCTGCCAAAAGAGCTGAGGAGCAGACACAAGGAAAAGTGCATGAATTGACCCAGAATACAAATAGTATAATATAACAGCATTTCTAGCTGAAACATTGATCAGTAACAGGTTGATGAGTGATTGGTGTAAGCCTGGTGTGCTGTGAGGCCTGGCAAATTCAGGCAACACACATGAAGAAGACCCAAAAATTAGGGACAGACACCATTAAAAGTGGCATCACAGTAGAAATTTGATAATGGCGCAACAGCAGTCAGCCATGGGCCATGTATGAGGTATCAGGGTATGGGCCAGCATTTACAGCTTTGAATTGAAGTTTAAATTAAGATGAGGTGGTTAAGGACCAATGTATTACTGCTCTGCTGGGAGCCCTGATACCTCATGCAACATCTCAATCTGCTTTTCTGCTCAGCTACACTCAAGTGGCACAAATATCAGCTTCCTAGACTACTATTGTTACAAACATTTAAGGATAGTAACACAAGTAGTTGACAAAGTAGGTGGCAGGCCTACAAGTCTCAGAGCCCTACCGCTACAAGCAACACACATGAGGGAGATCCAACTTGGAGTCTCCACATTTCAAAAATTATTGGTGACACCAAACTGGCATCAATTTCACCAGAGTAGAAATAGTAAAATGAGCCTCTGACACCCCTACAGGTACAGGAAACCCACCAGATGGAGACCCAACTTGGAGTCTCCATATTGCAAAACATTGTTTGTAACATCAACAGCAGTAGCAACAGCAAGTACAGAAGCCATGACAAAGGTGTCACAGACTGCAATAACGCGAGATTAATGCAGCAACTTGGAGTCTCCACATTTCAAAAAATTATTGGCTCACACCATTAAAATGGCATCAATTTCCCCATATTAGAAACACAGTGTGTCTGTAAAGTCATGGTGCACTTTTGACCAGTCACCGGAAAGCAACAAAAAATGATAAAAATGTTAAATCTGCTCCAAATAAAAGAAAAACTCTCCCAGTTTAACACCTTTTCAGTTCAGTTCGATGTGGGCTCCATTTGTTGCCCTACACACATCAAAACAATAGTGAAGTTCTTGCCACAAATGGGTAAGGACATCTGGTTTAACAGAGTGAATAACGTCTGTGAGTCACTGTTTTAAGTGATTAATGTCATTGATACAATGATTCAATGTTGCTTCACATAACCCAAAAAGTAAAAGTCTAAGGGCCTCAGATCCGGGGATCGTGGTGGCCATGGCTTGACAGAACCCCTGCCTATCCACCACCGGGGGCATGTTCTATCGAGAAACTCACAAACAATGGTGGTGTAGTGTGTTGTGAATTCTGCTTTTGGGTTCCCTCCGGTGGTAGTAGGTGGTAATGCAGTTGTCCCTGGGTTGCAGTCCTGGTCAGGTGTGTCTGCTGATTGCAGTTCTGACTGGGGTATTTAGGTGTGCAGGATTCATTAGTCCTTGCCAGTTGTCAATTGTTGGGAGGAGTTGAACCTCTGCCTGGTTCCTCCTGCCTTTCTGCCAAATCAGCAAAGATAAGTGTCTTGTTTGTTTTTTTTGCTGCCTCCTCCACCAGACACACAGATCTCCCCAGCTGCTGCAGGCATCTAGCGCTGGGGAAACCATGTGTGTCCCTGTGAAGGAGTATTCATTTGCTGCTCCCCCCTCAGCTGACAGGTGGGCGGGGAAGCAGCTAATGAATATTCACTGCACTTTAATGATCGGGACCATGTGGTTTCCCCTGTGCTGATTCCTGAAGCCGGGCAGGGACATTTTTCTGCCTCCTGCCCCCCCCCCAGGGGAATACCACTCGCTGCTGCCCACTCCCCACATTACATCCCTACCATAAGACGCACCCACACTTTCCTCCCAAATTTTGAGGAAAAAAGTGCGTCTTATGGTCAGAAAAATATGGTAATTAACCTTTTGTTTTGTCTGCAGAAGTGAAAGAAGAAACCTTTGGCCATTTAATGAGATTACAGTTCACAGTAAATAGTTCATTTTTGCAGTACTGAATATTTTTATTTTGACTTTGATTTTTTTAGTTTTTCACATTTTTATCTTTTGGGAGCTCCCATGCATATTGGGTTTTGAAAAACATACGTTAAAAAGAAATAATTTTAGTGAATGCTTGTTTGTTAATATCAGTCTCTTGCTCTTGATTTGCATCTACACTTGAGTACAGTATTTTGTGTGTGATTTTATTGGTTTATATGTAAATGAGAAATTTTTCTGCTTATTGAATGAATGCATTGCTGAAGTCAGGAATAGTGTGTGGATGTAATGTGTTTGTTATGATGTAAAAATTAATTTGCTAGAATTGGGTTAAAAGCATATTGGTTTCAGTTCTGTTTTTCCTGAAAAAATGTAGAAATATTTATTGGTACTGATTTTGACTAGCATTAACATTATTTTGTAATTTTGATTGACATGGTTGTACTAGTAATTATGATCATCATTATTATAGAAATGTGATTGACATTTATTTGTTGTATTTGATAACTGGTGTTTGATATTTTAGAGCTATGATACATTTCAGTGTATAAGTCCAGACATATATGATATATATATATATATATATATATATATATATATATATATATATTACACATATTTTAATTAGCAGTTATATTCATAAAAAAGGAACAGCACAACAATATTACTTATCTCCGGGTGCAAAGCCTCCAGGCAACCTGTCCACCGGTCGTCCACTTTTCATAATATCAAAAAAGAAGGCAGCAGTCCATTATTTCCAAAAAGATGTAGGATTTATTTAGACCCACATATCAGTGCGACGTTTCAGCTCTACTGAGCTTTTCTCAAGCAGTGGATACAGCGTTGTCTGTGCATATATATATGGTATTAATCATCCTCAATAAGTGCCATTTGTGTTAATTTACATACTTATATTGCAATATACCTAATAAAGTGCATCTGTGCATATTGTGCTTTATATGTGTAAAGACCGCATTGTTTCTTACCGCTGATGGAGCCTGTTACTAATGGAGGACGCCATTCTGCCTGTCGGCGTTCTTAGACATCTAGTGCGCATGTCTATTACCTCATATCCCCTATGTTGAATTGCTGGCCATTGGTTGAAATCGGCGCGTGCGCAGTAGCGCCGAAATCCGCCATTTTTTTGGTGGCATAATTCTTTTACAACTATGCAGGTATATGATATTTTATCCAGGCTATATACAGCCTATGTTACCACCACTCAATATACATATTAAATTACAGGTGCTAACTGCAATACAAAAATGTAGATCATATATAAAGGACACCACAGATTTTTTAGGGAAGTTGGAGACACTGCAATTGGAGGGGGAGGTGTTGTTAGCCTCCTTCGATGTAGTGTCACTCTATACTTCCATTGACCATACGAGAGGCCTAGAAGCCATCAGCAAAATGTTGGACTCAAAAAAATACACAATTGAGGGAAAAGCCTTCCTCCTTAGATTGTTGGAGATCATATTAAGATACAATTATTTTCTCTTTGGTGACGCGTTTTACGCACAAAAACAGGGTACAGCTATGGGGGCCAACATGGCCCCTTCATATGCTAACCTGGTTATGGAGGTCCTGGAGGAGGATCTCGTCTATGTGTCCCACCACTTCCAACATGTGCTGGTGTGGTGGCGATACATAGACGACGTCTTCCTCCTTTGGACAGGTACAGTGGAGGGATTAAATGATTTTCATGCATTCCTTAACACGATAGACCAAACGATTAAATTCACGTTGGTAAAATCTAAAACAGAGATCCAATTCTTGGATGTCCTAGTTGAACTAAATAATGGCCAAATTAATACCACCTTATTTGTAAAGAATACGGACAAGAACAATTTGCTCCTTTATGATAGCCAACACCCAAGATCTATTAAAAGATCAATTCCACTGAGCCAACTACTCAGAGTTAAGGTGCCGTTACACTAAGCAACTTACCAGCGATCGCGACCAGCGACGTGATCGCTGGTAAGTTGCTGTGTGGTCGCTGGGGAGCTGTCACACAGACAGCTCTCTCCAGCGACCAAGCGACTTCGGCATCGCTGAAACTGTCTTCAGCGATGCCGAAGTCCCCATGTAAAAAAAAAAAAAAACACTACATACGCACCTTCTGTCGTCCTTCATGTCCCTCGGTGCTTGCCGCACTGACTGTGTCTCAGCGCCGGCCGGCCGTAACAGCGGTGCCCAGCGATGAACCGCTGTTACTGCAGGTTCACCGCTGGGCTCTGCTTTACGGCCGGACGGCGCTGAGACAGTCAGTACGGCAAGCTCCAGGGGACGTGACGGACAACAGACGGTGAGTATGTAGTGTTTTTTTTTTTACTTTTACCATGGTATCCATGGTAAATATCGGGTTACTAAGCGCGGCCCTGCGCTTAGTAACCCGATGTTTACCATGGATACCAGTGAAGACATCGCTGGATCGGCGTCACACACGGCGATCCAGCGGTGTCAGCGGGAGAGTTGCGACGAAAGAAAGTTCGTCCACTCTCCCTGCAACCAGCGATATCCCAGCAGGATCCAGATCGCTGCTGCGTGCCAAACATAGCGATATCGCTATGCAGGACGCTGCAACGTCACGGATCGCTGGCGATATCGCCTAGTGTGACGGTACCTTTAGACGAATAGTGAAAGAGGAAGATAAAGCTGACTCAACAGTAGATCTATTGATTAAGAAATTCCTGGATAGGGGATACCCCAAGGGATTACTTGTACAGACAAAAAATGTGATAATGAAAGAAGACAGATTACAACTAATTAACAAGGGCTCAAATGCTAAATCTAGAAAAATGTCTAAAAGGGTCCCTTTTGTTTCCATGTACACTGAAGAAAGTGATAAAATAGCTAATATCATTAAAAAACATTGGACAATGCTGGGAAGGTGTCTCCCCAACATCCAAGAGTTCAAAATGCCTCCACTTTATTCGTATAAGAGAAGTAGGAATATTAAAGATATGCTCGTTAGGTCAGACATTGGCCCTATGAGGCGAAGCACCCAGATGTCCTTGACAGGATCTAAAAGGAATGGATGCTTCCCCTGCCTGAATTGCGTAAACTGCACATATATGAGCAAAGGATCTACGTTCAAACACCCATTGACCGATAAAGTATACAAAATTAAACATTTTCTGACCTGTAGTTCAGATTATGTTATATATGTCCTTATATGTCCCTGTAATCTTTGGTATGTTGAGGAAACAACTTGTGAATTCAAAACAAGAATGAACCAGCATAGATATACGATAAGAAAAAATAGAATTGATCTTCCGGTCCCCAAGCATTTTATTGACTGTAAGCATACTGAAAAGGACCTAAGGTTTAAAATTATTGATACTGTCCCGGTTCAGAGGAGAGGGGGAGATAGAGAATTATTCCTCAAAAAAAGAGAACTGATGTGGATCTATGAACTCAATACCCTAAGACCTGGGGGACTTAACGCTGATTTTAAAATGCATACTGTTATCTGAGAAAAAATACAAGATTGTGTGGTTATATAGTCCCTTGCCATTTCTATATTGTTTTTATCTTAGGAATTGTCATTAATGTATTTTCCTAAATTTTATTTTTTGTTTAGATAAGAATCAGACTGAATTGGAATACTTTCTGGAAGGACCTTGTGAACATGGAGGACACATATATAAAAATAAATAAAATATCTTTGAAAAATCTAGCAAGATTATGCAACATTGTCTATAATTTTGTATTATGTTGAATTGAGGCCAATTTAATAAAGCAGGATAAAAGAATGTCACAGTACTCGTTATATTATTGAAAAAATAACATGAGCTATACGCCGGGACTCTTTTCACTGCTATAGAGCAGTCCGGACTGTGGGCAGTTTAGCCGTATGGGTTGACTTGCAAATAGTTGGACGCTGTGTGAACTGTGGGATATGGCCTGTTAAGGCTGTAATCGCAGTATCAGGGCAGTAATAGTGTGTTCCGTTTGGCGAATTATATATTCAGCGATGTGAACTGCAATGTATTGGTAGTGCAGTTAGCACTTGTAATTTAATATGTATATTGAGTGGTGGTAACATAGGCTGTATATAGCCTGGATAAAAGGTGCTATTTGATGTAGCAGCGCCTGCACATATATCAACATTGAGCAAAATGGAGCGTTTAATCGCTTCTGTGCTTGCTCATATACCTGCATAGTTGTAAAAGAATTATGCCACCAAAAAAATGGCGGATTTCGGCGCTACTGCGCACGCGCCGATTTCAACCAATGGCCAGCAATTCAACATAGGGGATATGAGGTAATAGACATGCGCATTAGATGTCTAAGAACGCCGACAGGCAGAATGGCGTCCTCCATTAGTAACAGGCTCCATCAGCGGTAAGAAACAATGCGGTCTTTACACATATAAAGCACAATATGCACAGATGCACTTTATTAGGTATATTGCAATATAAGTATGTAAATTAACACAAATGGCACTTATTGAGGATGATTAATACCATATATATATGCACAGACAACGCTGTATCCACTGCTTGAGAAAAGCTCAGTAGAGTTGAAACGTCGCACTGATATGTGGGTCTAAATAAATCCTACATCTTTTTGGAAATAATGGAATGCTGCCTTCTTTTTTGATATTATGAAAAGTGGACGACCGGTGGACAGGTTGCCTGGAGGCTTTGCACCCGGAGATAAGTAATATTGTTGTGCTGTTCCTTTTTTATGAATATACTGATGTCTGGAAATTTTTGCACACGTGGATTTTTTCTATTATACTTGTTTTACATCCTTAAGCCATTTTTTGGTAACATGGAGGAGCACCCCATGGAACCTGGGACTTTTAACTACACAATAGAAGATGAGCAACATATACTTAGTAATGTAGAGGGGGATGCAACATTTTTGAAAATACCCTCATTGATTGAAACAAAGCACAAATATATAAATGATATGAAGCGTCTAATAAGTTCTCAATTGCATTTGACCACACTGGGACAGTACCTCAAAGAACGTAAGATACCAAGAGGACTGAGGTCCAATATTGGACCTAATCTATTTAGTGAAAATACGGCTTTTTGTAATAGATTTACAATGATTTCTAATAAGTATGCAATGGACGTAATGCTACTGAATATGGAATTTTTGCAAGTATAAGTAAAGAAATTACAGACTAATGTTGGGGAAGTTGAAAAGAAACTACAAGATATACTGAACAAAGATGATTGGACTGTGTTTAAAGAGAAAGTGGAAAAAGACATGAGCAAATTTCGTAGTGAATTGGAGGAAAATAAGAGAAAAAAATGGATTAGAGATACTGGAGACTATGAAACGGGTCATGTTTACTCTTGGCAAAAAGATAATACTAAAGTGTCTTGGAAGAAAAGAGGTCATCAAAATAGACATGGGACTAATGTAATTAATTTTCATTGTCTGAATTCTGAGTTTGTTCCCCACAGATTTGACCAAAAACCCAGAAGCAGGAATAGAAAAGGAGGCAAGCGCCAACACCGCCGGCAAAAAGAAAACAGAAAAGGTCAAAACACAAAGAAGGACTCTGAACCTCAGGAAGAGGGAACAGAATTAGTGGTGAATAGTGTTGAGCATTCCGATGCTGCAAGTATCGGGTATCGGCCGATACTTGCTGTATCGGAATTCCGATACCGGGATTCCGATACTCTTGTGGTATCGGATATCGGGTATCGCAACAACATTAATGTTAAAATGTGTAAAAGAGAGAATTAAAATAAAAAATATCGCTATCCTCACCTCTCCGACGCAGCCGGGACTTCAGCGAGGGAACCGGCAGCGTTGTTTGTTTAAAATTCGCGCTATTACTTGGTTACGTGAATTCCCGGCTTGTGATTGGTCAGGTCGGCCATGTTGCCGGGACGCGGACCAATCACAGCAAGCCGTGACGAAATTACGTCACGGCTTGCTGTGATTGGTCCGCGTCCCGGCAATATGGCCGCCCTGACCAATCACAAGCCGTGACGTCACGGGAGGCTGGACACGCGCCCATTTTAAAATGAGCGCGTCCAGCCTCCCGGCTTGTGATTGGTTGACCGCGGCGCAACCAATCACAAGCCGTGACGTCACGGGAGGCTGGACACGCGCCCATTTTAAAATGAGCGCGTCCAGCCTCCCGGCTTGTGATTGGTTGACCGCGGCGCAACCAATCACAAGCCGTGACGTCACGGGAGGCTGGACACGCGCCCATTTTAAAATGAGCGCGTGTCCAGCCTCCCGTGACGTCACGGCTTGTGATTGGTCAGGGCGGCCATATTGCCGGGACGCGGACCAATCACAGCAAGCCGTGACGTAATTTCGTCACGGCTTGCTGTGATTGGTCCGCGTCCCGGCAACATGGCCGACCTGACCAATCACAAGCCGGGAATTCACGTAACCAAGTAATAGCGCGAATTTTAAACAAACAACGCTGCCGGTTCCCTCGCTGAGGTCCAGGCTGCGTCGGACAGGTGAGTATAGCGATATTTTTTATTTTAATTCTTTCTTTTACACATTTATATGGATCCCAGGGCCTGAAGGAGAGTTTCCTCTCCTTCAGACCCTGAGAACCATCAGGAATACCATCCGATACTTGAGTCCCATTGACTTGTATTGGTATCGGGTATCGGTATCGGATTAGATCAGATACTTTGCCGGTATTGGCCGATACTTTCCGATACCGATACTTTCAAGTATCGGACGGTATCGCTCAACACTAGTGGTGAACATTTCCCACAAGGTATTAACCAGTGCTCAAATATCTGTATTGAGTAAGGGGTTAAGCTTTAGTCCATGTACTCATGTAGATTGGTTTGGGCTACAAATAGAGTTGGAGCGTTTCTTTAGACAAATTAGATTAAGGGAATGGTTTAGTGACAAAAATGATGGTATAAAGAATAAAATAAGTGAATTTGATCTTAAAATGGTAGATCTGAAAAAGAATAGCAGGTTTGTTCCACCAACAAGTCCTGCTATTATAGAAGCATTCGAAAAAGCTGTGAAATCTGATATTGAATTACTTAAAAATGAATGTGTTAATGAATATAGATATCCCAACATCTTGAAGGAGGAGGTCGAGGCCCTAAAAGAACTTGTCCATGACGACGACATTATTATTAAACCCGCTGATAAGGGGGGGGCGGTCGTCGTCATGGACAAGCATACCTATATAGTAAGTAATGAGACAACTAAATGATGAAAATGTCTATGGGAGATTAGAGAGAGATCCAAAGTTCAGTATCCAGGAAGAAATTAAAAAATGCCTTAATGAAGCAATGCAGGCATCTGTAATAGACCAAGAGCTATACAATTATCTATTGGAAGAAAACCCATGCACTCCGGTGCTATATATAACACCAAAGATACATAACAGTCTGGTCGACCCACCGGGGCGACCTATAGTCTCAGGGGTTGGGTCTATCTTTAATAAAATAGGGATCTTCCTTGATAGAATACTGAACCCCACTACAAAAAAATGTAGATCATATATAAAGGACACCACAGATTTTTTAGGGAAGTTGGAGACACTGCAATTGGAGGGGGAGGTGTTGTTAGCCTCCTTCGATGTAGTGTCACTCTATACTTCCATTGACCATACGAGAGGCCTAGAAGCCATCAGCAAAATGTTGGACTCAAAAAAATACACAATTGAGGGAAAAGCCTTCCTCCTTAGATTGTTGGAGATCATATTAAGATACAATTATTTTCTCTTTGGTGACGCGTTTTGCGCACAAAAACAGGGTACAGCTATGGGGGCCAACATGGCCCCTTCATATGCTAACCTGGTTATGGAGGTCCTGGAGGAGGATCTCGTCTATGTGTCCCACCACTTCCAACATGTGCTGGTGTGGTGGCGATACATAGACGACGTCTTCCTCCTTTGGACAGGTACACTGGAGGGATTAAATGATTTTCATGCGTTCCTTAACACGATAGACCAAACGATTAAATTCACGTTGGTAAAATCTAAAACAGAGATCCAATTCTTGGATGTCCTAGTTGAACTAAATAATGGCCAAATTAATACCACCTTATTTGTAAAGAATACGGACAAGAACAATCTGCTCCTTTATGATAGCCAACACCCAAGATCTATTAAAAGATCAATTCCACTGAGCCAACTACTCAGAGTTAGACGAATAGTGAAAGAGGAAGATAAAGCTGACTCAACAGTAGATCTATTGATTAAGAAATTCCTGGATAGGGGATACCCCAAGGGATTACTTGTACAGACAAAAAATGTGATAATGAAAGAAGACAGATTACAACTAATTAACAAGGGCTCAAACGCTAAATCTAGAAAAATGTCTAAAAGGGTCCCTTTTGTTTCCATGTACACTGAAGAAAGTGATAAAATAGCTAATATCATTAAAAAACATTGGACAATGCTGAGAAGGTGTCTCCCCAACATCCAAGAGTTCAAAATGCCTCCACTTTATTCGTATAAGAGAAGTAGGAATATTAAAGATATGCTCGTTAGGTCAGACATTGGCCCTATGAGGCGAAGCACCCAGATGTCCTTGACAGGATCTAAAAGGAATGGGTGCTTCCCCTGCCTGAATTGCGTAAACTGCACATATATAAGCAAAGGATCTACGTTCAAACACCCATTGACCGATAAAGTATACAAAATTAAAAATTTTCTGACCTGTAGTTCAGATTATGTTATATATGTCCTTATATGTCCCTGTAATCTTTGGTATGTTGGGGAAACAACTTGTGAATTCAAAACAAGAATGAACCAGCATAGATATACGATAAGAAAAAATAGAATTGATCTTCCGGTCCCCAAGCATTTTATTGACTGTAAGCATACTGAAAAGGACCTAAGGTTTAAAATTATTGATACTGTCCCGGTTCAGAGGAGAGGGGGAGATAGAGAATTAATCCTCAAAAAAAGAGAACTGATGTGGATCTATGAACTCAATACCCTAAGACCTGGGGGACTTAACGCTGATTTTAAAATGCATACTGTTATCTGAGAAAAAATACAAGATTGTGTGGTTATATAGTCCCTTGCCATTTCTATATTGTTTTTATCTTAGGAATTATCATTAATGTATTTTCCTAAATTTTAATTTTTGCTTAGATAAGAATCAGACTGAATTGGAATGCTGTCTGGAAGGACCTTGTGAACATGGAGGACACATATATAAAAATAAATAAAATATCTTTGAAAAATCTAGCAAGATTATGCAACATTGTCTATAATTTTGTACTATGTTGAACTGAGGCCAATTTAATAAAGCAGGATAAAAGAATGTCACAGTACTCGTTATATTATTGAAAAAATAACATGAGCTATACGCCGGGACTCTTTTCACTGCTATAGAGCAGTCCGGACTGTGGGCAGTTTAGCCGTATGGGTTGACTTGCACATAGTTGGACGCTGTGTGAACTGTGGGATATGGCCTGTTAAGGCTGTAATCGCAGTATCAGGGCAGTAATAGTGTGTTCCGTTTGGCGAAATTATATATTCAGCGATGTGAACTGCAATGTAGAAAAGGTCAAAACACTAAGGACTCTGAACCTCAGGAAGAGGGAACAGAATTAGTAGTGAACATTTCCCACAAGGTATTAACCAGTGCTCAAATATCTGTATTGAGTAAGGGGTTAAGCTTTAGTCCATGTACTCATGTAGATTGGTTTGGGCTACAAATAGAGTTGGAGCGTTTCTTTAGACAAATTAGATTAAGGGAATGGTTTAGTGACAAAAATGATGGTATAAAGAATAAAATAAGTGAATTTGATCTTAAAGTGGTAGATCTGAAAAAGAATAGCAGGTTTGTTCCACCAACAAGTCCTGCTATTATAGAAGCATTCGAAAAAGCTGTGAAATCTGATATTGAATTACTTAAAAATGAATGTGTTAATGAATATAGATATCCCAACATCTTGAAGGAGGAGGTCGAGGCCCTAAAAGAACTTGTCCATGACGACGACATTATTATTAAACCCGCTGAAAAGGGGGGGCGGTCATCGTCATGGACAAACATACCTATATAAGGGAAGTAATGAGACAACTAAATGATGAAAATGTCTATGGGAGATTAGAGAGAGATCCAAAGTTCAGTATCCAGGAAGAAATTAAAAAATGCCTTAATGAAGCAATGCAGGCATCTGTAATAGACCAAGAGCTATACAATTATCTATTGGAAGAAAACCCACGCACCCCGGTGCTATACATAACACCAAAGATACATAAAAGTCTGGTCAACCCTCCGGGGGTATATCTATTGGTAGTGCAGTTAGCACTTGTAATTTAATATGTATATTGAGTGGTGGTAACATAGGCTGTATATAGCCTGGATAAAAGGTGCTATTTGATGTAGCAGCGCCTGCACATATATCAACATTGAGCAAAATGGAGCGTTTAATCGCTTCTGTGCTTGCTCATATACCTGCATAGTTGTAAAAGAATTATGCCACCAAAAAATTGGCGGATTTCGGCGCTACTGCGCACGCGCCGATTTCAACCAATGGCCAGCAATTCAACATAGGGGATATGAGGTAATAGACATGCGCACTAGATGTCTAAGAACGCCGACAGGCAGAATGGCGTCCTCCATTAGTAACAGGCTCCATCAGCGGTAAGAAACAATGCGGTCTTTACACATATAAAGCACAATATGCACAGATGCACTTTATTAGGTATATTGCAATATAAGTATGTAAATTAACACAAATGGCACTTATTGAGGATGATTAATACCATATATATATGCACAGACAACGCTGTATCCACTGCTTGAGAAAAGCTCAGTAGAGCTGAAACGTCGCACTGATATGTGGGTCTAAATAAATCCTACATCTTTTTGGAAATAATGGAGAGCTGCCTTCTTTTTTGATATTAATTAGTAGTTAGTTATGATCTAGATTAGAAGTATCTGTTTGCTACCGTAGAAAATTTCAAAGGTCGTTCTGGGCACAGTACGACCAACAAACCTACTGTACAATAATTTTGTTTTATTCATTTGATGAAGGGGTGGAGAAACAAGCCACCGGGACCAGGACTGTGAATTTGAGTTATCTTTGACCAAGTTAATCTATCTTGGACTGTTGCTTTGGACTGAGTTTACCTCTGCCAGGATTTTGGAACTTTTTCAAGTGTGACTTTGAATTTCACTTTCCCACAGTGCAGGCTGTATCTTTGCATATGCTGCAAATGTCCAATTGAGCGCTGAGACCGCACCCAGATGTTGCTAAACCTTGAGAAAGAGAAACCTTGCTCATAAATAATATTAGTGAGGGGTTGGTCACTAGAGCGCAAGAGAAGCCAGAGTTACTATTTGATTTTTTTAGCTTTGCATATGCAAAAAGGAAAGAATAACTAATTTAGGCAAAAACAGTTCTGGTAATAAATCAATTAACGTACTGTACTTATTTGGTTGAATGTAGATATGGTTCAAAGCATTTACACAGGTTTACTGTATAATCTGTAAGTGAGATTTTCGGAGTATCAGCACAAGTAAATATGAAGACAATTAGATAATAAAAGTGCGAATGGCTCATTCGGTGGCTGTTTAGATAAGTTTTGCTAGCATGAAAATCATGGTTGTACAATGTATATGTGGCAACGTGCTGCCAAAAATTTGCATGTTAAATGGGCACAGAATGATAGTATTAATGATAATTCCTTCTGAATGCAGTTGGTATTGTCCTGTGGAAAAGGGCCAATAATTGAGCGCTGATTGACTTGTATATAGCCAATCATCGGTTCATCGCTCATTTGTGGGAAAAAATCTGTCTAAATGCAACTATAAATAAAATAAACAAGGTCCCTAATGGATTAGACTCAAGACAGGAGTACACAAAGAACTCGGCACAGTTATTTCCATTGACCCATTCATAATATTTAGAGATTCTCTAGAGCCAAGGCACGAAAAGAGTTTTTCATGTTTTCGCCAGGTAATTATAGAACAGTAAGCTTAAAAGTCAACTGTACTTTCTGCAAACTTTGCAAAAATCAAAGTACATGCCAATGAAAAACTTTGTAGTACGTCTTATCAGATAATTGTGATTAATTCTCCAGTTACGATCCAACTGTTCTCATCCCCTCTGCCTCCTGAAATTATCATCTACTCTTAAAATAAAAACTCGATTCCATCTTGCTCAAGACAAGAGGGACTGAAACAAAGTGAGGTGTCAGGTTACACAGCCTATCAAAGTGACTGTGGTCCCAGCTGCCTTGAGATAATTAACATGTTCCCCCCATGTAGTTTTAGGCTGATCTCTCACCTTTCTCATGATCAAGGATACCCCCACGAGGTGAGATTTTGCATCGTGCCCCAGATCGATGTTGATTGACAGCCATTTTGTATTTCTCTATTTTCATACTATTGCACCAACAGTTGTCTCCTCACCCAGCGTCTTACTTATAGTTTTGTAGCCCATTCCAGCTTTGTGCAGGTCTATAATCTTGTTCCTGACATCCTTATAAAGCTCTTTGGTCATGCCCATGTTGTAGAGTGTTGCCCACTGTATATATAACGCCATCCCTTATTGTACAGATTCTTCTGCTGTTATGTACAGCACTGTCTCTTATATAGTGTATTCTTGGTTTTTTTTATTCACAGCACGTTCTCTTGTTAGAATATAAAATGACTGCTGACGGAGCAGCAGGTGGCCAGATGACCAATCCATCAGCTCCTCCATTAGAAAAGAAGCTTTCTCATGCTTCATCAGCAATCATTGCTTTATATATCTAACAAGAGAGGACCGTATGTAATAAAGACAGGGTTCTATATAATATAATAGGTAAGGGAAGGTGCTGTGCATAATAAGAGAGGGCACTGTATAAGGGATGGCAATATACATTATAAAGGAAACTATGTAAGATATATACATCCAACTTCAACTCAAAAATATTGCACGAATCCGTTCATTCCTCAACCAAGAATCTGCAAAAACCCTAGTCCATGCCCTCATCATCTCTCGTCTTGACTACTGCAACCTCCTGCTCTGTGGCCTGCCCTCAAACACTCTCGCACCCCTCCAATCTATTCTAAACTCTGCTGCCCGACTAATCCACCTGTCCCCCCGCTATTCTCCGGCCTCTCCCCTCTGTCAATCCCTTCACTGGCTCCCCATTGCCCAGAGACTCCAGTACAAAACCCTAACCATGACGTACAAAGCCATCCACAACCTGTCTCCTCCTTACATCTGTGACCTCATCTCCCGGTACTTTCCTACACGCAACCTCCGATCCTCACAAGATCTCCTTCTCTACTCCCCTCTTATCTCCTCTTCCCACAATCGTATACAAGATTTCTCTCGCGTATCACCCCTACTCTGGAACCCTCTACCACAACACATCAGACTCTCGCCCACCATCGAAACCTTCAAAAAGAATCTGAAGACCCACCTCTTCCGACAAGCCTACAACCTGCAGTAACCACCGATCAACCAACCGCTGCACGATCAGCTCTATCCTCACCTACTGTATTCTCACCCATCCCTTGTAGATTGTGAGCCCTCGCGGGCAGGGTCCTCACTCCTCCTGTACCAGTTATGACTTGTATTGTTCAAGACTATTGTACTTGTTTTTATTATGTATACCCCTCCTCACTTGTAAAGCGCCATGGAATAAATGGCGCTATAACAATAAATAATAATAATAATAATACATGACAGCATCTGCTCCTGCCTCCTGCTGTCCCCCACATGCTGCCCGTTATCCACACTGTCCCTTAGATGCTTGCTCCTACTGTCCTGAAGACACTGCTCATCTCCATACCATCCCCCACATGCTGCCCACTCTCACAAGGACCCCTCTCCATACTGTCACAAGGTGTCCCTCTAAATGTCCTACAAACGCTGCACCTTTTGCATACTATCCTACACAACTTGTCCCTTCTCTATATTGATGCCCAAATGCTGCCCCTTCTCTATACTGTCACCAAAAGCTTTTCACTCTGTCACCCAAATTGTTCTCCCACGCTGCTTTCTTTGACATTTCTCCCCTCTCTTGCACCTTGTTCCCCCATACTGCTCACACACTAAACCCCCCTACCCTGTCTAAAATAACAGTATTCTTGATCTTCAGCTGCTATGTTGACCTCATCAATCTGCTGCATGTTAGCACGTTTGGGCATGGGGCAGATGAGTACTCCTTTGCCTGTACAGTGATGGTGCTTTTGGTGTGTTCAATTGTGTTTGCATACTTATGGCTCAAATGCAATTGATACAGGCAAGAACAGCTATCCTCTCTCTGTTCTCCAAGCCAGCTGTCAGTGTAACAACCAGCTTGGAGAACTGGTTGTAGGGGAGTGACAAACTGTCACCACCTGGGGAACAGTGTACTCCCAAGATCAGACACTCATTTTGCTTCATGGCAAGAGCAGCCCTGAGGACATCATTCATTTTACTGTATATTGTACTGAAAAAAATGAAAAAATTCAAATGGGGTGAAATTGTGAAAAAAACTGCAATTCCTCCACCGTTTTTCAGGTTTTGTTTTTATGTTGTCACTGAGCAGTAAAAAATAACCCGGCGACGTGATTTTCTACGTGAGTACTATTACAGTCATAGCAAACCTGTATATATATATTTTTTATTTTAGCAGTGGGAGAAAATTCAGAAATTTGTGAAGGAAAAAATATATACAGTGGGTACGGAAAGTATTCAGACCTCTTTAAATTTTTCACTTTTTGTTTCATTGCAGCCATTTGGTAAATTCAAAAAAGTTCATTTTTTTCTCATGAATGTACACTCTGCACCCCATCTTGACTGAAAGGAAAAAACAGAAATGTAGAAATTTTTGCAAATTTACTAAAAAAGAAACGCTGAAATTTCCAGGTCTCTCCAGAGATGCTCAATTGGGTTTAGGTCAGGGACATAAATTATGGTTTCCTTTGAAGCTCAGACCAAAGCAGAGCTTTAGAGGAATACCACAATTATGTCAAAGGTGCCCCTAAGAAGACTTCCTGGTTGCCATGGTAACCTATTGTTGTCCTATGATCACTTTGCTGTGGGCCAGTGAGTTGACAGGGGCTTTTAAATAGTAAAAACATCAGCATATGCTACTAGCGCCAATCACTCATTTTTCCCGGGTAATGCTGGCTATGTAAGTCCGCTGGCATCTGCCCCCTATGGAGTAGGCACTGCACCTGAGCTTACCTCAAACACGCACACCCAGACTATGATGTAAAAGGACAGTGCAAAAAAGGAGAAGACTAGTAAAACTGAGTCCAGGGCCTCATTTATATGCCAAAACGTTTCTAAATTCTTGTTCAACTACTCGTTGTACACAAGAAGTGTAAGTTTTCTACAGAAGAAAATTGGTGTCAACACTTGAATTCCTGCCAGTGTTTACGTTCTCAAAAACAAACCCTGAACATAACACAATACAGATAGCTTGCTCTATTGTACATTAGAGATTAGCACATTGATTAAAATTCAAATTTGCAGGCTTCAAAAAAATTTCCTCCAAAATTCAATTCACTTTCAAAAAATTTGTTGCAAATTGCTATACTAAAAAGCTTTGAATTGCCCCACAAAATATGTGTATAACACGCTCCAAGTTCTCCTTGGAGTCTATTGAACCCATTTTGAGCAATGTAATACAAACACAGCCAGTTGACTTTAACCTATCTGGCTAAGGGAAAACTGATGGAAAGTGATGGTAGCCAGCAGACTACTTAAACATACACATCAGTTTCAGACTTTAGAGGCTACTTAAATTGCATAAACAGTCTAAAAGTTATCCCCTTTTGGAGGGCAGATGCCTGCTTGGCTGGTGTTTATACACAGGTGGTACGAACGGAAGAAGCTGTGGTATTTTCTCAAGGTGGCTGCAAAAATTATCCTTATTTGGGGAGTGTCAAGAGCTAAGCTTTATATTAAATGAAGAAGGGCCAGCTTTTTCACAAGCCATCCAAAAATTATCCCTTAAAGTAGAGAGGCAAAATAGGTTTACAGGTTTTAATGTCAAAAAAAGTAATAGCTTCTCAACTAGGAGTGATAAAAATCTTTTTTAGGTCTGCAACAGGTTTGCTATTCACAAAACAAAATGATTAAAAACTTGCAAAGTATTTTTATCGAGCCATCCAAAAAATTATCCTTTTTTTAGGGAGACAAAACAGGTGTAATGTTTTCAAATTGAAAAAGCTAGGGATAAACCTTTCCAAAAATTACTCCTAATTTGTGAGCTAAGTACATAGTTAGATGAAAAGTGATCAGACAGAACAATCATTATTATGATTATTCTGAAACCCACACAACATGTTGACAGTTCATTACCGGTTTATACTAGGTGATGTGCTGCCAATAAGGATGTTTTTTTTAATCCTGGGGTAGATCATCACCTGATGAACTAGATTTTTACTTATTCATTGGTTGATCGTTGTCATGTTTACATTGGCTGATAACTGGCAATGAGTCTTCTTATGAATGCTTGCGGATTATCAACTTGTCAAAATGTGTAATTTTTTAACAGGGATTAAAAGCATAAAATGTAACAAATCTGGAGAAAAGATGACAGACATAATCAATATGCATAAGTATATAAATTGCATTTACAAGGAATATGCTTACAAATTACATAGTTTATTTTATGATGAATAAAGTAAGAAAAAAAATTGTAAATATCTAAAATTATTTAATAATTTTTGATTCTCGAGTGCCACTTGGATCAGAAAGTATTTTTTCTTTACCTTTTTATTGCATATTAGACTATGACTTGTTTTTTTTTACTTTTTACCTTCCTCTAAATCAGCAAAGGGAAACATAGCTCTAAAATTTGCCCACAATGCTTCCTTTCATTCACGTCAGTTGCCATCCCTTGGATGAACTTGAAGGAAGTATTCTTTCAATTGTACTTATTACGTACCAAATATAATTTTGAATGATTTTATTATCTTGTTAATGGCTTTCATTGGAATAAGCTCCTTTTGGAATGTAAGTGAACATGCTTTAAGAAATACTCTGATAATTTTTATAGTTTTGTACTATTATGTTGTGTTTTGTAATAAATCTAACATTCTGGTGTAGGCTGATGAATGACTTTCAGTACTTGCACCACATTTAACTGAACCTTCTTCTGAAATAACACACTTAGCAATTGTTGTTTATGAAATTTTGTGCCCATTTTAATGCAGGGTAGTGATTTCATCCAAAACCTGTGAAAACATTTACTAACCTTTAAGGTTAAATCTTATTTCACTTGCATCTGGATTGTTACAAACTATGAGATAGTCATTATATGTGTCTGGCCAAAGCATCAGTAACCAAAGAAATTTCTCCAAATAATGTAGAAAAAGTCTACGCCAAAACATGTGAGTGTCCTGTTTAGATTATCACAAGTAAACGAAAGCCATCTGCGTATTCTCTTATCTTACTAATTGTATTGTATCACATGACAGTGTTATAAAGAGTTATTATATAAAGTCCAAATTCCTTCAGCTTGGAAAAGACCCAACGAAATGAGAAAAATAATTACTTTAGCTTATGAAACAATTGTTTAGGCTTCTGTGAGCAGACAGATTGTCTTAAAAAGGTACTCCACTTTAGAAATTTATGGCATATCCACAGGATGCAGATCCATTGATAGTCCACTGTCCTTCCTTGTGAGGAGGACAAGAGCAGCACATTCAGGCAAAGAATAAAGAGGAAGATGTGTTCATGTTGCTTTCTAGAGCGAGCACCGAAATGCTCAGATGCTCCTTGCTCGAACGGAGCAATTCCTAATGCTCGAATGCCCGTTTTGAGTAACGACTATAATGGGAGTCAATAGGAAATCCGAGCATTTTTCTGGCAGACCCTACAAAGAGGTCTGTCGGGCAGCGAAAATGTTGAAATGGAAGGAAAAAGTACTGAATGGAAGAACAGGATGGGGAAGACTACTGGAAGTATCGCTGACTCCCAGATTGCTGCTGAGAACAATGGTGCCATACTTTTACTTCACTTTAAGGACTGACAATTAAACATTCAAAATCGACAAGAAATTGGAGTTTACATGGAAAAAAAAGTGTTAAGCAACATTCTTTCCTGTGTAATGACTTTTATATAAAGCAAAATGTAAAAAGGATTTTTAATTACTTTAAGTAAACCAAAATTGATTTTTTTTGTAAAAAAAATTGGAAATTTTAGTGTAATTTCTGAAGCAAGCAAGAACTGCCAAACGTGATGTAAAAGAGACTCAAATGCGACTTGAATTAGACATAAAGGAGGGCCTCATACATATTATGTTCAAATTTTGATTTATTGGTACTCTTACGCTCATATAGGCTGTGCATGTTTGAGGGTTATATACCAAGGAAATGTACTCCAGACCCCGGAATAGTCTATGGGTGAGCAATATAATACCGATAAAGGTATGCGCACACGTTGAGTAAAATTTCTGCACTATTTCTGAATCTCTCTGCAGGAAAGATGCAGCTGCAAAAACGTACATTTTTGCTTTGTTTTTGATTGATTGGAGTGAAGTCAATGGTGAAAAACACAGGGCACAAACACACAGAGAATGGAGACACTCAACATGTGCACTTTAGGTTTCTCATTCACTTTGCTGTCAGCAGGCTTTGATTCAGGTTTTGTTACAAATCTGCACCGAAAAAACAAGACAAAAATGCACACAATCTGCAATGTGTGCACACAGCCTACAATTTTGAACAAGTTTTCGGAGGCTTATATAACAGCGAACTGTATACAAGAAGATGCAATACCCTATGTGTGAGCAATGCTGATACACTTTTGACCAAGTTTTTTGAGGCTTTTATACCAACGAAATGTACTCCATACCATGGAATAGTTTGTAGGTGAGCAATATGACACTGACATTTTTAACAAGTTTTTAGAGCCTTTTAAAAAAAATAATTTAAGTAAACCAAAATTGAATTTTTTAGTAAAAAATTGACATTTTAGCATAACTTCTAAAGGAAGTAAGAACTGCCAAAATGTGATGCAAGAGGGACTCAGATACACCCTGTATTAGACATAAAGGAGGGCCTCATATACATTTTGTTCAAATTGTCATGTAGTGGTACTCCTAGACTCTTAAAGGCTATGCACAAAGTGCAAAGCCTTTCAAACATTACAAGCAGCAAGTGCCTGTGTGTATACGACGCTGTGCAAACCAACTGCTTTTTTCAAAGCACAAATACCGTTTTTCCTTCCTTTCTGCACAGCTATCTTGTGTGTTTGTCCACACTTTTGTGTGCAGCAGTCCTTTTTATAGCTGCCTGCCATACTTTTCTGAGATAACTGCAGGGAGATAAATATTGGCAAGTCTGCCTCCGTGCCATTGCTGTGTGTGGTATCTGTCCCTCATTGTGTGCCACTGAAAACACTGTGTAATACTTGGCCATTTTTTTTTTTTTTTTTTTTGCTAAATTCTCCCTTTTCCAAAAAAAAAATTAGTGGGAGATAAATATTGGCAAGTCTGCCTCCGTGCCATTGCTGTGTGTGGCATCTGTCTGTCATTGTGAGGCACCGAAAACACTGTGTAATACTTGGCCATTTTTTTTTTTTTTTGCTAAATTCTCCCTTTTCCAAAAAAAAAATTAGTGGGAGATAAATATTGGCAAGTCTGCCTCCGTGCCATTGCTGTGTGTGGTATCTGTCTCTCATTGTGTGCCACCGAAAACACTGTGTAATACTTGGCCATTTTTTTTTTTTTTTTGCTAAATTCTCCCTTTTCCAAAAAAAAAATTAGTGGGAGATAAATATTGGCAAATCTGCCTCTGTGCCATTGCTGTGTGTGGTATCTGTCTCTCATTGTGTGCCACCGAAAACACTGTGTAATACTTGGCCATTTTTTTTTTTTTGCTAAATTCTCCCTTTTCCAAAAAAAAAATTAGTGGGAGATAAATATTGGCAAGTCTGCCTCCGTGCCATTGCTGTGTGTGGCATCTGTTTCTCATTGTGTGGCACCGAAAACACTGTGTAATACTTGGCCATTTTTTTTGGGGGGGGGTACATTCTCCCTTTTCCCCAAAAAAAATTAGTGGGAGATATATATTGGCAAGTCTGCCTCCGTGCCATTGCTGTGTGTGGTATCTGTCTCTCATTGTGTGCCACTGAAAACACTGTGTAATACTTGGCCTTTTTTTTTTTTTTTGCTAAATTCTCCCTTTTCCAAAAAAAAAATTAGTGGGAGATAAATATTGGCAAGTCTGCCTCCGTGCCATTGCTGTGTGTGGCATCTGTCTCTCATTGTGTGGCACCGAAAACACTGTGTAATACTTGGCCATTTTTTTTGGGGGGGTACATTCTCCCTTTTCCAAAAAAAAATTAGTGGGAGATAAATATTGGCAAGTCTGCCTCCGTGCCATTGCTGTGTGTGGTATCTGTCTCTCATTGTGTGCCACCAAAAACACTGTGTAATACTTGGCCATTTTTTTTTTTTTTTAGGGTAAATTCTCCCAGAAAAAAAAAAAAAAATAGTGGGAGATTAAGATTGGCATTTCTGCTTGAGTGCTGGTCCTGTGTGTACCATCTGTCTCAAATTATTGGGGCACAGAAAACCTAGTGTGTAACATTGGGCCTGATTTTCCTTTCAGTGTCAGGCACCTATAAAGGTATATATAAATCCTACAGAAGTTTGAGTTCACCTGATAAGTTGTTTTACAGTAACAAATAGCGTTACTTTGGTTACGTTTTGCAAACAATGAGGAAGTCTAGTGGAAGAGGTCGTGGCCGTGGGCGGTCATTGTCAGCTGGTAATGATGGTAGTGGTAGTGGAGCATCAGGTGGTCATGGTAAAAGCAGTACAGCACCTAAGTCTCGAGTTGTTGAGCCAGGTTCGTTGTCTGGCTACACAAGGCCTCGAACGCTCTCTTTTCTGGGAGTAGGAAAACCACTTTTGAAGCCGGAGCAGGAGGAACAAGTATTGGCTTTCATTGCTGACTCTGCCTCTAACTCTTTCGCCTCCTCCTCGGAAAGTGCCAAATGTCAGAGCAGTGCATCGTCAGTGGATGCTCCCGGTCAGGAACAAGTCGCTTCCTTGTGTCCTTCACTAAAAACAACAGTGAAGGATGCGTCAGTCGACACAACAGGTTACTCTATGGAGCTCTTTACACATACCGTTCCTGGGTTACACAGTGAAACAGTTAACAGGCTATGCCCATTAGAAGTTGAATCGGACATGGAGTGCACAGATGCACAGCCACAGCCAGATTACTATGCTGTTCCTTTGACTCAGACCAGAACATTGCCCTCGCAGTGTACTGAGGCAGAATCAAAACCAGCGGAGACTATGGTGCTCCGTCACGAACGCAATACCACCGGCTTACACGGTGACACAGACGAAGTTGCACACAACATAGAAGAGGAGGTCATAGATGACCCAGTTGTGGACCCTGATTGGCAGCCATTGGGGGAACAGGGTGCAGGTGGCAGTAGTTCTGAAGCGGAGGAGGAGGAGCCGCAGCAGGCATCAACATCACAACAGGTTCCATCTACCGGGCCCGTATATGGCCAAAAACGCGTGGCAAAACCAAAACCAGTTGGAGGACAGCGTGGCCATCCGGTCAAAGAAGCTCAGTCTGCAATGCCTGAAAAGGTATCCGATAGTAGAAAGAGTGCAGTCTGGCATTTTTTTAAACAACATCCAAATGATCAGCGCAAAGTCATCTGTCAAAAATGTTCAACTACCTTAAGCAGAGGTCAGAATCTTAAAAGTCTAAATACAAGTTGCATGCATAGACATTTATCCACCATGCATTTGCAAGCCTGGACTAACTACCAAACGTCCCTAAAGGTTGCAGCACCCTCGGCCAATGAAGCTAGTCAGCAACGCTACATCCCTTCCCTCCCTGTAAGCCGACCATTTCCCACACCACCTGCAGTATCTGTGCAGCTTTCGTCGCCAGGCCAAAGCAGTCAGGGAATCACCAGGTTAGTAGTAGGAAACACTGCATGTAGGGCACCGGCAAGAATACCATCTCCAACCCTCTCTCACTCACCCATGTCCACCGGCACCACCGCTAGTTCCACGATCTCCAGCTCTCCAGTCCAGCTCACCCTACATGAGACTCTTGTTAGGAAAAGGAAGTACTCATCCTCGCATCCGCGTACACAGGGTTTGAACGCCCACATTGCTAGACTAATCTCATTAGAGATGATGCCCTACCGGTTAGTTGAAAGCGAAGCTTTCAAAGCGCTGATGGACTACGCTGTACCACGCTATGAGCTACCCAGTCGGCACTTCTTTTCTAGAAAAGCCATCCCAGCCCTCCAACAGCATGCTAAAGACCGCATCGTCCATGCACTCAGACAGTCTGTGACTACAAAGGTGCACCTGACAACAGATGCATGGACCAGTAGGCATGGCCAGGGACGTTACGTGTCCATCACGGCACACTGGGTGAATGTGGTGGATGCAGGCTCCACAGGGGACAGCAATATTGGGACAGTTCTGCCTAGCCCACGGTCAAGGAAAGAGTTGGCTGTAGGCGTTCGCCCCCCCTCCTCCTCTTCCTCCTCCTCCTGCAGAAGCGAGAGCGCGTCCACAGACCGCAGTCGCACATTCACTCCATCCGCAGCTGCCACTGTTGCACACCAGGTGTGCCATTATGGGACAGCTAGTGGCAAGCATCAGCAGGCTGTATTGGCAATGAAGTGTTTGGGCGACAACAGACACACCGCGGAAGTTCTGTCCGAGTTCTTGCAGAAAGAAACTCAGTCATGGCTGGGCACTGTACATCTTGAGGCAGGCAAGGTAGTGAGTGATAACGGAAGGAATTTCATGGCTGCCATAGCCCTTTCCCAACTGAAACACATTCCTTGCCTGGCTCACACCTTAAACCTGGTGGTGCAGTGCTTCCTGAAAAGTTATCCGGGGTTACCCGGCCTGCTCCTCAAAGTGCGCAGACTTTGCTCACATATCCGCCGTTCGCCTGTACACTCCAGCCGTATGCAGAACTATCAGCGTTCTTTGAACCTTCCTCAGCATCGCCTAATCATCGACGTTGCAACAAGGTGGAACTCCACACTGCACATGCTTCAGAGAGTGTGCGAACAGAGGCGTGCTGTTATGTATTTGTGGGAGGATACACGGGCAGGCAGTTGGATGGCAGACATGGAGTTGTCAGGTGTGCAGTGGTCGAAGCTACAAGACCTGTGTCAAGTCCTTCAGTGTTTTGAGGAATGCACACGGCTGGCTAGTGCAGACAATGCAATAATAAGCATGAGCATCCCCCTAATGCGTCTGCTGATGCAAAGTTTGACGCACATAAAGGAGCAGGCGTCTGCAGCCGAGGAAGAGGAAAGCCTTGATGACAGTCAGTCATTGTCTGGTCAGGGCCGTGTAGAGGACGCGGTAGCGGGCGAAGAGGAGGAGGAGGACAAGGAGGATGATGGGGATGAGTACTTTTTTAATGAGGAAGCTTCTCCTGGGCCAACAGAAATTAGTGGCGTTGCAAGGCCGGGTTCTGTTTTTGTAAGGGAGACAAGTGACGTAGATTTGCCTGTAACTGCCCCTCAAACCAGCACAACCGCAGATTTGCCAACTGGAACTTTGGCCCACATGGCGGATTATGCCTTACGTATCCTTAAAAAGGACCCACGCATTATTAAAATGATGAGCGATGATGATTACTGGTTGGCCTGCATCCTTGACCCTCGCTATAAAGGCAAATTGCTAAATATTATGCCAAATGAGAACCTCGAACAAATATTAGCAACCAAACAAGCTACTCTTGTAGACCGTTTGATTCAGGCATTCCCAGCACACAGCGCCGGTGATGGTTCTCACACGAGCTGCAGGGGGCTACAGGGCAGAGGTGTTAGAGGTGCACAGATCAGAAGTGGCGTTGGACAGAGGGGTTTTCTGACCAGGTTGTGGAGTGATTTCGCAATGACCGCAGACAGGACAGGTACTGCAGCATCTATTCAAAGTGACAGGAGACAACATTTGTCCAGTATGGTTACTAACTATTTTTCAGCCCTTATTGATGTTCTCCCTCAACCATCATTCCCATTTGATTACTGGGCATCCAAATTAGACACCTGGCCTGAATTGGCAGAATATGCGTTGCAGGAGCTTGCTTGCCCAGCAGCTAGTGTGCTATCAGAAAGAGTATTCAGTGCTGCTGGTTCAATATTAACCAAAAAAAGGACTCGTCTGGCTACGCAAAATGTGGATGATCTCACCTTCATTAAAATGAACCACTCCTGGATTTCAAATTATTTTGCCCCACCTTTCCCGGCTGACACCTAGCTTTCCTATAAAAAGGTCTTGCTTGTGGACTGGTCTTACTGAGTGTTAAAATCTCTTAATTTGCAGCAGCTGTTTGACCAGCATACGACATGTTTACACATCCCCCAATGGGAAAACTCCCCCCACGGGGCCGTTGTCTCACTCTCGACACTTGGCGCAAGCACCCGTTAGTTACAGTGCTGTTTGTCAGAAGAGGTGGGTGTGCTCGCTTTTGGTCGACGGCACTGCCACTGGGTCCCTCATAGTACAATGTAGTGTCTCTGGCGGTGGTGGTGCGCACCCAACGTCAGACACACCGTTGTAACATGAGGGGCCCTGGGGCGGTACCGCCGGCCACAAGAGAGTTCTCCCCCCCAGCTCAAACTGTGCTCTACCACATGCCAAATTATCTCGCACAGCTCCACCAATGTTTAGTCTATGCGCTGACATCATTCAATGCCTGGCACTGACAATCAATACCAATTTGTTGACGTCTATGATGATAGTTAAAGTAGTCTGGGTCAGTGTCCTATATTGACACCAGTAAATACTAATTTACTGCCAAATTACTTTGTCATAAACTCTGCAGATGAGCCCACCCCTGTACCTAAGCATGCCACCCTTTTTTTTATTTATAGTTGTTTTGCGAGACATTAACATCTATTTATTTTTTGGGAGTACTAACTGTGTCAGACACTTCTTGCAATACTCCTCCACTGACCACAATGTTGCGTGCCTGTGTATCCACGTAACCGATTTAAAACTGCCATGCCTGCCGACTGTTTGTTATTTTAGGCCTTTGATAGCCTGTCTGCGGCCCCTACTTGCAATACTCCTCCACTGACCACAATGCTGCCTGGAGTGCCTGCCTGTGTATCCATGTAACCGATTTTAAACTGCCATGCCTGCCTATTGTTTGTTATTTTAGGCCTTTGATAGCCTGTCTGCGGCCTCTACTTGCAATACTCCTCCACTGACCACAATGCTGCCTGGAGTGCCTGCCTGTGTATCCATGTAACCGATTTAAAACTGCCATGCCTGCCTATTGTTTGTTATTTTAGGCCTTTGATAGCCTGTCTGCGGCCTCTACTTGCAATACTCTTCCACTGACCACAATGCTGCCTGGAGTGCCTGCCTGTGTATCCATGTAACCGATTTAAAACTGCCATGCCTGCCTATTGTTTGTTATTTTAGGCCTTTGATAGCCTGTCTGCGGCCCCTACTTGCAATACTTCTCCACTGACCACACCAATGCTGCCCGTGTACCCCTGGAACCTATTTAAAAGTTCATAGAGCCTAGTTATATATTTTATTTACTATTAATAAGGCCATGATGGACTACGCTGTACCACGCTACAAGCTAACCAGTCGACACTTCTTTTGCGAGAAAAGCCATCCCAACCCTCCACCAGCATGTAAAAGACCGCATTGTCCATGCACTCTGGCAATCTGTGAGTACAAAGGTGCACCTGACAACAGACGCATGGACCTGTAGGCATGGCCACGGAAGATTATGTGTCCATTAAGGCGCAATGGGTTAATGTGGTGGATGCATGGTCCACAGGGGACAGCCTACTAAGTCTGTCTGCAGTCCCTAATTCAAATTGTCCTCCACTGTCTAAATCGGAGCTTCCACCTTCTGGCTTTCGGCCTATAGTATCAGATATTAAACTGCATTTGGCCTTCAACTTTGGTTACGGCCTACTAACGGTGTCTGCCCCTCCCTGGTGTTTGTCCTCAACTGAATAAAGCTGAGCTTCAACCTTCTGGCTCTCATTAAGTGCTGTGTTTTTAAAAATTGGTGGTTAGGGCCTACTAACGGTGTCTGCCCCTCCCTGGTGTTTGCCCTCAACTGAATAAAGCTGAGTTTCCACCTTCTGGCTTTCGGCCTATAGTATCAGATATTAAACTGCATTTGGCCTTCAACTTTGGTTACGGCCTACTAACGGTGTCTGCCCCTCCCTGGTGTTTGTCCTCAACTGAATAAAGCTGAGCTTCAACCTTCTGGCTCTCATTAAGTGCTGTGTTTTTAAAAATTGGTGGTTAGGGCCTACTAACGGTGTCTTCCCCTCCCTGGTGTTTGCCCTCAACTGAATAAAGCTGAGCTTCAGTCTTAGGCTTTTGGCCTAAAGTATCAGATATTAAACTGCATTTGGCCTATTAGTGTGTTTGGGCCCTTAAAACAGTGTCTGCTGCTCCTGGGTTTGCTACTCCACTGAACAAAGCAATGCCGCCTGTTTAGTCCTGTTACCAATTTTGAACTGCATTTAGCCTACTTTATTCTTTGGCCCTATATCTGTTTCCTCCTCATCCTGCCCATTGCCCAGCCACTGCTAGATGAGTCTGCTGGTACATTGACCTAGACCACTACATTCCCCTTGCACTCTACACAGCCAGAATCTGACCCTGCTGAAAGTAAGGTTCCCCTTCCCGCATGTTATACCACCTTACACAGGGACAAAGAGGAAGGTGCAGATGAAAGTGCAGGTTCCTTCATCAGGTGGGGGGGGGCATACTCGTTGGCGTCGTCACTGGCACAGGGCCCCTCAGAGTACGCAAAAGTGTCGCTGCTGGTGGGAGGCGCCCCCGCCGTGCAAACACACCGCTGTACTTTGAGGGGCCCTGTGCCAGTGCCAATGCGAACAAGTGTGCCCCCCTGCTTGCTCAGGATCACAGCACTTGCAACGTTGAAATACTTACCTCTCCCTGCTCCAACGCCGTGACGTAGTCCACGATTCCTGGGCCCACTAAAACCTTGAACCAGCCCTACCCCCCACAACTTTTGCCAAATGACCCCCAAGTTCCATTTAACAACTATTATTATAAAGTTAATTAAGATTGACAAGCTTCAGAAACAAGAATGGATGTTTTTGGCATTAAAATGGGCACTGTAGGTGTTTTCCTGGCCTCCACTCACTGCCGACTATGCTTCCCCATTGACTTGCATTGGGTTTCGTGTTTCGGTCGATCCCCGACTTTTAGCGATAATCGGCCGACTGCACTCGACTCGACTCTGGACAAAGTCGGGTTTCACAAAACCCGACTCGATCTTTAAAAAATGAAAGTCGCTCAACCCTAATGGCCCCCATAAGATGCACCATATTAAAATATGCCCCATATAATGCTGCACAAAGGTTAATGATGGCACCATAAGATGCTCCATATTAAAATATGCCCCATATAATGCTGCACAAAGGATAATGATGGCCCCCATAAGATGCTCCATATTATAATATGCCCCACATAATGCTGCACAAAGTATAATGATGCCCCATAAGATGCTCCATATTAAAATATGTGCCATATAATGCTGCTGCTGCGATTAAAAAAAAAATGATATACTCACCTCTCGTCGCTGCCCGCTGCTCCTCAGCATCACCGCCTCTCTGCAGTGAATGTTCAGGCAGAGGGCACGCACTAACCACGTCATCGCGCCCTCTGACCCCAATGTCACAGCCAGAGGACCCGGAAGACACAGCGTGGCGGTGGAACAGGGACAGGTGAATATCGCATGGCTCGCCCTCCCCAGTCCTACTCACCCTCCTGGCACTGCATATCACTTCCTGCATCTCAGGAGCCAGCATCTCTCTTCCTGTCTTCCTTCCTGTGCTGAGCTGTCAGTGATACCGCTCATTAAGGTAATGAATATGCGCCCCACATCCATGGGAATGGAGACGCGTGCATATTCATTAATTTAATGAGCAGCACCACGTGACCGCTCAGCGCAGGAAGAAAGACAGGAAGAAAGATGCTGAGCAATGACTCGTGTATAAGCGGAGGGGTGTTTTCAGCCCAAAAAAGTGTAAATGTATTAAAAAACAAACACTGAAATATCACATGGTCATAAGTATTCAAACCCTTTGCTCAGACCCTCACATTTAAGTCACATGGTGTCCATTTCCTTGTGATCCTCCTTGAGATGGTTCTACTCCTTCATTGGAGTCCAGCTGTGTTTAATTAAACTGATAGGACTTAATGCGAAGGTTTATTATGAGTTTACTATACCAGCAAAATGTAACAGCTCATAATACTGTTTGGGTCAGTAATTGAATCAATAAAAAACAATTTCTAACAGTCCAAACAAAAGATAATATACTCGCACTGCTGTCCCATGCGATCACCTATTAGCGTGCTACAATACGCTGTACCAGCTCCTATACCCCCTACTCAGTGCATGGGCGTATGGGGTGCTCAATCAAAAAGAGGTAATAATATAAAAAAGAGAAAAAAGTGATCAGCACTCACCATTCCTGATGCTATAAAAAGTCTTTATTAGGACATGGACACGGACAGGGAGAGCATGGTGTCCAAGTGATCCCTGGACACCATGCTCTCCCTGTCCGTGTCCATGTCCTAATAAAGACTTTTTATAGCATCAGGAATGGTGAGTGCTGATCACTTTTTTCTCTTTTTTATATGAATCAATAAAAAAGCTTCTATGTTTTTTGGAGTTTTATAGAACACCGAAATGTAACAGAAAACATGTAAAACTATATGGATGAGTAATTGAATCCAGACAAATTTCTCTCGGCCTTTTCGTAGTGTTATATGTAGAGCATGTCATACTTTATGGGTGAGTAATAATGATGAGCGAGTATAGTCGTTGCTCGGGTGGTCTCAGAGTATTATTGACTGCTCAGAGATTTAGTTTTTGTTGACTTAGCTGCATGATTTACAGCTGCAAGTCAGCCTGAGTACATGTGGGGGTTGCCTGGTTGCTAGGGAATCCCCACATGTAATCACGTTGTCTAGTAGCTGCAAATCATCCAGCTGCGGCAACAAAAACATTCTCCGAGCACTAACAAATACTCGGAGACCACCGGAGCTGAGCAACGAGTATACTCGCTCATCACTAGTGAGTAATTGAATGCAAAAAAAATTTAACACTTCTTGTGAATGTTAGATACCAACTAAATATACCACTGAGCACTTATTATGGGTAAGTAATTTAAAAATTGTAAATGCTTTTCTGTAGTGTTAGATATCACAGAAATGTACCCCAGACTACAGAATACTTTATGAGTGAGTAATTTAACCGAGTAAAAAATGTTAACTCTTTTTCGAGGTGTATTTATAACACCAAAATTTACCACAGAACAGGTAATACTATATGGGTTCGTAATTGAATCAAGAAAAATTATTCTATGCTTTTTCGAAGTGTTCTAGATGACAGAAATATTGCAAAAAGCACTTAATACATATATTGATGACAATATTGTCAATTTTCCACTCCCTCCAAAAAAAAATCTGGTCACATTCAGCACCTATATATTTAGCAACGGAGTGTGAAGCCCTCAGCCTTGCCTTGAACCTTTATTCTATCACTCTTCCTGACCCTGCAACTGTCCCTAGGCTAAATGCACAATGTATCTGATGCAAACAGCAAAGCACATTATTAGCTCTATATTATAGCACACATATTATAGCAGGGCTGTTAGTATGATGGTTCAGCATGAGCACCAGTATCAACACTAGAGGACTCAGATTAGTTAAACTGTGCACACACAGGCCTGGACAAGAACGTTCTCCCTCCAATACGAACTGTCATTGAGCTGTTCAATGGCATCAGTGAGCCAAGGGTGGTGATGCCTGTCCTTTTATACCCATGATGAGGATATACGACCAGCCAATCACAGTAATGATACTACCAAGATGGCTATGGCATTACAGTGACTGGCAGGAAACCCCACATGGTTAGCGGCTGTGTAACTGGCGCCAAATAAGCAGGGCAGGGATTCGAGTTTTTTTTGTGTAAATCAAGTTTATTAGGTTGTAAATAAGCATATACAAGAATCAAAACAATAAATTATAATTATATTCACTTATAATAGGGTAAAGTGAGTGTGATAGATAACTTTGCTTGGAATCAAAGAAAAAATGTCTCTCTTACATTTTGAAGATATAAGTATGACTGTCTCTTAAAGAGAGTTGGGATTGAGAACGAAATATTGTATAATCTGACTTATAAACATATTACTTTAGCTACTTTTAATTTTTTTTAAAAATATACAGTGAGAAAGAAAGGGAAAGAAGAAGAGAGAAAAAAAAAAAAAAGGGGGGGGGGAGGGAGGGAGAGTGGGTGTGGGGGATGGAAAATGGGAAAGAGGGGTTAGAGGACCGGAAATGAAATGTAAGTCTGGGATCTAGTCCAGGTAAATTTGGTTGCATGGTTTTGTAGCATTACATTATTTCTCTCTTTCTCGATAAAATTTATGTAGCAAGGCTCCAACGGTCCCGATTAAGTTAACTAGCAAGCCAATTATTCAACTCTTCAGTCTCTCTAAAGATAATCCAGGGAGACCAAGTATTCAATACTTTATCTAGGGTTCCAGTGTCTTGACCAATCAGTTGCTCCATTCTAAAAATATGATTGAGTTCTGTAACAAACTCGACACGTGTGGGATATTTTGATTGTTTCCAATAACGGGGGATCAAATTACGAGCTGCCGTTAGAAAATGCCGCAACAGGCTCTTCTTGAATCTAGCGATAGAGAGATTACATATAGATAATAATGCCAGTTCCAATGTAGGTTGTAATTTGTGGAGAGACATTTTATTGTGAAGCTCAAAGACCCCCTCCCAGAAGCTGTGAATAGGTGGACAGGACCACCAGATGTGCGAGTATGTTCCCCTATCTCCCCAACATCTCCAGCAAATATCAGGAGTGGTGGGAAACATAATATGAATACTTGATGGGCATCTGTACCACCTAGATAAAAGTCTATAACTTCTTTTCTGATAGTCCGAGCACAATGAAGATCTAAAAGTAAAGAGGAGACTTTTGCAACGGTCTTCCAGGGTTAGTGGTTTACCTAATTCATTTTCCCATTTAGAGAAAAATATATTGGAGTCAGTTGAGATTAGTTGGTGGTCTAAGAACATTTTATATAATGCTGATACTGTGTGAGGCAAAGGGCCTCCACCCAGGCACGCAGACTCAAAGGGGGTAAGCTGTCTATAAATGTCAGTCCGTCCCGACAGTTCTGTGAGGTAGCCTTTAATTTGTTTGTGGAAAAACCAGGAACCCCGTGGAGGTTCAACTCCAGCATAAATCTCTTGTAGGGATTTTATCGAGGTCCGGTCAATGTAGTCGTGGGCTATTGGATAGTTATCTTTATGTTTATGTAAAAAATTGGTCCTACCAAGGCCTGCTGGGAAGTCAGGGTTATCAGAGAGTGGAGTCAGTGGTCCTGGTATAGAAGAAGTGTTAAATTTATGATTACCGTATTTAATAAATAATATGAGATTTCTCGTAAGAAAGGGTAGATCACTTTGTTGAGTGCGTTTGGATCCCTCCCTCCAAATCTGAGCTATGGGATTATGGTCTGAGAGTCTCATCTCCAGACCAACCCATTTTTTATTGAGTTTGTGGTGAAATAGATCTAGAACACAAGTTCCAAGAGATGCACTTTTGTAGAATGAAAAGTCTGGGAGACCCAACCCCCCGGTTTGTTTAGTTCTGCTCAGGAGCGGATATGCCAAGCGCGGACGCCCTCCTGACCAAATGAATCTTGTTATTGCCGTCTTAAGTCTGGAAAAAAAGGAAGCTGGTAGAAATAGTGGAATGGTCTGGAAGAAGTAAAGAAGGCGCAGTAATAAGTCCATTTTAATAGCGTTAATTCTCCCCAGCCATGATAAATTTAGTTTGTTCCATCTCTCCAGGTCAAGTTCTGCTCTATTTAGGGCTGTTTTATAATTAGCATCATATAATTGTTGTGATCTAGCAGTCAGTCTTATGCCCAAATAGGCAAGGGAGTCAGACCGCCATTTGAATGGAAAGGAGGAGCTTAACTGTGAGACTAAAGCGGGTGGCAGTGAAACGTTTAACATTTCAGACTTATGCGTATTAATTTTAAAGTTACTTAATGCGCCAAAACTGTGTAATTCTGATAAAATATTGGGCAAACTAGTAATGGGGGAGGTAACATACATAAGTACATCATCCGCAAATAATGCAAGTTTGTGTTCTTCTGATTGGATTCGTATGCCTGCTATAGATGGGTTTTTACGAATAGCTGTTGCTAAGTGTTCCATAGTTAGTATGTATAGCAGGGGAGACAGGGGGCATCCCTGCCTTGTGCCGTTTTGTATATGAAAAGGGTCCGACAGCGAGCCATTCACCCTTACCCAAGCAGAAGGAAATTCGTAGAGGGCCCTAATACTCCATAACGCCCTTTTCTGTAAGCCAATTCCCTCTAAAGTTTGATACATGAAATCCCATCCCACTCTATCGAAAGCTTTTTCTGCATCAATCGATAAGATACATAATGGGTCACCCTTTCGGTTTGCATTATCGATCAGAGAAATAGATCTGATAGTGTTATCTCTTGCCTCCCTTCCTGGAACAAAACCCACTTGATCTTGATTAATTAGGTAGGGCAAGAGGCTATTAAGTCTTTTTGAAATAATTTTAGCGTAAATTTTCATATCTACGTTTATGAGGGAGATAGGGCGGTAATTGCTACAGAGGGATGGATCCTTTCCGGGTTTTGGTATAACTGTGATATGGGCGGTTAGGGCTTGTGAGGAAAAGGAACCTCCTGAGGAAACAAAGTTGCATGCTGTAAGAAATGGAGGGCCTAATAGGTCCAAAAACTGTTTGTAAAAAGCTGCTGTGTATCCATCTGGACCTGGGCTTTTGCCCATTTTTAGGTCTCCAACCACAGAGGAGATCTCCTCTAAAGAGAATTCACTTTCTAGATCAGCCAAGGTTTCCTCGGAGATCGTGGGTAGTTTATTTTGCTGAATATAGGATTTGATTTTCCCTTGCAATGTATGGGCGGGGAGGTCTCTATATTGGCCATTTATATTATAAAGGGACTTCTAGTAATCATAAAAACTGGACAGGATATCTTTGGAGCTATGTACTTTTTTGCCCTTAGCGTTTTTAATGTATGGGATACATGTTTGTGGGCCCTGTGGGTGTAGAGCCCTCGCCAGGAATTTACCTCTCTTGTTCCCAAAGTGATAAAAACGACTTCTGACTCTTTCCCTATAACAACGAGATTTCTGGTCTAAGATTGTGAGGAGTTTCTGCCTAGCTGTGGATAGGTTTGATAAAGTATGTGGGGAAAGATCTTTTTTATGTTGCGTCTCCAGTTTGTGTATCTGTGCGGAAAGGTCAGTAATGTCTGTCAGGCGCTCCCTCTTGAGACGTGCACCCTGTGAAATCAGCTCCCCCCGTATGACGCTCTTCAGTGCCTCCCATTGCACGGAGGGGGAAGTCGGGTCCCCGGCATGGTCCGCCACAAAGTCCTCCACCGAGCGCCTCACCGCAGCGATGCATATCCGGTCCTGCAGCAAGCTTTCATTTAACCGCCATGAGAATCCAGCTCTCGCAGTGGAGTCGAGCCGAAACAAAAAATAAATGGGAGCGTGGTCAGACCACAGCACAGACCCGATCCCCACCTCCGCACCAGGGTCCAGCAAGCCATGGGATATGAAAAAATAATCAATTCTACTGTATGTGGAGTGCACTTGTGAATAAAAACTGAAGTCTTTCGTGCCCGGGTGGAGAACCCTCCACACATCCACCAAGCGTAGATCGTGCAACTGCCTCTTAACCTTTTTTATAGTGGTCAGAGGGTAAGAAGTTCTACCTGACGAGACATCCACTAGGGGATCCATTGGGAGATTAAAGTCGCCGCCAAGAACTATCGGCAATGCCCCTGCAAATTTTCCTAAGAGTTGTTTACAAATGTAACCAAATTTCTGCTGGCCCTGGTTGGGGAAATAGACATTTGCTAGGATAATAGTGTGTGTCCCCAGGGCCATCTTCAAGAAAAGATATCTACCCTCTGTGTCTATTAGTGAATCAAGGATCTCTGGTTGAAAGGATCTATGAAAGCCTATGGAGACTCCTTTAGATTTGGAGCAAGGATTGGTACTATGGAACCATTTTGGATAGTAATAAGAGGAACAATTAGGGGTCATCCCGGTTTTAAAATGCGTCTCCTGGAGCATCAGGACTGAGATATGTTGTTTGTGGTTGGAGTACATGACTTGCCTCCTTTTCTCGGGCACGTTTAAACCCTTAACATTATGGGAGCAGAATTTAATTCTAGCCATAACTAGTGTTAGTTTCAATGAGCTGGTAGTATGGGCTTCTAGACCAGAACCTATGAAGGATTTTGTATGCCTGCTGGGATAGGGGTAGGACAGAAGGGTGAGGAAAGGAGGGTAGGAAAGAAAAAAGGAAAGGGCAAGTAAAAAGAAAGTAGAAGAAAAGGATTAAGCGTGTGGTGAGTAAACACCAAGATTGAGAACGAGAAAACATTATGTGGTCACTTGGCGGGAAGTCACCAAGTACAACAGCAATCGGGGTGGAAAGAAGCCAGAGATGAGAACCGACTCCTGCTCGCCACCCCCACAACCTAAACAATAAAATGTTGAACCAAACTTTGTTAACTAGTATCCGGTCTAGGCCGATCTAAATCTAAAATTTAAATTTTAACAGTAAGAACAGTTGAACACATAGGTAAATCAGTCATTCTTCAAAATTATCCCAGCGGTGGATACCGGGTCCACGTGGCAGCAAGGAATATGTTCCGTATGGTGAGTCATAAATGGCTGAGGGTTTAAGCAGCCTAAAAAAAAAGCAAGCGAAGAAGAAACACACATAGACCTGCCATTAGGCACATTTAGATTAGTACAAATATATCAATACACTCTACAAGACAAGAGAGGGTCCAAGGAGAGATGTGCTCCCCTCACGGCGGAGTCGAGGGAGGACCGCCCCTCCCGTGTTGTTTAGTGCGCTGCACCTTCAGCCATCCAGGGGGGATATCTGGGAGTTGGGGAAGATGAGGCCACTCGGGAAGATCAGTCATTGGTAATTCAAAAGTGCCCAGAAAGTTAGCTAGATTGCTTAGATTACGAAAGATGGCCATCTTCCCCTCTTTAAAGGCTATCAGTTGAAACGGAAATCCCCATCTGTAAGTGATATCTTTTTCCCTTAGAAGGAATAGCAGAGGTCGCAGCGCCCTCCTGAGTTGTAAGGTGCATCTTCAGAGATCTGATAGTAGTAGAATCCGAGTTCCACAATAGTTGATGGTATCCCTCTGTCTGGCGGCCATCATAATGGACTCTTTGATTTTATAGTAATGTACCCTGCATATGACATCTCTGGGTCTTGATTCAGAAGATGGCTTAGGACCAAGTGATCTGTGTATACGATCAAACTCTATGGACCCTGCTCCTTCATCATTTAATAATTCAAGAAACAGTTTTTGCACTGTGGAATCTAAATCGGATGTGCCCACAGACTCAGGAAGACCACGTATTCTGATGTTGTTTCGTCTGTTTCGGTTTTCTAAATCCTCCATTCCTGTCGCCATCTCCTCTAGTCGCAGTGTGTGGTTTGTAATGACCTCCCTGTGGGTTTGTAGCTCCTGCAAAATGGACTCCTGAGTCTTTTCTATGTCCTCAACTCGGGACGTGAATTCCGATTTCAATGCGTGGAGCTCTTTTTTATATGAATTCTCTATGCGGCAGGCAAAAGCTTCCAGGTCTTTTTTGGTGGGGAGTGTTCTGATAAATTTGTTAAGATCGCTGTCGGCCATACCATCTAATGAGTCATTATTATCTTCCCCATCATCTGTCATTCTGTCAGGGGAGCTCTTAGAGGCTGGTGAATCTCTCGATAGGGAGTTGTCATTTATCACCTTAGCGGAGGACATGGATCTGGTGTTCCTATGTTGGTTGCTTGTATTCAAAAAGCGATCCATATTGTCAGGGTGGAAGCTAGAATCAGGCCGCTTTTTAGATCTGCCCATATATCTCAGTAGGTTTGGTGGTTAATGTATGGCTGTGGGGGGGGGGGGAACAGCGAGGCAAGCCTGTCTACATTAGACAGCCGGCTCCCTCCTCAGCAACCGTCACTCCCCTATTTTATCTCCAGTGTGGTAGGGGGGCAGCCTAGTATCTTATGGGCTGTGATTAGGGCTGTAGAAGCAGCGTCACTGTCAGTGTCAATGTGCTGTGTGACTGCCTTTTTTGGCGCCAAAAGGAGAGTGTGGAGCGGAATCCAAACTGAGCCCCCCGCAGTCCTAAGCTGCTCCAGATCACCTCACCAGGTCGGATCAGGTGTGCACAGTATTGGGGGGACACGAGGGGACGATGGAGAAAGCAGGGACGTGTTGTTTGCGGCCCGTGCCGTGAGTCTATCTGTTCCCCGCGGCTCCAGCCGCAAGATGGCCGCCGCTGTGACACGTGTCTTCTCCCTGCACCGCAGGCGCTCCCACACTCACCGGTGTCTCCGTGAAACTGCGCCGCGGTCTCCCTCCTTGCCCCGCGTCCTGGCTCCGGTTCAGCGCTCCTGTCCACTGCTGTCGCTGGTCAGCTCTCCTCCCTGGCTCCGTGGGGAAGCGGCAGGGGAGGTCGTAATGGCGATGGCGTCCTCCTGCTTTTCAGCTTCGGGCACCGTCTCGTGCCTCTCCGTTTCCGGGACTCTCCTGGCACAGCGCCTAGGAGGTACAAGGTGAGGGGGGTCTCTGGGCACCCGTTCCGGTGGTCCTGGTGAGGGATTTTATAGTTAATTCAGGGCTTTTAGTAGACGTCTGGAGGAGCTCCTGTGGGACACGTCTGTTCAGCTCCAAATCCAGGCCACGCCCCAGGGATTCGAGTTTTAATTGAGCACAGCCCAATGCTCACCAAGTAACGAGCATATCCGAACACCCAGATACTTGAGTAATATCTGAGTATCACCGAGCATGTGCCCTCATCTCTATTGCTTTCTTGTTCACTTCTTTAGAAGGTGAAAGAGAAAGCTGTGCAGATGCTTGGCACCTCTTTTTCATTCTTTGCTAAGAGGTGGTGGTCACCGCAATAGGTGGATTGGGAGTAAATGCCAGCTGTGTTACATAGCTGACATCAATCACAAACAGCAGCAGCTTGAGCTGAGCTCTCATCTTTGCTGTTAACCATTTACGTAGAAGTTGCTGTCAATGCTACTGTAATTTTAAATAGATACTATAAATTTAAATAGAATGACCAGTGCGAATGTGCACCAGCTGCTGTGAACCCACCTGCAGTTAGCAAGGCAGCCAGATGCTTGACAATGGATAAACTTCATAGTAGATCACAATTTACACAAATAATTTGGTATTATAGTATATACTACAAGCGGTTAGACGATGCATCAAGTTCCCTATGGAGAATAAAAAATAAAACAAAACAATAAGTTTCTATGTTTAAAACTGCATCCTTTACGGATGATCTTTCAAAACTGATTAAAATTTATAGAAACAGCTGGACTGCAAGTTTTATATCACTATAACTCCTTCAAATAATATAATATGAAGTAATTAAAATGTTGTATGTACCCCAAAGTTATATCAATAAAGGTATAAATTCAACATGCAAAAAAACAAGAAGGCACACAGCTCCATCAACAGAAACATAAAAATATTATGTGTTAGAGAAAATTAAATCACAAAACCCAAACTTTTTTTTTATTTTTTACAAACTTATGAATTTTTATTCACCACTTAAATAACCAAAATGAAAGCAAGTTTGGTATTTTGCTGCTACCATAATCCTACTGATTTGGAAATCATTAAGAAGTCACTATACCATAAACAAATTCTGTAGAAAAAAAAAAGGAACCCAAAAAACAATGTCAGAAATGCATATTTTTCATAATTTAATCCCAGTTTTCCGTTTCTCAGTGTATTATAAGCAAAATGAATGGTATCATTCACATCAACAACTTGTCCTGCAGAAGACAAGCCATCATACAGCTATGTTAACTTAAAAATACAGTAGGTTATGGCTCTTGGAAGATGGTGAAGAAAAAACAAAAGGGCAAAAAATAAAAACTGCTCGGAATAAAGGGTTTAAAGGTTCCTGTATATGGGCATTCTGACAAAATAGCAAACTACACCGCCTCTACTCAGTAAGGGTGCAGTAACCTCCGCAGTTGGTGTTTTCAGATACAGTTCACTTCCAGCTGTTTTCCTTTGAAACATGGACTAGACGCATTATTCACATTACGTGGTTTGTTGTAACAGCTGAAGGAAGAAAGGTTTATCTTTGTTGAGTGATTATTGAGAATATAACACTATAAATTGTCAGCAGATGCAGTTTTTAATCAGTACTCATGTTTGCACCAAACATCTCTTTCCAAAACTCTTTTTTCATATCCAAAAATCTCTCAAGTAACAAGAAACAATGATAAATAGATGTAACGTGAGCTTTATCTCTTTAGCAGGTATTGTCAAGACATCAAGTGAATAGTAGGAAGTGTTAATATATACATGGCTACAAGTCACATACAAATCATTTGAAAATTGAAATGAAACCTCAATTATTCTGTATGCAGATAATTTTTTGGTGACCAATATTTCTAGCTTCGTTAGGAATGAGTCCAAAATTACCTGTATACTGCACTATATTACACTTAAATGGCCACGGTTGATTCAACAAACTTTGCACAAATCAAGAGAACTTGGCAAATATAATAATAGTAATACATCTTATCAAAGAAATCTCCTTTTCCACTTAAGAGCCATTTCTTCCTCTACCTCCTGAACTCTCCCCCCATTTGAAAAAAATAACCAGCTAAAATCCATCTTGTTAAAAGGAAGGCAGATTTCCAGCACAGTGAGGTTTCATGTAGGAGGAATAAAGAGCCCACACGACAGACAGACCCAAGAAAATGGAACTGAAATCACAGCTTTGAGGCGGAAATCAGAATAAAAGGTTTAGGGAAATTCTTGAGAGAAGAGAGTTTAAATTCCAAGAGAATTGCTGAAGATCAGAATGTTGACCTTGGTAAGGTAGATGCCTTAAGGTACCTTCACACGAAACGACTTTGTAACGATATCGCTAGCGATCCGTGACGTTGCAGCGTCCTCGCTAGCGATATCGTTTAGTTTGACACGCAGCAGCGATCAGGATCCTGCTGTGATATCGCTGGTCGCTGAATAAAGTCCAGAACTTTATTTGGTCGTCCGATCGCCGTGTATCGTTGTGTTTGAAAGCAAAAGCAACGATACCAGCGATATTTTACACTGGTAACCAGGGTAAACATCGGGTTACCAAGCGCAGGGCCGCGCTTAGTAACCCGATGTTTACCCTGGTTACCAGCGTAAAAGTAAAAAAAAAAAAACAGTACATGCTCACCTGCGCGTCCCCCAGCGTCTGCTTCCTGACACTGACTGAGCGCCGGCCCTAAAGTGAAAGTGAAAGCACAGCGGTGACGTCACCGCCGTGCTGTTAGGGCCGGAGCTCAGTCAGTGTCAGGAAGCAGACACTGGGGGACACGCAGGTAAGTATGTAGTGTTTGTTTTTTAACTTTTACGCTGGTAACCAGGGTAAACATCGGGTTACTAAGCGCGGCCCTGCGCTTAGCAACCCGATGTTTACCCTAGTTACCCGGGGACCTCGGCATCGTTGGTCGCTGGAGAGCGGTCTGTGTGACAGCTCCCCAGCGGTCAAACAGCGACGCTGCAGCGATCGGCATCGTTGTCGCTATCGCTGCAGCGTCGCTTCGTGTGAAGGTACCTTAATGTATTCCCCCCTAATTGTACATGTGTACTGAGTTTTGAGGAGTCTAAAGTAGGGTTGAGCGAAACGGGTCGATCATTTTCAAAAGTCGCCGACTTTTGGCTAAGTCGGCGTCTCATGAAACCCGATCCGACCCCTGTGCTTGTCGGCCATGCGGTACGCGACTTTCGTGCCAAAGTCGCGTTTCAATGACGCGAAAAGCGCCATTTCTCAGCCAATGAAGGTGAACGCAGAGTGTGGGCAGCGTGATGACATAGATCCTGGTCCCCACCATCTTAGAGAAGGGCATTGCAGTGATTGGCTTGCTGTCTGCGGCGTCACAGGGGCTATAAAGGGGCGTTCCCGCCGACCGCCATCTTACTGCTGCTGATCTGAGCTTAGGGACAGGTTGCTGCCGCTTCGTCAGAAGCAGGGAGAGCGTTAGGCAGGGTCCACTAACCACCAAACCGCTTGTGCTGTAGCGATTTCCACTGTCCAACACCACCTTCGGTGTGCAGGAACAGTGGAAGCTATTTTTTTTTTTTTTCCCTCAGCGCTGTAGCTCATTGGGCTGCCCTAGAAGGCTCCGTGATAGCTGTATTGCTGTGTGTACGCCACTGTGGAAACCAACTGCTTTTTTCAAAGCACATATCCTCTTGTTCCTTTCTGCACAGCTATCTTTTTTGTTTGTCCACACTTTTTATTTAATTTGTGCATCAGTCCACTCCTATTGCTGCCTGCCATACCTGGCTTAGATTACTGCAGGGAGATAGTAATTGTAGGACAGTCCCTGTTTTTTTTTTTTTTTTTTTTTTTTTTTTTTTGTGGGAGATTAAGATTGGCATTTCTGCTACAGTGCCATCCCTGTGTGTGCCATCTCTCACTGAGTGGGCCATAGAAAGCCTATTTATTTTTTCCGTGATTTGTGTTCTAAATTCTACCTCAACACAAAAACACTACATCAATCAGTGGTAGAAAAATATTGGCCTCAGTCAGGGCTTGTGTGCCACTGCTGTGTGTGCTATCTCTTATTCAGTGGGCTATAGAAAGCCTATTTATTTATTTATTTTTTTTCTTATTATTTGGTTTCTAAAGTCTCCCTGAAAAAAAAATAAATAAATAAAAAAACAGTGGGAGAGTAATATTGCCCTTTCAGCTTGTGTGCCAGTCTTGACTCCTGGGTGTGCCACCTCTCTCTCTAATTGTGGGCCATAGAAAGCCTTTTTTTTTTTTTTTTTTTTTTAAATATTATTGGGTTTCTAAAGTCTCCCTTAAAAAACAAAAAATACATAAAAAAACAGTGGGAGAGTAATATTGCCCTTTCAGCTTGTGTGCCAGTCTTGACTCCTGGGTGTGCCACCTCTCTCTCATTCAGTGGGCTATAGAAAGCCTATTTATTTATTTATTTTTTTATTATTATTTGGTTTCTAAAGTCTCCCTGAAAAAAAAATAAATAAATAAATAAAAAAACAGTGGGAGAGTAATATTGCCCTTTCAGCTTGTGTGCCAGTCTTGACTCCTGGGTGTGCCACCTCTCTCTCTAATTGTGGGCCATAGAAAGCCTTTTTTTTTTTTTTTTTTTTTAAATATTATTGGGTTTCTAAAGTCTCCCTTAAAAAACAAAAAATACATAAAAAAACAGTGGGAGAGTAATATTGCCCTTTCAGCTTGTGTGCCAGTCTTGACTCCTGGGTGTGCCACCTCTCTCTCTCATTCAGTGGGCCATAGAAAGGCTATTTATTTTTTTGGTTTTTTTAATATTATTTGGTTTCTAAAGTCTCCCTGAAAATAAAAAAAAAAAAACTTAAAAAAACAGTGGGAGAGTAATATTGCCCTTTCAGCTTGTGCGCCAGTCTTGACTCCTGGGTGTGCCACCTCTCTCTCTCTAATTGTGGGCCATAGAAAGCCTTTTTTTTTTTGTTTTTTTTTAAATATTATTTGGTTTCTAAAGTCTCCCTTAAAAAACAAAAAATACATAAAAAAACAGTGGGAGAGTAATATTGCCCTTTCAGCTTGTGTGCCAGTCTTGACTCCTGGGTGTGCCACCTCTCTCTCTCTCATTCAGTGGGCCATAGAAAGGCTATTTATTTTTTTGTTTTTTTTAATATTATTTGGTTTCTAAAGTCTCCCTGAAAATAACAAAAAAAAAACTTAAAAAAACAGTGGGAGAGTAATATTGCCCTTTCAGCTTGTGTGCCAGTCTTGACTCCTGGGTGTGCCACCTCTCTCTCTCATTCAGTGGGCCATAGAAAGGCTATTTATTTTTTTGGTTTTTTTAATATTATTTGGTTTCTAAAGTCTCCCTGAAAATAACAAAAAAAAAACTTAAAAAAACAGTGGGAGAGTAATATTGCCCTTTCAGCTTGTGCGCCAGTCTTGACTCCTGGGTGTGCCACCTCTCTCTCTCTAATTGTGGGCCATAGAAAGCCTATTTTTGTTTGGTTTTTTTTAAATATTATTTGGTTTCTAAAGTCTCCCTTAAAAAACAAAAAATACATAAAAAAACAGTGGGAGAGTAATATTGCCCTTTCAGCTTGTGTGCCAGTCTTGACTCCTGGGTGTGCCACCTCTCTCTCTCATTCAGTGGGCCATAGAAAGGCTATTTATTTTATTTATTTTTTTTAATATTATTTGGTTTCTAAAGTCTCCCTGAAAAAAAAAAAAAAAACATAAAAAAACAGTGGGAGAGTAATATTGCCCTTTCAGCTTGTGTGCCAGTCTTGACTCCTGGGTGTGTCACCTCTCTCTCTCATTCAGTGGGCCATAGAAAGGCTATTTATTTTTTTGGTTTTTTTAATATTATTTGGTTTCTAAAGTCTCCCTTAAAAAACAAAAAATACATAAAAAAACAGTGGGAGAGTAATATTGCCCTTTCAGCTTGTGTGCCAGTCTTGACTCCTGGGTGTGCCACCTCTCTCTCTCTCATTCAGTGGGCCATAGAAAGGCTATTTATTTTTTTGGTTTTTTTAATATTATTTGGTTTCTAAAGTCTCCCTGAAAATAACAAAAAAAAAACTTAAAAAAACAGTGGGAGAGTAATATTGCCCTTTCAGCTTGTGTGCCAGTCTTGACTCCTGGGTGTGCCACCTCTCTCTCTCATTCAGTGGGCCATAGAAAGGCTATTTATTTTTTTGTTTTTTTTAATATTATTTGGTTTCTAAAGTCTCCCTGAAAATAACAAAAAAAAAAACTTAAAAAAACAGTGGGAGAGTAATATTGCCCTTTCAGCTTGTGCGCCAGTCTTGACTCCTGGGTGTGCCACCTCTCTCTCTCTAATTGTGGGCCATAGAAAACCTTTTTTTTTTTGTTTTTTTTTAAATATTATTTGGTTTCTAAAGTCTCCCTTAAAAAACAAAAAATACATAAAAAAACAGTGGGAGAGTAATATTGCCCTTTCAGCTTGTGTGCCAGTCTTGACTCCTGGGTGTGCCACCTCTCTCTCTCATTCAGTGGGCCATAGAAAGGCTATTTATTTTTTTGGTTTTTTTAATATTATTTGGTTTCTAAAGTCTCCCTGAAAAAAAAACAAAACATAAAAAAACAGTGGGAGAGTAATATTGCCCTTTCAGTTTGTGTGCCAGTCTTGACTCCTGGGTGTGCCACCTCTCTCTCTCATTCAGTGGGCCATAGAAAGGCTATTTATTTTTTTGGTTTTTTTAATATTATTTGGTTTCTAAAGTCTCCCTTAAAAAACAAAAAATACATAAAAAAACAGTGGGAGAGTAATATTGCCCTTTCAGCTTGTGTGCCAGTCTTGACTCCTGGGTGTGCCACCTCTCTCTCTCATTCAGTGGGCCATAGAAAGGCTATTTATTTTTTTGGTTTTTTTAATATTATTTGGTTTCTAAAGTCTCCCTGAAAATAACAAAAAAAAAAACTTAAAAAAACAGTGGGAGAGTAATATTGCCCTTTCAGCTTGTGTGCCAGTCTTGACTCCTGGGTGTGCCACCTCTCTCTCTCATTCAGTGGGCCATAGAAAGGCTATTTATTTTTTTGGTTTTTTTAATATTATTTGGTTTCTAAAGTCTCCCTGAAAATAAAAAAATAAAAACTTAAAAAAACAGTGGGAGAGTAATATTGCCCTTTCAGCTTGTGCGCCAGTCTTGACTCCTGGGTGTGCCACCTCTCTCTCTCTAATTGTGGGCCATAGAAAGCCTTTTTTTTTTTGTTTTTTTTTTAATATTATTTGGTTTCTAAAGTCTCCCTTAAAAAACAAAAAATACATAAAAAAACAGTGGGAGAGTAATATTGCCCTTTCAGCTTGTGTGCCAGTCTTGACTCCTGGGTGTGCCACCTCTCTCTCTCATTCAGTGGGCCATAGAAAGGCTATTTATTTTTTTGGTTTTTTTAATATTATTTGGTTTCTAAAGTCTCCCTGAAAAAAAAACAAAACATAAAAAAACAGTGGGAGAGTAATATTGCCCTTTCAGCTTGTGTGCCAGTCTTGACTCCTGGGTGTGCCACCTCTCTCTCTCATTCAGTGGGCCATAGAAAGGCTATTTATTTTTTTGTTTTTTTTAATATTATTTGGTTTCTAAAGTCTCCCTTAAAAAACAAAAAATACATAAAAAAAACAGTGGGAGAGTAATATTGCCCTTTCAGCTTGTGTGCCAGTCTTGACTCCTGGGTGTGCCACCTCTCTCTCTCATTCAGTGGGCCATAGAAAGGCTATTTATTTTTTTGGTTTTTTTAATATTATTTGGTTTCTAAAGTCTCCCTTAAAAAACAAAAAATACATAAAAAAACAGTGGGAGAGTAATATTGCCCTTTCAGCTTGTGTGCCAGTCTTGACTCCTGGGTGTGCCACCTCTCTCTCTCATTCAGTGGGCCATAGAAAGGCTATTTATTTTTTTGGTTTTTTTAATATTATTTGGTTTCTAAAGTCTCCCTGAAAATAACAAAAAAAAAAACTTAAAAAAACAGTGGGAGAGTAATATTGCCCTTTCAGCTTGTGTGCCAGTCTTGACTCCTGGGTGTGCCACCTCTCTCTCTCATTCAGTGGGCCATAGAAAGGCTATTTATTTTTTTGGTTTTTTTAATATTATTTGGTTTCTAAAGTCTCCCTGAAAATAACAAAAAAAAACAACTTAAAAAAACAGTGGGAGTGTAATATTGCCCTTTCAGCTTGTGCGCCAGTCTTGACTCCTGGGTGTGCCACCTCTCTCTCTCTAATTGTGGGCCATAGAAAGCCTTTTTTTTTTTGTTTTTTTTTAAATATTATTTGGTTTCTAAAGTCTCCCTTAAAAAAAAAAAATACATAAAAAAACAGTGGGAGAGTAATATTGCCCTTTCAGCTTGTGTGCCAGTCTTGACTCCTGGGTGTGCCACCTCTCTCTCTCATTCAGTGGGCCATAGAAAGGCTATTTATTTTTTGGTTTTTTTAATATTATTTGGTTTCTAAAGTCTCCCTGAAAAAACAAAAAACATAAAAAAACAGTGGGAGAGTAATATTGCCCTTTCAGCTTGTGTGCCAGTCTTGACTCCTGGGTGTGCCACCTCTCTCTCTCATTCAGTGGGCCATAGAAAGGCTATTTATTTTTTTTGGTTTTTTAAATATTATTTGGTTTCTAAAGTCTCCCTGAAAATAAAAAAAAAAAAACTTAAAAAAACAGTGGGAGAGTAATATTGCCCTTTCAGCTTGTGCGCCAGTCTTGACTCCTGGGTGTGCCACCTCTCTCTCTCTAATTGTGGGCCATAGAAAGCCTTTTTTTTTTTGTTTTTTTTTTAATATTATTTGGTTTCTAAAGTCTCCCTGAGAAAAAAAAATAAATAAATTAGGTGGGAGATTAATATTGACATTAGTGCTTGAGTGACAGTCCTGCGTGTGTGTCATCTCTGTGATTTTGTGCCACAGAAAACAGAGTGTGTAACATTGTGCCTGATTTTCCTTGTGGTCTCACCAACCTGTTAAGGGATATTGAAATCATACTGAAGTTATAGCTCACCGTGTAAGTTGTTTGACAGCAACAAATAAAGTTACTTTGGTTAAGATTTTAAAACAATGAGGAAGTCTGGTGCAAGAGGTCGTCGTGGGCGTTCATTGTCAGCTGGTAATGATGGTAGTGGTAGTGGAGCATCAGGTGGTCGTGGGGATAAAAATATTCCACCTAAGTCTGGAGCTGTGGAGCCAGTTTCGTCGTCAGGCTACACAAGGCCTCGAACGCTCTCTTTTCTGGGAGTAGGAAAACCGCTTTTAAAGGCGGAGCAGCAACAGCAAGTTTTGGCTTACATTGCAGACTCAGCCTCTAGCTCTTTTGCCTCCTCTTCCGAAACTGGTAAATGTAAAAGCAGCGCATCGCTTGTGGATGTTCACGGTCAGGGACAAGTCGCTTCCTTGTCCTCCTCAGCAAAAACTACAACAAGAGAGAAGGATGCAGCAGGCGACACAACGGGTCACTCCATGGAGCTCTTTACACATACCGTCCCTGGCTTAGAAAGTGAAACATTTAACAGGCCATGCCCATTACAAGTAGATTCTGACATGGAGTGCACTGATGCACAGCCACAGCCAGAGTACTATGCTGCTCCTTTGACTCAGACCACCACATTGCCCTCTCAGGGTACAGATCCACAATCAGACCCTGATGAGACTATGTTGCCCCGCCACGAACGCTATACCACCGACCGACACAGTGACACAGACGAAGTTGCACACGAGCTCGAAGAGGAGGTAATAGATGACCCAGTTATTGACCCCGATTGGCAGCCATTGGGGGAACAGGGTGCAGGCGGCAGTAGTTCAGAAGCGGAGGTGGAGGAGGGGCCGCAGCAGGCATCAACATCGCAACAGGTTCCATCTGCCGGGCCCGTATCTGGCCCAAAACGCGTGTCAAAGCCAAAACCTGTTGGAGGACAGCGTGGCCATCCGGTTAAAGCTCAGTCTGCAATCCCTGAAAAGGGATCCGAGTCTAGGAAGAGTGCAGTCTGGCATTTTTTTAAACAACATCCAACTGATCAGCGCAAAGTCATCTGTCAAAAATGTTCAACTAGCTTAAGCAGAGGTCAGAATCTGAAAAGTCTAAATACTAGTTGCATGCATAGACACTTAACCACCATGCATTTTCAAGCCTGGACTAACTACCAAACGTCCCTTAAGGTTGTAGCTAGGGTTGAGCGACTTTCATTTTTTTAAGATCGAGTAGGGTTTTGGGAAACCCGATTTTGTCCAGAGTCGAGTCGAGTGCAGTCGGCCGATTATCGCTAAAAGTCGGGGATCGACCGAAACACGAAACCCAATGCAAGTCAATGGGGAAGCATAGTCGGCAGTGAGTGGAGGCCAGGAAAACACCTACAGTGCCCATTTTAATGCCAAAAACATCCATTCTTGTTTCTGAAGCTTGTCAATCTTAATTAACTTTATAATAATAGTTGGGCATAGGGAATTGGGGGTCATTTGGCAAAAGTTGTGGGGGGAGTAGGGCCGGCTCAAGTTTTTCGTGGGCCCAGGAAATGCGGACTACGTCACGGCGGTGTTGCAGGGAAAGGTAATTATTTAAAAGTTGCAAGTGCTGTGATCCTGAGCAAGCAGGGGGGGGGCCCACTCGTTCGCATTGCCACTGGCACAGGGCCCCTCAAAGTACGGCGGTGTGTTTGCATGGCGGGGGCGCCTCCCACCAGCAGCGACACTTTTGCGTACTCTGAGGGGCCCTGTGCCAGTGACGTCGCCAACGAGTATGCCCCCCCACCTGATGAAGGAACCTGCACTTTCATCTGCACCTTCCTCTTTGTCCCTGTGTAAGGTGGTATAACATGCGGGAAGGGGAACCTTACTTTCAGCAGGGACAGATTCTGGCTGTGTAGAGTACAAGGGGAATGTAGTGGTCTCGGTCAATGTACCAGCAGACTCATTTAGCAGTGGCTGGGCAATGGGCAGGATGAGGAGGAAACAGATATAGGGCCAAAGAATAAAGTAGGCTACATGCAGTTCAAAATTGGTAACAGGACTAAACAGGCGGCATTGCTTTGTTCAGTGGAGTAGCAAACCCAAGAGCAGCAGACACTGTTTCAAGGGCCTAACCACACTAGTAGGCCAAATGCAGTTTAATATCTGATAGTATAGGCCGAAAGCCAGAATGTGGAAGCTCAGCTTTGTTCAGTTGAGGACAACACCAGGGAGGGGCAGACACCTTTAGTAGGCCGGAAAAGCCTATTGCATTTTTTAAAATGGTAATTTGGAGCAGAAGGTTGAAGCTCAGCTTTATTTAGTTGAGGGCAACACCAGGGAGGGGCAGAAGCCGTTAGTAGGCCCTAACCACCATTTTTTTTTTTAAACCACTTAATGAGAGCCGGAAGGTTGAAGCTCAGCTTTATTTAGTTGAGGACAACACCAGGGAGGGGCAGAAGCCGTTAGTAGGCCCTAACCACCATTTTTTTTTTTTAAAACCACATAATGAGAGCCGGAAGGTTGAAGCTCAGCTTTATTTAGTTGAGGACAACACCAGGGAGGGGCAGAAGCCGTTAGTAGGCCCTAACCACCTTTTTTTTTTTAAAACCACATAATGAGAGCCGGAAGGTTGAAGCTCAGCTTTATTTAGTTGAGGACAACACCAGGGAGGGGCAGAAGCCGTTAGTAGGCCCTAACCACCTTTTTTTTTTTTAAAACCACATAATGAGAGCCGGAAGGTTGAAGCTCAGCTTTATTTAGTTGAGGACAACACCAGGGAGGGGCAGAAGCCGTTAGTAGGCCCTAACCACCATTTTTTTTTTTAAAACCACATAATGAGAGCCGGAAGGTTGAAGCTCAGCTTTATTTAGTTGAGGACAACACCAGGGAGGGGCAGAAGCCGTTAGTAGGCCCTAACCACCTTTTTTTTTTTTAAAACCACATAATGAGAGCCGGAAGGTTGAAGCTCAGCTTTATTTAGTTGAGGACAACACCAGGGAGGGGCAGAAGCCGTTAGTAGGCCCTAACCACCTTTTTTTTTTTTAAAACCACATAATGAGAGCCGGAAGGTTGAAGCTCAGCTTTATTTAGTTGAGGACAACACCAGGGAGGGGCAGAAGCCGTTAGTAGGCCCTAACCACCTTTTTTTTTTTTAAAACCACATAATGAGAGCCGGAAGGTTGAAGCTCAGCTTTATTTAGTTGAGGACAACACCAGGGAGGGGCAGAAGCCGTTAGTAGGCCCTAACCACCATTTTTTTTTTTAAAACCACATAATGAGAGCCGGAAGGTTGAAGCTCAGCTTTATTTAGTTGAGGACAACACCAGGGAGGGGCAGAAGCCGTTAGTAGGCCCTAACCACCTTTTTTTTTTTTAAAACCACATAATGAGAGCCGGAAGGTTGAAGCTCAGCTTTATTTAGTTGAGGACAACACCAGGGAGGGGCAGAAGCCGTTAGTAGGCCCTAACCACCATTTTTTTTTTTAAAACCACATAATGAGAGCCGGAAGGTTGAAGCTCAGCTTTATTTAGTTGAGGACAACACCAGGGAGGGGCAGAAGCCGTTAGTAGGCCCTAACCACCTTTTTTTTTTTTAAAACCACATAATGAGAGCCGGAAGGTTGAAGCTCAGCTTTATTTAGTTGAGGACAACACCAGGGAGGGGCAGAAGCCGTTAGTAGGCCCTAACCACCTTTTTTTTTTTTAAAACCACATAATGAGAGCCGGAAGGTTGAAGCTCAGCTTTATTTAGTTGAGGACAACACCAGGGAGGGGCAGAAGCCGTTAGTAGGCCCTAACCACCATTTTTTTTTTTAAAACCACATAATGAGAGCCGGAAGGTTGAAGCTCAGCTTTATTTAGTTGAGGACAACACCAGGGAGGGGCAGAAGCCGTTAGTAGGCCCTAACCACCTTTTTTTTTTTTAAAACCACATAATGAGAGCCGGAAGGTTGAAGCTCAGCTTTATTTAGTTGAGGACAACACCAGGGAGGGGCAGAAGCCGTTAGTAGGCCCTAACCACCTTTTTTTTTTTTAAAACCACATAATGAGAGCCGGAAGGTTGAAGCTCAGCTTTATTTAGTTGAGGACAACACCAGGGAGGGGCAGAAGCCGTTAGTAGGCCCTAACCACCTTTTTTTTTTTTAAAACCACATAATGAGAGCCGGAAGGTTGAAGCTCAGCTTTATTTAGTTGAGGACAACACCAGGGAGGGGCAGAAGCCGTTAGTAGGCCCTAACCACCTTTTTTTTTTTTAAAACCACATAATGAGAGCCGGAAGGTTGAAGCTCAGCTTTATTTAGTTGAGGACAACACCAGGGAGGGGCAGAAGCCGTTAGTAGGCCCTAACCACCTTTTTTTTTTTTAAAACCACATAATGAGAGCCGGAAGGTTGAAGCTCAGCTTTATTTAGTTGAGGACAACACCAGGGAGGGGCAGAAGCCGTTAGTAGGCCCTAACCACCTTTTTTTTTTTTAAAACCACATAATGAGAGCCGGAAGGTTGAAGCTCAGCTTTATTTAGTTGAGGACAACACCAGGGAGGGGCAGAAGCCGTTAGTAGGCCCTAACCACCTTTTTTTTTTTTAAAACCACATAATGAGAGCCGGAAGGTTGAAGCTCAGCTTTATTTAGTTGAGGACAACACCAGGGAGGGGCACACAGACAGACTCCTTTAGTAGGCCTGAAAAGCCTATTGCATTTTTCAAAATGGTAATTTGGAGCAGAAGGTTGAAGCTCAGCTTTATTTAGTTGAGGGCAACACCAGGGAGGGGCAGAAGCCGTTAGTAGGCCCTAACCAAAGTTGAAGGCCAAATGCAGTTTAATTTCTGATACTATAGGCCGAAAGCCAGAAGGTGGAAGTTCCGATTTAGACAGTGGAGCACAATTTGAATTAGGGACTGCAGACAGACTTAGTAGGCTGTCCCCTGTGGACCATGCATCCACCACATTAACCCATTGCGCCGTAATGGACACGTAATCTTCCGTGGCCATGCCTACAGGTCCATGCGTCTGTTGTCAGGTGCACCTTTGTACTCACAGATTGCCAGAGTGCATGGACAATGCGGTCTTCTACATGCTGGTGGAGGGTTGGGATGGCTTTTCTCGCAAAAGAAGTGTCGACTGGTTAGCTTGTAGCGTGGTACAGCGTAGTCCATCATGGCCTTATTAATAGTAAATAAAATATATAACTAGGCTCTATGAACTTTTAAATAGGTTCCAGGGGTACACGGGCAGCATTGGTGTGGTCAGTGGAGGAGTATTGCAAGTAGGGGCTGCAGACAGGCTATCAAAGGCCTAAAATAACAAACAGTAGGCAGTCATGGCAGTTTTACATCGGTTACATGGATACACAGGCAGGCACTCCAGGCAGCATTGTGGTCAGTGGAGGAGTATTGCAAGTAGGGGCCGCAGACAGGCTATCAAAGGCCTAAAATAACAAACAATAGGCTCATTGCAGTTTTACAGCGGTTACATGGATAGACGGGCAGGCAGCTTGGTGGTGGTGAGTGGAGGAGTATTTAAAGTAGGGACCGCAGACAGGCTTCAAAGGCCTAACATAAGAAAATGGGCTGGCTGTAGGCACTTTATAATTGGTTCCAGGGGTACACGGGCAGCAGTGGTCTGGTCAGTGGAGGAGTATTTAAAGTAGGGACCGCAGACAGGCTTCAAAGGCCTAACATAAGAAAATGGGCTGGCTGTAGGCACTTTATAATTGGTTCCAGGGGTACACGGGCAGCAGTGGTCTGGTCAGTGGAGGAGTATTTAAAGTAGGGACCGCAGACAGGCTTCAAAGGCCTAACATAAGAAAATGGGCTGGCTGTAGGCACTTTATAATTGGTTCCAGGGGTACACGGGCAGCAGTGGTCTGGTCAGTGGAGGAGTATTTAAAGTAGGGACCGCAGACAGGCTATCAAAGGCCTAACATAACAAACAATAGGCTCATGGCAGTTTCACAGCGGTTACATGGATACACGGGCAGGCAGCTTGGTGGTCAGTGGAGGAGTATTTAAAGTAGGGACCGCAGACAGGCTATCAAAGGCCTAAAATAACAAACAATAGGCTCATGGCAGTTTTACAGCGGTTACATGGATACACAGGCAGCTTGGTGGTGAGTGGAGGAGTAGTGCAAGGAGTGTCTGTCCCAGTACTCCCAAAATATAAATAGATGTTAATGTCTCGCAAAACAACCAAAACAAAAAAAAAAGGTGGCATACTTAGGTACAGGGGTGGGCTCATCTACTGAGTTTCTGACATTGTAATTTGGCAGTAACTATTTAATGGTGCCAATATAGGACACAGACACAGACTACTTTAAGTTGCATCATAGATGTCTACAAATTTGTATTGTCAGTGCCAGACATTGAATGATGTCAGCGAATAGACTAAAGATTGGTGGAGCTGTGCGACATAATTTTGCACGTGGTAGAGCACATTTTGAGCTGGGGTAGGGGGGAACTCTCTTGAGGCCGGCGGGACCGCCCCAGGGCCCCTCATGTTACAACGGTGTGTCTGACGTTGGGTGCGCACCACCACCGCCAGAGACACTACATTGTACTATGAGGGACCCAGTAGCAATGCCGTCAACCAAAAGCGAGCACACCCACCTCTTCAGACAAACAGCAGTCTCACGGGTGCTTGCGCCAAGTCGCGATACCACGGCCCCGTGTGGGGAGTTTTGCCATTTAGGGAGGTGTAAACATGTCGTATGCTGTACAATCAGCTGCAGCAAATTAGACATTAGAAAAGTAATTCACAGGCAAGAGCTTTTCATAGGAAAGCTAGGTGTCGGCCGGGCAAGGTGGGGCAAAAGATTTCGAAATCCAGTTGTGGTTCATTTTAATGAATGTTAGATCGTCAACATTTTGGGTAGCCAGACGAGTCCTTTTTTCGGTTAATATTGAACCTGCAGCACTGAATACTCTTTCTGATAGGACACTTGCTGCCGGGCAAGCAAGCTCCTGCAATGCATATTCTGCCAATTCTGGCCAGGTGTCTAATTTGGAGGCCCAGTAATCAAATGGGAATGACGGTTGAGGGAGAACATCGATAAGGGATGAAAAATAGTTAGTAACCATACTGGACAAATGTTGTCTCCTGTCACTTTCAATTGATGCAGCAGTACCTGTCCTGTCTGCGGTCATAGCAAAATCACTCCACAACCTGGTCAGAAAACCCCTCTGTCCAACGCCACTTCTGATGTGTGCACCCCTAACACTCCTAGTCTGCTGCCCCCTGGAGCTTGTGTGAGAACGATCACGTGCGCTGTGTGCTGGGAATGCCTGAAGCAAACGGTCAACAAGAGTTGATTGTTTGGTTGCTAATATTAGTTCCAAGTTCTCATGTGGCATAATATTTTGCAATTTGCCTTTATAGCGTGGATCAAGGAGGCAGGCCAACCAGTAATCGTCATCGTTCATCATTTTCGTAATGCGTGTGTCCCTTTTTAGGATACGTAAGGCATAATCCGCCATGTGGGCCAAAGTTCCAGTTGTCAAATCTCCGGTTGTGATTGGTTGAGGGGCAGTTGCAGGCAAATCTACGTCACTTGTGTCCCTCAAAAAACCAGAACCCGGCCGTGACACGCAACCAATTTCCTGTGCCCCCGTGAAAGTTTCCGCATTAAAAATATACTCATCCCCATCATCCTCCTCGTCCTCCACCTCCTCTTCGCCCGCTACCTCGTCCTGTACACTGCCCTGACCAGACAATGGCTGACTGTCATCAAGGCTTCCCTCTTCCTCTGGTGCAGACGCCTGCTCCTTTATGTGCGTCAAACTTTGCATCAGCAGACGCATTAGGGGGATGCTCATGCTTATTACGGCGTTGTCTGCACTAACCAGCCGTGTGCATTCCTCAAAACACTGAAGGACTTGACACATGTCTTGTATCTTCGACCACTGCACACCTGACAACTCCATGTCTGCCATCCTACTGCCTGCCCGTGTATCCTCCCACAAATAAATAACAGCACGCCTCTGTTCGCACAGTCTCTGAAGCATGTGCAGTGTTGAGTTCCACCTTGTTGCAACGTCTATGATTAGGCGATGCTGGGGAAGGTTCAAAGACCGCTGATAGGTCTGCATACGGCTGGCGTGTACAGGCGAACGTCGGATATGTGAGCAAAGTGCACGCACTTTGAGGAGCAGGTCGGAGAACCCAGGATAAGTTTTCAATAAGCACTGCACCACCAGGTTTAAGGTGTGAGCCAGGCAAGGAATGTGTTTCAGTTGGGAAAGGGAGATGGCAGCCATGAAATTCCTTCCGTTATCACTCACTACCTTGCCTGCCTCAAGATCTACTGTGCCCAGCCACGACTGCGTTTCTTGTTGCAAGAACTCGGACAGAACTTCCGCGGTGTGTCTGTTGTCGCCCAAACACTTCATAGCCAATACAGCCTGCTGACGCTTGGCAGTAGCTGGCCCATAATGGGACAACTGGTGTGCAACAGTGTCATCTGCCGATGGAGTGGTTGGCCGACTGCGTTCTGTGGAAGAGCTGTAGCTTCTGCAGGAGGACGAGGAGGAGGAGGAGGGGGTGCGAACGCCTACAGCCAACTGTTTCCTAGACCGTGGGCTAGGCACAACTGTCCCTAAATTGATGTCGCCTGTGGACCCTGCATCCACCACATTCACCCAGTGTGCCGTGATGGACACATAACGTCCCTGGCCATGCCTACTGGTCCATGCATCTGTAGTCAGGTGCACCTTTGTACTCACAGATTGCCTAAGTGCATGGACGATGCGCTGTTTAACATGCTGGTGCAGGGCTGGGATGGCTTTTCTGGAAAAAAAGTGTCGACTAGGTAGCTCGTATCGTGGTTCAGCGTACTCCATCAGGGCTTTAAAAGCTTCGCTTTCAACTAAACCTTAGGGCATCATCTCTAACGAGATTAGTCTAGCTATGTGGGCGTTAAAACCCTGTGTACGCGGATGCGAGGATAAGTACTTCCTTTTTCTAACCAGAGTCTCATGTAGGGTGAGCTGGACTGGAGAGCAGGAGATCGTGGAACTTTCGGGTGTGCCGGTGTACATGGCAGACTGAGAGACGGTTGGAGACGGTATTGTTTCCGCCGGTGCCCTAGATGCAATATTTCCTCCTACTAAACTGGTGATTCCCTGACCCTGACTGCTTTTGGCTGGCAAAGAAACCTGCACAGATACTGCCGGTGGTGCGGAAAATGGTGGCCTTACAGTGACGGAAGGGATGTTGCGTTGCTGACTAGCTTCATTGGCCGAGGGTGCTACAACCTTAAGGGACGTTTGGTAGTTAGTCCAGGCTTGAAAATGCATGGTGGTTAAGTGTCTATGCATGCAACTAGTATTTAGACTTTTCAGATTCTGACCTCTGCTTAAGCTAGTTGAACATTTTTGACAGATGACTTTGCGCTGATCAGTTGGATGTTGTTTAAAAAAATGCCAGACTGCACTCTTCCTAGACTCGGATCCCTTTTCAGGGATTGCAGACTGAGCTTTAACCGGATGGCCACGCTGTCCTCCAACAGGTTTTGGCTTTGACACGCGTTTTGGGCCAGATACGGGCCCGGCAGATGGAACCTGTTGCGATGTTGATGCCTGCTGCGGCCCCTCCTCCACCTCCGCTTCTGAACTACTGCCGCCTGCACCCTGTTCCCCCAATGGCTGCCAATCGGGGTCAATAACTGGGTCATCTATTACCTCCTCTTCGAGCTCGTGTGCAACTTCGTCTGTGTCACTGTGTCGGTCGGTGGTATAGCGTTCGTGGCGGGGCAACATAGTCTCATCAGGGTCTGATTGTGGATCTGTACCCTGAGAGGGCAATGTGGTGGTCTGAGTCAAAGGAGCAGCATAGTACTCTGGCTGTGGCTGTGCATCAGTGCACTCCATGTCAGAATCTACTTGTAATGGGCATGGCCTGTTAAATGTTTCACTTTCTAAGCCAGGGACGGTATGTGTAAAGAGCTCCATGGAGTGACCCGTTGTGTCGCCTGCTGCATCCTTCTCTCTTGTTGTAGTTTTTGCTGAGGAGGACAAGGAAGCGACTTGTCCCTGACCGTGAACATCCACAAGCGACGCGCTGCTTTTACATTTACCAGTTTCGGAAGAGGAGGCAAAAGAGCTAGAGGCTGAGTCTGCAATGTAAGCCAAAACTTGCTGTTGCTGCTCAGCCTTTAAAAGCGGTTTTCCTACTCCCAGAAAAGAGAGCGTTCGAGGCCTTGTGTAGCCTGACGACGAAACTGGCTCCACAGCTCCAGACTTAGGTGGAATATTTTTATCCCCACGACCACCTGATGCTCCACTACCACTACCATCATTACCAGCTGACAATGAACGCCCACGACGACCTCTTGCACCAGACTTCCTCATTGTTTAAAAATCGTAACCAAACTAACTTTATTTGTTGCTGTCAAACAACTTACACGGTGAGCTATAACTTCAGTATGATTTCAATATCCCTTAACAGGTTGGTGAGACCACAAGGAAAATCAGGCACAATGTTACACACTCTGTTTTCTGTGACACCAAATCACAGAGATGACACACACGCAGGACTGTCACTCAAGCACTAATGTCAATATTAATCTCCCACCTAATTTATTTTTTTTTTTTTCTCTGTGAGACTTTAGAAACCAAATAATATTTAAAAAAAAAACAAAAAAACAAGGCTTTCTATGGCCCACTGAATGAGAGATGGCACGCACAGGAGTGGCACACAAGCCCTGACTGAGGCCAATATTTTTCTCCCACTGATTGATGTAGTGTTTTTGTGTTGAGGTTGATTTTAAAACACAAATGAAGGAAAAAAATAAAAAGGCTTTCTATGGCCCACAATTAGAGAGAGAGGTGGCACACCCAGGAGTCAAGACTGGCACACAAGCTGAAATGGCAATATTACTCTCCCACTGTTTTTTTATGTATTTTTTTTTTATTTTCAGGGAGACTTTAGAAACCAAATAATATTTAAAAAAAAAAAAAAAAACAAGGCTTTCTATGGCCCACTGAATGAGAGGGACAGAGGTGGCACACCCAGGAGTCAAGACTGGCACACAAGCTGAAATGGCAATATTACTCTCCCACTGTTTTTTTATGTATTTTTTTTTTTTATTTTCAGGGAGACTTTAGAAACCAAATAATATTAAAAAAACCAAAAAATAAATAGGCTTTCTATGGCCCACTGAATGAAAGGGAGAGAGGTGGCACACCCAGGAGTCAAGACTGGCACACAAGCTGAAAGGGCAATATTACTCTCCCACTGTTTTTTTATGTATTTTTTTTTTTTATTTTCAGGGAGACTTTAGAAACCAAATAATATTAAAAAAACCAAAAAATAAATAGGCTTTCTATGGCCCACAATTAGAGAGAGAGGTGGCACACCCAGGAGTCAAGACTGGCACACAAGCTGAAATGGCAATATTACTCTCCCACTGTTTTTTTATGTTTTTTTTTTTTATTTTCAGGGAGACTTTAGAAACCAAATAATATTAAAAAAAAACCAAAAAAACAAGGCTTTCTATGGCCCACTGAATGAGAGGGAGAGAGGTGGCACACCCAGGAGTCAAGACTGGCACACAAGCTGAAATGGCAATATTACTCTCCCACTGTTTTTTTATGTATTTTTTTTTTTTATTTTCAGGGAGACTTTAGAAACCAAATAATATTAAAAAAACCAAAAAATAAATAGGCTTTCTATGGCCCACTGAATGAAAGGGAGAGAGGTGGCACACCCAGGAGTCAAGACTGGCACACAAGCTGAAAGGGCAATATTACTCTCCCACTGTTTTTTTATGTTTTTTTTTTTTTTTCAGGGAGACTTTAGAAACCAAATAATATTAAAAAAAAAAAAAAAAAAAAAAAAATAGGCTTGCTATAGCCCACTGAATGAGAGATAGCACACACAGCAGTGGCACACAAGCCCTGACTGAGGCCAATATTTTTCTCCCACTGATTGATGTAGTGTTTTTGTGTTGAGGTAGATTTTAGAACACAAATCACGGAAAAAATAAATAGGCTTTCTATGGCCCACTGAATGAAAGGGAGAGAGGTGGCACACCCAGGAGTCAAGACTGGCACACAAGCTGAAAGGGCAATATTACTCTCCCACTGTTTTTTTATGTATTTTTTGTTTTTTCAGGGAGACTTTAGAAACCCAATAATATTTAAAAAAAAAAATAAATAGGCTTTCTATGGCCCACTGAATGAGAGGGAGAGAGGTGGCACACCCAGGAGTCAAGACTGGCACACAAGCTGAAAGGGCAATATTATTCTCCCACTGTTTTTTTAGGTTTTTTTTTTTTTTTTCAGGGAGAATTAGAAACCAAATAATATTAAAAAAAAAAAAAAAAAATAGGCTTGCTATAGCCCACTGAATGAGAGATAGCACACACAGCAGTGGCACACAAGCCCTGACTGAGGCCAATATTTTTCTCCCACTGATTGATGTACTGTTTTTGTGTTGAGGTAGATTTTAGAACACAAATCACGGAAAAAATAAATAGGCTTTCTATGGCCCACTCAGTGAGAGATGGCACACACAGGGATGGCACTGTAGCAGAAATGCCAATCTTAATCTCCCACAAAAAAAAAAAACAAAAAAAAAAAAAAAACTGTCCTACAATTACTATCTCCCTGCAGTAATGTAAGCCAGGTATGGCAGGCAGCAATAGGAGTGGACTGATGCACAAATTAAATAAAAAGTGTGGAAAAACAGAAAAGATAGCTGTGCAGAAAGGAAGGAACAAGAGGATATGTGCTTTGAAAAAAGCAGTTGGTTTCCACAGTGGCGTACACACAGCAATACAGCTATCACGGAGCCTTCTAGGGCAGCCCAATGAGCTACAGCGCTGAGGGGAAAAAAAAAAAAAAATAGCTTCCACAGTCCCTGCACACCGAAGGTGGTGTTGGACAGTGGAAATCGCTGCAGCACAAGCGGTTTGGTGGTTAGTGGACCCTGCCTAACGCTCTCCCTGCTTCTGATGAAGCGGCAGCAACCTGTCCCTAAGCTCAGATCAGCAGCAGTAAGATGGCGGTCGGCGGGAACGCCCCTTTATAGCCCCTGTGACGCCGCAGACAGCAAGCCAATCACTGCAATGCCCTTCTCTAAGATGGTGGGGACCAGGATCTATGTCATCACGCTGCCCACACTCTGCGTTCACCTTCATTGGCTGAGAAATGGCGCTTTTCGCGTCATTGAAACGCGACTTTGGCGCGAAAGTCGCGTACCGCATGGCCGACAAGCACAGGGGTCGGATCGGGTTTCATGAGACGCCGACTTAGCCAAAAGTCGGCGACTTTTGAAAATGATCGACCCGTTTCGCTCAACCCTAGTTGTAGCACCCTCGGCCAATGAAGCTAGTCAGCAACGCAACATCCCTTCCGTCACTGTAAGGCCACCATTTTCCGCACCACCGGCAGTATCTGTGCAGGTTTCTTTGCCAGCCAAAAGCAGTCAGGGTCAGGGAACCACCAGTTTTGTAGGAGGAAATATTGCATCTAGGGCACCGGCGGAAACAATACCATCTCCAACCGTCTCTCAGTCTGCCATGTACACCGGCACACCCGAAAGTTCCACGATCTCCAGCTCTCCAGTCCAGCTCACCCTACATGAGACTCTGGTTAGAAAAAGGAAGTACTTATCCTCGCATCCGCGTACACAGGGTTTTAACGCCCACATAGCTAGACTAATCTCGTTAGAGATGATGCCCTACCGGTTAGTTGAAAGCGAAGCTTTCAAAGCCCTGATGGAGTACGCTGAACCACGATACGAGCTACCCAGTCGACACTTTTTTTCCAGAAAAGCCATCCCAGCCCTGCACCAGCATGTTAAACAGCGCATCGTCCATGCACTCAGGCAATCTGTGAGTACAAAGGTGCACCTGACTACAGATGCATGGACCAGTAGGCATGGCCAGGGACGTTATGTGTCCATCACGGCACACTGGGTGAATGTGGTGGATGCAGGGTCCACAGGCGACATCAATTTAGGGACAGTTGTGCCTAGCCCACGGTCTAGGAAACAGTTGGCTGTAGGCGTTCGCACCCCCTCCTCCTCCTCCTCCTCGTCCTCCTGCAGAAGCTACAGCTCTTCCACAGAACGCAGTCTGCCAACCACTCCATCGGCAGATGACACTGTTGCACACCAGTTGTCCCATTATGGGCCAGCTACTGCCAAGCGTCAGCAGGCTGTATTGGCTATGAAGTGTTTGGGCGACAACAGACACACCGCGGAAGTTCTATCCGAGTTCTTGCAACAAGAAACGCAGTCGTGGCTGGGCACAGTAGATCTTGAGGCAGGCAAGGTAGTGAGTGATAACGGAAGGAATTTCATGGCTGCCATCTCCCTTTCCCAACTGAAACACATTCCTTGCCTGGCTCACACCTTAAACCTGGTGGTGCAGTGCTTATTGAAAACTTATCCTGGGTTCTCCGACCTGCACCTCAAAGTGCGTGCACTTTGCTCACATATCCGACGTTCGCCTGTACACGCCAGCCGTATGCAGACCTATCAGCGGTCTTTGAACCTTCCCCAGCATCGCCTAATCATAGACGTTGCAACAAGGTGGAACTCAACACTGCACATGCTTCAGAGACTGTGCGAACAGAGGCGTGCTGTTATTTATTTGTGGGAGGATACACGGGCAGGCAGTAGGATGGCAGACATGGAGTTGTCAGGTGTGCAGTGGTCTAAGATACAAGACATGTGTCAAGTCCTTCAGTGTTTTGAGGAATGCACACGGCTGGTTAGTGCAGACAACGCCGTAATAAGCATGAGCATCCCCCTAATGCGTCTGCTGATGCAAAGTTTGACGCACATAAAGGAGCAGGCGTCTGCACCAGAGGAAGAGGAAAGCCTTGATGACAGTCAGCCATTGTCTGGTCAGGGCAGTGTACAGGACGAGGTAGCGGGCGAAGAGGAGGTGGAGGACGAGGAGGATGATGGGGATGAGTATATTTTTAATGCCGAACCTTTCCCGGGGGCACAGGAAATTGGTTGCGTGTCACGGCCGGGTTCTGGTTTTTTGAGGGACACAAGTGACGTAGATTTGCCTGCAACTGCCCCTCAACCAATCACAACCGGAGATTTGACAACTGGAACTTTGGCCCACATGGCGGATTATGCCTTACGTATCCTAAAAAGGGACACACGCATTACGAAAATGATGAACGATGACGATTACTGGTTGGCCTGCCTCCTTGATCCACGCTATAAAGGCAAATTGCAAAATATTATGCCACATGAGAACTTGGAACTAATATTAGCAACCAAACAATCAACTCTTGTTGACCGTTTGCTTCAGGCATTCCCAGCACACAGCGCACGTGATCGTTCTCACACGAGCTCCAGGGGGCAGCAGACTAGGAGTGTTAGGGGTGCACACATCAGAAGTGGCGTTGGACAGAGGGGTTTTCTGACCAGGTTGTGGAGTGATTTTGCTATGACCGCAGACAGGACAGGTACTGCTGCATCAATTGAAAGTGACAGGAGACAACATTTGTCCAGTATGGTTACTAACTATTTTTCATCCCTTATCGATGTTCTCCCTCAACCGTCATTCCCATTTGATTACTGGGCCTCCAAATTAGACACCTGGCCAGAATTGGCAGAATATGCATTGCAGGAGCTTGCTTGCCCGGCAGCAAGTGTCCTATCAGAAAGAGTATTCAGTGCTGCAGGTTCAATATTAACCGAAAAAAGGACTCGTCTGGCTACCCAAAATGTTGACGATCTAACATTCATTAAAATGAACCACAACTGGATTTCGAAATCTTTTGCCCCACCTTGCCCGGCCGACACCTAGCTTTCCTATGAAAAGCTTTTGCCTGTGAATTACTTTTCTAATGTCTAATTTGCTGCAGCTGATTGTACAGCATACGACATGTTTACACCTCCCTAAATGGCAAAACTCCCCACACGGGGCCGTGGTATCGCGACTTGGCGCAAGCACCCGTGAGACTGCTGTTTGTCTGAAGAGGTGGGTGTGCTCGCTTTTGGTTGACGGCATTGCTACTGGGTCCCTCATAGTACAATGTAGTGTCTCTGGCGGTGGTGGTGCGCACCCAATGTCAGACACACCGTTGTAACATGAGGGGCCCTGGGGCGGTCCCGCCGGCCTCAAGAGAGTTCCCCCCTACCCCAGCTCAAAATGTGCTCTACCACGTGCAAAATTATGTCGCACAGCTCCACCAATCTTTAGTCTATTCGCTGACATCATTCAATGTCTGGCACTGACAATACAAATTTGTAGACATCTATGATGCAACTTAAAGTAGTCTGTGTCTGTGTCCTATATTGGCACCATTAAATAGTTACTGCCAAATTACTATGTCAGAAACTCAGTAGATGAGCCCACCCCTGTACCTAAGTATGCCACCTTTTTTTTTGTTTTGGTTGTTTTGCGAGACATTAACATCTATTTATATTTTGGGAGTACTGGGACAGACACTCCTTGCACTACTCCTCCACTCACCACCAAGCTGCCTGTGTATCCATGTAACCGCTGTAAAGCTGCCATGAGCCTATTGTTTGTTATTTTAGGCCTTTGATAGCCTGTCTGCGGTCCCTACTTTAAATACTCCTCCACTCATCACCAGCTGCCTGCCCGTGTATCCATGTAACCGCTGTAAAACTGCCATGAGCCTATTGTTTGTTATTTTAGGCCTTTGATAGCCTGTCTGCGGTCCCTACTTTAAATACTCCTCCACTCACCACCAAGCTGCCTGTGTATCCATGTAACCGCTGTAAAACTGCCATGAGCCTATTGTTTGTTATTTTAGGCCTTTGATAGCCTGTCTGCGGTCCCTACTTTAAATACTCCTCCACTCACCACCAAGCTGCCTGCCCGTGTATCCATGTAACCGCTGTAAAACTGCCATGAGCCTATTGTTTGTTATTTTAGGCCTTTGATAGCCTGTCTGCGGTCCCTACTTTAAATACTCCTCCACTCACCACCAAGCTGCCTGCCCGTGTATCCATGTAACCGCTGTAAAACTGCCATGAGCCTATTGTTTGTTATTTTAGGCCTTTGATAGCCTGTCTGCGGTCCCTACTTTAAATACTCCTCCACTCACCACCAAGCTGCCTGTGTATCCATGTAACCGCTGTAAAACTGCCATGAGCCTATTGTTTGTTATTTTAGGCCTTTGATAGCCTGTCTGCGGTCCCTACTTTAAATACTCCTCCACTCATCACCAGCTGCCTGCCCGTGTATCCATGTAACCTCTGTAAAACTGCCATGAGCCTATTGTTTGTTATTTTAGGCCTTTGATAGCCTGTCTGCGGTCCCTACTTTAAATACTCCTCCACTCACCACCAAGCTGCCTGCCTGTGTATCCATGTAACCGCTGTAAAACTGCCATGAGCCTATTGTTTGTTATTTTAGGCCTTTGATAGCCTGTCTGCGGTCCCTACTTTAAATACTCCTCCACTCACCACCAAGCTGCCTGCCTGTGTATCCATGTAACCGCTGTAAAACTGCCATGAGCCTATTGTTTGTTATTTTAGGCCTTTGATAGCCTGTCTGCGGTCCCTACTTTAAATACTCCTCCACTCACCACCAAGCTGCCTGCCCGTGTATCCATGTAACCGCTGTAAAACTGCCATGAGCCTATTGTTTGTTATTTTAGGCCTTTGATAGCCTGTCTGCGGTCCCTACTTTAAATACTCCTCCACTCATCACCAGCTGCCTGCCCGTGTATCCATGTAACCGCTGTAAAACTGCCATGAGCCTATTGTTTGTTATTTTAGGCCTTTGATAGCCTGTCTGCGGTCCCTACTTTAAATACTCCTCCACTCACCACCAAGCTGCCTGTGTATCCATGTAACCGCTGTAAAACTGCCATGAGCCTATTGTTTGTTATTTTAGGCCTTTGATAGCCTGTCTGCGGTCCCTACTTTAAATACTCCTCCACTCATCACCAGCTGCCTGCCCGTGTATCCATGTAACCGCTGTAAAACTGCCATGAGCCTATTGTTTGTTATTTTAGGCCTTTGATAGCCTGTCTGCGGTCCCTACTTTAAATACTCCTCCACTCACCACCAAGCTGCCTGTGTATCCATGTAACCGCTGTAAAACTGCCATGAGCCTATTGTTTGTTATTTTAGGCCTTTGATAGCCTGTCTGCGGTCCCTACTTTAAATACTCCTCCACTCACCACCAAGCTGCCTGCCCGTGTATCCATGTAACCGCTGTAAAACTGCCATGAGCCTATTGTTTGTTATTTTAGGCCTTTGATAGCCTGTCTGCGGTCCCTACTTTAAATACTCCTCCACTCACCACCAAGCTGCCTGTGTATCCATGTAACCGCTGTAAAACTGCCATGAGCCTATTGTTTGTTATTTTAGGCCTTTGATAGCCTGTCTGCGGTCCCTACTTTAAATACTCCTCCACTCATCACCAGCTGCCTGCCCGTGTATCCATGTAACCGCTGTAAAACTGCCATGAGCCTATTGTTTGTTATTTTAGGCCTTTGATAGCCTGTCTGCGGTCCCTACTTTAAATACTCCTCCACTCACCACCAAGCTGCCTGCCCGTGTATCCATGTAACCGCTGTAAAACTGCCATGAGCCTATTGTTTGTTATTTTAGGCCTTTGATAGCCTGTCTGCGGTCCCTACTTTAAATACTCCTCCACTCACCACCAAGCTGCCTGTGTATCCATGTAACCGCTGTAAAACTGCCATGAGCCTATTGTTTGTTATTTTAGGCCTTTGATAGCCTGTCTGCGGTCCCTACTTTAAATACTCCTCCACTCATCACCAGCTGCCTGCCCGTGTATCCATGTAACCGCTGTAAAACTGCCATGAGCCTATTGTTTGTTATTTTAGGCCTTTGATAGCCTGTCTGCGGTCCCTACTTTAAATACTCCTCCACTCACCACCAAGCTGCCTGCCTGTGTATCCATGTAACCGCTGTAAAACTGCCATGAGCCTATTGTTTGTTATTTTAGGCCTTCGAAGCCTGTCTGCGGTCCCTCCTTCCACTAGGCCTCCACTGACCAGACCACTGCTGCCCGTGTACCCCTGGAACCAATTTTAAAGTGCCTACAGCCAGCCCATTTTATTGTGTTAGGCCTTCGAAGCCTGTCTGCGGTCCCTACTTCCAATAGGCCTACACTGACAAAGGTACACCTGACAACAGACACATGGACCTGTAGGCATGGCCACGGAAGGTTACGTGTCCTTTGTGGCTCAATGGGTTAATGTATTGGATGCATGGTCCACACAGGGGACAGCCTGCTAAGTCTGTATGCAGTCCCTAATTCAAGTTGTCCTCAACTGAATAAAGCTGAGCTTCTACCTTCTGGCTCTCATTAAGTGTTTTTTAAAAAACAAAATGGTGGTTAGGGCCTACTAACGGCTTCTGCCCCTCCCTGGTGTTGCCCTCAACTGAATAAAGCTGAGCTTCTACCTTCCGGCTCTGATTAACTGCTGTTTTTAAACACATTGCTGGTTCCGGCCTACTAACGGTGTCTGCCCCTGCCTGGTGTTGCCCTCAACTGAATAAAGCTGAGCTTCAACCTTCTGGCTCTCATTAAGTGTTTTTTAAAAAACAAAATGGTGGTTAGGGCCTACTAACGGCTTCTGCCCCTCCCTGGTGTTGCCCTCAACTGAATAAAGCTGAGCTTCTACCTTCCGGCTCTGATTAACTGCTGTTTTTAAACACATTGCTGGTTCCAGCCTACTAACGGTGTCTGCCCCTGCCTGGTGTTGCCCTCAACTGAATAAAGCTTAGCTTCAACCTTCTGGCTCTCATTAAGTGTTTTTTAAAAAACAAAATGGTGGTTAGGGCCTACTAACGGCTTCTGCCCCTCCCTGGTGTTGCCCTCAACTGAATAAAGCTGAGCTTCTACCTTCCGGCTCTGATTCACTGCTGTTTTTAAACACATTGCTGGTTCCGGCCTACTAACGGTGTCTGCCCCTCCCTGGTGTTGCCCTCAACTGAATAAAGCTGAGCTTCTACCTTCCGGCTCTGATTAACTGCTGTTTTTAAACACATTGCTGGTTCCGGCCTACTAACGGTGTCTGCCCCTGCCTGGTGTTGCCCTCAACTGAATAAAGCTGAGCTTCAACCTTCTGGCTCTCATTAAGTGTTTTTTAAAAAACAAAATGGTGGTTAGGGCCTACTAACGGCTTCTGCCCCTCCCTGGTGTTGCCCTCAACTGAATAAAGCTGAGCTTCTACCTTCCGGCTCTGATTAACTGCTGTTTTTAAACACATTGCTGGTTCCGGCCTACTAACGGTGTCTGCCCCTGCCTGGTGTTGCCCTCAACTGAATAAAGCTGAGCTTCAACCTTCTGGCTCTCATTAAGTGTTTTTTAAAAAACAAAATGGTGGTTAGGGCCTACTAACGGCTTCTGCCCCTCCCTGGTGTTGCCCTCAACTGAATAAAGCTGAGCTTCTACCTTCCGGCTCTGATTAACTGCTGTTTTTAAACACATTGCTGGTTCCGGCCTACTAACGGCTTCTGCCCCTCCCTGGTGTTGCCCTCAACTGAATAAAGCTGAGCTTCTACCTTCCGGCTCTGATTAACTGCTGTTTTTAAACACATTGCTGGTTCCGGCCTACTAACGGTGTCTGCCCCTGCCTGGTGTTGCCCTCAACTGAATAAAGCTGAGCTTCAACCTTCTGGCTCTCATTAAGTGTTTTTTAAAAAACAAAATGGTGGTTAGGGCCTACTAACGGCTTCTGCCCCTCCCTGGTGTTGCCCTCAACTGAATAAAGCTGAGCTTCTACCTTCCGGCTCTGATTAACTGCTGTTTTTAAACACATTGCTGGTTCCGGCCTACTAACGGTGTCTGCCCCTGCCTGGTGTTGCCCTCAACTGAATAAAGCTGAGCTTCAACCTTCTGGCTCTCATTAAGTGTTTTTTAAAAAACAAAATGGTGGTTAGGGCCTACTAACGGCTTCTGCCCCTCCCTGGTGTTGCCCTCAACTGAATAAAGCTGAGCTTCTACCTTCCGGCTCTGATTAACTGCTGTTTTTAAACACATTGCTGGTTCCGGCCTACTAATGGTGTCTGCCCCTGCCTGGTGTTGCCCTCAACTGAATAAAGCTGAGCTTCAACCTTCTGGCTCTCATTAAGTGTTTTTTAAAAAACAAAATGGTGGTTAGGGCCTACTAACGGCTTCTGCCCCTCCCTGGTGTTGCCCTCAACTGAATAAAGCTGAGCTTCTACCTTCCGGCTCTGATTAACTGCTGTTTTTAAACACATTGCTGGTTCCGGCCTACTAACGGTGTCTGCCCCTGCCTGGTGTTGCCCTCAACTGAATAAAGCTGAGCTTCAACCTTCTGGCTCTCATTAAGTGTTTTTTAAAAAACAAAATGGTGGTTAGGGCCTACTAACGGCTTCTGCCCCTCCCTGGTGTTGCCCTCAACTGAATAAAGCTGAGCTTCTACCTTCCGGCTCTGATTAACTGCTGTTTTTAAACACATTGCTGGTTCCGGCCTACTAACGGCTTCTGCCCCTCCCTGGTGTTGCCCTCAACTGAATAAAGCTGAGCTTCTACCTTCCGGCTCTGATTAACTGCTGTTTTTAAACACATTGCTGGTTCCGGCCTACTAACGGTGTCTGCCCCTGCCTGGTGTTGCCCTCAACTGAATAAAGCTGAGCTTCAACCTTCTGGCTCTCATTAAGTGTTTTTTAAAAAACAAAATGGTGGTTAGGGCCTACTAACGGCTTCTGCCCCTCCCTGGTGTTGCCCTCAACTGAATAAAGCTGAGCTTCTACCTTCCGGCTCTGATTAACTGCTGTTTTTAAACACATTGCTGGTTCCGGCCTACTAACGGTGTCTGCCCCTGCCTGGTGTTGCCCTCAACTGAATAAAGCTGAGCTTCAACCTTCTGGCTCTCATTAAGTGTTTTTTAAAAAACAAAATGGTGGTTAGGGCCTACTAACGGCTTCTGCCCCTCCCTGGTGTTGCCCTCAACTGAATAAAGCTGAGCTTCTACCTTCCGGCTCTGATTAACTGCTGTTTTTAAACACATTGCTGGTTCCGGCCTACTAACGGTGTCTGCCCCTGCCTGGTGTTGCCCTCAACTGAATAAAGCTGAGCTTCAACCTTCTGGCTCTCATTAAGTGTTTTTTAAAAAACAAAATGGTGGTTCCGGCCTACTAACGGTGTCTGCCCCTGCCTGGTGTTGCCCTCAACTGAATAAAGCTGAGCTTCAACCTTCTGGCTCTCATTAAGTGTTTTTTAAAAAACAAAATGGTGGTTAGGGCCTACTAACGGCTTCTGCCCCTCCCTGGTGTTGCCCTCAACTGAATAAAGCTGAGCTTCTACCTTCCGGCTCTGATTAACTGCTGTTTTTAAACACATTGTTGGTTCCGGCCTACTAACGGTGTCTGCCCCTGCCTGGTGTTGCCCTCAACTGAATAAAGCTGAGCTTCAACCTTCTGGCTCTCATTAAGTGTTTTTTAAAAAACAAAATGGTGGTTAGGGCCTACTAACGGCTTCTGCCCCTCCCTGGTGTTGCCCTCAACTGAATAAAGCTGAGCTTCTACCTTCCGGCTCTGATTAACTGCTGTTTTTAAACACATTGCTGGTTCCGGCCTACTAACGGTGTCTGCCCCTGCCTGGTGTTGCCCTCAACTGAATAAAGCTGAGCTTCAACCTTCTGGCTCTCATTAAGTGTTTTTTAAAAAACAAAATGGTGGTTCCGGCCTACTAACGGTGTCTGCCCCTGCCTGGTGTTGCCCTCAACTGAATAAAGCTGAGCTTCAACCTTCTGGCTCTCATTAAGTGTTTTTTAAAAAACAAAATGGTGGTTAGGGCCTACTAACGGCTTCTGCCCCTCCCTGGTGTTGCCCTCAACTGAATAAAGCTGAGCTTCTACCTTCCGGCTCTGATTAACTGCTGTTTTTAAACACATTGCTGGTTCCGGCCTACTAACGGTGTCTGCCCCTCCCTGGTGTTGCCCTCAACTGAATAAAGCTGAGCTTCTACCTTCCGGCTCTGATTAACTGCTGTTTTTAAACACATTGCTGGTTCCGGCCTACTAACGGTGTCTGCCCCTGCCTGGTGTTGCCCTCAACTGAATAAAGCTGAGCTTCAACCTTCTGGCTCTCATTAAGTGTTTTTTAAAAAACAAAATGGTGGTTAGGGCCTACTAACGGCTTCTGCCCCTCCCTGGTGTTGCCCTCAACTGAATAAAGCTGAGCTTCTACCTTCCGGCTCTGATTAACTGCTGTTTTTAAACACATTGCTGGTTCCGGCCTACTAACGGTGTCTGCCCCTGCCTGGTGTTGCCCTCAACTGAATAAAGCTGAGCTTCAACCTTCTGGCTCTCATTAAGTGTTTTTTAAAAAACAAAATGGTGGTTCCGGCCTACTAACGGTGTCTGCCCCTGCCTGGTGTTGCCCTCAACTGAATAAAGCTGAGCTTCAACCTTCTGGCTCTCATTAAGTGTTTTTTAAAAAACAAAATGGTGTTTAGGGCCTACTAACGGTGTCTGCCGCTCCCTGGTGTTGCCCTCAACTGAATAAAGCTGAGCTTCAACCTTCTGGCTCTCATTAAGTGTTTTTTAAAAAACAAAATGGTGGTTAGGGCCTACTAACGGTGTCTGCCCCTCCCTGGTGTTGTCCTCAACTGAACAAAGCTGAGCTTCCACATTCTGGCTTTCGGCCTATACTATCAGATATTAAACTGCATTTGGCCTACTAGTGTGGTTAGGCCCTTGAAACAGTGTCTGCTGCTCTTGGGTTTGCTACTCCACTGAACAAAGCAATGCCGCCTGTTTAGTCCTGTTACCAATTTTGATCTGCATTTAGCCTACTTTATTCTTTGGCCCTATATCTGTTTCCTCATCATCCTGCCCATTGCCCAGCCACTGCTAGATGAGTCTGCTGGTACATTGACCTAGACCACTACATTCCCCTTGTACTCTACACAGCCAGAATCTGACCCTGCTGAAAGTAAGGTTCCCCTTCCCGCATATTATACCACCTTACACAGGGACAAAGAGGAAGGTGCAGATGAAAGTGCAGGTTCCTTCATCAGGTGGGGGGGCATACTCGTTGGCGACGTCACTGGCACAGGGCCACTCAGAGTACGCAAAAGTGTCGCTGCTGGTGGGAGGCGCCCCCGCCATGCAAACACACCGCCGTACTTTGAGGGGCCCTGTGCCAGTGCCAATGCGAACGAGTGGGCCCCCCCTGCTTGCTCAGGATCACAGCACTTGCAACGTTGAAATACTTACCTCTCCCTGCTCCACCGCCATGACGTAGTCCATGTTTCCTGGGCCCACTAAAACCTTGAACCAGCCCTACCCCCACAACTTTTGCCAAATGACCCCCAATTTCCAGTGCCCAACTATTATTATAAAGTTAATTAAGATTGACAAGCTTCAGAAAACAAGAATGGATGTTTTTGGCAGTAAAATGTGCACTGTAGGTGTTTTCCTGGCCTCCACTCACTGCCGGCTATGCTTCCCCATTGACTTGCATTGGGTTTCGTGTTTCGGTCGATCCCCGACTTTTAGCGATAATCGGCCGACTTCACTCGACTCGACTCTGGACTAAATCGGGTTTCACAAAACCAGACTCGATCTTAAAAAAATGAAAGTCGCTCAACCCTAGTCTAAAGCACTGCTCTGTATAGCATAAGCGATTGGACGATCCCAGCTTCAAGTCCCCTTATCAGGGTATGTGCACACGTCCGGATTTCTTGCAGAAATTTCCTTTAGAAAACTGGAAATTTTCTGCAAGAAATCCGCATTTTTTTTGCGTTTTTTTTCCGTTTTTTTCGCGTTTTTTTTAGCATTCTGCAAGCGTAATTAGCTTGCAGAATGCTAAAGTTTTCCAAGCGATCTGTAGCATCGCTTGGAAAACTGACTGACAAGTTGGTCACACTTGTCAAACATAATGTTTGACAAGTGTGACCAACTTTTTAGTATAGATGCTGCTTATGCAGCATCTATAGTAAAAGATAGAATGTTTAAAAATAATAAAAAAATTAAAAAAATGGTTATACTCACCTGCAGACAGCTGATCTCCTCAGCGGCGTCCGTTCCTATAGCTGGTGTGTGTGCGCAGGACCTTCCATGACGTCGCGGTCACGTGAGCGGTCACATGACCGGTCTCGCGACCAATCACAGGACCGCGATGTCATCGCAGGTCCTTCACCGCACACCAGCTATAGGAACCAAAGCGGCAGCATGCACCAGAGAGGCGGGAAGACTGCGGGGGCTCATCGAAGGTGAGTATATCACTATTTTTTATTTGAATTCTTTTTTTTTTTACCAATTATATGGTGCCCAGTCTGTGGAGGAGAGTCTCCTCTCCTCCACCCTGGGTACCAACCGCACATAATCTGCTTACTTTCCGCATGGTGTGCACAGCCCCGTGCGGAAAGTATACAGATCAATGCACTCCTAGGTGTGCGGAATCCCCGCAATTCCGCATTTTTAATGAACATGTTGCTTTTTTTTCCGCGATGCGATTTTTCGCGGAAAAAAATGCAACATTTGCACAAGAAATGCGGAATACACTGTAAATAATAGGAGGCATATGTTAGCGTTTTTTTCGCATTTTTATCACGTTTTTATAGCGAAAAACGTGAAAAAAACGCGAAAAATACTGAACGTGTGCACATGGCCTCAATAACAGTAAAAAGTTTAACAAGTTTCTAAAAATATGAAAAAAATTAAAATAAACACAAAAAGTTCAAATTACACCCCTTTTGCCCCATTGAAAATAAAACAATAAAAAATACACGTTTGGTATTGCTGCATTCAGAAATGTCTATCTATCAAAATATCAAATAAAAGTGTAATTAGATTAAAAAAATCAAAATTTTTTGGCCGCCTCAAAATTGTAATAAAATGATGAGGGGACCAAAACATCAGATCGACTCCAAAATGGTATCAGTAAAAACATCAGCTCAAGAAACAAAAAAAAAACAATAACCCAGCCCCAGATCCCTAAAAATGAAAATGCTACATGTCTTGGAAAATGGCAACAAAAGCAAAGAAATTATTTCATACAAATTTCTGAGTTTTATTTCATCACTTAAAAGGGCCACTGTCACCCCCTCCAGCCATTATAAACTAAAAGAGCCACCTTGTGCAGCAGTAATGCTGTATTCCAGGCTTGCAGACTGCGCCTGTGCGGCGAGTGCGGCCACCCACCTTGGTAATCCCAGCCCCGCAGTGTGTTATGCATTATGCAGAGTGCGGCGCTGGGATTCACAAGCAGGGCGGCCGCACAGGCGCAGTCTGCAAGCCTGGCTGTGACGTCAGACGGCCAGAGCTCTCTGCGCCTGCACCAGACAGTACTACACAGCGCAGGCGCCGGATTTCATGGGTAAACAGCGCTGAGGGGCCGGTGCCCGGCACCCCTGAAGATTTGAGTGACAGCAATGTGGCGTTACAAGCAGGGGGGTGAGGACCTGCCTACCTGGCGAAAGACAGGTATTTTGGTGAAAATATAAAACGCTTTATTTTGGTAATACATGCACCTAAAACTAAAAGAGCCACCTTGTTAGAATGCAGCATTACTGCTGCACAAGGTGGCTCTTTTAGTTTATAACGGCTGGAGGGGGTGACAGTGGCCCTTTAAATAATAATACAAAAATGTACGTTTGTTATATGCATACTTATACTGACATGAAGACTCTTATTGCCAGGTAATTTTTACCACTTAGTGAACATGGTAATAAAAGATTAAAAAAAACTGTGGCATTGTATTATTTTTTTTGCTATTTCACCGCACTTGGATTTTGTTTTCTGTTCTCCAGTACTTTATATGGTAAAATAAATGGTGTTGTTCAAAAGTACAACTTGTCCTGCACAAAACAAGCCCTATACTGATATATTGAAAGAAGAAAAAAAAAAAGATATGGTTTTTGGAAGAAGGGGATGAAAAATGAAAACGGAAAAAGGCTCTGGGGTGAGGGAGTTAACAATGCACTGCAATACTTTATTGTAATATTGTAGTGAATTGAATAGGTGATCAACCAGGTTAAGGTTCCTTAAAGGGGTTGTCCACTACTTTCAATTAACACCCCAATGTATCCCCCCCCGGGGCCCCTGTTGAATTGTGTAATTACCTTCCGTTGCCGTTTTCGCCTGTGAGCGGCGCTATTCCGGCGGCTGAGTCCAGGTCACGTGACCCCCAGGCTGCAGCTGCCGCTTATTTGTGCCGATGTCACGTCAATTTCCAGACTCTGGAAATTGACGTGACGTCAGCAGCAGCCGTGAGCCAGCCTCACAGTCAGCAGTCACTCATCAAGAGTGACTGGGCTGTGGGTGGGGCTGGGGGCTGCCTGTGGGGCTGTGCTGGGGGCAAGCGGGGCTAGGCAGGGATGATTGTGCGGGCGCCGGGGGTCTGCGGGCCGGCGCCGGTATGTGCGGGCCGGCGCCGGTTTGTGCGGGCCGGCGTCGGTATGTGCGGGCCGGCGTCGGTATGTGCGGGCCGGCGTCGGTATGTGCGGGCCGGCGTCGGTATGTGCGGGCCGGGGCTCTGCGTGCCGGCGCCAGTATGTGCTGGGGTCTGCTGCGGGGGGTGGTCTTTGGGGTGTGTATGTGTGTGTGTGTCTCTGTGTGCAGGCATCGTCCGATGGGACTACAAGCCCCATCGGGCTCTGCCTGCTACAGTGACAGTGATTGACACATTAGCCAATGATGGGACAGTAGTAGTTCCATCATCCGGCTAATGTGTTGAATGTAAAAAGAAAAAAGAAATACACATATACAGTACATACATACAACACACACCATGTGACATGTGACAACATGCACCGTGCGATATGCGAAAGCATGCGACATGCAACATACGACATGCACCATGCGACGACATGCACCATGCGACGACATGCGACGACATGCGACATGTACCATGCTATAACATGCACCATGCTGCGACATGCACCATGCGATTCAAAAAAGAAGTCTAGCACTCATCTTCAGCAAACGTGGAATAGATTTATTTGTAGCACTTGAAAAGTTTCAGTCCAAAGGGACTTTCATCAGTCACGTGCTAATGATAGCCAGTAGGGCTGTGTTCATGGGGAAAGAAACAGTACCCAATCAATGTACAAAGACGCCGCCACACTATAGGGCACAAAGGATAGAAGTAATATAACTTAGGCAGAGTGCTAGTATGGTGGGGCGATGACCACCTATAAAGTAAAACACCTGCAGTCTGAGGATGATGGTAACAGGAGAAAGAGAGGCACGGCCTCCAGACACAGAATCCACCGCAAGAGACTTGCACCATGCGACAACATGCAACATGCACCATGCAGCAACATGCGACGACATGCAACATGTGACATGCGACATGCAACATGCCACATACAGTACGTACATACATACAACATACATACAGACATACAGTACATGTAACATAGAGTACATACTCACCATCACTTGTCACCTTGATCCCCGAAGCCATTGTCTGTAAAAAATATTAAAATAATAAACAACCAATATACTCCCTGATCCGCAGAAATCCAATTAAAACGAGTGTCCCTCGACGATCTCCCGTGGAGAGCAGGAGCATCTGCTGATGTGACTGCTCTCCAGGGGCTCCAGGAACACAATGATGGAAGGTATCCTTCCACAATGTATTCCTCACAATGTATTCCTACGCCCCTGTGAGAAAATAGTCCCTAGTCTCACTTTATGGCATTGCTGTATGAGAAATTTTCCCACGCAGCTTTTTGCCATAAAGTAAGACTTTGAACTTTAGTAACCTCAGTGATGCACTGCAGGAGTCATTGTCTCCTGTCAGTGTGTCACTGAGGGTCCTATAGAGCAGTGACATCACCAGATGTCACTGTTCTATAGGGGAGATCGTCGTGGGACTCTCGTTATTAATTGGACTACGGCGGACAGGTAGTATACGGTTTATTATTTTACGTTTTTAGCAGACGCTGAAGTATGGTAAGTATGATTAAATGAAGAATATTAAAATACTTTTTTTCCTAATGTGTGTGTGTTTTATTAACCCTTTATTAGTATTGGATTAATAACGGATAGGCGCCTTATTGACGCCTCTCCGTTATTAACCCAGCTTAATGTCACCTTACAATAGCAAGGTGACATTAACCCCTTATTACCCCATATTCCACCGCTACACGGGAGTGGGAAGAGAGGGGCTAAGTGCTGGAATTGGTGCATCTTACAGATACGCCATTTCCGGGGCGGCTGCGGACTGGTATTTGTAGCCGGGGGGGGGGGACCAATATCCATGGCCCCTCTCTAGGCTATGAATATCAGCCCGCAGCTGTCTGCGTAGCCTTTCTGGCTATAAAATATAGGGGTACCCGTCATTTTTTTGGGGGGTCCCCCTATTTTAACAGCCAGTAAAGGCTACACAGACAGCTGAGGGTTGATATTCATAGCAGGCTACAAATATTGGCCCCCGGCCATCGGCTTTCCCCCTCTGGCGCAGAAAATTGCTCAGGCGCCCAAGCCATTTTTTTCCATTTTTTTAATTAAATTAAACGCTCATTAAGGCCTCTTTCACACTTGCGTCGGTACGGGTCCATCGCTGTGCGTCGGGCCTATGTACTGACGCACGTTGTGAAATTTGTGCACGTCATGGGCAGCGGATGCAGTTTTTCAACGCATCCGCTGCCCATTCTGAAGTCCGAGGAGGAGGGGGCGGAGTTTTGGCCGCGTATGCGCAGTAGAAAATGGCGGATGAGACGGACAAAAAAAGTTCACAAACACGATGCATCCGTTGCACGACGGACGCGACGTGTGGCCATCCGTCACGATCCGTCACTAATGCAAATCTATGGGTAAAAAACGCATCCTGCGAGCACATTTGCAGGATCCGTTTTTCCCAAAAAGACGGATTGCTAAAAACGCAAATGTGAAAGTAGCCTTAGGCTGCTTTCACACTAGAGTCGGTAAGGGGCCGTCGCGCTGCGTCGGCCCGACGTACGACGCATACTGTGACAAAAATGCCTGATGTGGGCAGCGGAAGCAGTCTTAAGACGCTTCCGCTGCCCCATTGCAAGGTCCGGGGAGGAGGGGGCTGCGTTTCACCCACGCATGCATGGTCGAAAATGGCAGACTAGACGCACAAAAAAAGTTACATGTAACTTTTTTTGTGCCGGCGGTGCGCCAAAACACGGCGCAACCGTCGCATGATGGTTGCGACGTGTGGCACTGCGTCGCAATGCATCGCTAATAAAAGTCTATGGAGAAAAAACGCATCCTGCAGACAACTTTGCAGGACGCGTTTTTTCTCCACAACGACACATTGCGACGTGCAGTGCACGACGCTAGTGTGAAAGAGGCCTTAGAAACATCGGCCTTTCTATTATATATCTATGGATATATCTATCCATAGATATATTTATAGATAGACTAGATGGCAGCCCGATTCTAAAGAATCGGGAGTCTAGAATCCATATATACTTTATTTATTCAAATGTAAGAATAATACAATTAATAAATAATAGTAAGAAAGAACAAAAAATGGCTGCACTCACCAGCTCTTGACAATTCTTGACAGTACGGCACATTTCTGATTGGTCGCTCGCGGCAGGTGGCAACCAATCAGAAAAGTGCCGCGCACCACGAAGGCATATATCTTTGTCCACCCTGAGCGGGTGTAGGACGCTGGTGACGTCACTTATCTCCGGACATTATCTCCGGACAAAGCCACGGAAGTTGGCACAAATTGCCGGAAGTAGTATTCTAGGCAATTATATATTAGATTTTAATGTTATCAGTGTTTACCTTTGAACGTTTATATTGTATTGTCCTGTCACCAGCCATGTGTACGATTATCGGCCGAAAGCCTCTCTGGAACCAATAATCACCCCATGTAAAGGTATCTTTATAAGTTAAAGATTCAGAATACTATGACTTTTATCATATCCTGAACAGTCAAGTTTTTTATGAACCGTTAAGGTTTTCTGGTTGAAGTAAAAAAAACTCTGAGTGTTTACAGTTTGAAACCATAAAATGTTGAAAAATTATGTCATTCTTGAGTATATCACTCAATGGTGCTCATAAACGTGTCAAATTTGATCTATAATATACTTTAATATACGTTACTTTAATCTTTAATATACTTAAGAACAGGGCCCCAGACATCACACAGGGGGTCTGAAACACCGCACAGTGGTCCAAAATATCGCTGTGCTCTGCCTGGGGCCCCATATGCTGCCTGGGGCCCCTGTGCTCTGCCTGGGGCCCCTGTGCTCTGCCTGGGGCCCCATGTTCTGCCTGGGGCCCCTGTGCTCTGCCTGGGGCCCCATATGCTGCCTGGGGCCCCTGTGCTCTGCCTGGGGCCCCATAGGCTGCCTGGAGCCCCTGTGCTCTACCTGGGACCACTGTGCTCTGCCTGGGGCCCCATATGCTGCCTGGGGCCCCTGTGCTCTGCCTGGGGCCACTGTGCTCTGCCTGGGGCCCCATATGCTGCCTGGGGCCCCTGTGCTCTGCCTGGGGCCCCATAGGCTGCCTGGGGCCCCTGTGCTCTACCTGGGACCACTGTGCTCTGCCTGGGGCCCCATATGCTGCCTGGGGCCCCTGTGCTCTGCCTGGGGCCCCTGTGCTCTGCCTGGGGCCCCATGTTCTGCCTGGGGCCACTGTGCTCTGCCTGGGGCCCCATAGGCTGCCTGGGGCCCCTGTGCTCTGCCTGGGACCACTGTGCTCTGCCTGGGGCCCCATATGCTGCCTGGGGCCCCTGTGCTCTGCCTGGGGCCACTGTGCTCTGCCTGGGGCCCCATATGCTGCCTGGGGCCCCTGTGCTCTGCCTGGGGCCCCATAGGCTGCCTGGGGCCCCTGTGCTCTGCCTGGGGCCCCATGTTCTGCCTGGGGCCCCTGTGCTCTACCTGGGGCCCCATGTTCTGCCTGGGGCCACTGTGCTCTGCCTGGGGCCCCATAAGCTGCCTGGGGCCCCTGTGCTCTGCCTGGGACCACTGTGCTCTGCCTGGGGCCCCATATGCTGCCTGGGGCCCCTGTGCTCTGCCTGGGGCCACTGTGCTCTGCCTGGGGCCCCATATGCTGCCTGGGGCCACTGTGCTCTGCCTGGGGCCCCATATGCTGCCTGGGGCCCCTGTGCTCTGCCTGGGGCCCATATGCTGCCTGGGGCCCCTGTGCTCTGCCTGGGGCCCCTGTGCTCTGCCTGGGGCCCCATGTTCTGCCTGGGGCCCCTGTGCTCTGCCTGGGGCCACTGTGCTCTGCCTGGGGCCCCATATGCTGCCTGGGGCCCCTGTGCTCTGCCTGGGGCCCCATATGCTGCCTGGGGCCCCTGTGCTCTGCCTGGGGCCACTGTGCTCTGCCTGGGGCCCCATAGGCTGCCTGGGGCCCCTGTGCTCTGCCTGGGACCACTGTGCTCTGCCTGGGGCCCCATATGCTGCCTGGGGCCCCTGTGCTCTGCCTCGGGCCACTGTGCTCTGCCTGGGGCCCCATATGCTGCCTGGGGCCCCTGTGCCCTGCCTGGGTGTAGGACACTGGTGACGTCACTTATCTCCGGACATTAGCTCCGGACATTAGCTCCGGACATTATCTCCGGACATTATCTCCGGACATTAGCTCCGGACAAAGCCACGGAAGTTGGCACAAATTGCAGGAAGTAGTATTCTAGGCAATTATATATTAGATATATCTATAGATACATAGATGTTTCTATCCATATGTTTGACTGCTTTCACACATCAGGTTTTTGCCGTGAGGCACAATCTGGCGAGTTTTGAAAAAAACGGATCCATTTTTTCCTCCGGATCCGTTTTTTTCTCATAGAGTGGTATTAGCGCCGGATTGCGCCTGATGGCCACACGTTTCATCCGTTTTTTGCCGGATCCATCAAAAAAGCTGTTTCCGCCGGATGGAAAACACATACAGAGGAACGTTTTTTTCTGTCCAGCGAAAAAACGCACAACGACGGATCTGGCAAAAAAAGTATGAAACTGAGCTGTGAAATGATGAATCCGGCCTTGGAATCCATTTTTTCATGCATGTTTCCATTCAAATCATGCACATTTTCCATTTATTTACGTATTTCCAAAAACGGCATTAAAACCGCGCATAAACCGCACCAAGAACTGCATCAAAACTGCACCAAAAACTGCATCGAAACCTGGTGCAGTTTTGGTGCGGTTTTGATGCAGTTTTTGGTGCGGTTTTGATGCAGTTCTTGGTGCGGTTTTGATGCAGTTCTTGGTGCGTTTTTTATGCAGTTGTTTGCACGGTTTTGATTAATTCGCGTTTGGTGCATTTTTTGCGCAGTTTTTAGGCGTTTTGGTGCGTTTTTGAAAGCTAAATAAAGATGTATTATTGAACCAAAAAAAAAGATTTGTGATATCATTATTATCCAACCTCCTCTTTTACATTTGTCCAACCCACACTCCATTACACACACAGATAGACAGATAGATGATAGATGAAATGGATAGACAGTTCTACATATAGATAGATCTATAGATGCATACATCTATCTATTCATATATCTATCTGTAGATGTGTCTGGATAGATATATCTATTGATAGATGTATGGATAGCGTAGGGTGTGTGTCCACTGTCCGGATTACATCCGAATGAGCTGCAGATTGGATGCTGCGTACTTGTAGTCCCATCGGATGATGCCTGCACACACACCCCAAAAGACCCCCTGCACAGCCCCGCACACACCTGAACAGTCCCGCACACACCCGAACAGCCCCGCTCACACACAAACAGTCCCGCACAGGGCTGTACACATCTGAACAGTCCCGCACACATCCGAACAGCCCGCAAACCCCGCACACACCTGAACAGTCCTACACAGCGCCGCACACATCCGAACAGCCCGCAGACCCCGCCCACACACACATACACGCACACCATCACCGCCCACACACTTCCATCCTCCCGAGCTGCAGCATTTCTCGGACCCACATCCGCAGCAAAACTGCAGATCTTTTTTACATCTGCGGTTTTGCTGCGGATGTGCCCAACTCAATGAAAGTCTAAAGGTGCAGAAACGCTGCAGTTCCGCACAAAATAAGTGACATGCATGTGCACAACAAGTCTGCGGCTCCCATAGACTTACATTGGTTGTGCACTACACTGCGGATTTGATGCAATTCTGTGCGGCAAAAAACACTGCGGATCTGGAATCAAATCCGCAACGTGTGCACACAGCCTTAGCATTTAGTGAACCTAGCAAAAAAGCCAAGCAAAAAACAAGTGTGGGATTGCACTTTTTTTGCAATTTCATTGCACTTTGCATTTTTTTCACATTTTCTGTTACACGACATGATAAAACCAATGATGTCGTTCAAAAGTAGAACTTGTCCCGCAAAAGATAGGCCCCCACATGGCCATATAGACGGAAAAATTATGGCTCTGGATAGAAGGGGAGCAATAAACGAAAACAAAAAAGCTCCAGGGGTGAAAGGGTTTAGAAACATGGATATGGACATAGCTATGGAAATAGACATAGATATATCTGTATCTATCTATCTATCTATTTGTTATCTATCTATTTATCCATCCATCTATCTGTGTGTAATGGAGTGTGGGTTGGACAAATGTAAAAGAGAAGGTTGGACAGAAATGACATCACAAATCTTTTTGAAGATAGAGGGGGGAGAGGAGGGAGGGGTTTGGGTGTGTTTTGGAGTGGGTGTGCCAGGTGCAGAGTTACAGGCGAGTGCAATGCATCATGGAACTTGTAGTATTAGAGCACAGTAAGTCAGGAGAAAGGAAGTTGTCGATTAACCCCATGAGAGCTGGATACAGCACTAAAGATGTGCTTCTACAGCATGACAAAAGGTAATATTGCTAAAATAAACACAGTAGATGTTTTCAGTGGCACATAATAGCAAGATTTATAAAAAAAAAACTTATAGTAGTGGACAACTTCTTTAAGGGAACTAATTCAAAATGTAAAAAACAAACAAAAACATTAAAAAAAATACAGAAAAAGCCTCCAAAATATAATATGGTAGTTTTAAATTGGTCTGCTTTTTTCAAAATGTAAAGAGAATTGTAAAAAAACATATATACATGTGCTTCTCATTAAATTAGAATATCAAAGAGTTAGTTTGGTTCAGTTCTTCAATACAAAACGTGAAACTCATTATATAGAGTCATTACAAACAGAGTGATGTATTTCAAGTGTTTATTTCTGTTAATGTTGATGATTACGGCTTACAGCCAATGAAAACCCAAAAGTCATTATCTTAGTAAATTACAATAATTAGCAAAAAAACACCTGCAAAGGCTTCCTAAGCATTTAAAAAGGTTCCTTAATCTGTTTCAGTAGGCTCCACAATCATGAGGAAGACTGCTGACTTGACAGATGTCCAGAAGGCAGTCATTGACACACTCCACAAGGAGGGTAAGCAACAAAAGGTCATTGCTGAAGACGCTGGCTGTTCACAGAGTGCTGTATCCATGCATATTAATGGAAAGTTGAGTGGAAGGAAAAAGTATGGTAGAAAAAGGTGCACAAGCAGCCGGGATAACCGCAGCCTTGAAAGGATTGTTAAGAAAAGGCTATTCAAAAATTTTGGGGAGATTCACAAGGAGTGGACTGCTGCTGGAGTAACTGCTTCAAGAGCGATCACACACAGACGCACCCAGGACATGGGCTACAAGTGTCACATTCCTTCTGTCAAGCCACTCATGACGAATAGACAATTCCAGAAGCGTCTTACCCGGGCCAAGGAGAAAAATAACTGGACTGTTGCTCAGTGGTCTAAGGTGTTTTCAAATGAAAGTAAATTTTGCATGTAATTTGGAAATCAATGTCCCAGAGTCTGGAGGAAGAGTGGAGAGGCACACGATCCAAGCTGCTTGAGATCTATAGTGTGAAGTTTCCACAATCAGTGATGACTTGGGGAGTCATGTCATCTGCTGCTGTAGGTCCACTGTGTTTTATCAAGACCAAAGCCGTCTACCAGGAAACTTTAGAGTACTTCATGCTTCTCTCTGCCGACAAGCTTTTTGGAGATGGAAATTTCATTCTCCAGCAGCACTTGGCACCTATCCACACTACCAATACCTGGTTTACAAACAACAGTATTACTGGGCTTGATTGGCCAGCAAACTTTCCTGAATTTAACCCAATAGAGAGTCTATGGGTTATTGTCAAAAGCAAGATGAGAGACACCAGACCCAACAATGTAGACGAGTTGAAGGCTGCTATCAAAGCAACCTGGGTTTCCAAAACACCTCAGCAGTGCCACAGGCTGATCACCTCCATGCCACGCTGCATTGATGAAAAAACTGATGCAAAAGGAGCCCTGACTAAGTATTCAGTGCATTTACTGAACATACATTTCAGTAGACCAACATTTTGGATTTTAAAATCATTTTTTTAAAGTATTCTAATTTACTGAGATGACTTTTGGGTTTTTATTGGCTGTAAGCCATAATCATCAACATTAACAGAAATAAACACTTGAAATAGATCACTCTGTTTGTAGTGACTCAATATAATATATGAGTTTCACTTTTTGTATTGAAGAACTGAAACAAACTAACTCTTTGATGATATTCTAATTTTGTGAGAAGCACCTGTATATTTGGCATTTATGGCAGAACTAATGAAATATACAAATAATTTATCTAATAACGTTAATGCAGGTATGGGGGAAAAAATAAAATAAAAAACTCTGGAATTGTAATTTTTTAAAATTTCTGCAATACCCCCCACCCACCCCCAAAAAATGCAATAAAAGCTTTTAAAACATTGAATGTACCAAAATTAAGACTAAAAACATGCTCTTATATACACTGAACAAAAAAATAAAATGCAATACTTTGAGTTCAGCTCATGAAAAACGTGAGCCAAAACAAGAGATCTCAGACTTTTTCAATTATTATTATTATTATTATGTCATTTCTTCCATGGCGCTTTACATGTGAGGAGGGGTATACATAATAAAAATAAGTACAGTAATCTTAATCAATACAAGTCACGACTGGTACATGAGGAGAGAGGACCCTGCCCACAAGGGCTCACAATCTACAAGGGATGGGTGAGGATACAATAGGTGAGGGTAGAGCTGGTCGTGCAGCGGTTTGGTCTATCGGTGGTTACTGCAGGTTGTAGCCTTACAAACACAAAACCCAGTTGTAGGCTTGTCACAAAATGCCTTTTTAGAATATTCACGGACAACAGCTCTGGTGGGCATTCCTCCAGTCTGCATGCCAATTGCACACTCTCGCAAACCATGTGACATCAGTGGCATTGTGCGGTGTGATAAAACTGCACATTTTAGAGAGGCCTTTTATTGTGGCCAGCCTAAGGCACTAATAACACTGTCTAATCAGTATCTGGTTATGCCTCACTTGTGAGGTAGATGGATTATTTCGGCAAAGGAGAAGTGCTCACTAACACAGATTTAGACAATTTTGTGATCAATATTTGATAGAAAAGGGCCTTTTGTGTTCTTAGAAAAAGTCTTAGATCTTTGAGCTCAGCTCATAAAAAATGGGAACGAAAACAAAAGTGTTGCATTTATATTTTTGCACAAACAAGAAGAAAAGAAATGGAGCACTCACCCGGTCTTTCTTGTTGAAATTTCTTTAATTCATCATAGATGATATCAACATCTCAATAAAGTGCATGATTTGGTGTGCAGGAGACAGGGAAGTGAACAGGTGAACAAACTCCATTTCTTTTCTTCTTGTTTGTGCAATATACCATTACTCTATGTGTAAGCACCACCCAGAAGAGGTCTTTAATACTGAAAGTGCGAGGTATCACTTGAAGTGAAAGCACAGTCATCAGCCGACATATTTGGTACCTACTCTTCCAAGTGGGCATTCATTTGTTCAGTGTAGCTTCATCAACAAACAAAAAAAAAAGTTAGGGAAGAAATGGGATGAAAAAAATGAAAGCGCAAAGATTGGCCAGTCCTTATGGTGTTAGGTTTTATTAACTTCTAGCATTTTGTAATATTGTTATGCACATGCCCCGGTCCATTTGATTTTCTCGTGCTCCATGTCAGGCTTTGCCAGTAGCCCTTCGTGCTCCCACATAATGAACTTCCTAGCACTACATAAAGGCTCCCTAGAGACACACCTGGGTTGGGTATTGCTCTAGGACTAACTAGGTAGCAACTAGATAGTAACTCTTTTAGTTTGCTGTACACAGTTCAAGTCCACATTCATCAGTATGCATTCTGCTTCTCTGTGGTTTCCAGTATCAACCTGTCTGCAGTTTCCAGGACGCCTTCTTGGCTGTCTGCGGCTTCCAAGTTATTACTTTTTCTTGTCTATAACTAGTTTAGTCTGCTGCCAGTCACCAGTCTTCTGGAACCTCTTCTATGTGCTCACCTGCGGTTTTCAGGGCTTTCTTGTCACTCTGGAGATTTGTCTGCTATCTGTCTACATCTCCATGACATCTCCTGCTTACCCTTAACATTCTTCAGTAACTCTGCAACCGGCCTGATGTTTTCAGTAACTCTGCAAGCAGCTTGAGGTGTTCTGCCCTCTATACGTAACAGAATACTAAGACCATGGATAACAATGACACAGTAGCACAACACTGTTGCCGTGGGTTACTTTTTTTGGGGATGGGCTATTTGGGGGGTACTCTTACACCAATTACTCGATTACTTTGATTTTCTAATGGTCCATGTCAACTTTTGCCTGGCATGCTACCATGTAATGAACTTAATACGCCTATTTAAAGGCTTCCTATAGACACACCTGTGGTTTGGTATTACTTTAAGACTTGCTAGTAACTCTTAGTTACCTGTGCACAGATCCTTTTCACATTCATCAGGACATCGCCTGCTTGTTTGTGGTTTCCAGTCCCTGAGTTACTTATCTGCAGTTTTCCAGTATCACTACCTACTAGTCAACTATTTCCAGTAATCTTACTACCTATCTATGGATGACCTCACCTACTTCCCTGTGGTTTCCAGTATTGCTACTTACCTGTTTGCGGTTTCCATTATTGCTACCTGAGTACAGTGTCCAGGAAGTCTCCCTAACTATCTGCGGCTTCCAGTTCATATTACCCAACTGCCTGTGGTTAACAATATCGCTACCTACTTGCCTGCACTTTCCAGGGTCGACCTGTGTTTTTCAGAATGTCATTCTGTATGTGTGCAGTTTACATGGTATTAGACTTTCACTCCAGAGTTTTATCTGCTATCTATCAGCATTGTTCCTGTTTTCTTACTTTCTTCAGTTACTCTGCAACCTGTCCAAGGGTCTTCAGTAACTCTGCAATCTGCCTTAGGTGTTCCATAACTTTGCTATCTGACTGTTTTTCCAAGACTTTATTAAATTTTTAGTTTGCATACTGTGTTCATGTTCCACATGTGATCCATTGGGCTCCTGCACCACGCCCATGTCCCATGTGCCCATCCGGACCTTGGGCTCAGAGGATCCACCTCACTGTGTGAGCCCGTTATACGTAACAAATATGTAGAGAAAATAACTCATTTTTCTTGCTTTGTACTGATGAGGCTCAAACACCCTGGAACACGTTTTAATCAGTCTCTGGTTTGGCTTATTATATTAGATCATGTGACAGAATATTTAGATTTCAATATTGACTTTTAGGGCTAGCACTAGAGTTTCTGTCCTCTTGCTCTATGAAGAGGCCATTTGCAGATTTAATAACCGGGTAGCATTGCATGGCCTATCAAAGTCTCTGTACATCAACTTGGCGCTCTCCATAAGAAAAAAACTTTACTCCTTACCCCAGGGATTCTGGTGGAATGAAGAGGGCCAACAAGCCAATCTGACTTTTGGTTATATAAAGGTCTCCAAGATGGTAGCCATGGGTGGATTGCTGCTCCTTAACGCCCTGGCACTTCATAAACAAATAGTGTCCCAGTCAATAAGCGTTGTGCTGTGCACACTGCATTGTACTGACTTGCAGGTTGGAGGCCTTCTCTGTCTCCATATCTTCAGTTCCAGGACCAGCCACACACATCAAGGCCAGTTCAGTTGAACAAGTTCAATTTTCTTACTTTCAGCTATACCTGCACTAACAGGTCCTGCTGACCTTAGGGATTCCCTGGACCCATTGAAGTGTAACAAGTACACAAAATGGCCGTCATCCAGCACAGAACCGACTCCCCCACCTCCACAATTTTAATCTTGATGTATTGAGTAAACAAGATTCTTTTTTACCAGTGCCACCCCTTCACTTCTTCTCTTGGATTTTTGATGACACTTCCCATTTCTACCCTAAGCGCTAAACTATATCCTATACTTTCCTTATAACTGTGCTGAGTGTACCAGAGTTACCTTATGCATTACCTTCGCAGTACCCACACAGAAGTATCAGTACTTATAACGCTATGCATTATTTACGTTATAATCTCTACCCTTACATTCCTCCCCTCTTTGAACATGGTCGTCCTCAACCATACCGAAACCTGCAAGACAAAAATACACACCTAAATTGCATAAAATACAATTAGCATAAACATTCTCTTTTTAGGGTCATATAAGTGTCCTTGTCAGCAGTCAGTACTGAACCCGATCCCTCTCGGATTGGACCCTGGAACATAGAGTTCAAGTTAATTAACTACACTGACCCTGACGCCTACATAACAGTTAGGCTAGGTTCCCATTGCATTAATGGGTGAGCACTAATGGACAGCGTTGCACGGCGAAATTAACGCCGTGCAACGTGTCCGTTAGCACTCCCATTGCCGGCAATGTTAAAGCGCATTGCTAGCGCGTGTCATTTTCTGCACACGCTAGCGATGTGCCATTCTTTTGTAGCGCGCCTCGGATGCTGCAAGCAGCGTCCGCGGCGCGCCCGAGGTCCGTTCCCCGCTCTCGCAGATCGGTGATCTGCGCTAGCGGGGACGTTTAACGCGACCCCTTAAAAGACATTGCGTTAGCGCAATCCGCTAGTGCTTAGCACTAAACGGATTGCCCTAACGCAATGGGAACCTAGCCTAACAGCTCAACAGTCCTTGGGCACAGTCCTTTCAACTTCAATCTGGCAACCTGGCAGAGACATCGTGTCCTATACTTTTTACACAGGTGCGCATGACTCCAACACTGTGTCCAAGTTCTTTCAACTAGGGGCTCATTGGCCAACATAACACCAGAAGTCCAGAAGCAGTTAATACAGTCCTTGACCTGACTCAATCATTGGGTCCTCTCCTCTTTTTATGAACTACAGTCACTGTAAGTTGCAAAGTGCTGCCCTCGTGTCAGGCTCGCAATGCTTGGGGAAAAAGTTCAAGGATAGAATGGCAGAATCCATGGAGGAAATGGGACAGAGTCCATGTGGCAGTTAACACAGTCCAAAGGGGCCACAAGAGTTTCTGACCCTTTACAATTCACAGACCCTCAATCCTTCAGGGGGTATGCAAACATGCATAAAACAAACTTGGGGATGAAAACACAACTTCGTCCTGGCCAATACCGGGGATTCCCGTTACATATAGGGCCTCCTTTCTGCAGATATGAGGAACAGTTCCTTGTTATGCCATTCCAGTGCTACAAGCGCAATTAGCACTCGGCTGCCTTCAAACCTTAATATTTGTGTTGTGAATTCCGTTCTTGGGCTCCCTCCTGTGGTTATGAATGGTACTTTTGTGAGTTCTGCCCTTGGGCTCCCTCTGGTGGTTTCAAGTGGAACTGCTGCTCCTTGAGGTTCTGCAGCAGCTGCTTTCACTAATCGGCTCCACTGGCCTTGCTATTTAACTTGGCTCTGGTCTGTAGTCCATGCCAGCTGTCAATGTTCTCTGGGTTGGATTCAGATCTCTACTTGGATTTCTCTGATGGCCTGTCCATTTCAGCATAAGATAAGTTCTTACTAGTTCTTTGGTTGTCCATTTGCTTTGGACCTTACTGCTCAGTTAAGTTATGTTTCTTTTGTCCAGCTTGTCATTATGAAATATTCAGGCTAGCTGGAAGCTCTGGGGAAGCAGATTTGCCCCTCCACACCGTGAGTCGGTGTGGAGATCATTTTTGTAAACTCTGCGTGGATTTTTAGTTTTTAATACTGACCGCACAGTATCCTTTTCTATTTTCTGTCTATCTAGATTAGAATTGGCCTCCTTTGCTAAAATCTGATTTCATTTCTGTGTATGTCATTTCCCTCTCTACTCACGGTTAATATTTGTGGGGGGCTATCTTTCCTTTTGGGAATTTCTCTGAGGCGAGATAGTTTTCTGTTTCCATCTTTAGGGGTAGCTAGTTCTTAGGCTGTGACGAGGCGTCTAGGGAGTGACAGGAACGTCCCACGGCTATTTCTAGTGTTGGTGTTAGGATTAGGAACTGCGGTCAGTAAAGCTACCACCTCCCAGAGCTTGTCCCATGACTCATTTTACCCACCAGGTCATATCAGTGCTTCTCTGTAACCACCAGGTCATAACAGTACAGCTGGACCACAATGTGTTGAATGCATCTCAAAAGAGGGAAAAGAAAGTTCTGAGCCATTTTTTTTTCCTTTGTAGCTTGTTTTGTCTTTTTTTCCCCTTGATCTTTGGGTGGTTCCGGATTTTGGTGCTGATATGGAGGTTCAGGGTCTGTTCTCGCGTGTTGATCAGCTCGCTGCAAGGGTACAGAGTATCCAAGATTATGTTGTTCAGACTCCGGTTCTGGAGCCTAGAATTCCTATTCCTGATTTGTTTTCTGGGGATAGATCTAAATTTCTGAACTTTAAAAATAACTGCAGATTGTTTTTTGCTTTGAGACCCCGTTCCTCTGGTGACCCCATTCAGCAGGTGAAGATTGTCATTTCTCTGCTGCGTGGAGACCCGCAGGACTGGGCATTCTCCCAAGAGCCAGGGAATCCTGCATTGCTCAATGTAGATGCATTTTTTCAAGCACTTGGACTGCTGTATGATGAACCTAATTCTGTGGATCAGGCAGAAAAAATCTTGCTGGCTCTGTGTCAGGGTCAGGAAGCAGCAGAAGTATACTGCCAGAAATTTAGAAAGTGGTCTGTGCTCACAAAATGGAATGAGGATGCCCTAGCAGCTATTTTCAGAAAGGGTCTTTCTGAAGCCCTTAAAGATGTTATGGTGGGGTTCCCCATACCTGCTGGTTTGAACGAATCAATGTCTCTCGCCATTCAGATTGATCGGCGCCTGCGCGAGCGTAAGGTTGTGCACCATATGGCGGTGTCCTCTGGGCTGAATCCTGAGCCTATGCAATGTGATAGGATTTTGACTAGAGCAGAACGGCAGGAATTCAGACGTCAGAATGGGCTGTGTTTTTACTGTGGTGACTCTACTCATGCTATTTCTGATTGCCCGAAGCGTACTAAGAGGGTCGCTAGGTCTGTTACCATTAGTACTGTACAGCCTAAATTTCTCTTGTCTGTTACCCTGATTTGCTCATTGTCATCCTTTTCTGTAATGGCATTTGTGGATTCTGGCGCTGCCCTGAACTTAATGGACTTAGAATTTGCCAAGCGCTGTGGTTTTTCCTTGGAGCCTTTGCAGAGTCCTATTCCCTTGACGGGGAATTGATGCTACTCCATTGGCCAAGAATAAACCTCAGTACTGGACACAGTTGACCATGTACATGGCTCCAGCACATCAGGAAAATATTCATTTTTTGGTGTTGCATAATTTGCATGATGTAGTTGTGCTGGGTTTTCCATGGTTACAGCTACATAATCCGGTGCTGGATTGGAAATCTATGTCTGTGACTAGTTGGGGTTGCCAAGGGATGCATTGTGATATTCCTTTGATGTCGATTTCCTCTTCCCCCTCTTCTGAAGTTCCTGAGTTTTTGTCGAATTTCCAGGATATATTTGATGAGCCCAAGTCCAGTTCCCTACCTCCTCATAGGGACTGTGATTGTGCTATTGACTTGATTCCTGGCTGTAAGTTCCCTAAGGGTCGACTCTTCAATCTGTCTGTGCCAGAGCATGCCGCTATGCGGAGTTATGTAAAGGAGTCCTTAGAGAAGGGGCATATTCGCCCGTCTTCATCACCGTTGGGAGCGGGGTTCTTTTTTGTTGCCAAGAAGGATGGCTCCTTGAGGCCCTGTATAGATTATCGCCTTCTCAATAAGATCACGGTCAAATTCCAGTACCCTTTACCTTTACTTTCTGATTTGTTTGCTCGGATTAAGGGGGCTAGCTGGTTTACGAAGATCGACCTTCGAGGGGCGTATAATCTTGTTCATATTAAACAGGGCGATGAATGGAAAACAGCATTTAATACGCCTGAAGGCCATTTTGAATATCTTGTGATGCCTTTCGGGCTCTCTAATGCTCCATCTGTGTTTCAGTCCTTTATGTATGATATTTTCCGGGATTATCTGGATAAGTTCATGATTGTATATTTGGATGATATTTTGGTTTTTTCCGATGATTGGGAGTCTCATGTGAAGCAGGTCAGGATGGTATTTCAGATCCTTCGTGCTAATGCATTGTTTGTGAAGGGGTCTAAGTGCCTTTTTGGAGTTCAGAAGGTTTTTTTGGGGGGTTTCATTTTTTCTCCCTCGGCTATTGAAATGGACCCTGTTAAGGTCCAGGCCATTCATGACTGGACTCAACCCACATCTGTGAAGAGCCTTCAGAAATTTTTGGGCTTTGCTAATTTTTATCGCCGCTTCATTGCTAATTTTTCTAGTGTGGTTAAACCTTTGACCGATTTAACGAAGAAAGGTGCTGATGTGGTGAATTGATCCTCTGCGGCTGTGGAGGCCTTTCAGGAGCTTAAACGTCGCTTTACTTCTGCCCCTGTACTGCATCAGCCAGATGTTTCTCTCCCTTTTCAGGTTGAGGTTGACGCTTCTGAGATTGGGGCAGGGTGTCATGAATCCCAATGGCTAGGGGATAGCACAGGACAAGCAAGGTACAAATAAATAACGGACGAGCTCTAGGGTGATGGAACCTGGGCTGACCGCTGCCCTACGCCTGACAAACGCAACTAGAGATAGCCAGGGAGCGTGCCTACGTTGGTTCTAGACGCCACGCACCAGCCTAAGAGCTAACTAGTACTGCAGAGAAAATAAAGACCTCACTTGCCTCCAGAGGAATGAACCCCAAAAGGTATAGTTGCCCCCCACATGTATTGACGGTGAAATGAGAGGAAGGCACACACATAGAGATGATATATATAGGTTTAGCAAATTGAGGCCCGCTGTAAACTAGAAAGCAGAACGATACAAAAGGGGTCTGAGCGGTCAGCAAAAAACCCTAATCAAAAACCATCCTGAGATTACAAGAACCCATGTGCCAACTCATGGCACATGGGGAGAACCTCAGTCCACTAGAGCTACCAGCTAGCATAGAGACATAATAAGCAAGCTGGACTAAAAAACCAAACAACTAAAAATCAGCACTTAGCTTATCCTGAAAGATCTGGGAGCAGGTATGCAGGAACTAAACAGAGCACATCTGAATACATTGATAGCCGGCAAGGGAATGACAGAAAGGCCAGGTAAAATAGGAAACACCCAGCCTCTGATGGAGAGGTGGAAACCAAAGGCCGCAACCCACCAAAGTCACCCAGTACCAGCAGTAACCACCAGAGGGAGCCCACAAACAGAATCCACAACAGCAGGGGCCGTTTTGTCTCAGAGAAGTTCTGATGGCTTTTTGATGAAACCGTGTGCTTTCTTCTCCAGAAAGTTTTCGCCTGCTGAGCGTAATTATGATGTCGGCAATCGGGAATTGTTGGCTATGAAGTGGGCATTTGAGGAGTGGCGACATTGGCTTGAGGGAGCTAAGCATCGCGTTGTGGTCTTGACCGACCATAAGAATCTGATTTACCTCGAGTCTGCCAAGAGGTTGAATCCTAGACAAGCTCGATGGTCTCTGTTTTTCTCCCGTTTTGATTTTGTGGTCTCGTATCTTCCGGGATCTAAGAATGTGAAGGCTGATGCCCTTTCTAGGAGTTTTTTGCCTGATTCTCCAGGAGTCCTTGAGCCGGCTGGTATTCTCGAGGGGGTTATTCTTTCTGCCATCTCCCGATTCGCGGTGAGTGCTTCAGGAGTTTCAGGCTGATAAACCTGACCGCTGCCCAGTGGGGAAACTGTTTGTTCCTGATAGATGGACTAATAAGGTAATTTCTGAGATTCATTGTTCTGTATTGGCTGGTCATCCTGGGATTTTTGGTACCAGAGATTTGGTTGCCAGGTTCTTTTGGTGGCCTTCCTTGTCGCGGGATGTGCGCTTTTGTGCAGTCCTGTGGGACCTGTGCCCGGGCCAAGCCCTGCTGTTCCCGTGCTAGTGGGTTGCTTTTGCCTTTGCCGGTCCCTGGGAGGCCCTGGACGCATATTTCCATGGATTTTATTTCTGATCTTCCTGTTTCTCAGAAGATGTCTGTCATCTGGGTGGTTTGTGACCGGTTTTCTAAGATGGTCCATTTGGTACCTTTGCCTAAGTTGCCTTCCTCCTCTGATTTGGTTCCATTGTTCTTTCAGCATGTGGTTCGGTTGCATGGCATTCTGGAGAATATTGTGTCTGACAGAGGTTCCCAGTTCGTTTCTAGGTTTTGGCAGTCCTTTTGTGCTAGAACGGGCATTGATTTGTCTTTTTCGTCAGCATTTCATCCTCAGACAAATGGCCAAACGGAGCGAACCAATCAGACCTTGGAAACCTATTTGAGATGCTTTGTGTCTGCTGATCAGGATGATTGGGTGACTTTCTTGCCATTGGCCGAGTTTGCCCTTAATAATCGGGCTAGTTCGGCTACTTTGGTTTCGCCTTTTTTTTGTAACTTCGGTTTTCATCCTCGTTTTTCTTCGGGGCAGGATGAGCCTTCGGACTGTCCTGGTGTGGATTCTGTGGTGGACAGGTTGCAGCGGATTTGGACTCATGTGGTGGACAATTTGACGTTGTCTCAGGAAAAGGCTCAGCGTTTTGCTAACCGTCGTCGGTGCGTTGGTCCCCGGCTTCTTGTTGGGGATTTGGTCTGGTTGTCTTCTCGTCATGTTCCTATGAAGGTTTCTTCCCCTAAGTTCAAGCCTCGCTTTATTGGTCCTTATAAGATTTCTGAAATTATCAATCCTGTGTCTTTTCGTTTGGCCCTTCCAGCTTTTTTCCATTCATAATGTGTTCCATAGATCTTTGTTGCGGAGATATGTGGTGCGCATGGTCCCCTCCGTTGACCCTCCTGCTCCGGTGTTGGTTGAGGGGGAGTTGGAGTATGTGGTGAAGATTTTGGATTCTCGTCTTTCGAGGCGGAAGCTTCAGTATCAGGTTAAGTGGAAGGGTTATGGCCAGGAGGATAATTCTTGGGTTTTTTCCTCCGATGTCCATGCTGCCGATTTGGTTAGTGCTTTTCATTGGGCTAGTCCTGATCGGCCTGGGAGCTCTGGTGAGGATTCGGTGACCCCTCCTCAAGGGGGGGGTACTGTTGTGAATTCCGTTCTTGGGCTCCCTCCTGTGGTTATGAATGGTACTTTTGTGAGTTCTGCCCTTGGGCTCCCTCTGGTGGTTTCAAGTGGAACTGCTGCTCCTTGAGGTTCTGCAGCAGCTGCTTTCACTAATCGGCTCCACTGGCCTTGCTATTTAACTTGGCTCTGGTCTGTAGTCCATGCCAGCTGTCAATGTTCTCTGGGTTGGATTCAGATCTCTACTTGGATTTCTCTGATGGCCTGTCCATTTCAGCATAAGATAAGTTCTTGCTAGTTCTTTGGTTGTCCATTTGCTTTGGACCTTACTGCTCAGTTAAGTTATGTTTCTTTTGTCCAGCTTGTCATTATGAAATATTCAGGCTAGCTGGAAGCTCTGGGGAAGCAGATTTGCCCCTCCACACCGTGAGTCGGTGTGGAGATCATTTTTGTAAACTCTGCGTGGATTTTTAGTTTTTAATACTGACCGCACAGTATCCTTTTCTATTTTCTGTCTATCTAGATTAGAATTGGCCTCCTTTGCTAAAATCTGATTTCATTTCTGTGTATGTCATTTCCCTCTCTACTCACGGTTAATATTTGTGGGGGGCTATCTTTCCTTTTGGGAATTTCTCTGAGGCGAGATAGTTTTCTGTTTCCATCTTTAGGGGTAGCTAGTTCTTAGGCTGTGACGAGGCGTCTAGGGAGTGACAGGAACGTCCCACGGCTATTTCTAGTGTTGGTGTTAGGATTAGGAACTGCGGTCAGTAAAGCTACCACCTCCCAGAGCTTGTCCCATGACTCATTTTACCCACCAGGTCATATCAGTGCTTCTCCGTAACCACCAGGTCATAACATATTTGGTACAGAAACCTTTGTTTGCAGTTATAGAGGTCAGACGTTTCTTGTAGTTCTAGACCAAGTTTGCACACACTGCAGCAGGGATATTGGCCCATTTCTCCATACAGATCTTCTCCAGATCTTTCAGGTGTTGGGGCTGTCACTGGGTAACATTGAGTTTCAGCTCTCTCCAAAGATTTTCTATTGCCTTCAGGTCTGGAGACTGGCTAGGCCACAAGCCACTTCTTAGTTGCCCTGGCAGTGTGTTTCATGTCATTGTCATACTGGAAGACCCAGCCACGATCCATCTTCATTGCGGTTACAGAGGGAAAGAGGTTGTTGGCCAAAATCTTGCAATATATGACCCATCCATCCTTCCTTCGATATGTGCAGTCGTTCTGTCCCCTTTGCGGAAAATCACCCCAAAGTATGAGGTTTCCCCCACCATGCTTGATTGTTGGGATGGTACTCATCCTTCTTCAGCCAAACATGGCGAGTGGAGTTGATAACAAAAGTTATATTTTGGTCTCATCTGACCACATGACATTCTCCCATTCTGCCTCTGGATAATCCAGATGGTCATTGGTGAACTTCAAACACACTTGGAGATATGCTGGCATGGGCAGGGGAACCTTGCCTGCGCTGAAAGATTTTAATCCATGATGGCGTAGTGTGTTAATAACGTTAATGTTTTAGACTGTGGTGCCAGCTCTCTTCAGGTCATTGATCAGGTCCTCCCGTGCAGTTCTTGGCTGATTCAGACTTTTCTGTGAATCATCCTTACTAGTGATGAGCGAGTGTACTCGTTGCTCGGGTTTTTTGCGGAGCACGCTCGGGTGACCTCCGAGTATTTATGACTGCTCGGAGATTTAGTTTTCATCGTGGCAGCTGAATGATTTACAGCTACTAGCCAGGCTGAGTACATGTGGTGTTGCCTGGTTGCTAGGGAATCCTCACATGTAAGCAAGCAGGCTAGTAGCTGTAAATCATTCAGCTGCCACAATGAAAACTAAATCTCCGAGCAGTCATAAATACTCGGAGGTCATCGAGCAACGAGTACACTCGCTGATCACTTATCCTTACCCCACAAAGTGAGTTCCTCCATGGAGCCCCAGACCAAGGAAGATTTACAGTCATCTTATATTTCTTCCATTTTCTACTAATTGTGCCAACAGTTGTTGCCTTCTCACCAAGCTGATTGCCTATTGTCCTGTAGACCATCCCAGAATTTTGCAGGTGTAGAATTTGGTCCCTGGAGTCCTTAAACAGCTCTTTGGTCTTGGCCATGGTGGAGATTTTGGAGTATGCTTGATTGTGTGGACAGGTGTCTTTTATACAGGTAACAAGTTCAAACAGGTGCAATTAATACAGATAATGAATTTAGAGTAGGGGGTTTCTTAAAGAAAAGGTAATAAGTCTGTGAAAGCCAGAATACTTGCTGGTTGGTAGTTGTTCAAATACTTATTTCATGCAATAAAATACAATTTAATTATTTAAAAATTATACACTATGATTTTTTGCTTTTTTATTTTTAGATTCTGTCTCTCACAGTTGATGTGTACCTAAAATATAAAATGCAGACTTCTCCATTCTTTGTACATGGGAAAACTTGCAAATTCAGCAGTGTATCAAATATTTATTTCCCCCACTGTATAATGTAGTGCCCGCTGCCTCTGCTTCATTGGACCCTTTCCCCCTGGCTTTAGAGGAGTTACTGGAGCTTGACTCTGGAGGGGCCGGATTCAGCGATTATGGGGCTCAACCCCGAGATTGGGCCTCATCTGAGGTTGTGGCCCTTGGCTGAGGTTGCAACCTGCTAATGCTCATTTTCTTAATATGCTATCTGGGGATCTACCTCTGCAGAAGTCAGGATGACCATCACTGCGTACCACCCTCTGGGCCATTCTTCCTCTATGAATGAAAAGCAGTCCCTCTCTAGAGTGTTATGCTGGTATCGCATAGACCCAGCATTAACACACATTAGGTCTCACGTTTTAAGTTCCTGAATGAAGCCAATCCCCTGACTGGTATTAAAAACTGAATCAGACCATGGGTCATCAATCCTGCAACTGCTCCTTCTGCGGAATGCTCCAATTAGGCCCTCACCTCTCTCGCCACTTCTTTTAAGTACCCCACTACCCACCTAGCTTTTTCAGGGGTTGGGGCTGGGGCCTTCTCCACATGCATGGCTGGTGGGGGCATGGTGATGGTGGTTTGAGAAGGACTCACCGTTTGTGCTGCGACCGCTGCTTGCTGTCACTCCATCCAGTCACTGGGCTTTGGCCACAAAGGCCTGACCTCCTCTGCACTAGGCCTGAGTTCAGCTCCTGCCACCTTGGTATTTGCTGGGGTAATCTCTGGGACTTTACACTCCCTCTGCCCTGCCGGGCGCTGCTGCTCCTTGAGCTTGGCCACCCACCACTTCCACTTTATCAGGTCTATTCTTTTCCAGACAGCAAACCCGTAAAACCATCCATGAATCCTCACAGATTTCATGTGGGGTTCCATCATTATGTCCTCTTGGCCACTCGCTTTCTCCAATAATGGCACTTGCCCTCTCTCTTCAGGGTGTACTCTTTCAGGACTCTGCCCTTCCCTTGGTGGGGTTACTTTCTGCTCTTCTGCCCATTTTTTGCTAGTCCCAGCCCCTTTTCCATGGATTCGCAGTAAGGGGCAGGTTTTCCTTTTTTCCATTGCATCCAACTGGGGAGAGCACTGCTTGCCACAGGACAGCCTTTCCGGACAGGCCACTTCCCAGGCAGGATGGGCTTTCAAACAACTTTGTTCTTTGCACTTTAAAGGAGTGGTGCCATGGGTGCGCCATCTTCTGCAATCTTGGGTTCTTCAACAGTTGCCATCCTTGTTTTCTCCGAAATCTTTCCCACATTTTTCAAGTTTCCTTGATGCATGATTTGGTCCTGACAACTACACCAAATTGTAAGGTATCCAGGTTGGTAGCCATGGGTGATCTGGACAGTTCAAGTACTTCAGTCTTTAACAATCATTCAAGTAAAAGAGAAAAATGTTCCAGCTTCTTTGATAAAATGTAAAACTTTAATCCATCATATAAAATAGTAGAGGACACACTCCTGGGACAATGCCATATCACAAGTGAAGAAAGCTACGCGTTTCGACCATACGGTCTTTGTCACAGCTGATCTGCTCAGCAGTCCATCTGGTAAAATTAAATAAATTAAAAAATTATCTCTTTTACTTGGATTTGCATCACGTCGAGTCAGGACGAAGTTCCGTGCTTCTTGCATATATCGGTGAGCTGGCTTTTTTTCTTTCTTTGTACTTAATCTTTAACAATCATTATCGGGTACAGCACCATCCAAGTCCTTGTTCCATCAGCATAGTAAATTTCAATCATTTTCTTATGATCAGCTATGACTATCCCTACTTTAACAGGTCCTGTTGAGCCTAGGGGTTAACTATGGCAACACAGTATTCCCAAGATCCTCTAGGTTTTCCTCACATGGTTCCACGTCCATCTGTTCACTGTATGGAATGGTTGTCTGTGCTCTCCCTAGGCCTATGGCTTGAGCCTTAGGCTTTGGATGTTGCACAAATGTCTGCTGGGAGCTTTGTACTACATCAGACTGCCAGAACGTATTGATGCCACTGTGCTTCTAGCCTACTGCCAGTTGAACTTCACCTTGCCTCCAACAAAACACTTTCACTAACTTTCGCTAACTGCTTAAATCAAGAATTGGTTCCCTTTTTAGTTCCCCTAGTCCCCTCCCAATCTGGGCTATTCCCAAAATATTAACCATATCTTGCCTTACTGTATCTATAGTCATTTCCTATCTCTACCCTAATCACTAAACTAGCCTTTCCCTATATCTGAGCAGAGTTTACTGTTGTGGATTCTGTTTGTGGGCTCCCTCTGGTGGTTACTGCTGGTACTGGGTGACTTTGGTGGGTTGCGGCCTTTGGTTTCCACCTGTCCATCAGAGGCTGGGTGTTTCCTATTTTACCTGGCCTTTCTGTCATTCCCTTGCCGGCTATCAATGTATTCAGATGTGCTCTGTTTGGTTCCTGCCTACCTGCTCCCAGATCTTTCAGGATAAGCTAAGTGCTGATTTTCAGTTGTTGGTTTTTTTTGTCCAGCTTGCTTATTATGTCTCTATGCTAGCTGGTAGCTCTAGTGGACTGAGGTTCTCCCCATGTGCCATGAGTTGGCACATGGGTTCTTGTAATCTCAGGATGGTTTTTTGATTAGGGTTTTTTTTGCTGACCGCTCAGACCCCTTTTGTATCGTTCTGCTTTCTAGTTTACAGCGGGCCTCAATTTGCTGAACCTATATATATCATCTCTATGTGTGTGCCTTCCTCTCATTTCACCGTCAATACATGTGGGGGGCAACTATACCTTTTGGGGTTCATTCCTCTGGAGGCAAGTGAGGTCTTTATTTTCCCTGCAGTACTAGTTAGCTCTTAGGCTGGTGCGTGGCGTCTAGAACCAACGTAGGCACGCTCCCTGGCTATCTCTAGTTGCGTTTGTCAGGCGTAGGGCAGCGGTCAGCCCAGGTTCCATCACCCTAGAGCTCGTCCGATATTTTGTATTACTTTGCTTGTCCCTTGCTATCCCTAGCCATTGGGATTCATGACAGTATAGCCGGCCCACAAAGTGTTAATTGTTTGGGCTGAAGCAGGAGAAAAAGAAGTGTTTAAGGGTAATTTTTTTTTTTTTTTCCTTCAGAGTTTTGCTGCCTAGCCCTTAATTGCTGTCTAGCTGCTTCTTACCTCCTCTTAACCCTTGAATGGCTCTGATATTAGCTGTTTAACATGGATGTCCAGAGTTTGGCTTCCAGCCTGAGTAATCTCGCGGCAAAAGTTCAAAACATACAGGATTTTGTTGTTCACACTCCCATGTCTGAACCTAGAATTCCTATTCCAGAGTTCTTTTCTGGAGATAGATCTACCTTCCTGAATTTCAGGAACAATTGTAAATTGTTTCTTTCTTTAAAATCTTGCTCCTCTGGAGACCCTGCTCAACAGGTCAAGATTGTAATATCTCTCCTGCGAGTCGACCCTCAGAATTGGGCATTTGCATTGGCACCAGGGGATCCTGCATTGCTCAATGTGGATGCGTTTTTTCTGGCATTGGGATTGCTCTATGAGGAACCCAACCTGGAGATTCAGGCTGAAAAGGCTTTATTAGCCCTCTCTCAGGGGTATGATGAAGCGGAAATATATTGTCAAAAATTTCGGAAATGGTCGGTGCTTACTCAGTGGAATGAGTGCGCCCTGGCTGCAAACTTCAGAAATGGTCTTTCCGAGGCCATTAAGGATATTATGGTGGGGTTCCCTACGCCTACAGGTCTGAATGAGTCGATGGCTATGGCCATTCAGATTGATCGGCGTTTACGGGAGCGCAAACCCGTGCACCAGTTGGCGGTGTCTTTTGAACAGGCACCTGAGACTATGCAATGTGATAGAATTCAGTCCAGAAGTGAACGGCAAAATTATAGGCGGAATAATGGATGGTGTTTTTATTGTGGTGATTCAGCTCATGTTATATCAGCATGCTCTAAACGCACAAAAAGGGTTGATAAATCTTTTGCCATTGGTACTCTGCAGCCTAAGTTCATTTTGTCTGTGACTCTGATTTTTTCACTGTCTTCCATTTCCGTCGATGCCTATGTGGATTCGGGCGCTGCCCTGAGTCTTATGGATTGGTCATTTGCTAAACGCTGCGGTTTTAGTCTGGAACCTCTGGAAGTTCCTATTCCTCTGAAGGGAATTGACTCTACACCATTGGCTAGGAATAAACCGCAGTATTGGACACAAGTGACCATGCGCATGACTCCCGTTCATCAGGAGGTGATTCGCTTCCTTGTACTGTATAATTTACATGATGTACTAGTGCTTGGTCTGCCATGGTTACAAACTCATAATCCTGTCCTGGACTGGAAAACAATGTCTGTGTTAAGCTGGGGATGTCAGGGGGTTCATGATTATGCACCTCCGATTTCAATCGCTTCATCTACTCCTTCTGAGATCCCTGTGTTTTTGTCTGACTATAGGGATGTTTTTGAGGAGCCTAAGCTCAATTCGCTCCCTCCGCATAGAGATTGTGACTGTGCTATAGAATTGATTCCTGGCAGTAAGTTCCCTAAGGGTCGTTTATTTAATCTGTCACTGCCAGAGCATACTGCTATGCGGAATTATATTAAGGAGTCCTTGGAAAAGGGACATATTCGTCCATCTTCGTCCCCTCTGGGAGCAGGTTTTTTTTTCGTGGCAAAAAAAGATGGTTCCCTGAGGCCTTGTATAGATTATCGCCTTCTGAATAAGATTACAGTCAAGTATCAGTATCCATTGCCATTATTGACTGATTTGTTTGCTCGCATTAAGGGGGCTAGGTGGTTCACTAAGATAGATCTTCGCGGTGCGTATAATCTGGTGCGGATAAAACAGGGTGATGAGTGGAAAACCGCATTTAATACGCCTGAGGGCCATTTTGAGTATTTGGTAATGCCTTTTGGACTCTCCAATGCTCCGTCAGTCTTTCAGTCCTTTATGCACAATATTTTCCGTGAATATCTGGATAAGTTTATGATTGTGTATTTGGATGATATTTTGGTGTTTTCTGATGACTGGGAGTCTCATGTTCTACAGGTCAGGAAGGTGTTTCAGGTTCTGCGGGCCAATTCTCTGTTTGTGAAGGGCTCAAAGTGTCTCTTCGGAGTCCAGAAGATTTCTTTTTTGGGGTACATTTTTTCTCCTTCTACTATTGAGATGGATCCCGTCAAGGTTCAGGCGATTTGTGACTGGACACAACCTACATCTGTTAAGAGCCTTCAGAAGTTCTTGGGGTTTGCTAATTTTTATCGTCGGTTCATTGCTAATTTTTCCAGTATTGTTAAACCTTTGACTGATTTGACTAAAAAGGGTGCTGATGTTGCTGATTGGTCTCCTGCGGCCGTGGAGGCCTTTCAGGAACTTAAGCGCCGGTTTTCTTCTGCTCCTGTGTTGTGTCAACCAGATGTTTCACTTCCTTTTCAGGTTGAGGTTGATGCTTCCGAGATTGGAGCGGGGGCGGTTTTGTCACAGAGAAGTTCTAATGGCTCGGTGATGAAGCCATGTGCATTCTTCTCTAGAAAATTCTCGCCCGCCGAGCGCAATTATGATGTGGGTAATCGGGAGCTTTTGGCCATGAAGTGGGCATTTGAGGAGTGGCGTCATTGGCTTGAGGGTGCTAAACATCGTGTGGTGGTCTTGACTGATCACAAGAATCTCATTTACCTTGAGTCTGCCAGGCGTTTGAATCCTAGACAGGCTCGTTGGTCGTTGTTTTTTTCTCGTTTCAATTTCGTGGTTTCATACCTGCCAGGTTCAAAGAATGTGAAGGCAGATGCTCTTTCCAGGAGTTTTGTGCCTGACTCTCCTGGAGACTCTGGGCCTACTGGTATCCTTAGGGATGGGGTAATATTGTCCGCCGTATCCCCAGACTTGCGACGTGCATTGCAGGAGTTTCAGGTGGATAAACCGGATCATTGTCCACCAGAAAGACTGTTTGTTCCGGATGATTGGACCAGTAGAGTCATCTCCGAGGTCCATTCTTCTGTGTTGGCTGGTCATCCTGGAATATTTGGTACTAGAGACTTGGTGGCCAGGTCTTTTTGGTGGCCTTCCTTGTCTAGGGATGTGCGTACCTTTGTGCAGTCTTGTGAAGTGTGTGCTCGAGCTAAGCCTTGCTGTTCTCGGGCCAGTGGGTTGTTGTTATCCTTGCCCATCCCGAAGAGGCCTTGGACGCACATTTCCATGGATTTTATTTCTGATCTCCCGGTTTCACAGAAAATGTCCGTTATCTGGGTTGTGTGTGACCGCTTTTCTAAGATGGTTCATTTGGTGCCCTTGCCTAAGTTGCCTTCCTCCTCTGAGTTGGTCCCTTTATTTTTTCAGAACGTGGTTCGTTTGCATGGGATTCCTGAGAATATCGTTTCTGACAGGGGATCCCAGTTTGTGTCTAGATTTTGGCGGACGTTTTGTGCCAAGATGGGCATTGATTTGTCTTTCTCGTCTGCATTCCATCCTCAGACGAATGGCCAGACGGAGCGAACTAATCAGACCTTGGAAACTTATTTGAGGTGTTTTGTTTCTGCTGATCAAGATGACTGGGTTGCTTTTTTGCCACTGGCCGAATTTGCTCTTAATAATCGGGCTAGTTCTGCCACGTTGGTCTCTCCTTTTTTTTGTAATTCGGGGTTTCATCCTCATTTTTCCTCTGGTCAGGTGGAGTCTTCGGATTGTCCTGGAGTGGACGTGGTGGTGGACAGGCTGCACCAGATTTGGAACCAGGTGGTGGACAATTTGAAGTTATCTCAGGAGAAGACTCAGCAGTTTGCTAATCGCCGTCGCCGCGTGGGTCCCCGACTTCTTGTTGGGGATTTGGTGTGGTTGTCTTCCCGTTTTGTCCCTATGAAGGTCTCTTCTCCTAAGTTCAAGCCTCGGTTCATCGGTCCTTATAGGATCTCAGAGATTCTTAACCCTGTATCTTTTCGTTTGGATCTCCCAGCATCGTTTGCTATTCATAATGTGTTCCATCGGTCGTTGCTGCGGAGGTATGAGGTGCCCGTTGTTCCTTCGGTTGAGCCTCCTGCTCCGGTGCTGGTGGAGGGAGAATTGGAGTATGTTGTTGAGAAGATCTTGGATTCTCGTGTTTCCAGATGCAAACTCCAGTATTTGGTTAAGTGGAAGGGTTATGGTCAGGAGGATAATTCCTGGGTGGTCGCCTCCGATGTTCATGCGACTGATTTGGTCCGCGCCTTCCATAGAGCTCACCCTGATCGCCCTGGGGGTTCTCGTGAGGGTTCGGTGACCCCTCCTCAAGGGGGGGGTACTGTTGTGGATTCTGTTTGTGGGCTCCCTCTGGTGGTTACTGCTGGTACTGGGTGACTTTGGTGGGTTGCGGCCTTTGGTTTCCACCTGTCCATCAGAGGCTGGGTGTTTCCTATTTTACCTGGCCTTTCTGTCATTCCCTTGCCGGCTATCAATGTATTCAGATGTGCTCTGTTTGGTTCCTGCCTACCTGCTCCCAGATCTTTCAGGATAAGCTAAGTGCTGATTTTCAGTTGTTGGTTTTTTTTGTCCAGCTTGCTTATTATGTCTATGTGTGTGCCTTCCTCTCATTTCACCGTCAATACATGTGGGGGGCAACTATACCTTTTGGGGTTCATTCCTCTGGAGGCAAGTGAGGTCTTTATTTTCCCTGCAGTACTAGTTAGCTCTTAGGCTGGTGCGTGGCGTCTAGAACCAACGTAGGCACGCTCCCTGGCTATCTCTAGTTGCGTTTGTCAGGCGTAGGGCAGCGGTCAGCCCAGGTTCCATGACCCTAGAGCTCGTCCGATATTTTGTATTACTTTGCTTGTCCCTTGCTATCCCTAGCCATTGGGATTCATGACAGTTTACCAGAGTTGCTTTAGGCATAAACTTCACAGTACCCCACACAGCAGCATCAGTACCTATAACACTATGCACTGTTTACATTACACTGTATACATTTTACATTTCTGATGACACAATAAAACATAGTAAAAAATACATGACAGTATTCGCACTACACAACTGATGGCTTCAGGGACAGGAACACAACAGTTACTCTCACACCCATACATTTATACTATAAACATTAATATTTTAAATGAATTTTGTGGTTTGGTTAAAAACAAAACCCAAAAACATTAGTTCCCTAATAACTACATTAGTGAGCATGATAACGGACATCAGCGCTGTGAATTTGTTCACAAGTTTTTTTTATGAATGGAGTAGATAGATCACTTCGAATAGCATAACACAGCAGTATAAAATAATATGCAATTGACTGCCACTTATAATCAAGTTCAAAGTGTTGGAGTGGGTCCTAATAGAAACAATGCTAATTCTTGTCATCCCTGCTTTACTTCACACTAAAAATACAACACTAAAGAAAAAAAATCTTGGCTTATTGCTAAATGGTATTTTCACACTCAGTGAAATGCAAGAACAAAGTGTATACCAGTTGTGTAAATCAGCAGGATTTTCTGTAGGCATGAAAGCCACTACGCAGTTCCCTGACAGAAGTGAACTTAGCAGAAATTTCATACAAAATCTGAAACTTTACTATAGCACTCTATCTTGAATAAAAAGTAAGGATAGATTCAAATTCAATTATTTTTATTATATGCAAAATACAGACTAATTTGCATATGGTTTTGGTCCTTGTATCTGGTTTTACCATCCATGTGTCATCTATTTTTCACTTATAAAAAAAAAAAGTGCTGGTTTTTGTTTTTTAGTGTGGACCCATTTTTTTTGAATAAACACATTTGCTTGATAAATCATATTATACTCTGGCCTGTCTACATTTGTTTTCGGTCAGCAAAAAGTCACATGAAAAGGCTCACAGACTTGTGCTATCTTGTGACCAAGGGAGAGAAAAAGGGAGTGTTTTCCCATTTTAAACACTGCAGTCACTTTTGATCACATCATTTAAAGCGTTAAACAACCAAGGACAGTGGTGGCTGCTGCTGTAAGATCTCAGCTGTCAGATAAGCCAAGATCCCATGGTGGCCACACTCATTTACAATGTTTTATGAGGGTTTCTTTGTTTTGCATAACATTATATAGCTTTGATAGATACTATTTGTATTTCATTTTCTGGGAGGGTTAATGAACAAAAATATAAATTTCTAGCATTAAACACTTAAAAACATCTTTCAAACTTCCTACTGTATTAGTCCCCCTAGGGGACTTGAACATGCAATCCTATGATTACATTAGTGATACACTGCTCTACTTATGTAGTGCAGTGTATTATACTATTACAGGCAGCCAATCAAACCTCAGCTCCGGCGGGAACTGATTAGCTGTAGTGTTTGTCAGTTCTCCAGTTGCCACAGCACTTGTGTCAGAGCACAAAGTGACACATGCTCATGACATATTAGTTCATCATATAGTGTTAAGAAGTTAAAGGATTAGTCACCTCTCCTGCTTAAGAAAATAGTTATTAAAATAAAACCCCATTTCCGCAAAACTTGGGACATTGTGCAAAACGTAAAGAAAATAAGAATACAACGATTTGTAAATCTTTTGATATTATGTACTGTAAATGGTTAGATATTCAATCTCTTTGCAAATGAAGAACGTTTTCTGAAATTGTTGACAATTTTTAGATGCAGTTTTTTAGATTGGTGAACGTTAGACCATCTTTGCTTCTGAGAGACTCTGCCTCTATAACATGCTCTTTTTATACAGTCATGTGACTTAGTTGAAAATTAACCTTCTGTTTTTCATTCCTACTTCTTACTTTTTCAGCCTCTCAGATGTGTTGCTGTCCTCAATTTCTAAATGAGTTAAACATTTTTCCATTTCATTTGAAAAGAATTAACTTTTACTTCTAATTTGTGTTCTATGTTCTGTTATCAATAAAATATGGCTGCATTAGATTTTCAGATCATTTGTCACATTTTGCACAGGCTCTCAACTTTTTGGGAATTGAGATTGTAATTCCAAAACATATTTTCTTCTATCTTCCTGCAATTCAGCCTAGAAACTGAATAAAATGGCCACTAGATGATGCCACTGGGGTTGTGTATGATTACCTGCCACCGGAAAATACTACAGGTGTAAGTAATTCAACCCATGTTTTAAATCTTTTTAGCTAAGAATCAACTGCAAATCAGACCAGAGTTTTTCTTATGGATTGAATTTTGTGCCAGATAGGAATTTAGATTTTTTTTTACTACACTGCTTGACATTAATAGATTTATGAGAAACATGACGTTTAAGAGACATGTCATCATGGAGGATTCAACTAACAAAGAGACCAACTTTTCTTTTCCAGAGAATGAATATCATCTGTGGAAAGGGAATTGATTGTATCATATGTATTAACTTAAAATACCAGAAGACTCAATAACCTCACACTATCACAATAAGCGGCATTACAAAAACTCAGGAATACGTCCAATGTTTTCATCAAAATGTTAGACAAAAGGTGGAGTTGTGGTTGCTATGTACTCTATCTTATAAGTCACAAATTATATCTATGTTTAGTGATGCAACTACACATACAAAATTGTCCTCTAACCCCTCCACTATTTTCCAAAAGGATATCCACCATGTTACGGAGGAAGGCTTTTCACTTGAAGTTCTTTCAAAAGTACAAAGACATTGTCTTATAGTCAAACATCAGATTCTGCACATAGTCCATGCTCTTCCAAAGATACACAAATCCACTGATGTCTCTCCTATGAGACCCATTGTGTCCGGCATTTAATCGGTTACAGAACGACTTGGCGAGTGGCTGAACTCACTTCTGTAATAACTTTATTAGAGAACTCCTGGCTTCCTCAAGGACTCTCGTGATGTTCTAGAACAGTTACAGTGGGGAAAAAAGTATTTAGTCAGCCACCAATTGTGGAAGTTCTCCCACTTAAAAAGATGAGGGAGGCCTGTAATTGACATCATAGGTAGACTATAACTATGAGAGTCAAAATCCGAAAACAAATCCAGAAAATCACCTTGTCTGATTTGGCAAGATTTATTTTGCAAATTATGGTGGAAAATAAGTATTTGGTCATTAACAAAAGTTCATCTCAATATTTTGTTATATATCCTTTGTTGGCAATGACAGAGGTCAAATGTTTTCTATAAGTCTTCATAAGGTTGGCACACGCTGTATATTGGCCCATTCCTCCATGCAGATATCCTCTAGAGCAGTGATGTCTTGGGCACGTCGCTAGGCAACAGACTTTCAACTCCCTCCAAAGGTTTTCTATGTGGTTGAGATCTGGAGACTGGCTAGGTCACTCCAGGACCTTCATATGCTTCTAACGAAGCTTCTAACCAAGCCCTGGAGGGGCTGAAAGACCCATCCACATTTCATCTTCAATGCCCTTGCTGATGGAAGGTTTGCACTCAAAATCTCACGATACATGGCCCCATTCATTCTTTCATATACACAGATCAGTCGCCCTGTTCCCTTTGCAAAGAAACAGCCCCAAAGCATGATGTTGCCACCTCCATGCTTCACAGTAGGAATGTTCTTTGGATGCAACTCAGCATTCTGTCTCCTCCAAACACGACGAGTTTTGTTTCTACCATACAGTTCTCCTTTGGTTTCATCAGACAATATGACAATCTCCCAATACTCTTCTGGATAATCCAAATGCTACCTAGCAAACTTCAGCCGGGCTCGGACATGTACTGGCTTAAGCTGGAGGTTCAAGCCTGGCACTGCAGGATCTGAGTCCCTGGTGGCGTAGTGTGTTACTGATGGTAGCCTTTGTTACAGTGGTCCCAGCTCTATGCAGGTCATTCACTAGTTTCCCCCGTGTGGTTCTGGGATTTTTGCTCACCGTTCTTGTGATCATTTTGACCCCACAGGGTGAGCTCTTGCGTGGAGCCCCAGATCAAGGGAGATTATCAGTGGTCTTGTATGTCTTCCATTTTCTTATTATTGCTCCCACAGTTGATTTCATCACACCAAGCTGCTTGCTTAATGTAGATTCAGTCTTCCCAGTCTGGTGCAGGGCTACAATTTTGTTTCTGGTGTCCTTCGACAGCTTTTTGGTCTTCACCATAGTGAAGTTTGGAGTGCGACTATTTGAGGTTGTGGACAGGTGTCTTTTATACGGATAACAAGTTCAAACAGGTGCCATTACGACAGGTAATGAGTGGAGGACAGATGAGCCTATTAAAGAAGTAGTTACAGGTCTGTGAGAGCCAGAAATCTTGCATGTTTTTAAGGTGACCAAATACTTCTTTTCCACCATAATTTGCAAAATAAATCTTGTCAAATCAGACGAGGTCATTTTCTGGATGTTTTCTCATTTTGACTCATAGTTGTGGTCTACCTATGATGTCAATTACAGGCCTCTCTCATCTTTTTAAGTGTGAGAACTTGCACAATTGGTGGCTGACTACATACTTTTTTTCCTCCACTGTAACTAATTTATCTTGGTCTCCTGACTATATCTGACTAAATTGTGATGCGATTGTATTATATACATCAATTCCACGTGACCTGGCCATTACTGCCCTGCAATTTCATTGGTCTAGGTACAGTGGTTACTTTTCTGATTTATGTTCTTATAACATTTTTGTTACTGATTTTTTCTTGACAAAGATTTTTTTCTACAATGCAGAGGTGTTTCCACGAGCGCCAAGTACTCGTCATCCTAGGCTGATCTGGTGATGTATTTTTGGGAGGAAAACTATTTTTAGGTTTCTGATAATCCCCTTTTTTCTCATTTGTTCTGCTATGGCAAATACACCAATGATTTACTCTTCATCTGGAGGGGGGATGTATCTGACATATCATAGTCTGTCCACTGTCTCAGTAATAATCATTGCAACATTACTTTTAATTTCCATTCCACACAGATATCTCTTTTGGATCTGTAATTGGAGAGCATTGATACAAAGATCATCACATCCACTTATTCCAAACTTTAATCTGGTAATACTATTCTCCATGCGTCTAATAGTCACCCAAAACACACTGTTAAAGCAATACTAGTGGGAAAATTCACAAGAATTAAAAGGAATTACAGTGATATTGACAGGTTTACCAAGGAATTACTCCATACTAATATCAAATTAAAGAAATAGGTTATTCCCCTTGGATTTAAAACAGAGCAGTAGATATCATTCAAAGAAAGAATCAGGATGATCTTAATGTTTCCAAGAATAATAAAAAATATAACCTATTTTACAGGTATTTTGTTCTTACCTAAAAATAAGAGATCCTTAAAAAATAAAAATAATTTATTGAAAAATATATTAAAAAACATTAAAAAGATATACAATAGTGAATGTCTCTAAAACAGGGACATAATACAACACTGACAAAGCATATCAAACAATTAGGTATAGAACAGTGTAAAAAAAAAAAAGTTAATCTTGTTAGAGCAGACTTAATGTGTATATGAACGTAAAGTTGCTGTGATAAGGCTATTACTAATCAAAATCACCATCCATTATGGTGCCAGTGGTATAAAACCAGAAGAAAAACAGATCTAATTAATGGTATAGATAACCTAGTATTGCAGTGATTATCAAGGCACGAGGAATGTCAGGCGTGGTCTCCCCTCACCCCGACGTGCAATTCACCCTGCTTCATCTGGGGTGAGGGTACAACGCCTGACATTCCTGGTGATTATAAAGCCTGCACTGTTGCTGCAACTCATTCCTAAGTTTAATCAGACTTATTCATTTTTATTTTATCAGATCAAATCTATTGTTCTCTGGTTTTTACCAATATTATGAGGACACTAATTTGTCTTAGTTGCTTCACACTGGTTGTTTGTTGTAACAAAAGGGCGAATCCCGGGGCAACCTCCTTTCTCCGAGTTTAATTCCAACATACACTACCGTTCAAAAGTTTACGGTCCCCAGACAATTTTGTGTTTTCCATGAAAACTCATACTTTTATTAATCAAATGAGTTGCCAAATGAATTGAAAATCTAGCCCAGACATTGACAAGGTTCGAAAAAAAGATTTTTATTTGAAGTAATAATTTTCTCCTTCAAACTTTGCTATTATCAAAGAATGCTCCCTTGGCAGCAATTACAGCATTGCAGACCTTTGGCATTCTAGCAGTTAACTTGCTGAGGTCATGTGGAGAAACTTCACCCCATGCTTCCAGAAGCCCCTTCTCACAAGTTGGTTTGGCTTGATGGGCACTTTTTGCGTACCATACGGTCAAGCTGCTCCCACAACAGCTCAATGGGGTTGAGGTCTGGTGACTGAGCTGACCACTCCATTACAGATAGAATACCAGCTGCCTGATTCTTCCCTAAATAGTTCTTGCATAATTTGGAGGTGTGCTTTGGGTCATTGTCCTGTTGTAGGATGAAAGTAGCTCCAATCAAGCTCTGTCCACAGGTAGCCTTCCTTATTCAATATCCCTTCCACCTTGTACAAATTTCCTACTTTACCAGCACCAAAGCAACTCCAGACCATCACATTACCTCCACCATGCCTCACAGATGGCGTCGGGCACTCTTCCAGCATCTTTTCAGTTGTTCTGCGTCTCACAAATGTTCTTGTGTGTGATCCAAACACCTCAAACTTGGATTCGTCTGTCCATAACACTTTTTTCCAATCTTCCTCTGTCCAGTGTCTGTTCTTTTGCCCATATTAATCTTTTCCTTTTATTAGCCAGTCTCAGATATGGCTTTTTCTTTGTCACTCTGCCCTGAAGGCCAGCATCCCGAAGTTGCCTCTTCACTGTAGATGTTGACACTGGCGTTTTGTGTGTACTATTAAATTAAGCTGCCAGTTGAGGACCTGTGAGGCGTTGATTTCTCAAACTACAGACTCTAATGTACTTGTCTTGTTGCTCAGTTGTGCTTAGGGGCCTCCCACTTCTCTTTCTACTCTGGTTAGAGCCTGTTTGTGCTCTCCTCTGAAGGGAGTAGTACACACTGTTGTAGGAAATCTTCAGTTTCTTGGCAATTTCTCGCATGGAATAGCCTTGATTTCTAAGAACAAGACTAGACTGTCGAGTTTCACATGAGTTTTTTCCTGGCCATTTTGAGAGTTTAATGGAACCAACAAATGTAATGCTCCAGATTCTCAAGTAGCTCAAACGAAGGTCAGGTTTATAGGTTCTCTAATCAGCCAAACTGTTTTCAGCTGTGCTAACATATTTGCACAAGGGTTTTCAAGGATATTCTAACCATCCATTACCCTTCTCACACAGTTAGCAAACACAAAGTGCCATAAGAATACTGGAGTGATGGTTGTTGGAAATGGGCCACTATACACCTATGAAGATATTGCATTACAAACCAGACTTTTGCAGCTAGAATAGTCATTTACTACATTAACAATGTATATAGTGTATTTCTGAATCATTTAACATTAGCTTCATTGGGAAAAAACGTTTTCTTTCAAAAATAAGGAAATTTCTAAGTGACCCTAAACTTTTGAACGGTAGTGTATGTCATACGACATAGTTAGATTATGAGCGCACTTTTAAATGTGGTACAAATGCTTGCCCTGCTTGAGCACTCGGATCACCATAAGTGAATTACCTGAGGAGAGAGATAATTTCTTCATCGTCTGGATAAATGGTTGTTTGCCATTCACTTAATTATGATCGCTACTTGAGTCGAACACTCAATCAACACTAATAAAGAGTGCAAACAATATAGAATTACGCAATATATCAATTACAATTTTCAAAATGTGGAATATGTAATTTATTGTTCACTCTGAAAGAAAATGTATGTAGGTTGTACTAGTAGGAGATTGAAAGTGCATACATCAGAACACCTATATAATATCACTGGTTCTGTCAATTCCCACCATACCGTATCTTACACACCCAGACACTTAATTTACCAACGTTGATGGTTGATGGCAGATAACATGAGGCATCTTTCATTTATAACTCGAGGACTTGTAGCCCAGACAGGCTTAATCTACGTGAAGAAATTATGTTTCATTACTAAGCATTGTCTCTGCACCCTCTGTCGATCTTTGCATTTTTAATTTGATTTTATATCTCTGGTTATGTCATTTCTATTTTGAGCATAAATGTATTCTGAGAGTTTAGGTCATTTAGCTTAAATAATGCTAGTGTGCATTCGAAACGCGTTACCACATCACGTTCGGGATATGGAATCCTTTTAATATATATTTTTTTCAATAAAGGTTTTTTGCATTTTAAAGGGAACCTGTCACCCCGTTTTTTCCGTATGAGATAAAAATACTGTTAAATAGGGCCTGAGCTGTGCATTGCAATAGTGTATTTTGTGGACCCCGATTCCCCACCTATGCTGCCGAAATACGTTACCAAAGTAGTCGTTTTCGCCTGTCAATCAGGCTGGTCTGGTCAAAAGGGCGTGGTGTCTTCCCCCAGATCTTGCTTAGTTTTCCGTTGGTGGCGTAGTGGTGTGCGCATGCCCAAGGTCCCAAATCCACGTCACAGGGGAGTGAAAAGATCGCGATGTGCTGTATTTCATTGGTGATCGGTGGGGGTGGCCATCTTCCTTTGGCCGCGCGTGCGCAGAAGCGGCGCTCTGCTGGCCGCGGCTTCAGGAAAATGGCCGCGGGATGCCGCGCGTGCGCAGATGGAGATCGCTGCGGCCATTTTCCTGAAGCCGAGATGCGAACTCTGCTTCAGGAAAATGGCCGCCGCGATCTCCATCTGCGCACGCGCGGCATCCCGCGGCCATTTTCCTGAAGCCGCGGCCAGCAGAGCGCCGCTTCTGCGCACGCGTGGCCAAAGGAAGATGGCCGCCCCCACGATCACCAATGAAATAGTGCACATCGCGATCTTTTCACTCCCCTGTGACGTGGATTTGGGACCTTGGGCATGCGCACACCACTACGCCACCAACGGAAAACTAAGCAAGATCTGGGGGAAGACACCACGCCCTTTTGACCAGACCAGCCTGATTGACAGGCGAAAACGACTACTTTGGTAACGTATTTCGGCAGCATAGGTGAGGAATCGGGGTCCACAAAATACACTATTGCAATGCACAGCTCAGGCCCTATTTAAGAGTATTCTTATCTCATACGGAAAAAACGGGGTGACAGGTGCCCTTTAAGAAGCTGGATTTACCTTTTTTGGATTACTACACTTTGGTCTTAAGGAATCCTCTGCTTTGATGCACCTAGAGCCTACAGGTGAGCAGGTTTCATTAACTCTTTATTCATAATTTAAAATGCTCAAAGGAAGACTTGGACAAGGATTTGAGCATTAAGTGGATTGGCCACCTTTAAGGCTATTTTTTTTTTTTACTTTAATATATGTATTTTGGACTAAAAACCAAAAAGAGGCAATAGGATCCAGATACTCAAAGAAATAAAGTATAGAATAGAAGTAGAGTAAGATGCATACTTAAACCACTTGCTTTTCAACCATGAATAGGAGATATTTTACCATTTAATTTATGGCTCTTACCTTATAGTGACTATCAGATCATGATATCTATTAATATTTATAACAACTTTTTGAGATTACTACAAACAGAGCTAGCATCACTATAATACATAGGATTACTTGATATTGCCTATAGGCCAAGTGTTTTACATTCCATATGCACTGTACGGTATCATGTTACTTCCTTTTTGTCATATTATGCAATTTTTGACATGTTTTATAACCGCGTGTCTCTAATTTTCTCCCTAGATCTTCTAAACCTGATCCATAGGACTCCTTTCACCACTCCATATAACTATCTGAAAACCTCAGGTAGAATTTGGGAAAACCCGCTGACTTTTTATTTTTTTACTCTCTTTATCCCTCTTTCCCGATTTTCCCCTTCCATTTTCTCAGGCGCCTCCTTTTTCTCTCTTTCCAGTCTCTCTATTCATTTACATCCTTATGCTTTGTATACCTCACGCATCATCCATAGTTGTACTTTTTCTCCCCCCTCTTACTCTTCTGACCCTGATAATCTACCCACCTTTACCCTTTAAAGTGCAGAGGGACACTGCGCATGCTCCTTCGGGGCTGGATCACATTCCCTGGGTTGTGCTGTGCCACCGGCCACTGACATCACACCGATGGCTCTCACCATGCTACATGTAGCTGCAATACAGCTCTGCATTTAGTCACACCTGGCTCCTTCTTCATTCACGTCATTTGACTTGAGCATTTTAAAAATCTATTCTATGCACTTCTTGGATTTAGTGTCCTTTCCTATAGTCTCTATACATACTCAGGCCCATCCCTTTTTCATATATCCCCTTCTATACTATGTTCTCTGTTCTATTATCTATGATTTTCCTATCATTTCTATAGTACCTATGCTCACTTATTATTATAGACCGGGTTCACTGCCTACTTCACCTTGTCTTACATAATATCACTAGAGAAAAGAATTTTCATTATTAAATATCGACAGGATTCCCTATCCACCTGTCTGTACCTTGTCTTATGGAATGAGGTCTCTTTACACAAGGATTCTCACACTGCCTATTCCTTAACTTCAGGGATCTACAGCAGTATAGTTTAGATATTTTGCCCTCATTATGTGATACCTCTCCCTCCCTACTGATCCCATCCCCTCTAGGTTCCTCTTTTATTTACATACATATTGTACCTTTTTTTTAAACTACATTTCCTTGAAAAAGGACCACCCAACAGGTTGAAACGTCAAACGATCTGTCAGTTAACAATATACTCTCTTTGAGCAAGCAGAGTCTTAACTTCAGCATAGATGATCTTTTCTGATATGCTGGGACCACCCTCCTTTCCTACTATGCAGGAAACGCCAGCTGCAGTGTTACCGATCCTTGAACAATCTTGGTGTGACAATTGTCTTCTACCAGAATGGGAGCACTTTGTACAGAGTAGCTCTCCATTTCAGCTCCTAAAAAGTAGGTCGAAAAGGGGAAATGAAATCCATAGAGAAGGCATTGTATACAGAGGGTTGTCTCTTGTTAACGCTAAAAATTGTTTAATTGGTAGTTTAGAACCGTTCTAGCTACATAAACTTTTGTATCCAATGTTCAAGATCACCTTTCAAATGAAGAAAAAGCTGTTTCAGCTTAGAACAGGAATAAGAAATTAGCTTGTTCTCAAATTCCCAATACACATTCTCTTATAAACATTTTGTGGGCAGATAAAATGCTAACATTATTCCATGCGAAGTCACAGAAAAAGTATTTATATGAGAAAAAGATTTGGGCTCTTTCTGCCATCTCTTTAGCTCACTCTGAAAATATTTTAACAATGGTTTTGTCTTTGGTATGTTTCCCTTGATGTAGGCAATTAAGAACTGAAAGTGGTTTGTGAAGGTATCACGATGCTATAACCAAACTAAGAAAATATAGAGAATTAATATTGAGGAAGATACTGTAGTGAATAAGTCTTCTCATGATTCAAAGGAAGCCAATGCAACGTCAACACTTTTTGGCGACTATACAGCAGGACGCTTTGATTTTCCCAAGTTTTTATCATGGAGTCGTAGCATCAATGTAAATAGTAAGTTTGGAGAAGTGCTGATCGCATTTTAGCTTTAAGAAGGTTGTGGAGTCCAGGTGGTCGCTAATACAGGGATAGGTGACAAAGACTCAGGAGAGTCGAAGCAGTCTCCAAAAAAATCACTGAAACATTGCATTGCCTTCCTACTACAATAAAATATATTTTCTGTGCTATACTACTGGAGTGTGCAGTGAGTTTGGTTACACGCATCATGTAATAAAGCACAATTTCTGCTTGGTGAGTGACAGCTACAGTGTGAGTGACAGCTAATGCAAGGAAGGATGTCAGTCACTGACAGCACTGCCACCTGGACTTCAGAGCCAAGAATGATCTTTGACTTAAGTGGAATTTGTCCTATAAGAAAAAAAAAAAAAAATCAACATTTGAAAAAATGTAAAGTAATAAAGGTTATTTTATTTAGAAATTTACATTTTTATTGGTATAAAATATGAAAAATAATTTTAAAATCTGTTATTTTTGACTTGTAAACACTAGGGGGAGCAGCTACTGAAGTTTGCCATGAAAACCTAGTATACAGCTAGCTCACATTACGACTACAGTAAAAGTGGGTGGGATATGTTCGCATGTGTCTGATGTCACTTCTCCCCTCCTATTGTGGGCATTTGAAAAAGGATAAAGGAGGAAGTTTACAATCACAGTGTAGGGACATTTTGTTGGTAACTGCAATGTGATACTGACATGTAGAGTCTCCGAGGATGGCTGGCAGCACTGATTATGTTAGTTGGTGTTGCTCACCGTATCATGCTCTGGGATACACGGGGTACAACTCGTGCTGGGATTAAATGTGTCTCTGCGGACTGTATCACACATGGTGGAATTAGATACAGGATTTTCCTTCATACATAATGGGAACTGATACATGGCTGTGGGCTGAATCACACATGTTGAGACTAGATGGTGTTACCTCAGTGTTCAAGCACATCAGCATGATTATTATCACTGCTGAGCTCTGAACACTGCAGCGCTAACAGCGGCGGTGAGAACAGGTTTGCAGCCTGGTATTGTACTACTAATATCAGGTTACGAAGCAGTTCTCACCACTGGAAGAAATGTTTGCTGTATGCAGTATTCCCAGCGGTCAGAGCAGCCCTACAGTGGTGGTTTCTTCCAGTGGTGAGAACAGTAGGACAATGTAAGACAGCCGACTACTGCTTGCCACCCTCATGCTCTGCTCACCGCATCCGAGACTTCCTGTCACCACTCGCAGCGAAGCACAGAGTTGACACAGGAAATTGTAGCTCACAGTACAGCCATGGACTACAACAAAATGGCACTTGGCTGCCCTCCCACAGCTCTAAACGAAACAGCCCAGGTCCAAGCGGAGGTAGCCACAGCAAATATGGTCAGACACAGACCGCTGTATTTGCAGGGTATACGTCTTGGGCTCAGACACTTACACACCAGTAAATAAAAAAAAAGGCAGCCCTCAAGGGCTGCAGACAAAAAATAAAAATGTTAAAACCGTACATTTCATTTAGTATTAAGAATTGACAATATGATTATTAATGCAAAAATAAAAATCACGACATATCCCGTTTGAAGTCAATCTGTCAGTAGGATCAACCCTTCTAAGCAGTCTACATGACCATATAGGTCAGATAAAAGTTAAATAAAATGATACCTTGATATCTGCAATCACAGGTTTTATTTCAGAGAAACCACATTTTTCTTAATATGTAAATGAGCTGTTAAGATTTATGGGCTGGACATAAATATCCCTAAGAATCTGCCCCCAGAGCTTATTTTAAATGAAAGAAGGCGTTACCAGTTTGAGACATGCAAGAACTGACAGTCTGCTCTCCTGATCTACATGTCTCACACTGGCAACTCCCTATTTCGTTAAAAATAATCGCTAGAGGCCGACTCTCATGCAGATCAGTGTCCAGCCCACAGATTTCAACAGTTCCTTTATATATTTAGAAAAACATGGATATCTCTGGAACCATTCATCAGATTGCAGATATCAAGGTATGATTTTATTCAGCTTCCTATGACCAACATGCCTATATAGACCGCTTGGGAGGATTGATCCTACTGACAGATTCCTTTGAAATTAAATATATTGTTCTGACTCTTTCCCCACATAACTATATATCAATCTGCTCAACAAGATTTTAAATAGAAACAAGAGTTTGGCCAACACCATAATTATGTATAAGACAATGTTCATATTAAAATGCTTGTCACTTTTTGTACTTTGCTGTCAGAAAAGGTAGCAGGAATAAGCTGACCTGCCCTTTAACCCCTTCATGACCTTGGGATTTTCCGTGTTTGTTTTTCGCTCCCCTCCTTCCCAGAGCCATAACTTTTTTATTTTTCCATCAATATGGCCATGTGAGGGCTTATTTTTTGCGGGACAAGTTGTACCTTTGAACGATATCATTGATTTTACCATGTCGTGTACTAGAAAATGGGAAAAAAATTCCAAGTGCGGTGAAATTGCAAAAAAAGTGCAATCTCACACTTGTTTTTTGTTTGGCTTTTTTTTGCTAGGTTCACTAAATGCTAAAACTGACCTGCCAATGATTCTCCAGGTCATTACGAGTTCATAGACACCAAACATGTCTAGGCTATTTTTTATCTAAGTGCTGAAAAAAATTCAAAACTTTGCTATAAAAAAAAAAAAAAAATTGCACCATTTTCCGATACCCGTAGTGTCTCCATTTTTTGTTATCTGGGGTCAGGTGAGGGCTTATTTTTTGCGTGCCGAGCCGTTTTTAGTGATACCATTTTGGTGCAGATACGTTCTTTTGATCGCCCGTTATTGCATTTTAATGCAATGTCGCAGCGACCAAAAAAAACCGTAATTTTGGCGTTTCAAATTTTTTTCTCGCTACGCTGTTTAGCGATCAGGTCCTCTTTTTATTGATAGATTGGGCGATTCTGAAAGCTGCGATACCAAATATGTGTAGGTTTGATTATTTTAATTGTTTTATTTTGAATGGGGCGAAAGGGGGGTGATTTAAACTTATATTTTTTTATTTCATATTTTTTTTTTAAATTTTTTTTTTTACTTTTGCCATGCTTCAATAGCCTCCATGGGAGGCTAGAAGCTGGCATAGCATGATCGACTCTGCTGCATAGCAGTGATAATCAGTTTGCTCCTATGTAGCTGAATTGCAGGCTTGCTATGAGCGCCGACCACAGGGTTGCGATCACAGCAAGCCAGCATCAGTAACCATAGAGGTCTCAAGGAGACGTCTGGTTACTATGCCGACGCATCGCTGACCCCCGATCATGTGACGGGGTCGGCCGGAAGCGGTAGTTAAAGGCCGCTGTCAGCGTTTGACAGCGGCATTTAACTAGTTAATAGCGGCGGGTGGATCGCGATTCCACTCGCCGCTATTGCGGGCACATGTCAGCTGTACAAAACAGCTGACATGTCGCGGTTTTGATGTGGGCTCACCGCCGGAGCCCACATCAAAGCAGGGGATCTGACCTCGGAAGTACTATCCCGTCCGAGGTCAGAAAGGGGTTAATCATGATCATATGATCATGACCATACAACTATTCATCACAAATCCACGACTAATCAGATTTCAAACTGACCCAAATTAATCCCATTAAACTCAAAAGATGATCAGTTATCTGTGGACGTCCCATTTGTTTAGACTGCAAGAACAGTGCAACTTTTAGCCATAAAAATACTGGAACTCCTGAGAAATGTGCTATGCTCTATTAACATATTAGAAGCCTTGTGACTTTCTTCAAAACATTAATCCTTTGTGAAATGAATTCAGAAAAATGAAGACATGTTGCATCTCAATTAAGAAATCTATATTACAATTTTGTGGTTTGACATTCTGCAGCTTTGATCAGCCATGTCACGAAAAGGGATGTCACAGTGTACAGGGATCATCCTTATTCTTGTTTGAATATGGAAATACAAGAAGCAATAGAATGAAACTGAAAAAGGGAGACGATACAGATTAGATATTAGAAAAACTTAGACAGCAAGGGTGATCAATGAGTGGACCAGGCTGCCACTAGAGGTGGTGAGTTCTCCTTCAATGGAAGTCTTCAAACAGAGGCTGGACAGACGTCTGTCTGATATGATTTAGTAAATCTTGCATTGAGCAGGGGGATGGACACGCTGACCCTGGAGGTCTCTTCCAACTCTAACATTCTATGATTTTATGTATTAAACCAAAACAGGTTTCTTAAATTCTACTGAAACTTGTGTGTTTCAATATCAGGCAAAGACAGCTCTGAGGTTCAGGTGAATTCCAGTGATCAAGGCAAGAGTTGTGCTTGCTGCCATTTCTGCTTTTTGGCAAGAAAAATGAAAATATGCTGAGCTCTTTTTTGAGAAAAGTGCAGCAGGGTGAGCTTTTTTTTTTGCCATAAAAATACCAGACCCGCTTTTGGATTTATTTTTCAAAATTAAAGAGGAAAAAAAGCGATTATAGCACCAAAAATGAGCACCATGAAAATCATTAAGATTCTCTAGTATCAGTTGAAAAAAAGGCAGGTGTAAGTTTCATGGCTCTACTAGGTTGAAACCAAGATGCTAATGTGAGCAGTCTACCTGCTTCCCCATAGTTCTATGTAATTCAAAGACAGAACCTACACTGATTGACAGCATCTGATATGCATATGGAGGCCAGAGTAAAACTGAAAAATGGATGAAGGTAATCTAAAAAGCATATATACACAATGCCGATAGTACAATCTGGGGACTAATGTTTAGATTTTGCTTTGCTTATATAGTGGCATTATAATCCAAAGCAATTTACAGTTGTGAAACAGGATTGTGAGCCCATTGGAGCAGACAATCTAAATTCCGTATCAGTTTCTCTTTGGAGAGTGGAAAGAAACTGGAGTACTCGGAAGAAAACCATAAACAAAACACGGGGAGAACATAAAAAACCTCTTTGCAGAAATTGTCCTTGGTGGGATTTGGGCCCAGGACCACAGTGCTGCAAAACAACACTGCTAACCACTGAGCCACCATTGGAAGAATCTGATCCTGCATTTTATGTGGAAATACTTACCGCTTTAGTGTTGTTCAATATTTTTATAAATTATCTAGCTAAGGCAACTGACGGCAAACTAATAGAAATAACCAACACTAGAGGAGACAGATAAAGGATCTAGATAAGATTGAACAATGGGCAGCAACTAATAGAATGATATTTAACATGGAGAAATGCAAAATTCTGCATCTTGGTAAGAAAAACTAAAATTACATCTACAGAATGGGAGGACTAGAATTACAACAGCATGTGTGAAAAAGACTTGGGTATACTAATAGATCACAGACTGCACAGGAGTCAACAGTGTAATGCAGCAGCAAAAAAGCAACCACACACAGTTCTGGATGTATTAAGAGAAGCATAGAGTCTAGATCACGTGAAGTAATTATCCCAGTCTACTCCTCCTTGGTCAGGCCTCATCTGGAATACTGTGTCCACCACATTTTATAAAAAGGCATAAAAAACTGGAGCAAGTTAAGAGAAAGGTTACCATGATCATGAGCGGACTACAAACTATATCCTGGGAGGAATGGTTAAAGGATCTGGGAATGTTTAGCTTGAAAAAAAGAAGGCTAAGGCTACGTTCACACTAGCGTTGTGCGCCGCTGCGTCGGCGACGCAACGCACAACGCACGCAAAAACGCGGCAAAACGCACGCAAAAACGCTGCGTTTTGCGACGCATGCGTCGGTTTTTTGCCGAAAATCGGACGCAAGAAAAATGCAACTTGTTGCGTTTTCTTGGTCCGACGCTTGCGGCAAAAAAGACGCATGTGTGGCACAACGCAACAAAAAAAAACGCATGCGTCCCCCATGTTAAGTATAGGGGGCGCATGACGCATGCGTCGCCGCTGCGTCGCCGACGCACATTAGCCAAACGCTAATGTGAACGTAGCCTAAGAGGAGACTTAATAGCTGTCTACAAATATCTGAAGGGATGTCAGTGTAGAGGAATCATCATTCTCATTTTCACACGGAAACAGAAGCCATGGAATGAAACTGAATGGGAGAAGATATGGATTAGATATTCGTAAAGAAGCGTTTTGACTGTGTGGGTGATGGTTCAGTGAATTCTGCATTGAGCAGGGGGTTGGACACAATGACCCTGGAGGTCCCTTTCAACTCTAACATTCTAATGATACATCAGGACAGGCATTGTTCACGCCTTTCTTTATCAGGGGGCATGCTGGAGTCAGATGCTCCCGATTCAATAAGAGTTCCATGCCTCTTCATGAAACAGGAACGTTGCACGAGTGCTATACACCGCTGTGTGCCCTTGCCACAAATCCTACTCCAGTCCCTGCTGGAGTAAGGACTGTGGCATAGCGAACATCGCCGCTCATCAGGAATTTGAAGAGCAACAATTGCCATGCCCCGTCCCTCCCAGCTTGCCCACTTAGAAGGAGCTGAGCAGAGATGGCGTGAGAACACCAAAAGTTGGAAGATTTTAGGGTAGCCTCAAGTTGCGCTCAAATTACTACATCTTTTTAAAACCTTCTTATGCTATAATTCTGGGTAAAAGCTTTGCTAAATTGGGCTCTTAGTGTTGCAAACTAAAATTTTCTAAAAAAAAAAGAAGACATTAATATTACAATGTTCACCATAGAATAAACATCTATAATAATAAATGAGGAAAACTATTTAATTGCTAGGGAAAACGACAAATCCAAGGTACAGTAATTTTTTAAGTCCAGGCTAATGAAGAACTGTTATGTAACTGCTTGACAATTTTCCAAGCGATTCCACAAAAGAAGCATTTTAAAGCTCATCTTCAAGAACAGTTCCAAAACAAAAAGATAATATTTGTTCAACAGTCCTACGATGATATTGTATTTAATTACACAGGCCTCGCGGTCCTTACAAAGTTACCTTTAAGCTATTCAGTGTAATTAACTTAATAAAAACATTTTAAGTGTTTTACTCTCAGTTCTTCAATATTAAAGGACTATTCTTTCCAAGAACTCTCGGTTTGCAATTTGGAATAGAGCAAAATGGAAAAGGGCGTTCATAAGAAATTCAATACAATATTACGGGAAGTGCATGGTGGACGGTCACACAACAGTAAGGAGGGACAGTAGTAAAAGGAGAGAAAGGGCAGCGCTCTGAGATATTCGCTAAACTCAGAAGCCTGACAAAGATTTTGCACTAGTCACATTTACTCTGTTTAACCTGGATTTAGAATATGGCGCACAGATGAAACATCCAATTTAACATGAGGTATTCAGAAGGGAATACGATTAAAACAAAATCTAACACCCCCTGCTATGACAAACTCACGAAAGCTACTTGAGGGACTTTCTGGATTCTAGACTTTTATGAACCCTGAGAGACCCAATGGTGAAATAACAGTGGATTACACCACTTTGAAATACTCCAGAAGTTTGAATCAAGAGGGAAAATGGGTATATTAACGATTTAGGACCTACAGTATATCAAGATGTCTTTTGCACAAGTGCAATCAAGATTCCAAATACATAATTCCCATTTTTATAAATATCTATAGATAAGACACATATTTGATTCACAGTTGAGTTTTTTTTCTTCTTTTCCTATAATTGGGATTGTCAAATCTCAGGATCTAGGTGGATACATTTCTACGCCATATGCCTTGCTCATATATGCTAAAACACCGAGTGTTCCACTAGCAGTATTGGATATGTGGAAATCCAAGAATTCATCACCGAACAATGAGTCAAGTATGGATTTACTGGAATCCCACTTATACGTGTCCCCGGTTATAAGTTAAATCAACTATTATCATACAAGCAGAGTTATCTCACCTGTTTGATAGAGGAAGATGGGCAGATCTAGACATGTGCCCAAAGTGTGGTACCCAAGCTGCGGATTTTTGGCACGATATGGCAGTGCCCAATTATTAAAACCCTTTGGGCAAAAATACTAGATTTTTTTTTCCCGTAATGCTAAATATTGATATTACCATAGAATCTTTGCTATGTTACTTGGTATTTTGGAAGAGGAAATGTGGCCCCATCCCTCTTGTATTTTTTTCAGGAGTCTTTATTCCTAGCTAGGAAACCAATAGCAAAATGTTCAGTTTGTCTGGTTTTTCTCTTTATAGGTATATTTTGAGCAAAATGTAATTTTTTTCATTTATTTCTAAACTACTGACAACATGTCTCCGAATTTCCAAGCAATACATTTTGTATTTTTTTCTGAAAAGGAGAAGTGGTCAAAGTGACAAACCCCCCTCAATGCTTTCAGACCTCAAATAATGCAAAGAAAACAAGTTCATAATTACTTAGAAACAACAATACTAATGTTTTAACTCAGTAAGAGATCGGAAATCAATATTTTATGGAATAACCATGATTTTTAATCATGCGTCTTCACATGCTTGCCACCAGTCTTTCACACTGCTTCTGGTGCAAAAATTTAAGCAGTTCTTTGTTTGATGGCTTGTGACTATCCATCATCCTCTTGATTACATTCCACAGGTTTTCAATGGGGTTCAGGTCTGGAGATTGGGCTGCCTATGAGAGGTTTTTGATGTGGTGGTCTCTTAACTTTTGCCAGAGCTGTATATAGAGGAAATTTCCAGACAAGTTAGAATAAGTGTGGGGGATTACGGGTTAGATCTCTGCCAACAGAAAGAACTCAACAAGGACTTGGACTTATGGCTGATGTTCAAGATCTAGTTGAAATTGTGGGTAAAGGCAATAATAAGTTGCATTTTGAAACTAGACTCGAGTCAAGTAAGTTTTATTCACCCTTATATATTATTTCTAAACACTTTTTTCGGTGATTACTTTGTATCTCCGTTCATACTGCACCCACACACACAAATGATACACCATTTGATTGGCTATTTTGCTTAAGGGGGCAAGTTTACCTAACAAATCACATATCCAGGATGTGATCAAAAGATACAGTTTAAACATTAATTTTCATAAACCTGCAGTAAGGAAAAATGACATGCAAGTGGCATCACACTACCCCAAAGCTGCTTACAGACATCACAAACAAATCCAAACATTTGCCTTGGGGGCTTTCCAGCTGGCCGAACTCCTTGCCCAGCTGATTTCAGGCACATTGGAGGATTGCACACTTCATTGCAGGTGAGTCACATATGCAAACACATTTGTAAACATGCACTGCCTATTCAATTGCACACTTGTTCTGTTTATACTCCACTGACACACACAAATGATACACCATTTCAAAGATCAAATTACCTGCAGGTGACATTTGCCTTGGGGGTCTTTCCAGCTTGCCCAGCCTATTTCAGGCAAATTTGAGGATTGCACACTTCATTGCAGGTGAGTCACATATGCAAACACATTTGTAAACATGCACTGCTTTTTCGGTGATTACTTCGCCCCACACACCCAAATAATACACCATTTGAAAGGTAAACTTGCCCCTTCAGCAAGAAAAGACACAAAAAAACACACATTCACGATTTGATCAATACAGTTTAAACATTCATTTTCAGAAACCTGCAGAAAAAAACAACAACCTGCAGGTGGCACCACAACCTCAAGACTATTTTTAGCCTCTACTTATCAAACCAATTTATTGTATTACCTATCAACATATATAAATACCTCTCTGTGTTCATCATCTCATGAAATACATTAGGTAAGTAAATAAGTAAATGATATACCTCACAAATCGCCATGTGAAATTCCTCAGCGTCCCTCTGCCCCGACGCGCATTTCGCAATGCTTCTTCGGGAGGCGTAAAACTTATTTACTTACCTAATGATTTACATTACCACAGTTTGTTATACTCTAGAGCATTTTTTAGGGATAAGCTTATCTTACCCCAAATATTAGCGATTAGAGATACTTGTGTTTAGGAACTGTGTACAGAATGGCAGCGATAAGACACATATCTGCCATTAATTTGGGCATTTCATTAGTAGTAATTTAACTATTGATCACATATATCTAGCCTCTGTTTTAGAAATATCCTATGGAAGTTTAGTCCCTCTTTTTCTGGATTATGTACCCTTCTTGTTATATGTTATTTATATTTTAACTGGGTTAAATAAAAAATTGATTTTATTCAAGTACCACTGTGGAGATCTTTTAATGTTTGGTCACCTTGGTAGTGAGATATAATAGAATTAGTCTTACCGGTAATTCGGTTTCTAGGAACCTTCCACGAGTCACCTTGGAGGATGTGTCCCTGCCCTAATGGGGGACAGGAAACTCAAAGAGGTTAAATAACCTTCCCCTTCCTGCTATCTCCAGTGTTTTTTCTGGACACACTAGCATGTATAGTTACTACCAAAGTGCAGGAATCATCCAATAGGAATATCAGATAGGGAAGGAAATTAGTGCTGTCGTGGAAGGTTCCTAGAAACTGAATTAATTACAGGTAAGACTAATTCTATTTTCTCCAGTCACCTTCCACGACAGTCACTTTGGAGTTATACCAACGCTGATTTCTTTAGGGAGGGACCACAGCTTGCAGAACGCGTCTGCCGAATGTTAGATCACTGTCAAAATTTAGTCTAGTGTCTGGTGAAGGTATGTACAGAAGACCAGGTGGCAGCTCTGCATATCTGCTCAGATGAAGCGTTCCCTCTTGCTGCCCATGATGCAGAGACTGACCAAGTGGAGTGAGCCTTTAGCGAGGCCAGAGGAGAGAGATCTTTTACCAAATATGCACGACAGATGGCCTGTTTGATCCAGTTTGCAATTGTGCTTTTAGATGCTTTCTTTCCTTTATTTTGGCCTGAAAACGGAATATAAAGATTCTGGTCAATCCTCCAGACCTTGGACTGTTCCAGGTGACGGAGGACCACCCTGCGGACGTCCAGATTGTGGAAACTTTCTTCACAACACAATATTCTGGCCCCTATGAAAGTCTGAGACAACTTTGGGCATAAAGGAGGGATCCAAACGCAAAACTATACTATCAGAGTTCAGAGATAGGTAGGGCTATTGTACAGATAGGGCCTGCAATTCTATGCGTCTAGCCATGGTAATTGCCACAAGGAAAAAAGTCTTAAGAGTTAGGATTTTTAAAGATAATGAAGACAACGGTTCAAATGGGACCTGAGTTAGACTATTGAGCACTAAATTTAGATCCCAGGGGGAACCCGGCTAGGGAGTATAGGACGTATTCTGCTTGAAGAGTTCATAAACCATTTGATCCAGCGGTGCCTGGCCAAGTCCTGGTCAAAAAAGGAACTAAGGGCCAAAACCTGAACCCTCAGTGTGCTTGGGGTAAGTCGTAGCTCTAATCCCTTCTGGAGGAAGTCCAGGACCTGAGCAATGTTGGGGTGGAAGGGATCAGGGACGTTGGGAAGACACCAGGAAGAGAACTTCTTCCATACTTTGCCATAGATGGCATTGGTCACTGGTTTTCTACTTCTTTGGAGAGTCTAGATTACCTTGTCCGAGAGACCCCTGGCTTTTAGGATGCTGGCTTCAGTAGCCCACAAGGTTCAATCTGTTGAGGTTTGGATAAAGTAGGGGACCCTGAAAAAGGAGGTCGGTCCTTTGGGGCAGAAGTAAGGGACCTTCCTGAGCCATGTCCATCAAGGCGCTGTACCAGCTCAGCCCTGGCCACATTGGAGCAATTAAAATTGTCGTGACCTGGTCCAACTGAATCTTCTGCAGCGTCTTTGCCAGCATAGGGATTGGTGAGGAGTAAGCCAGGTTGAAAATCCATGGATGAGCGAAAGCATCTATCCCCCGAGCTCCGTACGCAGGACTGAGCGAGAAATGTTTTTGATTTTGCATTTTGAGCATTTGCAAATAAATTGACCTCTGGGTTTCCCCATCTTGAGGTCATGGATAGGAAAACCGCTTGGTTCAGGCATCATTCTCCCAGATGGACATCCTTCCTGCTGAGGAAGTCCGCCTGGATATTGTCTGAGCCCTTCAGATGTACTGCTGATGGACAACAGGTGTTTCTCTGCCCAGAGAAATATCCTTGCCGCGATTAGTTTTAAGCTGGCATATTTTGTACCCTCTTGGTGTCGGAGGTAGGCCACCGCAGTTACGCTGTCGGAGTAGATACGAACATGATGGTTTTGGATGAGAGATGAAGCGGCTATCAGTGCTTCCTCCACTGCCTCAGTTCTCTCAGGTTTGAAGATCTGGATCTTATGTCTGGGGACCATAGTCCTTGAAAATATGCTTCCTCCACCATGGCTCCCCAACCTCTTCGGCTGGCATCTGTACAAAGTACACCCCCTGCCGCAGGTTTCAGCAATTCAACCACCATGAGGGCCAACTTCATGTGTCTGGGAAGCGGAATTTTCCTGGACAGAACATTCCGATACTTCCGTGAGTATAGAAGGACGTGGGATTGGAAGGTTCTCGTGTATGTGCCTGAGCCCAGGACACCGCCTGAAAGCACGAAGTCAGGACCCCAGAATGGACATGGACTCTCTTAAGATCGGTGACCTTTGTTGTTTGAATCTGGAGATTCTTTGACAAAGGTCATGCTGACAATCCTCTGGAAGGAAGGACTTCTTTTCCGAGTTTAAGAACTTCTTTTCCGAGTTTAAGAGAATCCCCAGGAATTTCTTCCTTGGGGAAGGTTGGAGGTCTGGCTTCTGAAGATTTGGGATCCAGCCTAGGGATTTGAGGATCTCCAGTGTTTTTGACACATCCCGATTCAACCGAGATATCGATGGAGCAACAATGAAAAAGTCATCTAAATATGGAACGACACATATTCCCTGAAGACGGAGGAAGATTACTGCTTCCTTCATGATCTTTGAGAACACCCTTGGTGCTGAGGACATGCCAAATGGGAGACCGTTGACCTGGAAATGGGTGAGCCACCGGTTTTGGGAGACTGCGAACCTGAGGAACTTCCTGTGATCCGGATGGATCGGAACATGGTAGTAAGTGTCCCTCAGGTCCATCGTAGCCATCACCCAATCTTGTCCGATAAGAGAGATTGCCGTTCTGATTGAAATCCATTTTGAACCTCCGGTATTTGATGAACTGATTCAGGGGTTTTAAATTTATAATAACCCTGCATTTTCCGGAGGGCTTCCTTATGAGGAAAAGGCGAGAATAATGGTCTCTGCCAATCTTCTGCTGAGGTACTTTTGAAATCACTTTTTCTCGCAAGAGATCCTGTACTTGTACGAGTAAGGAATTCTGGAGGTCTGGAGACTGTAACGGAGTAATTCTCAGACACTGGGGGGGGGACTCTCAAGTTCCAACTTCAGCCCAAGTTGTATGGTGTGGAGGATCCACTGGTTTGTGGATATGGACTGCCATTGGGCAAGAAAGTGCGAGTCAATCCTCCACCGGAGTCACTGTTTGTCAGGGGTCTGCTGTTGTTTGGGCCAGTCTATCATCCAAGACTGGCCCAAATACGTGGTGTGCCTGAAAGGGGATGGCACAGAGTTTGGGCTTAGAGGTGATGTCACCCTCCACGATTTCAGCCAAAGGGCTCTCCTGGCTGAATTAGAGAGGACTAAGGACGAAACTGCCACTCGAACGGATTCTCCTGAGGCATCGGCTAAAAAGCCCGTCGCCTTTTGGAGAAGGGGTAGGAAATCCAGGAACTCCTCTCTGGAGGTCCCCTGGGAGAGGTGTTCTTCCAACTTGCGAAGCCAGAGAAATAGGGCTCTGGTGACACATGTAGAAGCTATATTTGTTTTGAGCAAATTTGTAGAGGATTCCCAGGACTTTTTTAGGTGGCTTTTTAATCTTCCGATCCATAATATCTTTTAATTGGGAAGAATCCTCGAAAGGGAGAGACGTCTTCTTGGTTACTTTAGAGACCTGGATGTCCACCTTAGGGATTTCCCAAATAGAATTGTCACCTTCAGGGGAAAGCGATTCCTTAATTCTGAGGGTACGCCAAGTCTCGTCTCTGGGGAAGCCCACTCCTGGAAAATAAGGTTTTGGATATTTTCATGAATAGGAAACTGTTTTTTACCTTTGGTTTCAGCTCCCCAAACATCTCATCTTGAACTGAGTGCTTTACCTCCACTTCCTCAACCCCTATGGTGTTTCTCACTATGGAAACAAGCTCTTCCATATCCTCAGAAGAGAAATAGTATTTTTTACTATCAGGTTTAGGGGTGGATGTGGAGCCCTCATTCTCCCAAATATCCTCTGATCCTGAGGTATGAATTTCACCCGAGTCAGTCAGTTTTCCTCTTTTTAGGGGGAGGGGGATGTAGCACAGGGGCCTGGGAAAGGGCTGCCATGGAGGTTTGCACCTCCTGTTTAATCAGTGTTTTAAAGCTGTCCAGGAGGGAGGGCTGCTCGGCACATATGTCATCCATGCAGGGTTGGCAGTCTTCTTGTAAGCAGAAGCCTGAAACCACAAATACCACACTTGCGGCTGGGTTTGCTCTTTGGGGCAGAGACCTTTTCTCCCTAAAAAGAGAGAAGGTATACTAAATGACCCATGGCTATCAATGCCTGTACAGTGAAGGACCAGCCCAGCTTCTCACGGTAGGAGGGTGAACGCTGGTTTCTGCAGACGCAGCTGTAGGTTTGTCGCCGTCCATGGTCAAAACTGTCACCAGTCACACAGAAATTGCATCTTACCTGGAGGCTCCTGAGCAGGATATGAAGACATCGAGGTCCAGTGTCAATTGTGTGCTCCTCCTCCCCTTGTTCCGTAGGGAGGATACCAGGAACGACCCTAGTAGCGGCCAAGGCACTGGAGCCCCTGGACTGCAAGAGGCAGCGCGTGCGTTCTAGTGTGGAGGCCTCAGGACACAAACCGGAAGTGTGCCAACGACATCACTTCCGGCGCGCGGACTCCGGAACTTCAGCACGCCGGGAAACTCGGAAGGACCCCGGCAGCACATCACCGCCCCGCTTTACCTCCCGGAGAGGCGCGGGATGGAGGTCCCGAGACACATGGTCCATGGAGACGGGAGCAGCCACGTGGAGGAGAGGCGAACCACCCGACCTCAGCTGCACGGTGTGGTAAGGCTTTTCCAAGGGCTCCGCTTGCCGGCTGCGGCAGCACCTGAGATGAACCTCTTCATGCTCCACTGGGGGACAGGAAAAACATTGGAGATAGCAGGAAGGGGGGGGGGTTAATTAAACCTCTGTGTTTCCTGTCCCCCATTAGGGCGGGGAGACATCCTCCAAGGTGACTGTCATGGAAGGTAACTGGAGAAAAATATATTACATGTCCTGTCTAAAAAGCCACTTACACTTTGAAACTCGTAAACAGTTTTAATAACCTCATTAATAGCATGTTGAAGAATGATCTGCTACGCTGAATGCATTTGGGCAAATCATCAAGATCCACTGCTGGCAACTTCTTGTACAATTGTGAACCAATGATGTTCCACATGTGCTTGATGGGAGACAAGTTAGGAGACGTTGCAAGCCATGGTAGCATTTTTAGGCCATACAGGCTGCTCACAGTAGCACAAACATGTAGCCTGGCTTGTCATGTTGACAAACAGTCTCAGGGACACTTTCCCATTCCTGTATGATGACCACTTTGGGACGTTGCCCACGTGGTCTCCATTCTATCCTTCAGTCATCTTTGCTATGCAGCATGATAACCTTTGAAAGCTGTAGCATGATGATAATGGAATATCTGTAGCTGGATGCATAGCTCGTAGTCCAATGCTTTCTGATGGCGTGTGTAGACATTGTATGATGTCTCAGGCTTTGTATGTGAGGTCTAATTTCACTTTCAGTACACAGTGGATCACTATGTACCTTTCTTCAAATCAGATGAGACTACTTGGGCAATGCCACAAAGGTGTCTTACTGGAGGGAACATCACACCAGTCCTACTCTTGATATTAAGGCGTATGGTAGCATAATGTACAGTAGCCAGACTCTATTCTCCATTCGCCGCCCGGTATCATGTGATCGGGGTCAGGGGCTATTTTAAGGTCCTTTTGGGCATAATGTAGTTATCCCCTTGAGGAAGTGGCACGTTGTGGCCGCGAAACGCGCGTCGGGGACCACCTCCCGACTGTCTCCCCACCCTGCCCTTGGTCCTGGTAAGTTTTGCTCCTATGCTAAGCTACATTTATGGTGCCACTATGGAACTCTGTTACGGACACATTCCTTTGCAGTAGCATGGGCGCTTACTTTTCAGGTTAGGGCACACTAGTGCCTTTGTTTGCCTATAATTAGTATTTGGCTCATACTTCTCCCCTGCCTTTCTTTGGGTGGTTGGGCAGGGATTTGTGTGCTCCCTTATCGGTAGTTACACTTGGGGGGTTGGGGGTACGGGGGCTTCTTTTCAGCATGTTTCAAGCAGTCACTTTGCTCTTATTATGAATTTTCTGATAATGTATATTAAAATATATGTCTTTGTATGACTTTTTTGGAATAAAACCTATTTAATGATATATTCATCTATGCTCTGTATCTTTCTCCTTGCATTATAATCTATTCTCCATTTGTGGTACACTAACAGCTCAGCTTTACATTGATTTGGTAGTTGGACCATCATAGAAGATTTTAAACTCAACAAAGCTAGATGGCATGTTGCTTGTGCTACTGTGAACAGCCTGCTTGGCATAAACATGCTACTTTGGCCTGCAGCATCTACAGAATTGTCCCAGATGTGCGCAATAGAAGTCATTGGTTGGCTATTGAAAAGATAACTGCCAGCAGCAGATCTTGATGATTTGTGTGTCCAACTGCACTCAAGTGTGGTAGAGCATTCCTCAGAACCATTAGTAACCACATTGTCAACATACCAAGGCAAGCAAGTGTAGGGATTTCTGGGTGTGATGCTCAAACTTAAAACTGAATAGCAATATTTCGAAAATGTTGTTTCCGTCATTTGCATGTCATTATATCTATTGATCCTGTCTCTTTCATAATACCATGACTTTTTCTTCTTGGTGTTGCAATTTCAATGTTGAGGAATGTACAGGGTGGGCCATTTATATGGATATGCCTAAATAAAATGGGAATGGTTGGTGATATCAAATTCCTGTTTGTGGCACATTAGTATATGGGAGGGGGAAAACTTTTCAAGATGGGTGGTGACCATGGCGGCCATTTTGAAGTCAGCCCATTTTGGATCCAACTTTATTTTTTTTCAATAGGAAGAGGGTCATGTGACACATCAAACTTATTGAGAATTTGACAAGAAAAACAGTGTGCTTGGTTTTAACCCCTTTACGACATGTGCCGTACTAGTACGGCGCACGTCGTTTCTCCCCCTTTGATGTGGGCTCCGTTGCTAAGCCCACATCAAAGTCGCAACAAGTCAGCCGTTTTGTACAGCTGACATGTGCGCGCAATAGCGGCAGGTGGAATCGCGATCCACCCGCCGCTATTAGCTAGATAAATGCCGCTGTCAAACACTGACAGCGGCATTTAACTACCGCTTCCGGCCATCAGGCCGGAAATGCACGCATCGCTGACCCCCGTCATGTGATCAGGGGTCAGCGATGCATCAGCATGACAACCTGAGGTCTCCTTGAGACCTCTATGGTTGTTGATGCTGGCTTGCTGTGAGCGCCACCCTGTGGTTGGCGCTCATAGCAAGTCTGTAATTCAGCTGCATAGGAGCGATCTGATGATCGCTCCTATGTAGCAAAGCCGATCCAGTTGTGCCAGCTTCTAGCCTCCCATGAAGGCTAATGAAGCATGGCAAAAATGAAAAAAAAAAATGTTTTACAAGATATGAATTACGTTTTTTTGGTCTCCACGACATTGCATTAAAATGCAATAACGGGCGATCAAAAGAATGTATCTGCACAAAAGTGGTATCATTAAAAATGTCAGCTCAGCACGCAAAAAATAAGCCCTCACCCGACCCAAGATCCTGAAAAATGGAAACGCTACAGGTATTGGAAAATGATGCCAAAGATAAAAGTCTAAGGGGGTCAGATCAGGAGACCTTGGTGGCCATTCAACTGGCCCACGACAACCAATCCACTTTCCAGGAAACTGTTCATGTAGGAATGCTCGGACCTGACACCCAAGATGATGCACCACCACATTATGGGTGTCAGGTCCGAGCAATCCTACAAGAACAGTTTCCTGGAAAGTGGATTGGTCGTCGTGGGCCAGTTGAATGGCCACCAAGGTCTCCCGATCTGACCCCCCTATGCTCTTATATTTGGGATCATCTGAAGGCAATTGTCTATGCTGTGAAGATATAAGATGTGCAGCATCTGAAACAACGGATACTGGAAGCCTGTGCTAGCATTTCTTCTGCGGTGTTGCTATCAATGTGTCAATAGTGGGAGAAGAGGGTTGCATTGACAATCCAACACAATGGGCAGCACTTTGAACACATTTTAAAAGTGGTCATAAACTTGTAAATAACTAATGAAAGAATAAAGTTACGTTAAAACCAAGCACACCATTGTTTTTCTTTCTTGTGAAATTCTCAGTAAGTTTGATGTGTCACATGACCCTCTTCCCATAAAAAAAATAAAGCTAGATCCAAAATGGCAGGCTTCAAAAAGGCCACCATGGTCATCACCCATCTTGAAAAGTTTCCCCCCTCCCATATACTAATGTGCCACAAACAGGAAGTTGATATCACCAACCATTCCCATTTTATTTAGCTGTATCCATATAAATGGCCCACCCTGTATTATTGCACACAAGCAGTCTTTACACAAATGCATATCAGTATCACCAAGTAGTTCATGTTTATTAAAGAATAAATACTGGAAAATTTTATGTATAATCATCTTTATATCTTAGAAAAAAAGGGACTTCTCAGATTTTTCAATCTGCATGTTTAAATTGATCGCTTCGACATGAGGAGTCTGGTGTACTTTGAAAATCTGTCAAAATGGCTATATAATCTATTTTGAAAGGGTCGATAGTAAAATGAACCTTGAAATGTCGGGCAGGAAAACTAGCTGGACTGCCCGTATATCAGGATTATACAGCTATATATGGATCTTGTAGATAAACACACCATCCTCATCTGGTGTAAAATCTATTAATGTATGCACCGTTTTTGTATTGCAAACTGGCAACAGATAAACTTTGTTAAAGGGTAAGTGTCAGCAGGTTTTTATATAATCTGAGAGCAGCAGGATTGTACAAGCAGAGATCCGGATTCCAGTGATATGTCACTTACTAGGCTGTGTTTTGCTGTTTCAATAAAATCAGTGGTTTATCAGCAGGAGATTATTACTAGAGGACTAAGCGTCTCGTGCCTCCTGGTCCTACCACATCCTCACCACTGATAAAGCAGTACATGTGGGGGCTGCCTGGTTGCTAGGGAATCCCCACATGAAATCAAGCAGGCTAGTAGCTGTAAATCTTTCAGCTGCCGCTATGAAAACAATCTCCGAGCAATCGTAAATACTCAGAGACCACCCAAGTGTGCTCCGGAAAACCCAAGCAACGAGTACACTCGCTCATCACTACAGATCACCTTTGAGTGTAAAGCCTATCAACTCCTACAATAGCCGTATGCCAAAATATTAATTCATTAAATCTGTTATAACCAAAAGTATGTCTGGAAATGCCAATGTATTAAAGGGGATCTGTCACGTTCACTATAAAATCCAATCTGTATTTACCATATTTTAGAGCAAACTTATCCTAACAGATTGTGGACAAAGAGGCATTATAAGTAGTGATGGGCGAGTGTACTCTTGCTCGGGTTTTCCCGAGCACGCTTGGGTGGTCTCCGAGTATTTGTAAACTGCTTGGAGATTGAGTTTTTGTTGACGCAGCTGCATGATTTACGGCTGCTAGCCAGCCTCAGTACAAGTGGGGGTTGCTAGGGAATCCCCACATGTAATCAAGCTGTCTATCAGCTGTAAATCATGCAGCTGCGTCAACAAAAACTAAATCTCCGAACACTTACAAATACTCGGAGACCACCCAAGCAACGAGTATACTCGCTCATCACTAATTATAAGTAGTAATACATGTATTTGATGCATTCTGGGGTTGGCGCTCCTGTGGGCAGGTTGTCCTTGTATGAGTTTACTATAAAGGTATTGGTCATTCCATAAGTAAGGCCACACATTAGACAACTAACCTCTGATTAACCCGATTCAAATGCCTGCAGATGGAAATGCTTTTTTTCTAAACAGGACAGGTTTAGGCAGATTGTTAGGTGCCTAAACTCTGTTGCATGCTGCCCAAAAGGTCCTCTTTCCAGAGGTGGCCATGCTGAATCTACAGGTTTTGGTGGAGGCTTCTATAAATTGCCCTGTACAGCAGAAGTGCAGAAAGCATGTAATGTTAACACATCTCAGAACCTTCTCATTTTACAGGGGCGATCGGACAGGACACATTTAGAAGAGACATTGAACATTTGTTTGACTGTTGGAATGCAAATCTTTATGGATACTGGAAGTTCAGAACAACATGGTGACCAGATGTTACACTAGGGACACGTGGGTGTAAAGAGGTTTCTTTTAACAATCTTCCTGTGAAATCTACAGTAAAAACACTACCATCTACAACCGCCTGCAAAGACAGGAGGTAAAGTCTGCCCATAGGAACAGTGGTATAGCCTGTATTAATAGAGGACAATGGCAATGATGGTCAAATGACCCAAATCGGAGAGGTAACTTTCTGTAACAAACATTGTATTCAACAAAGTGACAATCACACATTGGATTGGTACAGTATAAAAAAAGAGTGGTAAATCATCACTCACTAAATGTAGAAATTGGCGGTTTGATTTTAATTATCCTTCGATGCTATGATCAGTGAAAAGACAGAAGGTGACAAAAGTTGTGCTTTAAGAAGGCCTTGAAAGAAAGCTCTTTTGGGGTTGGTGTGCCTTTTAGTAGGAAACAGGGATCCTGTTATAATTTGAATATTCCAGTATTCTGTCCCTAATGGCAATAATGGGTTTGTCCTCGCATTTGTTTTCCAGAGTGCCCTGCTCCCTTGCCTCCCCACTTCCTGCTTACCAGGAAAAGATGCACCCGGTGGACAAACTGGACCAGCATTTCCCTAAACTCCAGTCATCACGGCCCCCAACAAATCATGTTTTCAAGATTTTCTTGATGGAATTATTATCAAGCCAGAAACTGCCACTGGTTCTCTCCTGTGCAATAATAAGGAAATCCTGAAAACATGAGGTGTTGGGGGCCGTGAGGACTGGAGTTTGGGAAACACTGGTGTGGACCATTAACATGTTGCACTGCTGCCCCGAATTGTGCGCTCTTTTACACTGCAAGGAACATAGGGGCACTGAACATAATTACACGTTGTAGAAAAAGAGCTTATAAGCTGGCGCGCCTTGTCTAGGGGAATGGCCACCTGTAGTAGATTGCAGCAGAGGCTGGTCACTTTACCAACGAGAACTAAAGGATATACAAATAATTTTGTTCCTGAGAATGGAGAGAATTTTCTAATATCAAGTAAATTGCAAAGTTGCTTGGTTTTCTAAGAACTTTGCAAGTTCACTCATTCAATATAAATTAGAATACCACTTCAATCAAATCAGATGAGACGACAGGTCACCACGTAGCACAATCCCAGCACAATTCTGCTGTAAACCTAATGACTCAATGTGTTATTTCTGACCCACACACAACACTCCTTAAAAGATGTCGACAGCCTGTGAGCCCGTGGCCCATATATCAGTGCAACGGCCTTGCTGTAATGGCTACTTGTGTAGGCGCTCACATATCTGGTAGAATTTGGTGATATTGATGAGAAAGTAAAGACTTTTTTTTTTCAAGTACAAAAAGTATACCGTGCCTGTATGTTGTATAATATAAAACTGTATTTGGAGTAGTCAAGGTATTCTGCAATCCTGCTCAGTAGTGTTGAATACCTACAGTTATTTGCTTAACTTGCTTTCATGTTCACCCAGATGTGCTCCTAGCGCTGCAGCGGACAATACATGAAAAGTAAAGTTTTCACACACGCTATTTCAGTCTGACAGATGTTCCCCAGCCTAATCTCCACTCAGTATACGCTCTATCTCCTCTAAGCGCTTCAAAGCAGCAACTCTTTTATTTTCAATGTCTTTGATTTCTTTTGTGGATTTTTTCTTTGTTTCTTTGTCAGCATTTTGCTCTTGTTGACTTTTAGTCTTTACTTGTTCTTTGTTTTTTCTTTTTGTGGATGGATTAATTTTTGGTATATCTTTTTCTTCTTTCAATTTTTCAAACGGAGGTTTTTTTTTGCCTTTCGAGTCATTTTCCTGTCCTTGGGGCAACGACTGGGCATCTGCTTGTGGAGTGGTCTGCCCAGCGGCGTTGAGTGCCATAATCTTACTGCGCACTATGCTGAGATGGCGCTGAATATATTCCTCATGAGGAGCTAAGGCCAAGGTTTCAACAAGGCACCTCTCGGCTCTAAAAAGATCTCGCTCTTCAAAATAAACCACACAAAGGTTATGTTTTCCCTGCACGTTATTGGGATCCATTTCTAAAATTTTTTCAAAACATTTCTTGGCTCCTTTAGTGTCTTTCTTCTGATTCATAAGGATGTCTCCTTTTAGGATAAGGCCTTTAATATGGTCGGGATAGTAGCGCAGTAGCTCCTCCAATACTGGTAAAGCATCCAATTCTCTAGCCGTCTGCGAGTAGAGTAACGCCAGGTTGAACAGGGCACTCCGGAAACCATGCTGTAACTGTATTGCTTTTTTCATCCACTTTTCAGCTTCTAAATCCTTCTTCTCATCCATGGCCAACATGCCCAAATTAAAATACCCATTTGCATCATGTGGCTCCTCTTCAACGTAAGTCAAAAGTCTTCTCTTAGCCTCTGGTCGCAATTTGGGATTGCCTTAAGGAAAATAAAAAGGGTTATACATGATCATTTACATCTAGGAGATAAAAGTCAAGATTAATAGATTATTTAAATTCAGAGATCATGTCAAGTATCAACGTAAATAGTATATTACCATGTATAATAATTGTACAATAGTCTTATAAAAGCAAAAAAAAGTTTTTAAATTGCAACCTCACAGAGGAAAAATAAAGTTTGCTTAAAAAGAAAAACAAAACAATTTAAAATCAGATTGATGGATGTCATTTGAATGCTGCAAGAGAAAAAAAAAAAAAGAAGCAGCATAATGGAAACGTTTGAGACCACAGAAATCAAAATAATCATTAAAGTGTCCACAAAAGAAGTTAAACGACACCGATTTCAGTCATCATCCAAAACCACGGTATGAACAGCTTCATTATGGGATGGAATTTAACATCTGATGCCATACACTGAACATTGGGCAACACTCAAGGATCTTTTCTTTCCTTTTACACATGTACACATGATGACAATCCATTCTGACAGTAAGTGGGATATCCGGCTGCTACATTTATAAGACATTAAGCCAGCTACTGTACTAGTATCTGATTTTTCTAAAATTACAGTGAGACTAGACACATACCAGACTCCTGCATTAGCAGAGCGGAGTTAAACAACGCAAGTTTATGCCGGCGATTCAGTTCCAATGCTTGATTAAAGTTCCTCAAGGCTTCGTTTGGATCCTTTAGCTCAATATAAACTATTGCGAGATTGTACCACAAGTCTGCATTCATCCCATCGAGTTCCAATGCTCTGAGATAAGCTTCTTTAGCTTCTAAAGGTTTATTCATTTTCAGAAGTAACTCTCCCCTATATAACGAGAAACCAGAGATCAACTTTCCTAAATAGTTGCAAATAAGAAATGTATAGAAAACCTGGATAAAAAATAATGGTTCCTTGTAAATCGGTAATAAGCAGATGTCTGAAGAACAAATGCTGTAAGTTCTTGGTGTTGGGTTAAGCCTGAAAGGCAGGGGTGGGAAATCTCAGGCCCGCGTGCCATTTACCGCCCTCAATTACCTTTTATCCACACCCCGGGAAGATTCTCGTGGACTGCAGTGCTTGGGCCAACAGCTGTATTTTGATGGCCACCGGACCATTAACCTCTTCACCTAAGAAGCCTGTTTTCACCTTCATGACCAGGCCAAATTTTACAATTCTGACCAGTGTCACTTGCGTCAACAGATCCCACTTATTCGGAGAAAGTTTTTTTCTTGACATATTGTACTTCATGATAGTGTCAAAATTTGTTCAATATGACTTGTGTTGTGTTGAATTTTTAAAAGGGCTAATATGAAAAATGGACCTCTCGGTTTGTTATGCAAATTCTCCTGAGAACGCCAATACCCTACATGTAATCGGGCACTACTTTTGAGGCACAGTGCAAAACTCAGAAGGGAAGGAGCGCCGTAATTTAGTGCAGATTTTACTGTAATGGTTTGCGGGTGCCATGATCCACTGGGAGAGCTCCCCCATAAGTGACCTCATTTTACAACCTGCACCTCTCAATGAATTCATCTAAGGGTGCAATGATCATATTGACACGTGTCATAGAATTTTATACCATTGGGCAGTGAAGAAAATATAATTACATTTTTACCACACAAGTGTTGCTTTAAACCCAGATTTTACATTTTCACACAAGTGGTGTAAAAATGGCACCAAAATTTATCCCACAATTTTTGCTGAACTTGGAAACAACCCTTATGTGGCTGTACAGTACAGCTTAGACATACGGTTTCAGGAGGGATGGATCGCTATTTGACTCATGGAGCATAGATTTTCCTAGAATAGTTTGCTTAAAAAGAAAAACAATGCAATTTAATATTGGATTGATGGAAGTGATCTGAATGCTGCAGAAAAAAAAAATCAGTAGAGTAATGGAAACTTCTGTGACCACAGAAATTAAAGTAGCCCCAAAAGAAGTTAAATGACATCAATATCAATCATCATCCAAAACCACGGTATGATCAGATTCATTAAGGGATGGAATTTAAAATCTGATGCCATACACTGAACATTGGGCAACACTCAAGGATCTTTTCTCTTTTTTAACATATGTGGCAGTACAGTACTGCTTAGTCGCACGGCGAGACTCGGGAGGACCGGAGAGCTATTTGCCTCCTGGAGCGCAGATTTTCCTAGAATAGTTTGCAGACTCCATATACAAAGCTTTAAAGTGCTAGAAGATAATAATCCTCCTTCAAGTGACCCCATTTTGGAAATTATATCCCTTTGGGAATTTATCTACAGGTGTCGTGATTATTTTGACTCCATTGGTGTTTTCCAGATACAAGCAGCAGTGGATGCTGCTGAGTGAAAATAGCAAATCTGCTATTGTAGTGCACGTACACTGTGGTGCCCAGTACGTTATGCCCAGCTCGTGCTTCTGGAGACATGCATCCGTAAAATTATCGGGTTCTCATTGCTACCGAAATGTCAAACAAGTGGATGCTAAATGTGGTCTAGACACAATGTGGGGCTCAGAAGGGAGGGAGCTTTTGGATTTGGGAGTGGAGAATTTGGTGGATTTCTTTTTGGGGCAAGGAGTCAGAGTTTTTCCAGAGCCTATGTAAAACCAGTAACGGAAATATAGGGGGGCTCCTAAGATAACAGATGATGGACCTGAGTGGGGACTTGTGAGTTTTTTTGCACAGCGAGTTGAAGCTTTTATTAAGAACATTTTACATAACAATTGGGACACACCTTCTCATTTATTCAAGATTTTTCTGTATTTTCATGACTATGAAAATTGTAAATTCACACTGATGGCATCAAAACTATGAATTAACACATGTGGAATTATATACTTAACATAAAAGTGTGAAACAACTGAAAATATGTCTCATATTCTAGGTTCTTCAAAGTAGCCACCTTTTGCTTTGATGACTGCTTTGCACACTCTTGGCATTCTCTTGATGAGCTTAAAGAGATAGTCACCGGAAATGGTCTTCCAACAATCTTTAAGGAGTTCCCAGAGATGCTTAGCACTTGTTGGCCCTTTTGCCTTCACTCTGCGGTCCAGCTCACCCCAAACCATCTCGATTGGGTTCAGGTCTGGTGACTGTGGAGGCCAGGTCATCTGGCGTAGCACCCCATCACTCTCCTTCTTGGTCAAATAGCCCTTACACAGCCTGGAGGTGTTTTGGGGGTCATTGTCCTGTTGAAAAATAAATGATGGTAAAACTAAACGCAAACCGGATGGAATAGCATGCCTCTGCAAGATGCTGTGGTAGCCATGCTGGTTCAGTATGCCTTCAATTTTGAATAAATCCCCAACAGTATCACTAGCAAAGCACTTTCACACCATCACACCTCCTCCTCCATGCTTCACGGTGGGAACCAGACATGTAGAGTCCATCCGTTCACCTTTTCTGCGTTGCACAAAGACACGGTGGTTGGAACCAAAGATCTCAAATTTGGACTCATCAGACCAAAGCACAGATTTCCACTGGTCTAATGTCCATTCCTTGTGTTCTTTAGCCCAAACAAGTCTCTTCTGCTTGTTGCCTGTCCTTAGCAGTGGTTTCCTAGCAGCTATTTTACCATGAAGGCCTGCTGCACAAAGTCTCCTCTTAACAGTTGTTGTAGAGATGTGTCTGCTGCTAGAACTCTGTGTGACATTGACCTGGTCTCTAATCTGAGCTGCTGTTAACCTGCGATTTCTGAGGCTGGTGACTCGGATAAACTTATCCTCAGAAGCAGAGGTGATTCTTGGTCTTCCTTTCCTGGGGCTGTCCTCATGTGAGCCAGTTTCTTTGTAGCGCTTGATGGTTTTTGCATCTGCACTTGGGGTCACTTTCAAAGTTTTCACAATTCTTCGGACTGTCTGACCTTCATTTCTTAAAGTAATGATGGCCACTCGTTTTTCTTTACTTAGCTGCTTTTTTCTTGCCATAATACAAATTCAACAGTCTATTCAGTAGGACTATCAGCTGTGTATCCACCAGACTTCTGCTCAACACAACTGATGGTCCCAACCCCATTTATAAGGCAAGAAAAACCACTTATTAAACCTGACAGGGTACACCTGTGAAGTGAAAACCATTTCCGGTGACTACCTCTTGAAGCTCATCAAGAGAATGCCAAGAGCGTGCAAAGCAGTCATCAAAGCAAAAGGTGGCTACTTTGAAGAACCTAGAATATAAGACATATTTTCAGTTGTTTCACACTTTTTTGTTAAGTATATAATTCCATGTGTTATTTCATAGCTTTGATGCCTTCAGTGTGAATTTACAATTTTCATAGTTATGAAAATACAAAAAAAATCTTTAAATGAGAAGGTGTGTCCAAACTTTTTGGTCTGTACTGTATGTGCATACATACATATAGACACAGGCAGAATGGGGGCTCAGCGGTTATAAAGCCCTGGGGTCCTGGGTTTAAATCCCACCAAGGACAACATCTGTAAGGAGTTTGTATGTTAGCCCACGCAAACACAGGGAGATCTCTTGGGTCTCAGGTTTCCTCTCACACTTCAAAGAGATACAGATAGACAGAGAATCTCTAGATTGTGAGCCCCAATGGAGGCAGTACTGATGATGTCTGTAAAGTGCTGTTCAATTAATGGCGCTGTATAAGTCAATATATTTATTTTAAGAAGAATAAAATTCTGAAGGCAGTGTTTTAACTCTGACTGGAACACAGAGTCTGATACTTTGTAACACAAAGAAGTCGAATGGCCTTGAATTTTTTTTGCTCTATAGGGAACAGAAAAAAAAATGAATTGGAAACTCTGCCGACTGGAAATGTTTCAACATGCGCCAGTATAGACAAGTAGAAGGGAGTAGTAACCCCTATAAATCTTAAAATACTAGTAGCTGTTTTGATCACTGTGACCATTTTTCCTAAGTAAAATACCAGTAAAAAGTGTTAGATGAACATTTTCTGGCAATTACAGAACTTCATTAAAAATATTAAAGTAGCGCTCTAGCGCTTTTTTTTTCCTATATATAGTGCAGCAAAGGCGATTACGATAGAATTATATGGAGTGGCGTTGCACATTGCACTTGGTTTGCACTCAGTTCTATATGGTAGCAGCAAGTGATCGATCTTACAGGCAGAAGATAGAGGATAAAGCGGTGTCTTGTGCAGTGTGAAGAGGCAGCATGGGTCAGCAGAAGCTCAACTGCTAGATCATAATGACAAATTCAGAAAATATGAACACAGCCTATAAACGTTACACAGGTAGAACACTGCAGGTAAGCAAGCATTACATCTGCTACTTTTAGGCTATGTGCACACATCTGCGAAAAAAAAGTTAAAAATCCTGAACGTGTGCACACAGCCTTAGGATGGATCGATTAACTTATACAGTGTTTAAGAAACTATCAATACCTGCTAATGTATGCTTGCTTAAAATCTGGCCTCATACTTATTGCTTGTCTGTACAACTGATCAGCTTCCTCAAGACGAGATTCATTCGCGCGGATCAAGTTCGCAAGGTTTATGTAAACATTCAGGTGATTTGGAGCAACCCGAGCAGCGTATCTTTTTCCAGGAATCACCTTATAAATGGAAAGATAAAAACAAAAATAGAATCAGTTGTTAGCAGTAATTCTTCAAACAATGAAAAGGTGTAGTGCAAAATATGCTGGGGTTAGGTGTAAATTCACTGTATACATGTGCTACAATAAGATTCAGGGTTGAGCATGGGACGTGGAAAGCATCCGGCATGCCAAGCGTCCGATGCCCGGCAGGTATCATGCATGTATGCAGGTCGTTGGACGGTTATCAAGTGTCCACATCGGAGTGTAGCGGCGAAACTATACCGGATGTGAAAAAAGAGGCATTACACTTTATTTCTCACTATGGAACCCCCAATCTTCAGACAGTAGCTCACAGTTTTTGTATACTTGTTTTTAATCTATACTTTCCTATAGCTTTGCATTTTGTGAGGTTGATCCCTTAGACAACTGACAAAGGTTAGGAGCGATTTAGGAATAAATACAACACTATGGAAAAAAAAGGGGCGAACGTTGTCCCACTTTGATTGAAGCATCCTGTTTTAAGCTTTGTGCTACACTGCAAATCCACAGGGAACACAATACTCACACACACAAACCAGACATTCATAAAAACACAGAGTTGCTTAATAGCTAAGGTCTGCCAAGTCATTGTGTTAGGATGGAGCCTTCATAACGTGCTGAGCAGTTACTGGAGAATGCCTGAAGGCCTATACTTGTCACAGAGAGTGTGCTCTGCAAAACAAGGCATGCAGAATATACAGGTCCTTCTCAAAAAATTAGCATATAGTGTTAAATTTCATTATTTACCATAATGTAATGATTACAATTAAACTTTCATATATTATAGATTCATTATCCACCAACTGAAATTTGTCAGGTCTTTTATTGTTTTAATACTGATGATTTTGGCATACAACTCCTGATAACCCAAAAAACCTGTCTCAATAAATTAGCATATTTCACCCGTCCAATCAAATAAAAGTGTTTTTTAATAACAAACAAAAAAACCATCAAATAATAATGTTCAGTTATGCACTCAATACTTGGTCGGGAATCCTTTGGCAGAGATGACTGCTTCAATGCGGCGTGGCATGGAGGCAATCAGCCTGTGACACTGCTGAGATGTTATGGAGGCCCAGGATGCTTCAATAGCGGCCTTAAGCTCATCCAGAGTGTTGCGTCTCTCAACTTTCTCTTCACAATATCCCACAGATTCTCTATGGGGTTCAGGTCAGGAGAGTTGGCAGGCCAATTGAGCACAGTAATACCATGGTCAGTAAACCATTTACCAGTGGTTTTGGCACTGTGAGCAGGTGCCAGGTCGTGCTGAAAAATGAAATCTTCATCTCCATAAAGCATTTCAGCCGATGGAAGCATGAAGTGCTCCAAAATCTCCTGATAGCTAGCTGCATTGACCCTGCCCTTGATGAAACACAGTGGACCAACACCAGCAGCTGACATGGCACCCCACACCATCACTGACTGTGGGTACTTGACACTGGACTTCAGGCATTTTGGCATTTCCTTCTCCCCAGTCTTCCTCCAGACTCTGGCACCTTGATTTCCGAATGACATGCAAAATTTGCTTTCATCAGAAAAAAGTACTTGGGACCACTTAGCAACAGTCCAGTGCTGCTTCTCTGTAGCCCAGGTCAGGCGCTTCTGCCGCTGTTTATGGTTCAAAAGTGGCTTTACCTGGGCAATGCGGCACCTGTAGCCCATTTCCTGCACACGCCTGTGCACGGTGGCTCTGGATGTTTCCACACCAGACTCAGTCCACTGCTTCCTCAGGTTCCCCAAGGTCTGGAATCGGTCCTTCTCCACAATCTTCCTCAGGGTCCGGTCACCTCTTCTCGTTGTACAGCGTTTTCTGCCACATTGTTTCCTTCCAACAGACTTACCATTGAGGTGCCTTGATACAGCACTCTGGGAACAGCCTATTTGTTGAGAAATTTCTTTCTGGGTCTTACCCTCTTGCTTGAGGGTGTCAATGATGGCCTTCTTGACATCTGTCAGGTCGCTAGTCTTACCCATGATGGGGGTTTTGAGTAATGAACCAGGCAGGGAGTTTTTAAAAGCCTCAGGTATCTTTTGCATGTGTTTAGAGTTAATTAGTTGATTCAGAAGATTAGGGTAATAGGTCGTTTAGAGAACCTTTTCTTGATATGCTAATTTATTGAGACAGGTTGTTTGGGTTATCAGGAGTTGTATGCCAAAATCATCAGTATTAAAACAATAAAAGACCTGACAAATTTCAGTTGGTGGATAATGAATCTATAATATATGAAAGTTTAATTGTAATCATTACATTATGGTAAATAATGAAATTTAACACTATATGCTAATTTTTTGAGAAGGACCTGTACACCCCTGACACTACAGCAGTGTATGCATGTCACACTAAGGCCATGTCCACACGTTCTATCTGCCCAGTGCCTTACCTCAGCATTTGTAAGCCAAAACCAGGAGTGGGTGATAAATCCAGAAGTGGTGATGTGTGGCTATTACTCTTTTCCTCTGACTGTTCCACTCCTAGTTTTGGTTTACAAATCCTAAGGTAAAATACTGACCATGTGAATATAGCCTTAGAGGATTTCAAGTAGAGCCACTTATGGTTATTATTCCCTTTAGCATGAAAATGGCTGACTTTACATGGACATAGGTTTTGGAGCACTTGCACCTACAGGAGATTTTATGACTTCTCATTCTAAAACCGATAGGCATTAATATGGAGTTGGCTCCACTTTACAGCTAAAACAGCATTCACTTTTCTGGGAAGGTTTTGGGGTGTGTCTGTGGGACTTCTTGGGTAATAATCCAGATGATCATTTGTTAGGCCAGACAATGATGTTGAAGTAGAGGGTCAGGCTCACAATCTTTGTTCTAGTGTATCCAAAGTGTGTTTATGGCATGAGGTCAGGGCTCTTTGTGGTCTGTCTTGTTCTTCAAAACCAAATTCGCTCAAATTGTCTGGTGCTTGCGTTATGCACCACGGCACAGGGATGCTGGAGCAGAAGAAGTCTGCCCAAACTGCTCCCACAAAGTAGGAAGCATACATACAATTAACTAAAATATCTTGGTATGTTGAAATAGGAAGATTTTACATGACTGGAACAAGCCAACTCCTAAAAAACAAACCCATTGCATTGTGTCAACTGTAACGCTTGGTGGGGGGGAGGGGATGCTATCAAACATTACAGTGTTCCTGGCATTTATCAAATGAAAGCCCATCCATCAGACTACTAGGTTAAGAAGTGTGATCAGTCTCTTCACAGAACATGTTTGTACTGCTTTAAAATCTAATGGTGGTGCGCTTCGCACTACTCCATCTCACACTTGGCATTCTACTTGGGTTATGACTGAATCCTAACACTCACACAGGGACGAACAAACCAGTGGAGATGTTAAACCAGCACATCACTATATAGACTAGGCAATCCCTAACCTGACCAGATTTGTTCCTGTCTGAATACTGAGGTTGGCACCCTAAAACTTCACAAAAGCACCCACACTCAACAACGGCTGACCCCGAGAGTTCTTAACTGAACCCTCAAATATACACAGAGTGTAATCCAATACCACAGGAAATGACGGAGTTCATAAAGACAGAGAGAGGAATAAATATGTGTTCACACAGCCATAAATGAAAAATGGAAAGAAAAGAAAGCAAATCAAAAAGATCTTTGGTATACGTGAAAACCCCCAGACCCCGAATGTAATAAAATGGGAAGAGAGCCGAGAAGGGGAATATGTAAACAAAATGCAGGACAGACAGTACAAAAAACCTCAGCAAGATAATCCTCCACAGCTGGGACTCCGAATATCCATCTAACTTGGAATAAAGCCAGCAAACACTGCATGTGCCAGGAGAGTGTAAATATCCCCTCCCAAGATGTGATAGGACAAACCAAAATGAGGAAGTGAAAACACCTGCATAGAAGCAACAGGATAAAGCAAAGGCAAAAGCATAATCAGCAGTTGGACAGAGACAGCACAGGCTGTGGTCAAACAGAGGGAAATCAATCCACAGCAAGAGATCACCAGACGAGTCGAGACATGACAGCTTGGTAACCTAAGGCCTGCATGCAGCTGCTCTCTGCCATGAAACTCAGCCATAAAGTTCCCTGTACACAGTTTTGTGGTGATGTTAATCCTAGAGAAGGTTAGGATTCTGCAGTTATTGAGCCAACAGGGCATTAGCAACTTATTATGTACTATGTGCTTCGGCGCTTGTTGATCTTGGTCTGTAACGTCACATGGTCTGCCTCTATGTCCGAGTTGTTATGGTTCCTAAATGTGTCCACTTTCAATATTCTTACTCATAGTTGATTATTTAGGAGGGAAGCAATGTCATGAACTGACTTGTTACAATGGTGACATCCTATTACAGGACCACACTCAAATTCAGCGAACTCTTTAGAACAAGCCATTCTTTCACAAATGTTAGTAAAGGCAGACTGCACGGCTACGGGGTCGATTTTATATAATTGTGGGGAGGGGACTGAATCAAAAATGTATTCAATGATTAAAAGATGTGTCCCAATACTATTTATCAACATAGTATATTCTATGGTCAAAATCATTATCCAGCAGTATGTTGTATTCTGAGACATTATAAAGAATAAAGATGCAAATTGTATCTTCAGAGAGGAAGAGAACTAGAACTCTAGTGCCACCTATTGGAAGGTAGCAATCCTACAAGTCAATGTCGACCCTTTAACGAGCCTTGTCACATGACTTAGGATAATAGCCAAATCAATTTGCAGACACTGTTTTGTGGGTACAGCCCCTCGTTAGTGCAAAGTGGAGATCTGGTTTGGCTGTGTGAGGCGTCCGACCGATATCCAAGAAGTATTGTTTCAAACAAAATATAAGCCCTCAAATAGCTCTCTTCTCAGAAAAGTATTACATTTATGGATCTCCCAATATGGTAACACTAAAGTGAGTGATTTATTTTCAAAGTTTTTATTGCATAAGAGAAATATAATGTAAGTAAGAGACGTAACGTTGGTATTGCCATAGTTCTGCGGATCCACAGAAAAAAGTAATCACTTTGTTTGTGAAGGAAATAAAAAGCGTAAAATATATTTCCCATAAAGTTTTAAGTTAGTTATGAGGTTGTGTGTACATCAAAATGGTGCCAGTGACAAATACAATTAGTCTTGCATAATATAAGCCTTCATACAGCTACATACAGTATTTAATAACTTATTATTTGGAGGACTGCCGCAATGAGTTTCTGCAAACACTGTGCTAACATTTACATAGGTTTGTTTTACTATATTTGCACAATAAAAATTTAAGCTGGAGCTGCTCTTTTTTCAGACATCAAACGGGTTTTCCACTACTTATACAACCCCTTTTTGATCTAAATGTTTGGCCCTGATAAAGCTTATACTCCCCTCCCGTGTGGGCGCCGTCGGCACTCTCATTATTATTACACGTGACTCAATCAGCGCTGGTGTCAGTCCCCACCTTTTGTTCAATAGAACATGAAGAGGAAGTCCAGACTGCAGCTGATCCCTGACTTCCTCTTCATGTTCAATTCGACAGAAGGCAGGGACTGACACCAGCGCCAAAGTCACAACATCCACGCAGGACCCCTGCGGAGAGCGAAAGCCAACACCCCACGAACGGCGCCCGCACAGGAGGGAAGTACAGGCTTTTTTATTTTATTGGGGCCAAGCATGGTGTATGAGCAGGAGTTGTCCAAATATTGGACACCTTCTTCAACGTGATTTTCCATATGAGTGAGCACAAGATGAGCAGTGGATATAACATCTGGTCATATCTAACTAATGAAAACACTGTAGCATAAATTTACCTGTGGCATAAGGGACTTTGCAATTAAATACGACTCTTCGGCCTCTTTGCTTCTATTGAGATTCTTGTATGTTCTCCCAACGTTCATATGAGCACCTATGTCATCTGAAGGAGAGTACACATTACATCATCGCAACTATATCTGTAAGGTATAGACAGCTCCCATATGATGACTAGCTACGGTCAGGCATTAAAGTAATGTTAAACATGGCCAGTTTTTACCCATATATTAATCCCACAGCTATCATGAGTATTCTGTGTGTCTTCATGTGTGTGGGTTTTTGTGTGTGTGTGGGTCTTCGTGTGTGTTTGTGTGTATATACTGTATCTAACATATAAAGCTAAATTTGTGTGTGTGTGTGTGTATGTGTGGTATTGGCATCTGCACCATCGTAGCTACAGCCACAAAATTTTGCACAGTCACACGTCTGGACCCCGAGAGCGTCATAGGCTATGTTGTGAGGCGAAATTTTAACCCCGCGCGTTACAATTCACCAAACAATTTTGCCCCTATCTACATAATGGGGAAAAAGTGAAAGGAAAAGTGTTGGAGGCAAATTGACAGCTGCCAGATGTGAACAAGGGGGACTTAGAGAGTGAGAGCGATGGCGCCAAAGAGTATATACCGTACAGTTGCTAAGGTGGGGCCCCGACATGGGATACTCACCACACACGGGGATATGAACACACACACAAAATGCGCCACACACTACCACGTGCTTGAACACATATACCACCCTCAGCACACATTTCACCACACATACACCAACCTCGCCACATAAAAGTCGAAACACAAAAGTCGTCACATGCAAAACTAGGCTCACGCAAAACTCTCCACACGCGGAAAAATTGCCACATGCACAAAAGTTGCAACACATGCAAAAATTGCCTCACACAAAACTTGCACATACTCAAAATGCACCACTCCTAAAACTCGCCACGCGCAAAACTCGCCATGCGCATAACTTGCTGCACACAACTTGCTTCACTAACCTGTCACATGCAACTCGACACACAAAAAGTTGCTACACGCATGTTGCCACACAAAACTCATCTCACAAGTGTCGCTACATGCATGTCGCTACACGCAACTCAACACACACAACTTTACACATGAAACTCGCCCTAAAACACACACAAGTCTGGTATTATCCTTCAAAAATAAAAATCTGATTAATAAGCAGACAAAGTACAAAAGCAACAAATGTATCATTTGGGAAATACGGCAGCTGTCAGTCACATGACCTGTCTATTATTTGTATGTGTGAGCTAATATATACTGCCAGGGGGGAGGGCTTCCTGTTGGCTGGGGATTTATCAGGCTGCCAATAGCAACCAATCACAGCTCAGCTTCTATTTTGCTACAGTTAATTAATCTGAGCTCTGATTGGTTAATATAGGCAACAAAGGACATTCTCAGTATAACAAAGCTTGTGTGAGGTAATAGCATGTCAGTTAGGGTGTGTTGGTGGAAAGGCTGATGTCAGTCACATTACCTCTATGTGAGAGGATATAGAAACTGACAGTTACAGACTATTTTTACCACAATAATGCCTCATATGGCACGAATGTCAGCTGATGCGAAAAGAAAAGCTGCATTACGGGCCAATGATAAATGTGAAGACCGAGAAACAAGGCCGACACACATGAGAACAGCAGCTGCTTCCTCAAGAGCCAATGAACTTTCTGAGCAGAGGGAAGTGAGGCTTGCAGACAAGAGAACAAGAGCTGCTTCCTCAAGAGCCAATGTACTTTCTGAGGAGAGAGAAGCCAGGCTTACAGACATGAAAACAAGAGCTGCTTCCTCAAGAGCCAATGAACTTTCTGAGAGGGAAGCAAGGCTTGCAGACATGAAAACAAGAGTTGCTTCCTCAAGGGCTAATGAACTTTCTGAGGAGAGGGAAGTGAGGCTTGCAGACATGAAAACAAGAGCTGCTTCCTCAAGGGCCAATGAGTCATCTCAGCAGAGAGAAGGCCGACTTGCCACTAAGAGAATTGCTATTTCTTCCACCAGGGCACAGGAAATGGTTGGCGATTTGAAACATGCTGCCTTTTGTTACCAGTCAGACATAAACTATCAGGATAATCCTAAAGTTCAGATAGGAAAAATGGATGTGGTCTGCATGTACTGCAGTGCCCTGAAATGGAAAGATGAACCGCCAGGTTTATGCTGTGCAAATGGCAAGATAAAACTTCCACCTCTCCTGTCACCACCAGATCCCCTAAAGTCTCTGATGACAGATACCAGTACGATATCAAAGTATTTCTTGGACAACATCAGGAAGTACAACTCCTCCTTCCAAATGACAATTTGGTGCAACAAACGAAATGTTTACAACAGGATTTATGCCGACATTTAAAATTCAAGGACAGGTTTACCACTCAATTGGCTCACTGCTTTCATTACAAGGAGAAGAACCTCAATTTCTTCAACTCTTCTTCATGGGAAATGCAGAAGCAGAGGTTCAGCGGAGATGCTCTTTAATTCCTAACACTCGCCTTGATATTGTCACTATTTTGCAGCAGTTCCTTCACTCCAAAAATCCATATGTTCAACTTTTCAAGACTGCTCTTGAATGCATGCCAAATGACGATTACAAGGTTGTCATTCGAGCTGACAAAACACCACAAGGTGAACATCAGCGACGTTTCAATGCTCCCACATTTGGTGAGGTAGCCATCTTGATTGTAGGTAATGATTTTCAAAGCCGTGACTTTGTGCTTCAGAAAAGAAACAATAGTTTGCAACGAGTAGCAGAAACTCACAGGTCCTATGATGGTCTGCAATATCCAATCATCTTTTGGCAGGGACAGGATGGCTATCACTTTGGAATACCTCAGACAGATCCTACAACAGGCAACCCTTCAGGAAAAAAGTGTCTGCCATGTTTTTGCGCAAGCGGTTGACTATTGGAGATGGCAAGGCACCAGTAAACTCAACCACTGGACAGATCACCTTCCCAAGCAACTTTTGTTGCATTGTGACTTCCATTGAGGAGTTGAAAGCAAAGGTTTTTCCAAAGATTCAACTCCACTTCAAAAATTCTGGCTGGCTGTGTGAAAGGGCTATTCTAGCTCCCAAAAATGACAGCGTCAACAAGATCAACCTTCAAATTCTAAATCTCCTTCCAGGTGTGTGCACAACCTACAAGTCAGTGGATACAGTAATAGACCCTGCTCAAGCAATATTTTATCCAACTGAGTTCCTCAATTCCTTGGAGCCACAAGGACTTCCTCCTCACAACCTCTTTCTAAAACCTGGAGCACCTATTCTGCTATTGAGAAATTTGGATCCACCAAAGCTGTGTAATGGAACAAAACTCTTGATTAAGAACCTGTTTCCACATGCAATTGAGGCAACCATTTTGACAGGATGTGCCACTGGAAAAGATGTTTTCATTCCAACAATTCCTCTCATTCCATCTGATTTGCCTTTTGATTTTAAATGCCTCCAGTTTCCTGTTCGACTGGCATTTGCTATGCCCATCAACAAGGCCCAGGGACAGTCCTTGAAAGTAGTTGGAATCGATTTACAATCTTCATGCTTTTCTCATGGTCAACTTTATGTGGCCTGTTCAAGAGTTGGAACAGCCAAAAATCTGTTCGTCTTTGCACCTGAAGGAAAAACTAAGAATGTAGTTTATCAAAAGGCTCTTGAATAAGTAGTAGAAGATTACTTCAGATTACTTGGCCAATTTATTTAAATCTGTGTGGAATATCTCTGGTGTTCAAATATATATTGTGAAATGCTTTTATTAGCTTAGTTTTTGCCTTTTAATAATTACATTTCTATTTGTTTTGTGGCTTTTGCGTGCAGAATAAATTTTTGTTAACACATTCTACTTTGCTAACAGCAGTTATTAACCCGGGCGAAACAGGATAGTACAGTATATATATATATATATATATATATATATACACACACACACATATACAGAGTATATATATATATATATATATATATATATATATATATATATATATATATATATATATATACACATACATACAGTATATATGTGTGTATACACGGTGTTCCAAATTATTATGCAAATAATATTTCCTCATATTTTCTCTAAATTACCTATCTGAATTGCAGTTATTGTTATTTTCCAGTCATCTACTATTCTAGTATAATTGCAATGTTTTGGAACAAACTGCCTATGAAAACAGTATCTTTTAAAAAAAAAATAAACACTCAAAATGCATGTTCCAAATTATTATGCACAGCAGAGTTTTCAACCTTTTTTTTTTTTAATTTTGAACAAAAAAATGGTCAATTGTGAAGTTATAAGCATTATCAGCTTATTACAAAATGAAATCAAACAGTTTTCCAGTGAAAATTTTATTCTAGGTGATGTTACATTTGCACATAGGACCCCTTGTTCGAAAGAAGCTTCTGAACTCTCTCGTCCATTGAATTTGTCAGTTTTTGGATGGTTTCTGCTTCAATTGTTTTGCATGTGGACAGAATACCCTCCCAGAGCTGTTGCTTAGATGTGAACTGCCTCCCGTCATCATGGACACTCCTTTTGATGATGCTCCTGAGATTCTCAATGGGGTTGAGGTCAGGGGAAGATGGTGGCCACTAGGGTTGAGCGACCTTTACTTTTATAGGATCGGGTCGGGTTTCACGAAACCCGACTTTTTCAAAAGTCGGGTCGAGTGAAATCGGCCGATCCTATAAAAAAGTCGGGGTCGGCCGAAACTCGAAACCCAATGCAGTGCATTGGGTTTCCAATGGTTCCCAGGGTCTGAAGGAGCGGAAACTCTCCTTCAGGCCCTGGGATCCATATTTAAGTGTAAAATAAAGAATTAAAATAAAAAATATCGCTATACTTACCCTCTGACAGGCCCTGGTACTAACCGGGAACCTTCCTTCCTTAGAATCAGCCTTCCAGGACCTTGCGGTGACGTCGCGGCTTGTGATTGGTCGCGCGGCCGCCCATGTGACCGCTCGCGCGACCAATCACAAGCCGCGACGTCACCGAAGGTCCTGGAAGGGCTGATTCTTAGGAAGGAAGGCTGCCGGAAAGAAGCAGGGCGTGTCCGAGGGTGAGTATATACCTAATAGGAATATACTCACCCTCGGCTTCGTTCCGGCAGCCTTCCTTCCTAAGAATCAGCCCTTCCAGGGCCTTCGGTGACGTCGCGGCTTGTGATTGGTCGCGCGAGCGGTCACATGGGCGGCCGCGCGACCAATCACAAGCCGCGACGTCACCGCAAGGTCCTGGAAGGCTGATTCTAAGGAAGGAAGGTTCCCGCTTAGTACCAGGGCCCGTCAGAGGGTAAGTATAGCGATATTTTTTATTTTAATTCTTTATTTTACACTTAAATCTGAATTCCGATACCAATTCCCGATATCTTAAACATATCGGGAATCGGTATCGGAATTCCGATTCCAGATTCAGAAGATCGCCGACTTCATGGCCGACCCCACACAGGGGTCGGGTCGGGTTTCATGAAACCCGACTTTGCCAAAAGTCAGCGACTTCTGAAAATTGCCGACCCGTTTCGCTCAACCCTAGTGGCCACACCATAAGTTTGTCCTCTTTTATGCCCATAGCAGCCAGAGATGCAGATGTGTTTTTTGCAGCATGAGACGGTGCATTATCATGCATGAAAATGATCTTGCTGCGGAAAGCACGGTTCTTCCTCTTGAACCATGGCAGGAAGTGTTGTTTTAGAAACTCCACATAGATTATGGAGTTCATCTTTACCCTTTCAGGGTTCATAAAGGGGCCGACAATCTCTCTCCCCATGATTCCAGCCCAAAACATTATTCCACCTCCTCATTGTTGGCGCCTTAGCCGTGTTTTCATGGGGTGTCCATCAACCACCCATCCTCCACTCCATCCATCTGGACCATCGAGCGTTGCACGGCACTCATCAGTGAACAAAACAGTTTGGAAGTCAGTCTTCATGTATCGTTTGGAGCCGTTTCTGCTTGTGTGCAGTGGATAGAGGTGGTCGACAGGATGGCTTAAGCACAGCTGCAAACCTCTGAAGGACCCTGCATCTTGTTGTTCTGGGGATGTTGGAGGCACCAGCAGCTTCAAAAACTTGTCTGCTGCTATGAAAAGGCATTTTTGCAGCTGCTCTTTTAACCTTACGCAATTGCCTGTTGGAAAGAGTCCCCAATTTTTCCTTATCAGCACGCACACGTGTGTGCTGGGAATCAGCTACATACTTCTTGATTGTGCGATGATCACGATGAAGTGTCTTGCCAATGTTGATTGTAGTCATGCCTTGACCTAAATACTCCACAATTTGTTGCTTCTCAGGAGCCAACACATCCTTTTTCTTTCCCATTTTGGCAAAAAATGTAGGCTGCTTAATAATGTGGAACAGCCTTCTTAAGTAGTCTTGCCTTTATTTGGACACACCTGCCAAACTAATGTGCACAAGGTATCTGCAATTGCTTTCAGTGATATAAAGAGCCCTGACACACATCACCATCAATGAGTTTAAATAACAAACAAAAAAATTCTAACCTTATCACTCCTAAACTCTTTGTGAATAATAATTAGGAACACAGTGTATATACTGTATGTATGTGTATATATACGTGTGTGTATATATACTCTGTATATGTATATATATATATATACACGTATATGTATATACATATGTACATGTATATATATATATATATATATATATATATATATATATATATATATATATATATATATATATATATATATATATATACACACACACACACACACACATTCCGTATTTTTCGGACTATAAGACGCACCTGATTATAAGACGCACCCCCAAATTTGGTGAAGAAAAAGAGAAAAAAATAATTTTTTTATGTTAAATGGGGGTGTGTCTTAAAATGCCAGTGTCCGTCTTACAAATCATATGTCCCTCATCCTGGTATCTATATAACCCCCATCCTTGTGCTGGCACATGCCCCCCTGGTCACTATATGCCCCCCTGTGCTGCTGTCAGGCACATGCCCCCCTGGTCACTATATGCCCCCCTGTACTGCTGGCAGACACATGCCCCCCCTGGGTCACTATATGACCCCCTGAACTGCTGGCAGGCACATGTCCCCCAAGTCACAATATGCACCCTTGTGCTGGCAGGGACATGCCCCCCTGTGCTGCTGGTAGGCACATGCCCCCCCCAGTCACAATATGCCCCCCTGTACTGCTGACAGGTACAGCCCCTCGGTCACTATATGTCCCCCAGTGCTGCTGGCAGGTACAGGCCCCCCGGTCACTATATGCCCCCTGTGCTGCTGGCAGACACATGCCCCCCCCTGTGCTGCTGGCAGACACATGCCCCCCCTGTGCTGCTGGCAGACACATGCCCCCCCTGTGCTGCTGGCAGACACATGCCCCCCCCCTGTGCTGCTGGCAGACACATGCCCCCCCCCGTGCTGCTGGCAGACACATGCCCCCCCGTGCTGCTGGCAGACACATGCCCCCCTCTGCTGCTGGCAGACACATGCCCCCCTTTTGCTGCTGGCAGACACATGCCCCCCTGTGCTGCTGGCAAACACATGCCCCCCCTGTGCTGCTGGCAGACACATGCCCCCCAGTGCTGCTGGCAGACACATGCCACCCCCCCTGCTGCTGGCAGACACATGCCCTCCCTGTGCTGCTGGCAGACACATGCCCCCCCCTGTACTGCTGGCAGACACATGCCCCCCCCGTGCTGCTGGCAGGCACATGCCACCCCCCTGCTGCTGGCAGACACATGCCCTCTCTGTGCTGCTGGCAGGAAAATGCCCCCGTGCTGCTGGCAGGCACATGCCCCTCCCTGTGCTGCTGGCAGGCACATGCTCCCCCCCCCCATGCTGCTGGCAGGCACATGATAAAATAACAAACACTTAACTCACCTTTCCCTGATGGCTCCGTGCTCACAGCTCCTCAGTTGCGCTTCCTGTTTCCCAGGCATCGGATCATGTGACCTGGGCACACAGTGATGTCATCACTGTGCTGTCCGATCACATGATCGGATGTCAGCACAGTCACAGGAAGCAACCGAGGAGCTGTGAGCACGGAGCCATCAGGGGAAGGTGAGTTAAGTGTTGGTTATTTTATCATGTGCCTGCCAGCAGCACAGGGGGGGAAGCATGTGCCTGTCAGCAGCACAGGGGGGGCATATAAGAGTGACCGGGGGCCATATCCATGATGGGAGTGGGGGGGAGATGCAGGCACATGTAATATTCGCTGCTCCCCTGTGAATCAACTTGGCACAGGTTCAGCACCGAGGTCATGGACATCAGGTGCAGTGAATATTACATGAGGCTAATGAGCGGGAGCACAGAACCTCCTGCTGTCTCAGCAGCCCACAGCCAGCCCACCCCAGCCCCCTGACCACTCTAGAGCCGCCCCCCTCCTCTACAGCACATCACACAGATTCGGATTATAAGACGCACCCCCCACTTTCCCCCCAAATTTTGGGGAACAAAAGTGCTTCTTATAGTCCGAAAAATACGGTACATACAGTAAATACACACACACATATATACATACAATATATATATATACACACACATATATATAAGTATACAGTATATATACACACATACAGTATATACACACATACAGAATAAAATATATATATATATATATATATATATATATATATATATACTAGACTGTGGCCCGATTCTAATGCATCAGGTATTCTAGAATATGCATGTCCCCGTAGTATATGGACAATGATGATTCCAGAATTCACGGCAGACTGTGCCCGTCGCTGATTGGTCGAGGCAACCTTTATGACATCATCGTCGCCATGGCAACCATTATGACATCTACGTCGATACTGTGCCCGTCGCTGATTGGTCGAGGCGAATTCACGGCAGACTGTGCCCGTCACTGATTGGTCGAGGCAACCTTTATGACATCATCGTCGCCATGCTGTGCCCGTCTCTGATTGGTCGAGCAATCAGAGACGCGGGATTTCCAGGACAGACAGACAGACAGAAAGACAGACAGACAGACGGAAAAACCCTTAGACAATATATATATATATATATATATATATATATATATATATATATATATATATATAAAGTGTGAAACAACTGAAAATATGTCTTATATTCTAGGTTCTTCAAAGTAGCCACCTTTTGCTTAGATGACTGCTTTGCACACTCTTGGCATTCTCTTGATGAGCTTCAAGAGGTAGTCACCGGAAATGGTTTTCACTTCACAGGTGTGCCCTGTCAGGTTTAATAAGTGGGATTTCTTGTCTTATAAATGGGGTTGGGACCATCAGTTGTGTTGTGCAGAAGTCTGGTGGATACACAGCTGATAGTCCTACTGAATAGACTGTTAGAATTTGTATTATGACAAGAAAAAAGCAGCTAAGTAAAGAAAAACGAGTGGCCATCATTACTTTAAGAAATGAAGGTCAGTCAGTCCGAAAAATTGGGAAAACTCTGAAAGTGTCCCCTAGTGCAGTGGCAAATCATCAAGCACTACAAAGAAACTGGCTCACATGAGTTTATCCGAGTCACCAGCCTCAGAAATCACAGGTTAACAGCAGCTCAGATTAGAGACCAGGTCAATGCCACACAGAGTTCTAGCAGCAGACACATCTCTACAACAACTGTTAAGAGGAGACTTTGTGCAGCAGGCCTTCATGGTAAAATAGCTGCTAGGAAACCACTGCTAAGGACAGGCAACAAGCAGAAGAGACTTGTTTGGGCTAAAGAACACAAGGAATGGACATTAGACCAGTGGAAATCTGTGCTTTGGTCTGATGAGTCCAAATTTGAGATCTTTGGTTCCAACCACCGTGTCTTTGTGCAACGCAGAAAAGGTGAACGGATGGACTCTACATGTCTGGTTCCCAGGGCCGGCTCCAGGTTTTTGAGGGCCCCGGGTGAAAAAGTCTCAGTGGCCCCCCCCCCCCCCCTTTAACACAAACCACGATTCATGATGCACAGATACAGCAGAGAAATATAGGTGCAGTACAATGCCAGATTAATAGCCCATGTAGTATATAGCACAGCACACGTAGTATATAGCACAGCCCACATAGTATATAACAGCCCACGTAGTATATAACACCCCACGCAGTATATAACAGCCCACGCAGTATATAACACAGCCCACGTAGTATATAGCACAGCCACGTCCACGTAGTATATAGCACAGCCACATAGTATATAGCACAGCCTGCCACGTAGTATATATCAGCCCACGTAGTATATAGCACAGCCCACGTACTATATAGCACAGCCCACGTACTATATAGCACAGCCTGCCACGTAGTATATAACAGCCCACATAGTATATAGCAGCCCACATAGTAAATAGCACAGCCTGACACGTAGTATATAACAGCCCACATAGTATATAGCAGCCCACATAATATATAGCAGCCCCGTATTATATAGCACAGCCCACGTAGTATATAACAGCCCACATAGTATATAACAGCCCACATAGTATATAACAGCCCACATAGTATATAACAGCCCACATAGCATATAGCACAGCCACGTAGTATATAGCACAGCGCACGTAGTTTATAGCACAGCCCACGTACTATATAGCACAGCCCACATACTATATAGCACAGCCCACATACTATATAGCACAGCCCACATACTATATAGCACAGCCCACGTACTATATAGCACAGCCCACGTACTATATAGCATAGCCCACGTACTATATAGCACAGCCATGTAGTGTAGTATATACAGGCAGTAGTCTACTAGTCCCAGCATCACTCACTCAGATGCCATACTGTAGGTCTGCCTTTGCTCCAGGAAGGAAGACTGCTTCACTTTCACTGTCACGGACACCCACAGGTGCTGCACTGCTGCTCGTCTCTCTGCTTGGCGATGCGCGGCTCATGCTCTGGGCACTGGACGGTCAGACCCCGCGCGCCGCTGGACGATAAGGATTCCCAGGGCAGGACGGACCGCTCTGAGCTCTTAGGATGACGAGCTCGTCCTCACTCTCACCCGGAAGTGACGACACAGACCGGAAGTCACTTTGCATATCCATGGTGAGACTGCTAATCAACGGCGACGCGTCATGGCTCTCCAGCAGCTGCGAAACTCCCAGAGCTCTGGGCCGCCTGCTGCTGGCGATGTGCTCCGAGTCCTGGGAGTTGTACTGTGTATTACAGGGGATGTAGTCAGGCTGTGGGGGCCCCCCAGGAGCCTCAGTGTCATAATGCCCCCTCCCCCCATGGCCCCGGGCACTTGCCCGGGTATGCCTGGTGCTGATGCCGGCCCTGCTGGTTCCCACCGTGAAGTATGGAGGAGGAGGTGTGATGGTGTGGGGGTGTTTTGCTGGTGACACTGTTGGGGATTTATTCAAAATTGAAGGCATTCTGAACCAGCATGGCTACCACAGCATCTTGCAGCGGCATGCTATTCCATCCGGTTTGCGTTTAGTTGGACCATCATTTATTTTTCAACAGGACAATGACCCCAAACACACCTCCAGGCTGTGCAAGGGCTATTTGACCAAAAAGGAGAGTGATGGGGTGCTACGCCTGATGACCTGGCCTCCACAGTCACCAGACCTGAACCCAATCGAGATGGTTTGGGGTGAGCTGGACCTTAGAGTGAAGGCAAAAAGGCCAACAAGGGCTAATCATCTCTGGGAACTCCTTCAAGATTGTTGGAAGACCATTCCTGGTGACTACCTCTTGAAGCTCATCAAGAGAATGCCAAGAGTGTGCAAAGCAGTCATCAAAGCAATGTAGTATATTGCCCGCCACGTAGTATATTGCCCAGCGACGTAGTATATTGCCCAGTTACATTGTATATTGCCTAGTGACGTTGTATATTGCCCAGTAACGTAGTATATTGCCAAGTGACGTAGTATACAGCACAGAGCCACGTAGTATATTGCCCAGCGACGTAGTATATTGCCCAGTTACGTAGTATACAACACAGAGCCACGTAGTATATTGCCCAGCCACGTAGTATATTGGGCAGTCACGTAGTATATTGCCCAGCCACGTAGTATATTGGGCAGTCACGTAGTATATTGCCCAGCTACGTAGTATATTGCCCAGCCACCTATGTCACAGGTTAAAAAAATAAAAAAATAAACATATACTCACCTTCCGCAGGCGCGTTGTGGTTCTGTCGCCTGTGTGGGGTGCAGGCTGGCAGCTTCCGGTCCCAGGTTGTGATGACGTCGCGGTCACGTGACCGTGACGTAATGGCAGGTCCTTCTCGTGCAGGCGTGCAGGACCTGTGATGATGTCGCGGTCATATGACCATGACGTCACGGCAGGTCCTTCTCGCGCAGTACTTGTGATGACGTCGCGGTCACATGACCGTGACGTCATGGCAGGTCCTTCTCCCAGACCATCCTTGCCACCGGAACGTGCCGCTTCCATGGACCGGCCGGAGCATCGCGAGGAGCGGGAAAGGCGGCGGAAGGTGAGTATATAATGATTTTTGATTTTTTTTAAATTATTTTTAACATTAGATGCTTTTACTATTGATGCTGCATAGGCTGCGTCAATAGTAAAAACTTGGTCACACAGGGTTAATAGCGGCAGTAACGGAGTGCGTTACCCGCGGCATAACGCAGTCCGTTACTGCCGGCATTAACCCTGTGTGAGCGGTGACCGGAGCGGTGTATGCGGGCGCCGGGCACTGAGTGCGGGGAGTAAGGAGCGGCCATTTTCTTCCGGACTGTGCACGTCGCTGATTGGTCGTGGCAATGGTCGTGGGCGTTTTGCCACGACCAATCAGCGACTTGAATTCCATGACAGACAGAGGCCGCGACCAATGAATATCCGTGACAGAAAGACAGAAGGACAGAAAGACTGAAGTGACCCTTAGACAATTATATAGTAGATATACATATATATATACATACACATATATATATATATATATATATATATATATATATATATATATATATATATATATATATATACACACACACACACACACACTATATAATCGTCTAATTCTGTCTGTTTGTCTGTACTGGAAATCCCGCTTCGCTGACTGGTTGTGCCGGTCGCCAGCGACCAATCAGCGACAGACGCAGTCAAGCCGCGAATTGGCGCGGGATTTAACCCCCACTCACAGCACGACGTAGTTCACTCACGTTTACTGAACAAGTTCTGTCAGTCACAGTGTGATGTAGTTCAGTCAGGTTTACTGGACAAGTTCTGTCAGTCACAGTGCCACATAGTTCAGTCACGTTTACTGAACAAGTTCTGTCAGTCACAGTGCCACATAGTTCAGTCACGTTTACTTTGTGTGTGTGTGAACAGTGGGGGGAGATAAATATTTGATCCCTATCTGATTTTGTAAGTTTGTCCACTAATAAAGACATGAACAGTCTTATAAGTTTCAGGGCACGTTAATTTTATCACTGAGAGATGGAATATCAAATAATCACATTGTATAAATTATATAAATGTATTTGCATTTTGCAGTGAGAAATAAGTATTTGATCCCTCTGGCAAACAGGACTTACCGTATTTTCCGGCGTATAAGACGACTGGGCGTATAAGACGACCCCCCAACTTTACCAGTTAAAATATAAAATCTTCTTAAAAGTCGGGGGTCTTCTTATACACCCTATGTCGTCTTATAGGGCCGGTGAATATGTGCCTTTTGGGGGGGGGGGGGAGTGATCCTGATGACGAGGGGGCGTCTCACAGGAAAGTGAGTATCCCCCATTACCTTATCGTAGCGGTGCAGCGTGGGGGTCTCAGTGCTGGGAGTGGCGGCGGCGGCTGCTGTGCTCTGGTGCGGCGGCTCCTCTTCTGTGTGGGGCCTCTGTGCTGTGAGGTGGCGGTGGCGGCGGCATATCTTTATCCAGTTGGGGCTCCTCCGGCATCTCCTTAGCCCTGGAGGCCCCGCCGCAACTCCATCGGTGCAATGCAGCGGCCATTTTCCCGGAGGCAGCTCAATAGGTGCGATGCGGTGGCCTCCGGGAAAATGGCCGCTGCTCAGATTCAGATCTCGTCCCGAAATCTCGGGACACGAGATCTGAATCTGAGCAGCGGCCATTTTCCCGGAGGCCACCACATTGCACCGATGGAGTTGCGGCGGGGCCTCCAGGGCTAAGGAGATGCCGGAGGAGCCCCAACTGGATAAAGATACGCCGCTGCCGCCGCCACCTCACAGCACAGAGGCCCCACACAGAAGAGGAGCCGCCGCACCAGAACACAGCCGCTCCCAGCACTGACACCCCCACGCTGCACCGCTAGGATAAGGTAATGGGGATTACTCACTTTCCTGTGAGACGCCCCCTCGTCATCAGGATCACTCCCCCTCCCCACCCACCATATACACCGGCGTACAAGACGATTCCCGGCGTATAAGACGACCCCCGACTTTTAAGAAGATTTTCGGGGGTTAAAAAGTCGTCTTATACGCCGGAAAATACGGTAATACTTGGTGGCAAATCCCTTGTTGGCAAGCACAGCACTAAGACATTTTTTGTAGTTGATGAGATTTTGCACACATGTCAGGAGGAATTATGGTCCACTCCTTGCAGATCATTTCTTAACTAAATCATTAAGATTTTGAGGATGTCACTTGGCAACTCGGAGTTCAACTCCCTCCATCTCCTTCCATAAGTTTTCTATGGGATTAAGGGATGGACACTGGCTAGGCCACTCCATGACCTTAATGTGCTTCTTTTTGAGCCACTCCTTTGTTGCCTTGGCTGTAGGTTTTGGGTCATTGTCTTGCTGGAAGACCCAGCCACGACCCATTTTTGATGTACTGGCGGAGGGAAGTAGGTTGTCACTCAGGATTTTACAGAACATGGCTCCATCCATTCTCCCATTGATGTGGTGAAGTAGTCCTGTGCCCTTAGCAGAGAAACACCCCCAAAACATAATGTTTCCACCTCCATGCTTTACAGTGGGGACGAGTTAACTTAATGCCAAAGACCTTAATTTTTGTCTCATCTGACCACAGCATCTTCTCCCAGTCACTCACAAAATCATCCAGGTGATCATTGGCAAACTTCAGATGGGCATGTGCCTTCTTGAGCAGGGGGACCTTGCGGGCACTGCAGGATTTTAAACCTTTAGGGTACGTGCACACGTTCAGGATTTCTTGCAGAAATTTCCTGACAAAAACCAGACATTTCTGCCAGAAATCGGCATGCCTTTTTTTATGCTTTTTTTCTGTGTTTTTTTCCGGAGCTTTCCCAATGCATTAAATAGTGGGAAAAACACAAAAAATCCGCAAAATTAAAGAACATGCTGCTTTTTTTTACCGCAATGCGCTTCTTTCGCGGAAAAAAACTCATCATGTGCACAAAAATTGCAGAATGCATTCTAAAAGATAGGATGCATATGTATGCGTTTTTATAGCGAATAAAATGAGAAAAATCCTGAACGTCTGCACATACCCTTATGGTGTAATGTTTTACCAATGGTTTTCATGGTGACGGTGGTGCCAGATGCCTTGAGATCATTAACAAGTTTCCCCCATGTAGTTTTAGGCTGATCTCTCACCTTCCTCATGATTAAGGATACCCCACGAGGTGAGATTTTGCATGGTGCCCCAGATCGATGTCAATTGACAGTCATTTTGTATTTCTCCCATTTTCTTACTATTGCACCAACAGTTATCTCCTTCTCACCCACTCTCACTCTTACATATGGTTTTGTTGCCCATTCTAGCTTTGTGCAGGTCTATGATCTTGTCCCTGGCATCCTTATAAAGCTCTTTGGTCTTGCCCATGTTGTAGAGGATAGAGTCTGACTAATAGTCTGTGGACAGGAGTCTTTTATAAAGATGACTATATAATACAGCTGTCTTTAATGCAGGTTATGAGTTGACTAGGAGCGCCTAACTGGTTTGTAGGAGCCAGAACTCTTAATGGTCGGTAGGGGATCAAATACTTATTTCTCACTGCAATATGCAAATAAATGTATATAATTTATACAATCATGTTCTGGATTTTATTTTTGATATTTTATCTCAATGTTAAAATTAACCCACCCCTAAAATTATAGACTGTTCATGTCTGTCAGCTGGCAAACGTACAAAATCAGCAAGGGATCAAATAATTATTTCCTATACATATTTTATACACACACACACACACACACACACACACACACACGTACCTACACATACCTAACTGACTGAACATTCAGTGTCTCCCATTCAAACACCACCTCCTCACCTAGCCCCCTATCTGTCAGAGTCCCGCAAGGTTCAGTTCTAGGGCTCCTGCTCTTCTCCATTTACACCTTTGGCCTGGGACAGCTCATAGACTCTCACGGTTTTCAGTATCCCTATGCTGACAACACACAGATCTACATCTCTGGACCAGATATCACCACCCTACTGACTAGAATCCCTCAATGTCAATCCGCTATTTCATCCTTCTTCTCCGCTCGATTTCTAAAACTTAACATGGACAAAACAGAATTAATTGTCTTTCCCCCATCTCACGCGACCCCCCCCCCCCAACGAGCCTATCCATTACAGTAAACGGCTGCCCACTCTCACCAGTCCCAGAAGCTCGCTGTCTCGGGGTAATACTCGACACTGATCTCTCCTTCAAACCACATATCCAAGCCCTTTCCACTTCCTGCCGCCTTCAACTCAAAAATATTTCAAGGATCCGCACATTCCTAAACCAAGAATCTGCAAAAGCCCTAGTCCATGCCCTCATCATCTCCCGCCTCGACTACTGTAACCTCCTGCTCTGTGGCCTCCCCTCTAACACTCTCGCACCCCTCCAATCTATTCTAAACTCAGCTGCCCGACTAATCCACCTGTCCCCCTGCTATTCCCCGACCTCTCCCCTCTGTCAATCCCTTCACTGGCTCCCAATTACCCAGAGACTCCAGTACAAAAGCCTAACCATGACATACAAAGCCATCCACAACCTGTCTCCTCCATACATCTGTGACCTCGTCTCCCGGTACTTTCCTGCACGAAACCTCCGATCCTCACAAGATCTCCTTCTCTACTCCTCTCTTATCTCCTCTTCCCACAATCGCATACAAGATTTCTCTCGCACATCACCCCTACTCTGGAACTCTCTACCACAACATATTAGATTCTCACCTACCATCGAAACCCTCAAAAAGAACCTGAAGACCTACCTCTTCCGGCAAGCCTACAACCTGCAGTAACCACCGATTGACCAAACCAATGCACGACCAGCTCTACCCTCACCCATCCCTTGTAGATTGTGAGCCCTCGTGGGCAGGGTCCGCTCTCCTCCTGTACCAGTTGCGACTTGTATTGTTCAAGATTATTGTACCTGTCTTTATTAAGTATACCCCTCCTCACATGTAAAGCTCCATGGAATAAATGGCGCTATAATATATATATATGCACACACACACACACACACACACACACAGTATATATATGCATACATATATTATATATATATATATATATATATATATAGGAAAAAAAACCAATCAGCACTCCCAATGTGAACACGTGCAAGCTGCAAACTGCAACACATAGATAAAAAAAAGATCACATCAGCACATGTACATGAATCGGCCATGTGAAAACACAGACAAATATACATTTCTCAAAAAAATTTTCAAAAATTTTTTTTTCATAAAACTTAGTTAAAGATGAAATAGGGATTTTTGTGTACTCACCGTAAAATCCTTTTCTCCGAGCCACTCATTGGGGGACACAGGACCATGGGTGTTATGCTGCTGTCACTAGGAGGCTGACACTAAGTTGAGACAAAAAAAAGTTAGTTCCTCCCCTGCAGTATACACCCTCATGCTGGCTTCCAGAGACCCAGTTCAGTGCAAAAGCAGTAGGAGATTAATAACAATATAATACATGACCTTTTCTGACATGTTATACTCTAATGTTATGTATTATATTGTTATTAATCTCCTACTGCTTTTGCACTGAACTGGGTCTCTGGAAGCCAGCATGAGGGTGTATACTGCAGGGGAGGAACTAACCTTTTTTGTCTCAACTTAGTGTCAGCCTCCTAGTGACAGCAGCAAAACACCCATGGTCCTGTGTCCCCCAATGAGTGGCTCGGAGAAAAGGATTTTACGGTGAGTACACAAAAATCCCTATTTCTACTTCGCCACATTGGGGGACACAGAACCATGGGACGTCCCAAAGCAGTCCCTGGGTGGGTAACAATACAACCAAATAACTCTGTGTACCATCCGACTTATAAATGCACAACGGCCGCCTGCAGAATACGTCTGCCAAGGGCCGCATCCGCGGAAGAATGAGTGTGGACGTTGTAGTGCTTTGCGAAGGTATGCAGGCTAGACCATGTTGCGGCCTTGCAAACCTGCTCTACCGACGCCTGGTGCCGAATGGCCCAGGAGGCACCAACCGACCGAGTAGAGTGAGCCCTAACCCCCGCCGGGATGGGCCTGCCCCTGACCCGATAAACTTCTTGGATAGCCGATCGGATCCATCTGGCTATCGTAGCCTTGGATGCTGCTGAACCCTTCTTGTGACCCTCATGGAGGATAAAGAGGGAATCCGATTTACGGAAAGAGGCAGTCCTAGAGACGTACCTCCTGAGAGCCCGTACCACGTCCAAAGTGTGAAGGGCCTTCTCGACCCTATGTTTTGGCTGTGGGCAGAAGGAGGGAAGAATAATATCTTCGTTGAGGTGAAAAGATGACACCACCTTAGGGAGAAAAGCGGGAGATGGGCGTAAGACTACTTTGTCCTGGTGGAAGGAAAGGAAGGGTGCCCGGCAGGAAAGAGCGGCCAACTCCGAGACGCGCCTGATAGATGTTATTGCCACAAGGAAGGCCACCTTCCAAGAGAGAATAGATAGTGGGACGTCTTGTAGAGGTTCGAACGGAGGTTCCTGAAGGACGCTCAGGACCAAGTTGAGATCCCAGGTCTCTAGTGGCATTCTGTAGGGGGGAACCACGTGGGAGACCCCTTGAATGAAGGTCCTGACTTGCGAGTTAGTAGCGATCTTACGCTGGAACAATACCGATAGCACTGAAATCTGGCCCTTGAGGGAACTGAGGGCTAGGCAGGAATCCAAGCCGGACTGGAGAAATTCCAGAATGAAGGGAATGGAGAAAACGAGAGGGGGACGACCACGGAGTCTGCACCAAGAGAAGAAGGCTTTCCAGGTGCGGTGGTAGATGCGAGCAGAAGACATCTTGCGAGCTCTGATCATGGTGGAAATGACCTGCTGGGAGAAACCGGCTTGAGTTAGGATCCAGGTTTCAACAGCCACGCCGTTAAACGTAGGGCCCCTGAGCTCTGATGGTAAATCGGTCCTTGACGCAGTAGATCTGGGCGGTCTGGTAACCGCCAGGGAACGTCGGATACGAGATGCACTAGTTCCGCGTACCATGCGCGACGCGGCCAATCCAGGGCGATAAGGATCACCGGAATCCCCTCGATCTTGATTTTTCGGATCACCTTCGGTAACAGAGGAAGTGGAGGGAATAAATACGGGAATCGGAACCGGTGCCATGGGAATATCAGAGCATCCACCCCAACGGCCTGGGGATCCCGAGAACGCGTTATGAAGTTGGGGACTTTGGCGTTGAGCCTGGATGCCATCAGATCCACGTCCGGAGTCCCCCAGCGAAGGCAGATTTGATGAAAAACCTCTGGATGGAGCTCCCACTCTCCCGAGGTGAGACCCTGACGGCTGAGAAAGTCCGCCGCCCAGTTCTCGACACCCGGAATGTGTACCGCGGAAATGGTGGAGTGGTTGTCCTCGGCCCAACGGAGGATGTGTGTGACCTCCTGCATCGCTGCCCTGCTGCGAGTGCCCCCTTGGTGGTTTATGTACGCCACAGCTGTGATGTTGTCCGACTGTATTCGGACTGGGTGACCCGCTAGCAGAGGGTGAAAACGTCTCAGGGCAAACCTGATAGCGCGGATCTCCAGAATGTTTATGGGAAGTTTCGACTCCCGCATCGACCAATGCCCCTGGGCAGTGTGGTGGAGAAACACCGCACCCCAGCCGAGGAGACTGGCATCGGTGGTCACCACCAGCCAATGGATCGGAAGAAAAGACCTTCCCTGGTGGAGAGTTGAGTCCAAAGTCCACCACGCGAGCGCCTGCCTGGTCCGCGGGGACAGAGGGCATGGGCGGTCGAGGGTAAAGGGACTCCTGTCCCAGTTGTCCAGAAGAGCCTGTTGTAAAGGACGGAGATGCAGTTGGGCGAAGGGAATCGCCTCCATTGAGGCCACCATCATCCCCAGGATCTTCATGGCAAACCGAATGGACTGCGGGCGAGACAGCGTTCTGGCCCCCTGTTGAAGCGCTTGGGCCTTGGGCCGAGGAAGAAAGATCAGTCCCTTGGACGTGTCTAGGATCATGCCTAGGAAAGAGATCCTTCGAGCTGGAACAGGGGAGGATTTTTCCGGGTTGATTAACCAGCCAAGGTGCGAAAGGGAATCCAACGTAATGCGGACACTTGCTTCGCAGGCATGGAAAGATGGACCTTTGACCAGAAGATCGTCTAAGTATGGCAACACGACCACTCCTCGGGAGTGCAGGATGGCCATGACCGCCGCCATGACCTTCGTGAATACCCTGGGTGCTGTGGCAAGACCGAAGGGCAAGGCCGTGAACTGAAAATGGTCTTCTCGGATGGCGAAGCGGAGGAATCTTTGGTGTGGCGGAAAGATTGGGATGTGAAGATAAGCATCTCTGATGTCTATTGATGCTAGGAACTCGTCTCGCTCCAATGAGGAAATGACCGACCGAAGAGACTCCATCCGGAAGTGTCGTACCTTTACGTGCTTGTTTAGGAGTTTCAAGTCCAAGATGGGGCGCACGGACCCGTCCTTCTTCGGTACGACGAAGAGGTTTGAATAGAAACCTTTGAATCTCTCGTGTTCCGGAACCGGGACGATGACTCCGTTTTGGCGGAGGGAATCGATGGCGCAATGGAGAGCGCGTGACTGAGCTCTTGAACTTGGGAGACGAGAGGGAAAGAAGCGAGCTGGAGGAGAGACGGAAAATTCTATTTTGTAACCAGACGACACCAGGTCTCTGACCCATTCGTCGGGGATGACGGAAAGCCAGGCGTGACGAAAAAGAAGCAGGCGTCCGCCTACCTTGGTGGTGTCGACTGGAATACTCCCCGAGTCATTGTGAAGGGAATCTGGCAGGTCTAGAACCTCTGGTTCTGGGTTGTCTAGGTCTTCCTCTCCATGACGGATTTGGTTTGTAAGAAGGCCGAGAGTCCCCGTCTGTGCGTGTAGATCGTTCTGATCTAGACGATGCAGCGGAGTTGGACCACAAAGGGCCACCTCGAAAGGGGCGAAAACGAAAATACTGTTGGCGCTGAAAAGCAGCTTTTGGTCTGTGTTGAGGGAGGAACTTGCTTTTCCCCCCTGTAGCATCGGAAATAAGTTGGTCCAATTTTTCTCCAAATAGGCGTCCGCCCTGAAAGGGGAGAGAAATCAGAGACTTTTTAGAGGAGGAATCCGCCTGCCACTCTCTAAGCCAGATAGCTCTCCTGATGGTGACGGCGTTTGAAGCCGCTGTAGCCGCACAGTCTGCTGCGTCTAGAGATGCGTACATCACATAATCTGCTGCCATAGCAATTTGTTTGGCGAGGTCCGCCGCTTCAGCCGAATGTGCTAGAGTATCTGCCCAGGAAACCATAGCTTTGGCGACCCAGGCCGCAGCGAAGGAAGGGGATAGGGAGGAACCTGAGGCTTCATGCACTGATCGCGCCAGGGAATCCAACTGGCTCTCTGTGGGACTTTTAATTGATGCACCGTCAGGTACTGATAACAGCGTTTTGGTAGCCAAACGCGACACCGGAGGATCCACCAGCGGTGGCTCTGTCCAATCCTTTACCAGCTCTGAGGAAAAAGGATATTTAGATTCCAGAGCCTTTTTGCCCGTAAAGCGTTTATCCGGTCGCTCCCTGTGCCTCTTAACTATCTCTAGAAAATCCGGAAGGGAGGCGAACACCTTATGGGATCGCTTGTTTCTAGTAAAGGAAACTGCGCGATCCGGAGCTGAATTAGGGTCCTCATTAACCTTTAGCGCATGATTGACAGCCTCAATGAGGAAGTCAACAGTTGAACGGAACTCCGGAGAATCCGGGTCCATGGACGCCTCAGACTTGTACTCAGAGTCGTGATCGCTTCTGGCCCCTGGAGAGGGTGAGCGAGAAGTGGAGCTATTGGAGGCTGAATGGCGCGGTGAATGATCGGGAGAGGTAGTGCGGGCCAGGAGCACTGGGGTTGGTAGCGGTGGAGGGCTCCTGGGCACATTGGGCATCACAGGATGGGCAGAACGGGGAGCTCTGAGGCTTGGGAAAAGGAGCCTGGCAAGTGGTACAAGCGGAGAAAAAGGTGGTATGAACCTTATTGACCTTTTTACCCCTTGACTGGGACATGTTGTACCCCAATGTAATGCACAGGGCTGCTATGAGGAGACAGGGAAGCTGAGGGGTATCGCTGCAGGGAAGCAGATAGAGCCGTCTCCTTACCCTGTCCTGTGCCCCGCAATAGAGTGGAGAAGGAAGATCCTCCATGGGAGTGAGTGGGAAGGCCGGCCGGCGCTGCGTGCTGCAGGAAGATGGCTGCCGAGACCCTGAAGTGAAGTCTCGCAGGGAGCGAGAAGCGCCAGAAGCGTGGGCGGGGCCGTAGAAGTGATGCGTGGAGTGGGCGGAGTCTACCGGAGTGCGGCCTAGCAAGGGGCCGAAGCCGGGGACTAAATTTCTGGCCTCGGCCGGCGCGCACCCGCGCACCGCGGGGAAGAGAATCGCGGCGCTCCGTAATGGTTCTGCCGCTAAGGAGCCCCCAGAAAAGGTGACCGCCATAGAAAAAAAACGACCCCTATGGCCATACACAGTGGTAGGGGCGCACGCCGTCTGCACTTACCCCATAAATGTCAGGGATACAAGGGATGGTGCAGGGTTAGGGGAGCCTCCATCCACCATCCCCATGAAAGGGGGGTGGAGAGGAACCGTCCGCCTCCTTCCATCATCCGCTCTTTTTCAGTGGTGATGCAGTGGGGGCTGCACGGACGCCACAGTGGAATAGTGCCTCTGTACAGCCGAGGGTAAAACCTGGTGGGCAGGGCAGATGTCCGGCAATAAAAGGCCTGGCTGCAGAAGAGGATACTGGAGGAAAACACTAGTGCTCGTCTGTTAGTCGGGGGGAGATCGATGCCCGTGAAAGGGTCCCGTCGCCCAAAAACGTCAGCTCAGGCAGTGGCTTCCCACGTCGCAGGAGAGGATACGGAGAGGTGAAACTCCCGTGCTCGCCTGTTGTTGGTTCGGGGGAGATCAGAACATGAAAGAATCCATCGCCCCCTTCGTCCGGAATAGCAAGGTTTAAATCCAGTGTGCCTCCTACGGACACTAAGCTTGAACTGGGTCTCTGGAAGCCAGCATGAGGGTGTATACTGCAGGGGAGGAGCTAACCTTTTTTGTCTCAACTTAGTGTCAGCCTCCTAGTGACAGCAGCATAACACCCATGGTCCTGTGTCCCCCAATGTGGCGAAGGAGAAATGGAGATTCTTAGGGCATAAATTGACCAATTCATGTGTGCCCATCAACCACGGCAAGGTAATCTCCCCCTGATGGGTCCTACTCTACCATAGATGCCACTCTTGGGCCACCAGCCTACAACTCTGGACAAAACATGTCACTCTGGGCTAAACCTACAATTTATGGGCAGGTAGAGTTGATTACCGGTGGCGGTAATCAACTCTACCTGCCCATAAATTGTAGGTTTAGCCCAGAGTGACATGTTTTGTCCAGAGTTGTAGGCTGGTGGCCCAAGAGTGGCATCTATGGTAGAGTAGGACCCATCAGGGGGAGATCACCTTGCCGTGGTTGATGGGCAAACATGAACTGGCCAATTTATGCGCTAAGAATCTCCATTTTATCTTTAACTAAGTTTTATGAAGAAAATGTTTTTGAAAATTTTTTTATGAAAAAATATTTTTGAGAAATGTATATTTGTCTGTGTTTTCACATGGCTGATTCATGTACATGTGCTGCTGTGATCTTTTTATATATACAGTGGGGCAAAAAAGTATTTAGTCAGTCAGCAATAGTGCAAGTTCCACCACTTAAAAAGATGAGAGGCGTCTGTAATTTACATCATAGGTAGACCTCAACTATGGGAGACAAACTGAGAAAAAAAAATCCAGAAAATCACATTGTCTGTTTTTTTATCATTTTATTTGCATATTCTGGTGGAAAATAAGTATTTGGTCAGAAACAAACAATCAAGATTTCTGGCTCTCACAGACCTGTAACTTCTTCTTTAAGAGTCTCCTCTTTCCTCCACTCATTACCTGTAGTAATGGCACCTGTTTAAACTTGTTATCAGTATAAAAAGACACCTGTGCACACCCTCAAACAGTCTGACTCCAAACTCCACTATGGTGAAGACCAAAGAGATGTCAAAGGACACCAGAAACAAAATTGTAGCCCTGCACCAGGCTGGGAAGACTGAATCTGCAATAGCCAACCAGCTTGGAGTGAAGAAATCAACAGTGGGAGCAATAATTAGAAAATGGAAGACATTCAAGACCACTGATAATCTCCCTCGATCTGGGGCTCCACGCAAAATCCCACCCCGTGGGGTCAGAATGATCACACGAACGGTGAGCAAAAATCCCAGAACCACGCGGGGGGACCTAGTGAATGAACTGCAGAGAGCTGGGACCAATGTAACAAGGCCTACCATAAGTAACACAATACGCCACCATGGACTCAGATCCTGCAGTGCCAGACGTGTCCCACTGCTTAAGCCAGTACATGTCCGGGCCCGTCTGAAGTTTGCTAGAGAGCATTTGGATGATCCATAGGAGTTTTGGGAGAATGTCCTATGGTCTGATGAAACCAAACTGGAACTGTTTGGTAGAAACACAACTTGTCGTGTTGGAGGAAAAAGAATACTGAGTTGCATCCATCAAACACCATACCTACTGTAAAGCATGGTGGTGGAAACATCATGCTTTGGGGCTGTTTCTCTGCAAAGGGGCCAGGACGACTGATCCGGGTACATGAAAGAATGAATGGGGCCATGTATCGTGAGATAGATTTTGAGTGCAAACCTCCTTCCATCAGCAAGGGCATTGAAGATGAAACGTGGCTGGGTCTTTCAACATGACAATGATCCAAAGCACACCGCCAGGGCAACGAAGGAGTGGCTTCGTAAGAAGCATTTGAAAGGTCCTGGAGTGGCCTAGCCAGTCTCCAGATCTCAACCCTATAGAAAACCTTTGGAGGGAGTTGAAAGTCCGTGTTGCCAAGCGAAAAGCCAAAAACATCACTGCTCTAGAGGAGATCTGCATGGAGGAATGGGCCAACATACCAACAACAGTGTGTGGCAACCTTGTGAAGACTTACAGAAAACGTTTGACCTCTGTCATTGCCAACAAAGGATATATTACAAAGTATTGAGATGAAATTTTGTTTCTGACCAAATACTTATTTTCCACCAGAATATGCAAATAAAATGATAAAAAAACAGACAATGTGATTTTCTGGATTTTTTTTTCTCAGTTTGTCTCCCATAGTTGAGGTCTACCTATGATGTAAATTACAGACGCCTCTCATCTTTTTAAGTGGTGGAACTTGCACTATTGCTGAGTGACTAAATACTTTTTTGCCCCACTGTATGTATATATGTATATATATATATATATATATATATATATATATATATATATATATATATATATATATATATATACATACACACACATACATATACAGTATATATCATGAAAACTGAGGAATATACGCCAGACAGGTCAGGAAAAAAGTTGTGGAAAAGAGTAAAGCATGGTTAGGTTATGAAAAAAAATAGCCCAAGAGCTGAACATTTCAAGTATCACTCTTCAATTCATCATACAAAAATGGAAGAAATATGGCACAACTGCAAACCTACCAAGATATGGCTGTCCACCTAAGCATTCCAAGAAAGGAGATCACTAGTTAGAGAAGCTGCCGAGAAACACACGGTCACTCTAGAGGAGCTGCAGAGACCCATAGCTCAGGTGGGAGAATCTGTCCGCAGGATAGCTATTAGTTGTATACTCCACAAATCTGGCCTTTATGAAAGAGTGGCAAGAAGAAAGCCATTTTTGAAAGTTGTATTTGCATTTTGCAAAAAGCCATGTAAGAGACAAAGCTTGCATGTGGAAGAAGGCGCTCTGGCCAGATGAGAACAAAGATGAACTTTTAAGGCCAAATGCAAAACACTATGTGTGGCGGAAAACTGACACTGAACATCACCATGAATACACCTTCCCCACTGTCAAACATGATGGTAGCAGAATCTTACTGTGTGGAAGCTTTTCTTCATTAGGGACAGGGAAACTGTCCAGAATTGATGAGAAGATAAATGGAGCCAAGTACAGGACAATCCTGGAGGAAAACGTGTTAGAGGCTGCATACACACCAGGCACTGTCCTCCCTCCCCACTGCATCTAGTTCACTCTCTGACTTTGAACCAGTTACAGAAGAAGAAGTAAGCAGGCTCCTTGCATCTTCTCGCCCGACCACTTGCACCAGTGACCCCATTCCGTCACATCTCCTCCAGTCCCTTTCCACGGCTGTCACCTCTCACATAACAAAAATATTCAACCTTTCCCTCACTTCCGGTATTTTTCTCTCCTCATTTAAGCATGCCATCATACATCCATTACTTAAAAAACCCTCCCTCGACCAAAACTGTGCCGCTAATTATAGACCTGTCTCTAATCTTCCCTTCATCTCTAAACTCCTGGAACGCCTGGTCCACTCCCGTCTTACCCACTATCTCTCAGATAACTCTCTTCTCGACCCTCTTCAATCTGGCTTCCGCTCTTTACACTCTACTGAAACTGCCCTCACTAAATTCTCTAATTACCTACTAACAGCTAAATCTAATGGTCACTACTCCATGCTAATTCTCTTGGATCTTTCCGCAGCATTCGACACTGTGGATCATCAGCTCCTCCTCACTATGCTCCGCTCCATCGGCATCAAGGACACCGTTCTCTCTTGGTTCTCCTCCTATCTCTCTGACCGATCCTTCACTTTATGTTTTGCTGGTTCCTCCTCCTCTCCCCTTCCCCTTACTGTTGGGGTTCCTCAAGGATCAGTCCTAGGCCCCCTCCTCTTCTCTTTGTATACTGCCCCTATTGGACAAACAATCAGTAGATTTGGTTTCCAGTACCATCTCTATGCTGACGACACCCAATTATACACCTCTTCTCCTGCTTTTACTCCGACCTTCTTAGAAAACACCAGTGATTGTCTTACCGCTGTCTCTAACATCATGTCCTCCCTCTATCTGAAACTGAACCTGTCAAAAACTGAACTCCTCCTGTTCTCTCCCTCTACTAACCTACCTTTGCCTGACATTGCCATCTCCGTGTGCGGTTCCACCATTACTCCCAAGCAACATGCCCGCTGCCTTGGGGTCATCCTTGATTCCGAGCTTTCATTCACCCCCCACATCCGATCACTGGCTCGCTCTTCTTATCTGCATCTCAAAAATATTTCTAGAATTCGCCCGTTTCTTACTTTCGACTCTGCAAAAACTCTTACTGTCTCACTTATTCATTCTCGTCTGGACTATTGTAACTCTCTACTAATCGGCCTCCCTCTTACCAAACTCTCCCCGCTTCAATCTGTCCTGAATGCTGCTGCCAGGATCATATTCCTCACCAACCGTTACACCGATGCCTCTACCTTGTGCCAGTCATTACACTGGCTACCCATCCACTCCAGAATCCAGTACAAAACTACTACCCTCATCCACAAAGCACTCCATGGCTCAGCACCACCCTACATCTCCTCTCTGGTCTCAGTCTACCACCCTACCCATGCCCTCCGCTCCGCTAATGACCTCAGGTTAGCATCCTCAATAATCAGAACCTCCCATTCCCGTCTCCAAGACTTTACATGTGCTGCGCCGATTCTTTGGAATGCACTACCTAGGTTAATACGATTAATCCCCAATCCCCACAGTTTTAAGTGTGCCCTAAAAACGCATTTGTTCAGACTGGCCTACCGCCTCAACGCATTAACCTAACTATCCCTGTGTGGCCTAATGAAAAAAAAAAAAAAACAATCAGGTTCCTCTCATCATGTTCTCATACACTTTATGCAGTTAATAGCCCTCTGTCTGTACTGCTACATACTTAGGCTATTAGGTATGTAGTATGTATTTCATGCAGCTTTACATGAACACCCGAGCCTTACACTATGGCTGGTCCAAATAACTAAAGCAATTGTTACCATCCACCTCTCGTGTCTCCCCTTTTCCTCATAGTTTGTAAGCTTGCGAGCAGGGCCCTCATTCCTCCTGGTATCTGTTTTGAACTGTGATTTCTGTTATGCTGTAATGTCTATTGTCTGTACAAGTCCCCTCTATAAGTTGTAAAGCGCTGCGGAATATGTTGGCGCTATATAAATAAAATTATTATTATTATTATTAAAAGACTTGAGACTGAGGCATAGGCTCAACTTGAAGTAGAACAATAACCCTAAACATACTGCCAGAACTACAATGGGAATGGTTTAGATCATAGCACATTAATGTGTGGTATTGGCCCAGTCACAGACCAGACCTAAATCCCATTGGGAATCTGTGGCAAGAAGTAAAATTGCTGTTCACAGACGTCTCCATCCAATCTCGCTGAGCTAGAGCAGGTTTGCAGAGAAGAATGGGCAAAAATTTCAGCCACTAAATGTGCAAAGCTGGTAAAGACATACCCCAAAAAACTAGCAGCAGTATTTGCAGCGAAAGGTGGAACTACAAAGTATTGACTCGGACTGAATATACTGTAAATGCACGTCACAATTTTCAAATTTATATTTTTAAAATAATGATAAAACCACGTATCATTTCTGTGATGGTGTGATATGTTATGTGGGTATCATTTTGTGTATATTTATTCTTTACTGATTTTCATAGTGTTCTCTTGTTGCCCTGTATCAATCTATGTATTCCCCATATTGTCTAGAGTCTCAATTACCTTCCAAAAGGCTGATAATTGGATTAGCTCACTTAGGGTACCGTCACACAGTGCCATTTTCATCGCTACGACGGCACGATTCGTGACGTTGCAGCGTCGTATGATTATCGCTCCAACGTCGTAGACTGCGGTCACACGTTGCAATACACGGCACTGGAGCGATAATTTCATGACGTATTTGCGATGTAGAAGCCGTTGGTTACTGTGCGCACATCGTATACAACCTGTGTCACACGATGCAATCATGCCGCCACAGCAGGACACTAGACGACGAAAGAAAGTTTCAAACGATCTGCTACGACGTACGATTCTCAGCGTGGTTCCTGATCGCAGTAGCGTGTCAGACACAACGATATCGTAACTATATCGCTAGAACGTCACGAATCGTGCCGTCGTAGCGATGAAAATGGCACTGTGTGACGGTACCCTTAAGGTACCGTCACATTAAGCGACGCTGCAGCGATAACGACAACGATGCCGATCGCTGCAGCGTCGCTGTTTGATCGCTGGAGAGCTGTCACACAGACCGCTCTCCAGCGATCAACGATGCCGAGGTCCCCTGGTAACCAGGGTAAACATCGGGTAACTAAGCGCAGGGCCGCGCTTAGTAACCCGATGTTTACCCTGGTTACCAGCGTAAAATGTAAAAAAAACAAACAGCACATACTTACATTCACGTCCCCCTGCGTCCACTTCCTGACTGACTGAGCGCCGTACAGTGAGAGCAGAGCGGTGACGTCACCGCTGTGCTGCTTTCACTTTCACTTTGCGGCGCTGAGTCAGAGGAGGAAGCAGACTGCAGGGGGACGCAATGTGAGTATGTGCTGTTTGTTTTTTTTACATTTTACGCTGGTAACCAGGGTAAACATCGGGTTACTAAGCGCGGCCCCGCGCTTAGTTACCCGATGTTTACCCTGGTTACCAGTGTAAAATATCGCTGGTATCGTTGCATTTGGTGTCAAACACAACGATACACAGCGATCAAACGACCAAATAAAGTTCTGGACTTTATTCAGCGACCAGCGACATCACAGCAGGATCCTGATCGCTGCTGCGTGTCAAACTAAACGATATCGCTAGCGAGGACGCTGCAACGTCACGGATCGCTAGCGATATCGTTATAAAGTCGTTTAGTGTGACGGTACCTTTACTGTCTGCAGCCTGACTGTATCTATGCCTCTTGATGTACCCCCTGCAGTGCCTTAATGCCCAAGGCACCTTTATCAGGTCTGGGAGGCCTGAAAACCACCCCAACCTGTCTGACTACCCCTGGACATAAGGAGGGGGCTGGGGAGGACAGGAGCAGGGAAGTCCATTCCTGTGTGGTGAGGATTGTGTGAACACAGCATGTCAGAGAGAAAGGGAAGCATATGGATTTTTTATCCTCTGCTGGATTATTGGACTCATCTCCTTGGACATTTTATCCTGTTACTGAACTGCATTCGTGTTCTGGACTATTGTATCTTCAGTGTGGTGGATTCTTTATGGACCTTTTAGTTTTGCCTATAATAAAGGTCTTGGGATTGTTCACACTTCCCTCGTTCTGTTGATTGTGTGATGTCTAAGAAGAACCCCGTGACAATTTCCTTTACACTTTACAAATACTACTTTGCATTGGTATATCGTGTAACGTAAAAAAAAAATGTAGAAAGGTTCACGGGATATGAAAACGCCCTTTTACATACATTTTAAAGAATTTAACTGTTGCCAAGAACAACACTATAAATCCCACAAATTCTACTGACTAAACACAAAGAATTAAGTATTTTCAGAGTAAGCGCTCCTCTATGTTAAGAGCCAGATATGTCTTAAACAACAGAATGCCCTCAAGTTCAATGTATCTGTCATTTTGAGGTCTTTAGTTCACAACAAACAGCCACAATTTATAGAAAACCTTAAGCTTAGAAATATGACTGCTCCCACATTGTTGGTTTTGGGCATGCTGAATACATCTAGTGGTTATATTTATTGGCCAACAGTTAGAAAGTGAACTGAGGCCAGCCTGATCACATCAGACATTAAAGCCCAAGACTTTAAGGGTTATTGGAGATGACATAGCATTACTTTTCACTTCTAGCTAAAAATGACACTCCGTTTTAAAGGAGCCTTAAAAGGTAGCAACAATTTTGGGTCATGTATTAAAGGGGTTGTCCAGGTTTGAGAGTCACGTCTGCAGTCACCCTGCATGGGGGAGTAGGCATTGATCTGTGACAGCGTGTGGTGCACATACTACCATGATTCCTTGATGTTGCCGATGCACACAAGTGGTCATATGCAATTTGGAACCGTTTGCTAACATCGACAATACCGGGGAATCATGACAATGTGCATTGCAACCTGTTCTGATTCAGAAGTCTGCAGTCACAAATGGTGCTGTCAAATCTAGACAACCCCTTTATTCTGTACTTTATGTTCATTTATACATTTGAAACCATAACTCTACAGATAATGCACATCAGTCATAAGCTTACATGGTGCAGCTTCTGTACTGTGCGATCAGATGCAGCTGCCCCACATACACAGCCTGGTTCCTGCTGGTTCCTGCTGTAAATCGTAGAATTGGTGGTCTCGACGAACCTAGCAGTTTAACCCCCCTAATCAGTGTACAGTCACGTGTGTCCATCTTTACCATCAGTGTGTCATCAGTGTACGGTCTGTGTGCCTGTTTTACCATCATGGCGTCATCAGTATTTTTCACGGAAGGACAAATAAATTACAAAACTTTCTTACACTTTGCAATGTTAAATAAAGACAGCACATGGATGCCATACGCGTGCTGTACTTTTTTTTTTTTTTTTAAGGACCCATAGACTTCTATTGGTTCTTTTCATCTATGATACTGGAAAAAAAAAACCATACACCTATTACCTGGCTGCACATGCGTAGCTTGCTTAAAGAAGCTCAAAGCTTTCACATAATTCTTCTCATTCTCCAGAGCATGGCCAACATTATTCCAAAGCTTAGCATTGTTCTTATTCACCTAGTAAAAAGATGGTTAAACATTAACACGCTATTATTGCATTCTCTGCTGAGCCAATACTAAGTATACTACGTATGCTCACACTTAGTACTTTCTGGAAAAATCACAGGAGTTTTTCCCCCAGAAATGGCTAAAGAAGCAACAATCTTTGTTAAAATGTTTTTGTTATTGCCTTGTTTTTTTTAGGAGCCATCATATTTGGGGACTTTTAGAATATTTTAATATTTTACATAATTTCTCTTGCAAGAGATCACAAAAGAGATCTGGAAAACTTTTTTTTTCATTCATTGTTCATTTTTTTCTCATTAACTGGGGCATGTATTTAAGACACATTTACAGGGGGAATAAACCCCCAATATGCCAGACATCACTTGCATTGCTGGTCCGGGTCTGCTTTGCTGGCAGAAACCCGGCAATCATGCGATCTCTGGGTCCTACAGATGCATTGGCAGGGCTTCCGTCTTCTCCTTAGGTCCCCGGCCGGAGACTGGACCTGCTCCTGCAATACTGCAAGAGCGTGAACTGTACATTTACAATAGTGCGGTGTTAAATCACAGTGGCAATGCCTTTACCGGGTCACGGAGTAACCAAACTTATTCTTCTAATTGAGTGCTCTCACCCTTGGAAATAATCAGCTTAATAACCAAAAACATTTTTTTCCCACTATGCTTGTACCCAGGGCTGTGGAGTCGGAGCCCATTTTGGGGGAGTCGGAGTCATGAAAATCGAAGAGTCGGAGTCATAGGTTTGGTTTACTGACTCTACAGCACTGCTTGTACCAGTCAATATGATCAGATTATCCCACCTAAAAACTGCAATTAGTAGTTTTCCAATAAGTTTTTGCACGTGCTGTAGATTCTGCTACGTAAAGCAGGGAAGCTATTCTCCCACGAAGTTACAGCAGTACGTTGGGCAGAAATCGGCTATTCCAAGAGGTGGCAAAGAAACACTCTGCATCTTTTCAATTTTACTTTGAATATAGAGTAGGAGTATTCCCCCAGGTTCAGCCATAGCCCACCATACACCAAACACACCAAGAGAGCTTCCTTTTGTGCTGGGCTGGTACACCATCAAAGCTTTGTAATATTGAGAGTTCCTGCAGATGCTGGAGGATCAGCCGCTTAAGGTACCTTCACACTAAGTGACTTTACAACGAGAACGACAACGATCCGTGACGTTGCAGCGTCCTGGATAGCGATATCGTTGTGTTTGACACGCAGCAGCGATCAGGATCCCGCTGTGAGATCGCTGGTCGTTGCTGAAAGTCCAGAACTTTATTTCGTCGCTGGATCTCCCGCTGACATCGCTGAATCGGTGTGTGTGACACCGATCCAGCGATGTCTTCACTGGTAACCAGGGTAAACATCGGTTACTAAGCGCTGGGCCGCCACCATTGTAAATGTAAAAAAAAAAAACCACATACTCACATTCCGGTGCCCGGCGTCCGCTTCCCTGCACTCCTCCTGCATCCTGTGTAAGTGCCGGCCGTAAAGCAGAGCGGTGACGTCACCGCTCTGCTCTGTGGGAGATGCCGGAGATGTTCGGCGCTGACACAGGATGCAGGAGGAGTGCAGGGAAGCGGACGCCGGGCACCGGAATGTGAGTATGTGGTTTTTTTTTTACTTTTACAATGGTAACCAGGGTAAACATCAGGTTACTAAGCGCGGCCCTGCGCTTAGTAACCCGATGTTTACCCTGGTTACCAGGGGACTTCGGCATCGTTGTCTGTATCGCTGCAGCGTCGCCTAGTGTGAAGGTACCTTAAGTGACTCAGATTACGATGAGGCCGGTCATTTGTGTCTTGGGTACAATAACATATTAGTATAGCCGGAGCTATATACTAACCTTTAAGGCAGACATAAACAGAGTGTATTCCGATTTCCAGTCCCAGTTCCTGCTGAAGGTCTTCACAGAATGAGTGAACAGCACCAACGCCAAGAATATCCAGGATAGCTTTCTCAACCTATTGCTGCCAGAACCAAAAGACAAATAAAAAATTCTGTAAAAAAACGCAGCTATTTTATTACTGCATGTAATTGCAAATAACATTGTGGCTAAGCTTAAAGGGAATCTCTCAGCAGGTTTGTGCTACCAATCTAGGAGTAGCATGATGTAGGGGCAGAGACCCCGATTCCAGCAATGTGTCACTTACTGAGCTGCTTGCTGCTGTTTTGATAAAATCATGGTTTCATCTGTTGCAGATCTTCCAGTTCTCTGAATGCTGAGCTCTGTATAACCCCATCCACACCCCTGATTGGCAACTGTCTAACCTGTGCATAGGCAGAAAGCAGCAAATCAGTGTTGGAGGTGGGGTTATATGATCACATGAATCTGCAGAACTACCTGGCAGCAGGCTTACTAGTCCTCTAGTGATAATAGGCTGCTGATAAAACAGTGATTTTATTAAAACTACAGCAAGCCACCCAGTAAATGACATGGCTGGAATCAGGGTATCTGACCCAAAATCATGCTGCTCTCAGATTAGGTGGCAAAATGCACTCTGAAAGTAGAAACATACATAAAGGTGCTAATATTTTATTTTTTGTGAATGAACCAAGTGTAAAGGGAATGAAGCAATATGGAACACAATCAGACATTAACAAATGGAGTTGAGCAGAAGCAGGAACTAGAACGGAGATCAGTCCAAGCGTCTGGAAGTCGCAATCATACACCAACCACGCTGGGTAGAAAGGCATGCACCCTGCATTCCAGGCCCACCGCACACGTCCTCGAGGCCTGACAGTGACAACAACACAAGCCACAAACCCATGGCCCACCTAGTGTCAGAGCCAATGTACTGTGCAATCACAAATCACGTCTATGCACAACACAACTGCGGGGTTTTCTTTCTGAAACTGTCTTCTATGGTGGTAGGTTCCGTTTTATTTAAGTGGTGGAAAAAAAATGGCGCCATTTAACGAGACCTGTAGCGTCTTCATTTTTTGGGATCTGGGGCTGGGGGAGGGCTTATTCTTTTCACGCCGAACTGATGTTTTTTTTTGTGATTTCGGGGTAGATACGATCTTTAAATCACCAGTTATTGCAGTGTTGCGACAACCCAAAAAACGTAAATTCTGGAGTTTTGAATTTTTTTTTTTCTTGTTATGCCGTTTACCGATTGGATTAATTATTTTTGTACTTTGATAGATCGGGAGATTCTGAACGCAGCGATATCAAATATGTGTATTTTTTATTTATCGCTTTATTTTGCATGGGGCAAAAAGGGGGGGGTGATTAGAACTTTTATATTATTTAAGGATTTTTTAATTTTGCTTGATTCAATAGTTTCCATAGGAGGCTTGACGCTGTGGTCATCTGATCGCTTTAGCCTTGTGTAGAAGAATTGACCATCTGCTATAAACGTCGGCCATGGGGCAGCACTCATAGCAGATCGGCAATGACAACCACAGGGGTCTCCAGCAGACCCCAGGCTGTTATGCCAACATATCAGTGCCCCGCGGTCATGTGACAACGGCGTCATCGGGCGCAGCTAGTGGCACGGTTTAACATGCAGGTGTATTGCGATTGGGCAAGGTTAGCTTTCTGAGCTCTACTACGTTACATCTAAAAACTCAGCACCAGTAATTGAAGAGATACATCACTGGAATCAGGGTCTCTTCCTACATTCTGCTACTCAGATGAGGTAGCAAAAACCTGGCGACACATTCCCTTTCATAAATTTAGCACATCTTCTCAGGCATGTGGCTTCATGTGACTCGCCAGAAACGTTACTCAGTCAGGGACAGACATACCCCACTAAAGTAGCATAACCATATGATAGAGTAGGTGGATAGGCACTGACACCGGCATCCCGCCCATGCTCTACTCACTATATGGAGCCGGTCAGGACTGGTTCACATTGCGTTGAACCCTACGTTACACTGCGGCATAACGCGGTGTAACGTAGTCTGTTAACGCCGCCATTGACTCCAATGTCGGACGCATCACTAGCGCACGCCCACAATGGGCATGCGCTAGCCATGTGCCGTCATTGAGTGACGGACCCCGAGACGCGGGCTGCAGCGTTTCCGGGTCCGTCACTGCTAGCACAGATAGAGCGCTGCCATACCAGCACTTGCGTTTACAGCAGCCCGTTACCGTATGTGTTGAACGGGCTGCTGTAAACGCAATGTGAAACCAGAAAACTAAGTCATGTTGAGCAATACTTTTGCTATTATTTTATGCTATACTACAGAAAACTGGCGTAAACACTAATGAATGGATCCTAAAGTTAAAGAACTATAAAACCAGATGAGAGACAGTAATAGACTAATCCTGCTGCTTGGAAGGGGTTGGGACTGAGATGACAACATGGACGAGAAGGCAAGTTAATTTCTTTAAAGGGAATCTGTCACCCATGGGACATATATGACCTATTAATATGGGCATACAGGTAATAGAAATGGTACACTAGTCCTACCTGTATGCCTCATATTTATGGTCTTGTTGCTGAGAAAGGTTATAGAAATCCCTGCTCCCTGTCTTTATTGTAATACAACTCCCCTCCCATCAGCGGCAGTTACGGCCCGGAATCCTGCACTCCCTCAGAAATACATACCTCATCCTCCTTTCTATGGGCACTGCACTCAGGGATCTTCTGCGCAGGCGACTTCCGCTCCAGTGACCTCGGGTGAGCAGAAATAAGGTGCTCTCCCTACATAGTCATCGCCATGTACACATGGTTCCTAGCGATACCTGTGCAGGGAGGAAGTGGGGAGAACATCTTATCGGCAAGCACACAGGAGGTCACAGTGACTCGCCGGTGCCTGCGCAGAAGATCCCTGAATGCAGCCCCACAGAAAGGAGGATGAGGTATGTATTTCTGAGGCAGTGCTGGGCTCCCATCAGCAGCTGCCTGCTGTCGCTATCACTTGAATGTAACTTAACATTCTCCCCTGCTCATGCTGATCGCCGGCAGAGCAGCCGCGAATGATGAGAGAAGTGATCAGCACCCAGCAGCGGGGATCAGCGCTAACTGTATCCGTGTGTGTCATCCATATGCATGTGTGCAGGACGTTTTGCGGCTATGCTGTTAATAAACAGTTAGCGTGTATCTGGTACGTGTGAAAACTGTCACCACAATGTACCGGACACACGGACGTCTGAAAGAGGTCGAAGATTGACAAACCCTGACCGGTGAGACAGCACATACCAAGAAATCATTATATTTTCCACAGAAAAGTTTTTGCATGGTTTCAGAACTTTGCACATAACGGACTTCAATAATTAACATAAAAACGTATAACCGAAAATGCATCAGAAATGAAGCTTAATGAGCTCATCACCAAAGTGTTCTGAAAGTTTAAACACCGGTTTCCAGCTGAAAGGATGGACACAGGAAACCGATGAAATAATATTCATGTAAGTGGTGAACCATAGCATTTAGCAGGAGGACTGGGGCGGCAGGCGCTGCTGGCTGGAGTGTGTAAATGCATTGCTCAGTCTACTGTTCTCGGTTCTGCCTGATTAATTTTTAATCAAAATAGGAAATTAGTTTATGCTATCTATATAGTAATGATACAAAACAGACAGGATGTAATATTGTTCTTCTGAGCAGATTACATTACGATAACTGATTTATATTAATTAGCATTAGAAAGTTCTATACAGAAAAGTCTACAAATTGAATTTGGAGCTCCTTGTAAGACAGCTGGCCGGGACAAGACAGAAAGTCCTGGCTATAATGAAGACATTTCAGCCTTTTCACCCGCTGACCGGTAATTTCTCAATATAAATCTATCATTAATTCGCTAAGTAACCACAGTCATGCAACGAGCTGCTCAGTCACGCTTCCTTACATTGCTACATGCAGACCCCATCCCACATACAGCCATGGATCTAGGACATAAGCGCCATGTGTACATACGGTAGTATATACGACCCACAGGAGGCAAGAAAGGGAGCGACACATGCAGGAGACAGAATCCAGATTGCTTTACTGTGAAAACGGAGCAGTCATTTCTGCCCATGCTAGGACACTGCCCGTTTTGCTGATTCACTAGAGAAATGCTCAATTATTTGCACATTTCCTCTTTTAGGGTAAGAGACCATTTAGACAGTCGTTTAATGGCCTGTTCAGTGTGGATATAATGTCATGTTATCGACGGCACATAATCCAATTACTCAGGACGATGTGCTGCCGAGAACGATGACTTTTAAGCATGCTTAGAAAATCATCTCACCTGACGAGCAGGCATTTTTGCAATGAAAAGAGTAACATAGTAACATAGTTAGTAAGGCCGAAAAAAGACATTTGTCCATCCAGTTCAGCCTATATTCCTATATTCCATCATAATAAATCCCCAGATCTACATCCTTCTATAGAACCTAATAATTGTATGATACAATATTGTTCTGCTCCAGGAAGACATCCAGGCCTCTCTTGAACTCCTCGACTGAGTTCGCCATCACCACCTCCTCAGGCAAGCAATTCCAGATTCTCACTGCCCTAACAGTAAAGAATCCTCTTCTATGTTGGTGGAAAAACCTTCTTTCCTCCAGACGCAAAGAATGCCCCATTGTGCCCGTCACCTTCCTTGGTATAAATAGATCCTCAGCGAGATATTTGTATTGTCCCCTTATATACTTATACATGGTTATTAGATCGCCCCTCAGTCGTCTTTTTTCTAGACTAAATAATCCTAATTTCGCTAATCTATCTGGGTATTGTAGTTCTCCCATCCCCTTTATTAACTTTGTTGCCCTCCTTTGTACTCTCTCTAGTTCCATTATATCCTTCCTGAGCACCGGTGCCCAAAACTGGACACAGTACTCCATGTGCGGTCTAACTAGGGATTTGTACAGAGGCAGTATAATGCTCTCATCATGTGTATCCAGACCTCTTTTAATGCACCCCATGATCCTGTTTGCCTTGGCAGCTGCTGCCTGGCACTGGCTGCTCCAGATAAGTTTATCATTAACTAGGATCCCCAAGTCCTTCTCCCTGTCAGATTTACCCAGTGGTTTCCCGTTCAGTGTGTAATGGTGATATTGATTCCTTCTTCCCATGTGTATAACCTTACATTTATCATTATTAAACCTCATCTGCCACCTTTCAGCCCAAGTTTCCAACTTATCCAGATCCATCTGTAGCAGAATACTATCTTCTCTTGTATTAACTGCTTTACATAGTTTTGTATCATCTGCAAATATCAATATTTTACTGTGTAAACCTTCTACCAGATCATTAATGAATATGTTGAAGAGAACAGGTCCCAATACCGACCCCTGCGGTACCCCACTGGTCACAGCGACCCAGTTAGAGAAATGTGTAACGATGTACGCAGACGTAAATGCCACTGTGGATATTGTCGTGGGAGGTCTATAGTTATGTCTCATGCAGGGCTGTGGAGTTGGAGTCATAGCCCATTTTGGTGAAGCCAGAGTCAGTGTCATGGAATTTAAGGAGTCGGAGGTTTAGCTTACCGACTCCACAGCCCTATCAGGGTTGTTGAGTCGGAGTTGTGAAGTCGAAGTCGGAGCCCATTTTGGTGAAGTCGGAGTCATGGAAATTGAGGAGTAGGAATCGGAGGTTTGGCTTACTGACTCTACAGCCCTGCTCATGAGAACCTAGTCTTATATGGTAAAGACTCCATGAAAAAGTTGAGGTACCTAATCAAGTAGTGGATTCCTGCATCAAAACCCACATGTATTGCATGTTGTTGGAATATTAAACCCTATGCATTAAGGGTGAAGTCTGCATAAAGGAAATTGCACGCTGCGGATTTTAAAATGCACTCCACGGATACATTTCTGTGCAGAAATATCAGCAACACGTAGATAAGACTGTGAAAATCTCATTAATTTAGGTACTCCATACAAAAAAATCCACACCGTGTGCATTTACCTTTAAATGCTGTTTTGTATGTATTACCTCCGGGCTCCTCTGTGACATAACCATCATAACTTGTCACAAGGTCAGAAAGGGACTAAGGGGCCAGCTTTTGGAAATTCTCTCACTTTCAGACTCATCCAGTGACCATAGAATTATCGACAAGGGGATTGATGATGCCAACTCTATTCATTTCAAGATACATTTTCAGGGGTCACTATAAGGCGCGCCAGCATTTTAATTAATGGTAAGAATTCTTGTATTCCCAATAAAGAAAAGGGCTGGAGCGCCTTATCTTGGCTGCTATCTATAAAAAATAAAAATATATCAATTTTCAGGGACGTATGGCACTCTCACTAAGCACATCAATAAATAGGGCTCTTCCATTTGAAAAGCTATAAAAGTTACAAGCCAAATGGGGACAATAGAAAATACATGTGTTTCAGCTTAAGAAGACCTACAAATTTGTAGAGGAAAACATACATATTATTCTCAGACAATACAACAATATATGTGGGGGTCGAAAATCCATACATAGGATAAAGTAATGGAGCAGAGAGCTCTTAATAGTTAAACCCTCCCCCCCAAACACTGTTAAAAAGGTGGAAACAATGAGTGAATGGCACAACAGGGGGCCACAGAATGACATTTTCTGAAATGTCTTACCTTTTACTTGATAATTTCTTCCAGCCATGAGCTACAAGGATGCAGAATCCCATGCTAGGTACATATAATACTCTCTCTGCGACCACAAATCCAACAGGGAAGAAAAGGTTGGAGGCAGGAATAAAAGGCAGAACCATTAGGCACAGGCCCTGAGAGAAATGGAGAAGGACATGAAATGGTGGAGTCTCGCTTACAGAAAATGATAAAACCAGACCTAACAAATTACAGGAACAGGCAACACCCGCAAAAGTAACCTCATGGAAAGCCATTTCCCCACACTGGATTTTGACACCTCTGGACTGACATAAAAAGGACAATAAAAGGTGCTTAATGAGGAGGAAAACAAATATGGGAAATAGCGAGAAAGCTGCACCCACTCAGAACATACCGTATCACTCTGGAACATTTTCCTAGGTATTGCCACTCTACATAATGGGGGTTTACAATACAACTATTAATAGGTTCAGCACAGATTATGGCAGAAATCAACCTGCTTAAAGAGAATCTGTTAGCAGGTTTTAGCTACCTCATCTGAGAGCAGCCTGGTGTAGGCAAAGAGAAGCTGAATCCAACGATGTATCACTTAGTTTACTGGGTGCAGCCGTTCCGACACAATCAGAGCTTTTAGATTTAGCAATAGAGCAGAGCTGAGGAAGCTAGCCCCGCCCACACCAGGCTCTGTATATACAGTGTCCATAGACAGTGAAGCAGCCATCACAGGAAGTGGCGTGTCACACTAACATGTCCGAACTGCTGTGTCCCAGCAATGATAAGCTCTTGGTTCTAAAACAATCATTGCAAGCAAATAAACCACAGAGCTTGATAACAGAGGTATCACTGAAATCTGTGTTTTAACCTTTACAGCAGGCGGTCTGCAGATTACATAGCAAAGAACTGCTCACAGATTCCCTTTAAAAATAGCGATGTACGAACAAATTTTATTAAAAAGGGATCCCACTAATGGACAACCTCTCATGCAACAATTCAATGCCTCATATAAAATAAATACAATGTACACCCACCTCCCGCAGCAACATTATTCTAGCGATGTCAGCGCTGTTCCCAGTGGGTGTCGTGACATTGTTGTTTCATGTGACCGATGCAGCCTTTACTATTTTATCAGAGCAGACGTCCACTGACAGAATGTTGATGAACTGCCGCCGATCAGTGAGCACATGACAACAATAGTAGCATAAAACCTCTTTTAGGTATTAACACCTTAAGGTCCTGTTCTATTATACCCTTACAGAGGTATACTACTTCAAGAAAAAAATACTGCACAAACTTTTATACACCTAAAATAACAAAAAGTAGGTATTCCCTCTCCTTGAGTCCAGGGCACGCTCTCCACTACACATCACTGATGCAGCCAAGCACTGAACTCAGTGACTCTGCTCATGTATATTGGACAAGCTGCTGAGCTGAGTGATTGGCTGCAGCGGTGATGTCTGGTGGAAATGGACTAAGTTATAATTTTTTTTCTTATGAGCCAAACACTAACAGGCAGGTGGTTGCCAACAGGTTAGCAACTAACTGCTTGTTCAATCCGGCACCGACTCCGAGCTATCACTAACTGACCTTACCTTCGATTTAACTGCTCCACGTCGACAGAGCCGTTGTTCTTCCTGGCTGCTCTGTTGACGGGTGGTGACTGCCAACATCATACTGATTGGCAGCTGGTTTCCACTAGTTTTGACAAAAGCTGTCACACCCTGTCAGAGGTTGTTGCTCTGTTGATGCGACGTCGGTGGAAGCAGCATGATCGTCTGCAAGAGCGGTCAGTGACCATTCTGTGCCGGCAGAGATCTGTCCTAGGAAGAATAGGCAGGTACAGTCCTGCTCATCGTTTTTGGCACCCATAAGTACATAATGTTTCATATCTCCTCAAAAAAATCAACCATGTGAAACATTTTTTTTTTTGGTATAGAGAACTCGTGTTAAATACAAAACAGCAAATGATAAACAATAATTTAAAACAAAAACAATGGGAGGGAAAGATCAAAAAACCTAAAGCTTGCTGTCACCCTGGTATTGGCACCCTTTACATTAACCCCTTAAGCCCAGAGGGTGGTTTGCACGTTAATGACCGGGCCAATTTTTACAATTCTGACCACTGTCTCTTTATGAGGTTATAACTCTGGAACGCTTAAACGGATCTTGGCGATTCTGACATTGTTTTCTCGTGACATATTGTACTTCATGATAGTGGTAAAATTTATTCGATATAACTTGCGTTCATTTGTGAAAAAAATGGAAATTTGGCGAAAATTTTGCAATTTTCCAATGTTGAATTTTTATGCCCTTAAATCACAGAGATATGTCACACAAAATACTTAATAAGTAACATTTCCCACATGTCTACTTTACATCAGCACAATTTTGGAACCAAATTTTTTTTTTGTTAGGGAGTTATAAGGGTTAAAAGTTGACCAGCAATTTCTCATTTTTACAACACCATTTTTTTTTAGGGACCACATCTCATTTTAAGTCATGATAGAAAATACCCAAGTGTGACACCATTCTAAAAACTGCACCCCTCAAGGTGCTGAAAACCACATTCAAGAAGTTTATTAACCCTTCAGGTGTTTCACAGGAATTTTTGGAATGTTTAAATAAAAATCAACATTTAACTTTTTTTCACACAAAATTTATTTCAGCTCCAATTTGTTTTATTTTACCAAGGGTAACAGGAGAAAATGGACCCCAAAAGTTGTTGTGACACCATTTTGGAAAGTAGACCCCCTAAGGAACTTATCTAGATGTGTTTTGTGAGCTTTGAACCCCCAAGTGTTTCACTACAGTTTATAACGCAGAGCCGTGAAAATAACAATTCTTTTTTATTTTTCACAAAAATGATTTATTAGCCCCCAGTTTTGTATTTTCCCAAGGGTAACAGGAGAAATTGGACCCCAAAAGTTGTTGTCCAATTTGTCCTGAGTACGCTGATACCCCGTATGTGGGGGGGAACCACTGTTTGGGCGCATGGCACAGCTCGGAAGGGAAGGAGCGCCATTTGGAATGCAGACTTAGATGGATTGGTGTGCAGGCGTCACGTTGCATTTGCAGAGCCCCTGATGTACCCAAACAGTACAAACCCCCCACAAGTGGCCCCATATTGGAACTTATCTAGATATGTTGTGAGAACTTTGAACCCCCAAGTGTTTCACTACAGTTTACAACGCAGAGCCGTGAAAATAAAAAATCTTTTTTTTCCCACAAAAATGATTTTTAGCCCCCCAAATTTTTATTTTTCCAAGGATAACAAGAGAACTTGGACCCCAAAAGTTGTTGTCCAATTTGTCCTGAGTACGCTGATACCCCATATGTTGGGGTAAACCCCTGTTTGGGCGCACGGGAGAGCTCGGAAGGAGGACTGTTTTACTTTTTCAACGCAGAATTGGCTGGAATTGAGATCGGACGCCATGTCGCGTTTGGAGAGCCCCTGATGTGCCTGAACAGTGGAAACTCCCCAATTCTACCTGAAACCCTAATCCAAACACACCCCAACCCTAATCCCAACGGTAACCATAACCACACCCCTAACCCTGACACACCCCTAACCCTAATCCCAACCGTAAATGTAATCCAAACCCTAACCCTAACTTTAGCCCCAACCCTAACCCTAACTTTAGCCCCAACCCTAACCCTAACTTTAGCTCCAACCCTAGCCCCAACCCTAACCCTAACCCTAACGGGAAAATGGAAATAAATACATTTTTTTTATTTTATTATTTTTCCCTAACTAAGGGGGTGATGATTTACTTTTATAGCGTTTTTTTTATAGCGGATGTTTATGATTGGCAGCTTTCACATACTAAAAGACGCTTTTTATAGCAAAAAAGTTTTTGTGTCTCCACATTTTGAGACCTATAATTTTTCCATATTTTGGTCCACAGAGTCATGTGAGGTCTTGTTTTTTGCGGGACAAGTTGACGTTTTTATTGTTAACATTTTCGGGCACATTTTTTGATCGCTTTTTATTCTGATTTTTGTGAGGCAGAATGACCAAAAACCAGCTATTCATGAATTTCTTTTGGGGGTGGCGTTTATACCATTCCACGTTTGGTAAAATTGATAAAGCAGTTTTATTCGTCGGGTCAGTACGATTACAGCGATATCTCATTTATATTTTTTTTATGTTTTGGCGCTTTTTATACGATAAAAGTTATTTTATAGAAAAAATAATTATTTTGGCATCGCTTTATTCTGAGGACTAACTTTTTTATTTTTTTCCTTATGATGTTGTATGGCGGCTTGTTTTTTGCGGGACAAGATGACGTTTTCAGCGGTACCATGGTTATTTATATCCATCTTTTTGATCGCGTGTTATTCCACTTTTTGTTGAGCGGTATGATAATAAAGCGTTGTTTTTTGGCTCTTTTTTTTTTTTTCTTACGGTGTTCACTGAAGGGGTTAACTAGTGGGACAGTTTTATAGGTTGGGTCGTTATGGACGCGGCGATACTAAATATGTGTACTTTTATTGTTTTTTTTTTTATTTAGATAAAGAAATGTATTTGTGGGAATAATATATATATTTTTTTTCTTTATTTAGGAATTTTTTTTTTTTTTTTTACACGTGTGGAATTTTTTTTTTTTTACTTTTTTACTTTGTCCCAGGGGGGGACATCACAGATCGCTGATCTGACAGTTTGCACAGCACTCTGTCAGATCAGCGATCTGACTGACAGCGCTGCAGGCTTACCAGCGCCTGCACTGGACCCGGAAGAAATCCCTGCAGGACGCAGGCGCGAGCTCTAGGCTTGCTATGTGGATGACGCATCACATCAATCAAAGCAGGAGGACGTGATTAGGAGCAGAGAGGAGGGACGTACGCCACAGCAAAGACGCCCATCGGACCGGACCACTCTTATTTACATACAGCGCGGGAACATATCAAATGGTATTTTTGGGGGCATACACGGGGAGTCAGGAGCTGGCAGACATGTTTGTGGAATGCACCACAGGAGCAGTTAAAGGTAATGGCATTTGTTCATAGGCTCAAAAACTCGTGACAGGTTCCCTTAAATTAGACGGCTGGGGGTTGGTATTCTCAGGCTGGTAAGGGGCCATGGATATTGGCCACCTCCGGCCTAAAAATAGCAGCCCGCAGCTGCCCAGAAAAGTTGCATCTATTAGATGAGCCAATTCTGGCTCTTTTAGGCTATGTGCACACGTTGCGGATTTTGGTGCGTTTCTGGAAGCGAGGAATTGCATTATATCTGCAGGGTAGTGCACAAGCAATGTTAGTCAATGGGAAATTGAGAATTGTTGTCCACATGCTGCGAAAAAATCAGCGCGGATTTGCAGCGTTTTATTTTCCACAGCATGTCAATTCTTTTTGAAGATCTGCAGCGTTTCTGCACCCACTGACTACCACTGAGTCAGGCAAATCCGCAGGTTTAAAAAGATCTGCGGTTTGGCTGCGGAGTTGCGTGCGAGAAACGCTGCAGATCGGGAGGAGGAAGAGTGTGTGGGCGGAGACTGTGTGTGTGGGTGGAGACTTGTGTGTGCGGAAAAGATGTGCGTGGCGGTGTGGGGGTCTGTATGTAGGCAGGCATCGTCCAATGGGACTACTAGTCCCATCTGGCTATGCCTGCTACAGTGACAGCTACCAGATGATGGGACAGTAGTCCCATCATCCGGCTACTGTGTTCAAGTGTAAAAAAACAAAACAAAACACATATACAGTAAATAATCACCTAGTCCCGGACGCGCTAGATCACCTGTAAAAAAAATAAAATAAACCAACAGTATACTCCCTGTTGCGCCATAATCAATTTAATAACGAGTGTCCCACGATGATCTCCCGTGGAGAGCGGTCACATCGATAGACGGGCTCCGGTGAAACAATGACAGGAGATAATCCTCCGCACTGTATCCATCCACCGCCGTGAGTTCAGCAGAGTTCATAATGTCACTTGTGGCACTGCTGCGTGGGAAAATTCTCACGCATCATAAAGTGAGAGCATGAATTCATTGAATCATTGCCTCCTGTCAGTGTCACTGGAGGCCCTGTAGAGCGTTCACATCTCATGAAATGACAGCTCTATAGGGGAGATCGTCGTGGAACACTTGTTATTAAATGGACCACATCAGACAAGGAAATATGTGGTGGTTTATTATTATTATTTATTTTTTGCAGGAGATCGAGGGCATCGCAGGAATTAGGCCTAACAAAGATGGCAAACTGTGTAGTGTTTTATTTAATTAAAATACTTTATTATGGCTGTGTGTGTTATATAACATCTATAGGATTAGTAATGGATAGGTGTCTTATTGACGCCTCTCCATTACTAAGCCAGCTTGATGTCACCTTACAATTCAAAGGTGACATCAACCCCACAAATATTACCCCATATGCCACCGCTACAGGGCAGTGGGAAGAGAGAGGCTAAGGGCCGGAAATGGCGCATCTTAGAGATGGGCCATTTCTGGGGTGGCTGTGTGCTGGTGTTTGTAGCCGGGGGGCCCAATAACCATGATCCCTTCCTAGTCTATAATTATCAGCCCGCAGCTGTCTGCATAGCCTTTTCTGGCTATTAATTATAGGGGACCCCATGTCGTTTTTTTGGGGGGTCCCCCAATTTTAAAAGCCAGTAAAGGCTAAATATACAGCTGCAGGCTGATATTCATAGCCTGGAAGATCCATGGATATTAACCCCTTCTCAGGCTATAAACATCGACCCCAGTCGCTGGCTTTCCTTTTCTGGGGCAGAAAATTGCACAGGAGACCACGCCATTTTCTTTTTTAAATTAAACAGATATTGCATTTAAGGCTGGGGTCACACTTGCGACAAACTCGCACGAGTCTCACACCTCAATATCCGGCAGTGCCACCGGCACTCGAGACCTGAGTGCGCGGCTGCATGTTTTTCTATGCATCTGAAAGTTCCGGTCCCTAGTGGCGGCGGCAGTGCCAGGAACTGAGGCGAAAGACTGGTGCAAGTTTCTCGCAAGTGTGACACTGGCCTAACGCAGATTTTGTGTGTGCGTGTATGTCTTTATTTAACTCTCTATGTACCATTTTATTATGTTTATTACTAAACATCGGGCTTGGTATTATCTATCTATAGATATATCTATCAATATATCTATAAATAGATGGATAGGTATATCTATAGATAGATATATCTATATGTAGATAGCTAGTTCTATAGATAGATCGCTCTATAGAACTAGCTACCTATTGATATATCTATCTGTGTGTGTAAACATTATTCTTAAATGGAGTATGTAAATGAAGGGGTTGGACAAGAAATGACATTACAATTCTTTCGTTTTGTTAAATAAAAGATCTTTATTTAGGTTACAAAAACGCATACAAATACGCATGACAATCCGCATCAAAAACGCGTGGATTTTTACCTGCATTTTCTGCCAAGAGATGCAGAATCTGCGCAGAAAATTCCACAGGCAAATCTGCAACCTGTGCACATACCCTTACCGGTTCTTCCCACTTTCCCTGTAGCGGTTGCCAAGTGGGGTTAATATTTGTATTGTCGGGTGACATCAAGCCCCCAGATTAGTAATAGAGAGGAGTCTATAAGACACCTTTCCATAAGTAATCTTATAGTTGTATGGTAAGCAAAGACACAGTCAGAATAAAGTCCTTTATTTGAAATCAGACAAAAGGTGTTTTTACTTTTTTTTTTTTAAAAACTAACAAAGCACAGTTATACTCACCTAACGCCAATTCCATTGAATCTCTGGTCTCCTGTAATAAAACAAATTAAAAAACAACCATATTCCCCTCAACTGTCCGTCGTTCTGGCTCATGTCATAATCCATGTCTGAAGGAGAAACAGTTTTCAACCTTGACGGTATCAAGATGCGATCGTCCAAGCTGAAAACCAATGGGAAATGAGTGCAGCCTCAGTGACTAGCGGTGACGTCAGTGAGATCACCGATAGCTTAGTGAGAAAAAGTCTAACGGTGCAAAGGCCAGTTTACCACAGTTCAAACTCACCGCAGTGAAATTCTCCCGGTGAACGGCGGTGAACTTGTCTCTGCACCATGAGACTTTTTCTCACTGTGCCATTGGTGCTCTTACCGAGGTCAACACAGATCATTGGCCCAACTGGGAATGCAGCCTCAGTGACTGCCAGTAACCTCGATGACATTACCGCTAGTAACTGATGCTGTGCTTGCAGGAGCTCATTCAACAGTGGCTCTCCGCCTGGACGCATCTAGGCAGCATTCAGGTTGAAAACTGTTTATCCCCAGACATGGATTACGGTGTGGGACAGAACGACAGACAGGTATGTGTATGTTTTTTTATTTTAGTTTTATTACAGAAGATGAGGGCTTCGGTGGATTGGGCGTTAGGCGAGAATATCTGTGTTTGTTATTTTTAAATAAAAATGACAAAGTGTGTTTTGCTTTATTTCAAATAAAGGACTTTATACTTGCTGTGTCTTTATTTACAATACAGCTATAGGATTACTAATGGATAGGTGTCTTATAGACGCCTCTCCATCACTAATCCGTGGGCTTAATGTCACCGGACATACAAAGGTGACATCAACACCACAAATATGATCTCCACTTGCCACCGCTATAGGGCAAGTGGAAAGAGCCAGGCAAAGCGCCAGAACTGGCGCATCTAATAGATGTGCCTTTTCTGGGTGGCTGCAGGCTGCTATTTTTAAGCTGGGGGGGCCACCTGAGAATACCAGTCCCCAGCTGTCTGCTTCAGCAAGGCTGGTTGTCAAAAATGGGGGGGGGGGGGGGGGAAAGAGAACCCCGTGACGAAGTTTTTTTTTACAATATTTATTTAAATAATTTAAGAAATCGGAGTAGGGACCCCTCTACTCTTGATAACCCGCCTTGCTGAAGCTGACCGCTGAGGGTTGCAGCCCTCAGCTGTGAGTTTTGCCTGGTTGGTTATCAAAAATACAGGGGAACCCACGTCAGATTTTTTAAAATTATTTATTTATAGTGCCAGCTGATTAATACTCTCATCAGCAGCTCCTGCTTTTGCTGTGATTAGCAGCAGCAGGCATTGGCTAATGGGACCAAGAGGTAAACTTTATACCTCCGACCACATCTGCGCGTTCACTCTGTCTTTTGACAACGTGAGTGCGCAGCTGTTATTGGAGGTATAAAGTTTACATCCGCTCACTAGGAGGGAACTGTGGCTGTCTGACCGGCGGTGATTATTTTACCGCCGATCAAAAGCGGTATTTTCCATGCTATCATGAAGTGAATGGGGAACCGGGTTTGGGTACTGTTCTGGTACCCGAACTTTTTGCAACTGTTTGGCCGAACCCAAACATCGAGTTGTCCGCCAATCTCTATTTATAGGCGAAGGCCAAGAAAGAAACCTTTGCCAAGAAAAGAAATAAAAAGCAACAACTGAACTTAGCCAAAGAGTACCTTGACAAACCACAATCGTTGTCAGAAAATGTTCTGTGGACAGATGAAACAAAAATAAGAGTATTTTGGCAATGCAAAGGACGGCGCAATGAACCTTATAAGGAAAAGAACACCCTACCAAAAGTTAAGCATGGTGGAGGATCCATAATGCTGTGGGATTGCTATGCTGTGTATGGTACTGGAGGCCTTGACTGTATCAAAGGAATCATGAAATCAGAGAATTAAGAGATTTTAGAGCGAAATGTCCAACTCAGTGTAAGAAAACTTGGTTTGAGTTGAAGATCATGGGTTCTCCAGCAAGAAAATGACCCAAAACACACATGGACTGTTTTAAAATGGCCAGCAATGAGTGCTAATCTCAATCTCATTGAAAATCTTTGTGGTGAGCTGGAATCTGCCATTGGGAAAAAGAACCCTGCAAACATTCAAAAGCTTGAACAAACTGCAAAGGAAGAGTGGGAAAAAATAGCTGAGAAGTGAAAGAAGCTTATACATGGCTACAAGAAATGTTTGGAGGCTGTCATCAATGACAAAGATGTGCAACCAAGTATTAATTAGGGGCGCCTTTATTGCTGCACATGCTGTTTTTTCTGTTTCTTCTTTGAAATTGCAACATGTAAGTTGTAAAAGATTATTTTATTATTATTACTTTGGACCACTATTTTAAAAATCCTGAGGATGTAACTGATACATTTCCATTTATTTCTGAAGATATTGTAAAGTCTATGAAAAAAATGAAGGGGTGCCAATAATGGTGAGCAGTACTGTAGTTTACAGCTACCTGCTTGTTTTTTTAACTGTGGTAATAAAAACAAATATAGACTTGTACAACCTCTAAGTTTTTATAAAGTAGGGGAAAAAACAAACACACCCACACACAAACCGTGATCCAGCCATTGTTTTTCAGCTTTACATGTGGCGCTAACTTTACTCTGTGGTTCAGTACAGTTTATATCGCTGTGTAGAGCATATTTTTTACACGACAAGCTGCAGTTTTAGATACTTTGTCCCCCTTTTATGAGAGACAAAATGAATTAAAAAAATAAATAAATCAGAATTGCTTTTTTTCAGAAGTTAAAGCTTAATTTTTAGTTGAAAAGCGATAACTTTCTTACAAATATGTGTGGGAGGTCATCTATTGCCAAATGTTATTGGTGGCATTTTAGGATACATATACATTTTGGAGGCTGTGTTTAAAAAAATAAAATAAAATCAGGAACGCGTTATTGGACTGAATTTAATTTGGTTGTGAGTGGATTATTGCTTTTTTATTAAAAACACACACTTACAATTAAAGGAGTAATCTGGCTCTGCAGGAACATATACTCTAAACCTGTGGCTCGCAAGCTCATGGTGTGTGGCTCGCGGCTGTCTGCCAGTTTTATGAAAAAGTGCTACGATTAGCAATCAGCTATGAATTTTATCCACATTCATCATTTCAAAAAAGAAAAAGAAAATACATATAAAACTTACCATTAGCACAGTTTTGGATGAATCACCTGAATATCGTACGCTATAGATCACCAAATTTCCGAGAAAACAAAAAAATAACAGTGTAGCCAAATTCCTGGCATCGATGAAACTCTCAATTAGAGGAATAGTTCCCATGGTCCAGTCGCAGCAGAGCTCAGAAGGATTTAGCAGGAGCCAGGCATTGACGGGCAGGAGGTAATTGAAAGTCAGCTGTCTCGCAGGTGTCGCGCTGACGGCGGCGGGGTTGTCAAACCTAGCAAAGAGGAAATGCATTACGTCCAGACTGTTCAGCAGCTGGGCAACAGAAATGGACGTGAACACAAAAACTTGTAGTTTTAGCAGTCATGGAGACAGAACAGATGTACATGGATGTCACCTGCCGGGTGTGGATGTATGCACTGGCCTCAGTAGTGTAGCCTGCACCATACCCGACAGGCGCCAGCTGTGTTACACAGCTGACATCAGCCTCTAATATCAAAGCTCCATTTGCTGCTGTTAACCACTTCACCTTCAGTTAGTGGCGCCAAAATGCTTACACTATTAGTCGCATGCACCTCGCTGTGGCACGTGTAGTCAACACTGTGTCTCATCATCATGCACTAAAGGTTCAAAGGGATGGTCTCCTTTTAGAAAACCCCTGGAGAGCTATAAAACAATAAAATGAGCTTTACTCACCTACCCTGGGTCCAACACAGTCTTCGTCAATGCTTCCAGTTTCTGATAGCACCTGCAGTACTGATATCAAGTCAACAACGCGGCAGCCAATTACTGAGCTCAGCAGCTATGGTGGCAAAGACTGACTACCCGCTCAGATCCACTGAGCTCAGCGATTGGCTGCTGTGCTGTTCACGTGACATGGGCTATGCAGCTGTGATCAGGCACTGAGTGCAGTAGTGGAGGCACAGCGGTCGATTTAGTGACTGAGTATTGCACAGTTGTTCAGGGATTTTCGGAAAGTGTACAACTCCTTTTAAACACAGCTGTCAAACTCTGATGGTGGCAATTATAAAGAATGTCATTTACCTGCAGATAAATAGTGTTACCATGCTGCGAGGCTGGCTTACTGATAGTGTGGCTACCAGAAGAAACCTAACCGCATAGTAAGCAGAGCTGTGAAAGCCCCCAGTACGGAGAGGACTGTGGTAGCCATACTTTCAGGAAGGATGCCAGGCAGCGTGGTAACGATAATTACCACTTCTCAACCAACAGAAGGATGAAGCGGGAACAATAACTGTACACTATCCAGTGCAGATCCGCCCTGTTGGAGCATAATGTTAGCGTTCTGATAAATAATTTTATTATTTTTATTACTAATAATTTAGATCACAAAACACTGCCTATACTGGATACAACTGAATGTATATAAAGGGAGTCTGACAGCACAAAATGACTGTTCAAACCAAGCACAGGCAACAATGCGAGTCATGGTGTGGAAGCTCTGTGCATTTTCCCTCCTACTTTTCCATGAAAAATCAAGTAGGTGGGAAGGTGCGCTGAACTGCTCGGTCACGCCAAGGGTGCATTGAGAACCCATGCTTGGTTTGAACAGTCGTTGTGTGCTGACAGACTCCCCTAAACAGAGAACTATATAAAAATGAGCAACCTGTGAATGTAAATGAAATGGTCATCATTCACTGACAAATAAAATAGCATGAAAACGGAGAGAGCTGGAGTATATTAGAAAGTTGCAGGACTGTTCTTTCCTACGTTGATAATTCTTTATAAGGAGAGCCTTCTAACCGAACATTCTCTAAAATATGCTCCAGTGAGAACTTCAGACTTCTTACCTGGTGAAGACAGGAAGCTGCGACTGGATGACCTGTACACGAATGACAACCAGCAGCAAAGTGCTGAACATCAAAACCACAAGTTTTAGCAACGTCTGAAGTAAGGAATATGGTATGCTGCCTTTACCCAACAGTATCTGGACAGCCGTGTCCCATAACAGTGGTAATGTATACTGCAAAGAGAGCATATACACCGTATAAGCACAAACATTCGTGGTTAAACAAAGCACACAATGGATTGAATGGTAACTGCTCATGTCCAATAACACTATTAACCTGTAGATATATGGTTAATCTGCTGAGCTGGCTTTCAGTCATTGCTGGCCAGACTGCTCAGGCTATTTGAGGGAAGACTCTTCAGGATATGCGAGAGTTCCGATCCTTCTCACTACAGACTGGTCAGGCTATGCAAGAGACCCGATTCTTCCTACTACAGACTGGTCAGGCTATGCGAGAGGCCAGTTTCTACTCAATACAGACTGGTCAGGCTATGCGAGAGGCCAGTTTCTACTCAATACAGACTGGTCAGGCTATGAGAGAGACCCCATTCTTCCTACTACAGACTGGTCAGGCTATGCAAGAGACCAGTTTCTACTCACTACAGACTGGTCAGGCTATGAGAGAGACCCCATTCTTCCTACTACAGACTGGTCAGGCTATGCAAGAGACCAGTTTCTACTCACTACAGACTGGTCAGGCTATGCGAGAGACCCCATTCTTCCTAATACAGACTGGTCAGGCTATGCGAGAGACCAGGTTCTACTCAATACAGACTGGTCAGGATATGCGATAGTCCCAATTCTTCCTAATACAGATTGGTCAGGCTATGGGGAAAGTCCCAATTATTCCCTCAACAGACTGAGTCCAGATACTGGGCCTTGCTTTGGGTAATTTCTGTTACAAGTAGTAAGAGCTTGTACAACTACAGGGACCCTCCACCAGTTCCTCCACACAGAACAACAGAACATAAATCAGTATTCATTTTATCTGCACCACCAGAGAAGCATTACACAGAACCCATTGACCTCTACGGGCTGTTTATGTAATATATGGATGTAACGTGACCTCCACAGAGATGCTTTTCGTATCTGAACTTCAGTCTAACATAGGAAGTTCTGCCCTTGGGACAGGCGTTTTTTAAAGGGTTGGTCCCATCTTTATTCAGATGCGCACTGCTCTCCAGCCTCCTGGCTTCTTTATTGACATCAATTAATCATGAGTGAATGCCTCAGTTTTGCCTCAGCAGCACAGGAAGTGCTGTGGAAGTGAAGCTGGCCATGTTCAGGAGCTAACATCAGGCTCCAGCAATCCTGGGCAGCCGTAGCGCAATGTTAAGCCGTCGCTGCAGTCCTCTTGGCGACAAGAGGTAAACAAAATTAAAAAAGCAAATATTTGGGCAGATCTAGGCCAGATTTTAATGAGTACATTGCTTTTTTTTTTTTTTACAGAAACTTTCCAAATTTAACTTATGGAAATAACCTGTCACGGGGATGCCACGACAAAGTGGGGCCAGAAGATTGCGGCGTCTGTTTACATGTACATCTGTGCTGGTTAGAACTGCTTCTCCTTCCTATTAGGAGTTCAGATTTTTCTTGCTCTGTTCTTGCAAGGGTTAATTAGTCCTGCTTGTCTTAGCTGTTCTGAGTTCATCACTTCCCTCTGGTTTAAAAATACTCTCCTCTAAGCTTCATTTGTTGCTAGTGATAGCTTGCAACTACCTGGTTTGGAGCTGGAGGAGTGAGCTGAGAAAGGAGCAGGCGTTTGAAATGGTTTCAGCAAGAGATATATGCGTGTAGTTTGTTTGCGTGTGTGTCTCCCAATTTCTATTCCTGCCTCACCCTCTCCTTCCCCATAGCCCACTCGATTGTTTGGGAATATTTTTGTATGATTGTGGTTTTCTTTTATCCCTGTCCATTTCCCCTCTATACCTTTATGTTGGAGCAGGACTAGCGTTCCTGCTAGACTCACTAATCAGGATGTTAAGACAGGGATAGTGATTGCTGCATGGGGTGAAAGAACTTGTGTAGGGATGCAAGGAAGCTGAGTGTGGCGCAGGGCAAGTTTCAGGGGTGCCCCTTGTATCCTTCCCCTTCTGTCTTACCATGCACAGTCTTGCTTCGGGTAGAAGTGTGACTTAACTCTTTAATCATGTTCAGGTAAGAAGGTTCTTGAAAATAACCAAATCTATGGAAAATATGGAACGCCTAAAGGCATAACTAGAAAATAACTACATGCACGGGGAACAGTTTTGCCCCCTTCTGTGGGTATGCATTTCTTTACTGATCCTGAGTTACAGAATATATTATCGTCCAGACAAACTCTAGACAGCTACAAAACAAGGAACACATGCAATGATTCTAGATTACCCATGTAAACTGTATAATCTGTCTGAAAACTGAACATAGGATTTTAGTTGCATGGGCTTCGTTACACTCGAAATACAGTATTTCTCATTACTGCCCTAATTATGAGAGGGAAGAGGGGTCCAATCTCTGTAAACATCCCCCCCACTGAGAGCTCACTTTATACACACAATCGGATGACATTTCACATTTTTTCGCCCTGTAAAAGTAAATAAATCAAAGCTTCTTACCCCTTGAGCAATGAAGACTTCATAGACACAACAAATCCCAACAACAGTAATCCCTTGCTCTTTGCACAGAGTTGCAACCGCAACAAGGAACACAGCAGCAGCAATTGGAGTCCACACTATGAAAACAGAAGGAACGATAGAGTTTCACTGTCCATGCCAGTGCAAAGAAAGAATATGCTGGGTAAACACAGGCTCGCAAGCAGAATTACTGATACTGGCAGTGACCTTCCTTACAGCAAGAGCGCAATCTGATCTCAAAATGGAACACTCCGAAGGAACATTTAAAGGGGTTTTCCCAGGAACAAAGTTAATTTCAATCAACATTTTAATTAATAGATCTCTGAATAATATAAAGGTTCCACATTGGATGTGATTAAAAAAATGTTCTTGTGCTGAGAGAATATAATTATCAAAGCAGGGTGTGATTAATAATACAATAAAAATTAACTTTTAATAAATATTATTTAAAAATGGTAACCATTAGTAACCAAACAAAAAAGGGACTCACAAGAAAAAACATCCATAGGATTGCCTATATAAAACACAAACCTCCGAGATATAGTGAGTATATAATCAAAAGATCTCCGTCTTCGGGGAACCAGATCTCTCACCACATGAGATCTTTAGGTATACAATACCCTTCAGTCCTATATTCCATATCAGCAATATACCCAAATTGCAGGAATCACGACCGAAATATAAATTGGAACGATCTCACCTCTTTCTTTTTCCTTCAGTATGGATGAGATCACCTGGCATTGGCACTGTATCCGAGGGGGGGGGCAATTTTCGCCACACACTAACCCACGCTGCCAATGAAAAGATCAACCCCAAAATAGACCATGCATTTCCCTACGCGTTTCGTGTGTCAACTCATCAGGGGAAAAGAAGGGATACAAAAAGAAACCTCCCCAACTTTCTAGGAGGATTTAGCTGCGGGGTACAAAGAAGCTAAATCCTCCTAGAAAGTTGGGGAGGTTTCTTTTTGTATCCCTTCTTTTCCCCTGATGAGTTGACACACGAGGTGATCTCATCCATACTGAAGGAAAAAGAAAGAGGTGAGATCGTTCCAATTTATATTTCAGTCGTGATTCCTGCAATTTGGGTATATTGCTGATATGGAATATAGGACTGAAGGGTATTGTATACCTAAAGATCTCATGTGGTGAGAGATCTGGTTCCCCGAAGACGGAGATCTTTTTATTATATACTCTCTATATCTCGGGGGTTTGTGTTTTATATAGGCAATCCTATGGATGTTTTTTCTTGTGAGTCCCTTTTTTGTTTGGTTACTAATGGTTACCATTTTTAAATAATATTTATTAAAAGTTAATTTTTATTTTATTATTAATCACACCCTGCTTTGATAATTATATCCTATTGATTGGTGCTACTGTTATACTTTTCTTGTGCTGAGAGAATATTAAACATGTTTCCCTGTTATGTAATGTGTAATGGCTGTGCAGAAACATGGTCTGATCGTACCACAGCTACCGGGAGGAAGCAAAAGAGTATACAGTAAGGACAATATGAGATCACAGCCGATTTTTCCTTTAGAGATATAATATCGCTTAAAAAAAGGCAGAGAAGTGTTTTATTTCGCGCACACAAAAAATAAAAAAATATGAGATTTTTGTGTACTCACCGTAAAATCTCTGTCTTAGCCTCTAATTGGGGGGACACAGGACCATGGGTGTTATGCTGCTGTCCACTAGGAGGCGACACTATGCATAATCTGAAAAAGATTAACCGTGGCTCCTCCTCTGCAGTATACAACCCTGGACGGCGTCAGCCTTCTCCAATTTTGTGCAAAAGCAGTAGGAGGAAAGTAACATGAATAACATAGACATGCCTATAAGAAGGCCACTATGTACGAGCTCAGAGAACAATATGAGAACTCAACAGTAACAACGGCCCGAAAAGGGCAACAGGGTGGGAGCTGTGTCCCCCAATTAGAGGCTAAGAGAAAGATTTTACAGTGAGTACACAAAAATCTCCTTTACTCTGTCGCCTCATTGGGGGACACAGGACCATGGGACGTCCCAAAGCAGTCCCTGGGTGGGAAGCAATGGACGAATATTGTGCAGACAGGCCCCTATACTTGGGGCACCGCCGCCTGCAGAACACATCTACCCAGGCTCGCTCCGCTGAGGACTGGGTATGAACCCTGTAGTGTTTAGTAAATGAGTGTGGGCTAGACCACGTGGCCACCTTACACACCTGTTGTGCCGAAGCCTGGAGCCGAACGGCCCAGGAGTCCCCTACCGCCCGTGTAGAGTGTGCCGTAATACCGGTTGGAAGAGAATTCTTAAGGCGGTAGGCCTCTTGTATGGTGGATGTGATCTTCCTGGCAAGGGTAGCTTTGGAAGCTGGCAGACCCTTGCGGCCGCCTTCCGGAAGAAGGAAAAGGGATCAAACCTCCAGAAGGCCGCAGTCCTAGACACATATATACGCAATGCCCTGACAAGGTCAAGCGCATGCAGAGCCTTCTCCACTCTATGAACCGGGACCGGACAAAGGGAAGGCAGAGAAATTTCCTCATTGAGGTGGAAGTTGGACACAACCTTCGGAAGGAAGGATGGGACCGTACAGAGAACTACCTTGTCCTGGTGAAAAACCAGGAAGAGCCGTCTGCAGGGGAGTGCTGTCAGTTCAGACACCCTGCGTAGCGAGAAGATTGACACTAGGAAAAAAACACCTTCTGGGAGAGAAGGCGGAGCGGGAACTCAAGGTGTTCGAAGGGTGGTTCCTGCAATGCTGTCAGGACCAGGTTAAGGTCCCACGTTTCTAGTGGTCGTCTGTAGGGGGGAACCAATCGGGAAACCCCCTGAAGAAAAGTCCTTACTCGCGGCTTGGCAGCAATGCGCCTTTGTAAAAAAGCACTGAGAGGGCTGACACCTGGCTCTTAGGTGAGCCCAGGGACAGCCTGGCCTCCAGACCCGATTGGAGAAAAACCAGGTAGTTTGGGGAGGGAAGAAGGGAATTGGGTCTGGCCGCTATATTCGCACCATGTAAAGAGAACTTTCCAGGTACGGTCATAGAACTTGGCAGAGGTTGGCTTCCGTGCCCTGATCATGGTCCTAATGACGTCCGTCGAGAGCCCTGCCTGGGTTAGAACCCAGGTTTCAAGGGCCACGCCGTCAAATTGAGAGCCCCTGAGTTCTGGTGGTAGAGCAGGCCTTGTGATAGAAGATCCGGGTGGTCGGGGAGGCGCCAGGGGGCGTCTGCTGAAAGTTGTACGTCGGCGTACCATGTACGTCTGGGCCAGACCGGTGCGATTAAGATGGTTGGAACTCCATCTTGCTTGATCTTCCTCACCACTCTGGATAACAGGGGGAGAGATGGAAAAATGTACAGAAGCTGGAACTGGGCCAAGTTCTGAACCAGAGCGTCTGCTCCGAGCGACCGCGGATCGTGTGCTCTGGCCATGAAGTTGGAGACCTTGGCATTGAAGTGAGATGCCATTAGGTCAACATCTGGGGTCCCCCAGCGATGGCAGATCTGGCGAAAAATTTCAGCATGGAGAGACCACTCTCCCGAATCTATACCTTGTCGTCTGAGGAAGTCTGCTTCCCAGTTGTCCACACCCGGAATGTGGACCGCCGAGAGAACCGAGCCTGTGTCCTCCACCCAGTGGAGGATGTGTGACACTTCTCGCATCGCCTGGGTACTGTGGGTCCCCCCTTGGTGATTCACATATGCCACAGTTGTGGCATTGTCCGATTGTATTCTGATGTGAGAGGCTGCCAGTAAGTGATGGAAGGCCCTCAATGCCAGGAGGATGGCACGAATTTCCAGGATGTTGATGGGCATGGTCGCTTCCACTGGGGACCACTTGCCCTGTGGTGTAGGTGCACTGCACCCCAACCCGTCAGGCTCGCATTGGTGGTCAGAACCTTCCATTGTCCTGTGAGAAAGGATTTCCCCTTTGCTAGCGAGGTTGGCTTGAGCAACCAGTGCAGGGACCTCCTGGTTGACGACATTAGCTGGAATTCCCTATCAAGAGGAAAATGGATTCCTGTCCCAGGACTTGAGAATGGCTAGTTGGAGAGACCTGAGGTGAAACTGGGCCAAATGGGACCGCTTCTATTGCTGCCCCCAACCTGCCGAGGACTCTCATGGCAAACCGGAGATCGAGGGGGTTTGCGGAGGAGGATGCGAACTCCTAGGCGGAGAGCCAGTGCCTTGTCCCTGGGAAAGAGCATGAGAGAGACCCCTGGAGGTGTTGTATAGCATTCCCAGGAAGGTCAGAGACTGACTCAGGGTTGGTGATGACCTTTGTAGGTTGACTAACCAGCCCGTGCGACTCAGTGTCGGCTGTGATTGAGACGCTGAGCTCGCAATCCTTGAAGGTAGGAGTCTTGATGAGTAGATCGTCCAGGTATGGAACGACTACTATGCCTCTGGAGTGCAGGACGTCCATGGTGGCTGCCATGACCTTGGTAAACACTCTGGGAGCCGTGGCGAGTCCGAACGGGAGAGCCACGAACTGGTAGTGGTCCTGGTCGATTGCGAATCTGACAAAAAACTATGATGAGCAGGTGCAATCGGTATATGCAGGTATGCGTCTTGTATATCTATTAAGGCGAGATATTCTCCCTTCTCCATGGACGCAATGATGGACTGAAGGGACTCCAGCGGAAGTGTCAAACCCGTACGTATTTGTTGAGTTGTTTTAGGTCCAGTATGGGCCGTACTCTGCCTCCTTTCTTGGGGACTACGAATAGATTGGAGTAGAACCCTCGGAAGCACCCGGCCGCAGGAAACGGTACTATGACTCCTGCTTGAAGAAGCAAGGAAACCACTTGGTGGAAGGCACGAGCCTTGGCTGTCGGTTTTGGGGGAACAGAGAGGAAGAATCGGTTCGGTGGGTTGGAAGTTGAACTCTATCTTGTATCCGGAAGACACTAGTTCCCTGACCCACCTGTCTTCTGTAGTAGGCATCCAGACTTGCTGGAAAGAGCAAAGTCACCTACGGGTGGGATGTCTTCCGGGGTCCATGAGTCATGAGGAGGAAAAAAAGTCTGAGGTTTTCCTCCTTTGGGCTATGACTGGCCTGCTTTTAACTGCCAGGTCTTGTCCGACCTTTGCATCGACCGTGAGTTGTCCCTGTGTGGGAAACGGTTACGTGCTGGATGCGAGACGGACGAGCCCGAGGAATTCCGAAAGGATCGGAATCGGGTTTGTTACACTTCTTGTAAGTGCGTATAGGTTTCAGTTGAGGGAGAGAGGTACTCTTACCCCCGGTGGCGTTGGATATCATTGTGTCCAACTCTTCATCGAAAAAGTCACCCACTGAGATACGGGAGGTGCGTGAGGGACTTCTCTGAGGCTGCGTCCGCTTTCCATTTCGCAGCCAGAGGATATGCCGAATCGTGATGGCGTTTGATGCTATCCCCGCTACGCCCCTTGCTGAATCCAGAGCTGCATGAAGCATGTAATCTGCTACAACTGCTATTTGAACCGCTTGGTCAGACAGCTCTGGAGCAGATGCTTGGAGGCCAGCTTGTAAATTTTTGGCCCAAGCCAGGATGGCCTTGGCAGCCCAAACTGAAGCAAACGCGGGAGCCAGGGAGGCCCCTGCCGCCTAGAAAAATTGAGCGAGCCATGCTTTCTACCTGCCGGTCTGCTGCGTCCCTGAGGGTTGAGCTATCTGGCAGTGAAAAGAGGGTCTGTGCTGCTAGTCTAGAGACTGGGGGGGTCCACTTCGGGTGGATCTGTCCATTCCTTGGTGTCCTTCTGTGGGAAAAGGTACTTTGCCTCCAGATATTTGCTATTAGCGAATTTTTTCTCAGGCTGTGAGAGCTGCTTTTTAAAGGATCGCTTTAAACTCTGGGTGGTAAGAGAAAAACCTTAGGTGGCTTCAGAGGTCCTTCAAAGGAAATCTTGTTCGGGGGCCTCTGGTGGCAGACTAGAAATGTCCAGCGCCCGATGGATGGAAGAGATTATGTCCTCGACTAGCGCTGTATTGCTAGGGGGGATTGGGATCAGGGACCCCTCCATTTCCCTGTCTGAGTCGGAGTCACAGATGCCTTCCGAATCCTGTGTATCACTGAGGCGTCCCCTGCTGGGTGAGCTGGGGAGGCCTTCTCTGGTCGGGGATTGCAGAGATCTGCATTGTCTGCCCCTGGAAGGGGACGGTCTAGATGACCTGGAACTACGGTGTATCTCCCTAGAAGGGGATGACTGTGTGCTATGGGATGATGCAGATGGACTTGACCTATGGGTCCGCTTGCGTCCTGACCTGGACGTGGATGTGCCAGGTCATTCTGTTCCTGAGTCAAGCTCTCCCTTTACTGGGTAACGGTCATAGCCGAGGCATGACTCTGCAGAGCCCGAATCGGCTCTGAACCAGACCCCTCGGATTTAAAGGCAGGATATCGGTGGGGCTAAAAGCGGAAAGGGGGGCCCCCGTGAGGCAGTATAGAGCTGGTGCTGCCGCAGAGACAGGGGCGCAGGGAGCCCTGTGTCTGTATGTGCCATGCCTGCCTGTACTCCCCCCTGGCCCCGACAGGAGCCCTCAGCTAGGCTGGGGTCCCTGGATGCAGGCGCAGTGTGCTGGCCCATTGCTGGGAGCTGTAGAATGCTGCCTACAGGCCCTACCTGAGGTGTCTCTCAGCTTAATGCCCCCAGAGGGGGATTAGGGAGGGTGCTGTGTGACCATCAGGGGGCTTTATCCTCGCCTCGACCTCAACTCAGAAACCAAAAGGAATTGGGGAAGGAGGGGGGGTCTCGACTTCGAACCAGCACCCGAGGGACTGGGGAAGGAGCGACATGGGGAATAGCCATCTCTATTTCAACCAGGCACCCCGTAATAGGGGGCCGAGGAAGGAGCCATGCTGGGAGTCTCACAGGAGACCCACTTTTCTTCATCTGTAATCCGTCGGAAAAAAAAAATCTTAGGTGTGCCTCCTATGCGACACTAAGCAAAAACTGGAGGAGGCTGACGCCATCCAGGGGTGTATACTGCAGAGGAGGAGCCACGGTTAATCTTTTTCAGATTATGCATAGTGTCGCCTCCTAGTGGACAGCAGCATAAGGGTATGTGCACACGCTGCGGATCCGCAGCGGTTTCCCATGCATTTACAGTACCATGTTTTGCACTGCGGATTTATCAAAACCGCTGCGGAAAATTCCGCAATGGAATCCGCAGCGTGTGCACATGGCCTTACACCCATGGTCCTGTGTCCCCCAATGAGGAGACAGAGTAAAAAGAAATCAGCTGTGATCCCATGCTGTCCTGTCTGTATACTCTATTGCTTCCTCCCCTGCCCAGGAGCTGTGGTGTGTGCATTAATACACTCCCAGTGACAGTATTTCTGCCATTTCCAGTCTCTTCTTGCACCACATTTGTGACCTGCTGAATCACACAGTGTCTGTTATGTGGCGTGGACGTCACTTTTTATATTTTCTCGATGTACGTTTTTGAGACTCAGAACAAGGCAAGAGAGCCTCAGACTTGCACTGAGAAAGTATCCGTCACTGCACACCGAAAACACTGGGATTCGGCAAGTTAGAAATGCGGTCACATGGTGCTGGAACAAGCTGGAGGAAATGGCTGAAAGATTGCACCCGGTAAGTGTAATACTGCACTCATTACACACGATTGTTAACAACAGAGGGAAATAAGAAAAAAATAAACGTCCAAGTGCTCTTTTTAAGTGTTACAGTGCACTTTCTATAGCAACTGGACTTAATGTCTTGATCTGCTGGTCTGTAAGATATTTATTTATAAGCCCCCCCCCCCCCCGTATTTGCCAGAGATGTAGCAGAGCAAGGATATATCGTCCCAAATTTAAAGGTTATCAGAAAGCCTCGTTCAGAGGTCGGCCATTCAGAGAAGTCCCATAGACACTGAATGGAGTGGTGGTGCACATATTTGGCTTCCACTCCATTCAAAAGGAGCCTTGCAGAGCCCCATTCTCGAGCTCACTGAAGGTTCCTACGGTAGTAGTCAGCATGTTATCACCTATTCTAGTAGAGGAGATGATTTTCAATCTTCGGAGAGGGAAGGGGAAAAAATAGCTTTAAGGGGGTTATCCAAAATTGTTTACCCAAATCTAACAAAGGTATGAATAAACTAGAGTGTTACCTTACCGATGCTCCTGTGATGCCACTATTCTAGTCTCCCACCAGTAGAGTACAGCGAATGGCTGGAGTAGTCACATGCCAGTGTCAAGGCGTCATTGCTATTGCCCAGTATACAGAGATTGGTGGGAAATCCAGGAAATGGCTGCAAAAAACATTAGTGGCCTTTTCCCCACCCTGGAATGACAACTCTCCTTATATACGCATGCAAGGAGAGACTTGTCACTCAAGGGGAGTGGGTGGGAAGAACCCACCAGAGACCCGCCTATCCGACCAGTCTCTCCCATGTGGTTTGGTCACAGTCATGTTTTTCTCTGACACACCGCAGCATTTATGAGTCAAACATACCTGTCTGACATCATGCAGCCAGTGTCTGATACATGCTGTCCATAAATCTGCCAGCATGTAGCAGGCGTCCGGTTCACTTTTAAGACTGTATGTTCATGTTGAGTTTTTATGTGTTTCCGCCTCGTTTTTTGCCGCAGCGGAAACGCTTAAAAAACGCATTCGCATGCAATCCTATGGGATTCTGCAGTTGCTGTGCCCATGCTGCGGATTTTCCCACTGCGGAATTGCATAGTGGTAAAATCCCCAGCATGTTCATTATTTCTGCGGAATCCGGGCGATTCCGCCGCCATAGGTTTGCACTGAAACGCTCAGTTTACACACGTGCCTATGCCCACCATGCGTAAAGTGAGCGCTTCATGTGCAGATGGTACCCAGGGTTTGGAGTAGAGGAGACTCCCCTCCAGGCCCTGGGTACAATATTCCTGTAAAAATACAAGAATTAAAATAAAAAATAGGGATATACTTACCTTCTGATGGCCCCCGGAGTCCTCCCGCCTCTCAGCGGTGTACGCGGCGGCTTCCGTTCCCAGGGATGCATTGCGCAAATCACCCGAGATGATCTCGTGGTCACGTGACGTCACAAAGGTCCTTCGCGCAAAGCATCCCTGGGAATGGAACGTATCGGGAGCGCCGCTGAGGAGATCGGGGCAGTCGGAAGGTGAGAATAACTATATTTTTTATTATTTTTAACATTCTATCTTTTACTATTGATGATGCATAGGCAGCATCAATAGTAAAAAGTTGGTCACACTTGTCAAACACTATGCTAAGTGTGACCAACCTGTCAACCACTTTTCCAAGTGATGCTTCAAATCGCTTGGAAAACGCAAGCATTCTGCAAGCTAAAAACGCTTGTGTTTTGCGGGAAAATGCATGCGGAATTCCGCATGCGTTTTACCCACGGTAGGGAGTTGCGGAAATGCTGCGGACATTTCCGCAGCATTTCTGCAACGTGGGCACATAGCTTTAAACTTGGATTTTCAACATTAAAAGAAGTCCTATAATTATGCATTAAAAGTTTAATGTAACAGAACCAGTTTTTCTCCAGACGAAGAGTAAAAGTCTGACAGACTGGGGCTTAGCGCTTTGACCCTCCTGAAGCACTTAAGCCTTATTTGCATTTTTTTTTTTTTTAAAAGCTAATTTTCAGACAGGGGATAAGATTGCATCAGTAGTGTCAGTGACCTTTCAGAGAGCTACATGAACGTATCAACAGTTAAGTACTAGGTTATCTTCCAGAAAGACTCCCCTTAAGATGGTCAGTGGGGCTGCAGGAATCTAATACAGATGGGTACTAATGTGTAATAGAAAAAAAGTTGCGTTTCAAAGAGGACACACGACTACAAGACACTCTCCGTGTAATTATTGGCAAGACTTCACTGCTGGCATACCAGTTAACAATCACTTTAAAGACAAAATATCATATCTGTGGTTACCTATGGAGTTGTCCGAGCCCTTAGATTTGGTGTACGATAGAAATGCAGCCAACAGGAAGATGGAGGAAAGAAGTTCTGCCCGGCCAACAACTCCTGTGACCTATAGAGAGAAGCAGAGAGAACCTCAGGGAGCAGGCCAGAGAAGCATGGCTATGCAGATCTTTAGCATTGGGAATGGTCAGGGACACAGACTGTGCAAAGGATGTGGAGTGAACACTAGAAGCTTGTAACATAACAGAAAAGGCAAGAAAGCGGCTGTGGTGTCAGAGCAGGCAAACCCAGCTTTCATTGGAGGCATCTGCGGGTAGACAACTAGTGCTAGACCTCTAATAGCCAGACTTGAGGAAACCACGTCTACAACAGGTGAGACATGATGCAGAGTTTGTGTGTCTGGGCAGTCCTGAGGATTAGCAAGATGTGTCAGGACCTATCGCCTAATGAAGCCTCATTAATAAAGGCTTACGCTAATCGTTTCCAGACGGTCTCCAGGCACCCTCTGCTGGTGAATTCATGGACTAAATAAGCACTTGAAAACTACTGAACACATTTCCTGTATATCATTTACATACAGATTCTAAAAAAGAAAAAGAAACTCGGAATGATTTTGTATCAGTATTTTGACATTGCTTATTAAATTTAAATATGAAAATAATTAATAAATGTAAAACAAGTCATTTTTATAGTTCATTCCTTTTGGAAATTTGGTGTCCAAGTGAAGATTCCAAAATGCCTCTCTGAGGGCTAGCGATTTTTGCCAATTTACTCCACAAATCGGTTGGTTGACTTTTTCCAGTCCAAAAAACCCCCCCAAAATCTGATAAATTCCCTTTATGTATGAGGGTGAAGCATTTTCCTGCTCCGGAATATGTGCTGTTATTTTTTTTTATTTCCTGGTTGTGTATCCAATATACTTAAGGTTACATGCACGGCACTCAGTGCAATAGACAACGTGGTCGGAGTCGCAGTTGATGAATGTATACGTAGTGTGCACTGTGCCTTGTGGAAGGAAATGTTTTGTTCTTGTTTGAGGCAAATTCACGTGTTGCAGCGATCACCCGCACGTTCATAGAATCCTTTGCTGGATAGCCACGTTGGAGAAGATTGTGAGGATCTGGACATACTGGGAGCAAGTACATTTCCAAGTGACATTCCTCTTCTAGCCACACATCTGCAGCCATTGTTGAGAAAGTGGTGTAGTGTATTATCATGGTTTATTATTGGCATGTATGTTAAGAAGATTTTTTTTTATGTCAGTGAACTGTCTGCTGTATGGAGTAGAGAGCGTAATTGGGGCAGTGGAGTCATGCGAGTCAATGTTGTTATTGGTATTTCTGTGTAATAGACACCTCTCGATTTCTGCTTGGGGTCCATAAATGCTTGGTTGATGTTGAATCTCTTCTATCCCCTGTCCATAAGCCTTTTTTGTATGAGGATTCCTTCGAATTGGAAGGTTTCATCATTTGAACAAATCCATCTTGCTCGTGTAAATTCTCCATACGGGATAGCCGGTATTGTATGCTGCGGATGGGAAGATAATCAGATTGCTCCCTGTGTTGTCTTTTCTGTATAATGAGGTACCCACTGTGTGTGAGACAGGATTGCCTGATAGCTTGATGTCTAAAAAAATCATGTGGTTGGAGGGTGTGTTAAGTGCGAGTCACATATTATTGAAATTTATGTAATTTAAGAAGTCTGACACCGGTTTATTATCTCCCCTCCAAACTAACAACAAATCATACGCAAAGCGGCCATACCACATTATATGGGAAATAAATGGGTTGTTTTCAGTGAATATATAACGTTCCTCCCACTATGCCATAAATAATATCGCTAAAGTTCCAACAGGGCACCTTGTGTTTGTAAATAACATTTTTGATTGAAGGTGAAAAATAGGGATTTTGGTGTACTCACCGTAAAATCCTTTTCTCCGAGCCATTCATTGGGGGACACAGACCGTGGGTGTATGCTGCTGCCAATAGGAGGCTGACACTAAGTTATACAAAAAAAGTTAGCTCCTCTCCTGCAGTATACACCTTCCTGCCGGCTCTCAGCTAACCAGTTCGGTGCAAAAGCAGTAGGAGATCAATAACAACATATGAGCGTATAGCATGTAAAAATTATATATGAGAGTATAGCATGTCAAACTATAAAACAAGCAGAAGCTAATAACGGGGTGGGAGCTGTGTCCCCCAATGAATGGCTCGGAGAAAAGGATTTTACGGTGAGTACACAAAAATCCCTATTTCTCCTTCGCCTCATTGGGGGACACAGACCGTGGGACATCCCAAAGCAGTCCCTGGGTGGGTACAACATCAGATCAGGCCCTGTGTAACCGCTACTTACAAGAACACCACCGCGGCCTGCAGAGTCCGCCTGCCCAGACTCACATCTGCGGAAGTCTGGGAATTATAGTGCTTTAAGACTGCATGCGGACTGGACGAACGCGCAAGCTTGCAAGCGTTCTGTGCCGATGCCTGGTGCCTAGAATCCAAGAAACCTCGATCGACAGAGTGGAGTGGAATTAGGCTGACGTCTAACCCGGAAGGACTCCTGGATGGTGTAACGAATACACCAGGTTAACATGGCCGATGAAATGGCTAAACCCTTCCTGTAACCGTCACGAAGCCTCCTCTGACCGTCAGAAAGCCCAAATAAGGTGTCCAACCTTCGGAAGGACGCCGTGCACAACGTACCTACTCAGAGCACTCACTTCGTCCTGAATATAGAGAACCAATCCCGTTTTATGAACTGGTGCCGAAAGAGATGAGGGAAGAACGAAGCCCTCGTAACATTGGGAATACAATACCACCATGGTAACAAGGGACAGGGATGGCCTGAGGACAACCTTGCCCTTATGGTAATAAGGAAAAAAGTCTGAAAGAACAGAGCGTCTAGCCCCGAAGACTTGTCAGGATGACGAGATCGCAGAGAAAAAAGGGGCGACCTTCCCTGATACTAAAATCTGCCCGGATCAAAAGGAGTCTAGTGTAAGACTCCCAGGACCATTTTTTTTTCTTTTTTCGGGCATGCGCAATTTGCGCTGCCCTTCGAACTTACAGCGCAGGTGCCGGGGACCTTCATGAAGGAAATGGAGGCGATGCCTGGCGGCCCTGAGTGATGGCTGGGAGGTGTTTGTGTCAAGGGGGAAAGACATGCCCCCTGACAAATTAGAGGTATGAGGGACAAATTATAAAAACAATTATTTCAGTGTTGGCAGGGACACCAACTAAAAGTGCCACCTTGACAGAATGCAGCATTAGTGCAGCACAAGGTGGCTCCTTCATTTAAAAACTCCTGGGGGGGGTGACAGGTTCCCTTTAAGGTCCTAAACATCTAATAGTATGTGAAAGGGAAGGACCACATGTGAAAACTCCCTGCGAGAAAGTCCCTACTTGCAGTTTCGTTGCAATAAGACGGAAAAGAACTAGCTCACTAGCCACTGGGGCCCTTCCTACTTCCAAACGACTCTCGGAAGTAGGGGAAGGGGGGTTATGGAAACTGGTACCACGGAAGAACCAGTGCATTCACTGCAATGGCTTTTGGATCTTGAGGTCGAACCATGAACACGAGTACATTGGAGTTCAGTCTGGACGCCATCCAATCTACATCTGGAGTGCCCCAGTGAAGGCAGATCTGATGGAAGACTTCCGGGTGAAGTTCCCACTCACTTGAGGCGGGACCCTGATGGCTGAAGAAGTCTACCGCCCAGAGATCTACTTCTAGGATGTGAACTGCCGAGATCACCGAATGATAGATCTCGGACCATCAGAGAATGTGAGGTACCTCGTCCATGATGCCTGACCGTGGGTACCCGCTAGATGATTGACGTATGGCACAGTTGTGGCATTATCCAGTTGAATTCGGATGGGATGACCCGCCAGAAGTCAGAGGACCTGCTGTAGGACTAGCCGTATCGTTTGGATCCCTAGAACAAAGGTCAGGAGAAGAAGGCTGGCATCGGTAGTCACTAATAATCATTGAACCGGAAGGAACTCCCCTGGATTAGGAAGAAGCTCAGAGACTACCCTCTAAAAGCCTGTTTGACCTACAGAAAACAAGCTGAGAGAAGGAAACAGCTTCCATTGCTGTCACCATTTTTCCTCATGACCCTCCCAGCAAATCGAAAGGAATGAGTGATCAAGTGAGTTCTGAGTTGAAGGGCCACGGCCTTGTCTCAAGGGAGAAATACCAACCCTCTGGAAGTGTCCAGGATCATCCTCAAAAAGGATATCTGTTGGGCTGGAGAAGAGGAAAAACCTGTCTAGATGAAGCTGCCAGTCCATGAGAGAGAGGGTATAGCAATTGATATAGACGACTCAGCGTAGTCCTCGAAGAGCGGCTAGAAAGTCGACCGGATAGGGCAGGAAGACCACGCCTCTATGGTGCAAGGGAAACATGACAGCCGCCATGACCCTTGCGAACACTCAGGGTGCGGTAGCAAGGCCGAAGAACAAGGTCGTGACTTGAAAATGCGGTTTGTGAATGGAAAAGCGAAGGAATTTTTGAAGAGGGGAAAACAGGAATTGTGAAGGTAAGCATACTGAATATCGGTGGATGCCAGAAACTCCACCCTTTTTACGTTTAAGTAAAGGCTGAGAGGAGGAACTCCATCCGAAGAAGGAGGACCTTGTCCAGCTTAGTAACAGTTTGAGGTCCAGGATCGGTCTTACTTTTCGGTCCCCTTTTTGGAACCAAGATCCCTTAGATCTAGACCGTCCTGGACAATTCTTCCACTGCTGGTTGGGTCTATAGGGAACATGCAATCCTAGGGAGTGATGTCAGAGGCTTTTTGAACGCAGAGTACGCTTCCATACTCTGAGCTAAAATGCCCTTCTGGGTGTAATGGCATTTGCTGCTGACACTGCCGCGCAACTAGCTGCATCCGAGAGGCGTGAACCAGCTAGTCTCCCGCTCAAGAAATTTGATTGACCAGCTGTACTGTCTTCGGGAAAAGGTTACTGATGTGAATCAAAGTAGTTAAGGTCTCCTACCAGAAGACCATTGCTGTAGCAACTCATGCGGTGGCTAAGGAAAGGTAGAGCACTCAACCCGAGGCTGCAAGATGAAACAAACCAGATTTGCTATCTGACAGTCCATTGTAATTTTAATTGATGACCCATCGGGCAGAAATACTGGTAGACAAACCACAGGAGATTCTACCCGGTTAATCTGCCAAGAGGCAGAATGCGCGGCTGCATCCAGAAGGTAAGGAAAAGCCGTCTCTTGCTACCTCCGCTCTCTTTTGACAGTGCAGAGTTAAAATGATGAACCCTCGACCCACCACCCTCTTAACAGGGAAGTGGAGAGGGATCGTCCGCCTTCTTGCATTATCTGCTAAATAGTGGAGATGCAGAGAGGGGTGCTCGGACGCCAAAAAAAGGTGCCACTGTTCATCCACAGAGTTCAGGTCACCAGGTGGACAGGGCTGGTTCCAGAAGAGTATACATGGAGGCGACACTCCATGTGCTCTTCTATTGATGGTGTGGGGAAATCGGTGCCCTTTAAAAGGACCCGTTGCCTTTAAGAATCAGACTAGGCATGGCATCCCACGTCGTAGGGGGTATACGTGGAGGGGACACCCCACGTGTTAGCATATTGGCTGAAAAAGGATACTGCGCCTGCAGAGGCTTCTGTCCAGTGAATCGCTTATCCGGATGCTCCCTGTCCGGGTGAATGACAAATACTCTGCGAGGGAGTTTAGTCTCCTTATGAGGGACACTGCGTGATCTAGAGTAGAACCGTACCCCTCATCAATGTACAGAGATTGGTTGATGATATAAATAGGCGAATCCATCCTTTTCTGAAGCTCTGGCGAGTCCAGATCCAAGGCAGTATCCGATCCATATCAGAGTCTTGTTCTCAGCAAATCATTGGTGAGCGAGATTAGGAAAAGAGGCTTCCATTTTCTAGACGCCTGTACGTTTCTAGAATACTTGCGGCCCCTGCTAGCCGATGGCTCCCATGTAGGAGAGGAACCATATATATCGGTCCTGCGAGCACTCCGAGCCACAAAGGGTTCACGGAGGGCTTCAATCTCTTGATCAGAGAAGCCATGGGATGTGGCAGTGATGAAGCCCACTCAGGGGAACTAGGTACTCTGGGATAAGCTGGGATTGGCGGCAGAGGGTTCCTGAGTTCATTTAGGGTGACTGGCTTCGGACTGGTCATGTGCCTTTAAGACAAGGGAATACTAGCATGTGCCTTTAAGATCAGGTAATACTGGTCATGTGCCTTTAAGACCAGGGAATGCTAGTCAAATGCCTTTAAAACCAGGAAATGCTGGTCATGTGCCTTTTGATGTGATGTGGGTGGAGCCTCGTGACTTCAATGAATAGGCCCAAGCCGGGGCCTAAATTTCTGCAGCCGGCGGGAGCAATACCAGAGGTAGAATAGAGAGGCATTAGGCCAAGAAAAGTGAACGCTCCCGTGCCAGACAGAAAACGCCAGAAAAGATGTCGGAGCCGCCATAGTGCGGGCGCGACTTTCGGGATGCGGCCTACACATCGGCCGAAGCCGGGGGCTAAATTTTTGCAGCCGGCAGGAGCGTTACCTTAGTGAGGTGGGCCACAGGGAAGCCATGTTAATATCCCACTGCAGGAGACCATCGCCGACTAGATCCACTCACCACTGGTGCGCGTCCCGGCATTGGAGCCGCCGCAGATGACTGGGTTTCAGCCCGAGGAAAGCGCGCACAGTGCTGTTCTGCTTCAGGTCAGGTATTGCAGCGTGGACGGTGTAGGGATAAAGTGATAACCCTCAATCCACCATCCCTTTGTTAGGGAGGTGGAGAGGAACCGTCCGCCTCCTTGTGCCATCCGCTTTAACAGTGGTGGGACAGTGGGGGCTGCTCTGACGCCAAAGAGAAGGAGCTGCTGTACATCCACGGAGTTCAAGCCCCCAGGTGGACTGGGCAAGTTGTCCGGCAATAGGTCTGGCTCCAGGAGAGGATACATAGAGGCGACACTCCATGTGCCTCGCCCGTTGCTGGTGTGGGGAGATCGGGACCCGTAGGAACCGTCGCCCCTAAAGTGAGCTCAGGTATGGCTTCCCATGTCACAGGAGAGGGTACGGGGAGGCGACACTCCGCGTTCTAGCCTGTTAATGGTTCGGGGGAGATAGGAACCTTGAAAGGATCCGTCGCCCCCTTCACTCCGTTAATTAAAAAATAAAAAAATAAAATAAAAACGATGGGGTCTGAACCAGACCCATGTGCCTCCTACAGACATTAAGCAAGAACTGGTTAGCTGAGAGCCGGCAAAAAGGTGTATACTGCAGGGGAGGAGCTAACTTTTTTTTGTATAACTTCGTGTCAGCCTCCTATTGGCAGCAGCATACACCCACGGTCTGTGTCCCCAAATGAGGCGAAGGAGAAAAATTGTGATTAGAGTTGAGTGAATTTGTCACAGTCACAGCACATGCACGGAGAGCCAAGCAAACACGACTCATGAAGAAGACATTACGAAACGTGCGTTGGGGTGGAGGGAAGCACGGTCAGATCCCGCTATTACACGCTGGACTTCATACTGGGATTCCCCTCTCAATAGGTAATACTTGTTTTCATCTTCTCTTTACACTAGATAAAGATTGTTCGGCAGTTTCTTAATATTAAATTCGTTTGGGCACTTGTACCCTGTGTCCTAAGAGTCAAATTTGGATTTATTTGATATATGAACATATTGATATTTTAAATGGACATTGTACAGCATAAATCCACAAGGGTATCGCTATTATCTTCCTAATATACGTGCGGCTACATCTGGCAGGCCTCCCTTACACAAGAGGCATCTTGTTAACCTTTCTAATTAAAAAATATGTGTTTTAAGAATGTTTAATAAAGTTATGTAATTTTTACAACAAACATATTGTTCTGTAAGTGGTTATTTTTGTATGTTCCTATCAATATTATTGATGGACATTTTGATCTTTTTATATGACCACAATTAATTTTTGTTGGACTTTGCTTGATAACTGGATAGGTCATCAATGTCTAATTGGCCAGGGTCTGAAACCTGGCATCCCCGCCGATTAGCTGTTATGGGCGGTGTCTGCTGGCCGGAAACACTCACTTGCTTAGTACTGCACATATGCCTCCTATTCAAATTAATAGGAGGCCGAAGCCACCAATAACAACTGATCGGTGTGGTACCGGGTGTCAGACTCCCTGCCAAATATATATTGGGGACTCATCCTATGGATAGGTTAGCAATGAAAAAGTAGAGGACAACCTCTTTAAAAAGAAATATTTTTAAAGGGTATTATAGGTATCAGACAGCCTCCTTTAACACAAGCCTAAAACACCACTGACATTAACATGGAAAAGCTCATTTTCTTCTCATACTTACAGCCTCAGTATGTATTGGATGTACAGCAAATAGCAAGGCAGCGATCAGGCTGGTTCGGTTGTCCAGGAAAAGTTTGCAAACTTTAAGAAAAATCACACACACCACAGCATGGAGAAGAAGGTTTAGAAGATGGTAAGAAACTGCATTTAGCTCAGTGAACAGATAGTTGAAGCGAAACGTCAGGACTGTAAGAGGACGATAGGATTTATGACTTCTCTCCTAAAAAAGAAAAGAAACAATTAAATTGATGCCAAAAGAATTGTGTCATCCTGTACACACTACAGATAGTCAAGAAATATACAGTTCGCTTCATATATCTGATTTGGCAGGTGAAAGGTGGGGTAGATCGGTGGATTAGTGGGTTCATATCCCACCAAGGACAACATCTGCCAGGAGTTTGTGTGTTCTCCCCGTATTTGCATGGGTTTCCTCCGGGTACTCTGGTTTCCTCCCACACTCCAAAGACATACTGATAGGGAATGTAGATTGAGAGCCCCAATGGGGACAGCGATGATGACTGTAAAGTACTGTGGAATTAATGGTGTTGGAAAAGTGAAATAAAACATACGGTATATATACATATATATATATATACACACATATATATATATATATATATATATATATATATATATATATATATATATATATATATATATATATATATATATATATATATATATGTTTCAAGTAGAAATATCAACTACGTCCATAAACATATTAAAAGTTAGTATTAATGATACGTGGACGAGGGGTACAACAACAATCAGCTGACACGCCCAAAGATTAGATAATATAATATGAATATTTACTGACCAGTTCATAAAACAAAGGAATGGATGGTAGGTAATCAGTGTATAAGTAACATACAATGACAGCAGTTACTCTCTATAACACCGACTTAGTGTACGAACAAAATACAAAGATTAAACCATTCTATGCATAAATCAATAAAACGAAGTGTGTTGCCAGTACTTCAGTAATCGCCTACAAGGAGCAGTGTTCAAAGTGTCTCTTACAGAATAGGCCTTTTCTCCTATCTATAAGGCTATTTATATATGTGCATATATATTCAGATGTAAGATGGTACTGGTACATTCTGAAACTGAAGTAGAAGGGTCCTTGCTGGGCTGAGTACTGAATTATCAGAAAAGCCACCTTGAAGCTCTTAGGGAATGCCAATCTCTCCAACACAGGGCTTCCCTAAGGGTACTGTCACACTAAACGATTTACCAACGATCACGACCAGCGATACGACCTGGCCGTGATCGTTGGTAAGTGGTTGTGTGGTCGCTGGGGAGCTGTCACACAGACAGCTCTCCAGCGACCAACGATGCCGAAGTCCCCGGGTAACCAGGGTAAACATCGGGTTACTAAGCGCAGGGCCGCGCTTAGTAACCCGATGTTTACCGTGGTTACCAGCGTAACAGTAAAAAAAAAACAAACAGTACATACTCACATTCCGGTGTCTGTCCCCCGGCGTTCTGCTTCTCTGCACTGTGTCTGCCAGCCGGAAAGCACAGCGGTGACGTCACCGCTGTGCTCGCTTTCCGGCCGACGCTCACAGTGCAGAGAAGCAGAACGCCGGGGGACAGACACCGGAATGTGAGTAAGTACTGTTTGTTTTTTTTTTACTTTTACGCTGGTAACCACGGTAAACATCGGGTTACTAAGCGCGGCCCTGCGCTTAGTAACCCGATGTTTACCCTGGTTACAAGCGAACGCATCGCTGGATCGCTGTCACACACACCGATCCAGCGATGACAGCGGGAGATCCAGCGACGAAATAAAGTTCCAAACGATCTGCTACGACGTACGATTCTCAGCAGGATCCGATCGCTGCTGCGTGTCTGGCATAGCGATATCGTATGGATATCGCTGGAACGTCACGGATAGTACCGTCGTAGCGATCAAAGTGCCAATGTGTGACAGTACCCTTAGTCCTTAGAGATAAGGCCTCACGTGGCGCAGCCCAAGATGCAGTGTACTTAGTTGTCCTCATTGAGCTGGCTCATGGAAAGCCGAACAACGCTTCCCAGAGTCACCAACAACAGATCCAACTTCCTCCAAGGATACGCAGCTTCACTTCTCCCAACCACTATAAACCCCCACACTCTGAGTCCAGACTCTCACTGCTGCCATCTACTGGCCAGAGCAAATATTACCTCACAAATTTCCAACAATAGTAAAATGTGATTAACCCTTATATTAATGCTGAAGGCAAGAGGCAACAAGATTTTTTTTTTTTTTTTTTACAACCATGGTTTGAGAAGTCTGTACATGACAGAGATGGTAGAACAGCTACCAGAGAATCAGGGTATGTGAACTAACGGAATATATTAGGTTAAATAACCATGCTAGGGATCAAGCACAAATGGCATTACAAAGTATTAAAAGAATATTAGATTTGGCTAACCAAACAAACGTGTCCCATTTTAACATCTGAAACTGCTCTGTAAAGGTCAGAGGGTATGAGAATGTTGTCGAGCCCAAGTTCTTTACGAATCCTCTGGCTAGAAGAATTTGCCAATTTAAGTTTGCAGATTAAAGGTTTAATATTAAACATAGTCCCTATTGAGCAGAAATACCACTGAATTATTGTCACTTCATAAGAATTTTTGGGCTTCAAATTAGTCTTTAGTCCTTAAAAAATGAAAGTGTTCATTAAAGACAAGTATTAAATGTTTAATTGTTTATTTCATCCTACGCCACTAAATAAATCAATATAACTGAACAGGGCACCAAACAGGTAAAGGGTGGTAAAAACTAAGGAGAATTGTTCCATCAAGGTTTATTAAAGGGGTTGTCCACTACTTTCAATTAACCCCCCAATGTATCACCCGGGGCCCCTAATGAATTTTGTAAATACCTTCTGTTGCTGATACTGGCTGTGAGCGGTGCTATTCCGGCAGCTGATTGCGGGTCACATGAACCCCAGGCTGCGGGCTATGCCTGCTACATTATCAGTGAGTGACACATTAGCCTATTATGGGACAGTAGTAGTCCCATCATCCGGCTAATGTGGTGAATGTAAAAAAAACCCCCACCATACAGAACATACATATAACATACAACACAACATAGATTACATACTTACCAATCACTTAATTCCCTGAAGCCCTCGTCTCCTTTAATAAAAATAAAATGATAAACCAACCTATACTTACCTTTCCGCTGTAGTCCAATTAATAACGAGTGTCCCACGACGATCTCCCGTGTAAAACACTGACATCGGGTGATGTCAGTGCTCTACAGGGGCTCCAGCGATGAAATGACAGGCGGAGGATTACTCCGCTGTGTATCCCTCCGGTGCCGAGAAAGAGGTACCGTAACCCTAACCCTAATTATCACGCAGCATTGTTGTAAAGTGAGAGCCTGAACTCAGGTAACCTCAGTGATGCACTGGAGGAGCCATTGTCTCCTGTCAGTTCATCACTGGGAGGCCCTATAGAGCACGACAATTTCCCCTATAGAACAGTGATATTGTCACCTGATGTCACTGTTCTATAGGGGAAATCGTCGTGGGACACTCGTTATTAATTGGACTGCGTCAGACAGGGAGTATGTGGTTGGCTTATGTTTTTTACTTTTTATTATAGGAGACAGAGGGTGTCGCTTGGATCTGGGCGTGCAATAAAAATATGAAAACCGTGTTGTGTTTTATTTCATTAAAATACTTTAGTCTTAGGCTGCTGTCACACTAGCAGTATTTGGTCAGTATTTTACATCAGTAGTTGTAAGGCAAAACCAGGAGTGGGTGATAAATTCAGAAGTGGTGCATGTGTTTCTATTATACTTTTCCTCTATTTGTTCGACTCCTGGTTTTGGCTTACAAATACTGATATAAAATACTGACCAAATACTGCTAGTGTGACGGCAGCCTAAGACATTGACCCCTTATTACCCCATATTCCACCGCTACGAAGGAGTGGGAAGAGAAGGGCTAAGTGCCAGATTTGGCGCATTTTAGAGATGCGCCATTTCTGGGGTGGCTGCGGGCTGGTGATTGTAGCCAAAGGGGGGGGGCAATATCAGTGGATGGATATGGATATATCTATGGATATATGTACAGACAGATATATCTGTATGTATCTATCCATCCCATATCTATCTACTATCCCACCATGGTTGTGCAGTCCTTGAGCTTGTGACCCTGATGTGACCTCTCCCCATCAACCTAGGTGCTTGCAATGTGTTAAGATGCTTTATATTGAAGATAGAGGAAGGAGGGGTTTGGGTGTGTTTTGGAGTGGGTGTGCTAGGTGCTGGCTTACAGGCCAGTGCAATGCATCATGGAACTTAGACAACCTCCTTTCTCCTGACTTATTTTTCTCTATTAACCCATGAGAGCTGGAGCCAGAACTGAGGATGTGCTGCTACCGCATGAGGTAATATTGCTAAAATAAACGCAGTGGATGTTTTGAGTGGCACATAATAGCAAGATTTATGAAAATAAAGTTATAGTACTGGACAACTTCTTTAAGCCTTTTCCGACATAGTCAGTAATAATACGTCCATGCACCCTGGTACTTATTGACGCTTGACGAATTATTACGTCATTTTTTTAATGACAAAACCCCGATTCATCATTTTTTTCATCATTTTTTAACTGGACTCCTGTAGGCGCAGTTGAAACTACAAAGTTTTGGGGCATGGTCCTTCATGTGGGGATCCTGAAGAAGCTAGAACTTCGGCAATATTGGCGTGGTGATATATTATATAACATCCTACTGTTACGAATGGCCATAACCAGGAAACATTTTGAGGCCATCCACAAAATCCTGCATTATAATAATAATGCATTGTGTCCTCCCAGAGATGACCCCAACTTTGACCGTCTGTTCAAAGATCGGCCAGTCATCGAACACTTAAACAAAACGTTTGCTGAAGTGAACGTGTGCCAAAGTGACATCTGTGTGGAATCCATTTCAAGGGGAGGCTCGAATTCCGTCAGCACCTGCCCAGCAAGAGGGCCAAGTACAGACCTAAACTCTTTAAGCTGTGTGACAGTACCTCAGGGTACACTCACAGGTTTACAGTTTACAAAGGGAAGGAAACCAGGATTGAACCCCCTGTCCTGGGAGTGAGAGGGAAAATTGTGTGGGATTTGGTGCACCCACTGCTGGATCAAGGTCATAACCTCTATGTGGATAACTTATATACCAGCATCCCACTCTTCAAGTCCCTCTCTGCGCAAGATACCGCAGCCTGAGGTACTGTCAGCAAAAATCAGAGAGGCCTCCTGAAACCGCTAATTGGGCAAATATCCACAAGGGGTGACAGCAGAGCCCAATGTAGCGACCACCTGCTGGTCGTCAAGTACAAGAGGGATGTCTTTTTGTTGACCATCATACATGGTGATGGCAGCACCCTCAGCAATATACAGGGTACCTCTACACAGCTCTGCAAACCGGACTGTGAAATGGGGTACAACAAAAAACATGGGGGCCGTTGATCTTTCTGATCAAGTCCTTCAGCAGAAAGGCCAAGGTGTGGTACAAGAAGCTGGCAGTGCACATTGTACATATGGCAAGGCACAACGCTTTCCTGCTGTCACGATGGGCAGACCAGACCGCTATGTTGTACCTTCAGTTCCAGGAGGTAGTGATTAAGGCCCAGATATTTGGCACTCAGGAAGGAGCGGGCTCCAGTACTTCCGGAACTGAAGGTGCTCGTATCGTACCAGTTCAACGTTTCCTGGAGGAGGTCTATAAAGGAGCAAAAAAAGGTAAGTCGCAAAAGAGGTGCTGAACGTGTTACAGGGGAGTACGCAAGAGAACACTATTTATCAATGCAACATCTGCCCTGAAAAACCTGGCCTGTGTATGAAAGAATGCTTCAGACTGTACCACACGTCCATGGATCGCTAAATTCATTTCTGACTGACACAACTGACATAAGGCAACCTGACAAACACTATACAACTCACGTATGCCACTACATTATACACTTCACATACCAGGAAACAGTAGATCTGTTCCAAAATGGGGGCACATGTTGGGCACTGCCACTGTTTAGGTACATCAGGGGCTCTGCAAATGTGAAATGAAGCCCACAGACCATTTCAACGAAGTCTTCATTCCAAAACGCCACCCCTTCCCTTCTGAACCCTCCAGTGCGCCCAAACAATGGTTTTCTCCCACATATGGGGTGTCGGCATGCTCAGGAGAAATTGCACAACAACTTTTGGTGTCCAATTTCTCCTGTTACCCTTGTAAAAATAAAAAAATTGGGGCAAAACTATTTTTGTGCAAAATTTTTTTTTTCCTTTCACAGCTCAACCCTATAAAAGTTATGTGAAGAACCTGAGGGTTCAAGACGCACACGTCTAGATAAGTTCCTTAAGTTGTCTAGTTTCCAAAATGGGGTCACTTGTTGGGGGGGGGGGGGGGGGCGCACATCAGGGGCTCTCCAAACACAACATGGCGTCTGCTAATTATTCCAGGAAATTTTACATTAAAAAAGTCAAACTATGCTCCTTCCCTTACGAGATCTTCCGTGTGCCTAAACAGTGGTTTTCCCCACATATGGGGTATCGGGAGTATTCAGGAGAAATTGCGTTTCAAATTTTGAGGTTCATTTTATCCTGTTACCCTTAAAAAAAAAAGTCTAAAGTTACATTTTAGTGGAAAAAAAAGTTAAACACTTCACTCCAAAGCCTGCTTTCACATTCCTGACCAGGACAATTTTTACAATTCAGACCACTTTATGTAATAACTCTGGAATGTTTCAATGGATCTCATTGAGTGTTTTCTCATGACAATTAGTACTTCATAATAGTAGTAAAATTTCTTTGATATGACTTGCATTTATTTATGAAAAAACTTTAATTTGGTGAAAATGTTGCAATTTTCAAACTTTTAATTTTTAGGCCATTAAATCAGTCATATCACACAAAATAGTTAATAAACAACATTTCCCACATGTCTACTTTACATCAGTACAATTTTTTAAACAATAATTTTTTGTTAGGAAGTTATAAGGGTTAAAAGTTGACCAGCGATTTCTCATTTTTTACAACAAAATTTGCAAAACCATCTTTTTTAGGGACCACCTCACATTTGAAGTGACTTTGAGGGGCCTATATGACAGAAAATACCCAATAATAATAATATACGGGAATATATACAAATAAGAAAACAAAAAAAATTGTAATCAAAACACAGTGCAAATACTAATATGAGCACACATATATATCAATGTGTAGCTAATCAGAACATGTGTAAAACATAGAAAATGTAAAAATCAATAATAGAAGAAAAAATAAAATAAATTACATACAGTAACTGAAAAGATAAATAAGTGAATATATGTGCACATATTGCGAAGTAAAGTCCTTAGTGACATAGTAGTATGATTTGATGGGGAAAAAAAACCTGTGGTTTATTCAAAAAGGGCAAGCAAAGCCAATAAACAGTTATGTGGCCAAAAGAAACAAGATGAATAAACACAGGTAGTGTTATTGTGAATTGGGAGACACACACCCACTACATAAAGCTATAAGAATATGACACAGAGGAAGAGAGGGGATGTGAGAGTGGGTGAAGTGAAAGGGAGGAATACAATCAACTGATATAGTAAACCATATAGTAAACCATAATAACACCCACAGATGCCAGTGATGATGTGTCACTTACTGGGCTGTTTACTGTAGTTTTGTTAAAATCACTACATTATTAGCAGAAGATTAATTGATTACAAAAAATACGGAATGGGGACGCGCTGCTAACCAACTTTGCTGAGGGTTGCAGCACCTAGCTGTGAGTTTTGCGTGGTTGGTTATCAGAAATAAGGGCGAACCCACGCCAGTTTTTTATTCTTTATTTACAATTAAAAAGCTGGCTGAGGAATACTCCCATCAGCCGCTCCTGCTCTCGCTGTTATTAGTGGCAGCAGGTGTCGGATGATGGGAGCAGTAGTCCCATAAGCTGACACCAGAGACTGGAGGGAAAGTTTATACCTCCGATCACAGCTAAGCGCTCATGCTGTCTTGACAGTGTGGGAAAAGTGGCTCTCTGACTGGCGGTGATCATCTTACCGATGATCAGAAGAGGTGTTTGCTGCGCTGTCATACACATGACAACATGGCAAACACTGGATGTTGGGGCCCCCCATTCAAGTGAATGGGGTCGGGGTACTGTTCTGGTACCCAAACTTCTGTATCTTTTCGGCCGAACCAGCCGATGTCGAACATCCAGATGTCCACCCTTCTCTACTTAAACATTTATGATCTACACATTTTTCTCACAGATTACTAGACATGATAGAGTATTATGGAGATATTCTTCTGGAGGCATCACTTTATATCACACAGAAAGCCATAAGAGTCACTCAGCCCTGAGGCCTCATTCACAGTACTGCGACTAGCCATTAGTACATGGAACTTTACTTTGCCTCAACATCAGGCTCAGATTCTATATGGATCCAACTGATGATGGGTGGTAGAATCCTGTGGCATGAGCCATCAGATATCTAGTGAACGGAGTAACGGGTCATCTTATAGTGAAGACCTCGGGGTTGACATTCAGACACTTGACCAAGTATTTTAATGGGAAGTACATTCACACTAACCTCAGACATTGGTGTTCCCCAAAAGTCATTTTGGAAAAGCTTCTTAATGGGTGTAGTAGGATGCAAATCTTTATTGTCCAAAATTGCTGACACATCATCAAAGACAAATCCACAGAAGAGACTGTTCCAATAACATAATACGACAACACATGTCAACACTCCTATTTCTTTTAGGGTAATGTCAGCCATCTTCTTCAGAGCTTTCTTGAGACCCAAGTCACTAAAGGGGACATAAAAAAAACAACAAGTTATAAACCGTATTATCCATATAATTATTAAAACTTTTCAATTCAGAGTTCAAGGACTAATGCAACCTAAATTGTTGGGGGTCTGAATTGTGAAACTTCAACTGATCACTAGAACATGGGATCCTGCATCTTTTGTAAAGTCTAAAGTTAATTGTGGGTACAGAAACCCACAGGAATCACATCAAAAAGATGTCCGGCTACAGAAAAGAAGCAAGCGGCAAATTAACAGGCTGAAGAGTCATTACAGATGAGAAGGGACAAGTCATAAAGGGCCCGAAATCAGTTACGGGTTTAGTGTCTAAATGAGCTGATTACTGCCCAGTCACCATACATGTGTCAGCTAGCCTATTCACATACTAAGAGATGGAAAACTAATGATATATATGATATCAACAAGAATCCTGAACAAGCGTACGGGAAGTAGGCAGACTGTAGTGATGAAGCAAACCTTGGCAATTAGGAGTTAGGAAAAGTAATAATGTGCAGTATCCACCCCTACAAGCATTGCTTACAGCATGGTCCTCCCCCGTAGAGGAAGCACATGGACGGACTGCCACTACAGGCGCCATCTTACAGGAAATGATAGGTCTATACATGGTTGGCAAAGTCCACAAGAAGCTCTTTATAAATTTGATTATATAGTCATTAACAGGGCTGTGGAGTTGGAGTTGTGGAGTCGGAGCCCATTTTGGTGGACTTGGAGTTGGTGTCATAGAAATTGAGGAGTCGGAGGTTTGGCTTACCGACTCCACAGCCCTGGTAATTAAAAGGATTATCCCATGAAATGAATTACCATCAGCCTATCGGGGGTCCCACCCCTGAAACCCCCAATGAACATTAAAACATCACTGAGCACAGGTCTTGAAAGATTGGCTTGGATGACCTCTGGAGCTCCATTCAGTATCTATGGAACAGATGGCTACAGCAGAGTACAGCGCTCGGTTATGTAAGACCACCAGACACAACAGAGCAGTAGCGCTCATCTACAAGTATGCTATACATTCAATTCCGACCACAGCAATAGCAACCAAAAATATAAGGCAGACTGGGAACTTCCCAGGGGAGGGGTCAGATACTGGACAACACCAGCATTTCGGCACCCTCTATAGCACACACCTGGAAACAGTGGTCTACCTTTACATTAATGCAGTGGAGCCTGTCAAATTAAGTTGTATAGCAGAAGTTTTAACTCCTTAAGAATGATTAGTCCACCATACATCACTAAGGCTGGGTTCACATTACGTTATATTCATCCGTAAGGCTACGTTCACATTTGCGTTGTTGTGTGTTGCGTTGGCGACGCAACGCACAACGCATGCAAAACACATTGTTTTGTGACGCATGCGTCCTTTTTTTGCTTGATTTTGGACGCACAAAAAATGCAACTTGCTGCATCCTCTGCACCCTGACGCATGCGCCGCAGTGACGCATGCGTCACAAAACTCAAGTGCAACGCATGTCCATGCGCCCCCATGTTAAATATAGGGTCGCCCGACGCTGCGTCGCACGCTAATTTGAACGTAGCCTTAGACGGACTACGTTACACAGCGGCATAACGCGGTGTAACGTAGTCCGTTAACGCCGTCATTTAGTTCAATGTCGGACGCATCGCTAGCGCACGCCCACAATGGGCGTGCGCTAGCCATGTGCCGTCATTGAGTGACGGACCCTGAAACGCGGGCTGCAGCGTTTCCGGGTCCGTCACTGCTAGTGCAGATAGAGCTAGCAGATGCTCTATCTGCGCTAGCGCGCTGCCATACCGGCACTTGCGTTAACAGCAGCCCGTTAACGTATGTGTTGAACGGGCTGCTGTTAATGCAGTGTGAACCTAGCCTAAGGGGTTTATGCCAGAATTGTGGCGCAAAATACCTTAAGTCGTAAGGTTTTTGAACGACTCGAAAGTTGCTCAAAAATATTTGGCGTTTTCATATCAGTCTCAGCCTGCCTGTCAAAATCATTAAATACTATGCCACATTAGCAGGCTAACTTACTTGAGAAATGTACTTCATTTAGTGACTGGAGTATATTTCCAGCGAGGAGCACGCCAGTTACAGCGAGACTGATGCATTAAAGAGGTGACTTATCCTTAGAATAGATCATCAATGTGTGATCAGTAAGGGTCCAACCCCCGCCGATCAGCTGTTATCAGTGTGGAAGGCCAGAAATATGAACATGTAGTGGTTTAACGAGATGCAACTAGATTGAAGTCAGTAGGAGACGGAGTGCAGTACCCAGCCGCTGCCAGTGATGATCTCCTAGTGATAAAACCTTCATTGTATGTAAACACACAGCCTAATAAGTGACACATCACTGAAATCTGTGCCTCAGCCCTACCTCATGCTGTCTTCATATAGCAATCTGCTGACAGATTTGCTTTAATGAATTAAACACATCTTACTGCAGCAGCCCAGTTTATAAAGATTCGTGGGCATTCTTGTAGGGTACAGAAAAATGACTAATTGTCAGTCTTTTCATGTTTAGGTTGTGCAAAGTTCTCTCGGTAATGAATACAGAGGCTGTATTTTAGCATCATTTTCTAATAACTCTGTCTAATAATTTAGAGATATTGATTTTGTTCTACGTGTAAATTAAAGTTTTCCATGTGGGGACAAACCTTTTGTTAGACTGGAGAGTAAAGGTACCTTCACACTGAACAACTTTCCAACGAGAACGACAACGATCCGTGAAGTTGCAGCGTCCTGGATAGCGATCTCGTTGTGTTTGACACGCAGCAGCGATCTGGATCCCGCTGTGATATCGTTGGTCGGAGCTAGAAGGCCAGCACCTTATTTCGTCGTTAGGTCGGTGTGTATCGTTGTGTTTGACAGCAAAAGCAACAATGCCTGCAATGTTTTACAATGGTAACCAGGGTAAATATTGGGTTACTAAGCACAGGGCCGCGCTTAGTAACCCGATATTTACCCTGGTTACCATTGTAAAAGTAAAAAAAAAAACCACTACATACTCACCTTCTGATGTCTGTCACGTCCCCCGCCGGCGGCTTCCCTGCACTGAATGTGTCAGCGCTGGCCGGCCGTAAAGCAGAGCACAGCGGTGACGTCACCGCTGTTACTGCCGGCGCCGCTGACACATTCAGTGCAGGGAAGCCGCCGGCGGGGCACGTGACAGACATCAGAATGTGAGTATGTAGTGTTTTTTTTTTACTTTTACAATGGTAACCAGGGTAAATATCGGGTTACTAAGCGTGGCCCTGCACTTAGTAACCCGATGTTTACCCTGGTTACCCGGGTGCTGCAGGGGGACTTCGGCATCGTTGAAGACAGTTTCAACGATGCCGAAGTCGTTCCCCTGATCGTTGGTCGCTGGAGAGAGCTGTCTGTGTGACAGCTCCCCAGCGACCTAAACAGCGACGCTGCAGCGATCGGCTCGTTGTCTATATCGCTGCAGCGTCGCTGAGTGTGACGGTACCCTAAGGCTATGTGCGCACGTCGAGTATCTGCTTGCAGAAATTTCTGCATCTCTTGGCAGGAAAATCGCTATGGCAAAAATGCACGTTTTGCACAGCAATGAAGGTTTTTTTTTTTAGGTAAATAAAGATGTGTGTGTGTGTGTATATATATAGAATGTTTTTTAAAGTTTTGTAATGTAATTTCTTGGTACAACACCACCTTCTTCATGCTGAGGCAGTCCCATCAGGGTAATGGGATTAGGTATTGATGTAATCAGCCATCACTGACACCTAGCTCTGGGCTTAAGGCCCCGTCTCACATAGCGAGATCGCTAGCGAGATCGCTGCTGAGTCACAAGTTTTGTGACGCAACAGCGACCTCAGTAGAGATCTCGCTATGTGTGACACGTACCAGCGATCAGGCCCCTGCTGTGAGATCGCTGGTCGTGTCGGAATGGCCTGGACCTTTTTTTGGTCGTTGAGGTCCCGCTGACATCGCTGAATCGGTGTGTGTGACACCGATCCAGCGATGTCTTCACTGGTAACCAGGGTAAACATCGGGTTACTAAGCGCAGGGCCACGCTTAGTAACCCGATGTTTACCCTGCTTACCAGCGTAAATGTAAAAAAAAAAAAAAAACAGTACATACTCACCATCTGTTGCCCGTCAGGTCCCTTGGCGTCTGCTTCCTGCTCTGACTGAGCCGCCGTAAAGTGAGAGCACAGCGGTGACGTCACTGCTGTGATCTGCTCTCACTGTATGGCGGCTCAGTCAGAGCAGGAAGCAGACGGCAAGGGACCTGACGGGCAACAGATGGTGAGTATGTACTGTTTGTTTTTTTTTACATTTACGCTGGTAACCAGGGTAAACATCGGGTTACTAAGCGCGGCCCTGCGCTTAGTAACCCGATGTTTACCCTGGTTACCCGGGTGCTGCAGGGGGACTTCGGCATCGTTGAAGACAGTTTCAACGATGCCGAAGTCGTTCCCCTGATCGTTGGTCGCTGGAGAGAGCTGTCTGTGTGATAGCTCCCCAGCGACCACACAGCGACGCTGCAGCGATCAGCATCGTTGTCTGTATCGCTGCAGCGTCGCTGTGTGAGACGGGACCTTTAGTAATAAAAAGGTGTCAGCCCCACACCATCATTATTAAGCTGATAAGTAAACACAAACAGAGACACACACAGTGTCACCAGCCTATATAGGACAGTTAACAGAACAAACATACATAGGCTGTAAACAAACAGCAACTGTTCCATTTTAAAGGGAAAAAAAAAAGTGTGAGCTCCCGCGTAAATTTTAATATTTTAATAACCAGCAGGGGGAAAGCCAACGGCTGAGGGCTGATGTTTGTATTCAAGGAAGGAGACAAAAGCCATAAAGGTTCCCAGGCTATTAATATCAGCTCACAGGTGTTTGCTTAGCCTTTACTGGCTAGTTTACAGGTAGACCCAAGAAAATTTCTTTTACATAGGGTCCCCCTATAAAATTCTAACCAGCAAATACTAGGAAGACAGCTGCGGGCTTATATTAATAGCCTAGGAAGGGGTCATGGATACTGGTTCCTCCCAGACTAAAAACATCAGCTTTCAGCCACCCCAGAAAAGGCACATCTATAAGATGCACTAAATCTGGCGCTTAGCCTTGCTCTTCCCACTTGCCCTGTAGCGGTGGCAAGTGGAGTTCATAATTGTCGGATTGATGTCACCTTTGTATTGTCAGGTGACATCAAGACCACAGGAGAGAATCCTTTAAGACACCTATCCATTAGTAACCCCATAGTGATATTGTATATAATAAAACAAACAAAAAAAATACCACACGACACAGACTCCTATAATGAATCTTCATTAAACCATACTCACTGAATGCCTAATCCACCGAAGCCATCGTTTCCTGCAAAAATAAAATAATAAATCAAATATTCCTCACCTGTCCGCAGAGAAGATAATCAATACTGTCCCACGACGATCCTGATCACTTTGAGAGCAGTCACTGATGTGACTGCTCTCAATGACAGCCGGCGATGCACTGACAGGAGGCAATCGCTCCCGCAGTGTATCGCTGAGCTGCCGTGAGAGTTCACCGGAGTTCATCAGCTGATCAGCTCCGGTGATCTCCCTTACAGCACCACTGATGTGAGAGAGTTCTCACGCAGCAGTGCCGTAATTGAGACCACCGGAGCTAATGAACTCCGGTGAACTCTCACGGCAGCTCAGTGATACCCTGCGGGAGCGATTACCTCCTGTCAGTGTATCGCCGACAGCCGTGTACAGCGGTCACATCTCTCGATATTACTGTTCTACACGTGAGACCGCTGTGGGACACTCAAGATTATGTGCACTACAGCCTGCAGGTGATTATATGTTGGTTTATTATTTTACATTATTTCTAGGAGGCGAGGGAGTCGGGGATTGGGCGTTAACGTGAGTATAATAGGTTTTTATTTTTACTTGAATGTAATTATTTATTTTTAAACAGTGAGCACAGGTGCCGACAGATGAAACTACATCTCCCATCAGCGGCACCTGCTGTCACTGTTATCAGTGACAGCAGGCGAAGCCCGATGGGAGCAGTAGTTTCATCAGCCCACGTCTGCTGACCTGCTTCAAGCTTTTTACCGCAAGTCAGTCACAGCTGCGGGGTCATGCTGACATCATGACCCCGCAGCACTCTGACCGATGGCCTTACCGGCGGTAACATTACTGCCTTTAACTACCACACCGGTGTTTCCCACACTGTCACACAGATGACAATGTGGGAAACGCCATAGGAAGCCGGTAAAACGAAAACAAAAACTCAGCAAATCCGCAAACATTTTTTATACCTGCGGTTTTGCTGAGAATTTGACTGACTCAAATGAAGTCAATCGGTGAAGAACGCTGCAGAAACGTGCAAAGAATTGACATGCTGCAGAAAAAAACAAAACGCACTGCAAATACTCAAGGAAACTTACTGATCATGTGCACAACACTTCAAGATTGTCATTGAATTAGCTTGCATAAGGATTCCATAGAGGTCTTGGCCCATTTCCACGCGGAAAAAACGCACTGTGCGCACACAGCCTCAAAGTTACATATGTGAATATAGGAGTCATGGCAAAGAAAAACAAAACACACCAAGAAGATTGCTTTTAGAACTTTTTCCACCTTTAATGTCACCAATAATCTGTACTACGGAAATCTTTTTGGACGTATAAAGAAAAATAAAGAAGTAAAATAACGAGATTGTATAAATATGCACAGCAGTGAACTAATACTTTGTTGAAGTACTCTTTGAATTTATGACAGCATTCAGTTTTTTGTGTAGGAGTCTATCAGCATAGCAACACACATTTTCTATTGTATTCTGGTCTGGGTGCTAGCTGGGCCATTCCAAAACTTTGATCTTTTGGCAAAGGCATTCTTATGTGGCTTTGGTGGTTGGTTTAGTGCTGTGCTGAATTAATCTTCAGCTTTTTAGCAGATCTAAAAGGTTTTGTTGCAAAATTAACTGATATTTGAAATGGTTCATTATTCCGTCCACTTTGACTAACTCCCCAGTTACAGCTGCTGAGAAACAACCCCAAAACAAAATGCTGCCTCCACCATGCTTCACTGTGAATGTCAGGGCTGTGGAGTCGGTAAGCCAAACCTCCTACTCCTCAATTTCCCTGACTCCACAGCACTGCCTCACTACAGGAACAGAACAGACATTTATAGGACATTTTATAACTTTCCCACATTCTTATGAATACATTTACAGCACATCCTGCACTGAGCTACTGAACCCAATTTATTATACAGTACAGACCAAAAGTTTGGACACACCTCATTTAAAGATTTTTCTGCATTTTCATGACTATGAAAATTGTACATTCACGCTGAAGGCATCAAAACTATGAATTAACACATCTGGAATTATATACTTAACAAAAAAGTGTAAAAACAACTGAAATTATGTCTTATACTGTATTCTAGGTTCTTCAAAGTAGCCACCTTTTGATTTGATGACTGCTTTGCACACTCGTGGCATTCTCTTGATGAGCTTCAAGAGGTAGTTACCGGGAATGGTTTTCACTTCACAGGTGTGCCCTGTCAGGTTTAATAAGTGGGATTTCTTGCCTTATAAATGGTGTTGGGACCATCAGTTGTGTTGAGCAGAAGTCTGGTGGATACACAGCTGATAGTCCTACTGAATAGACTGTTAGAATTTGTATTACGGCAAGAAAAAAACAGCTAAGTAAAGAAAAACGAGTGGCTATCATAACTTTAAGAAATGAAGGTCAGTCAGCCTGAACAATTGGGAAAACTTTGAAAGTGTCCTCAAGTGCAGTGGCAAAAACCATCAAGCGCTACAAAGAAACTGGCTCACATGAGGACCGCTCCAGGAAAGGAAGACCAAGAGTCACCTCTGCTTCTGAGGATAAGTTTATCCGAGTCACCAGCCTCAGAAATCACAGGTTAACAGCAGCTCAGATGAGACCAGGTCAATGCCATACAGAGTTCTAGCAGCAGACCCATCTCTACAACAACTGTTAAGAGGAGACTTTGTGCAGCAGGCCTTCATGGTAAAATAGCCACTAGGAAACCACTGCTAAAGGACAGGCAACAAGCTGAAGAGACTTGTTTGGGCTAAAGAACACAAGGAATGGACATTAAACCAGTGGAAATCTTTGCTTTAGTCTGACGAGTCCAAATTTGAGATCTTTGGTTCCAACCACCGTGTCTTTGTGCAACGCAGAAAAGGTGAACGGATGGACTCTACATGCCTGGTTCCCACAGTGAAGCATGGTGGAGGAGGTGTGATGGTGTGGGGGTGCTTTGCTGGTGACACTGTTGGGGATTTATTCAAAATTGAAGGCATACTGAACGAGGATGGCTACCACAACATCTTGCAGTGGCATGCTATTCCATCCGGTTTGTGTTTAGTTGGACCATCATTTATTTTTCAACAGGACAATGACCCCAAACACACCTCCAGGCTGTGTAATGGCTATTTGACCAAGACGAAGAGTGATGGGGTGCTACGCCAGATGACCTGGCCTCCACAGTCACCAGACCTGAACCTAATCGAGATGGTTTGTGGTGAGCTGGACTACAGAGTGAAGGCAAAAGAGCCAACAAGTGCTAAGCATCTCTGGGAACTCCTTCAAGATTGTTGGAAGACCATTCCCGGTGACTACCTCTTGAAGCTTATCAAGAGACTGCCAAGAGTGTGCAAAGCAGTCATCAAAGCAAAAAGTGGCTACTTTGAAGAACCTACAATATGACATATTTTCAGTTGTTTCACACTTTTTTGTTAAGTATATAATTCCACATGTGTTAATTCATAGTTTTGATGCCTTCAGTGTGAATGTACAATTTTCATAGTCATGAAAATACAGAAAAATCTTTAAATGAGGTGTGTGCAAACTTTTGGTCTGTACTGTATATTTTAGGAGTCCGAGTCTGTCAATTTTATACCGACTCCATCAAAATGGGCACAGACTCCCAACTCCACAGCCCTGGTGGATGCTGTTTGCGACAATCATAGCATTGGCAAACCGCATCTAGACTTAAATGTTTTTCTTTGAAATAGGCATCAGTATTGACAACCTACCCCACAGGATAAACATATGAAGAATATGGAAGATTGTTGTCACATACAATACACAATCTGCTAGAAATTCTTGCAGCTCTTTTAGGGTAAGTTCACACAGGGCGTTTTTTATGCTAATTTTCAGCTGCTTTTTATAGTACCAGCAAAGCCTTTCAGAAATCTCATGCACACACTGTTTTTTTGTGATCAGTATTTTGTGCTTTGCAGCGTTTTTTTGACATAGGGCATGTCACTTCATTCAGCGATTTTCCACCAATTGACTTGAATGGGTGGTGAAAAAACGCCGCAAATACGCAAGGTTGACTTTTGTTGCAGCGTATTCGCTGCAGTAAAGTCAAGCACAGCCAGATGTAACCTCACTCTGCTCTCCTACATCTAGATGGCAGGCTGCATGATGCGTTCATGCAGCCTGTCAACTAGCAGAGCGGACCTGATCCCCATTCACTTGAATGAGGGGCCCGACGTTACAGTCTTTGACATGCTGTCATATCCATGACAGTGCGGCAAACACAGCTTCTGATCGGCGGAGAAATCCTCCCCGCCGGTCACAGAGCCGTGGTTCCCACGCTGTCAGAAGACAGGGGGAGCGCTCAGCTGTGATGGGAGGTGTAAACTTCACCTCCAATCACTGGTGTCAGCTGATGGGACTACTGATTCCATCATCTGACACCTACAACCGCTAATTAAAGTGAGTGCAGGAGCGGCGGATGGGAGTTTTCATCTGCTGCTCCTGCGCTATAAATAATTAAAAAAAATAAAAAAAACACCGGCTGCAACCCTCAGCTGTCAGCAAGGCTAGTTATCAAGAATAGAGAGGTTCTCACGCTTTTTTAAATTATTTAAATAATTAAAAAATAGATAATTAAAAAAAAAAAAAGTGCCCCCCCCCATTTTTGACAACCAGCCTTGCTAAAGCATTGATATAGGCTCCCCCAGCCTAAAAATAGCAGCCGCAGCTGCCCAGAAAAGGCACATTATTAGATGTGCCAATTTTGGCGCTTTGCCCAGCTATTCCCACGTGCCCTGTAGGGGTGGCAAGCTGGGTAATGAGGGGTTAATGTCACCTTCCTATTTTAAGGGCACATTAAGCCGGCTTAGTAATGGAGAGGCGTCAATAAGATACCTATCCATTACTAATCCTATAGTAATTAAAGGGTTAAACACACACACGCGCAGAAAAGTCTTTTAATGAAATAAAAACACAGGTTTTGACAATCTTTTTATTGTTCTGCCATTCCAAAAGGGACGCCATCGATCCTCTGTAATAAAAATAAAATAAAAAAGCAAAAGTATACTCCCTGATCCGTCGTAGTCCGATATAACGAGTGTCCCACGTAGTATCTGGGGGAGATAAAGCTTACAACTGGGAGTGCTGCTAATGCCACCGCTCCCGGCTGTAAGCGACTGGGGAATTAATGAGATGCAGCAGGCTCAGTAACTGCAAAGATGATCAGGTTTTGCAGCAGAAAAAAAAAAATGCAGCAATAACGCCCTGTGTGAACTTACCCTTAATGTTGCTGTAAGCCTGCCAGACCAATTTTCTTCCAATGTCCATCTCTAATGCGTGGAATTTTTTTGCACCCTTCTCTTAACTGAAGTTTTTTAAAAAAGATCCCTCTGCTGTGTTGTAAGCAGTTTATGATCATGGTATTTGCTTCAAAATGCAACTAAGAAAATGTCAGGAAAATCCTACTGGAACAGTTTAACCCCATATACAGTTTATCAGAATCAATGTAAATTATGATAGCTGTGTAATCACTTTTTAACAGGACTTTAAAAGCAGCTGGCTAGTTCTAAACACAACCACATCCCCAGTTATAAACTTATGCAACCAAACTATTTTAGTTTTGTTATTTTCCCCCTAAAAATAATATTTGTTACTCAGTGGAATTGTACAGATGACAAAGGTGGAGAAAGTTGTAAAATTATTCTTCTTGGTATGATTTATTTGCACTGTTTCTGAGCAGTGTGAGAGGAGGTAGAGAATACAATATGGCAACACTGTCCTACTATGGTCTGAAACTTCATGCCATTATGAATGGGTAATGCAAGATGGATTTCCTTGTATTATAAAGCAAGAGGAAACAGCAACTAAGGTTCATCCAGTCACAGCGTCTTGTGGGCCATCTGTGTGCAAAACGTAGAGACTCAAATTAACCTATGGAGGCAGCAGGTTAGCTCTTCACACAAAGCAACCCTTTTGAAACAACAGTGTCCTTGTCCTCGAATGGGGCTGCATGATACGCAGGGACATCTTATTACATGGTCGCTAAATAACATTCAGTAAAGTTTGAGTTTCGGGCAAAATGTGCAGAAAATCTTTGGAAAGTTTGTGTTTTGCAGATTCACTGCCATTCGGAATTATAGTGCTTTGTACTCACTCAGCTGCGGTTGAGGTAGGCACAGGAAGGGGTTTCATTAAAATGTCCAGACAGGTTTATTAAAACTCCATAAACCAGCTTAAGCAAACAAAAGATAGCCTTTTCCGGCACAGAGTGAAAACACAAAGCAAAAAGTCCATACAATATTGAAGGCTCGCCCGGTTCTTAAGGCCTTAGCACAGACCAACACACAAGAGAGCTACACATCTCCAGCTCCAGACACTGAATGACACTCGGCCTCCATTATATCTGCCAAACCATACTCCAGGTGTGGGGATACGTGAGCAGTCACTCCCACCCATCTCTTGACTGGTTGTAAAACCCTGGAATGATCTAATAACTCTTTCAGCACTATTTGTGACAGTCCCGAGCTCCCATCATAGAAGCTACTAACCTCAATGATACATATCTCCCCTCACAGACTTGTCCAGCGGACATCTTACAGAATGCACAGAAGAACTAATTCACCATGTTAGCAAACTGCAGCCTCTGTCATCTGCCGATTCTAAGGATAGGGTCTCTATAAAAACTTTGAATGTGTTATGAGATTTATGCAGGATACAGTGTGCTCTTTTAATTCTCCATGCCAATACACAGGAATGCTTTAAGGGTACAGCCCCTTTGTTTTTTCTCCAAGGCCAGTCTCACACGTCCAGATAATTCCGGTACCGGAAAAATCGGTACCGGAATTATCCGTGTCCCCGTGCGTCAGTGTGGCACGTCAGTGTGGCACGTCAGTGTGGCACACGTGTGCCGACTGGGTACCACACGCACCGTGCAGGAGACAGCGCTAGAGATAAGCGCTGCCCCCCCCCCACGTGGTGCTGAAGCCGCCATTCATATCTTCTCTGCAGCAGCGTTTGCTGTAGAGAAGATATGAATAATCCTTTTTTTTTTTTTCTTTGTTTGTTTCTGGTGTTTAACATATAGATCCATGTCCCCACCCCCTGTGCGCCCGCCCGCTGTTATTAAAATACTTACCCGGCTCCCTCGCTGGCGCTGCTTCCTGTCCTGGCCGCACCTTCTACTGTATGAGCGGTCACGTGGGGCCGCCGATTACAGTCATGAATATGCGGCTCCACCTCCCATAGGGGTGGAGCTGCATATTCATTTCTGTAATGGGCGGCCCCACGTGACCGCATACAGGAGAAGCTGCGGCCAGGACAGGACACTGCGAGGGAGGCGAGTATTTTAATAACAGCGGGGGGGGGGCGCACAGGGGGTGGGAGGGGGGTGGGGACATGGATCTTTATGTTAAACACGAGAAAAACAAAAAAAAGGATTATTCATATCTTCTCTACAGCAAACGCTGCTGCAGAGAAGATATGAATGGCGGCTTCAGCACCATGTGGGGGGGACAGCGCTTACTGTAGCGCTGTCTCCTGCACGGCACACGGACTGCACACGGACAACGTCCGTGTGCGGTACGTGTTTTACACGGACCCATTGACTTTAATGGGTCCGTGTAATACTTGCGCTCCCACGAACACTGACATGTCTCCGTGTTTGGCACACGGAGACACGGTCTGCAAAAAATCAATGACATCTGCACAGATGCATTGATTTCAATGTGTCCACGTGTGTCAGTGGCTCCGGTACGTGAGGAAACTGTCACCTCACATACCGGAGCCACTGACGTGTGAAACCGGCCTAAGACACAGTTGTATGAAAAAGTGTTTGCCCCTTCCCGATTTCTCATTCTTTTGCAGCTTTATCATACTTAACCCCTTCCCGACCTTTGACGCATACGCTGCGTCATGAAAGTCGGTGCCTTCCCGACCTGTGACGCAGCGTATGCGTCATGGAGGGATCGCGCTCCTGCAGATCGGGTGAAAGGGTTAACTCCAATTTCACCCGATTTCCAGGAACAGGGGGAGTGGTGCTTCAGCCCAGGGGGGGTGGCTTCACCCCCCCGTGGCTACGATCGCTCTGATTGGCTGTTGAAAGTGAAACTGCCAATCAGAGCGATTTGTAATATTTCACCCAAAAAAACGGTGAAATATTACAATCCAGCCATGGCCGATGCTGCAATATCATCGGCCATGGCTGGAAAACCTAATCTGCCCCCACCCCACCGATCGCCCCCCCAGTGCTCCGGTGCGCGGTCCGCCCCCCTAATTCGTTCTGTCCGCTCCTCCGTCCTCCTGTCCGCTGCCCCCGTGCTCCGGTGCCCCCTCCCTGTGCTCCGGTCCCCCCCCCTGTGCTCCGGTCCCCCCCCCGTGATCCGATCACCCCCCCTTCATACTTACCGGGCCTCCCGATGTCCGTCCGGCTTCTCCATGGGCGCCGCCATCTTCCAATATGGCGGGCGCATGCGCACTGCGCCCGCAGAGTCTGCCGGCTGGCAGATTCATTTCAGAAGTATTTTGATCACTGCGATATAGCCTATCGCAGTGATCAAAATGAAAAAAAAGTAAATGACCCCCCTTTATCACCCCCATAGGGACAATAATAAAAATAAATAAAATATATATTTTTTTTTTCTGCTAGGGTTAGGGTTAGAACTAGGGTTAGAATTAGGGTTAGAATTAGGGGTAGGGTTAGGGTTAGGGGTAGGGATAGGGCATGTGCACACAGTGCGGATTTGGCTGCGAATCCGCAGCGGATCGGCCGCGGATCCACCGCGGATTGGCCGCGGATCCGCAGCGGATTGGCCGCTGCGAATTCATAGCAGTTTTCCATCAGGTTTACAGTACCATGTACACCTATGGAAAACCAAATCTGCTGTGCCCATGGTGCGGAAAATACCGTGCGGAAACGCTGTGTATTTTCCGCAGCATGTCAATTTTGTGCGGATTCCGCAGCGTTTTACACCTGTTCCTCAATAGGAATCCGCAGGTGAAATCCGCACAAAAAAAACACTGGAAATCCGCTGTAAATCCGTAGGTAAAACGCAGTGCCTTTTACCTGCGGATTTTTCAAAAATGGTGCGGAAAAATCTCACACGAATCCGCAAAGTGGGCACATAGCCTTAGGGTTAGGGTTGGAATTAGAGTTAGGGTACCGTCTCACAGTGGCACTTTGATCGCTACGACGGTACGATCTGTGACGTTCCAGGGATATCCATACGATATCGCTGTGTCTGACACGCAGCAGCGATCAGGGACCCTGCTGAGAATCGTACGTCGTAGCAGATCGTTTGGAACTTTCTTTCGTCGCTGGATCTCCCGCTGTCATCGCTGGATCGTTGTGTGTGACAGCTATCCAGCGATGCGTTCACTTGTAACCAGGGTAAACATCGGGTTACTAAGCGCAGGGCCGCGCTTAGTAACTCGATGTTTACCGTGGTTACCAGCGTAAAAGTAAAAAAAAAAAAAAACGTACACACTCACATTTCGGTGTCCTTCAGGTCCCTTGCCGTCTGCTTCCCGCTCTGACTGTCTGTCGGCCGGCAAGTGAGAGCAGAGCGCAGCGGTGACGTCACCGCTGTGCTGTGCTCTCACTGTACGGCGGCGCTCAGTCAGAGCGGGAAGCAGACGGCAAGGGACCTGAAGGACACCAAAATGTGAGTATGTACGTTTTTTTTTTTTACTTTTACGCTGGTAACCACGGTAAACATCGGGTTACTAAGCGCGGCCCTGCGCTTAGTAACCCGATGTTTACCCTGGTTACCCGGGACCTTGGCATCGTTGGTCGCTGGAGAGCGGTCTGTGTGACAGCTCCCCAGCGACCACACAATGACTTTCCAACGATCACGGCCAGGTCGTATCGCTGGTCGTGATCGTTGGTAAATCGTTATGTGAGACGGTACCCTTAGGGTTGGAATTAGGGCTAGGGTTGGAAATAGGGTTAAGATTAGGCTTGTGGTTAGGGTTAAGGTTAGGGTTAGGGTTGTGTTGGGGTTACAGTTGTGGGTAGGGTTGGGATTAGGGTTAGGATTAGGGTTGGATTTAGGGTTACGGGTGTGTTGGGGTTAGGGTTGTGGTTAGGGGTGTGTTGGGGTTAGGGTTGTGATTAGGGTTATGGCTACAGTTGGGATTAGGGTTAGGGGTGTGTTGGGGTTAGTGTTGAAGTTAGAATTGAGGGGTTTCCACTGTTTAGGCACATCAGGGGTCTCCAAACGCAACATGGCGCCACCAATGATTCCAGCCAATCTTGCGTTTAAAAAGTCAAATGGTGCGCCCTCCCTTCCAAACCCCGACGTGCGCCCAAACAGTGGTTTACCCCCACATATGGGATACCAGCGTACTCAGGACAAACTGGGCAACAACTATTGGGGTCCAATTTCTCCTGTTACCCTTGCAAAAATAAAAAATTACTTGCTAAAACATAATTTTGAGGAAAGAATCTAGATAAGATCCTTTTGGGGTCTAGTTTCCAAAATGGGGTCACTTGTGGGGTGTTTCTACTGTTTAGGCACATCAGGGGCTCTGCAAATGCAACGTGACGCCCGCAGACCATTCCATCAAAGTCTGCATTCCAAATCGTCACTACTTCCCTTCCGAGCCCCGCCATGTGCCCAAACAGTGGTTTACCCCCACATATGGGGTATCAGCGTACTCAGGAGAAACTGGACAACAACTTTTGGGGTCAAATTTTTCCTGTTACCCTTGGGAAAATTAAAAAATTCTGGGCTAAAAAAATATTTTTGAGGAAAGAAAACACATTTTTTATTTTCACGTCTCTGCGTTATAAACTTCTGTGAAGCACTTGGGGGTTCAAAGTGCTCACCACACATCTAGATAAGTTCCCTTGGGGGTCTAGTTTCCAAAGTGGGGTCAATTGTGGGGAGTTCCTACTGTTTAGGCACATCAGGGGCTCTGCAAACGCAACGTGACGCCCGCAGAGAATTCCATTAAAGTCTGCATTTCAAAACGTCACTACTTCCCTTCCGCTCCCCGACGTGTGCCAAAACAGTGGTTTACCCCCACATATGGGGTATCAGCGTACTCAGGAGAAACTGCACAACGACTTTTGGGGTCCAATTTCTCCTGTTACCCTTGGGAAAATAAAAAATTGTGGGCTAAAAATCATTTTTGAGGAAAGAAAAATATTTTTTTATTTTCATGGCTCTGCGTTATAAACTTCTGTGAAGCACCTGGGGGTTTTAAGTGCTCACTATACATCTAGATTAGTTCCTTGGGGGGGTCTAGTTTCCAAAATGGGGTCACTTGTAGGGGAGCTCTAATGTTTAGGCACACAGGGGCTCTCCGAACGCAACATGGTGTCCACTAACGATTGGAGCTAATTTTCCATTGAAAAAGTCAAATGGCGCGCCTTCCCTTCCAAGCCTTGCCGTGCACCCAAACAGTGGTTTACCCCCACATATGAGGTATCGGCGTACTCAGGAGAAATTGCCCAACAAATTTTAGGATCCATTTTATCCTGTTGCCCATGTGAAAATGAAAAAATTGAGGCTAAAAAATTTTTTTTGTGAAAAAAAAGTACTTTTTCATTTTTTACGGATCAATTTGTGAAGCACCTGAGAGTTTAAAGTGCTCACTATGCATCTAGATAAGTTCCTTGGGGGGTCTAGTTTCCAAAATGGGGTCACATGTGGGGGAGCTTCAATGTTTAGGCACACAGGGTCTCTCCAAACGCGACATGGTGTCCGCTAACGATGGAGATAATTTTTCATTCAAAAAGTCAAATGGCGCGCCTTCCCTTCCGAGCCTTGCCGTGCACCCAAACAGTGGTTTACCCCCACATATGAGGTATCAACGTACTCAGGACAAATTGGACAACAACTTTTGTGGTCCAGTTTCTCCTTTTACCCTTGGGAAAATAAAAAAATTGTTGCTAAAAGATCATTTTTGTGACTAAAAAGTTAAATGTTCACTTTTTCCTTCAATGTTGCTTCTGCTGTTGTGAAACACCTGAAGGGTTAATAAACTTCTTGAATGTGGTTTTGAGCACCTTGAGGGGTGCAGTTTTTAGAATGGTGTCACTTTTGGGTATTTTCAGCCATATAGAACCCTCAAACTGACTTCAAATGTGAGGTGGTCCCTAAAAAAAATGGTTTTGTAAATTTTGTTGTAAAAATGAGAAATCACTGGTCAAATTTTAACCCTTATAACTTCCTAGCAAAAAAAAAATTTCTTTCCAAAATTGTGCTGATGTAAAGTAGACATGTGGGAAATGTTATTTATTAACTATTTTGTGTCACATAACTCTCTGGTTTAACAGAATAAAAATTCAAAATGTGAAAATTGCGAAATTTTCAAAATTTTCGCCAAATTTCCGTTTTTTTCACAAATAAACTCAGAAATTATCGACCTAAATTTACCACTAACATGAAGCCCAATATGTCACGAAAAAACAATCTCAGAACCGCAAGGATCCGTTGAAGCGTTCCTGAGTTATTACCTCATAAAGGGACACTGGTCAGAATTGCAAAAAATGGCAAGGTCATTAAGGCCAAAATAGGCTGGGTCATGAAGGGGTTAACACCTTAGTGACGGAGCCAAATTTTTGAAATCTGACCAGTGTTACTTTATGTGGTAATAACTCTGCAACGCTTCAACAAATCCCAGTGATTTTGAGACTGTTTTTTCGTGACACATTATACTTTATGATAATGGTAAATTTAGGTCAATATGTTTTGTGTTTATTTATAAAAAAAATCAAAAATTTGAGAAAAATGTAAAAAAATTAGCAATTTTCAAAATTTGAATGATTATCCCTTTAATCCAGATGGTCATACCACAGCAAACCATTAATAAATAACATTTCCCACATGTCTGCTTTACATCAGCATCATTCGTAAAATGTTATTTTATTTTGTTAGCATTTTAGGAGGTTTAAAAATGTAGCAGCAATTTTTCATTTTTTCAAGGAAATTTACAAACTTTATTTTTTTAGGGACTTATCCATGTTTGAAGTGACTTTAGAGGTCTCATATATTGGGAAAACCCCAAACATGATACCATTTTAAAAACAGCACCCCCTGACATATCGAAAACTGCTGTCAGGTAGTTTTTTAACCCTTCAGGTGCTTTACAGAAATTAATGCAAAGTGGTATGACAAATGAAAAAGTATTTTTACCACCTAAATACCTCTAACTTCTGAACAGATTACTACAGCCGTCAGACTCTAAGGGTACCGTCACACAGTGCCATTTTGATCGCTACGACGGCACGATCCGTGACGTCGCAGCGATCGTATGATTATCGCTCCAGCGTCGTAGACTGCGGTCACACGTTGCAATCACGGCGCTGGAGCGATGCCGAAGTCCCCGGGTAACCAGGGTAAACATCGGGTTACTAAGCGCAGGGCCGCGCTTAGTAACCCGATGTTTACCCTGGTTACCAGCGTAAACGTAAAAAAAAAACAAACAGTACATACTCACATTCCGGTGTCTGTCCTCCGGCGTCTCAGCTTCTCTGCACTGTGTAAGCATAGCGGCCGGAAAGGAGAGCGGTGACGTCAGACGTCACCGCTGTGCTCGCTTTCTGGCTGGCCGGCGCTCACAGTGCAGAGAAGCTGAGACGCCCCCTCATCAGGGGCTAACACCCCGAAACAGCTGTCTGTGGATGGATACCATGCTTGGCATAGGTGGTTTTCCTGTATTGGATGTTTTCCTTTATAGGATGCTGCCCTTCCCGTGGTTGTTCCTTCCCGGGGAAAGGTCTGGCTATTCACTGCTTGCGTTGAGAAACACGTGATGGTGTCTCCGCAGCTATCCTACATGCATTCAGCAAGGACGGCGCGAGGAGGGCGAGTATGACGGGGGAGCTCAGCCATGCATACAAGATGGGACAGGGGGAGCCATGCATACAGTGAGGGGACCGGGGGAGAAATGCATATGACGGGGAGCCATGCAGAGCAGGACAGGACGGGGGAACCACACATACCGGGACACGAATGAGGGGACAATACATACCCAGCTTATACTCAAGTCAATAAGTTTACCCAGTTATCCGTGGCAAAACTAGGTGCATCGGCTTATACTCGGGTCGGCTTATACTCGAGTATATACAGCAATTTAAATGAATTTAAATCTCCGAGTCCAGATGAATTACCTCCTAGGGTACTGAAAGAGTTAGCAGAGGAAATTGCAGAAACACTAGACAGAATCTTTGAAAAATCCTGGAGAATAGGAGAAGTACCAGAAGATTGGAGAAAGGCAAATGTTTTCCCCATCTTCAAAAAAAGGAAAAAACTGAGCCGGGGAATTACAGGCCAGTGAGCCTTACTTCTATACTAGGAAAGATCTATGAACAAATTATTAAACAACATGTACGTAAGTACTTGGATAATAATACAGTAATTAACCAGAGCCAGCATGGGTTTGTAGCCAACAAGTCATGCCAGACTAACTAATTTGCTTCTATGACGGAATCAATGACTGGGTACATCAGGGAAATGCGGTAGTTATAGTATATCTCGACTTCAGCAAAGCATTTGATTAAGTATCTCATACTATCCTTATTGAAAAAAATGACCAAGTATAAGATTAACAAACTATGGTTAGGTGGATTCATAACTGGCTTAGTGATAGTACTCAAAGAATGGTAATAAATGGTTGCACATCTAATTGGAAGACTGTTTCAAATGGGGGTACCACAAGGCCGTGTCATGGAGTAAGTTCAGAGAAGAGCTACAAGGATGGTGAGCAGAATGCAAACTATGTCCTACGAAGAATAGTTAAAGAATTTGGGAAAGTTTAGCTTGAAAAAAAGAAGGCCTAGAGGAGACTTCATAGCTGTCTACAAACACTGGTGCTTCTCACAAAATTAGAATATCATCAAAAAGTTAATTTATTTATTTTAGTTCTTTAATACAAAAAGTGAAACTCACTATGTAGAGTCATTACAAAGAGTGATCTATTTCAAGTGGTTATTTCTGTTAATGTTGATGATTATAACTTACAGACAATGAAAACCTAAAAGTCATTATGCCAGTAAATTAGAATAATTAACAAAAACACCTGCAAAGGCTTCCTAAGCACATAAAAAGGGCTCTTAGTCTGTTTCAGTAGGCTCCTCAATCATGGAGACAACAGCTGACTTGACAGATGTCCAGAAGGCAGTCAGTGACACACTCCACAAGGAGGGTAAGCCACAAAAGGTTATTGCTAAAGAAGCTGGCTGTTCATAGAGGGTTGCATCCAAGCATATTGATGGAAAGTTGAGTGGAAGGAAAATGTGTTGTAGAAAAAGGTGGCACAAGCAACTTGGATAACCCCAGCCTTGAAAGCATTGTTAAGAAAAATGTGGAGTCATTGCTTCAAGAGCCATCACACACAGACATATCCAGGACATGGGCTACAAATGTCACATTCCTAGTGTGAAGCCACTGATGACCAATAGACAATGCCAGAAGCATCTTACCTGCGCCAAGGAGAAAAAGAAATGAAAAGTTGCTCAGTGTTCCAAGGTGTTGTTTTCAGATGAAAGTAAATATTGCATTTCATTTGGAAATCAAGGTCCCAGAGTCTGGAGGAAGCGTGGAGAGGCACACGATCCAAGCTGCTTGAGATCTAGTGTGAAGTTTCCACAATCAGTTATGGTTTGGGGAGCCATGTCATCTGCTGGTGTAGGTCCGCTGTGTTTTATCAAGAGCAAACTTGGAGCTGTCGTCTACCAGGAAATTTTAGAGCACTTCATGCTTCCTCTGCCGACAAGCTTTTTGGAGATGGAAATTTCATTCTCCAGCAGGACTTGGCACCTGTCCACACTAGCAAAAGTATCAATACCTGGTTTAAAAACAACAGCATCACTGTGCTTGATTGGCCAGCAAACTCGCCTGACCTTAACCCCATAGAGAGTCTGTAGGGTATTGTCAAGAGGAAGATGAGACACCAGAGCCAACAATGCAGACGAGCTGAAGGCTGCTATCAAAGCAACCTGGGCTTCCATAACACCTCAGCAGTGCCACAGGCTGATCGCCTCCATGCCACGCTGCATTGATGCAGTAATTAAAGCAAAAGGAGCCCCAACCAAGTATTGAGTGCATTTACCGAACATACATTTCAGTAGGCCAACATTTCAGATTTTAAAATCATTTTTCAAGCTGGTGTTACAAAGTATCCTAATTTACTGAGATAATGACTATTGGGTTTTCATTGGCTGTAAGCCATAATCATCATCATTAACAGAAATAAACACTTGAAATATATAACTCTGAATCACTTTTTGTGTTAAAGAACTGAAATTAACTTTTTGATGATTTTATAATTTTGTGGTGAGAAGCACCGGTATCTGAAAGGATGTCACAGTGTAGAGGGATCATCTTTATTCTTATTTGCACATGGAAGCACGAGAAGCAATGGAATGAAACTGAAAGGGAGAAGATACAGATTAGGCTAGGTTCACATTGCGTTAGTGGGTGATCGCTAACGGACAGCGTTGCACGGTGAAAATGTCGCAATTAACGCCGTGCAACGGGTCCGTTAGCGCACCCATTGACAGCAATGTTGTTTCTGCCTGAAGCGCATCGCTAGCGCGTGCCTTTTTCGGCTCGCGCTTGCGATGTGCCGTTCTTTTGTGGCGCGCCTCGGACGCTGCTTGCAGCGTCCGCGGCGCGCCCGAGGTCCGTTCCCCGCTCTCGCAGATCGGGGATCTGCGAGAGCGGGGACGTTAACGCGACCCCTAAACACGACCCCTACAAATACATTGCGTTAGCGCAATCCGCTAGCGCTAAACGGATTGCCCTAACGCAATGTGAACCTAGCCTTAGATATTAAAAAAAACTGACAGTGAGGCTGGTCAATGAGTGGATATATGCTCAGCAATATTGTGAAAAATCAGATCACAGCAACAATGCTCTTGGGGTCACAGAATGAGTATAGCTAGGAGAGTATCCTTCAAATAAAACATAACTTTTACTATAACATTAAAATCAGGACAAAAACAAGACACAAATAAACCTGTGTATAAAGTGCTCGTGCATACAGTGCTCAATTTAAAAAATGGTTTGGTCTCACCATTGTAGAGGATATGCTTTCACATGGGGTCCATCAATTCCTGGGCATGGGAAGGACCTGACAGGGCAATGGTTTCTAACTCCCTGTCGTGCCCTTGCATAGCTCCTGTCCTTACAAGGACAGGCCCCAAGTGTGCCCTTCTATGGACATCCCACCATCCACAAATTGTGCTTCCCTACGCGTTTCCTCCCTGCTCCTGGGGACTCATTAGGGGAACAAATAGTTCTTGTGCAGAATTTTAACTGTCTATCCTCAATGTAGGGACCCGCAGTGGCAGGAGCTCCCTAGAGCCAGTATGGCCGTCTGTGTCAGCCTACATGGGGGCAATTAGCATAGGGGAGAGCCCTTTTCCGCTCCTTTTATATGTACATCTCTCCATTGAGGTACACACCCGGCATGTGACCTCTTCCTAATTGCCGTCCCCCCACGTTTGTACTCACATTTCATTGGGGGGGGGGGGGGGGTTTAAAATTTAGCGCTTTCACTCCTTTTCTTTTTTTTCCACATGTCTACCAAGATGGCCTGCCATTGCTTCAATGTCCGACCGGGGTCGGAGCCAGTGGACTCATTGTGTTCCAACTCATGGAGCGCACCCGGAAGTAGCCGCGAGCGTCATATCCTGTACTGAAGCCGGTAAATTCCTGAGTTCCACCCCGTGGAACGCAACCGGAAGTGGCCGCGTGCATCACTTCCGTTACCGTCGTACCACCACAGTGTGTAATTTGTTTTAGCAGTGAGACACAGAACAAGTCTAGGCTGCAGTTATTACCAGGACCGGACCATTATTCTGCTAATTTTTCTACTGGAATATTAACGCATTATCAGCCTTAACACATAACCCTTACTGGATTTCACCTTTAAAGGTATATATGTTACCTGCATTCAGGGGCCAAATTATATACCATCAAATGTGGGGGAGTTATTGTTCATATATATAGCTTATCTGCCCATCCTTATAGTCTTCAAATGTCCAATAGAAGGTGCCCCTGTATATAAATGGATCCCTGAATTTTTTTATCCCTAAATAGGGGACCAAGGTTATAATCTTTTCACAGGGCACCAGTGCGTATAGGGAATCAATGATCCCTTCCTTGGGATAAATTATCTATCATAGCAGACAGCCATTACTGTTTTCTTTGGCAGTCCCGTTTATAGTACCCGTCAACAAATCATGTATAAGGAAGGTGTTCTCTTGATGTAGTATGGAGAAAAAGAAGAGGAAAACGGGGCGTTAAATGAAGGAGGGAGAGGAGACAGTGAGTGACATAAGCCTTGTTGTTGAGATCCCTTGTGGGGTTATAATTGCATCTCCATCCCAATCAAGAGATACCTGGAGGTACCCTAGGGATTACAATAGGGGGTTAGTCTCTTATAAAAAAACATCCAAAGTTCAATTGCTCATTCAGTCCCTGGGGGTGGCAGGTGTCCGATCTAAATATCAATTTTGCTTCCCTTTGCAACAGCATCTTATCATAATGAGTGGAACAGGCTGCCACTAGAGGTGTTGAGCTCTCCCTCAATGGATGTTTTCAAACAGAGGCTGGACAGACATCTGTCTGAGATGGTTTAGTGCAGAGGTGTCAAACTGCATTCCTCGAGGGCCGCCAACAGGTCATGTTTTCAGGATTTCCTTGTATTGCACAGGTGATAATTTAATCACCTGCACAGAATGATTCCAGCACCTTGTGGAATGCTAAGGAAATCCTGAAAACATGACCTGTTGGCGGCCCTTGATGAATGCAGTTTGACACCTCTGGTTTAGAGAATCCTGCATTGAGCAGGGTGTTGGACACAATAACCCTTGCGGTCCCTTCCAACTCTTAACATTCTAGAATTTAATAAATCTATGATCTTTTGGTCCATTTCACTTTATCAGGCAGGTCCTATTTAAGTGTTTTCTTGATTGAGAACAGGTGCAGCAGTAAATCAGGCCTGCGTGTGGCTAGGGAATATGAATTCTGCCCTTTTTCACACAGGGCCCTGTAGGTCTGATTTATTTTTCCTTTAATAAAAGACTCATTTAATTTTGGTGATCTGAAACATTTAGTTGTGACAATCATGCAAAAGAAAAGGAGATCAAGAAAGGGCAAACACTTTTTCCACACAACTGTATATCATCCGTGTGTTTTCTTGGTAACCTAGGTACTGAAGAGGTTAAGTTAATTTCCATTGCTCATACTCAATGATTTCTAGCAGCCCCTTGGTCATCAAGTGTACCAATCAAGGTGTTCTATCTATTACAGTTCTCAAGGCCACTGAGAATATTGATGAAGAGGAGTTATCTACAGGGTGGGCATTTATATGGATACACCTAAAAAAAATGGGAATGATTGGTGATATCAACTTCCTGTTTGTGGCACATTAGTATATGGAAGGGAGAAAACTTTTAAAGATGGGCGGTGACCATGGCGGCCATTTTGAAGTCGGCCATTTTGGATGCAACATTCCAATGGGAAGAGGGTCATGTGACATCAAACTTATTGCGAATTTCACAAAAAAAACTAAAACAAATAAACAATGGTGTGCTTGGTTTTAAGGTAACTTTATCCTTTCATGAGTTATTTACAAGTTTATGACCACTTATAAAATGTGTTCAAAGTGCTGCCCATTGTGTTGGATTGTCAATGCAACCCTCTTGTCACACTCTTGACACACTGATATCAACACCACAGAAGAAATGCTAGCACAGGCTTCCAGTATCCGTTGTTCCAGATGACGCACATCTCGTATCTTCACAGCATACCCAATTGCCTTCACATGACCCCAAAGATAAAAGTCTAAGGGGGTCAGATCGGGAGACCTTGGTGACCATTCAACTGGCCCACGACGACCAATTCACTTTCCAGGAAACTGTTCATCTAGGAATGCTCGGACCTGACACCCAAAATGTGGTGGTGCACCATCTTGCTGGAAAAACTTAGGGAACGTGCCATCTTCAGTGCATAAAGAGGGCAACACATCATCATGATAGTCATCGTGGGCCAGTTGAATGACCACCAAGGTCTCCCGATGTGACTTTTATAAGTGGCCATAAACTTGCAAAATAACTCATGAAAGCATAAAGTTATGTTAAAACCAAGCACACCATTGTTTTTCATGTGCAATTCTCATTAAGTTTGATGTGTCACATGACCCTCTACCCATTAGAAAAATAGGCCAACTTCAAAATGGCCACCACCCATCTTGAAAAGTTTTCCCCCTCCCATATACTAATGTGCCACAAACAGAAGGTTCATATCAACAACCATTCCCATTTTATTTAGGTGTATCCATATAAATGGCCCACCCTTTATTCTATTTCAAGCATGGTATGGCAGCTGGCACTTTTACACTGTTTACGGGCTAAATTTTGAAGGCTCAAAAAAAAAAAAAAAAAGTTAGAATCATCTTTAAAAGGGTGGAAAGTCAGCTTGTGATAGGCATGATGCCACGGCAAAGCAAGATCTGTTCACGGAAACACAATGTGATAACCATTTGAGCCATTATTCGAAGTTCACCAATCAAAAACAAAGCACAGTGTAGTGTGCAAAGTTCGGCCAGTTGTTTTCTGAGTAAACTAGAATGCTATAAGGATGGAGGTTTTGCACATAGCCCTTGACGAAAGGGCCTATAGCCAGCGTCCAATGGTTGGTCCTCAGAAGCGACTCCCCCAGGGATTGCAAAAAGACTATGGCCAATTCACTCACCATAGACTTTGCTGCTATAACCCATGAGCCCGCACCTTTCTAGGCACATGACAGATGATCTATACAGCAGACATGTTCCCGAAACTGCCGCGGGTGGAATCACGATCCACACGCGGATGTTAACTAGTTAAATGCCGCTGTCCATCTCTGATAGTGCTGTTAATTCTGCCCAAAATGCCAGAATTATGTTTTTTTTTGGTCGCCACTACAGTGCAATAAAATGCAATAACAGGGGATGAAAAGAACGTATCCGCACCAAAATCATATCAATAAAAAAGTCATATCGGCGCACAAAAAATAAGCCCTCACCTAACCCAAGATCATGAAAAATGGAGACGTACAGGTCTCGGAAAATGGTGCATTTTTTTTTTTTAAACAAAGTTTGGAGTTTTTTTTCCACCACCTAAATATAGAAGAACCTAGACATGTTTGGTCTCTGAACTCGTAATGACCTGGAGTGGAGAATCATAATGGCAGGTCAGTTTTAGCATTTAATGAACATGGGGGAATAAAAAACAAACAAAAAAAACCCAAAAAACCACACAACACTGGGAATGCACCTTTTTGCAATTTTACCGCAATTGGAATTTTCTTCCCGTTTTCCAGTACACGATATGTTAAAAGCAACGGTGTTGTTCAAAAGTGCAACTCGTCCCACAAAAAAAAACAAAAAAAAAACCCACATGGCCATATTGATGGAAAAAAAAAAAGTTATAGCTCTCGGAAGAACAGGAGGAAAAAAACAGAAATAATAATAAAAAAAACCCCAAAAAACGGTTTACTTACCGGTAATACTCTTTTAAAGAGCCACGACAGCATCCACTTGAGAGGGGATCCACCCCTAGGAACAGGAAACCCTATGGAGAGATAAAAGGGGCGGTCCCCCTCACTCCCACAGTTGGGTTACAGAGAATGAGAGGAACCACCCACCAGTATTAGCAGGCAATCCAAATGTATTATTTATATTTAGTTAACTTAAATATGAGTAACTAAGAAACTATTCACCCTTAAAAGTGCAAAATAACTATTAGGGAGGGAAGTGAAGGGGTGCTGTCGTGTCTCTATAAAAGAGTATTACCGGTAAGTAATCCGTTTTTTTCTCTTCGCCACGACAGCACCCACTTGAGTGGGTGGAGTGTGCCTTTACGGTCTCAGGCGGATTCTCCCCTTTTGGTGAATAGGCCAGGCATATTGCATCCTGAATCCACCAAGATAATGTACCTTTCGTGACTCCAGATCCTTTCTTATGACCCTGGAAAGAAACAAAAGAGAGCCCTGCTCTTCCTCCAGAGGCTAGTTCTGTCTAGGTAAGCTATTCTGGCCCTTCTTACGTCTAATGTATGGTATTTTTCCTCTTCCTGATTTGCAGGGTTACTATAGAAGGAAGGAAGGAAAATTTCTTGAGATCTATGGAATTTGGTACATACCCACTTGTCTCCTGCAATATTGTGACTATATAAGGCTCCTAAGGCAGAAACCTGTACTTTCAAAGTACTGACTGATAGGCCTAAATCACGCCCCCTTTGGAGAAATTCTAAAATAGCGGAGATGGGAATTTCGTTTGACAGAGCTGTTGGGTAGAAACTTAGAAATTTCTTCCACACCCTTACATATATAGATGTGGTAGATCATTTCCTGCTTAGTAGAAGGGTATCAATTACTTTATCTGAAAAGCCTCTTAGTTTTAGAAGCTGCCTCTCAAATTCCAGGCTGTCAACCGTAGGCCCTTCACATGAGGGTGGTTGAAGGGACCCTGGAAGAGAAGATCCTGAACCTCTGGGAGAATCCATGGATCCGAGATTGACATGGCTCTGAGCCAGGAAAACTATGGTCTCTTGGGCTAAAACGAAGCTATTAGAATCACATTTGCTCTGTCCTCCCTCATCTTCCTGATCACGGTTGGAAGAAGTATCAATGGGGGAAAGGCATATGTGTCATGATCTCTGCAGGCAGAGATCATAGCAAGCCTATAGAGGGACAAGCTCTCGGAAGATGGAACTATACTGACCATGAACTAAGCCTGCCGCGCAACTAGAAATAGCCAGGTAGCATTTCCTATTTATCGCTAGATGCCCAGCTCTGGCCTAAGACCTAAATAGCTAGCAGAGGGAAATATAAGACCTGGCTCACCTCTAGAGAAATATTCCAAAGAAGACAGTAGCCCCCCACATATAATGACGGTGAGTTCAGATGAAACAACAAACGCAGCAGGAAAATAGTCTTAGCAAATTTGAGGTCCGCTTACTAGATAGCAGAAGACAGATAGTATACTTTCATGGTCAGCAGAAAAACACTAACAAAACACCATCCAGAGATTACCTTAAACTCTGGCATTAACTCATAACGCCAGAGTAGCAATCCCTGATCAACGAGAGCTTTCCAGACACAGTAACAAAACTTCAGCTGTGAACTGGAACAAATAGGCAAAACGAAACATGGACAAAAGTCCAACTTATCTAGTAGTTGTCTAGAAGCAGGAACAAGCACTGAGAGGCATCAGATAACATTGATGACCGGCAAGAAACCACCAGAGAAATGAGCTTAAATAGCGACACCCACTACTGATGGAACCAGGTGAAACAGGAAAGAGGATGACAAGTCCAATTCCACAAGCGGCCACCGGGGGAGCCCAGAATCCAAATTCACAACAGTACCCCCCCCTCAAGGAGGGGGCACCGAACCCTCACCAGATCCACCAGGGCGACCAGGATGAGCCCTATGGAAGGCACGAACAAGATCAGAAGCATGAACATCAGATGCATTGACCCAAGAATTATCCTCCTGGCCGTAACCCTTCCAGTTGACCAGATACTGGAGTCTCCGTCTGGAAACACGAGAGTCCAAAATTTTCTCCACAACGTACTCCAACTCACCCTCAACCAACACCGGAGCAGGAGGCTCAACTGAAGGTACAACAGGTACCTCATACCTGCGCAATAACGACCGATGAAAAACGTTATGAATGGAAAAGGACGCAGGGAGGTCCAAACGGAAAGAAACAGGATTAAGAATCTCCAATATTCTATAAGGGCCGATGAACCGAGGTTTAAACTTAGGAGAAGAGACCCTCATAGGGACAAAACGAGAAGACAACCACACCAAATCTCCAACACAAAGCCGAGAACCAACACGACGATGACGGTTGGCAAAACGCTGAGTCTTCTCCTGGGACAACTTCAAATTGTCCATAACCTGCCCCCAGATGTGATGCAATCTCTCCACCACCGCATCCACTCCAGGACAATCCGAGGATTCCACCTGACCGGAGGAAAATCGAGGGTGAAACCCCGAATTACAGAAAAACGGGGACACCAAGGTGGAAGAGCTGGCCCGATTATTGAGGGCGAACTCTGCCAATGGCAAAAAAGCAACCCAATCATCCTGGTCAGCAGAGACAAAACACCTCAGATATGTCTCCAGGGTCTGATTAGTCCGCTCGGTCTGGCCATTAGTCTGAGGGTGAAAAGCAGATGAAAAAGACAAATCTATGCCCATCCTAGCACAGAATGCCCGCCAAAATCTAGACACAAATTGGGTACCTCTGTCAGAAACAATATTCTCAGGAATACCGTGCAATCGGACAACATTCTGAAAAAACAGAGGAACCAACTCAGAAGAAGAAGGCAACTTGGGCAGAGGAACCAAATGGACCATTTTAGAGAAACGGTCACAGACCACCCAGATGACAGACATCTTCTGGGAAACAGGCAGATCTGAAATAAAATCCATCGAGATGTGTGTCCAAGGCCTCTTAGGAATAGGCAAGGGCAACAGCAGTCCGCTAGCCCGAGAACTACAAGACTTGGCCCGAGCACAAACGTCACATGACTGCACAAAGACTCGCACATCTCGTGACAGGGAAGGCCACCAGAAGGATCTTGCCACCAAATCCCTGGTACCAAAAATTCCGGGATGACCTGCCAATGCAGAAGAATGTACCTCAGAGATGACTCTGCTGGTCCAATCATCCGGAACAAACAGTCTATCAGGCGGACAACGATCCGGTCTATCCGCCTGAAACTCTTGCAAGGACCGCCGCAGATCAGGAGAAACGGCCGACAAAATTACTCCCTCCCTAAGGATACCTGTGGGTTCAGAATTACCAGGAGAGTCCGGGTCAAAACTCCTAGAAAGGGCATCTGCCTTAACATTCTTAGAACCCGGTAGGTATGACACCACAAAATTAAAGCGAGAAAAAAATAAAGACCAGCGCGCCTGTCTAGGATTCAGGCGTCTGGCAGTCTCAAGATAAATCAAATTTTTGTGGTCAGTCAATACCACCACCTGATGCCTAGCCCCCTCGAGCCAATGGCGCCACTCCTCAAACGCCCACTTCATGGCCAAAAGCTCCCGATTCCCAACATCATAATTCCGCTCTGCGGGCGAAAATTTGCGAGAAAAGAAGGCACAAGGCCTAATGACGGAGCAGTCGGAACCTTTCTGCGACAACACTGCCCCAGCTCCGATCTCCGAAGCGTCAACCTCAACCTGAAAAGGCAGATTCACATCAGGCTGACGCAACACAGGGGCAGAGGCAAAACGGCGCTTAAGCTCCTGAAAGGCCTCTACAGCATGAGGGGACCAATTAGCAACATCAGCGCCTTGTCTGGTCAAATCAGTCAGTGGTTTAACGACATCCGAAAAACCAGCAATAAATCGGCGGTAAAAGTTGGCAAAGCCCAAAAATCTCTGAAGACCCTTAAGAGAGGAGGGCTGAGTCCAGTCACAAATAGCTTGCACCTTGACGGGATCCATCTCAATGGAAGAGGGAGAAAAAATATACCCCAAAAAGGAAATTTTCTGGACCCCAAAAACGCACTTAGACCCCTTCACACATAAAGAATTAGACCGCAGAACCTGAAAAACTCTCCTGACCTGCTGGACATGAGAGTCCCAGTCATCAGAAAAAATCAGAATATCATCCAGATATATTATCATAAATTTATCCAGAAAATCGCGGAAAATATCATGCATAAAAGACTGGAAAACTGAAGGGGCATTAGAAAGACCAAAAGGCATGACCAAATACTCAAAGTGGCCCTCGGGCGTATTAAATGCGGTCTTCCACTCATCCCCCTGCCTGATCCGCACCAAATTATACGCCCCACGAAGATCAATTTTAGAGAACCACTTAGCACCCTCTATACGAGCAAACAAATCAGTAAGCAATGGCAATGGGTATTGATACTTAACAGTGATCTTATTCAGAAGCCGATAATCAATACATGGTCTCAAAGAGCCGTCTTTTTTTGAGACAAAGAAAAACCCAGCTCCCAAGGGAGAAGAAGATGGACGAATATGTCCCTTTTCCAAAGACTCCTTTATATATTCCCGCATAGCAGCATGTTCCGGCACAGACAGATTAAACAAACGACCCTTTGGATATTTACAACCCGGTATCAAATCTATGGCACAATCGCACTCACGGTGCGGAGGTAACGACCCAAGCTTGGGTTCGTCAAAGACGTCTTGATAATCAGAGAGGAACTCAGGGACTTCAGAGGGAATGGACGACGAAATAGAAACCAAAGGTAAGTCCCCATGAATACCCTTACATCCCCAGCTCAACACAGACATTGCTCTCCAGTCCAAGACTGGGTTGTGAGACTGCAACCATGGCAATCCCAGTACCAAATCGTCATGTAAATTATACAGCACCAGGAAACGAATAATCTCCTGGTGATCCGGATTGATACGCATGGTTACTTGTGTCCAGTATTGTGGTTTATTATTAGCCAATGGGGTGGAGTCAATCCCCTTCAGAGGAATAAGAGTCTCCAAAGGCTCTAAATCAAAACCACAACGATTGGCAAAGGACCAATCCATAAGACTCAGAGCGGCGCCAGAGTCAACATAGGCGTCCGTGGCAATGGATGACAAAGAGCAAATCAGGGTTACAGACAAAATAAACTTAGACTGAATGGTGCCAATGGAAACAGACTTATCAAGCTTCTTTGTACGCCTAGAGCATGCTGATATAACATGAGTAGAATCCCCACAATAGAAACACAATCCATTCTTCCGTCTAAAATTCTGTCGCTCGCTCCTGGACAGAATTCTATCACACTGCATACTTTCTGGCGTCTTTTCCATAGACACCGCCAGATGGTGCACCGGTTTGCGCTCCCGCAGGCGCCTATCAATCTGAATAGCCATTGTCATGGACTCATTCAGACCTGCAGGCACAGGGAACCCCACCATAACATCCTTAACGGCATCAGAGAGACCTTCTCTGAAAGTTGCCGCCAAGGCGCACTCATTCCACTGAGTAAGCACAGACCATTTACGGAATTTTTGGCAGAAAACTTCAGCTTCGTCTTGCCCCTGAGATAGTGCCATCAAAGTTTTTTCTGCCTGAAGTTCCAAATGAGGTTCCTCATAAAGCAAGCCCAAGGCCAGAAAAAACGCATCCACATCGCGTAACGCAGGATCCCCTGCTGGCAATGAGAAGGCCCAATCTTGAGGGTCACCCCTGAGCAAGGAAATCACAATCCTAACCTGCTGAGCAGGGTCTCCAGCTGAACGAGACTTCAGGGACAAATAAAGCTTACAATTATTTCGGAAATTCTGGAAGCTAGCTCTATTCCCTGTGAAGAACTCCGGCAAAGGAATTCTCGGGTCAGATACCGGAGCATGTACCACAAAATCTTGTAAATTTTGTACTTTCGTGATGAGATTATTCAAACCCGCAGTTACACTCTGGAGATCCATTATTGTCAGGTGCACACAGAGCCATACAGAGATTAGGAGGAGAGAGAGAAAAAAGACTGCAGCAAGGCAGACTGGAGGGAAAAAAAAAAAAAAAAAAAATTTCCAGCAGACTTCTTATAACTCTCCTTTCTCAACCTGGGTCTTTAACACTTTATTGGCCGGTCAAACTGTCATGATCTCTGCAGGCAGAGATCATAGCAAGCCTATAGAGGGACAAGCTCTCGGAAGATGGAACTATACTGACCATGAACTAAGCCTGCCGCGCAACTAGAAATAGCCAGGTAGCATTTCCTATTTATCGCTAGATGCCCAGCTCTGGCCTAAGACCTAAATAGCTAGCAGAGGGAAATATAAGACCTGGCTCACCTCTAGAGAAATATTCCAAAGAAGACAGTAGCCCCCCACATATAATGACGGTGAGTTCAGATGAAACAACAAACGCAGCAGGAAAATAGTCTTAGCAAATTTGAGGTCCGCTTACTAGATAGCAGAAGACAGATAGTATACTTTCATGGTCAGCAGAAAAACACTAACAAAACACCATCCAGAGATTACCTTAAACTCTGGCATTAACTCATAACGCCAGAGTAGCAATCCCTGATCAACGAGAGCTTTCCAGACACAGTAACAAAACTTCAGCTGTGAACTGGAACAAATAGGCAAAACGAAACATGGACAAAAGTCCAACTTATCTAGTAGTTGTCTAGAAGCAGGAACAAGCACTGAGAGGCATCAGATAACATTGATGACCGGCAAGAAACCACCAGAGAAATGAGCTTAAATAGCGACACCCACTACTGATGGAACCAGGTGAAACAGGAAAGAGGATGACAAGTCCAATTCCACAAGCGGCCACCGGGGGAGCCCAGAATCCAAATTCACAACACATATGCTTTTCGGAATGTCCAATGAACTTGGAGGGCATCGTAAATATTGGGATAGTCGGTCAAAAATAGTGAAGCAAAGTTTTTTACTTGTCTGCTTGTAGCAAAAAGATCCATTTCGGGTATGCCCCATTTCTCGGTTATCATTGAGAAGATATAACGGATGAGAACCCACTCTCCTGGGTGGAGGGTGTGACGGCTGAGAAAATCCGCCTTTGAATTCTCTACTCCTTTGACATGCAGTGCCGATAAGGATAGAAGATATTTCTCGGCCATAGCTAGGATGTCGTCGGCTAAAGACATGAGAGCTCCTGATCTTGTTCCTCCTTGATTTATGTATGCGACTGACGTCATGTTGTCTGACAATATTCTTGTATGTGTTCCGGGTAGCTGCGGAAGGAATTTACACAAGGCATGATAGATAGCTTTTAGCTCCCTTTCATTAGATGAATCGTTTGACTCCCTAATAGACCACTGACATTGGACTATCTGATCTCTAAGGTGTGCTCCCCAACCACTAGGACTAGCATCAGTAAAAAAAATTTTTTGAGGGTTTAACCACCCAGGGGACCCCACTGACAAGGAGATTCGGCTCTAGCCACCAGGTTAGGGATTGGATTACTTCTGTTTGTTGATAGGGATAATTAACCATCTAAATGACCCTGTAATCTTTCTTCTTCCTGTAAAATTGTATATTGTAATTGCAGAGTATGGAATGGAGTCCATGGGACAGCCGGAATGCATGATGTGAAAGAACCAAGAAGGGACATGCCTTCTCTTAGGGAAATTATGGGGTTATTAACCACCAGTTGTACTGTGTTTCTAATTGTTAACTGTTTAGATTCTGGATGAAAACATCTCTGGCTTACGGAGTCTAAGATAAGACTTAGGAATGTTTGGCGAGTTGTTGGAGACAATCTGGATTTTTCCCAATTAATTAACCACCCCAATTCCTGCAGGGATGAAATTATATCAAACAGGCGTTGCTGACACTGAAGGGGAATTTCCCACCACTAAGGCTACGTTCACATTTGCGTTGTGTGCCGCAGCGTCGGCGCCGCAACGCACAACACAAACAAAAACGCAGCAAAACGCATGCACAACGCTGCGTTTTGCGCCGCATGCGTCCTTTTTTTCATTGATTTTGGACGCAGCAAAAATGCAACTTGCTGCGTCCTCTGCGCCCGGACGTGTGCGCCGCAGTGACGCATGCGGCGCAAAACGCAAGTGCGACGCATGTCCATGCGCCCCCATGTTAAATATAGGGACGCATGCGGCGACGCTGCGGCGCCCGACGCTGCGGCGCAGACCGCAAATGTGAACGTAGACTAACAGGTTATCTAAGTATGGTACTATGAGGGTGTCTTTTAACCTTAAATATGACATTACTGCTAACATTAATTTGGTGAAGACTATGGGAGCTATTGACAGTCCAAAGGGCATTGCTGCATATTGAAAATGACGTACTTGTCCCTTCATTATGATCGCCACACGCAGATATTGCTGATGTTCGATAAAGATTGGTAGATGGTAATACGCATCTTTTAGGTCCTAAGACTGCCATAAAGCAATGGGGAAACAGAAGTTTTACAGTGGATCGGATAGACTCCATTTTGAAGGTTTGATTTTCTAAGAAGATATTTAATCTCTTAAGGTTTATTATAGTTCCGTATGACCCGTCTGGTTTTGGGACCAAAAATAAAGGGGGATAAAATCCCTTCCCTTCTGATGAAACGGGACTTCCACTAATACCCCTTTGGAAAGGAGATTTATTATTTCCTGCTCCAAAGCCTCCTGTTGAGATTGAGACTTTAAAGAAGTCAATGGAAATGAGTACTCGGGCAAATTATAATTTTAGGCCATAAGTTATGAGGCTAGTTGCTCAAGAGTTGGAAGTTATTATTTGCCATTGTCTGGAGAAAAAGACAATCTACCACCTACGGGTAGATCTGTTCTAACAGGGTTTGTCTTCTGTTTTAAATGGGCGCTTTCCAAAAAATGCACCTTTTTGTTTGGTGTCTCTACTGGCCCAGCAGTCCTGGTTTTTAAAATCCTTTCTTTTATTAAATACGGGCTTCTGGAATGCTCTCCTATAAGATGGAAAATTATTATTAGGGAATCCCTTTTTCCTCTCACCCGCTTTAGTTAGGATTTCATCTAATTTTGTACCAAACAGGTACTCACCCTGGCATGGAAGGCCAGAGTTTACATTTTGTTTGGGGATCTCCTTTCCAACCGTTAAAAGAGCTTGGCGTGCTGCGTTAGTCAGGCCAGCTGATTTAGCCGCTAACCGAACGGAGTCAGCAGATGAATCCGCCAAGAAGGCTGTAGCACCTCTGATAAAGGGTATAGAGATCAGTTTATCTCTGGAGAGCCCGCTTTTTAAACCCTCCTCTAGGTCGTTTAACCAGACTAACATGAATCTTGCCATACATGTAGCTGATATGGCCGATTTAAATGGCCCTGTACATGATTCCCATGCCCTCTTTAAGAGGGAGTCAACTTTACAGTCCAGTGGGTCTTGTAAAGAACCTGAATCCTCTACTGGCAGCAAGGTTTTTCTAGACGTGGATGCTACCGCCGCATCCACCTTTGGGGCTTTTGTCCATGTGGATATTTCTTCATCATTAAAGGGATAGCGTCTTTTTGATGATGATAGTAACCCTCTTTGCCCCTGGCTCTCCCATTCTTTTTTAACCAAATTTTTAATTGCTGCTATTACTGGAAAAGTTGGTCTTTTCCTTTCTGATAAGCCAGCAAACATTAGGTCCTGTGGCGTTTTAGGGTCTTTAGTGTCTTCAATGCCCATGGTGTTACAGACAGATTTAACAAGATTATCAATGCTTTCTGTCGGAAAGCACATGTCTTGTTCACCCCTCTGAGGAAATGTATTCCTGGGAAATGTAAATATCTCTATCCTCAACATCAGTAGACTGGTCAGATTTTGGCGAGTCATACTTCCTCCTATTTTTTACTTTCAGGAATACTCTCGGAACCTCGTAAGGCTCGTAACTCATCTCTATTCATTTTTCTAATGTCTTCCGACCTTACTGAGGATTCTTCACGTAAGGTGGATTCAATGCATGTGCGACACAATCTTTTTTATGAGTATCCTGGAGGGGCTAGGAACATAAAGCACATTGTTTGTGTTTCGTTTTTTCGGTTCTTTTGCCTAGGGTGCACAGAAGAAGAGGGAACAATAATCAACTTAATAGGATGGAATACATACTCACCCCAGTGAAGCTATATGCCAAGGTACCGGCTGAAGAGGAGGAGACGGAAACACAGGCTGAGGAAAAGATCGGTCCGATCTCTCATCCTTAGTACTCTTTGTGGAGGACCTGCTTTGTTTGGAGCATTCGCTGCTGCTCGTACGGCTGCCAGGCGTTTTTGCTGTGACTTCTAATAAAGGCACCACAGGGTCCTGAGGGGATGCCATGTTGGACGCCGAAGTATCAGCGCCGGTGTCCTTTTGATAATGGGGGCCGCAATCTTCTTTCTGTTACACCCGGAAGTCTTTGTCACTTCCGGATCACGGCCATACTGTGTGCACCTGCGCACTACCCCCAGTGCAGGCGCCGTCCACCCTCCTGGTTCACCCCGGAAGTTTTTGCTTCACTTCCAGGGGAAGATACACTGGGGCCCAACGCCGCTCGTGCGCCCGCCGAGGACACGCTTAGGCTTCTTTCACACTTCCGTCTTCCAAATCTGCACAGGATCCGTCAAGACGTTGAAATGACGGATCCTGTGTAGATTGTGGAAAACGTGTGCACTGGGCCCGTCTTTCTGACGGACCTGTCGAGCCTATGTGCACCTGTTGTGTAAGCATCTTCGCAGCGGTTTTCCGCTGCGAAAACGCATACACAACACAAACCAGGTAAAAAAAAATTAAACAATCATCGCAGTATTCTCACCTACCGACGTCCAGCGCAGCGATGCTACCGGCAGCTAGCTTTCCTAGTAATACACGAGATTTTGCAATGTATTACTAGGAACGCTAGCTGCTGGGAGCATCGGTGACGCTGCGCGGGAATGCCGCTAGGTGAGAATATTGCATTTTTTTTATTATTTTTAACATTATACAGTACAGACCAAAAGTTTGGACACACCTCATTTAAAGATTTTTCTGTATTTTCATGACTATGAAAATTGTACATTCACAATGAAAGCACCAAAACTATGAATTAACACATGTGGAATTATGTACTTAACAAAAAAGTGTGAAACAACTGAAATTATGTCTTATATTCCAGGTTCTTCAAAGTAGCCACCTTTTGCTTTTTTCACGTTTTCACTTCACAGGTGTGCCCTGTCAGGTTTAATAAGTGGGATTTCTTGCCTTATAAAAGGGGCTGGGACCATCAGTTGTGTTGTGCAGAAGTCTGGTGGATACACAGCTGATAGTCCTACTGAATAGACTGTTAGAATTTGTATTATGGCAAGAAAAAAGCAGCTAAGTAAAGAAAAACGAGTGGCCATCATTACTTTAAGAAATGAAGGTCAGTCAGTCTGAAAAATTGGGAAAACTTTGAAAGTGTCCCCAAATGCAGTGGCAAAAACCATCAAGCGCTACAAAGAAACTGGCTCACATGAGGACCTCCCCAGGAAAGGAAGACCAAGAGTCACCTCTGTTTCTGAGGATAAGTTTATCCGAGTCACCAGCCTCATCGCAGGTTAACAGCAGCTCTGATTAGAGACCAGGTCAATGCCACACAGAGTTCTAGCAGCAGACACATCTCTACAACAACTGTTAAGAGGAGACTTTGTGCAGCAGGCCTTCATGGTATAATAGCTGCTAGGAAACCACTGCTAAGGACAGGCAACAAGCAGAAGAGAATTTTTTTGGCTAAAGAACACAAGGAATGGACATTAGACGAGTGGAAATCTGTGCTTTGGTCTGATGAGTCCAAATTTGAGATCTTTGGTTCCAACCACCGTGTCTTTGTGCGACGCAGAAAAGGTGAACGGATGGACTCTACATGCCTGGTTCCCACAGTGAAGCATGGTAGAGGAGGTGTGATGGTGTGAAAGTGCTTTGCTAGTGATACTGTTGGGGATTGTTGACTGGGCAACAGTACGCGTCACATCCGGGGGCGTGTATGTCACATCCGGCCGCACGGTATCCACGCGGCGGCCGGTGACTATTTAACAGGAAGACCAGGGATGTGTGTATGTGCGGCCCCTTGAGAAAGGTGACCGAAACGCGCGTCGGGGCGGACGCGCTACCGCAGGATTGACAACAATTCCCCCACCATTTGGAGCAGGTAATTATGTGTGTTTAGGCATGTTTTGAGCTATTTAGCCGTGTGTATTATAACTATGGGGGTGTGGGGAACACGCTTGACTACAAGACTTAATGGATAGGAGGTCTGTTGTACGGATATATATATCCTACATGAGGTAGTGAGGTTCCCTGTGGGCTATGACCAGGTTTGACGTCATTATGGACGTATATTAGTGCCATTTGGCAGTGTGTATACCTGTATTGTCCCAATATACCACTGTATGTTGTCACATGTATCCTGTGGGTGTGCGTATTATGTATGATTGTTTCTTTTGGGTAGGTGTGCTTTCCCTGTATTTTACACCATGATCATATGCTTTTATGTGTATTATTGAATAAAGTTTGGTAATTTTTCATATTTTGGCCTTTTGATCATCCTTTTTTGTCTGCTATATAGTAATTGATGATAGGCTCTATTGTCCTATTAATGTTGGTATGGTATATGATTTGGTATCTAGTGATTTATTTTTGATGATTGTATTACCATGTCTATGTGTCATATTTATCTTTGCATATATTTCACTGTGTTCTGCACAGGTCATACATATGACATGGACTTTCAAGCCAAAGAAAAGAATTGGCTTTCGCATATTGACCAGGTGTTCGGGGGTAATGGATCCAACTGTCAGGTTGACAGTGATATGAAATGGGAGGAACAAACTACGGTATTACAACGGATGGTGGTCAAAAGGACTAAGTTATGGTGGAACCGTACATTCCTTGACAAATACCTTACCAAAAAAATGATCCCCAGAGGCCTTCGTGTGAGGGTGATTCCCACATTTCCGGTGGAGGACGGGGGTTTTGTTTCCCGGTGGGAGGAGGCGTGCAACGCATGTTCACAGACTTTTATGCAGCTCTTAAGTGAGCATAATCACAATGTAATCTCCCAATTGGATATTAATATTGGGAAAATGGAAGATGAACTAAAATCTTTAGGTACAATGGAGAAAGTAAATGCATTCCATAGTCAGTTGGATAAAACTTTGGAGGCAGTGGTCAAAAATATTCAGACCACCCAAATTAAGAAACTAAATAGAGATCGTAAAGACTATGAGAATCAGACAGTCTATTTATGGCGGAAATCCCAAACACAGGGCCCTCGTGTGGCCCGCACCCCATCATTGACATCCATGTCATCAGCGAGCGATGTATCTGAAGCGTCTGGGTCATCTATAGCCACCAGATCAGGATTTAACAGACAGAATCAGAGGGATCACATATTCCATCCATATAAACGTCGTGATCGGTCCCCGGTGGCTACCAGATACAAAAATAAGGTAATTAATCTGAGTAAACATAATTTCTCAGATATTGATTTAAATATCTTAGAAAAGGGCTTACGGTATCTTTCCCTCCAGCAGCTAGTTTTGATGCATTTGCTGCTGTAAAAGATTTGCATTTGTTCGCCCGCTCTTTAGTTTTTAAGAAACACTTCTTTGATGGCAACCTCTCCCAACGTTTTCCAACAGAAGAAGAACAAGTAGCGTTACGTATATTGGAGGAATTAGCCATTGAGCACAATACTCCGGAAGGAGGTAAAGTACCAACATCGATACGTATAAAATCTAAGAAATTTCCTCCTTTTTCTTCATGCTCTAACGTAGATCTGTTCGTTCAAATTGTTTCAAAGGAATTTATGAATATCCCACGATACGTGTATAAGGACAACCTTACCGGGGAGGAAAGGGGGCGTCTGCGCGTCCTTCAGGGATTAGAGGATGTGGTATACAAACCAGCTGATAAGGGGGGCAATGTGGTGGTTTGGCCAAAGGTACTCTATGAAAAGGAGGCCTTTCGCCAACTAAATAATACCACATGTTATAAAAAACTAACATTTAACCCATTGTCCTCCTTTACTACACAGCTGCATTTGATTATAAACCAAGCGAGGGAACAGGGTACCATAACCAAGGAATTGGCTACTGCATTGGTGGTGCCCGAACCAACTATCCCTACGCTTTATTTGTTACCGAAAATCCATAAGGATGCGCAGACTCCCCCTGGACGCCCAATTATTTCTGGAAGGGGTAATTATCTCGAACACGTAAATCGTTGGATAGATTCCAAGTTACAACCCATTGTGGAGGGGTTGCCATCATTTCTAAAAGATACGGGTGAACTGTTGAGGAGAGTAGATGGCCTACAGCTCAATGATGATATGGTGTTTGTGACTGGGGATGTTGAATCCTTATATACGAGCATTAGGCATGTGGATGGGATCCATGCCACGGAAGTCTTCCTCAGTATGTCCAATCTTCCAATGGACATCCAGAGATTGGTGGTTGAATTGTTAAAATTTACGTTGACACACAATTTTTTTGTGTTCAAGGGGTCTTTCTTCCTTCAGCTCCAGGGAACAGCCATGGGGGCGTCCTTTGCTCCGGCTTACGCCAACCTGTTCCTGGGGCTGTGGGAGAGGGACCTCTCCCTGCCGGATCAGTCGTCGCCGATGTGCCGTGTCCTCTCGTGGACGCGGTACATCGACGATATTTTGCTGATCTGGCAGGGGTCTACTGATGACTTGAAGAAGTTCATGTCATCATTAAATGATAATCAGTTGAACATATTTATCACGTATAAATACGATTCCAAAACCATTGAATTTCTGGATGTCCTACTCTCTAAAGATGTGAAGGGGGAGGTGCAAACAAGTATATATCGTAAGCCCACCTCTACGAACATGCTGTTGCATGCCACTTCCTCCCATCCGGGTCACATGATCCAGTCTGTTCCCACCGGACAATTTCTTCGCTTACGTAGACTGTGCTCAAATAATGAAGAATTTTATACACAAGCTGAAGATCTTAAGCGGAGACTACAGGAACGTGGGTTTAGTAACCGAATGATCAAGAAGGCCTATAATAGGGCTAAATATTCGTCTAGGGACGTATTATTGTATGGCCCTAAACAGATAAATAGGGAGGATCAGGATCGAGTTAGGTTTGTAACGGACTACCATTCTCAATTTGGTCGTATGAGAGAAATACTAAATAAATCTTGGCATATTTTGAAAGCGGACCCAGTGATCTCTAGATTTATACCTGAAAAGGCAGCGATAGCAGCTAGAAGATCAAGAAATTTGAGGGATCATCTGGTCCGCAGCCACTACACCGGACTACCCGGGAGCACGTTTTTGGATCAGGTCAGGGTACCGAATGGGTGTTTCCCATGTGGCCGGTGTGTAGCATGCATTAATATTGATCGAATTGACCATTTTGAGAATCAGGCAGGGTCACGAAGGTTCTCTATTAAAAAACGGATCACGTGTAATAGTAGATATGTGGTCTATTATGCAGTGTGCCCCTGCCAGAAAATATATGTGGGTATGACCACCAGACCATTAAAGATAAGGATCCGTGAGCACGTGTTAGGTATTACGGCGGCGGCTAGTGCGGAGGATGTCACGGCACTCAAAACGATCCCACGTCATTTCAGACAGTACCATGATTGTAATGGGGACCTCTTGAGGTGTAGGGGGATCGACATGCTAGATATGAATATTCGTGGTGGTGATATGACTAGGAGGTTGGCTCAGCTGGAGTCCAGGTGGATATGGACCCTTGACACGGTCCATCCATCTGGACTCAATGAAAATATTAGTTATGCCTGCTTCCTATAGCCACGATACCGCCGATACCCATTTGATACCATATTTTACATATTTTTAAAGGTATTTTAATATGTTTTATTCTATATATTTCAGTTTTGATCGCTCATGCACACTGTGGTGATCTATGCGGAAGTGGTGAGCAACACAAGTATTGGACATACACACTGGAGTATTCGCATCGGACAGATTATACATGCAACAATGGAGTTATATTGTATACCCTATGCGGCGTGATGTTCTTATTGGAGGACTCGTGTTGTTATGATTATTATGCATTGTCCTATTTGTCTATAAATATCTCCAGATATTATCTATGTTGTGTAGTATTGTGTTATGTTCTACCACAGTTGTTATTATTAATTTCACATGTTTGGTGAAGGTAGGGTAATTGGATGTGTGGCATGTTGCTTATCCCAAGTCCTCCCCCTGACGCGTGCTGTGTCCATTCGCCGCTACGCTTGCCTGCTTTCGGCGTCTCTACATGAGTGCCGGGTCCGTCCCGCCCCTCATGTGACGCCGACGCTGGCCGGCGTCGCTCGTTGACTGGGCAACAGTACGCGTCACATCCGGGGGCGTGTATGTCACATCCGGCCGCACGGTATCCACGCGGCGGCCGGTGACTATTTAACAGGAAGACCAGGGATGTGTGTATGTGCGGCCCCTTGAGAAAGGTGACCGAAACGCGCGTCGGGGCGGACGCGCTACCGCAGGATTGACAACAATTCCCCCACCATTTGGAGCAGGTAATTATGTGTGTTTAGGCATGTTTTGAGCTATTTAGCCGTGTGTATTATAACTATGGGGGTGTGGGGAACACGCTTGACTACAAGACTTAATGGATAGGAGGTCTGTTGTACGGATATATATATCCTACATGAGGTAGTGAGGTTCCCTGTGGGCTATGACCAGGTTTGACGTCATTATGGACGTATATTAGTGCCATTTGGCAGTGTGTATACCTGTATTGTCCCAATATACCACTGTATGTTGTCACATGTATCCTGTGGGTGCGCGTACTATGTATGATGGTTTCTTTTGGGTAGGTGTGCTTTCCCTGTATTTTACACCATGATCATATGCTTTTATGTGTATTATTGAATAAAGTTTGGTAATTTTTCATATTTTGGCCTTTTGATCATCCTTTTTTGTCTGCTATATAGTAATTGATGATAGGCTCAATTGTCCTATTAATGTTGGCATGGTATATGATTTGGTATCTAGTGATTTATTTTTGATGATTGTATTACCATGTCTATGTGTCATATTTATCTTTGCAGAAAAGGTGAACGGATGGACTCTACATGCCTGGTTCCCACAGTGAAGCATGGTGGAGGAGGTGTGATGGTGTGAAAGTGCTTTGCTAGTGATACTGTTGGGGATTTATTCAAAATTGAAGGCATACTGAACCAGCATGGCTACCACAGCATCTTGCAGCAGTATGCTATTCTATCCGGTTTGCGTTTAGGCTACGTTCACATTTGCGTTGTGCGCCGCAGCGTCGGCGCCGCAACGCACAACGCAAACAAAAACGCAGCAAAACGCATGCACAACGCTGCGTTTTGCGCCGCATGCGTCCTTTTTTTCATTGATTTTGGACGCAGCAAAAATGCAACTTGCTGCGTCCTCTGCGCCCGGACGCGGGCGCCGCAGGGACGCATGCGGCGCAAAACGCAAGTGCGACGCATGTCCATACGCCCCCATGTTAAATATAGGGGAGCATGACGCATGCGGCGACGCTGTGGCGCCCGACGCTGCGGCGCCGACCGCAAATGTGAACGTAGTTTTAGTTGGACCATCACTTATTATTAAACAGGACAATGACCCCAAACACACCTCCAGGCTGTATAAGGGCTATTTGACCACGAAGGAGAGTGATGGGGTGCTACGCCAGATGACCTGGCCTCCACAGTCACCAGACCTGAACCCAATCGAGATGGTTTGGGGTGAGCTGTACCGCAGAGTGAAGGAAAAAGGGACAACTCCTTCAAAATTGTTGGAAGACCATTCCCGGTGACTACCTCTTGAAGCTCATCAAGAGAATGCCAAGAGTGTGCAAAGCAGTCATCAAAGCAAAAGGCGGCTACTTTGAAGAACCTAGAATATAAGACATATTTTCAGTTGCTACACACTTTTTTGTTAAGTATATAATTCCATATGTGTTAATTCATATTTTGATGCCTTCAGTGTGAATGTACAATTTTCATAGTCATGAAAATACAGAAACACCAAGGTTACTTACTGGTAGCCGGTTTTTCCGGAACCCATGACGGCACACCTGAGAGAGGGGATCCGCCCAGCCAGGACAGGAAACCCTACTGAAAATAAAAGGGCGGTACCTCTCTGTCGCTTCAGTTGATTTTTAGAGCATGAGAGGCCCCCCCCCCTGGTTAGTACACATGGCAATCCAACACCCAAAACAATAGTGCACACCGAAGGGGTGATAAAGGGGGGGGAATATACGGGTGCCGTCATGGGTTCCGGAAAAACCGGCTACCAGTAAGTAACCTTGGTGTTTTCCCTTCCCCCATGACGGCACACCTGAGAGACTTTTGTAGAAAGAAAAACCCTTAGGGAGGGACCAACGCTTGGAGTACCCTTCTACCAAAGGTTAGGTCAGCAGAGGAGGAAAGGTCTAGCCAGTAGTGTTTGAAAAAAGTTGAGGGTGAGGACCAGGTAGCGGCCTTGCAAATTTGGTCAATCGATACCTCAGCCTTCTCTGCCCAGTAGGTAGCCACAGCTCTGGTGGAGTGAGCCTTGATGCCGTCAGGAACCGGAGTGCCACTTGCAGAATAGGACAGACTAATGGCCTCCCTGATACATCTAGCAATGGTACTTTTAGCTACCCCACATCCCTTTTTACTACCTTGAAAGGCTACAAATAGGGTTTGATCTTTCCTCCACTGACTAGTCATGGTTATATATTGTAACATGGATCTCCTTACATCTAGCATATGGAACTTTTGTTCCCCCGGATTTTTACAAAATGATGGTAATGTAATCTCCTGACTCCTATGAAATTTTTGGACTACTTTGGGGAGATACGCTGGATCTGGTCTTAAGATTATCCTGTCATCAAAAACCTGAGTGTAAGGAGGGCATATTGATAGAGCTTGTAAATCACCTACCCTACGGGCCAATGTTAGGGCTACTAGTAGGACTGTTTTCAGGGTGAGTAATTTAGGTGATAACTCCTGCAAAGGCTCAAAAGGATCTTTGGTTAAAGCCTCCAAAACTAGATTTAGATCCCAAGGAGGGATTTTGGGGATAATAACTGGTCTAGACCTGCCACAGGATTTTATAAATCGTGAAACCCATCTATTAGATGCTAGGTTGCAATTATATAGGGCCCCTAAGGCTGAAACTTGAACCTTAAGGGTGCTAGTTGCTAATCCTAGTTGCAAGCCTGCTTGTAGAAATTCTAGGATGGGACCCACTGGAGCAACATCCCCTAACGGTTCACCTAAGAAGTCTAAAAATTTCTTCCAGGTCCTACCGTAGATTCTAGATGTTATAGGCTTTCTGCTTTTTAACAGGGTGGAGACTAACCCTGGAGAGAATCCTTGGCGACTCAGTAGCACCAGGCTGCCAGATGGAAGCCCTTCACCTGAGAGTGGGTCACTGGCCCCTGGGTTAACAAGTCCGGCACATCTGGCAGAATCCATGGGTCTGTTAATGACATCTGCCTTAGAAGGGAGAACCATGGTCTTCTTGGCCAGAATGGAGCTATGAGTATTATTTTTGCTCGGTCTGCTCTGATTTTCCAGACAACAGTTGGAATCATCACAATCGGGGGAAATGAGTAAGCCAGAGAGAATTTCCATGGTATTAGTAGGGCATCTACTGCGAAAGGATGTTCCTTTGGGTTCAGTGAGCAAAATTCTCACTTTTTTGTTGTGTGAGGTGGCAAACAAGTCTATCTCTGGTGTACCCCAGGCCTGTATTATTCGCTGGAACACCTCGGGATTCAGTGATCATTCCCCTTGTCTCAGAGTTCTGCGACTCAGAAAGTCTGCCTGTGAGTTTCCAACACCTCTTATGTGTAGTGCTGTTAGGGAAGACAGGTGTTGTTCTGCCCAATGAAATAGTAAGTTTGACACCTCCATGAGGTTCCAAGACCTTGTCCCCCCCTGGTGATTGATATAGGCCACTACTGCTCGATTGTCCGTCATGACTCGAGCATGGCGGCCCTGGAGCAGGGGAAGAAAAGGTTTCAAGGACTTTACTACTGCCCATAGTTCTTTTACATTCGAGCCATAGCTCTTTTCTTGGGGGGGACCAAGTTCCTTGAATTGAATGGGATCTTAAGTGAGCTCCCCAACCTATGCTGCTTGCGTCAGTCGTGATGATGTCCTCGACCGGTTTCTTCCATTGGACTCCCATAGTGAGATGTTCCTCTACGGTCCACCAAATTAAGGAATTTCTTACATCCTGGGGAAGACAGATTTCCTTCCAAATGCCCTCTTAACAGTCTCTGAGCTGACAGAACTTCCCACTGCAGTTGTCTCAGGTGGAATTGTGTCCATCCTTACCACCGGAATGCAGGACGTTAATGAGCCTAGTAGGGACATCGCTTTCCTTAGGGTCATCGCTGGTTGATGTATCACTGCAGTGGTCAAGTTGATTATTTTGGCTACTTTGTTCTCCAGGAGGAGGCAGAGCTGACGTTCCGAATCTAGTATCAAATCCAGGAAGGACTGCACCTTTACTGGAACTAACTTCGATTTGGGGACATTAATTAACCAACCGAGCTCTATTAGAGTTGATATCACTACCGTTATCTGATGGGAGCAATTGGCCTCTGTCTTCCCTATCACAAGAAAATCGTCCAAGTATGGGACAATTACGATATTCCGGGAACGGAGATATGACATTACCTCTGCCATCACCTTGGTGAAGACCCTGGGAGCTGTAGATAGGCCGAATGGAAGGGCTGTGTATTGGTAATGTTTCACTTGGTTTTGTATGTAGAGTGCCACTCTCAAGTATCTCCAGTATTTGCGATGTATTGGAATATGGTAATATGCCTCTTTTAAAGTCTATTACTGCCATGAAGCAGTGAGGAAACAGAAGTTTTGTGGTTGCATTGATGGACTCCATCTTGAAGGAGTGGTTGTCTATTGAAAGGTTGAGTTTTCTTAGGTTGATTATGGTCCTCCAAGAGCCATCGGGTTTTTGTATTAGAAAGAGGGGGAGGAAAACCCCCTTCCTAACTCCTGAACCGGGACTTCTTGCAAGACATTTTTTTTAATCAGCCTGAGGACTTCCGTTTCTAGAGCTAATTGTTCCTGCCGGGCTTTCCTCCGGGGAGTTATTACGAAATTGTGCCCGGGTGGACGGATAAATTTTATTTTTAGGCCTTCTTTTATGATATTTAAAACCCAGATGCTCGGGGAGATGTTTATCCAGGCTGGATAGAAGAGGGAGAGCCTTCCTCCAACCTCTGATGTAATGTCATTGGGGGGACTTTTTGGCTGATGTAGAGGGCCCTTTGAACATATAGCCCGATTTCCTTTTATCTTTGAAGTCCCAATTTCTTCTATCTCCTGGAGGTCGGCCTCTGTTAAATCTCCTCCGATAAAAGGTTTTTTTAGGATCTTTCGGGAAGGTTGGAAAGGCTTTCTTTTTGTCTCCTGCCTGTTCCAAGATCTCCTCTAACTTTTTCCCAAAGAGGAGTTGACCGTTGTATGGGATGGAGAATAGCCTATGTTTAGATGGCAAATCTCCCGGACAACCTTTAAGCCATAGGGCTCTTCTGGCCGCATTGGACAGGCCCGCTGCTCTAGCTGTTAATCTCGCGGAGTCCACAGAGGAATCCGCCAGAAATGCTGCTGCCCCTTGAACTAGGGATATATTTGCAAGAATGTCATTCCTAGGGACTTTATCCCTTAGCTGGTCTTCTATCTGTTGTAACCAGACCATAAAGGCGCGAGCTGTACATGTCCCAGCTGTTTCAAGCCCCCTGCCGCTGCTTCCCAGATGTGCCTCAAAAACCCGTCTGCTTTTTTGTCCAGTGGATCTTTTAGGACCCCTGAATCTTCTAAAGGAAGGGATGATTTTTTCAAAGATTTGGCTACCGCACCATCAATCTTAGGGATTTTCTCCCAGGATTCGGAGTCTTTTTCTTCAAAAGGATATCTTCTTTTTGATGTAGAAGGTAAGGTACCCATTTTTTAGGGTTTTTTTCCCATTCTTTTTCGATCAATGCTTTAATTTTTGCATTGACCGGAAATGTCAGTTTTCTTTTTTTCCTCTAAACCGCCAAACATGACATCCTCAAGTGACCTAGGTGTCTTTTCCTCTTTAAGACCCATTGCAGTTCTGACTGCTTTGACTAACTTTTCTACGTCCTCAGTTGGGAAACACGGGCGACCCCCTGTATCACTATCTGAGGAGGAATCTGAGGACTGAATAGAGGCGGAGGAGGTAGAGGGAGAACGGGATGATTTTTTACTCTCCTGTTTCTGAGAGGCCTCCGAATCTGTAGACACTTTACGGCTTTTCCTCCCTGATTTTTTAAGGGCCAGTTTTAAGGAGTTTTTTTATTTCTGCCTGTATTATGGCTTTGAGGCTAGTGGGGAAATTAGGAGTCTCATCTTGTATGGTTTTTTGAATGCAGTCAGAGCAGAGGTCCTTCTGCCACTGAACTGCAAGCGGGGCTTTACAAAGGGCACATTCGCGGTTCTTTGTTTTGCCGCTAGATTTCCTCGGCCCCTAGTGATCAAACAGAAAAAATGGACCCTGTTACCATAAGGGTGACATTCACGAAGATCACTCACCACCGCCGACAGTCAAGGGTACCGGTTTTGGAGGCTGGACAGATGCACGGGCAGTGTCCCTTCTGGATGCTGAAGAGTCTTGCCGGACAGGACGGCTGCTGCTCCTACCACTTGAGCAACTGCTCCTGTGCTGGTGGCTCGGCAAGGCATCTGGCGAGAGCTCCTGACACTGCTGCTGCTGCGATGGCAGCGGCTGCTGCTCCGGTTGTCCCACTTCCATGCTGAAGCTTTTGGACATGAGCGCGTCTTCTGTGGTCAGGCACCCATTTATTGGGGACCACTGCACTCCCCGCCTCCTCCGGTGCCCAATAGTGGCCCCTCCTCTCCTCTGCCGCGCCGCCGGAGTCCTTTTCCACCGGCCGGCGTTACTTCACGGGCGCCGCCATCTTGGATCCGGAGCCCGCCCCCGACATCACGCTGGCACGCCCATTCCCAGCGTGCCTTGCGCGTGACGTCAGACGGGCGACCCGGAAGCGGCCACCGCACCTGGATGTCGGCAGAGGGAGGAGGGCGCGTGGCAGCCACGGAAGGAGCTGGGATATCCGACCGTGTTGCACCAACGCCCGCTTGGACGCAGAGACCCGGGGGACCTGCGGACGGCGCTTCCAGACTCCCGAGCACCGACGCACAGGCGCCGCCTGTTCTTCCATGCCGGGACGGGACCTGGGTAAGTGGAATCACTGCCGTGTTCAGCACGAGGGTCCCTGTCAGGACAGGAAACCCAACTGAAGCGACAGAGGTACCGCCCTTTTATTTTCAGTAGGGTTTCCTGTCCTGGCTGGGCGGATCCCCTCTCTCAGGTGTGCCTTCATGGGGGAAGGGAAAAAATCTTTAAATGAGAAGGTGTGTCCAAACTTTTGGTCTGTACTGTATCTTGTTACTATTGATGCTGCATAGGCCGCATCAAAAGTAAAAAGAGAGAGAGCGAGAGAGAATTTCCCTGATGTGAAATTCTTCCACGCATGCCCAGTTTGAAAAGACAGGACCTGTCGCTGGATTCCTGCTTTTCACAGTCAGCGATGCATCCTGCGCCCATAGGCTTCCATTGTAGCCAGTGACGGACAGCGCAGGATGCGTTGCTGACCGATTTTCCGACGTGCAGAAAAAACGTTCCTCTGAACGTTTTCTCTGCCCGACGGACCGTTTTTTTACGCAGGATCCAGTGCACGACGGATGAAACAGATTGCCATCCGTCACAATCCGTTGCTAATACAAGTCTATGAGAAAATGCAGGATCCTGCAAATTTTTTTTGCAGGATTCTGCATTCTCAAAAAAAAAAAAAAAAAAAAAAAAAAAAAAAAAAAAAAAAAAAAAAAAAAAAAATCGATGGATTGTGACGGGAGCTGAAAGACGGAAGTGTGAAAGAGGCCTTAGGCTACTTTCACACTAGTCCATCGGTACGGGCCGTCGCAAACCGTCGGCCTGACGGACAGTGTGTTAAGTAGCACAACGGGGGCAGCGGATACAGTTTTTCAACGCATCCGCTGCCCCATTGTAATGTCCGAGGAGGAGGGGGCGGAGTTTCGTCCGCGCATGCGCGGACGAAAATGGCGGACACGACGCACAAAAAAGTTACATGTAACGTTTTTTTGTGCCGACGGTCCGCCAAAACACGACGCAACAATCGCACGACGGTTGCGACGTGTGGCACTCCGTCGCTAATGAAAGTCTATGGAGAAAAAAAACACATCCTATGGGCAACTTTGCAGGATGCGTCTTTTCTACATGACGACGCATTGCGACGTGCGTCGAACGACGCTAATGTTAAAGTAGCCTTACCTGTGAGCGCTTTGCTCCCCGCAGGCCACGTGAAGATGATGAACCTCCGTGAGCCAGGCGATTCCCCCGGCCTGGCCTCACTGCGCCTGCCAGCAGAGGGGGGAGCTGACGAAAGGACCCCTGACTCTGCTTCCAGCTCTGGAGCCCTTGCCGCCCTCAAGGTAAACTGCGCAAGCGGCATCCAGGCTAGGCATCCTCCTCTCTCCATGAGTTCCCTTAGGAACAGGAAACCAACAGTGGGAGGGAGGGGGACCGCCCCTTTTATCTCTCCATAGGGTTTCCTGTTCTTAGGGGCGGATCCCCTCTCTCAAGTGGGTGATGTCGTGGCGAAGAGAAAAAATGAAATACTGCTGGTTATTAAGGGGTCAATATAAAAGATGACCTATTGTTTAATAGAGGATTTTGAGTAACACACATTTTAATTTGTGGTAATTTGTTTCCTTACTTATCACCATAATCTGTATGAAAATAGTGATCTTGCAATTTCATACTGGCCACAGAAGCTTTTTTTAGAAAAATGTTCTGTTTCAGGAAACAACACATGTATATAGCCACAATGGTCAGATCCCAACCCTATCTTTTGTATTGAATAGTCTAATGAGCAGGTGCGAAAGTCACTGTGAAGGGAGGGGGAGCTGTGACGTCACCTATTTTAATTAGTGGATTCATTGTTATCAGCTGTGTGTAGAGATGATTACTGAAAGTACATGAAGTATGAGTCTGAATAAGGCCAAGTTTTTATCACCGGTCTGGCTGTGATAATATGAGCCTAGCGCCAACCCCACTGCACATATGCCTGGTCTGGCGGTGATACTAGGAGCCCACTGCCCATATGCCCGGTCTGGCTGTGATACTAGGAGCCCCCTGCCCATATGCCCGGTGATACTAGGAGCCCCCTGCCCATATGCCCAGTCTGGCTGTGATACTAAGAGCCCCCTGCCCATATGCCCGGTCTGGCGGTGATACTAGGAGCCCCCTGCCCATATGCCCAGTCTGGCTGTGATACTAAGAGCCCCCTGCCCATATGCCTGGTCTGGCGGTGATACTAGGAGCCCCCTGCCCATATACCCGGTCTGGCTGTGATACTAGGAGCCCCCTGCCCATATGCCCGGTGATACTAGGAGCCCCCTGACCATATGCCCAGTCTGGCTGTGATACTAAGAGCCCCCTGCCCATATGCCCGGTCTGGCGGTGATACTAGGAGCCCCCTGCCCATATGCCCGGTCTGGCGGTGATACTAGGAGCCCACTGCCCATATGCCCCATCTGGCGGTGATACTAGGAGCCCACTGCCCATATGCCCGGTCTGGCGGTGATACTAGGAGCACATATGCCCGGTCTGGCGGTGATACTAGGAGCCCACCGCCCATATGCCCGGTCTGGCGGTGATACTAGGAGCCCACTGCCCATATGCCCGGTCTGGCGGTGATACTAGGAGCCCTTATGCCCGGTCTGGCGGTGATACTAGGAGCCCTTATGCCCGGTCTGGCGGTGATACTAGGAGCACATATGCCCGGTCTGGCGGTGATACTAGGAGCACATATGCCCGGTCTGGCGGTGATACTAGGAGCACATATGCCCGGTCTGGCGGTGATACTAGGAGCACATATGCCCGGTCTGGCGGTGATACTAGGAGCACATATGCCCGGTCTGGAAGTGATACTAGGAGCCCACTGCCCATATGCCCGGTCTGGCTGTGATACTAGGAGCCCCCTGCCCATATGCCTGGTCTGGTGGCGATACTAGGAGCCCCCTGCCCATATGCCCGGTCTGGCTGTGATACTAGGAGCCCCCTGCCCATATGCCTGGTCTGGTGGGGATACTAGGAGCCCCCTGCCCATATGCCCGGTCTGGCGGTGATACTAGGAGCCCCCTGCCCATATGCCCGGTCTGGCTGTGATACTAGGAGCCCCCTGCCCATATGCCCGGTCTGGCTGTGATACTAGGAGCCCACCGCCCATATGCCCGGTCTGGCGGTGATACTAGGAGCCCACCGCCCATATGCCCGGTCTGGCGGTGATACTAGGAGCCCACCGCCCATATGCCCGGTCTGGCGGTGATATTAGGAGCCCACTGCCCATATGCCCGGTCTGGCGGTGATACTAGGAGCCCATATGCCCGGTCTGGCGGTGATACTAGGAGCCCCCTGCCCATATGCCCGGTCTGGCGGTGATACTAGGAGCCCCCTGCCCATATGCCCGGTCTGGCTGTGATACTAGGAGCCCACCGCCCATATGCCCGGTCTGGCGGTGATACTAGGAGCCCACCGCCCATATGCCCGGTCTGGCGGTGATACTAGGAGCCCACCGCCCATATGCCCGGTCTGGCGGTGATATTAGGAGCCCACTGCCCATATGCCTGGTCTGGCGGTGATACTAGGAGCCCATATGCCCGGTCAGGCGGTGATATGAGCCCAGTACCAGCCTCACTGCCCATATGCCCGGTCTGGCGGTGATATTAGGAGCCCACTGCCCATATGCCCGGTCTGGCGGTGATACTAGGAGCCCACCGCCCATATGCCCGGTCTGGCGGTGATATTAGGAGCCCCCTGCCCATATGCCTGGTCTGGCGGTGATACTAGGAGCCCATATGCCCGGTCAGGCGGTGATATGAGCCCAGTACCAGCCTCACTGCCCATATGCCCGGTCTGGCGGTGATACTAGGAGCCCACTGCCCATATGCCCGGTCTGGCGGTGATACTAGGAGCCCACTGCCCATATGCCCGGTCTGGCGGTGATACTAGGAGCCCCCTGCCCATATGCCCGGTCTGGCGGTGATACTAGGAGCCCACCGCCCATATGCCCCGTCTGGCGGTGATACTAGGAGCCCACTGCCCATATGCCCGGTCTGGCGGTGATACTAGGAGCACATATGTCCGGTCTGGCGGTGATACTAGGAGCCCACCGCCCATATGCCCGGTCTGGCGGTGATACTAGGAGCCCACCGCCCATATGCCCGGTCTGGCGGTGATATTAGGAGCCCACTGCCCATATGCCCGGTCTGGCGGTGATACTAGGAGCCCATATGCCCGGTCTGGCGGTGATACTAGGAGCCCCCTGCCCATATGCCCGGTCTGGCGGTGATACTAGGAGCCCACCGCCCATATGCCCCGTCTGGCGGTGATACTAGGAGCCCACTGCCCATATGCCCGGTCTGGCGGTGATACTAGGAGCACATATGTCCGGTCTGGCGGTGATACTAGGAGCCCACCGCCCATATGCCCGGTCTGGCGGTGATACTAGGAGCCCACCGCCCATATGCCCGGTCTGGCGGTGATATTAGGAGCCCACTGCCCATATGCCCGGTCTGGCGGTGATACTAGGAGCCCATATGCCCGGTCTGGCGGTGATACTAGGAGCCCCCTGCCCATATGCCCGGTCTGGCGGTGATACTAGGAGCCCCCTGCCCATATGCCCGGTCTGGCTGTGATACTAGGAGCCCACCGCCCATATGCCCGGTCTGGCGGTGATACTAGGAGCCCACCGCCCATATGCCCGGTCTGGCGGTGATACTAGGAGCCCACCGCCCATATGCCCGGTCTGGCGGTGATACTAGGAGCCCACCGCCCATATGCCCGGTCTGGCGGTGATATTAGGAGCCCACTGCCCATATGCCTGGTCTGGCGGTGATACTAGGAGCCCATATGCCCGGTCAGGCGGTGATATGAGCCCAGTACCAGCCTCACTGCCCATATGCCCGGTCTGGCGGTGATATTAGGAGCCCACTGCCCATATGCCCGGTCTGGCGGTGATACTAGGAGCCCACCGCCCATATGCCCGGTCTGGCGGTGATATTAGGAGCCCCCTGCCCATATGCCTGGTCTGGCGGTGATACTAGGAGCCCATATGCCCGGTCAGGCGGTGATATGAGCCCAGTACCAGCCTCACTGCCCATATGCCCGGTCTGGCGGTGATACTAGGAGCCCCCTGCCCATATGCCCGGTCTGGCGGTGATACTAGGAGCCCACTGCCCATATGCCCGGTCTGGCGGTGATACTAGGAGCCCATATGCCCCGTCTGGCGGTGATATGAGCCCAGTACCAGCCTCACTGCCCATATGCCCGGTCTGGCGGTGATACTAGGAGCCCCCTGCCCATATGCCCGGTCTGGCGGTGATACTAGGAGCCCACTGCCCATATGCCCGGTCTGGCGGTGATACTAGGAGCCCATATGCCCCGTCTGGCGGTGATATGAGCCCAGTACCAGCCTCACTGCCCATATGCCCGCGGTGATCACACGCACCCGTCACTTACTCGCTCAGCACCCGCTATGGCCGCCGTGTCCGGGCTCCCTGCTGCAGTCGTTATCTGCACACACTGCTCGGTTCTGTCATACGCGGGAGCATCAATGGGTTTCTCTCCGAGCTGTGAGAGCCGCCATGACAGGGAAGGCCGGCAGCTCCACCCCGGGCTTCACACACCCGGAAGTGACCACATGGAGCTGCTATGGAAGCGGCACCGGAGCTGCTGGGAATACCGCCATGATTCACTAACCCTCGCCTTATAGACTGGTGCTGAGGGGAGCAGCACCGGGGCCAGAGGGAAATAGGGGTATTCACAAGACATAAGACCCCAGTCCCTTCCCTGAGGGCGTGGCTACAGAGCCATAACGAGGCGTGACACGCAGGCCGTCACCGTTAGCACGTAGGGGAGGGGCTCCTTGGAGTCTGCTGTTTAATGCGTCTCTTAGCAACGCGCGTCAGGCTTCTATTTTCCCGGCTTCCTCCGCGGTGACGCTCCAGGGCTGGATTAATGGTATAAGGGTCCCGCAGTGTTTAGGGGGATCCGCGCCCACAGTCACAGGCCAGGGGCCCAGTAACCATGGAGAAGTGACATGCCGGCGGCCATCTCTTCTTCTCGGGCGTAGGAGACACTATTGGTGAGTGCATGGGGCAGGATTGGGGCAGTGCGGTCACTGTGTAATCAGTGTGTGCAGACATGTTTCTCTGACCGGACAGCAGCGGAGGTATTCTGCCATTCTTGTCTTGTATGTCCCATTTATAGTCCTAGGGACCCCCCAAACCTCGGGGTGAGTGGTCTTGTCTCTTCACATTCGGCTCCTGCACTTGCACACAGGCTGTATCACTGGACCTACGGCGTGCCCTCCCCACAGCGTCCCCTATGTGCCCTCCCACTGTGTGCCCCCATACCATCCCCTGTATGGTGTCCTGTGGGGGGCTTGTCGCCCCTACACACCATGCTCAGCATGGACGGACAGAAGCCCCCTGTGCCCAGGCCACACTCTGACCAGCACACTGTGATAAGGGGCCGGCGGTCCAGCTTCTGGGTAACACGAACAATCTAATCCGCTCATGTAAAGCTCTATTCCATGCTGCACGAAGCAGAAAGACGGGGAGAATGTGCCCCGTTACTACCGCCGTCCTGTCCGGGCGTCATGTGAGCAGTTTCCCCCCCGCCCTATTATCCCGATGGACGGACCACATCATATACTACTTAAAGTGCAATTTTAAAAAGTAAGAAAATAAGAACAAAGTAAGAAAGTGAAACGGGAAAAACAAACAAAAAACAAACATAAGTAGTAAGTAAACCTGAGTTCTAGGAGCGGGTTATTGATCCATCAGGAAACCAAGATCCGAGATTGAAGATCCAGAAGGTTTCTCTTCCTCCCAGCCATCCCCTCGTGTCCCCTCCATGCCTGGGTCTGCCGACCAGTTAGAGTCCGAGTGCCTGAATAGAAGACGCTGGTGGCGAGAGATGAAGCGTTTACCGGCAGGAGCGATCCGTCTGTCGGCACTATTAATATTGGAAGTGATAAGGTGCTCAGTTATACGGACTCTTTGTTTACACAGAACACATCCAATATTATGGTTATCAGATAAGGTGCTGTCAATAATGTATATTATGTTTTGGGATTTACAATTAATATTGGTTATTATTATAAAACTGAGAATTATTCTGATTAGAAAGTCGAGTGCACTGACATGTATGTTTCAGGTTTTACAACATCCAGCCCTTTATGGCAAAGCCAGGTCATACTTCAATTATCCACAATATATTATTCAGTAAACTCATCTTGTTATCACACATAATATATTTGATGAAGTACAAAAAAGTCCTTTACAGCGTGAAAGGAGTCTCAATGGGCACAAACGTCTCTCGGTCTTTAGCCAATGTGGTCACGTTGTTTTGGAAAGGACAATGTCTATAGACAGTACACAATCCATCTTCTGAGTGCGTTATTTGGTGCAGCAGGTATATAGATGACTTGTTATTCATTTGGCGTGGTGAAGAATCCAATATTTCAGAGTTTAGTCAATACAATAACTCCAGTAGTTATAATTTGGAATTCACTACTTCTTATCATTCATCCATGATTCATTTTCTATAGTGACAGCTCACAGGCATTCCAGATGACATTGCCACCATGTCAGATCTTTTGGATCGAGAGGAAAGACGCGGAAGTGGCGGAGACACAGGTGGAGTGACAGTGACTGAAACACAGAGTGGACTGGATATGGCGGACGCCCAGGACAGACAGGGTATGGCGGAGACACAGGACGGGCAGGATATGGCGGACAGACTGGATATGGCGGAGACACTGGACAAGCAGGATATGGCGGACAGACTGGATATGGCGGAAACACAGGACAAGCAGGGTATGACGGAGACACTGGACAAGCAGGGTATGACGGAGACACTGGACAAGCAGGATATGGCGGACAGACTGGATATGGCGGAAACACAGGACAAGCAGGGTATGACGGAGACACTGGACAAGCAGGATATGACAGAGACACTGGACAAGCAGGATATGGCGAATGCCCAGGACATACTAGATATGGCAAGACACAGGACGGACAGGGTATGGCGGACAGTCTGGATATGGTGGAGACACTGAACAAGCAGGATATGGCGGATGGCCAGGACTGACAGGATAGGGCGTAGACACAGAACGGACAGAGTATCGCACTGGAGAGAACAAAGCACAGAGGGACCTGGGTCAAGTGAGGACAAATGGCAATCAGGCAAGGAGCAGAGGAAGGAGATACGTTAAATAGACCGAGTGCTGCAGAACTTCCGGGTCGAGATCCTCCAGAGTCAGAGAGAGGAGGAACGGAGCGTCTGCAGAGCAGAGGAAGCAAGTGCGTGTGCGCAGAAGGAGTTGGAGAGAGGAGTGCGCACGCGCACCCGACGGGAGCCTGGGACCGGCGGCGAGACTGGAGGAGTAGAGACCGGAAGGCGCGCCTACACCGCAGGAGCGCGCCGGGTAAGGTAAGTATGTCGGCGAACAGAAAGGTGAGTGGCAGGTGCGGCGGCAGAAGCGGCGGCGCGTAGAGGCGCCGTGACACACCACCTCCATGTAAGGAAACCACTTAAGGTAAATACTGTTAGCCATGCCTGAAGAAAAAAACAAAAAAAAAACCCTGGCAATTCCATAGCGGTTTTGTCTGTACAGTATAGCCCCCAATTCAATTCAGACAAATAATAAAAAATCACCTGTATTATGTGAAGATGATACTTAATTTTAGCTTCTGTATTAGTCGGGCTACAATATTGTGGCTACAAAAGCTCCGACCTTGTGAAATATCTGCTCCCCAAGTTTTGTTAGATCCTGTCATTGGAAAACAACCTGGCTTCGCCATAACTGTTTTTTTTTTATTGTAAAACCTGTAAGCATGCATTTCAATGTGCTCCATTTTCTAATTCTAATCATTCTTCGTTTTATATTAACCAGTACATTAATTGTAATTCCCAATCCGTAATATACCCTATTGTATGCTCCCTATCTCATAACATTATAAGGACAAACCGAGAGTCCATATAACTCAGCACCGTATCACTTCCAATATTAATAGTGCCGACAGACGGATCGCTCCTGCAGGTAAACGCTTCATCTCTCGCCAACAGCGACCGGCGTCTTCTATTCAGGCACTCGGACTCTAACTGATGGGCAGACCCAGGCATGGGGGGGATACAAGGAGACGGCTGGGAGGAAGAGAAACCTTCTGGATCTTCAATCTCAGAACTTGGTTTTCTGATGGATCAATAAACCCGCTCCAAGAAGTCAGGTTTCGTTACTAATCATGGTTTATTTGGTTTGTTTCTTGTTTGTTTTTCCTTTTTCCCATTCTTATTTCTTACTTTTTAATATTGTACTATATATAATTAGTATATCATGTGAGCCTTGTCCCCCTTTGGATTCATCCATCTGGAGAGTTAGGGCTGCTGGGAACATTTTCCCATCAAGCTTTGACAAAAAACAGAGGACAGTGTACAAAACACATCCTTTTTCTGCTTTGTGCATTATGGAATTGAGTTTTAAATGATCTAATACAATTGAACTTTTTAGCCAGAAGCTGGAACACCAACCTTTTTTGGGCATCGGGCATTTTTTTCAGTTGGAATTGTACTAATCTAGCATGCAAGCAGAGGGCATGTTCTCCCTGTGTTTGTGTGGGCTTCCTCCGGGGTCTCTGGTTTCCTCCAGCACTCCAAGACATACTGATTGGGAATATACCGGTAGATGGTGAGCCCCAATGGGGACAGTGATGATGTATGTAAAGCACTGTGGAATTAATGGCACTGTATAATTTAGCATAATACAGAAAACAATCTGTATTTGTCCATATGTAATATTATTGTTTTACTCAATTATATAGTGCCAGTAGTTCCACAGAACTTTACAGACATGGATATTGCTGTCCCCATAAGGATTTAGCTTGTGAGCCTCATAAGTATGTCTTTGGAGTGTGGGAGGAAACCGGAGTACCCGGAGGAAGCCCACACGCACGGGGAGAACATACAATCTCCTTGTACAGGAGATGTTGTCCTTAGTTGAATTTGAGCCCAGGAAGTTTATATTGGTCCAGAAAATGCCCCATTCCTGTCCTAGTACAGCTCTGTATAATCCGGACTTGTGAAATACTGACCAGAATGCTTCTATGTGACAAGTTTGTCCAACCCCATGAATTTTTCACTAACTCCTGCTATTGCTTAGGGTAGGTTCACACAACATTATACAAAAATTGTCAGTTTCATTCAGAACATCCAGAATTTTGTCCGACTCATTTTTTTGGGTTGTGTGTGAAATTTTGTCCAATTTGCCTTTGTTCATTTGTTTTTTTTTGTTGTTCTAATACACACAAAACGAGTGTGTGTGTATAACAAAATGTGTAATTGCAATAACTTAATTTTCTGGAACGATTTCAAGGGTGCCAACACTTTTGGCCATGACTGTAGGTAAATTGATTATCCATTATGTAATACAATCAGGGATGCATCTAAATGGCTACAAATATATTCTGCTTCAGGACAAAGGCCCGACATACAGCCAATGTCATTAAAGTGGTTGTCCCCATTCAATTACATTTCACCTGTGAGTGCAGTTTGTTTAACTCCCTAATGACCACCAGTACGTATTAAAATGGCGGCCGCTAAGGGGACTTATTCCCTCATCTAACGGGAATAAGGGTATAGCACCCCTCACAGTCCAGAAATCTTCGGGGTCTCAGCTAGGGGTGGTAGCTGAGACCCTGGAGAACACAATCACTGCTGGATTTTCCAGTCCCCTGTCACGTGATTGTCGTCAATCAGTGAATAATGGCAATCACGTAAAAATAAGTGTGCCCACTATTCAATACATTGCTCTCTCTTCTGACATGATATACCTTACATGTCAGAGGAGAGAGAAATGATGTCCCTAAGCTTCCCCCGGTACCTCCGCCAACCACCTGTCCCTCCTGCTCCGTCACCCGGCCCTCCACCTCCTCTTAGTGAAAGAAATGGCAGACTTATGCACAGTGCACCCACCAAGATCTGTCAGCCAGCACCCAGCAACAGATCCTATCACAGTGATCAAAAACCAATAAATTAGTATGTCATTCTCCCCCATGTCATCCACTAAGATTATTTTATCATTTTTATTTATTTCCGTCTTTGCCGTTAGGGTTGAGGGTTAGGGTTGGACTTATTGTTAGGGTTGTTTTTTTTTCAAAAGTTTAAACGGAATGACAACTAGTGTTCAGCGTAGTGTTGAGCGCAAGTGCTTACTACTCGAGTTTGCATTGTTGTTCTTGGGTGTGCACCAAGTATCACAGATGCTCAAGTTTCAGCCCGCATGTTTTTCTGCTGTTCGATAACCAAAAAACATGTTATACACATGCAATCCCTGCATTTTTTTTTGTGGGTGTCTAGCAGCCGCAAAACATCCGGGGTGGATAGTTGAGCATGTTGCTTGAGCATCCCGTGATACTTTGTTCATAGCCGAGCACCCAGTGCAAACTCGAGTAGCGAGCCGTTGCGCTCAACACTAATGACGACATATTCAATATGATGACCTAATGTTATTAAATTCTATGTTGTACTTTTGGGTTCAAATTCCTCACTATACCCCTGGATGAAATCTTCTAGGGCTGTAGTTTCCAAAATGCTCTCTATTCCAGCTTTTTTTGCGTTAAAGTCAAAAGGTGCTGTTTTCCTTTTGAGCCTTTCTGTGTGTCCAAACAGTAGTTTTCCCCCACTTATGGGGTATTTGCATTCTCAGGAGAAATTTCACAACAAATTTTGTGTCTCATTCTCTTCTGTTACCCTTGTGAAAGTAAAAAAATGTAGGGCTAAAGTAAAATTTTTATGAAAAAGGTATAATGTTCATTTTTTCCTTCCACATTGCATTAATTCTTGTGACGCACCTGATGGGTTAATAAACTTCTTGAATGTGGTTTTGAGGACTTTGGGGGTGCAGTTTTCAGAATGGTGTTACTTTTGGGTATTTTCTGTCATATAGGCCCCTCAAAGTCACTTAAAATGTGATGTGGTCCCTAAATAATTGGTTTTGTAAATTTTGTTGAAATTTTTTTTGAAATTGCTAATCAAATTTGAAACCTTATAACGGCCTAACGAAAAAAACAATTGTTTAATAAAATGATGGAGATGTAAAGTAGACATGTGGGAAATGTTGTTTATTAACTGTTTTGTGCACTGTATCTATCTGATTTAAGGGCATAAATCTTTGAAGTTTGAAAATTGCAAATTTAAAAAAAAATTGGCACATTTTCGATATTTTCATAAATACGGTATACGCAAATCATATAAACTTCAATTTACCACAAACATAAAATACAATATGTTATGAAAAAACAGTCTTGCAATCACTGGGGTCCGTTGAAGCGTTCCAGAGTTATTGACACATAAATTGACAGTAGTCAGAATTGTAAAATTTGGCCTGGTCATTAAGTTCAAAATTAGCTCCATTACTCAGGGGTTATAAAACAAACAAACCATGCTGTAGTGGCTTTCCTTGGGTTCACCAGCACTGAGTCTCTGCCGCTGTTTTTTTATTTTTCATAAACTTTGCTTCTTCAGAGATTTTAGATACCGTATTTTTTTTTTTTTTTTTTTGCAAATGTTTTTATGGTCACACAACAGCACAATTATAAGTGTTTTAAAAGTTTTTACACTTTCATCAAGTTTAAGTCTCAATATTTACAGTGTTGACCCTTATTTTTCAAGCCTTCTGCCACTTGCCCTGACATGCTTGATATCACAGGCCATATCCTGACTGAGGACACCCCTTTCTTGTCTTATCAGTGCTTGGAGTTCATCACGAGTTCTGTGTTTTTGTTTATCCATTGCTTTTTGAGGATTGACCACAGGTTCTCCATGGGATTGAGATCTGGGGAGTTACCTGGCCATAGCCAAAAGTTCAAAGTTTTGTTTACTAGGCCATTTGGTTATCACTTTTGCCTTGTGACGTGGTGCTCAATTTTGCTGGAAAAAGCATTGTTCTTTATCAGATTGCTCCTGTATGGTTGGGAGAAATTGTTCTTGGAGGATAATAAGATACCACTCTTTATTCATGGTAGTGTTCTTAGGCAAACTGTAAGTGAGCCCACTCCCTGGGAAGAAAACAACCTCACGTGAATGGACGAAGGATGCTTTACGGTGTACTGGTATTTCACAAGTCTCGTGGTAGAGCACACTTTTCGTTCTCTGATCAATAATTCTTCCAGATGGCCCAAGCAGCCTGAAGGGGCTTCATTAGAGGAAATAACTCTACCACAGCTCTCTGCAGTGCAATCTCTATACTTCCTGTAAAGTTATTTTCTGTGATGAAGCATGTCCGGGTGAAATACTGAAGTCTTGAAAAATTAGGGTCAACACTGTTTCTATATATTACTTGATGTATTTGTCAAACAAAGAATAAAAACGTATGAAATGCGGTAAATTGTACTTCAATAACCATCGAGACATGTGACTAGAATACTGAAGTAGCAAACTTTTTGTTTTATGGACTGACGTGGGTTGGAGTAGTGGTATTGCAACCACTAGCGGCAGCAATGGCATGTTGCATAGTCAGGAATAGCCAGAGGTTGGTAAACTGGATGAAGCTGTAGGTGAAAGGAAAGCTTGACTAAAGGCTGTGAGCTCAATAAGCTCGCAATGAAGGACGTGCAATTCCAGGTTTAAGTAGGGTGTTCAATCAGGAGATTATTTGTGAATTGCACAGGTAGTAGTATCTGGGTTAGCAAGGAACTGTCCAGCGAGCTGAAATAGCTCAAAGTGAAGAGTTGGGACCTGGTGCACCAGAGCTGCTGGGTTTGAGTTCTGACTTTGTGTTAAAGGGAATCTATCACCTTCTTGGACATGCCTAAGCTATTAATATGGGCATACAGGTACTAGAATACTTAACATAGTCATACCTGTATGCCTCATATCTGCGGTCTTGGCCGTCAGAAATCATCTTTTAATCCTTTATGATAATCCCTTTTTCCAGGCTTTGCGGCGTGTGGTGTCGGGAAGAAAACTCTGCCCCCTGTCTTCATTTGTCTTCATTTGCGTGCCTGTTGTTTCCCATCAGCATCACGGGGCCTTGTGACGTCTAGTGGTTGTCCCACGCTTGCGCCCTGAAGTAGCGATAGTCCGCCCTCGCTATTGTAGGGCGTAGGCGCGTGGAGCGCGGGATAACCACTAGTCGTCACAGGGATGTGTGACGCTGATGGGAGACGACAGGCATGGAAATGAAGACTGGAGGCAAAGTTTTCTTCCCAACACCATACGCCCCAAAGCCTGGAAGAACGGATTAACATAAAGGATTAAAAGATGATTTCTGAAAAACAAGACCGCAGATCTGAGGCATACAGGTATGACTATGTTAAGTATTCAAGTACCTGTTTGCCCATATTAATAGCTTAGGTGCATCCAAGGGGGTGACGGATTTCCTATAACCAAACTTTGTGTTCATCTTAAAACATTTGACCAGAATTGTACACTGGCTGGGCCGCTGATTTCACTGATTGCCCGCAGCAGTGTCGATATGATGTCAATGTCAGTGCCAGAGAGTGGGAGTAGAGGCGGAGATACTGGAAGGGGGGTACAGTGCAGTTTATTTTATACTAACTGTGTTCAGGGACAAAATTTACTTTCCCAAGTGTGAATGTTCTGTAAGTTTGAGCTACATTCCTTTTAGGGTGGCTATACACCTCAGCTGGCTGTCTTCAAAGGTCCTTTCAGCCAACAATTATTCTTCCTGACTACCTGAAGTACTATTATTCTAAGCCAAGAGTGCACTTTTTCTTAATAGTGAGGTTTCAGGCATTTGCATATTTCTCACAAGAACTGAGGGTCAGGCATGTTGAACATGTTCAACATGCACAATACTTCTTCCCCCTTACATCTGCCACTGGATGGCTGGCTGGTCCCACTCCGATCATTGGTTCTCGCCTATGTTCATTTGATGTGCATGATCACCTTTAGATGAGCACTAAAGTGATAGACTCTGAAAAGCACTGCCCCCCATCCCCCCTCATGTTCTTAGTATAAACAAAAATTACTTCAGGACATGTACAAATGCCACCTTCTGTCATTTATTAAAGTTGCCTTATTAACCTTTTGCTCCATCCTTTAGTCACATGATGATAATAAAATATGTAATGGTAATTATTTGTCATAGACATTAGCCTATCAAGATGGCACCAACTCTAGATTGGGGAAAGCTGATGAAGGTCGATCCTGACCGGCTTCCTAATGAAGAAAGGTTAGCAGAGAAGATGCAGAAGATGTTGGTTCAGGTAAGTGCCTCTTTCTCAGTCCCGTGTTTGACAAGTTGGCGGAATGCTTAGTTGGTGTAGTTCTTCCCTGTTGTGCTAGTATATTGATGCCCACATGTGTATTTCTGTCCAGTTATCTTGAAAGGGAATCTGACACCTGGGTTTTACTACCCCAACTGAGAGCAGCATGATGGAGAGGCAGAGACCCCATTCCAATGATATGTCACTTACTGGGATGCTTTCTGTAGTTTTGATGAAATCAGTTTTTTAATCTGTCTTCCATGTCAGCACCACAAGAGAGGGGATTCACCCTTCAAGGTCAGGAAACCTACAGACATAAAAGTGTGGCATCTCTCCCACGCACCAGTTGGTTTCCTGTCCTTGCCGGGTGAACCTCTTCAGACATACCTGTGAAGGTAAATGATTTATCGGATTCCCAGGCCCGGCCGGTCTGTTCAGGCAGCGGGGGTCCCCTGCCTCAGGAAAGTGTGGGGTCGTGGAAGCACCACAGTTGGTCCTGGGTGCACCGCACAATAGTGAGTGGATCAGGTGGAGCAGTGTCTGGGGAGGATTACCAGCTCCGGATGGTCGACGCCTGAAGACAGGTGAGTATACCTGGAGCTTGCCAGTGGTGTCTCCTGTGTGTGGTGCTCTGGAGCAACTGGCCCTGATGTCGTGCGGCAAGTCCTGTAGTACTTCCGGCCCGGTGGCATGTCCAGAGATGTTTGGGGCGGAGCTGCAGGGTGTGTCTGGTGCCATAGCCAGGGCGTGCCATGATGGCGCGGCTATAGGGTTCCGTGGTGACGTTGCCGGGGCACAGTGGTGTCGCATCTGGGGGCGGGCACTGTGGCGTAGCCAGGATGTCAGGATCCGTCGGCATAATGACCAGCGGTCTTCGGGGGGGCGGGGCACTCCGGGGGCACTACTGGTGAGCCCTGGGGAAGGGTTCCAAAATGGCGCTTTGGACCAGGGGACCTGCTGACCCCGGATTTCCGGGGGTATCGGATGGGGGATGTGCCCAGCATTTAAAAAGTGCACATGCACAGACCTCTGGGCCTAATCCTTGTTCTGAAAGGATGGCGTTAGGTGAGCTGCAGATCCTGTATAGTAGCAGCGGCTGCTCGGTCAGAAGCCCCGTGCATCCCGGCGACGACCCCGTGATGTGTGGGAAGTGGCCGTGTAAGTGAGAGTCTAGACTCTGCAGAAAGGTCCAGTCTGAAGAGCTCCAGCAGAGCGGACAATCGTGGACAGCAGCCTCCAAGGGAAAGTCCTTCGGCTGAGATGTGTCCCAACCTCCTTAATCCAGTACCTATTCATTTGATTTTCACTGGTAAGTGATCTTTGTGAAAGTTCACTTGGTGATGTAGTCTTCCCCTTTTTCTCCTGATTCTGCCAGGTAAAGAAGTGAACAAAATAATGTGCACTTTGCAGGTCTTCCCTCTATCCAAAGAGGTTATGTCAGTTTTTGTATCCAGCAGACGATAGCAGAGGAGACACCTAATTTTTGCTACAAGTCTAAGGGAAATTATTAGGACGGAGGTGTAGGAGTCCATGATGTCCCTGTCCCAAGGAGAGACCTATAAGGGGAAAGGAAAAAAGAAGGAAGACTAGGTACCCGGAATCGGACGCTGCTACTGACTTTATTAGGGGCTAGAATTCTACCAGGTCATCTTCACCATCGTCTTCTTCCATCGGAGGATGACTCTGGCTGCTTCAGTTTCCCCATAGATCGGGTGGATAAATTGGTGAAAGCGGTCAGAAATACTATGGGGATAGAGACAAAACCTGAGTGATCTGTTCAGGATGTTATGTTTGTGGGACTAGACCAGAGGAAGCGCAGATCCTTCCCCTTGAATGATAAAATCCACTCTCTGGTCCGACGGGAGTGGAAGAGACCAGAGAGATAAGGTCCCTTCCTCCAGCGTTTAAAAGCAGATATCCCTTTGGCGACCCAGTGTCAACTTCTTGGGATAAGTCCCCGAAACTTGATGCAGCCAAGGCCAAGGCATCAAAAAAAAATCCTCTCTACCCTTTGAGGACATGGGAACTTTAAAGGACCCGCTGGATAAAAAGGCAGACACCTTCCTTAAAGGCACCTGGGACATGTCGGCAGGAGCTCTAAGGCCAGCGGTAGCGTCTACATGTACGGCTAGGTCTATGATGATCATGAGTCATGAGTAAAACTGCCTAGTGCAGTCAAAACGCTTCGACTGGGTCATGTCAACCATGTAAATTTTTCTTATGTATGCACCATATTTTCTTTTGAAAAATAAATAGAAAAAGAAAAGGAAATTCAGTCCGGTTGAGCTGGACTCCAATTTTTTTCTATTTTCCTTGATGTGAAACCAGGGTGAAGCCGGTGTCTGAACCCCAGGTGGATAAGCATAGAGCAACTGGGTGAGCTGGAATCAAGTTTTTATAACTATGATGATCTGGTTGGATCAGTTAGAGACTCAATTGAAGATTAAGACTTCTAGAGAGACTATTCTGGATTAATTATCAATGATACAGGGTGCCGCAGCGTTCTTATTAGATGCCTCAACTGACTTGGTCAGGTTGGCAACAAAATCTGCGGCCCTCTCAAATGCAGCCAGGAGAGCATTGTGGCTGAAATGCTGGCCCGGGGACATTCAGGCCAGGTCTAAATTTTGCACTATACCATCCGAGGGGAGTACCTGTTTGGACTGGTCCTAAACGAGCCTCTTGGAGACGGCATGGGACGATAAAAAAGAAATTTCCCAGTCTGTCGATTCCCTCCTACAGGTGTCCATTCAGTAGGAGAAAATTTAACCGTGGAAAGCCTTCCAGGGATTGAGCCAAGTGGCATGATAGAAGGAGGAAAGATAGGGTTTGGGAGCTCCTCGTGGGAGCATAAAAATCCACCCCAATGATTTTCGACCTTCTACCCTGCCTAGAGTGGAATATCCAATAGTGACTGGGTTCGTTGCCTGATAACATCAGGGCTTAAGATAGTCTCTTTCAATCCCACTGGACAGATTCATGACAAACTCTTCTCGGTCTTCCTCCACGGAACAACAAGCCCTGGAAGCAGAGGTCCTGGAGCTGTTGCGTAAAGCTGTCCTGGCTGGGGTTCCCTTACCTGAAGGGGGTAAAGGGTTTTATTTCCCCCTTCTTCTGATTCGGAGGTCAGACGTCTCCTTTAGAACTATTATTAACCTGAAAGCTCTAAGTCAGTTCTTCAAGGTACGCCCCTTCAAAATGGAGTCAACTAGATCAGCAATAAAGCTTATCTTTGAAAACTGTTTCATAGTACGCATCCTTGAGATCCAATATCATGTGCCCGTACTTGTGGAACTGTGGAACACCAGTGTTTCCTCAGGGTGGCGGTGGTCATAGAAGGCACAATTAGGCCTTTTCAGTTCAGAGCTCTCCCCTTTGGTCTGGCCATTGCCCTTCGGGTCTTCACGAAAGTGGTAGCAGAGGTCATGGCTCATCTTTATGAAACCAATGCGTTGATTATTCCCTACCTGAATGATTTTCTTATTGCAGGTATGTCAGCTGATCATTGCTCGACGCAATTAAAAAAAAAAATAATAATGGCAACCTTGGAACGCTTGGGGTTGCTTTTGAACATTAAGAAATTGTGCCTAAAGCCCCTTAACGTGCATGAATTCCTAGGGCTAATTCTAGATTCAGAGATTCACGAGAGTTTTCTTCCATCCAGTAAATTAGATAACCTTCAACATCAGGGTCATCATGTCAGTCCTCCACGACAATCAAAGTGATGGTGGCCTACATCAGCCACCATGGGGGAATCTGGTCCAGACCCTTAATGGAGGTGGCAGATCGATTATTTCAAGTAGGGGAAAACTATTTTCTATCACTTACTGCTCTTCACATAAAAGAAAATATCAGAGCAGACTTTTTGAGCCGCAACCTATTCAGGCAGGGAGAGTAGGTACTGAATGGTTCTATCTTCGAGAAGATTGTGCGGATGTGGGATTGTCTGGACATAAACCTCTTCGACACCAAAAAGAACAGAAAGGTGAAGCATTTCTGTTCTCTCAAGCCCAGAGAAAAACCACTGGTGGTGAATGTCTTCCTGATCAGGTGGAACTTCGAGCTAGTTTAGGCTTTTCCCCCTTTCTTCTGTTGCCACAGGGTAGTGAGAAAGGTCAGAGAAGACAGGGCAAGGATTATTGTTGTTGCCCCGTTTTGCCCAGAAGGGCATGATTTTCATGGCTAATGACCATGTTGATCACCGAGCCTTGGGTGCTACTGGAGCTCCCGGATCTCCTCTCACCGTGGCCAGTCTGCATCCATGAGTGACGGGGCTTCAGCTGATGGCGTGGAATTTGAAAGGTCATTGCGGAGGAGGAAAAAGGGTTTTCTCCTAATTTGATAGCCACTCTTCTAAAGAGTAGGAAGGTGGTCACAACCAAAATATACACCAGAACCTGGAAAATGTTTTTGTCCACCTCAAATTGTGACATCGGGGGGAGGGTACTGATGGGTCAGATTTTAGAGTTCCGTTAGAAAGGACTTGAAATGTGTCTATCCACGAGTACTCTTAAAGTCCAGGTGTTAGCCCTGGGGGCCCTGTTTAGCTATGATCTCGCGGGGAGTTACTGGATAGCTAGATTTATTAAGGCATCAAGTAGATCTAGGTCCATCCTTAAAGGGAACCTGTCACCCCGTTTTTTCAATATGAGATAAAAATACCGTTAAATAGGGCCTGAGCTGTGCCTTACAATAGTGTATTTTTTGTCCCGATTCCCCACCTATGCTGCCGAAATACCTTGCTAAAGTCGCCGTTTTCCCTTTAAGGAGAAAATAATGCCGTGGGACCTGAACTTCGTCCTGACAGCTATGACAGGTTTCCCTTTGAGCCCATTAAATCTGCCCCAATAAAAGTGCTTTCCCTTAAAGTAGCTCTCCTGGTAGCATTAACATCTGCCGGAAGGGTGAGTGACATTCAGGCTCTTTCTAGGCTACCACCATATACCCAGTTCCTAAAGGATAGGGTTATCCTAAAGCTAGATCTATCTTAATTGCCAAAGGTAGCCTCCAAATTTCATAGACTGCAGGAAGTAGTTCTCCTTTCCTATTTTCCCTATCCTAAGAACTAAAAATAATTAAAGCTTCATACACTTGATGTTAGAAAGTGCCTGTTAGAGTATGTGTCAGTCACTCATCCTTGGAAAAAGGATAATTCCTTATTTATGTCCTTCCAGGGGGCTAGAAAGGGTCTTAGGGTGTCAAAAAGCACTTTATCTAGCTTAATTAGGGAGGCTGTATTGTTAGCTTATATGTCAAGTGACAAGACATTGCCAGGAGGTCTGAAGGCTCACTCCACACTGGCAATGGCAGCCTCCTTGGCGGAAAGATCGGAGGTCTCGATTGAGCAGATACATGGTCTTCCCTTTCCAACTTTTATAAGCATTATAGGCTGGATATGGGTGCCTCTTCCGATCTCACATTTGGGTTAAGGGTGCTTCAAGCTGTAGTCTCTCCCTGAATTTCTTACCTCTCTGTAATTCTCTCGTGGTGCTGTCATGGGAGACCAAATAAAGTCTTAGTTACTTACAGATAACGTTATTTTTCAGAGCCCATGACCACACTCCCTTCACGTGTGTGTGTGTGAGCACTTCTTCCCCTTTTTAAGTATTCACGATTGTGTAATCATCTGGTGTTAGGTGTATTGTATGCCAACAACCTTGGGAGGTCCTCTCGTGCTCTGTAATCCAACTGATGCGTGGTAGAGGTGCCGCCCTTTTATGTCTGTAGGTTTCCTGTCCTTGAAGGGTGGATCCCCTCTCTCGTGGTGCTGTCATGGGCTCTGAAAAACACTGTTACCGGTAAGTAACTAGGACTTTTCTGCTGCAGATCTTTCAGTGCTCAGCTCTGTATAATCCCGCCCACAGCACTGATTGTCATCTAGATAGAAGGGAGATGGGGACTATAGCTCTTCAATATACATACAATTATATCAATAGCAGCAGCTATCTCCTAACTCAGTAATGGGTGCGCCTGTCTTCACAGAATACAGATTTTTACCTCAGAATTGAAAATTTTGATAACGACGGATCAGTCCTGGCAGAGAAAGAAGCAGATGTCTTTGATAAGATATATTACAAAGTTGCTTATTTTCATGTGTAATATTTATGAAATAAAAATTAAAATGACAGTTACGCTTTAAAGCAGGGGTCCCCAACCTGTAGCTCGGGGGCCACATGTAGCTCGGGGTCCCATGAATTGTGGCTCGCGGCTGTCTGCCAGCTTGGTGCATTAGCTCCAGTTCTAGCAAACAGTTATGAAGAGCACATCTGAAAATGGTGAATTTTGTGATCAGCCCTGCACAGAAGAGCAGATCTGGATGAACATGTACTGGTCTTAGGGGTTTTGAGATGATTTAAGTATGGTACGCTGGAGACGAGTTGACACCACCTGTCAGAGGAGTTGCTTGAAGCTGGATGTGACTGTCTTGGGAGTGCTTTATAGGAGAATACTGAATGGGGGTATTGTAGGAACCCCTAGATCTTTGTAAACTGCTTTGGTGTGATTGATTTTTGTGGAAAAACTTTGGTTACCATTATGCCTGTATTGGGGGCTTTGGTTGCCACTAGTGTGAGGGGAGTGGGACCTGGATGTGGCTCGTGACCATCTCTCAAGGCTGGATGTGGCTCGCGACCTTCTCTCAGAGCTGAATGTGGCTCTCAAAGTCAGAAATGCCACCCAGTCGACAGAGCAGAATGGAAGAGAAGGAACTGCTCTATTGATGTGACGTTACAGGAAGCAGGAAAATCGTCATCAAGAACAGTCCACGACCGCTCTGAGCTAAAAGAAATTGCCGACAAACAGGACAGGCAGGTAGCTTACCTGAAAGTTCAAAGCCTCATAGATAAAAAAAAAAAAATAAATGTCCTGGATAAACCCTTTTAAGTATTACATATTCAATTTCCTTTGTCTTATTACAGGTAAACAGCAGCAATTTAAAAGGAGAAACCAATGAGAATTTGATCCAGCTTTTCCGAATCACACAGTCCTTAATGAAGGTTTGAAGACACCATTGTCCTGCCATGTACTATATTACACAACCACACATTCTTGCCACTTTTGGATTACACATTTAAATGGGGTTTTTGATTTTAGGTTAAGAAAGTTTAGCCATGAAAGTTCTGTAGGGTTTTTATTATACCTTCCGGTCCTCAGACGTTAGTAAGTGAATGAGAACACAAACATTTTTTATCATTTTATAAGCCAATGTATAGCTCTGACTACCTCATAGGCAGTAGACTACACTCTGTAGCACCATCTGCTTGAGGTCCTATTTTAATAATGTATTTGGAATAATAGCTATTTTCTCTGCGGTTAGGTTCAGATGGTGCAGGTGGAGGGATAGGTCACAACAATCACCAATGACTGTCACCAATCACTCAAGGTGGCGACATTTTCATGGTATTTGATGTCAATATGCCACTTAGTGTATTGGAAGCTTTAGCGTGGTTTCAGTGATTGCCCACAAATATTTTACTCTATTGTAAAAATGGGGCCCTCCTAGCTCCCGTCTTCTCAGGCTCTTGCTGCAAAAGTTATCTCCCAGTTTGAAACTGGACTAGATGGAAGCCACGCTACAAAAGGATCCATGCACACAATTTTCAGTACTCTCCGTGAACATCTTACTCTTGTCCAGAACCAAGTTGTTTGCATGCAGAGGCTGGACAGCGGTGTATAGCTTGCCCTACTCAGACTTGTCTGGATACAAATTTAGTTCTGAATAGTGGCCTAACTGGAATTTCCCCTGAGGAACAAGCTGTAAAACAGTGTTCCTACCTTTTGTAGACTTCATCATTGATGACTTTTCCTTAGGAGAGGTCATCAATGTCTGATAATTCAGGGTCCGACACCCGGCACCCCCGACCGATCTGCTGTTCTCGGTTGATTTGAATAGGAGGCGGATGTGCAGTACCCAGTCTCAGCCACTCAGAAGACAGAGCAGCTCTGCAATTGAGCGTTTACGGCCGGCGGCTGCCTACAGTGACAGCAGCTGATCTGCTGGGGTGTTGGGTGTCGGACCCTGACCAATCAGACAATGATGACCTAACTTAAAGATAGGTCAATGATAAAGTGGTGGGCAACCTCTTTAAAGCCTATTTGCAGATATATCTCATCCTCGAGACCCACATCCATCTCTAGAATAGGGTTCCTTCTTGTTTCTCTGTTTTTTGTGCTGAGACATCCTAGGTCCTGCTTGGCCACCTCTCCATTCACTCTTCGCCTGCATGTGGTGGCTGCTTCACCAGGTGGAACCAAGATGGCTACTATTTTCTCTTAAGATTCAGCCATATTAGATGAGTAGTCAAAGGGGCACCGAAATTTCATAGCAATGCTACTGCTATGTTCTAGTGATTAGTGAGGGTCCTAAAAATTAGAAAATATATCATGTTAATACAGAACTAATACTTATATACCATTTCGAGGGTCATCTATATGTAATAATACATATGCAATGTCCTCTCAATTCCGTCTTAAATCCTGTCCCCTTAACTTGCCTTCCTAAATCTAATATTTGCAAATCTGTGCTTTTTGCAATAACACAGTAATAGACATTTTTCCCTTTTTTTGTAATTTAATTTACTTTTTCTTTTCTATAGATAAAATCTCAGGAGGTTGAATTTGTATTAGAAGAAGCTGGAAAAGCAGCAGAGGAGCAAGCCAAGACCGGTAACTAGCCAGGGACTTGTATGTGTGTTTTCATAGTTCTGGGAAACGGAGAGTAAGAGCACAGGTTTAGCACATCTCCGTTCATGTTTAGGATTGGGGAGCTGTGAGGTCACAGAAAATGGACTCCTGATCTACCACTTATCACCTATTCAGTGTCATAGGGAAACTGTTAACTACTCTTCGCACAAACCTTAAGGCGCCGTCACACTAGCAGTATTTGGTCAGTTTTTTACATCAGTAGTTGTAAGGCAAAACCAGGAGTGGGTGATAAATACAGAAGTGGTGCATGTGTTTCTATTATACTTTTCCTCTATTTGTTCCACTCCTGGTTTTGGCTTACAAATACTGATGTAAAATACTGACCAAATACTGCTAGTGTGACGGCAGCCTAAAAGGGTAATCTGGTGGAAAACTGACAGCCAAAACCTCGCCCAGATATGGTGGCTAATGCCTGCACAATGTTGCTGGTAAAACTGTGGAATTACTTGCAAAATTGTTCTTTCATTGGTCACCGTGCACAGACAGTGCTTTGGATGTATGGATACTAAGGCCATGTTCACACTTTGCGGTTTTTACCGCGGAACCGCCGCGATTTTGATGCTGTGGGTCCGCAGCAGTTTCCATTAACATGTAAACCCTATGGAAACCGCAAACTGCTGTGCACATGCTGCAGGAAAAACCGTGCAGAAACGCAGCGGTTTACAACCCGCAGCATGTCACTTCTTTGTGCAGAATCGCTGCGATTCTGCACCCATAGGAATGCATTGAACCGCTTACTTCCCGCATGGGGCTGTGCCCACGTTGCGGGAAGTAAGCGGATAATGTGCGGGTGGTACCCGGGGTGGAGGAGAGGAGACTCTCCTCCAGGCCCTAGGAACCATATTTGGGTGTAAAAAAAAGAATTAAAATAAAAAATCATGTTATACTCACCTCTCAGCGCTGCCCACGGCGTCCGGTCTGGGTTGATGTGCGAATAGGACCTGCGGTGACGTCGCGGTCACATGACCGTGACGTCACGAAGGGTCCTTCTCGCACATCATCTTTGGAAGCGGACCGCCGAGTGCAGAGCCGAGGAGATCGAGACGTCAGAGGGTGAGTATAACCAATTTTTATTATTTTAACATTATACTATTGATGCTGCATATTGCTGCATATGCAGCATCAATAGTATAGGCGGAAACCCGCAGCGGAAACCGCGGAACAAGCCGCGATAAATCTGCAGGGATAACCGCAGCGGGTTTGCCCTGCAGATTTATCAATTCCGCTGCGGGAGAACCCACAGAGCACACCGCAAAGTGTGCACATAGCCTAAGCCTTGGGTTCAGGCTTCCATCTATACACTGGCTACAGTATTTGCTTTTTCAGTTAAAAGCCTCATGCCGGGTTTTTTTTTTTTTACAAAGTAAATAGTTTGTTTCAGTTTAATGTATAAAAAGAGGTAGGTTAGTAAAATTGATCCCGCAGGGTTTCCACAGTCTTGATCACCCAGGGCTGTTACAGCATAACCAGAGGTTTTTCCTGTGAATCATAGCAAAAATATGTGCTAGAAAATGTAGTTGGGCTTATTTCTATAACAGTATTTTCAGAATTGATGGGGGATAACATAGTGATACTGACCCAACCACTGAGACCCCAGTGATCTCCAGAAAGGGGCTCTGTGTCCCAATAAGGTGGCTCTGCAGAGGCCAATCCTGAATGGGGCACATGCTCCATTTCAGCTCTACTGTCAATCGCTTTTACAAAAAGCAGCGTTTTTAGTGGAGAAATAGTTTTCCATTATTTTTTCATATTTTTTTACGTAGTCTCTACTTGGAACTTTAACTTATTAGATCAGTGATCAGGTATTAGATCTGTCAGGTTTACACTGACACTTCACCGCATAGATCTTGCTTTAGGCCTCAGAGTCCAATTTTTCCATATACAGGTAAACCAGACCGATTATTCTGATCTTACTTTGGACTCATGCAGACATCTGTGCAAATCGGTCCGATCTTGGACCACAATGCAGAAACGCTGTGGAAAAATCAGCATAAAATACACAATGTGCAAACACAGCCTTAAAGGGGTTTTCTTCCCTTTTAAAAGGGTATCTTCCAGCAGACTTTTGTTATATAATGTGACAGCAGCATGAGGTAGGGTCTGAGACCGTGATTCCAGCGATGTATCACTTAGCTTACTGGGTGCAGTAATTGTGAAAATCATACCGTTTTCTCTGCTGCAGATTTAGCAGAGCTCAATTGTGCTGGGTTTAGCCTCACACACTAGTTCTTTTTAGAAAGAGGGGTTGCTTGTATGATAGAGGTGCAAAAAAGTCTGTACCATGAAATCCTGCCACTGCTTCTGATGGGCGGCTAATAGCTATTATACACATAAAGCGCATAACTTCAAAAAAGGTCAATGTTGGTAATCTATTATAGTGTCTACAGTGTATTCTGCAGATTACCAACGTCTTTACTTCACCCTGATACATTCTTTTCTTTTACTAGAAAACCAACTGAGAAATAAAATGAAACAACTGGAAAATGAAATGGAGGTAAGGTTCACGATTTATTTAACACTGTTTGCCTATTTGATTTTCTCAATTTTAGCAATATTGCTTCAACTTTTACTGCAGTAAATCTTTATCTTCTCATATATGTTCATGATGCATACCGTATTATTCAGACTATAAGACTCACTGGACCATAAGACATCCCTAGGTTTTACAGGAGGAAAAATAGAAAAAAATTGCAGCAAAAAATTGTGGTCATGACACAGTTATGGGGGAATCCTTTGCTGACACTGTTATAGGGGTAATGTCCCCCAATTCTGTACTAATGTCCACCATCCTGGTATACTGTATATGATCCCTACCTTGGTATATATTCTCCCCCATCTTGATATGTATGATCCCCATCCAATCCTGGTATACATGACCCCCTTTCCAGGTATACATGGCCCCTCATCCTGATATACATGGTCCCCCATCCTGGTATATATCACCCCCATCATGCTGTACACACAAAAAAAAATACAACTCAATTCTACTCGGTTTGCCTCCCCTCCCTCACAGTGCGGCATCCTGTTCTGATGCCGGTAGCTGACTTGAGCTTGTAAGTATCACATGATGTTACTGCCATACGCCCTCACACGCCGATGTCAGCTGCTGGAATATTCATTGCTTCCCAGTGGTGAGCAGTCTATATGTAACTCTCACAGTACCTGCAATCCAATGTGTCACCGGAGGTGCTCCTTACCCCTCCACCTTCCATCTGGGACATAACGTCACACATCATGGGGAGTTGCCTGGTCTGGCTTTTAGTACCAGCGAGCTCCCCTGATAATCTTCTTCACTGTAGACTGAGATGAGGGGGCATGGCCTGTTCCCACCTTCTAGTAGCAGCAACCCCCCTGATAATGTCGCCTTCACTGCAGTCTGAGATGAGGGGGCATGGCCTGTTTTTGCCTTTTAGTAGCAGCACTGTCCCTGATAATCTCTCCTTCGCTGCAGTCTGAGATGAAGGGGTATGGTGGGTGTATGGTCGGCTTCTAGTAGCGGCACTGTCCCTGATAATGTCTCTGTCATGTCGGACGCTGTTCACACTAGGGCGTCCGACAGACAGCGGTAATTCCACATACGTCCACTACACGCTCAGTGGCGTCTGCTAGACTTTATCCAGCTTGCTCGGGGTTAATCTAGCTGGTAATTTGGTTGGAGGCTGGGTCACGCCCACGGCCTTTAAATAGTCGTGCTGGACTTTGGGCGTTGCCGATTATAGCTTGTGCTTTGTGCCTAGTGATTCCGGTCTGGAGTGGTGGTCTTGTTGGAGGAATATCGTATCTGGTGGTGTATTATCCTTTGTCATATTCCTCCTTCCTATATTTGTATTTGTTTTGCCCTGTGCACACTATAGTGTATTCCTGTGTGTCTGTGGCGTGGTGCGTTTTTCAGTTTTCCCTGTCTGTGCTTTCTGTGGGGATTGGTGTGTGGTCTCTTCACTGGGTGGCGGGTGGTGGTTTCAGCTTAGGGCTGAAACAGGAGACAGGGTCAGGCCTGGTGGCCCAGACATGCACACCTTAAGTGTAACTTCTGGGAAAGGGACAGACAGGGTTTCCCTAGCCTAAGGGAAATCGCAGGGGCCCGGGTAACCAACCTTAGTCTACTCAGTACTCCCGTGACAGTCTCCTTCGCTGCAGTCTGAAATGAGGAGGCCTGTTCCCCCCTTTTAGTAGCAGCACTGCCCCTGATAATGTCTCCTTCTCTGCAGTCTGAGATGAGTGGGCATGGCCTGTTCCCCCCTTTTAGTAGCAGCACTCCCCTGATAATGTCTCCTTCGCTGCAGTCTGAGATGAGGAGGCCTGTTCCCCCCTTTTAGTAGCAGCACTGCCCCTGATAATGTCTCCTTCACTTCAGTCTGAGATGAGTGGGCATGGCCTGTTCCCGCCTTTTAGTAGCAGCACTGTCCCTGATAATGTCTCCTTCACTGCAGTCTGAGATGAGGGGGCATGGCCTGTTCCCGCCTTTTAGTAGCAGCACTGTCCCTGATAATGTCTCCTTCACTGCAGTCTGAGATGAGGGGGCATGGCCTGTTCCCGCCTTTTAGTAGCAGCACTGCCCCTGATAAGGTCTCCTTCACTGCAGTCTGAGATGAGGGGGCATGGCGGGTGTGTGGCCGGCTTCTAGTAGCAGCACTGCCCCTGATAATGTCTCCTTCACTGCAGTCTGAGATGAGGGGGCATGGCCTGTTCCCGCCTTTTAGTAGCAGCACTGCCCCTGATAATGTCTCCTTCGCTGCAGTCTGAGATGAGGGGGCATGGTGGGTGTGTGGCCGGCTTCTAGTAGCAGCGCTGCCCCTGATAATGTCTCCTTCACTGCAGTCTGAGATGAGGGGGCATGGCCTGTTCCCGCCTTTTAGTAGCAGCACTGCCCCTGATAATGTCTCCTTCGCTGCAGTCTGAGATGAGGGGGCATGGCGGGTGTGTGGCCGGCTTCTAGTAGCAGCACTGCCCCTGATAATGTCTCCTTCACTGCAGTCTGAGATGAGGGGGCATGGTGGGTGTGTGGCCGGCTTCTAGTAGCAGCGCTGCCCCTGATAATGTCTCCTTCACTGCAGTCTGAGATGAGGGGGCATGGCCTGTTCCCGCCTTTTAGTAGCAGCACTGCCCCTGATAATGTCTCCTTCACTGCAGTCTGAGATGAGGGGGCATGGTGGGTGTGTGGCCGGCTTCTAGTAGCAGCACTGCCCCTGATAATGTCTCCTTCACTGCAGTTTGAGATGAGCGGGCATGTTGAGGATTGGCTTGCTCCCTGCTAGTAACAGCCTGTCTATTTTTGCTCTGCCTATCCTTGCCTCTCTTTCCACTCCAGAACTATGCCTGTACACCTTCTTCATGATTATTTATGCTCCTGGGCATGTCATAAAGAAGTTGCAAAAATATGCTGTGATCCACTTCTGTACCAGCCAAGTTCTCTGATTTGACAGTCCAGGTCTCTGCTCTGAAACTTGGAAAATGCCTTTAAGGGGTTCTGACAAACCTAATCCCTTCCTTTTGATCACTTAGTTGTTTTGGTCACTGTTAACAGCGATCTCAAATAGTTAGATAGACCACGTGATGTGGGCACAGATGCAGTAGCGCTGACACTCTGATGGCACAATACGCCCATGAAAAAAGGATGGGAGAAAGCCACTTATATTTTTATTAAAATTATTTGTTTATATATCTACTATATAATTGTCTAAGGGTCACTTCCGTCTGTCTGTCTGTCCTTCTGTCCGTCTGTCTGTCATGGATATTCATTGGTCGCGGCCTCTGTCATGGAAATCCAAGTCGCTGATTGGTCGCGGCAAAACGGCCATGACCAATTAGCGACGGGCACAGTCCGGCGGCAAAATGGCGCTCCTTACTCCCCGAAGTCAGTGCCCTGCGCCCGCTCCATACTCCCCTCCAGTCACCGCTCACACAGGGTTAATGGCAGCGGTAACGGACCGCGTGATGCCGCGGGTAACGCACTCCGTTACCGCTGCTATTAACCCTGTGTGACCAACTTTGTACTATTGATGCTGCCTATGCGGAATCAATAGTAAAAAGATCTAATGTTAAAAATAATAAAAAACAGTTATATACTCACCGTCCGTCGGCCCCTCGAATCCAGAACCGGCCTTTCCCGCTCCTCGCGACGCTCCGGTGACCGCTCCATGCATTGCGGTCTCGCGAGATGATGACGTAGCGGTCTCGCGAGACCGCACGTCATCATCTCGCGAGACCGCAATGCACTCTTGGGACCGGAGCGCGCGAGGAGCATCGGTAAACACTTCGCCTGGATCCGGGGCCAACGGAAGGTGAGTATATAACTATTTTTTATTATAATTCTTTTTTTTAACAGGGATGCCCACATTGCTATATACTGCGTGGGCTGTGCAATGTACTATGTGGGCTGTGCAATGTACTGCGTGGACTGTGCTATATCCTACGTGGGCTGTGCAATATACTGCTTGGGCTGTGCAATGTACTGCGTGGGCTGTGCAATGTACTGCGTGAGCTGTGCAATGTACTGCGTGGGCTGTGCAATGTACTGTGTGGGCTGTGCAATATACTAAGTGGGCTGTGCAATATACTACGTGGGCGGTGCAATGTACTATGTAGGCTGTGCAATATACTGCGTGGGCTGTGTTATACACTACGTGGCCTGTGTTATACACTATGTGGCCTGTGTTATACACTATGTGGCCTGTGTTATACACTATGTGGCCTGTGTTATACACTACATGGGCTGTGCAATGTACTACGTGGGCTGTGCAATGTACTACGTGGGCTGTGCAATGTACTGCGTGGGCTGTGCAATGTACTGCGTGGGCTGTGCAATATACTGCGTGGGCTGTACTATATACTACGTGGGCTGTGCAATATACTACGTGGCCTGTGCAATATACTACGTGGCCTGTGTTATACACTACGTGGGCTGTGTTATACACTACGTGGGCTGTGTTATACCCTACGTGGGCTGTGTTACACCCTACGTGGCCTGGGTTATACACTACGTGGCCTGTGTTATACTTTACGTGGGATGTGTTATACATTACGTGGGCTGTGTTATATACTACGTGAGCTGTGTTATATGCTACGTGGGCTGTTATAAACTACGTGGCTGTGTTATATGCTATGTGGGCTGTTATACACTCCGTGGGCTGTGTTATATACTATGTGGCTGTGCTATATACTATGTGGCTGTGCTATATACTACGTGGCTGTGCTATATACTACGTGGCTGTGCAATATACTACGTGGCTGTGCTATTTACTATGTGGGCTGTTATACTACATGGCCGGCCGGTGTTGTGCATGCCAGTCTTAGTGAAGGACTCGCTGTAGTAACATATGCATGCCACTTAAGGGGTGGTTCAGTCTTAAGGTATAAGTCTGCAGTCATTCTATGTGACTGCAGACTTGTGAATCCTCGCAACGCTCTCTCTGTGAGGTTTAAGGATTCTCTGGTGTCGGGAGAGGACGGTCATGTGACCGAAAATATGTGATATGCATACTCCCGGCCACATTCCAACTAGACTGTGTCTGGTCTCACCAAATACACGGAGCGAGGCCACACCTATCTAGGTGCTGCATGTGATGTGAGGATTCACAAATCTGTAGGTACAGGGTGACTGCAGACTTGTAGTTTAAAACCGAACATCCCCTTTAATGATTTTTTTTTCTGTGGTGTTATTGATTGGAGTAGCATTTCTGTCATGAGAAACGCTGCCACTTTTAATGAATTTGACATGGGCTCCGTCCTGCCCTGGTTCCTCCCTAACACTGCCCATTTGGCAAAGCTAGTTACAATTTTAGTGAAAACGCCCCCAAAAAGTCACAACTAGGGTTGAGCGAAACGGGTCGATCATTTTCAAAAGTCGCCGACTTTTGGCTAAGTCGGCGTCTCATGAAACCCGATCCGACCCCTGTGCTTGTCGGCCATGCGGTACGCGACTTTCGCGCCAAAGTCGCGTTTCAATGACGCGAAAAGCGCCATTTCTCAGCCAATGAAGGTGAACGCAGAGTGTGGGCAGCGTGATGACATAGATCCTGGTCCCCACCATCTTAGAGAAGGGCATTGCAGTGATTGGCTTGCTGTCTGCGGCGTCACAGGGGCTATAAAGGGGCGTTCCCGCCGACCGCCATCTTACTGCTGCTGATCTGAGCTTAGGGACAGGTTGCTGCCGCTTCATCAGAAGCAGGGAGAGCGTTAGGCAGGGTCCACTAACCACCAAACCGCTTGTGCTGCAGCGATTTCCACTGTCCAACACCACCTTCGGTGTGCAGGAACAGTGGAAGCTATTTTTTTTTTTTTTTCCCCTCAGCGCTGTAGCTCATTGGGCTGCCCTAGAAGGCTCCGTGATAGCTGTATTGCTGTGTGTACGCCACTGTGGAAACCAACTGCTTTTTTCAAAGCACATATCCTCTTGTTCCTTCCTTTCTGCACAGCTATCTTTTTTGTTTGTCCACACTTTTTATTTAATTTGTGCATCAGTCCACTCCTATTGCTGCCTGCCATACCTGGCTTACATTACTGCAGGGAGATAGTAATTGTAGGACAGTTTTTTTTTTTTTTTTTGTTTTTTTTTTGTGGGAGATTAAGATTGGCATTTCTGCTACAGTGCCATCCCTGTGTGTGCCATCTCTCACTGAGTGGGCCATAGAAAGCCTATTTATTTTTTCCGTGATTTGTGTTCTAAAATCTACCTCAACACAGAAACACTACATCAATCAGTGGGAGAAAAATATTGGCCTCAGTCAGGGCTTGTGTGCCACTGCTGTGTGTGCGCTATCTCTCATTCAGTGGGCTATAGCAAGCCTATATTTTTTTTTTTTTTTTTTTTTTAATATTATTTGGTTTCAAAAGTCTCCCTGAAAAAAAAAAAAAACCTAAAAAAACAGTGGGAGAGTAATATTGCCCTTTCAGCTTGTGTGCCAGTCTTGACTCCTGGGTGTGCCACCTCTCTCCCTCTCATTCAGTGGGCCATAGAAAGCCTATTTATTTTTTTTTTTAAATATTATTGGGTTTCTAAAGTCTCCCTGAAAAAAACAAAAAATACATAAAAAAACAGTGGGAGAGTAATATTGCCCTTTCAGCTTGTGTGCCAGTCTTGACTCCTGGGTGTGCCACCTCTCTCCCTTTCATTCAGTGGGCCATAGAAAGCCTATTTTTTTTTTTTTAATATTATTTGGTTTCTAATTCTCCCTGAAAAAAAAAAAAAAACCTAAAAAAACAGTGGGAGAGTAATATTGCCCTTTCAGCTTGTGTGCCAGTCTTGACTCCTGGGTGTGCCACCTCTCTCCCTCTCATTCAGTGGGCCATAGAAAGCCTATTTATTTTTTTTTTTAAATATTATTGGGTTTCTAAAGTCTCCCTGAAAAAACAAAAAATACATAAAAAAACAGTGGGAGAGTAATATTGCCCTTTCAGCTTGTGTGCCAGTCTTGACTCCTGGGTGTGCCACCTCTCTCCCTTTCATTCAGTGGGCCATAGAAAGCCTATTTATTTTTTCCGTGATTTGTGTTCTAAATTCTACCTCAACACAAAAACACTACATCAATCAGTGGGAGAAAAATATTGGCCTCAGTAAGGGCTTGTGTGCCACTGCTGTGTGTGCTATCTCTCATTCAGTGGGCTATAGCAAGCCTATTTTTTTTTTTTTTTTTTTTTTTTTAATATTATTTGGTTTCTAAAGTCTCCCTGAAAAAAAAAAAAAACCTAAAAAAACAGTGGGAGAGTAATATTGCCCTTTCAGCTTGTGTGCCAGTCTTGACTCCTGGGTGTGCCACCTCTCTCCCTCTCATTCAGTGGGCCATAGAAAGCCTATTTATTTTTTTTTTAAAATATTATTGGGTTTCTAATTCTCCCTGAAAAAAAAAAAAAAACCTAAAAAAACAGTGGGAGAGTAATATTGCCCTTTCAGCTTGTGTGCCAGTCTTGACTCCTGGGTGTGTCACCTCTCTCCCTCTCATTCAGTGGGCCATAGAAAGCCTATTTATTTTTTTTTTTAAATATTATTGGGTTTCTAAAGTCTCCCTGAAAAAACAAAAAATACATAAAAAAACAGTGGGAGAGTAATATTGCCCTTTCAGCTTGTGTGCCAGTCTTGACTCCTGGGTGTGCCACCTCTCTCCCTTTCATTCAGTGGGCCATAGAAAGCCTATTTTTTTTTTTTTTAATATTATTTGGTTTCTAATTCTCCCTGAAAAAAAAAAAAAAACCTAAAAAAACAGTGGGAGAGTAATATTGCCCTTTCAGCTTGTGTGCCAGTCTTGACTCCTGGGTGTGCCACCTCTCTCCCTCTCATTCAGTGGGCCATAGAAAGCCTATTTATTTTTTTTTTTAAATATTATTGGGTTTCTAAAGTCTCCCTGAAAAAACAAAAAATACATAAAAAAACAGTGGGAGAGTAATATTGCCCTTTCAGCTTGTGTGCCAGTCTTGACTCCTGGGTGTGCCACCTCTCTCCCTTTCATTCAGTGGGCCATAGAAAGCCTATTTTTTTTTTTTTTTTAATATTATTTGGTTTCTAATTCTCCCTGAAAAAAAAAAAAAAACCTAAAAAAACAGTGGGAGAGTAATATTGCCCTTTCAGCTTGTGTGCCAGTCTTGACTCCTGGGTGTGTCACCTCTCTCCCTCTCATTCAGTGGGCCATAGAAAGCCTATTTATTTTTTTTTTTAAATATTATTGGGTTTCTAAAGTCTCCCTGAAAAAACAAAAAATACATAAAAAAACAGTGGGAGAGTAATATTGCCCTTTCAGCTTGTGTGCCAGTCTTGACTCCTGGGTGTGCCACCTCTCTCCCTCTCATTCAGTGGGCCATAGAAAGCCTTTTTTTTTTTTGGTTTTTTTAATATTATTTGGTTTCTAAAGTCTCCCTGAAAAAAACAAAAAAAACATAAAAAACAGTGGGAGAGTAATATTGCCCTTTCAGCTTGTGCGCCAGTCTTGACTCCTGGTTGTGCCACCTCTCTCTCTCTAATTGTGGGCCATAGAAAGCCTTTTTTTTTTTTTTTTTTAATATTATTTGGTTTCTAAAGTCTCCCTGAGAAAAAAAAAATAAATAAATTAGGTGGGAGATTAATATTGACATTAGTGCTTGAGTGACAGTCCTGCGTGTGTGTCATCTCTGTGATTTTGTGCCACAGAAAACAGAGTGTGTAACATTGTGCCTGATTTTCCTTGTGGTCTCACCAACCTGTTAAGGGATATTGAAATCATACTGAAGTTATAGCTCACCGTGTAAGTTGTTTGATAGCAACAAATAAAGTTACTTTGGTTAAGATTTTAAAACAATGAGGAAGTCTGGTGCAAGAGGTCGTCGTGGGCGTTCATTGTCAGCTGGTAATGATGGTAGTGGTAGTGGAGCATCAGGTGGTCGTGGGGATAAAAATATTCCACCTAAGTCTGGAGCTGTGGAGCCAGTTTCGTCGTCAGGCTACACAAGGCCTCGAACGCTCTCTTTTCTGGGAGTAGGAAAACCGCTTTTAAAGGCGGAGCAGCAACAGCAAGTTTTGGCTTACATTGCAGACTCAGCCTCTAGCTCTTTTGCCTCCTCTTCCGAAACTGGTAAATGTAAAAGCAGCGCGTCGCTTGTGGATGTTCACGGTCAGGGACAAGTCGCTTCCTTGTCCTCCTCAGCAAAAACTACAACAAGAGAGAAGGATGCAGCAGGCGACACAACGGGTCACTCCATGGAGCTCTTTACACATACCGTCCCTGGCTTAGAAAGTGAAACATTTAACAGGCCATGCCCATTACAAGTATATTCTGACATGGAGTGCACTGATGCACAGCCACAGCCAGAGTACTATGCTGCTCCTTTGACTCAGACCACCACATTGCCCTCTCAGGGTACAGATCCACAATCAGACCCTGATGAGACTATGTTGCCCCGCCACGAACGCTATACCACCGACCGACACAGTGACACAGACGAAGTTGCACACGAGCTCGAAGAGGAGGTAATAGATGACCCAGTTATTGACCCCGATTGGCAGCCATTGGGGGAACAGGGTGCAGGCGGCAGTAGTTCAGAAGCGGAGGTGGAGGAGGGGCCGCAGCAGGCATCAACATCGCAACAGGTTCCATCTGCCGGGCCCGTATCTGGACCAAAACGCGTGTCAAAGCCAAAACCTGTTGGAGCACAGCGTTGCCATCCGGTTAAAGCTCAGTCTGCAATCCCTGAAAAGGGATCAGAGTCTAGGAAGAGTGCAGTCTGGCATTTTTTTAAACAACATCCAACTGATCAGCGCAAAGTCATCTGTCAAAAATGTTCAACTAGCTTAAGCAGAGGTCAGAATCTGAAAAGTCTAAATACTAGTTGCATGCATAGACACTTAACCACCATGCATTCTCAAGCCTGGACTAACTACCAAACGTCCCTCAAGGTTGTAGCACCCTCGGCCAATGAAGCTAGTCAGCAACGCAACATCCCTTCCGTCACTGTAAGGCCACCATTTTCCGCACCACCGGCAGTATCTGTGCAGGTTTCTTTGCCAGCCAAAAGCAGTCAGGGTCAGGGAATCACCAGTTTTGTAGGAGGAAATATTGCATGTAGGGCACCGGCGGAAACAATACCGTCTCCAACCGTCTCTCAGTCTGCCATGTCCACCGGCACACCCGAAAGTTCCACGATCTACAGCTCTCCAGTCCAGCTCACCCTACATGAGACTCTGGTTAGAAAAAGGAAGTACTTATCCTCGCATCCGCGTACACAGGGTTTTAACGCCCACATAGCTAGACTAATCTCGTTAGAGATGATGCCCTACCGGTTAGTTGAAAGCGAAGCTTTCAAAGCCCTGATGGAGTACGCTGAACCACGATACGAGCTACCCAGTCGACACTTTTTTTCCAGAAAAGCCATCCCAGCCCTGCACCAGCATGTTAAACAGCGCATCGTCCATGCACTCAGGCAATCTGTGAGTACAAAGGTGCACCTGACTACAGATGCATGGACCAGTAGGCATGGCCAGGGACGTTATGTGTCCATCACGGCACACTGGGTGAATGTGGTGGATGCAGGGTCCACAGGCGACATCAATTTAGGGACAGTTGTGCCTAGCCCACGGTCTAGGAAACAGTTGGCTGTAGGCGTTCGCACCCCCTCCTCCTCCTCCTCGTCCTCCTGCAGAAGCTACAGCTCTTCCACAGAACGCAGTCGGCCAACCACTCCATCGGCAGATGACACTGTTGCACACCAGTTGTCCCATTATGGGCCAGCTACTGCCAAGCGTCAGCAGGCTGTATTGGCTATGAAGTGTTTGGGCGACAACAGACACACCGCGGAAGTTCTGTCCGAGTTCTTGCAACAAGAAACGCAGTCGTGGCTGGGCACAGTAGATCTTGAGGCAGGCAAGGTAGTGAGTGATAACGGAAGGAATTTCATGGCTGCCATCTCCCTTTCCCAACTGAAACACATTCCTTGCCTGGCTCACACCTTAAACCTGGTGGTGCAGTGCTTATTGAAAACTTATCCTGGGTTCTCCGACCTGCTCCTCAAAGTGCGTGCACTTTGCTCACATATCCGACGTTCGCCTGTACACGCCAGCCGTATGCAGACCTATCAGCGGTCTTTGAACCTTCCCCAGCATCGCCTAATCATAGACGTTGCAACAAGGTGGAACTCAACACTGCACATGCTTCAGAGACTGTGCGAACAGAGGCGTGCTGTTATTTATTTGTGGGAGGATACACGGGCAGGCAGTAGGATGGCAGACATGGAGTTGTCAGGTGTGCAGTGGTCGAAGATACAAGACATGTGTCAAGTCCTTCAGTGTTTTGAGGAATGCACACGGCTGGTTAGTGCAGACAACGCCGTAATAAGCATGAGCATCCCCCTAATGCGTCTGCTGATGCAAAGTTTGACGCACATAAAGGAGCAGGCGTCTGCACCAGAGGAAGAGGGAAGCCTTGATGACAGTCAGCCATTGTCTGGTCAGGGCAGTGTACAGGACGAGGTAGCGGGCGAAGAGGAGGTGGAGGACGAGGAGGATGATGGGGATGAGTATATTTTTAATGCGGAAACTTTCACGGGGGCACAGGAAATTGGTTGCGTGTCACGGCCGGGTTCTGGTTTTTTGAGGGACACAAGTGACGTAGATTTGCCTGCAACTGCCCCTCAACCAATCACAACCGGAGATTTGACAAGTGGAACTTTGGCCCACATGGCGGATTATGCCTTACGTATCCTACAAAGGGACACACGCATTACGAAAATGATGAACGATGACGATTACTGGTTGGCCTGCCTCCTTGATCCACGCTATAAAGGCAAATTGCAAAATATTATGCCACATGAGAACTTGGAACTAATATTAGCAACCAAACAATCAACTCTTGTTGACCGTTTGCTTCAGGCATTCCCAGCACACAGCGCACGTGATCGTTCTCACACGAGCTCCAGGGGGCAGCAGACTAGGAGTGTTAGGGGTGCACACATCAGAAGTGGCGTTGGACAGAGGGGTTTTCTGACCAGGTTGTGGAGTGATTTTGCTATGACCGCAGACAGGACAGGTACTGCTGCATCAATTGAAAGTGACAGGAGACAACATTTGTCCAGTATGGTTACTAACTATTTTTCATCCCTTATCGATGTTCTCCCTCAACCGTCATTCCCATTTGATTACTGGGCCTCCAAATTAGACACCTGGCCAGAATTGGCAGAATATGCATTGCAGGAGCTTGCTTGCCCGGCAGCAAGTGTCCTATCAGAAAGAGTATTCAGTGCTGCAGGGTCAATATTAACCGAAAAAAGGACTCGTCTGGCTACCCAAAATGTTGACGATCTAACATTCATTAAAATGAACCACAACTGGATTTCAAAATCTTTTGCCCCACCTTGCCCGGCCGACACCTAGCTTTCCTATGAAAAGCTCTTGCCTGTGAATTACTTTTCTAATGTCTAATTTGCTGCTGCAGATTGTACAGCATACGACATGTTTACACCTCCCTAAATGGCCAAACTCCCCACACGGGGCCGTGGTATCGCGACTTGGCGCAAGCACCCGTGAGACTGCTGTTTGTCTGAAGAGGTGGGTGTGCTCGCTTTTGGTTGACGGCATTGCTACTGGGTCCCTCATAGTACAATGTAGTGTCTCTGGCGGTGGTGGTGCGCACCCAACGTCAGACACACCGTTGTAACATGAGTGGCCCTGGGGCGGTCCCGCCGGCCTCAAGAGAGTTCCCCCCTACCCCAGCTCAAACTGGGCTCTACTACGTGCAAAATTATGTCGCACAGCTCCACCAATCTTTAGTCTATTCGCTGACATCATTCAATGTCTGGCACTGACAATACAAATTTGTAGACATCTATGATGCAACTTAAAGTAGTCTGTGTCTGTGTCCTATATTGGCACCATTAAATAGTTACTGCCAAATTACTATGTCAGAAACACAGCAGATGAGCCCACCCCTGTACCTAAGTATGCCATCTTTTTTTTTGTTTTGGTTGTTTTGCGAGACATTAACATCTATTTATATTTTGGGAGTACTGGGACAGACACTCCTTGCACTACTCCTCCACTCAGCACCAAGCTGCCTGCCCGTGTATCCATGTAACCGCTGTAAAACTGCCATGAGCCTATTGTTTGTTATTTTAGGCCTTTGATAGCCTGTCTGCGGTCCCTACTCCTCCACTGACCACCAAGCTGCCTGCCCGTGTATCCATGTAACCGCTGTAAAACTGCCATGAGCCTATTGTTTGTTATTTTAGGCCTTTGAAGCCTTTCTGCGCTCCCTCCTTCCACTAGTCCTCCACTGACCAGACCACTGCTGCCCGTGTACCCCTGGAACCAATTTTAAAGTGCCTACAGCCAGCCCATTTTATTGTGTTAGGCCTTCGAAGCCTGTCTGCGGTCCCTCCTTCCACTAGGCCTCCACTGACCAGACCACTGCTGCCCGTGTACCCCTGGAACCAATTTTAAAGTGCCTACAGCCAGCCCATTTTATTGTGTTAGGCCTTCGAAGCCTGTCTGCGGTCCATACTTCCACTAGTCCTCCACTGACCAGACCACTGCTGCCCGTGTACCCCTGGAACCAATTTTAAAGTGCCTACAGCCAGCCCATTTTATTGTGTTAGGCCTTCGAAGCCTGTCTGCGGTCCCTCCTTCCACTAGGCCTCCACTGACCAGACCACTGCTGCCCGTGTACCCCTGGAACCAATTTTAAAGTGCCTACAGCCAGCCCATTTTATTGTGTTAGGCCTTCGAAGCCTGTCTGCGGTCCATACTTCCACTAGGCCTCCACTGACCAGACCACTGCTGCCCGTGTACCCCTGGAACCAATTTTAAAGTGCCTACAGCCAGCCCATTTTATTGTGTTAGGCCTTCGAAGCCTGTCTGCGGTCCATACTTCCACTAGTCCTCCACTGACCAGACCACTGCTGCCCGTGTACCCCTGGAACCAATTTTAAAGTGCCTACAGTCAGCCCATTTTATTGTGTTAGGCCTTCGAAGCCTGTCTGCGGTCCATACTTCCACTAGGCCTCCACTGACCAGACCACTGCTGCCCGTGTACCCCTGGAACCAATTTTAAAGTGCCTACAGCCAGCCCATTTTATTGTGTTAGGCCTTCGAAGCCTGTCTGCGGTCCATACTTCCACTAGTCCTCCACTGACCAGACCACTGCTGCCCGTGTACCCCTGGAACCAATTTTAAAGTGCCTACAGCCAGCCCATTTTATTGTGTTAGGCCTTCGAAGCCTGTCTGCGGTCCATACTTCCACTAGGCCTCCACTGACCAGACCACTGCTGCCCGTGTACCCCTGGAACCAATTTTAAAGTGCCTACAGCCAGCCCATTTTATTGTGTTAGGCCTTCGAAGCCTGTCTGCGGTCCATACTTCCACTAGTCCTCCACTGACCAGACCACTGCTGCCCGTGTACCCCTGGAACCAATTTTAAAGTGCCTACAGCCAGCCCATTTTATTGTGTTAGGCCTTCGAAGCCTGTCTGCGGTCCATACTTCCACTAGGCCTCCACTGACCAGACCACTGCTGCCCGTGTACCCCTGGAACCAATTTTAAAGTGCCTACAGCCAGCCCATTTTATTGTGTTAGGCCTTCGAAGCCTGTCTGCGGTCCATACTTCCACTAGTCCTCCACTGACCAGACCACTGCTGCCCGTGTACCCCTGGAACCAATTTTAAAGTGCCTACAGCCAGCCCATTTTATTGTGTTAGGCCTTCGAAGCCTGTCTGCGGTCCATACTTCCACTAGGCCTCCACTGACCAGACCACTGCTGCCCGTGTACCCCTGGAACCAATTTTAAAGTGCCTACAGCCAGCCCATTTTATTGTGTTAGGCCTTCGAAGCCTGTCTGCGGTCCATACTTCCACTAGTCCTCCACTGACCAGACCACTGCTGCCCGTGTACCCCTGGAACCAATTTTAAAGTGCCTACAGCCAGCCCATTTTATTGTGTTAGGCCTTCGAAGCCTGTCTGCGGTCCATACTTCCACTAGGCCTCCACTGACCAGACCACTGCTGCCCGTGTACCCCTGGAACCAATTTTAAAGTGCCTACAGCCAGCCCATTTTATTGTGTTAGGCCTTCGAAGCCTGTCTGCGGTCCATACTTCCACTAGGCCTCCACTGACCAGACCACTGCTGCCCGTGTACCCCTGGAACCAATTTTAAAGTGCCTACAGCCAGCCCATTTTATTGTGTTAGGCCTTCGAAGCCTGTCTGCGGTCCCTCCTTCCACTAGGCCTCCACTGACCAGACCACTGCTGCCCGTGTACCCCTGGAACCAATTTTAAAGTGCCTACAGCCAGCCCATTTTATTGTGTTAGGCCTTCGAAGCCTGTCTGCGGTCCATACTTCCACTAGGCCTCCACTGACCAGACCACTGCTGCCCGTGTACCCCTGGAACCAATTTTAAAGTGCCTACAGCCAGCCCATTTTATTGTGTTAGGCCTTCGAAGCCTGTCTGCGGTCCATACTTTAAATACTCCTCCACTCACCACCAAGCTGCCTGCCCGTGTATCCATGTAACCGCTGTAAAACTGCCATGAGCCTATTGTTTGTTATGTTAGGCCTTTGATAGCCTGTCTGCGGTCCTTACTTTAAATACTCCTCCACTCACCACCTAGCTGCCTGTGTATCCATGTAACCGATGTAAAACTGCCATGACTGCCTACTGTTTGTTATTTTAGGCCTTTGATAGCCTGTCTGCGGCCCCTACTTGCAATACTCCTCCACTGACCACAATGCTGCCTGGAGTGCCTGCCTGTGTATCCATGTAACCGATGTAAAACTGCCATGACTGCCTACTGTTTGTTATTTTAGGCCTTTGATAGCCTGTCTGCGGCCCCTACTTGCAATACTCCTCCACTGAGCACAATGCTGCCTGGAGTGCCTGCCTGTGTATCCATGTAACCGATGTAAAACTGCCATGACTGCCTACTGTTTGTTATTTTAGGCCTTTGATAGCCTGTCTGCAGCCCCTACTTGCAATACTCCTCCACTGACCACACCAATGCTGCCCGTGTACCCCTGGAACCTATTTAAAAGTTCATAGAGCCTAGTTATATATTTTATTTACTATTAATAAGGCCATGATGGACTACGCTGTACCACGCTACAAGCTAACCAGTCGACACTTCTTTTGCGAGAAAAGCCATCCCAACCCTCCACCAGCATGTAGAAGACCGCATTGTCCATGCACTCTGGCAATCTGTGAGTACAAAGGTGCACCTGACAACAGACGCATGGACCTGTAGGCATGGCCACGGAAGATTACGTGTCCATTACGGCGCAATGGGTTAATGTGGTGGATGCATGGTCCACAGGGGACAGCCTACTAAGTCTGTCTGCAGTCCCTAATTCAAATTGTCCTCCACTGTCTAAATCGGAACTTCCACCTTCTGGCTTTCGGCCTATAGTATCAGAAATTAAACTGCATTTGGCCTTCAACTTTGGTTAGGGCCTACTAACGGCTTCTGCCCCTCCCTGGTGTTGCCCTCAACTAAATAAAGCTGAGCTTCAACCTTCCGGCTCTCATTATGTGGTTTTAAAAAAAAAAATGGTGGTTAGGGCCTACTAACGGCTTCTGCCCCTCCCTGGTGTTGTCCTCAACTAAATAAAGCTGAGCTTCAACCTTCCGGCTCTCATTAAGTGGTTTTTAAAAAAAAATGGTGGTTAGGGCCTACTAACGGCTTCTGCCCCTCCCTGGTGTTGTCCTCCACTAAATAAAGCTGAGCTTCAACCTTCCGGCTCTCATTAAGTGGTTTTAAAAAAAAAAAAATTGGTGGTTAGGGCCTACTAACGGCTTCTGCCCCTCCCTGGTGTTGTCCTCAACTAAATAAAGCTGAGCTTCAACCTTCCGGCTCTCATTATGTGGTTTAAAAAAAAAAAATGGTGGTTAGGGCCTACTAACGGCTTCTGCCCCTCCCTGGTGTTGTCCTCAACTAAATAAAGCTGAGCTTCAACCTTCCGGCTCTCATTAAGTGGTTTTAAAAAAAAAATGGTGGTTAGGGCCTACTAACGGCTTCTGCCCCTCCCTGGTGTTGTCCTCAACTAAATAAAGCTGAGCTTCAACCTTCCGGCTCTCATTAAGTGGTTTTAAAAAAATAATGGTGGTTAGGGCCTACTAACGGCTTCTGCCCCTCCCTGGTGTTGTCCTCAACTAAATAAAGCTGAGCTTCAACCTTCCGGCTCTCATTATGTGGTTTTAAAAAAAAAAAAAATGGTGGTTAGGGCCTACTAACGGCTTCTGCCCCTCCCTGGTGTTGTCCTCAACTAAATAAAGCTGAGCTTCAACCTTCCGGCTCTCATTAAGTGGTTTTAAAAAAAAAATGGTGGTTAGGGCCTACTAACGGCTTCTGCCCCTCCCTGGTGTTGTCCTCAACTAAATAAAGCTGAGCTTCAACCTTCCGGCTCTCATTATGTGGTTTTAAAAAAAAAATGGTGGTTAGGGCCTACTAACGGCTTCTGCCCCTCCCTGGTGTTGTCCTCAACTAAATAAAGCTGAGCTTCAACCTTCCGGCTCTCATTAAGTGGTTTTAAAAAAAAAAAAAATGGTGGTTAGGGCCTACTAACGGCTTCTGCCCCTCCCTGGTGTTGCCCTCAACTAAATAAAGCTGAGCTTCAACCTTCTGCTCCAAATTACCATTTTAAAAAATGCAATAGGCTTTTCCGGCCTACTAAAGGTGTCTGCCCCTCCCTGGTGTTGTCCTCAACTGAACAAAGCTGAGCTTCCACATTCTGGCTTTCGCCCTATACTATCAGATATTAAACTGCATTTGGCCTACTAGTGTGGTTAGGCCCTTGAAACAGTGTCTGCTGCTCTTGGGTTTGCTACTCCACTGAACAAAGCAATGCCGCCTGTTTAGTCCTGTTACCAATTTTGAACTGCATGTAGCCTACTTTATTCTTTGGCCCTATATCTGTTTCCTCCTCATCCTGCCCATTGCCCAGCCACTGCTAAATGAGTCTGCTGGTACATTGACCTAGACCACTACATTCCCCTTGTACTCTACACAGCCAGAATCTGTCCCTGCTGAAAGTAAGGTTCCCCTTCCCGCATGTTATACCACCTTACACAGGGACAAAGAGGAAGGTGCAGATGAAAGTGCAGGTTCCTTCATCAGGTGGGGGGGCATACTCGTTGGCGACGTCACTGGCACAGGGCCCCTCAGAGTACGCAAAAGTGTCGCTGCTGGTGGGAGGCGCCCCCGCCATGCAAACACACCGCCGTACTTTGAGGGGCCCTGTGCCAGTGGCAATGCGAACGAGTGGGCCCCCCCTGCTTGCTCAGGATCACAGCACTTGCAACTTTTAAATACTTACCTTTCCCTGCAACACCGCCGTGACGTAGTCCGCATTTCCTGGGCCCACGAAAAACTTGAGCCAGCCCTACTCCCCCCACAACTTTCCCCCAATTCCCTATGCCCAACTATTATTATACAGTTAATTAAGATTGGCAAGCTTCAGAAACAAGAATGGATGTTTTTGGCATTAAAATGGGCACTGTAGGTGTTTTCCTGGCCTCCACTCACTGCCGACTATGCTTCCCCATTGACTTGCATTGGGTTTCGTGTTTCGGTCGATCCCCGACTTTTAGCGATAATCGGCCGACTGCACTCGACTCGACTCTGGACAAAATCGGGTTTCCCAAAACCCTACTCGATCTTAAAAAAATGAAAGTCGCTCAACCCTAGTCACAACCTTTTTCTAGCATAAAAGCTTTGATGAATCGGCTCCTAGCACCGCATTTACACTAGCCGGATATTGTGAATGAATGGGGACATCATTTCCTGATAATCATTGGGGAACAATTTTTGTTGAGTAAGATTTTTCTTCTGATTTAAAAATTTAGTTTTCTTCTGTCACATCAGTTTTTTATCTACAGCTTCTCTTATTGTGATTTCTGTCAGCTGGATGGAGGGTAGCACTAGTAATCTATTGGGCGAGCGCGACCTCAAATGGGAAGGGGAGGAGGACACCGATGGCGACTGGCAACAGGTTGTTCTTTGTCTAGGCTGTTCAGTTACACGTGAGACACGAGGTTGTGTGCCGCTCTATATGGTGACACTTATTCCGAAAGTCTGTATACAAGGGGTTAGCAGAATTTATTTCTTTACACACTTAATTCCTTTCTTTTCGATCATGTCCGTCTGCTATTTCTTGCCATAAGTGCCTTTTGTTAGATCTGTGGCAGCTTCACTATTCCCAGACAAAGGCCGAACATCAGCGCATTAGTCTACTAGTTTGCGGCATGGTGCATGGGAGAATGACCTGAATCACGGACACATTATGGATTGAATTGAATCGGGCCAAACATTAGTTGGTAGAATTCTACTGTAGACAGAAGTTCCAGCTCATGTGGTGTATGTCGTACAGGCCAAGAGTACGTCTGGTATTTCAGCTCATTGCCTTTGAAGTGAGCAGAGCTGCTACTACATACAGGCAGTGGATAATTGTGGCAGTATGTCCATAAGTAGTAGGGTATGTGCACACGTTGTGTTTTTCCGCAGGTTTGTCACAAAGCCTGCGAGATTTCCTAGTACCAGTGAGATTTCTGAGCCTCATGCACACGCTGCCTATTTTTACTTTGCAGATTTATATCTGTAGGACATCAATTCTTTCAGTGATTTTATTGCAGATCTCACACATGCTAATGAGTTTGGAAAAATCTGCAGCAGAAAATGCAAGTAAAAATACGTGAGTGATTTATGCAGCGGTATTCCTGCTAACACATGAGGATTTGCAGCAGAATTTCGTGCTGTAAACCCTGAACATGTGCACATACTGTTAGTGTCAATATATGGACTCCCCTTATGTATATGTGGCATTGTATATGACCCCTAACGCGGACAGGGGTTACCGAAATCACACAGCGCACCACCCGCATTCCCAGAGCTTTTTTTCTTGGATTTTCTTTATTGGATTCTAGTGTGAATAGTTTTTCTGCTTACTGCTTTCTGGCCTCTCATAGCGAACAATGGGGTAAAATAATGAAATCACATGTAACTCACGTTCCTTGGTGATGTGATCGTCACCGCTGCAGCTAATCGCTGAGCTCAGCTGCTTGTGCCACCTACATCTGTATAGCCGCTGAGATCACTGATTGACTGCAGTGGTGAAGTGCACTCTAGTCTTGATGCCAACTCTGCAGCCTGTAACCATTAGAGGCCAGAAAGCTATAAATGTGAGACCTCATTAAGCTGCTATTGCTCTAAGTGAGTGTCGGCGCTCACAGTGGAAGAGGGGTTCGGCACTTTTTCCATGTGGGAGGATGGAGAATGTCCTGGCATGTATATTGAGAAGTTGCCGATAGTCTTTTATGCTGCAGCAACCTGACCGCAATGTCATTTCTCCGAACTATAAAGGAAACTATTAAAAAATGCATCCTGTTTAATGTTCATTCGTTTTCCAAATATTATGTAGATCTTTTTTCCCTGCACATCTTCACTTCTGGTTTCCACATTTCCCATCTGCTAACGTTCTGCCTCCCATGGCTTTCTATTGAATGCAGATGGCACAGCTGTCCACGGGTACCAGAGACTCACGTTTTTTACGGGAAGAAATTCGCCAGCTAGAAGAACAGCTGGGTCAGAAAGAGCGTGAACTGAAAGACACAAGAAAGGAGCTAGAAAAGGAGAAACAAGTGAACGAACGTGTAAGTGTCATGTCGGCCATTGTTGGCACAACTGATGAATTTCTCATGGCTTTTCCAGCTATATAATGTCTACAAGGACAAGGAGATCCCACCTGAATGTCTTTTCTTAGGGTAGGAAAACTGATTAGCCACATTTGATTTTCTTCTGCTTTTCCCCTCTCCGTCCAAATAGAAGTATGCTTAATAGCTTTATAAGGTGATAAATACTGGCTAAAGATCCGTCAACCAGTTCTCAAAAGTCTACTTTCTCGAATATGTATTGGTGACAAGTATGGCCTCACTTCCTGCTGTCACTTTTCCAAACATGGCCTTCACATCACAGCAGAAAACTGAGGTTGATGGCCCACGCAGGAGGTAGATCTTCTGAAATCCTGATGTTATAAGTGTCCTAAGAGAATTACCAGCCTGGGCATGAAACGACCTTGTATGAGTAAATATATGAAACAAACTTGGCACTCAATGTTTTCTGAAGAAGAATAGGGCAATTTATTTCACATCCTGACAAACAAATTAATTGCTGAACGTTTTCGGTCCAACACGGACCTTCCTCAGAGCAATAAAGTTTATCTTCAATGTATATAGTTAGCCAATTTGCCCTTCAAATCGCATATACGATAGCCCATAAATTGCTGTAACAACAGAATGGCTGTGTACAGGTGAAGGTTTGTGCCGCTATTGGATGCGGTCTGGATGCACTGTGCACGGTATGTAGCTGCGGCTCTGGTGGCGTCCTATGCCGCTGGGGAGAGCGCTACATTGCTTGTATGAGTAAAGCCCCAGTGTTGGGTAATTAGGTTTGTTTTGCTTGGAAACTTACATAGGGAAGTATGGTTTCCGCATTGTTCTTGCTAGTGTAAGGAGGTTGTAAAAAGCTAAAGCTTTCTCTGGCCAGCTTCACATCTGTATTGTCAATTTTGTTGTTCAGTTTCATCATAAAAATACTAACAAAAGAGGACATTTACGGAGTGCCAGACATGCTTCACAACAGACACCATGTGTGCCTGACTGACCCCATTATAAGTCATTGGGTTCCGTTGCAATTTCCATAAGTTTGACCGGAAGAATAGCGCTGCATTCTGTTAAAGAGGTTGATTCACAGAAGGCATTTTGAGCAAATCTGTAACCGAAACCATAGAAGTTTCACGTCTGTACGTGGACATGGCACATACATCGACTCTCTCCATTCATTGCTATGGGTGTTACCAGTAGAGCGGAGGCGGAATACATTTGTTCCCATAGTCATGAATAGACCAAGTCAGTACATGTCTTCACCTCTACGCTCAACGGTTGTTGGCTGGAACAGTGAATCGGGCCCCCCAATCTGTACATAGCTCTGGGTTCTAGATGTGGGACCTGGAGCCATCAGATCTTTATGGCATTGGCCATAAATGTCTTTCGTAAGACTATCCTTTTAAATATGATGGAATCTGCAATAGAAGCTGCTGGCAGATCCTCTGACTCAGATGTGAACAGAGTTCCTATTCTAGGGAATGTAGTGCCCTTACTTTGCTCCTTCAGTTAAACAGATACCCAAAGTAATACACTTAAAGACTCCCCCTTAGCAGTCTGCTTCTGTGCAGGCCCAAGTGCTCTCCTGGATGGAGGGGGAGGCTTCTGGTTTTATGCTTGTTCCCTCATATTTAAACTGTGATTTTGGCCTTACTTTCCATGTACGTTATGATGGGACTAAAGGTTTTGACGTACTAGTGATTATGCAAGTTTTACAGCAGTTATTGTCTATTTTAGCGATTCACGTGTTATTGGTTTATTGCAAAAGACCTATATATTTTGTCATTTTCGTGGCTCTACATGTTGCATATTGATATGGCCACTGATCTACATATTGTGTTTTATTAGGGAACCAGAAAAGACAGTCATGCTGCCTAAACCACGGGCAGTATAAATTAGACTCTGGCTGTGTTATTGCAACCTTGTGTGCTTTACTCTGCACATTGTGGCATCTCGGAGAAAACCTACTTTGACAAGCCGTTAGTGGACTGTGCATTTCATATGACTATATCCGATGCAGGTCCCCAGTGACTTCTCCTTGCCCCACTATCCTAGACTGATGGTTGTCTCTCAATATGTGTGTGCTTAGAGTCCTCTCAATCATGGGGATGGCAGGGAGAAGCCATTGGGGACTAGCCCTCTTGGACTAGTCACCAGAGATGCCTATCCCCAGCAGCTTTTCAGCAGTGTGCTTTTTCTGCGACACTGCAGTGTTTTCTGAGTAAAACCTACATGTCTGTAATAAAACCCAGTAACGCAGATGATGCCCATTGTTCAGGCAGCATTAATCTCCTGTCTGGTTCCATTTAATTTTAATAAATATTTATGCGTCTTTAATTATCTATTGTAGCTTGCACTCCGAAATGAAGAGACTGATAATGAAAACAGCAAGCTTCGGCGAGAGGTTGGTCTTAACCCCATTGTCTGTACATACCAAGGCTAACATGGCCGGTATTTTTCATCTCGTCATTTTCTAATCTTTTTTAATCCTAGCTGTTTTGTGAGGTCGTGTTCACATGATTTGGATTCTGCCTAGATTTAGGCACCTATTCTGAGCTATAGGGACAGAATCTGAATGTTTTCACTAGCACTGCGTGTGATTGTGGTATTTTCTGCTATAGCATTTTTATTTTTTTATGTTCTATTTTGTTGCTCTATTTTTCTCCTTCCTTCTCGTTACCATGTTGTATCATTCTTTCAGCTAATACTATATGTTGCTTTTCCCTTAACCATTTCTTAATTTTGGAGAAAAAAACACTTAAGAAAAAGGTGAGGTGTGTAGCAGTAATTAGGCGAAGTCTTACCGGCAGTGTTAATAAAGTAGATTAGAAATTGTCCTCGTCTTTGTAGACTAATGTCACATCTCTTTGGTAAAACAGAACGAACAACTGCGTCAAGATGTCATTGATTACCAGAGGCAGCTTGACTCCCAAAGAGAAACGCTTCTAACACGGGGCGAGGGGCAGGACTACAAGACTGTGCTATCAAAGAAGAACATGGAGCTGGTGCAATATCTTGATGAAATTCAGGTAAAGCTATCGTAGTCTTCTCCTCTCATCCCTAGGTTCCTCTCCCCAGCATGTCCTGGGATCCTGGAATTTTAAATTGCAAGAATAAAATAACGTATCCATAGAACATTGAAGTATAAATTACAGGGTTCTCTCAAGTTAAGTCAAGTGGCCTTAGAATACAATATTTTCAGGTTACAATGGTCTTTCCAGGTCTAATGTAACTCGAAACCACATCCTCATACACCAAAATGCCACAGGCAGTCCGGATCTACTGCACATACTGATACATGTATTACTGGAGCGTATGCTCTGATTGGCTGTCGACAATCACTTTTTACAGTACACTGCGGTACTGCAGGCTTTGTCCTGCTCTTTACCAGTACCGGGATGCTCCTCGGGACACTAAGTGATGGCTCCATGTCCTCATTACTGTATACAGTGTGCACTGTATGGGAATCTGCGGAAGCTCCTGTCCTCACCAAAAGTGATTTATAGTTTGGAGCCACACTTTGAAACTCTTCTTATATAAGAAATTTGTCCATATTATTGGTTATTTGCTTATTTTTCTTTAGGCTATGTGCACACGTCCGGAATTGCCGCGGAAATTTCCGTGGCAATTCCGGAACTCCCTGCCGTGGGAAAAACGCATGCATGAATTGGCGTGCGTTTTCCCGCTAAACACTAGCGTTTTACAAGCATAATTAGCTTGCAGAATGCTAGCATTTTACAAGCGATCTGTAGCATCGCTTGGAAAACTGACAGGTTGATCACACTTGTCAAACATAGTGTTTGACAAGTGTGACCAACTTTTTACTATTGATGCTGCCTAAGCAGCATCAATAGTAAAAGATAGAGTGTTAAAAATAATAAAAAAAATAAAAATAAAAAATCATGATATTCTCGCCTTCCGGCGTCCCCCGGCAGGCTTCACGCTCCTCGCGATGCTCCAGTCCCAGTAATGCTTTGCAGCATGACCCCAGATGATGCAGCGGTCTCGCAAGACTGCTACGTCATCACAGATCATTTTCGCAATGCATTACTGGGACCGGAGCGTATATATAGCAAAAAAAAGTGCAAAAATTCCTGAGCGTGTGCACACAGCCTTAGTGTTCGCTTTTTTTATTTTTTAAAGGTAATCTGTCAGCATAATTTCACACCTCAAACTATTTATATGCGCATGTAGCTCTGTCAAACACAGGTCCAGCAATACCTTTACATGTTCAGTGCATTCCTCAGTTACTGAGAAATCAGTGTTTGAATTGATATGCAAATGAAGCTGTAAATCTGAAGCTTCTGTCACTCCAGCTCTATTCCCTACCCATCTCCACGTCCTCCTACTTGAGTGACTGCTCCTTTGCCTGGAATCACACAGCATAGTGGCTTTCAATCAAGCAGAATGAGGCAGCGTTGAGCGAAGAATAGAGCTGGACTGACAGAGGCTTCAGATCTACAAATAGTTATTCAGCCTCATTTATATATCCATTCAAATGTTGATTTCTCAGTAATGGAGGAAGTTACTTTACTTTAACTTACAATGTTTGTTCCAGAATAAGTATTTTATTTTGAAACATAAATGGCCACTGCTGTCTCCTGTAGTGTCTCCTGTCTGCACTGAGAAGGGATTGGGCTGGTCACAATAGTGATTGGTGGGGACAACACCAATCAGAAATGTATCATCTAACCCAGTGTTTCCCAAACTCCAGTCCTCACGGACCCCACGGGTCATGTTTTCAGGATTTCCTTAGTATTGCGCAAGTAGTGGAAGTATCATCAAGGCATCGGGAATTGTCTCACCTGTGCAACACTATGGAAATCCTGAAAACATGACCCGTGGGGTCCATGAGGACTGGAGTTAAAATTTCACTTTAATTCCAGGCCAGTGTAGTAGTTTTGGAACACCTTATTATAGGTGCACACAGCTACATAGTACATATTTTTTTTCTAATGCAGAGCTTGAGTGAGGCTAATGAGAGGTTGGAAGCCCAGAACCTGGAAATGACAAAGAATCTGGAAGAATCTGTCCAGGAAATGGAGAAAATGACTGATGAGTACAGCAAAATGAAGCTTATGGTGCAGCACAGTGACAGTGCTATGGACCAGCTAAGGAAGGAGAAGGATCACTACAAACTTCAGGTGTGTTGTTCACATCTCTGACACTTTCCCTGTCAATTCAATGCACTATAATAATACTATTTTGTCCATTTGTAAAGTATTTTGTAATGCTTGGCTGCATATAATGAAATGAGTAGAGATGGGCGGACACCTGGATATTCGGATTTTGCCAAACAGTTACAAAATTTCAGGTACCAGAACTGTACCCGAACCCGGACCCCATTCACTTGAATGGGGGGCCCAAACATCCAGTGTTTGCCACGTTGTCATGTGCTTGACAGTGCAGCTAACACCGCTTCTGATCGGCGGTGAAATCATTGCCGCCGATCAGACAACCGTGGTTCCCACGCTGTCAAAAGACAGCGTGAGCCTGCAGCTGTGATCGGAGGTATAAAGTTTACCTCCGGTTACTGGACTACTGCTCCCATCAGCCGACGCCTTCTGCCGCGATAACAGTGAGGCCAGGAGCAGCTGATGGGAGTATTCAGCATCCGGCACCTGCACTGTAAATAAATAAATAAATGCGGCATGGGTTCCCCTGTATTTTTGATAACCAGCTAGGCAAAACTCACAGCTGGGGGCTGCAACCCTCAGCTGTCAGCTTCAGCAAGGCTGGTTATCAAGAACAGTGGTGTCCCCACGCCATATTTTTAAATTATTTAAGCAAATATTGATATGGATATGGATATTCCCTCCCGCCCAGCCTAAAAATAGCAACCTGCAGTCACCTATAAAAGGCACATCTATTAGATGCTCCAATCCTGTAGCTTTGCCAGACTCTTACCACTTGCCCTGTAGCGGTGGCAAGTGGGGCTCATATTTGTGGTGTTGATGTCACCATTGTATTGTCAGGTGACATCAAGCCCCGAGGTTAGTAATGGAGAGCCGTCAAAAAGACGCCCCCTTTACTATCCCCATAGTCAAACTATATGAAAACACAGACACCAAGAATAAAGTCCTTTGATTGAAAAAATGACAAACTCCTTTAATAATCTCAATTAAACCAATTAAACCATACTTCCGATCTCGCCTAATTCCTCTGAAGCCCTCATTCACCAAAAATAAAATACAATATTCCTCACCTGTCAGTCGTTTTGTCCCACACCGTAATCCATGTCTGGGGGGAAAAACAGTTTTCAGCCTGGACGCTGCCAATATGCGACCGTCCAGGCTGAGAACCACTGGTGACTAAACTGCTGCAAGTGGAGCATCAGTGACTGGAGGTGACGTCCTCAAGGTTACCTCCGGTCACTGAGGCTTTGTTTCCAGCCTATCTGAACTGCCGTGACCTCGGTGACATCCTCGCAAGCATCGTGAGTTATCAAGTTATTGTTGATAACTAGCCTAGCTGAAGCTGACAGCTGAGGGTTGCAGCCCCCAGCTGTGAGTTTTGCCTGGCTGGTTAACAAAAATACAGGGGGACCCACGCCATATATATATATATATATATTTTTTTTAATTATTTATTTACAGCATAGGAGTGGCTGATGAATACTCCCATCTGCTGCTCCTGCTCTCGCTGTTATTAGCGGCAGCAGGTGTCGGATGATGGGAGCAGTAGTCCCATCAGCTGACACCAGTGACCGGTGGTAAACGTTATACCTCTGATCACAGCTGAACGCTCACACTGTCTTTTGATCGCATGGAAACCGCAGCTTTCTGGCCGGGGATGGTTTCGCCGCTGATCTGAAGCGGTGTTTGTTGCGCTGTCATGCACATAACAGCGCAGCAAACACTGGATGTTCGGGTCCCCATTCAAGCGAATGGGGTCCGGGTTCGGGTCCAGCTACTGTTCTGGTACCTTAACCTGAACTTTTTGTAACTGTTCAGCCGAGCCCGCCGGACCCAAACATCCAGGTTTCCGCCCTTCTCTAGCAGTGGCGTCATCGAGGTCACTGCTGGTCACCGACCCAGTGGTCGGCTCTCATATCATGTGAGTAATTTTGCTATATGGAGGCGATCTGATCATCGCCCTCTATGTAGCAGAGGCGATCGGGTTGTGGCAGCTTCTAGTTTCCTATAGAGACTATTGAAGCATGGCAAATCTAAAAAAAAAAAAAAAAAAAAAAAAAATTAAAATATAAAAAAGATAAAGAAAATACAAAAGTTCCAATCACCCCCTTTCGCCCTATTCAAAATAAAACAATTAAAAAAAAAAGCAAACCTACACATATTTGGTATCCCCGCGTTCAGAATCGCCCGATCTATCAATAAAAAAAAGGATTAACCTGATCGCTTAACGGCATAACGAGAAAAAGTCAAAATGACAGAATTACTTTTTTTTTGGTTGCCGCAACATTGCATTAAAATGCAATAACGGGCGATCAAAAGATCATATCTACATCAAAATGGCTTCATTAAAAACATCAGCTCGGCACGCAAAAAATAAGCCCTCCCTCAACCCCAGATCACGAAAAATGGAGACACTACGGGGATCGGAAAATGATGCAATGTTTTTTCTCCAAAGTTTGAAATTTTTTTTCACCAACTACCGTATATACCCGAGTATAAGCCGACCCGAGTATAAGCCGACCCCCCTAATTTCGCCACAAAAAAACTGGGAAAACTTATTGACTCGAGTATAAGCCTAGGGTGGAAAATGCAGCAGCTACCGGTGAATTTCAAAAATAAAAATAGATGCTCCATACCGTTCATTATGGCCCCATAGATGCTCCATATAAAGCTGTGCCACATATAATGCTCTGCACCGTTCATTATGGCCCCATAGATGCTCCTTATAAAGCTGTACCATATATAATGCTCTGCACCATTCAGTATGGCCCCATAGATGCTTCACATAAAGCTGTGCCATATATAATGCTCTGCACTGTTCATTATGGCCCCATAGATGCTCCACATAAAGCTGTGCCATATATAATGCTCTGCACCGTTCATTATAGCCCCATAGATGCTCAATATAAAGCTGCCCCATATATAATGCTCTGCACCGTTCATTATGGCCCCATAGATGCTCCACATAAGGCTGTGCCATATATAATGCTCTGCACCGTTCAGTATGGCCCCATAGATGCTCCATATAAAGATGTGCCATATATAATGCTCTGCACTGTTCATTATGGCCCCATAGATGCTCCATAGAAAGCTGTGCCATATATAATGCTCTGCACCGTTCATTATGGCCCCATAGATGCTCCATATAAAGCTGTGCCATATATAATGCTCTGCACCGTTCATTATGGCCCCATAGATGCTCCATATAAAGCTGTGCCATATATAATGCTCTGCACCGTTCAGTATGGCCCCATAGATGCTCCATATAAAGATGTGCCATATACAGGTCCTTCTCAAAAAATTAGCATATAGTGTTAAATTTCATTATTTACCATAATGTAATGATTACAATTAAACTTTCATATATTATAGATTCATTATCCACCAACTGAAATTTGTCAGGTCTTTTATTGTTTTAATACTGATGATTTTGGCATACAACTCCTGATAACCTAAAAAACCTGTCTCAATAAATTAGCATATCAAGAAAAGGTTCTCTAAACCAGAGGTCCCCAACCTTTTTTGCACCAGGGACCGGCTTTAAGCAAGACCAGTTTTCCATGGCCCGGTGGGGGTGGGGCAGGGGCGGGGCTTTGGTCATATGGGGGTGGGGTTATGGAGGGATGGAGCTTAGTGCATACTTATCATATAATTATGACATTTATAATGAGAATGTGATTCAACTTACCATAGGTTCAGAATGAGTGGGAGCACCATGCTTGTTTCCCTGGTGCTTTGCACCATTATTGCCCCATAGCTGTGCCATATAGTGCTCTGCACCATTATTGCCCCATAGCTGTGCCATACAGTGCTCTGCACCGTTTATTATTGCCCCATAGCTGTGCCATACAGTGCTCTGCACCGTTCATAATTGCCCCATAGCTGTGCCATATAGTGCTCTGCACCGTTCATAATTGCCCCATAGCTGTGCCATATAGTGCTCTGCACCATTGCCCCATAGCTGTGCCATACAGTGCTCTGCACCATTCATAATTGCCCCATAGCTGTGCCATACAGTGCTCTGCACCATTATTGCCCCATAGCTGTGCCATATAGTGCTCTGCACCATTATTGCCCCATAGCTGTGCCATATAGTGCTCTGCACCATTGCCCCATAGCTGTGCCATACAGTGCTCTGCACCATTATTGCCCCATAGCTGTGCCATATAGTGCTCTGCACCATTATTGCCCCATAGCTGTGCCATATAGTGCTCTGCACCATTATTGCCCCATAGCTGTGCCATACAGTGCTCTGCACCATTGCCCCATAGCTGTGCCATATAGTGCTCTGCACCATTATTGCCCCATAGCTGTGCCATATAGTGCTCTGCACCATTGCCCCATAGCTGTGCCATACAGTGCTCTGCACCATTATTGCCCCATAGCTGTGCCATATAGTGCTCTGCACCATTATTGCCCCATAGCTGTGCCATATAGTGCTCTGCACCATTATTGCCCCATAGCTGTGCCATACAGTGCTCTGCACCATTGCCCCATAGCTGTGCCATATAGTGCTCTGCACCATTGCCCCATAGCTGTGCCATACAGTGCTCTGCACCATTGCCCCATAGCTGTGCCATATAGTGCTCTGCACCATTATTGCCCCATAGCTGTGCCATATAGTGCTCTGCACCATTATTGCCCCATAGCTGTGCCATACAGTGCTCTGCACCATTGCCCCATAGCTGTGCCATATAGTGCTCTGCACCATTATTGCCCCATAGCTGTGCCATATAGTGCTCTGCACCGTCCATTATTGCCCCATAGCTGTGCTGCTGCTGCTGCAATAAAAATAATAAAACACATACTCACCTGTCTTGCTTGCAGCTCCTCGGCGCCATCTTCCCGGCGTCTCTCTGCACTGACTGATCAGGCAGAGGGCGGCGCGCACACTATATGCGTCATCGCGCCCTCTGCCTGCAGTCAGTGAGGAGAGACGCCGGGAAGATGGAGACAGCGCCCGGCGTGTGGAACGAGGACACGTAAATATGCGATACTTACCTGCTCCCGGCGTCCCGCTCCTTCCCCCGGACAGCTGGTCTTCGGTGCCGCAGCCTCTTCCTCTGTCAGCGGTCACCGGCACCGCTGATTAGAGAAATGAATTATGCGGCTCCGCCCCTATGGGAGGTGGAGCCGCCTATTCATTTCTCTAATGAGCGGTCCCACGTGACCGCTGAACAGGGGCGCCGCGGACCGGCTGAAAAACCCCAACGGCCCGGTCCTGGTCCGCGGACCGGCGGTTGGGGACCTCTGCTCTAAACGACCTATTACCCTAATCTTCTGAATCAACTAATTAACTCTAAACACATGCAAAAGATACCTGAGGCTTTTAAAAGCTCCCTGCCTGGTTCATTACTCAAAACCCCCATCATGGGTAAGACTAGCGACCTGACAGATGTCAAGAAGGCCATCATTGACACCCTCAAGCAAGAGGGTAAGACCCAGAAAGAAATTTCTCAACAAATAGGCTGTTCCCAGAGTGCTGTATCAAGGCACCTCAATGGTAAGTCTGTTGGAAGGAAACAATGTGGCAGAAAACGCTGTACAACGAGAAGAGGTGACCGGACCCTGAGGAAGATTGTGGAGAAGGACCGATTCCAGACCTTGGGGAACCTGAGGAAGCAGTGGACTGAGTCTGGTGTGGAAACATCCAGAGCCACCGTGCATTCCCCAGGTAAAGCCACTTTTGAACCATAAACAGCGGCAGAAGCGCCTGACCTGGGCTACAGAGAAGCAGCACTGGACTGTTGCTAAGTGGTCCCAAGTACTTTTTTCTGATGAAAGCAAATTTTGCATATCATTCGGAAATCAAGGTGCCAGAGTCTGGAGGAAGACTGGGGAGAAGGAAATGCCAAAATGCCTGAAGTCCAGTGTCAAGTACCCACAGTCAGTGATGGTGTGGGGTGCCATGTCAGCTGCTGGTGTTGGTCCACTGTGTTTCATCAAGGGCAGGGTCAATGCAGCTAGCTATCAGGAGATTTTGGAGCACTTCATGCTTCCATCGGCTGAAATGCTTTATGGAGATGAAGATTTCATTTTTCAGCACGACCTGGCACCTGCTCACAGTGCCAAAACCACTGGTAAATGGTTTACTGACCATGGTATTACTGTGCTCAATTGGCCTGCCAACTCTCCTGACCTGAACCCCATAGAGAATCTGTGGGATATTGTGAAGAGAAAGTTGAGAGACGCAAGACCCAACACTCTGGATGAGCTTAAGGCCGCTATTGAAGCATCCTGGGCCTCCATAACATCTCAGCAGTGTCACAGGCTGATTGCCTCCATGCCACGCCGCACTGAAGCAGTCATTTCTGCCAAAGGATTCCCGACCAAGTATTGAGTGCATAACTGAACATTATTATTTGATGGTTTTTTTGTTTGTTATTAAAAAACACTTTTATTTGATTGGACGGGTGAAATATGCTAATTTATTGAGACAGGTTTTTTGGGTTATCAGGAGTTGTATGCCAAAATCATCAGTATTAAAACAATAAAAGACCTGACAAATTTCAGTTGGTGGATAATGAATCTATAATATATGAAAGTTTAATTGTAATCATTACATTATGGTAAATAATGAAATTTAACACTATATGCTAATTTTTTGAGAAGGACCTGTATAATGCTCTGCACTGTTCATTATGGCCCCATAGATGCTCCATAGAAAGCTGTGCCATATATAATGCTCTGCACCGTTCATTATGGCCCCATAGATGCTCCATAGAAAGCTGTGCCATATATAATGCTCTGCACTGTTCATTATGGCCCCATAGATGATCCATATATAGCTGTGCCATATATAATGCTCTGCACCGTTCAGTATGGCCCCATAGATGCTCCACATAAAGCTGTACCATATATAATGCTCTGCACCGTTCAGTATGGTCCCATAGATGCTCCTTATAAATTTGTACCATATATAATGCTCTGCACCGTTCAGTATGGCCCCATAGATGCTCCACATAAAGCTGTGCCATATATAATGCTCTGTACCGTTCAGTATGGTCCCATAGATGCTCCACATAAAGCTGTGCCACATATAATGCTCTGCACTGTTCATTATAGCCCCATAGATGCTCCACATAAAGCTGTGCCATATATAATGCTCTGCACCGTTCATTATGGTCCCATAGAAGCTCCACATAAAGCTGTGCCATATATAATGCTCTGCACCGTTCAATATGGCCCCATAGATGCTCCATATAAAGATTTGCCATATATAATGCTCTGCACTGTTCATTATGGCCCCATAGATGCTCCACACAAAGCTGTGCCATATAGAATGCTCTGCACCGTTCAGTATGGCCCCATAGATGCTCTACATAAAGCTGTACCATATATAATACTCTGCACCGTTCATTATGGCCCCATAGATGATCCATATAAAGCTGCGCCACATATATAATGCTCTGCACCGTTCATTATGGCCCCATATATGCTCCACATAAAGCTGTGCCATATATAATGCTCTGCACCGTTCAGTATGGCCCCATAGATGATCCATATATAGCTGTGCCATATATAATGCTCTGTGCCGTTCAGTATGGCCCCATAGATGATCCATATATAGCTGTGCCATATATAATGCTCTGCACCGTTCATTATGGCCCCATAGATGCTCCACATAAAGCTGTGCCATATATAATGCTCTGCACCGTTCAGTATGGCCCCATAGATGATCCATATATAGCTGTGCCATATATAATGCTCTGCGCCGTTCATTATGGCCCCATAGATGATCCATATATAGCTGTGCCATATATAATGCTCTGCACCGGTCATTATGGCCCCATAGATGCTCCTTATAAATTTGTACCATATATAATGCTCTGCACCGTTCAGTATGGCCCCATAGATGCTCCACATAAAGCTGTGCCATATATAATGCTCTGCACCGTTCATTATGGCCCCATAGATGCTCCTTATAAATTTGTACCATATATAATGCTCTGCACCGTTCAGTATGGCCCCATAGATGCTCCACATAAAGCTGTGCCATATATAATGCTCTGCACCGTTCAGTATGGCCCCAGAGATGCTCCACATAAAGCTGTGCCATATATAATGCTCTGCACCGTTCAGTATGGTCCCATAGATGCTCCTTATAAATTTGTACCATATATAATGCTCTGCACCATTCAGTATGGCCCCATAGATGCTCCACATAAAGCTGTGCCACATATAATGCTCTGCACCGTTCATTATGGTCCCATAGAAGCTCCACATAAAGATTTGCCATATATAATGCTCTGCACTGTTCATTATGGCCCCATAGATGCTCCACACAAAGCTGTGCCATATAGAATGCTCTGCACCGTTCAGTATGGCCCCATAGATGCTCTACATAAAGCTGTACCATATATAATACTCTGCACCGTTCATTATGGCCCCATAGATGATCCATATAAAGCTGCGCCACATATATAATGCTCTGCACCGTTCATTATGGCCCCATATATGCTCCACATAAAGCTGTGCCATATATAATGCTCTGCACCGTTCAGTATGGCCCCATAGATGATCCATATATAGCTGTGCCATATATAATGCTCTGCGCTGTTCAGTATGGCCCCATAGATGATCCATATATAGCTGTGCCATATATAATGCTCTGCACCGTTCATTATGGCCCCATAGATGCTCCACATAAAGCTGTGCCGTATATAATGCTCTGCACCGTTCATTATGGCCCCATAGATGATCCATATATAGCTGTGCCATATATAATGCTCTGCACCGTTCATTATGGCCCCATAGATGCTCCTTATAAATTTGTACCATATATAATGCTCTGCACCGTTCAGTATGGCCCCATAGATGCTCCACATAAAGCTGTACCATATATAATGCTCTGCACCGTTCAGTATGGCCCCATAGATGTTCCACATAAAGCTGTACCACATATAATGCTCTGCACCGTTCATTATGGTCCCATAGAAGCTCCACATAAAGCTGTGCCATATATAATGCTCTGCACCGTTCATTATGGTCCCATAGAAGCTCCACATAAAGCTGTGCCATATATAATGCTCTGCACTGTTCATTATAGCCCAATAGATGCTCCATATAAAGCTGCCCCATATATAATGCTCTGCACCGTTCATTATGGTCCCATAGATGCTCCACATAAAGCTGTGCCCCATATAGAATGCTCTGCACTGTTCAGTATGGACCCATAGATGCTCCATAGAAGGCTGTGCCATATATAATGCTCTGCACCGTTCATTATGGTCCCATAGATGCTCCACATAAAGCTGTGCCATATATAATGCTCTGCACCGTTCAGTATGGCCCTATAGATGATCCATATATAGCTGTGCCATATATAATGCTCTGCGCCGTTCATTATGGCCCCATAGATGATCCATATATAGCTGTGCCATATATAATGCTCTGCACCGTTCATTATGGTCCCATAGATGATCCATATATAGCTGTGCCATATATAATGCTCTGCATCGTTCAGTATGGCCCCATAGATGCTCCACATAAAGCTGTGCCATATATAATGCTCTGCACCGTTCAGTATGGCCCCATAGATGCTCCATAGAAAGCTGTGCCATATAGAATGCTCTGCACCGTTCAGTATGGCCCCATAGATGTTCCATAGAAAGCTGTGCCATATAGAATGCTCTGCACCGTTCATTATGGTCCCATAGATGCTCCATATAAAGCTGTGCCATATATAATGCTCTGCACCGTTCATTATGGTCCCATAGATGCTCCACATAAAGCTGTGCCACATATAATGCTCTGCACCGTTCAGTATGGCCCCATAGATGCTCCACATAAAGCTGTGCCATATAGAATGCTCTGCACCGTTCATTATTGCCCCATAGATGCTCCACATAAATCTGTGCAATATATAATGCTGCTGCTGCAATAAAAAAAAAATGACATACCTCTCTTGCCCGCAGCTCCTCAGCGTCCCGTCTCGGCGTCTCTCCGCACTGACTGTTCAGGCAGAGGGCGGCGCGCACAATAGTACGTCATCGCGCCCTCTGACCTGAACAGTCAGAGCAAGAGGACGCGAAGACAGAGCGGCGCCCGGCGGGTGGAATGTGGACAGGTGACTATGAGATACTTACCTGCTCCCGGCGTCCCTGGCTCCTTATCCCGGACAGATGATCTCCGGGTGCCACAGCCTCTTCCTCTGTCAGCTGTCACCGTTACCGCTCATTAGAGAAATTAATATGCGGCTCCACCCCTATGGGAGTGGAGTCCATATTCATAACTTTAATGAGCGGTACCATGTGACCGCTGAACAGGGGAAGAGCTGCCGCACCGAAGACCGTGGGACGGGCAGGGGGAGCGCCGGGACTAGGTGAGTATGCGACAGTCCTCTCTCCCCCTCACCCCCCGACCCCACCGCCGTCCGTGACTCGAGTATAAGCCGAGAGGGGCACTTTCAGCCCAAAAATTTTGGCTGAAAATCTCGGCTTATACTCGAGTATATACGGTAGATCAAAAAGAACCTAGACATGTTTTTCCCATTTTCTAGTACAAGACATGGTAAAACCAATGGTATCGTTCAAAAGTGCAACTCATCACGCAAAAAACAAGCCCTCACATGGCCATATTGACAGAAAAATAAAAAGTTATGGCTCTGGGAAGGAGGGGAGCGAAAAACGAAAACGCAAAACCGAGAAAAGCTCCAGGGATGAAGGGCAATACCAGTATATGAGTCAGGGTAGTTGACAACCTCTTATAAGTGTAAAAAGTCATGAAACATGTACAACCCCTTTTATGTATTCAAACAGCATTCTGTGTTATAAGGTAATGAGTTGCCGTTAACAGCTGCTGCATCTGCATTATATTTTTGCAATCTAATGAATAGGAGACCACTTTCTAAAAAATCTTAATTGTCGCTTTCTTTGGCTACCCATGCGATGGTTCGGTTCAGGCATGAGACTTTTCAGGCCTGTAATGCTTATAAAAAGTCTCTTTATTCAGCATAGCCGTCGAATGTGTGAGACTACACAAGGAGGTTCCAGTAAGCATTTTATGCGGTTTTGGATGTCACTGAGAATTGTTACATCTGTTATTCAGGTTACGGAGCTGACAGATCAGTTAAAAGCAAAAAATGAAGAAGATGACCCAGTTATGGTAGCAGTAAATCTGAAAGTGGAAGAATGGAAGGTATGGACAGGTGTATAAAGAATAGCTTGACGTTTCTTCTTGCGGGTTGTGTATTGACTCCTTGTCTTGTAGGGCATTCTGGCATCCAAGGATGAAGCGATGCTGGAGTACCAACAAATGGTGCACAACTTGAGAGAGAAACTAAAAGTTGCAGAGTTAGATGCAGATAAGAGCAGTGTATTGGCTCTCCAGCAGGTAAGTTCCCCCGAATACTGATCTTGTACAGTTTACCTTGTATTTTTGGTTTGTTTTCTTCCCTTTTTCCTGTATTTTAGGGCTTACAAGAGAGGGATAATCACATCAAGTTGTTAACCGAGCAATTGGAACAGCACACTAAAGACATGGAGTCCTATTCACTTCACATTGAAGATCTAAAACGGCAATTGCAGGCAGAAAAAGGTATATTAATTAATATTCGGCCATTTTGCCTACCTGGTTTGCTATTCACTTATTACAGGAATTATGGGTGCATTTTTCATACTCTGTGAATTCCAGTAATATAATATATACTACTTAAAGGGAATCTGTCAGGAGGATTTTTCTATGTAATCTGAAGGCATCAGGAGGTAGTGGATACAAACACAGATTTCAGCCATGTCTCGTTTATCAAGCTCTGAGGTTTTGTTTTCTTACAATGATTGTTTTAGCACCAGTAGATTATCATTGCTGTAACTAGCTGTTCACATGACCATAGTGTGACACGCCCTTCCTGTGATAAACAGCTCACTGTCTACGGACGTTTTATATACAGAGCCTGGTGTGGGAGGGGTTAGCTTCCTCAGCTCTGCTTCTTTGCTAAATCTAAAAGTTCTTATGGTGTCAGAACAGCTGCACCCAGTAAACTAAGTGATACATCATTGGATTCCTCTTTTCATTGCCTACGTCATGCTGTTCTCAGATGAGGTATCTGAAACCTAACAACAGAGTACCTTTTTAAATCATCTTGTAACCTGTCTACCGTAGGTGACTCAAGTTATGCACAGCATAATCGGGCTGAGAGGCTTGAAGCAGTGGTACAGCTCACTGAACAAAGACTTAGGGAGGCAGAACGTATTGCAGAATTGGCTGAGGATGATGCACGGCAAAAGGATAAGGACCTGATTGATGCTGTTAGGAGAATGAAAGAGTATGAGACGGTAAGCAGGGGCTCTTCATGGGATGCAAACTTTAAAGGGGATGAACAACTCCTTTTAAATGTCCACAATATACTGAAGTAAAAAAAAAAATCAACTTGCACCCCACTTTTCTGCTTTGAGCCATAAAGCCCACGACGATCTCATGACATGCACAATATCATCTAAGCGCTGCATCCCATCAGCAATCGCCCATCTAAAGATGATGGGTTGGAGGGATATCTGGGAAGAAGGTATTCGGGTGTTTGTTTGTTTTTTTTTCAATGTATATATTTTGAAGGGTTTTTGCAAATAAAAGTTTACCCTTATTTTACTATTGTACTGTTTAAGTACACAATTAATCCACACACAGAGTTGAGTAACTTTAATATACTTTGTATTTCATATTTGGAACTGCTTCTGAGATTCTGCCTGTATAATCTAAAGCTTCATTCATAATTCTGCAGGCTTCAAAGCTGGATTTTCTAAGCTTTATTGTAATGGCACCAAACATTATAGTAATAGCAAGCAGAAAAAAGAAAACCAGTATTAATGCTGTACAGGAAATCAGCTCGGCTATTGAGGATCTGTCTCTAGTTTTCTATCCCGACTGACAACTATAACATTTTGCTTTATTTTAATTTGTTTGTAAGATAGAATGTGCATGTATATGCGTATATTATATTCTTTATATAACTAATATTCCATGTGTTTGCTGAAGGGAATCTATGGTCTCGAGGAAGCAGTTGCTGAGATTAAAGAACTGAAGACCCATCTACAGATAAGAGATCATGAAATTGAGACACTTACAACAGATATTAACAAACTAGAGCTGAAAATAAATGATATTCTCGATGAAAATGAAGATCTCCGGGAACGTCTAGGTACAATTTTAATTATCAAAAACAAATGTATTTCACAAACGCCATAATCCCTAGAATGATAGAACAGTCAGTAATTGAGTACAGCAGAAAAAGCGTCCGTAAGGGTCACACCCTCTAATCAATGACCATGAGCATTGTAAGGATTCACTTCCTCTGGTAGGCATTAAGCCTTAGATAATGTTTACACAGATAATGCAGTTTTGGTCTAAACATGTGGAGTTTATATTGCTTTCCTCAGGTTGCACAGCACCAAAACAACAAAACCATAAACATAAATCCCTAGCCTGGTCCAGGAAAGATATAAAACTTTGTACCGTGTTAGCCAGTAGATAGAAAAATATTAAGATTTGAGAGTTCTCAGTATCTTTTTAATGGCTAACTGAAAAGATTGTAACAAATTGCAAGCTTTCGAGACTACTCGGGTCTCTTCTTCAAGCATGGAATAACACAAAATCTGAAGACTCGCATATTTAAGCACAACAGGGCACTGAAATAATGCAATAGATAAGACAAGTGACATGAAGCAGAACTATCTTTATAGGAGAGGGATAAACAGTTGTGGCTGTAAATATTAGAACAATTCATAGATAAGGACTGAACATTTTATTGTCCTGTGATTGAGGTCTGGTTCATCGTCCTGATGTCCCCTAAATGGTCTGAAAAGCACATTCATTAGTTGATGTAGAAAGACATAACGTAAATCCATGTGACACATTCATTCCAGCACTGAGTGTGTCAAAGGTTGCCATAAGTTTACACTACCAGACCCTTCTGTCTCTCTGATACTTGAAGTTACCTTTTTAGTACAAGTAATTGCATGTCCATGGTGCTGTGATCGGGATAAAAATATGTAAGATTTGAGAGTCCTCAGTCGTTGATACCTGATACTGGTGCACACGGCTTGTGCATACTCTTCTCAAAGAGAGAATGGCTTGTATCTCTCTTCAACTTCAAGACTCATCCAGTTTGCTCAGCCTCCCCAGCAGACTGACTTAGAAGAACACCTAGCCTGGTTATATGCAGAGCCAGCCAGGTGTAATCAAAGCCTGCAGAGCTAGGATTTAACCCTAACCCACCTGGCATTGCTACAGGATATAATGAAAAAATACTTTCTGCTCACTTAAAAAAACGACTGTTCTCCTAGCAAAACGCTATAATGCAATTAAACATGGATAACGAAAGAGGAACACAGACATTAATATCAAAACTGATACAGTTATTGTGCTTCTCTTGTATCCTCTCTGAGGGGGCTCATCATATGTATGATTTTGCAAAATGTTTATATTTTGTACTGATTACTATTTGCACGGCTGCATTATTATTATTATTATTATTATTATTATTATTTATATAACACCATTGATTCCATAGTGCTGTACATGAGAAGGGGTTACATGCAAATTACAGATATCACTTGCAGTAAGCAAACTAACAATGACAGACTGATACAGAGGGGCGAGGACACTGCCCTTGCGGGCTTACATTCTACAGGATGGTGTGGAAGGAGACAATAGGTTGAGGGTTGCAGGAGCTCCGGTGTTGGTGACGCGGTAGCTTCGGTAGTGGTGAGGAGACAGCGGGTTAGTGCAGCCTGTAGGCTTTCCTGAAGAGGTGGGTTTTCAGGTTCCGTCTGAAGGATCCGAATGTGGTTGATAGTCAGAAGTGTTGGGGCAAAGAATTCCAAAGGATGGGGATATTCGGGAGAAGTCTTGGAGGCGGTTGGATAAGGAGCGAATAAGTCTGGAGAGAAGGAGGTCTTGGGAGGACCGGAGATTACGTGAGGGAAGATATTGGGAGATTAGTTTAGAGATATATGGAGGAGACAGGTTATGGATGGTTTTGTAGGTTAGTATTAGTAATTTGAACTGGAACTGGATACCCTGAGGGAATGGGAGCCAGTGAAGAGATTTGCAGAGGGGGGAAACGGAGGAGTAGCGAGGAGAGAGGTGAATTAGTCGGGCAGCAGAGTTAAGGATGGACTGGAGAGGTGCAAGTCTGTTAGCAGGGAGGCCACAGAAAAGGATGTTGCAGTAGTCAAGGCGGGAGATGATGAGGGCATGCACAAGCATTTTAGTAGATTGACGGTTGAGAAAAGGACGGATTCTGGAGATATTTTTGAGCTGGAGGCGAAGGAAAGAGCTTGGATGTGTGGTTTGAAGGACAGGGCAGAGTCAAGGGTTACTCTGAGTCAGCGGACTTCCGGTACGGGGGAAAGCGTGATGTCGTTAATTGCGATAGATAGGTCAGGTGAGGAAGATCTATGAGATGGAGGAAAGATGATGAGTTCAGATTTGTCCACATTGAGTTTGAGAAAGCGAGAGGAGAAGAAGGTGGATATGGCTAATAGACACTCCGGGATTCTGGACAGCAGAGCAGTGACGTCTGGGCCAGAAAGGTAGATCTGAGTGTCATCAGCATAAAGGTGGTACTGGAATCCATGGGACTTTGAGTTGTCCCAGGCCAAGTGTATAGATTGAGAAGAGTAGTGGTCCTAGAACAGAGCCTTGGGGGGACTCCAACAGAGAAGGGGGTGGGATGAGGAGGTAGCGTGTGAGTGGGAGACGCTGAATGTGCGGTTGGAAAGGTATGAGGAGATCCAGGATAGGACGAGGTCTTTTATGCCAAAGGAGGAGAGGATCTGTATTAGGAGGCAGTGGTCAACTCTGTCGAAAGCAGAGGACAGGTCTAGAAGGAGGAGTACAGAGTATTGTCCGTTAGCTTTGGCAGTAAGTAGGTCATTAGTAATTTTGGTCAGGGCTGTCTCAGTTGAGTGATGGGGGTGGAAACCACATTGTAGATTGTCAAAGAGCAAGTTAGATGAGAGGTAGCAGGAAAGTTCAGCGTGGACGTGCTGCTCCAGGAGTTTGGAAGCGAATGGGAGCTGGACATAGCAGTTAGCTTTTTAAGGATAGGCGTGATTGTGGCATATTTGAAAGCAGAAGGGAAGGTGCCAGAAGTTAGTGAAAGGTTGAAGAGGTGGGTTAGGGATGGGATAAGAGTGGTGGTGAGTTTGGGGAGGAGGTGGGATGGGGTCATGCGCACAGGTGGTGAGGTGCGATTTGGAGACACTTAAGCCCCTCTTCAGTAATGTTGGATAGAGAGGTTATGGGGTTTGGGCATTGGTCTGGTGTACAAAGTTGTGGTGGTTGAACAATGAAGACTTTCCTTGTCTGGTCGATCTTATTTTTAAAGTGTGTGGCAAAGTCCTCAGCAGAGATGAGGGAGGTTGGAGGGGGCAGTGGGGGGCGGAGGAGGGAGTTAAAGGTTTTGAATAACTGTTTGGGGTTGTAGGACAGGGAAGATACGAGGGTTGTGAAGTAGGCCTGTTTAGCAGAGGTTAGAGCAGATTTAAAAGTGGGGGTTGCCTGTTTGAATGCAGTGAAGTCGTCTTGTGAATGTGTTTTCTTCCAATGCCGCTCTGCAGCACTGGACACTTGCCGGAGCTTTTTAGTGGTGTTAAAGCCAGGGTTTTCTATTGATACATCGCACTCTGCCATGAACGAGAGGTGCAACCGTGTCAATAGCTGATTCGAGAGTGGCATTGTAGAAAGCAGTGGCACTGTCTGTGTCGTGGAGTGAGGATATGGATGCCAGTGGTAGGATAGAGTCAGAGAGTGTGTGGGTGTCTAGGTGTTCAAAGTTTCTGCGGGGGTGCGCATGTTGCTGGACATGGGTGACCGGTGAGGGGGACAGGGACTAGAAAGTGAGCAGATGGTGGTTGGATAGAGGGAGAGGGGAGGTGGTGAAGATAGATAGAAAGCAGAGACGGGTGAAGACCAGACAATTTTTTCTTGTCGTTATACTCTGTACACCCCCCCATCCTCCTATTTCACCATTTTTGCTTTAATGCAAGACAATAAATTATGATGTTTAAATGTTGAGTATATTGAATATTTCAAAATCTTTTTTTTCTTTTAAATACCCGGTTAGTACATTTGGTGCTAACAAAGAGTATCTCACTGTGGCCCAAAGGCTGAACAGTGCATGAATCAAATCAATGTCACCCTCTTTAGAGTACACAGCATACCCTTCTAGGGTAGGAAAAGCAAGGCTGCTTTCTTTCACAAGCCTCGTCACTCTTGTCCACTGGTGATACACGACTTGAATCACAGCATCATGCCTTCTGATGGAGGCCAGCTACGATGTAAGACAACCAATGGACAGATGTAATGTTGTTTATGGGAGAAGGCAGACATGTTGTTTTGATGCTTAACAAAGTCAAAAGAATTACCGTATTTTTCCGGATTATAAAACGCACTTTTTCCCCAAAAATTTTTGGGGAAAATGAGGGTGCGTCTTATAATGCGGATACACCATACCGGTGCTGTTGCTGCAGGCTGGGATGAGGGGGTGTCCGGTGGTGCTGCGGTGGTGTCTCAGCTCTGAGATCTCATCTCCTGAGATCTTGGTGGCGAGATCTCCATCTCCTCATGCGCCGCCCCCGGCGGCTATTTTCCCGGAGTCCACTGCACAGGAAACCACGGAATTGCAGACACTCTGGCCTTTCACAAAATGTCAGCAGAGCTCCCGCAGCGCCAGACACTCGCAGCAGCACCACCGAACACCTGTAGCAGTGCGCCACACAACTGAACACCTCCTCATCCCCGCCTGCGGCCTGCAGCATCACCCCACTCCTGCCTCCTCCAGCAGCGACCCTGGAACCCTGCTTCACCTCAGCCACCACCCCCGGTAAGCAATAAGACGCATGGATTATAAGAAGCACCACCATTTTATTGAAAAATATATATTTTTTCCTATTTTTCTCCACAAAATTTGGGGTGCATCTTATAATCCGGAGCGTCTTATAATCCGAAAAATAAAGTAAGTGTAAAAAATAAAAGTGTAAAACTTCTATGCTATGATCATTTCAGCATTTTTTCCATTAAATAAATACATGCTATTTCAGAATAAGCTGTCTTGTGTGTGCTCATGAGAAATAGCACTATTTTTAGTCATTAAATTACTTGGCCCTTTTTCTTTTTTATACACCATTTTCTGAAGGCCCTATCTCTGATTTCAGTTGTCTATGTTGTTGGAGATTAGCTACTATGATGTCCCCAATACAGATTAATACAGAGAGATTCTTTATCTTTTATCCCTGAGCACACCTACAGAAGATGCTTTAAGGACATTATACAGCAGTACTAAGCGGTGTAACTGTGAACTCAGCACTGAAGTGAGATAAAAGCACTTGCTAGAAACTGCTGCACAAACTATGTGGCTGCCAGTGCCTTTTCCATTCCTATAAAGCATAATAGGAGGTTTAACCAGACTCCTCATTATATTGGCAGTTCATCTTGCTTTGACCATGATGAAGTTGAGCTGTTCTTTGAGAGTGGATGATGAGTTTAGTAGATGGGAGGAGGGGAAGTGGGCCATAAGTGGGGAAAGTATTTGGTTTCTTCTCCGATAGTTTCTTCTATCCCCCTGTATTATTCATTTATGCCAATTTTGTAGAAACATTAGTATTTGTTTGAGACGTATTCTGCATCTTGTATAACAGGACTTGACCCCAAAACTGTCATCGATCTGACTGAATTTAAAAATGTGAAGGCTCTCAAGCAGCAGCAGTACAGAGCCGAAAACCAGGTCCTTTTAAAGGAGGTAAGGCTTGTTTCTAAGATTCGATGTTAGTTTACGTCAGCCTTGATTTCTCTACCTTTACATTTTTCTGGTGGCGTAGGGGTAGATTTCATTATTTTCCTTTGTTTTTTGTTGTTTCACTGTGTTTGATTGTATGGACACCATAGAAATAATAGTAAGGATTTTAAGCAATATTGAGGCGGTCCAATATACCGATCGGTATACTTTAGCTTTGAATATGATTATCTGTAGTGTGTAGAGCAAGGTTCACAGAACATGTCTTCTTTTGGATCGCTCTGGTCGAAACAGATACACATTTCTGGGCTTGATAATAATAAAGTTTATGTTGTAACTATACAGATTGAGCGGCTAGAAGAGGAAAGACTTGAACTTAAAAAACAAGTTCGCAAGCTGGCTCAAGAAAAAGGGAAAAAGTCTGCAACTCTTGGTAAGAGACATTTTTATGTTTTGCTTTTTCATAGTTTTTGTTTTTTTTAACCACACTATGAGTTTACTGTATAAATCGCCGCTATTGAAAGGACTAGTTACACAAGCTTAAAACCATTGGCAAATGTAGGCTTGGGCTGTTTAACTCTGTCGGGAGGGAATCCCGTCACATATGTAGTACTCATAGCCCAGCATACAAGGTTTTTGCTGTCTACACTTATTTGGCATATTGTCCTTTGATGAATGGCCTTCTATTGGGAGGTATGCCAAATGGTATCTGTTGGTCTACTAGAGGTATGGATATATTCTGATTATACTATAAAGCGACAGTCTTTTGCTGACAAAACTATCACCTCTTTAATAACCACAAAACATTATTTTTTAACACATCCAATTGTGGAAATTATTATTATTCCAAGATCTATTCCATAAAATGTAATTTGCTCGTGGGAAAACTCTTGTAAGGAGCTGTTCTCAATGTCAGGCTACAGCTGCAAAAGCAAACAAGATTTTAGGGTGTATAAAAGAGAGATAAAATCGTATAATCCAAATGTATATTTCCCCTTTTATAACTCCCTTGTAAGGCCACATCTGGAATATGGCATCCAGTTTTAGAGGTCCACATTGTAGATAGGATATTTTTTTGTGTTATGCTTACTTACATAGCGCCATTAATTTCCACAGTTCTTTACAGATCATCACTGTCCCCATTGGGGCTCACAATCTAAATTGGGACATTAGAGTCACTTAAAAGGCAGGCAAGCAAGCAGATTATTATATGGGATAAGACCTTAGAAAAGTGGGACTTGTTTAGCTAAGAAAAGAGACGCCTCCGAGGAGATCTCATTTATAAGTATTAACACTGTGCGATCAGTACCAGGACTTGCACATGAATAATTTCTCTTAAGACATTGCAAAGGACGAGGAGACATTCATTATGATATTCCGGCATCTAAATGGAAATGGGTTCTTTACAGTTAGAGCAGTAAGCTAATGGAATGCCGACTACAAGAGGTAGTAATGGCAGTTAATATAACAGCATTTTAATAAGGACCAGATATTTTTCTCACAACAAATGGCATTGTGGGTTAGAAATAATGTAGTGACAGAGACTGTATAACTGGTTCACAGTGAACATTTCAATAGGCTAGGCTTACTAATGTCATACTGGTCCCACTCTGCAGTTCTGCTTACTCGGAAACCATTGGCTTCAACAGCCGTGTAACGTGAGAACATAGCATAGTGAGTGTAGCGCATGAATGATGCAACATTGATTACTAAGGTTTTTAAGACTTCTATAGAGCACCATATAATAGTTTTATTTTATATAGTGCTGACTTAAGCAGGGACATGTACAGACGTTAAATTCAATGCAAGAGTAGACAGTTTAACCCCTTTGTGACAGTGCCCTGGGCCTATTTGACCATCGATGGAATATTAAGTCATCGCGATCGGCCGCACACCCGGGGGTGTGCGGGCGATCGCCGCCGGGTGTCAGCTGATTCTGACAGCTGACACCTAGCACTAGGTGCCAGTAGCGGTCACAAACTGCTCCCGGCACTTTAAACTCCGAAATGCTGCAATTGAACACCATCGCAGCATTCTGGAACCGGACAAAGGGCTGACAGCCCCTCTGCCTTTGGATCAGAGACCCCGCGGCGTGACCTATGGGCCATGGGCCCGGCCGAGACTTCTCAGTTTTGCCCGGCCGAGACTTCTCAGTTGGGCCAGGCCGAGACTTTTCAGTTGGGCCCGGCCGAGACTTTTCAGTTGGGCCCGGCCGAGACTTTTCAGTTGGGCCCGGCCGAGACTTTTCAGTTGGGCCCGGCCGAGACTTTTCAGTTGGGCCCGGCCGAGACTTTTCAGTTGGGCCCGGCCGAGACTTCTCAGTTGGGCCCGGCCGAGACTTCTCAGTTGGGCCCGGCCGAGACTTCTCAGTTGGGCCCGGCCGAGACTTCTCAGTTGGGCCCGGCCGAGACTTCTCAGTTGGGCCCGGCCGAGACTTCTCAGTTGGGCCCGGCCGAGACTTCTCAGTTGGGCCCGGCCGAGACTTCTCAGTTGGGCCCGGCCGAGACTTCTCAGTTGGGCCCGGCCGAGACTTCTCAGTTGGGCCCGGCCGAGACTTGTCAGCTGGGCCTGGCTGAGACTTCTCAGACATCAATGAATCTCCAAGAAATGTAAATTCAACAGGCCGGATTCTTTTCTTCCCTGACATCATCTGAAAAGAGAAAGTCCGGAGGCCTTCATACACAGAAGACTGACTGTAGCCTAATGTGTATTGATTATATAAGTGCCATCCATTGTGGTCCTCTTCTTACTCAGAATTGATGGTGTTTAGTCTTTAGAGGACATACAGATATCATCTGAAATTACTGCCACTGGATTTAATTTCTTTTTTCCCTTTTGACACTCTGTTTGTGTTCCAGGATTGGTGGATGATGACCTGAATCAGAACACTCTCGGAGAATTGGCATCAAAACAGAAAGGTCCCAGTGCGGAAGAAATTAGGGGAAGGGTAAGAGGAATGGATCACTGTGATTATGCAGTGCATATTTCTGCAGCAATGGAAACTAGCATATTCATTTCGGTGGGAGATACAATCACAGTATCGCTCAGCCACACTTGGCTGTTTCCATGGCTCTGTGGTCGGAGCCTGAACAGTTATCGTGTCTCAGCCATGAAAAACTGACATGAAAATAAATTATACCTTTTCTGGTAAGGTCCAGATTTTTTATTTTTATAGTTGTTTATAGAAAGAATATGTAAAAGTTCATGAAATAAATATTCGATTTTTCTGTCCTTTTCTTAAAAAAAAAAAAAAAAAGTTCACAATAGGAACAGAATAGCTATATTATGTATCCATTGTTTAACCATTAGTGATTAGCGAATGTGATTGGATAAGGTGCTATCCGAGCATGCTCAGGTGCTAACTGAGTGACTTCGGTGTGCTCGAATAATATGTTCGAGTCCCCGCGACTGCATGTCTCGTGGTTGTTCGACAGTTGTGACACTTGCAATGATTGCCTGTTTGTTAGGAAATCCCTGCATGTGTTTTGGCGGTCGAACAGCTGCAAGACATGCAGTCGCCAGGACTCAAACATATTATTCGAGCACACCAAGTCACTGGATTAGCACCCGAGCATGCTCGGATAACACCTTATCCAAGGCGAGAGCATCGGAGGCGATATGCTAATTACATTTACCTCAAACTCTGCCTCGAGGGTGAGCCGAATGTCATGTCCTTTTACTGTGATCCGATCCTCTCGCATACAACCGTTTTCAACCTGGACAGTGCCAAGATGTGACTGTCCAGGCTGGGAACTGCTGGAGAATGATCTGCTGTGAGCGCAGCATCCATGACTAGTGTTGACCTCATTGAGGTTACTGCCGGTCGCTGAGGCTGCATTCCCAGCCGGGCTGATCTGCATTGAGCTCGGTGAGATCCCCGCTAGCACCGTGAGAAAGTCTGACAGCGCAGAAGCGAGTTCACCGCAGTTCATGTTCAATGCAGTGAAATTCTCCCGGTGAACTTCGGAGAAATTCACTGCATTGATTTTGAACTGCGGTGAACCTGCCTCTGCACTGTCAGACTCTCACGGTGCAAGCGGGGATGTCACTCCATATCGAACACCGCATTTAGAAGTGAGGGAGCTCCTCTCCCCTCCGATCGACATCGCGAGGACCCAATTGATGCCATGGTGACCCGAGGTCATCATGTGCAGAGCATGGTCTAAGGGGCTTGTGTCAGTGCAGCGCTTTGTTATAAACTATTACAATGCTTTAAAACAGCTATCAGGCTGCTGAAAATGAAATTCCCATAGAGGGAAAAAGTAGAAAAAAATTGCATAAACATTTTTAAAAAAAATCACAAAATAATGATAAAAAAATACAAAATACATTTGTATTTTTATGTAAAAAAAATAAAATAAAATACCCGTTTGGAATTGCTGCGTCCGGAACTCACCTCTCCATAAGGCTACTTTCACACTAGCGTCGGGCTCGGCCCGTCGCAGTGTGTCGGGCCGAGGTCACCGACGCTAACGTTGTCTCCGCCGCACAATGGGGGCAGCGGATGCATTTTTCCAGCGCATCCGCTGCCCAATTGTGAGGTGCGGGGAGGTGGGGGCGGAGTTCCGGCCGCGCATGCGCGGTCGGAAAAAGCGGACCGTTGGGAGCAAAAAACGTTACATGTAAACGTTTTTTGCTCCCGGTGGTCCGCCACAACATGGCGCTACGGTCTCACGACGGTTGCGACGTGTGGCAATCCGTCGCAATGCGTCGCTAATGTTAGTCAATGGAGAAAAAACGCATCCTGCAAGCACTTTTGCAGGATGCGTTTTTTCTGCAAAACGACGCATTGTGACGGATTGCAGTTAACGCTAGTGTGAAAGTAGCCTTAAACTGTCGCACTCCTTCAGTGAACACATTTTTTCGCTGCCATACAGCTCTTGTCTGCAGAAAAATAAAAAAAAGTTATAGTTGTCAGAATAAAGCTATGCAAAAATGATTTTTTTTATATAAAATATTTGTATTGTGCAAAAGCTAAAACATAAAAAATTATTATAAATGTGGTATCCCTGTAATCGTACTGACCTCAAAAATAAAGCTGCTGTATCAATGTTATCACACGCAGAACGGCATAAAAAAAAACCCCATAAAAATTTTGAATTGCGGGTTTTTGTTCATTCTGCCTCCCAAAAATTGGAATAGAAAGCGATCAAAAAACTTTGTGCCCAAAAATGGTACCAATGTCATCTCATCAAGCAAAAAATTGAGCCGCCACATGGCGCTTTTTTTAAAGCGTTTTTAGGGTATGACAGCAGCCTAACATAAAAACCCGATATAAAACTGTTCTCGGTGTTATCGCACATCCACAAAGAATAAAGTCGCCTAATCACTTATACCGCATGAGGAACGGCATAAAAAAATAAATGAAACCAATTCTTCACCTACGCTTTTGTTCATTCTGCCTCCCAAAGATTGCAGTAAGGCTCGGCGTACATTTATCCTGCATTCGACTTTGAGTGCTTACAGTGGGGTTTCCGTGTAAATCTCTGAATTACTTGATTCAGACAGGACCCCCAGCGGAAAATTCCCTATAATGGGTCAGGTGGGGTCACTGAACATGGTCTGGCCTGTGATCTGGCGGTGTCTGTCTTTTTAGCCGTGCATAAAAACGCTGTCCGCCACAGTTTTGTGCACTTCTGAAAAGGACACCGCTGAACAGAGGCCAGACGGAGTCCAGAGTAACTCTGCTGCCTCATTATAGTGAATGGATCCATCGGAGGTTTCATCTGAATCACGTCACTCAGAGATTTAGATGGATACCCCCAAAGTAAGCATTTTGTGTACATCGCAGGATAAATGTGATCCAAAATGTTATGTAAAATAATCGTAACAAAACCTTAAAGTCAATCCGCAAAAAAAACCAAGTCCTTACTCAGGTCCGTCATGTGTTAACGGAAATATAGGGGGCTTCCACGTTACTGGTAGCACAAAGGCTCTGGAAAAGGGAAATGGCTCCTCACCTGCCAAAAGAAATTCTGCACATTTTGTGCTCCCAAATCTCAATGCCCCTTCTCTTCTGAGCCCCAGTGTGCCTAAACCACATTTTGCGTCCACATGTTTGAGATTTCTGTAGCGATGAGAGTCCGTCTAATTTACAAGTTCATGTCTCCAAAAGCACAAGCTGGGCACTGCAACATACAGGTGACTACAACGTACTGGTCACTAGAATGGCAGTTTGCAATTTTCACTTGGCAAGATCCACTGCCCCTTGTTTCTGGAAAACACCCATGGAGTCAAAATCACTACAACTGAGCTAAATTCCCAAAGGGGTATAATTTTCAAAATTGGGTCCCTTGAAGGGTGGGTGGGGAGGGGTATTCTGCTCTTCTTGAACTTAAAGGCTCTGTATACGGAGTCCGTAAACTATTCTACAATAATTTGTTCTCCCAAGAATAGCGCTCCGGTCCTCCCAAATCTCTCCATATGGCTAAGCAGTACTGTACAGCCACAGTTTTGTGGGACACATTTTGGTGCCATTTCTCCCCATTTCTCAGTATGACAGTGTCAAATTTGTGGCAAACACACAATCTTGGTGGTAAATATGTATTTATTTTTTTGTAATTTTTTTTTCTCCTACGTATCATTGGGGGACACAGGACGAATGGGTGTTATGCTGCTGCCACCAGGAGGACACTAAGTTAAACACACACAAAAGATTAACTCCTCCCCTGCAGTATACACCCACGGGCTGGAGAATCCGGACCCAGTTCTTACTTAGTGTCTCAGGAGGCACTTGGGTCCTCAGGACCCCACCAATTTTTAATTTAACGGAGAGAAGGGGGCGACAGGCAAATTTTCAGCTCTGATCTCCCCCGCACCAACAACGGGCAAGTACATGGAGCGTTCCTCCTGTATCCTTTCCCGCGACGATGGATGCCAGCCCTGGCTCACTTTTCAGTGTGGCGACGGTTCCTTAGCGTTCCGATCTCCCTCCCTCCCTCTCAGGCGACCACGGGGACTAATCATCCACCTAAGTTTCCTGGAGCCAGGGCACAGCCGGACAGAATGACATGGCGTCCGTGCAGCCGCCCACTGCATCACCACTGAATATAGCGGACGACGCATGGCGGCAGAAGCTCTCCACCCTCTCCCTACCAAGGTGAAGGTGGATGGAGCATTGGTTCCATCGCACAGGGTAAGTGCGGGGGCCGACGAGCTGACAGGGGGGGGCCCCTTACTCTCTTACTAATGCGGCTCTGCAGCCGCGGGGCAGCGTTATAATTCTGAGGGGGCACGGCGGTCTTTCCGGCGCTCCGTTGGTGCGGTGGCACCTCGGCCCGGTCCGGACTCCAGCGCCCGCCTACATGCACGCCTACGTCCGCCCAAGACACGCCCCCTCCCTGGGCGCTTCTCGCTCCCGAGAAGCGCCCTTCTCACATCTCGGCGGCCATCTTGGACCAGGAAGTGCGCTGGCGGCTTTGCAGCAACGCAGTGCACAGGACATCAGGATCTCCCTGCCAGGCCACCGCAGAACTTTGGTGAGACGCACTCAGTAGGATTGTCTCCCCCCCTGCCAGTACGCTCACTTAATCACAAATATGTCACAGTCTAAGCAAAAACGGACTGGAAAGACCCACTCCGTTATTTTTGCTGTGTGCACCTCCTGCAAGGTATCTCTGCCCCGAGGTCACACTGACCCGCTGTGCACCGCCTGCGAAATGTCGGCGGCTCAGGTTACTCCGGCCTCTGACCCGGAATGTAGCGAGCCTAGTACCCCCGCATGGGCGTCCTCCCTCGCTCGATCTGTGGCATCCTTGGAAAGGACAATACAGTCTCTCCGTGAGCCGTCCCTTAGCCAGGGCACTTCCACGGATGATATAACGCGGTCTAAGAACCCCTCTCGGCCTAGAGGTCGTACCGTTTCCAGAAGCCCTCACTCATCCAAAAAGAGGTCCAGGGTAATATCTCCGGTCCGGGATCAGCCTTCCGGCTCATAGAGCGAAGTCTCTCGTCACTCATCCCCGACTCATAGCAGGGAATCCCTCCTGGACGACGCGTCCAACGCGTCCTGTTCCCCAGAGTATCATCACGATCAAGAGACTTTAGATTCTCTCATAGACTCTGTAAGTCAGACACTACAGTTAGAGGAGGAAACCCCGTCCAAGGCGGTTCATCCCGTATCATTCGGGCGAACCACAAAGGCTCATAAATTTTTTCCTACGCACCCTCAATTCAAGGACATAGTCGATCACCATAGAGTCCGTCCGGATAAACGTTTCTCAGGACAGAAGGCTATGCAATTGAAGTATCCGTTTGCTCAGGACCTAGCTAGGGACTGGTCTCAGTCACCCTCCGTGGACCCGCCAGTGTCGCGGCTAGCCACCAAGGCGGTTCTATCCTCCTCTGAGGGTGCGTCCATCAAGCATCCCACTGATAGACAAATTGAACAGATGGCTCGCTCGGCCTTTGAAGCCTCCTCGGCTTCTCTCTTTCCCTCTTTTGCCGTCACGTGGGTTGCAAAAGCTATGTCCCATTGGGCCGAGTCTTTATCCTCTACAGCACTACGTGCCGACTTACCCCCAGAAATTTCACACCTGGCCACTCAGATCGCTAGAGCGGGGGACTTCGTAGTTTCCGCATCCTTAGACGCGGCCAACTGTGCCTCACAGGCAGCGGCCAATGCTGTCACGATCCGCAGATCCCTTTGGCTCAGGGACTGGAAAGCGGACTCGGGATCCAAAAAATCCCTCACGTCTCTTCCATACCAGGGCGAATGCCTATTTGGGGACAAACTAGACAAAATAATTGCAGACTCCACAGGAGGAAAGAGCAAATTCCTTCCCCAGCAACGAACTTTTCGTCCCTTTCGCAACCAACAGGGCCGAGGCCAATATTTCCGTTTCGGCTCCAATTGGTCCAATCCCTCCTCCGCGCCACCCGGCGTCGGGAGAGGTCAGCGCAAGGACAGAGCCTCCCAGCCGTCTTACAAACCTTCTCCCACTTGGAGAGGCAGACCCAGACAACAGGGATTCCGAGGGTCCAGACCTAACAGGTCTCCACCTCAATGACTCTTGGCAAACGCCGAAGGACACCGACAGAGTAGGCGGCCGCCTACTCTTCTTTCGGGACGCGTGGCTCTCGGTAGTTCCCGACCGATGGGTCCGCGACCTAGTGTCCTCCGGTTACAAGATAGAGTTTGTCTCTCTTCCCCCATCTCGTTTCTTCCAGTCCCCTCCTCCCAGAGCAAGGGTCTGTCAGTACTTCCAGGCCATAAGGTCGCTATGGGAAGACGGGGTCATCATCCCGGTACCTCAGAACGAGAGGTACCAAGGTTTCTATTCCAATCTTTTCATCGTACCAAAAAAGGACGGCTCAGTACGTCCAATATTAGACCTCAAGCTTCTCAACAAGTACGTCCGCGTACATCGATTCCGTATGGAGTCCCTCCGCTCGGTAATTGCCTCTCTGGAAGAGGGCGAGTTCCTTGCATCTCTGGATGTTCAGGACGCTTACCTGCACATTCCCATCCTACCGTCTCATCAGCGTTTCCTCCGCTTCGCGGTCCAGGGGCACCATTTCCAGTTTGTCGCCCTACCCTTCGGGCTGGCCACCGCTCCTCGGGTATTCACCAAGGTCATGGCAGCTGCCGTGGCCATTCTCCATGCTCGAGGCATAGTGGTGTTGCCCTACTTGGACGACATTCTCATAAAAGGCTCCTCTTTTCGATCCTGCTCAGAAGCAGTAGACGTCACCATAAATACCTTTTTGCGCCTGGGTTGGAAAATCAACTTCAAGAAATCTTCCCCAGTCCCGGCTCAAACCATATCCTACCTGGGGATGATCCTAGACTCTTCTCAGGGTCTAGTACTCCTACCTCCGGAAAAGGTATCCACGCTACAGAGAGAAGTCCGAAAGCTTACCCAACCTCGCCCTCACTCCCTACGCTTCTCCATGAGGGTACTCGGCAGGATGGTGGCAGCAATGGAGGCAGTGCCTTTTGCTGTATTTCACCTCCGTCCCCTACAGCACGCCCTTCTAGCAGTATGGGACAGGAATCCTGCCTCGCTCGACCGCCGTCTCCTGCTCTCTCGCCCAATCAGGCAGTCCCTCAGGTGGTGGACCAAGAGGTCCTCCCTGACTCGGGGGAAGTCTTTCCTTCCGGTGCACTGGCTGGTTGTCACAACGGACGCCAGTCTCTTCGGCTGGGGTGCTGTGTTCCAGCGCCACTCGACTCAGGGTCGCTGGTCCCCGCAGGAATCCCAGCTGCCCATCAACATCCTAGAGATTCGGGCAATCAGACTGGCACTCCGCCATTTTCATCCGTTTCTTTCCGGCCGCGCGGTCAGAGTCCAGTCCGACAACGCCACTGCGGTAGCCTACATCAACCGCCAAGGGGGCACTCGCAGCAAAGCGGCCATGGTCGAGGTAACGCTCATTCTCCGCTGGGCCGAGACCAACCACTCCATACTCTCAGCAGTTTACATCCCAGGCGTGGAAAACTGGGAAGCGGACTTTCTCAGTCGCCACAGCCTCGATCCCGGAGAGTGGTCTCTTCATCCCGCAATCTTTCACCAGATATGCTCTCGATGGGGGACTCCGGACGTGGATCTAATGGCATCTCGCCTCAATTGCCAGGTTCCCGTCTTCATGGCCAGGTCTCACGACCCCTCAGCCTTCGGAGCCGATGCTCTCGTCCTCTCATGGCAGGGTTTCAGACTCCCATACATCTTTCCCCCAATTCCCCTTCTGGCAAAGGTAATCAGGAAGGTCAGGGCAGAACGGATTTCAGTAATTCTCATCGCTCCGGACTGGCCGCGCAGGACATGGTACGCCGAGATGGTGCAACTGGTCTCAGACGTACCTTGGAGGCTGCCGAGCCGCGCAGACCTCCTGTCTCAAGGGCCCATTTACCACCCGAACTCAGAGGCCCTGTGTTTAACGGCGTGGCCGTTGAGTCCTGGGTACTGAGGCAGAAGGGTCTGCCCCAGACGGTTATATCTACCATGCTCCGCGCACGCAAGTCTTCTTCCATGCGCATCTACCACCGCGCCTGGAAGGTATACTTCGCCTGGTGCAGGGATCGGGGACGTTTCCCCCTCCAATTTTCTATTCCTCACATTTTGGAATTCCTCCAATCAGGCGTAGACTTGGGCCTTGCCCTCAGTTCTCTTAAGGGCCAAATTTCTGCTCTCTCGGTTCTTTTCCAGAGAAGGATTGCAAACAGACTGCAAGTCAAGACTTTCATCCAGGGAGTTTCTCATATGGTTCCGCCTTACAGAATGCCCTTGGAACCATGGGACCTGAATCTGGTCCTCTGTGCTCTTCAAGAGCCCCCTTTTGAGCCCTTGCATGAGGTGTCCTTGCTGCTCTTGTCGTGGAAAGTTGCCTTCCTCGTGGCTGTCACGTCTATTAGACGTGTCTCTGAGCTGGCAGCTCTGTCTTGCCAACCTCCTTTCCTCGTGTTCCACCAGGACAAGGTAGTTCTACGGACATGTCCGTCTTTTCTTCCGAAGGTCGTTTCCTCCTTCCATCTTAATGAGGAGATTGTCCTTCCCTCACTGTGCCCTGCTCCTTCTCACCGCACGGAAAGGGCTCTCCACACTCTGGACTTAGTGAGGGGTCTCAGACGTTATGTCTCCAGAACTGCGTCTCTCCGTAGGTCAGACGCCTTGTTCGTTCTTCCGGAAGGGCCACGGAAGGGACTTCCCGCTTCCAAGGCCTCCATTGCCAAGTGGATTCGTTCCGCCATCCAAGAGTCCTACCGTGTCAAGGGTCACGCCGCACCTCCGGGGATCAAGGCTCATTCTACCCGGTCAGTCGGCGCGTCCTGGGCCATCCGGCACCAGGCATCGGCAGCGCAGGTCTGCAAGGCTGCTACATGGTCCAGCCTGCATACATTCACGAAGCACTACCATGTGCACTCTCAGGCCTCGGCAGACGCGTCCGTCGGTAGGCGAATCCTACAAGCGGCAGTGTCTCATCTGTAGCTCGTAGGCACGCACAGCATTTATAACTTCTTGTTCCCACCCAGGGACTGCTTTGGGACGTCCCATTCGTCCTGTGTCCCCCAATGATACGTAGGAGAAAAGGAGATTTTTGTGTACTCACCGTAAAATCTTTTTCTCCGAGTCAATCATTGGGGGACACAGCACCCTCCCTGTTAGCCTAGTTTGGCTCGGTTATTCTTTTCAGTCGGTGTTTTGACTGTAACATGTTTACTGTTATTATCTGGTTTACTCCTACTGCTTTGTTACCGAACTGGCTCCGGATTCTCCAGCCCGTGGGTGTATACTGCAGGGGAGGAGTTAATCTTTTGTGTGTGTTTAACTTAGTGTCCTCCTGGTGGCAGCAGCATAACACCCATTCGTCCTGTGTCCCCCAATGATTGACTCGGAGAAAAAGATTTTACGGTGAGTACACAAAAATCTCCTTTTTCCACTGCCCATTGCTATAAAATTCTGTGAGGCACATGTGCTGTTAATATATTCACTGCACCCCTAAATGAATTCATTGAGAGATGTAGTTTGTAAAATGGGGTCACCTTATCGGGGGTTCTGATGTTCTGACACCTCAGCAAATATGTTAATTTTTCCCTACCACATTGCTTCAGTTCCTGCGGAGCACCTGAAGGGTTAATAAACTTCTTGACTGTGGTTTTGAGCACCTTAAGGGGTGCAGTTTTTAGAATGGTGTCACTTTTGGGTATTTTCTGCCATATAGGCCTCTCAAAGTCACTTCAAATGTGATGTGGTCCCTAAAAAAATGGTTTTGTAAATTTTGTTTGAAAAATTGGAACTCACTGGTCAACTTTTAACCCTTATAACTTGGTAACAAAAAAAAATGTTTAAAAAATCGTGCTAATGTAAAGTATACATATGGGAAATGTTATTTATTAACTATTTTGTGACACCACTCTCTGATTTAAGGGCATAAAAATTAGAAGTTTGAAAATTGCAAAAGTTAAACAATTTTTGACAAATTTTCGATTCTTTTCACAAATAAACGCAAGTCATATCGAAGAAATGTTCCCACTACCACAAAGTACAATTTGTCAGGAAACACAATCTCAGAATCAGTGGGATCCGTTGAAGCGTTCCAGAGCTATAACCTTATAAAGTGACAGTGGTCAGAACAGGCTTGGAGACACAGGGGGTTAACATTATAGGACAGGCTTCTGCAAGTGTAACAAGGTGGCAGCCATTTTTATTCTTTTGTGAATAGCTCCCTAAAACAATTGTAATTTTTCATGGTATTTAGGAATTCATTTAAAATGACATTTTTTAGTTATATATTTTTTCTAATGCCAGAGAACCACTTAAAGTAGTCAAATCCATGTTGATCACGAAGGAATGGCTTACCCTAGTGATATGCCAGCACTTAAATTACTGGAAAAACTCCTTTAAGGCTTGAAATGTTCAAGTTTTAAAGTGGTTGATGATGTGTTTTGATTTTGTGTTTGTTTAATCAATCTACTAATGTTTCATTTCTGAAGATCAGATTTTGTATGCCATCCATTTTTTGTAATTTTTTTTTTTAAAGAATGAACATTTGTCAAGACAGTTGAATGACAAGGAGAGAGACCTGGAGCGAAACCGAACAGTTTTAGCAGAGTTAAAGTCTAAATGTAAGTGGTCCTCTCCATATTGTCTCTAAGTATTTTTCATGTTGTGTGCCCTAACCTGTTATTGATAATATCACCAATTCATTTTTTATGAATATTATCTGCATTTTTGCAGGACAGTACATCCATTGATATGGGGCCAATGTCTTGTCCGCCGAATGTATAGTCAGGTGTATATATAACAGATCAGGGCAAATAAATAAATAATACTTATCTGTGCATATTCTTCAAAATTAGCCTCAACGCATTTCCCCAGCAGGTTCGTCAGGAGGCCGATTCTCAGGTATGGTAGCGTTCCCAGCACGGTAGGCCTGACTGAGAAAATGTCCACGTTAAATAGCCCACCTTAATTGTTTGTACCACCCATCACTAACTAGATTACACTTAGTCCTTATAATGTGCAATGCATGTAGTGGACACTCAGTGTCTTTATTCCTATAGTGCGAACGCGCCCCAAAATAGCTAAAAATGGTATAAAATAGAGTGAATGAGGAGCTGGGGTGCCATTGTCGGCTACAAATACAGTGCCAACCTCTGCGGATAGGCAGCTAGCACTAACAAATACAACAAAAAGTGAAAAAAAAAAGTTTTTAAAACTATGAAAAAAAAAAATACAAAAGTTCAAATAACCTCCTTTTGCCCAAATAAAAGTAAGACAATTAAAAATACCAAATATGTGTATCCCTGTGTTCATAAAAGTCCATTCTATCAAAATATTATTTAAATAAATCCAATTGGTAAACTGCGTAATGAGAGGGGAAAAAAATCAAACCCCCAGAACTTTTGGGGGCTGCCGCAGCATTGCATTAAGAGGCGAATAAAACATGAGATCAGTAAAAACGTTATCCCTGACCCAGCCCCATAGCCTGAAAATTTAAACCGTTATGGGTCTCGAAAAACGGCGAAAAAGCAAATATTTTTATTGTTATGGTTTTTTTTGTTTTTTTTTTTACAAATTTGCGGATTTTTTTCACCACTTAAATTAAAAAAACAACAACCCAGTACCTGTTTGATATCCATGTGATCGTACTGACCTAGAGAATCATATTGGCAGGTCAGTTTTACATGGTAAATTGCACTTTTTTTTTGCATTTTTAGAGCATTTGTAAACATTTTTCCCACTTTTCAGTGCATCACATGATAAAATGAATGGTGCCATTCAAAAGTACAACTCGTCTAGCAAAAAGCAAACCTCATACTGCTAAACATTATGGTTCTTGGAAGAAAGATAGGAGAAAATGACAAAAAATAAAACCGGAAGATAACCCATTTATAAAGGGGATCAGTGGGCTGTTTGGAGGACATGATGTTTTTGTGATGACTGTAAAATTTAAAGCTCACAAAATAGACAACGCCTGTGTAATGTATACAAATGTCCTTTCTTTCTCTGTTTACTGTATTCATCTGTAATTAATTTCTCTACAACTGAAGGTAAAAATGAAGAAACTGCTTGCAGGCTAACGATTTTTTGGACTTTCTTTACCCACTGAGCAAAATTTACAGCAAGCGATAACATGACGGTAATTCGCCTTATATGATTTTTTTCCCCCTCAGTAAAGGGACTTTCTGAAGAAAATAAGCAGTTACAGCAAGGAATGGGAGAAATACTTCAAGCCATTAAGGATTCCCAGAAAGACTCCAACCTTAAAGGGAGTGAAGCAACTCTAATCATTCCTAGTCTGGAGAGACTGGTTCATGTGAGTTGATGGAAACTATGAGTCTGAGCAAAACGCTTTATGTTCACATATCAGATTCTTGTATCCATAAATAAGATTGCCAGAATTATCCAAAGGTGGTCATAGACATCTTTAGGGTTTTCATTAGTGCTATTTTGTGCTCCCTGATAATGTTAGGCTTAATCCAGGTCTTAAATTCTTTTCAAACCAAATTGGATTTTATGTTGTTTTGGTCCCAAAGCTGTGGAAATGTCATCAAAACAGAAATGGTCAAAATAAAAAGCTTAAGAGAGGTTGTCAACTACTAGGCCAACCCCTTCTCATTCTGAATGTTTGCTCCGGTTAAAATGAAAACAACCCTACTCCCCTCCCGTTCCAGCGGTGTCGGCACTTATTCCCTGGGCTCACGTGAGTCTGTTATGTCACGTGATCCCTGTGCCCAATTAGCGCTGGTGTCACTGTCCCCGCCTTCAGACGTATACGTAATCGAGAGGAAATGAGCGGCCAATCGCAGCTGTCATTTCCTCCTGATGACTCATAAGTCCGAAGGCGGGGACAGTGACACCAGCGCTAATTGGGCCCAGGGAATGCGGAGAAGGGAGGAGTTATCCTGGTAGTGGACAACCACTTTAAGGCTAAGTTCACAAGCTGCGCCTGTGCTGTGTGGTTTTTTTTTTTTTTTCACCCCAAGTGGTGATTGGCCAAATTCACAGTGTTTACAAGCTTCTCTCTTGAGCTTGTATGCACTGCAGTGATTGGCCAGATTCACAGTGTTTACAAGCTTCTCTATTGAGCTGGTAAGCACTGCAATGATGATTGGCCAGATTCACAGTGTTTACAAGCTTCTCTATTAAGCTTGTATGCACTGCAGTGATGATTGGCCAGATTCACAGTGTTTACAAGCTTCTCTATTGAGCTCGTAAGCACTGCAGTGGTGATTGGCCAGATTCACAGTGTTTACAAGCTTCTCTATTGAGCTTGTATGCACTGCAGTGATGATTGGCCAAATTCACAGTGTTTACAAGCTTCTCTATTGAGCTCGTAAGCACTGCAGTGGTGATTGGCCAGATTCGCAGTGTTTACAAGCTTCTCTATTGAGCTGGTAAGCACTGCAGTGGTGATTGGCCAGATTCACAGTGTTTACAAGCTTCTCTATTGAGCTTGTATGCACTGCAGTGATTATTGGCCAAATTCACAGTGTTTACAAGCTTCTCTATTGAGCTCGTAAGCACTGCAGTGGTGATTGGCCAGATCACTGTTGGCTCATGATCCCGGTCAGATTCATTGCTGATTCTAGAGAGGTAAGCCTGCCGCGTATGGCAACATTTGAGAGTGCACCGTTCAGGTCAGCGGTGCAACAATATTTCTGGTCCTCGGCAACCCGTGAAGCATTCATGATAAGAAATGATTAGACCTATGCTATTAGTCGAGTTCCACGCCAAGTAAAGTCTGACAGAGCAGGAAATAATACATGCACGTAGCGGGATGAGTTTTGGCTCCTGCTCTGCTGCCTTCACCGACAATTCTGTATGAGGAAATCTGGAGCTGGACCAGAGACAATGTATCCACCAGCTGAGATACCCTGTCCGCTCTAGCCGTCAGTGTAACATAGGTAGACGTATCAGGAGTGAGGAGGGCCAAGATGCAGGCTGCAGTGGGAGACATTTTCTAGCATTGTGTACTGTGTATAAAAGTATGGTTATATTATAAACCTGAATTAAATAATAATTAGTTTTATGATAATGTGGATGTTTTTGCCCTGAAACGCATCAGAGTGAGATAAGGAAACTTACATTGCCCTGCTAACCGAGTCAAAGGAAAATTCTGCTAAAAGGGGTTGTCCATACTTACAGTACAAGTCTGTGGTCACTCTATGTGCCTGCGGACTTGTGAATCCTCACATCGCGCTCACTGCACTCTGTGGGGATCCGCCAGGCCCAGGAGCAGTGAGCAATGTGACCACAAGTATGTGATTTACATACATGCTGTCGTGTGCAGACTAGACGTATGCGGCCTCGCTCACTACAAGCAATGCCAAGCACATGTATGCATGTAAATTGTATACCTCCGGCCACAGAACCGCCCGCTCCCAGCCCCAGAGAATCCCACGTAGAGTGACCGCGGACCTGTACTTGAAGGCCGGACAATCCATTTAAAAAGGCAGCATTTTGTATGTGAATGAATTCTAGTAGGTCGTTGTATGAAGCCTTTTCCCCCAGAAACGTACAATTAGGGTTCAGATCATCAGTATTATGATTGACAGCAAATTCTATGTGTTTAGGCCTTCGAGATGAAGAATACCACGGGCGCATTTGATGTTGGTGTACATCTGAAAGCCCAAGTTGATCAACTCACTGGCAGAAATGAGGAGTTAAGGCAAGAGCTGAAGGGATCAAGGAAAGAAGCTGCACATTTGTCAAGCCAAGTAGCTAAGGCTAATGAGAAGGTAGGTGCGCCTGTACACCGGAAGTAAAAAGCCGTAATGTTTAAAGGTTTATTGATGACCTATCCTCATCAGAGTGGTAGAGGGTCTGACACTCGACACCCTCACTGATCTGTTGTTACGTGGAGCTACATGTTGTACGAAGCCCACAGCACCTTCACTGTGTAGTGGACTCGTGGGTACCAAAGATCAGCTTTTTTATGTGAATGGAAGCTGAGCTGGGGGTGCCAGGTGTCAGATCCCCACTGAGCTGATAATAACGATGGTCCTAAGGATGGCTCCATTTCAGACAATCACTTTGAAGCCATGGGGTCTAAAGCTTTTATGTTTTATTTTCTATGGTACAGCTCAGTGTTTCTTAGGGAACCAAAGTGGTGTCCTGTTGTCACAGGAGAGTAATTTTAACTTCTAAAGTAGCGTTTTGTGTGTTTTCGTACTTTGTGTGATCGTAACCAAGAACATGATACAGTTACTTAATGCCTGCAAACTCATCAGATACACACAGGAGCTAATTATAAGCTTTACGGCTTAGAACACCTCACATTTTAGCAGAACTAACCATTTCGACTTTTTGTGTTTTTACACCAATCCTTTTAGAAATCTGTGGGGGCTTAGCATGAGATTTATTCGATTAGAATAAATCTTACAGTAATAGTGTTTTGATCAAGACCGGCTTGTGAGATTGCAACTTTTATGAATTCCCCTGTGTCATTTTGGAAAAAAAGTGTGCAATGTAGTGAAAGTCTGTTTTTTTTTTCCTTTCATAGATTACACACCTTGAAAAAGAAGTTTGTCTTTCCCGTCAGTCAGAAGGTGCAAACATCGTGTTTAAGGCTATAAACCTTCCTGAAGGAATGTCTCTGTCCAGCAGCAATCTCATCAACTCTATGAATGAGTATCTCTTGCATCTCCTGCAGGTATTCTGAATGTTTTGCACTGGTCTTTGTGTCTTTTTTTTAATAGAAAATGGGTGTAATATAGCTGTATCATGTGTGTAATATTTTGATTTCAGTTATACTTTTTAAAGAGAATCTGTCACCAAGTTTTCACAACTTAATCTGAAAGCAGCATGATGTACGAGAAAGAGAGCCTGATTCCAGCCATGTCTCACTTACTGAACTGCTTTTTGTAGTTTTGATAATCTCCTGCTGATAAAACAGGAATTTTTATTGCTGGAGGACTGGTAAAACTACTCCCATACAGTCCTCACAGTCTTGAGCTCTGTATAACTTTCACCTTCACCACTGACTGACAGCTTTCTTCCTATGCACAGCGTGAAAGGGATCAGTCCGTGAGGGTGTGGCTATAAAAAGCTCAGCAATCAGAGTCCTGATAGATCTGCAGTAGATATAACAGGCATTTTAACAAAGCTGCAACTCAGTAAATTACACACCACTGGAATCTGGTTCTGTGCCCCAACATCATGCCGCTCTCAGATGGGGTTAGCAAAATCCTGATGACAAATTCCATTTAAGAGAGAGTACAGCTGGAAATGGTTTGCTGTTATTTCATAGTTGTGAATTCGGTGTCCATTTTGGTGGAATTTATGCACTATCTTAGGGTTGTATTAGGACAGCTCTTTTTCTTAAAAGTAGCCAGATCAACATATTTTATAAATGTATTCCTCTGTTCAATCCTTTTGTTACTACTTTTTACTTTCTGAATGGCAGGTGGACATTTAACCTGTTTCCATGTCTGGGTTTGACAATTAATTTTCCCAATTTAATTGTTACCCCTTGCCGTAGATCGGCTCACTTGGCTCTACACAGAGGTAGAAATGCAACACTGTCTCTTTAAGAACATGTTTGGTTTATTAAGTGCAACATAAACCAAGCTGTAAAAAAGTAAACACGGTCCTCTGGGCAAAACAAAACCCAGTCCTTCTTCTAGTGGGGATCAGCCCGCTCAGAGTTAGCAAACAAAGGCACAAACACTTCCCTGTAGTGCTTCCTCTCCAGACACTGAGCACTGATGCCTTTGGAGGCCAGCTACTTAAGCCCCAGACCACATCCTGGGGTGGAGATAAGGTAGACATCCTCCCACCCGCTCTATGGATGTCCACATAACAAACAGCCCATTATGCAACTTGGCTTAACCTCTCACAACACTTAATGTGCTGGAGGAAAAACTCTAGGTTTTATATTACGGACGCCATTAGACGCAGTGAAACATATCCCCCTTCTATCACCTTATCAGTGACTTTGTCACACCCTCTATTAATAACTTGTGATGCCATATTTAGAATATGGGATCCAGTTTTGGGCTCCACATTTAAAAGTATATTAGTAAGTTAGGAGGGCACCTATATTATTAAGTCAGATTTATGTAAGCATATTAGAGGAATAAAATAAAACTTTCATTAATCCATTAAAATAGTTTGTATATACAAAAGTTTACATTAAAAAATAAATAAGCAACACGTGAACAGGTTGGGTATAAAGAAACTCTACAAACTATACACCATCACTGTTTGCAACTTCAGCAAGTGTATCAAATAAGCGACCGAACGGACAATCCCAGAAACTCCAAGATATAACTTATTAAGTTATAATCTAGTGTAAGTGCAGGTAATGAAAAGATACAGCATAGGTCAAAGGCTAACTACCCCCAAAAATGGATTCTTGTACTCTCGCTCTCCTAACCATCGGGAAAACCCCTGGTAACCTCACACCTCAAGTTTTTAAGGTTTTTTGATGCAAGGGTGCTGCTAAATAATACAAGCATAAAATTAATACTGACCCATGTAAAAAAAAAAAAACCTATGAAATGAATTGGTCTGTCATCTGTCAGATATCCTGCATCCAGCTAGGAGTCTGTCATATAATTAAGGAACAGTTTTCCCCTTTCACCGTGATTTTCTACTAGATCCATGGTCTTCGGTCACTCCATTGGGTAGTCATTGTTACATCTCAAGATGATGTTGTGGCTCCTCATGCCACCCTATGGACAGTTGTCAGATCTATAAAGTAGAAAGGCTGCCAATCTACTGTATCTACAAACGATGACTCTTTTATACTTCCTGCTCTGGTGTCACATTTGCCATGGCGTCTGACATCATATCCAGTCTGTGAGATGCATATCCGGCTACTGGCACGCAGGAAGAGATGGGCAGGCAGCACACTTCCTCATGGGGCCATGTGTGTAGGGATTCCCCAAATCACCGTACCGCGTAACTTACACCTGTAGGCCACGCAGGCAGATAGAGAGAATGTGCAGGGAATTCTCCCAGGTCATTAAAAATCAGAATTCTCAGGGAAGTACCGGACAGATCAGTCAGTCAATTATATTATGTAGGTTTATGGTAGAGGGTAAGATGGTGATATGTGTGACACATCGGGAGAGTTGGCCAAAAAGGAGGGGGGAATAGGTTTGGGTCAAAATAAGGGAAAGGAGAGGACCAAATTAACCATTTCTACTGGTATATCCCTGCCTAACAGCGGAGGTTGGCACCCTATAGACCTGCGTAATGGCGCCCCTACTCGACGATGACTAAAGGAACAGAATGACAATTGTTCATTTAAACCCAATGGAGAGATATTCAGACAAAATATCCATTTGAATTCAGTTTGAAAAATCCTTTTGTCCCAATCTCCTCCTCTGGGCGAGACCTCCATTTTGTCTATTCCCATAAATTTGACTAGATTAATGTGTCCTTGGTGTCCATCATTTACATGTTTTGCTATCGGTGTCTCTTGTTTGTCTCTCAGATGTTATTCAACTCATTTACAAAAGTCTCTTTTGTAATAAACAGTTTAATTTGGTATCTATTGCCTGTTACATTGCCAGTAAAATCTTTTCCTGATGTTACCGCATTGCAAAAACTGCAATTACCACATCTGTAGCTTCCCTTTATCCTTCTATTCTCAAGCCAAGTAGGCCACTTGCCTGCAGAGTAATGGCTGTGGACCAACCTCTCCCGGAGGGACCTGCATTTCTTGTATGTGATCCGAGGAAAAGTTTTAATCTGATCTCCGATGTCTTCATCCACTACTAGGATGGGCCAATGGTTTTTAAGAATATCAATAATCTCCTTGGTTCCATTAGAGTAGGTGGTGATAAATCGAAGTGAGGACTCACCTTCCTCCTTTGGTTTGTGGGTCAAGAGGAGACTGCGATTCTTCCTGATTGTCACCTTATATGCTTTAATCAATACTTTTTTTATCATTGCCTCTTTCTATAAATCTCTTTTTGAGGTTGTTGGCCTGTTTTTCAAAAGATTGAGAATGTGAACAATTTTGTGTGTTCCTAATGTATTGACATCCAAGAAAGGCAGGCCCTCCTGGATAGGTTGGTCCACAACCATTACTCTCCAGGCAAGGTGCCTACTTGGCTTGAGAGTAGAAGGATAAATGGAAGCTACAGATTTGGTAATTGCAGTTTTTGCAATGCGATCACACAAGGAAAAGAATTTACTAGCAATGTAACAGTCACTGCATGTCAAATAAACAGTTTATCAAAAAGAACTCATCCAGCACATGAATGGCAGCACTTCCCAGGACTCACATCCAAAGATGATGTTTTAAGTTTTTTTATTTGTTAGGAGGAGATACAACACGTTTCGGATACAGTATCTTCTTCAGGTATTAGTCTTCCACCAAGTGAGTGCAAGAAGTTGTGCACCTATCAAAGATTTTAACATTGTGTTTTAAGCACTTAGGGTGCCGCGATTTGTCTATTCTTCTCTCCCAAACAGGTTTTTTTTTTTTTTTGTAAATTAAAGGGCCACTGTCACCCCCCTCCAGCCGTTATAAACTAAAAGAGCCACCTTGTGCAGCAGTAATGCTGCATTCTAACAAGGTGGCTCTTTTAGTTTTAGGTTCAAGTATACCCCAAATATGTATTTTTTCCTTTTTCTTAGGTGGTTTTTTTTCTATTGGTTCTGTATTGATGTTTTTAACTCTCATGTTTTTATATAACTATTACTCACATAATATGTGCTGTTTGGATCTGTATTAATAAACTTTTTCTATGTATCATCATATATAGGGTGTTCCCCATGATTTGGTATGTCTCTTCTCTCTTGTTGGTTCATGTATTTGTTTGACATACCTTTGGGTAGATCCCCTAACTAATCTGGTCATTATGGTTGATGGTGCCCTCCTTTTCTGTTTGTAAATATACCCCAAATAAAGCGTTTTTATACTTAACCACAATTCCTGTCTCTAGCCAGGTAGGCGGGTCCTCACTCCCCAGCTTGGCCAGCTCCTCTGCCGTCACTCCAATCTTCCTGCGATTTCGGCGCCGCCCCCTCAGCGCTGTTATCGTTTCAAAACCAGCGCCTGCGCTGTGTACTGGTGTCCTGCGCAGACGCAGTAAGCTCTGGCCGTCTGACGTCCCAGCCAGGCTTGCACACTGCGCCTGCGAGGGCATTGCGGCCAGCCACCTTTGGAATCCCCGCCCCGCACTGTGTTATGCATTATGCACAGTGCGGGGCGGGGATTCCAAAGGTTCCACCTATACAGAATATTCCGTGTAATGGCTGATACCAGAGAACAAAAGACATCCACAGAACACCAGGATGGATCGCTGCACAGCAAATAGCTGTAGGACCTGCGATGACGTCACTGCCATGTGATTGCCCTAATCACATGGCAGTGATGTCATCGCAGGTCCTACAGCTATTTGCTGTGCAGCAGATCCATCCTGGTGTTCTGTGGATGTCTTTTGTTCTCTGGTATCAGCCATTACACGGAATATTCTGTATAGGTGAAACATAAATATATACTGATAAGAAGACGTTTTCCGGGGATTCCAAAGGTGGCTGGCCGGCGGCCGCAATGCCCGCGCAGGCGCAGTGTGCAAGCCTGGCTGGGACATCAGACGGCCAGAGCTTACTGCGTCTGCGCAGGACACCAGTGCACAGCGCAGGCGCCGGTTTTGAAACGATAACAGCGCTGAGGGAGCGGCGCCGAAAACGCAGGAAGATGTGAGTGACGGCAGAGGAGCTGGCCAAGCTGGGGAGTGAGGACCCGCCTACCTGGCTAGAGACAGGAATTGTGGCTAAGTATAAAAACGCTTTATTTGGGGTATACTTGAACCTAAAACTAAAAGAGCCACCTTGTTAGAATGCAGCATTACTGCTGCACATGGTGGCTCTTTTAGTTTATAACGGCTGGAGGGGGGTGACAGTGGCCCTTTAAGCAGTTTATTATTGGACGGTCAAAAGGCATTGTCTATAAGGCTACATGTATTTGGTGGGTAGAATATGTGGTAGAATATGTATGGAAGATGAAAAGTAGTTTTGTAAGGCTGGTTTCACATTTGCGTTTGTTGCCGCAGCGTTTGTACCGCATATAAACGCATGCGTCGTTTTTTCCTATATTTAACATTAAAAATGCATGCGTTTTTTTTTGTTTGCGTTTTGCCGCGTTTGACGACGCATGCGTCGTCTCGTCTTTTGCGGCTTCGCGCGCAAATGCAACATGTAGTAATTTCTAGAGGCGTCTATTTGCCGCCAGGAAACGCATGCGGTCGATTGCGCAAGGATTGCGACAAAAAAACACATGGCTGTCTATGTAAACGCATGCGTTTTTTTACACATGCGTTTGGTTGCGTTTTTGAACGCATGCGTTTCAATTGAGAAAAACATGTCTAGACACTGATAAGCCACCCCCCACCATCAAGGTGATAAAAGGGAGGGTGTGGACAGTTGCAGGTCACTTCTCAGCAGACAGCCAAGCAGAGCAGACGGACCACAGCACCTTGGAGCAAACAAGCCTCAGAACAATGTGAGTATATCCTAGCCAATGCCTTTATTTTCTATTTTCTATTTTCTGTCTCTACATGTCCTAATTTCTTGCATTTCCTTCTTTCTACATGCATCAGAATGTCTTCTTCGGATTCTTCTTCTGGTGAGGAGTTTCGGCCAGGACAGTCGGAAGTGGAGCATGTCAGTGAGGTGAGTACTTGCCTCGTCAGATTGGTACGTATTCACTGTCACATCGACACATGTGACAATTTTAATTTTTCTTTTAGAGCTCTTCTACTGCGGCAGAGACAGGGCAGGAGCAGCGGAGTCAAGGTCCAGTGGCAAGACGGCAGCGGGTACGTATACAAGGCTGACTGTCCTCCGTGTAATATTCTTGAATCTTCCTTTCTTTCCATTCTTATTTCTTTACTTTTTTCTTGTGGAATCCTTTTGTATGTTGACTTTACTTTTCATGCCATTTCTCAGCATCTTTTTTTCTTTCTTTTCCTTCTGTTAATTGAGCAAACTGTAATGACTTTCTTTAATTTTTAGGTTTCACAATGGGAGGATGATCTGATCGAGAATGACCTCCTCATCCCCCTGGTCCAGGAGAGAGTCCTGTTGTGGGACACCCGGGATCCACTGCACTCAAACAACGTCACGATCCGGCGGTTATGGAATGAGGTGGCCCAAGCGATGTGGGATGGCTGGAACAACGCCCCGACACGGGTCCGAGCTGCATTTGGTAAGTATTGCACTGCAGTGTGAAGCAGCAGAGACCTTGGCCGTGCTCACTTGACTGTGTGTGATGAAAGAAACTTTCTGGAGTTTCTCTCATCACACACAGTTGTGTGAGCACGGCCAAAAGTACTTTTTCTGACCAACATTTTTTTTAAACAGTATCCAAAGTCAAAACACGTTGGCGTTCGATGAAGGACCGCTTCAACAAGGACCTGCGTCAAGAGAGCTGTGTTCCCAGTGGTTCAGGAGCAAGGATCAGACGCTACAAATACCATCGCGTTCTGTCATTTTTAAGACCGGTCCTTGCCCAGAGAACGTAAGTATTTATCACGTGCATTAGGTTGTATTGTATTGCCATAATCTGTATTTTTACATTCCACAGGATTTTGCGTCTGTTAAATTTTTGATAGTAATTTCTTTTTCCTTTTTTCACAGCACATACAGCACTACTGTTGGCCCAGGTTCTGGAGCGGTTCTTCATCCGACAGCCACGGACCCGTCCCAGCCATCAAGCAGCGCAGCAGCAAGTGGGCCTTCCACACTAACTGGAGACCAGGGAGCTGGTCCATCAGGTCTTCCCCTTTCGCAGTCCTCTTCCACTGCCCCCCTTTTTTTGGGCTCCTCCCGGCAGCGGCAGAGGGCTTCGGACAGGTCACTCATGCCCGAGTTTTTGCACTTGAGCTCGGTTTTACACGAAGCAATCAAGGCTTTGGGTGACCGAATGGATGTTTCACATAGCCTCTTGAATGCACGTATCAAGGAGGTCAGCAAAAGCCTTGATCAAGTGAAAGCCGACCTCCAGAGGCCAGCACATCATTTTTTTAATCAAATTGAGCAGGGCATGTCGGAACACCTTACTCCTGATCTCCAGCTGAGTGTCATGCAGGCCTGCAATGCTGCTTACGTGCAGGCTATGCAGCAGAGTCGGTATTTCCAGCAGACAGTGGGGGCATATCCACCTGTGCCTTCACTGTCACGATTGTCCTCAATGCCGACTTCTGCTGCATCCCACTGCACGGCCACCTCAATTCCTTCCACAGCCGGACACCACTACAGCACCACCACCATGCCGAGTGCAGTTGGACATCCCACCGCCACCACCATGACAACCGCTGCAACTGCTTGGACCTCCTCCACTGACACCACGATGCAGCAGGACCCTGGCATGGCCTTTCGTACCGCCACCTCCACAATGCAGCAGGACCCTGGCATGGCCTTCCGTACCGCCACCTCCACGATGCAGCAGGACCCTGGCATGGCCTTCCGTACCGCCACCTCCACGATGCAGCAGGACCCTGGCATGGCCTTCCGTACCGCCACCTCCACGATGCAGCAGGACCCTGGCATGGCCTTCCGTACCGCCACCTCCACGATGCAGCAGGACCCTGGCATGGCCTTCCATACCGCCACCTCCACGATGCAGCACGACCCTGGCATGGCCTTCCGCTCTATAAGCGCTATGGACTCTGGCATGGCTGCACGCTCTACGAGCGCTATGGACTCTGGCATGGCTGCATGCTCTACGAGCACTATGGACTCTGACACAGTGCAGCCAGACCCTGACAGGTCACCCGCCACCACGCCACGCCATATGAGCCCACCAAGACCTCCCACAACCAGGCAAACCCAAAAAAACAACAGAAAAAAAAAAACAACAGAGGACTCTTAGCATTCCTCCCCCTTCACCTCCCAATGTGTCTGTAATGTCAGGTTTGTCTCACCCTTCCAGTGCGTCTGAAGCCTCTCATGTGCCAAGCCCCATCCCCGAACTTCCAGACCCTTCTAGTTTCATTGCCCCTTCTCCTGCCACCTCTGCGTCGTCCACGGTTAGCCAGGCCTCAGTTCTTCACACCCCCCGTTTACATTACTCTACCCCAAGCCGGCGCAGTAAAAAATAATTTTTTGAGTTGTTAACAAAATAAAGTTTGATTTGCCACAATTATGTTTGGTTTATTGTGTCTTCCGCCGCTGGCAACACAAACCGTGCGCCAACTAAGAAACTTTGCCACACACTTACTTTTTGGGCCACATCATATCTCCACTAGTTAAAAATAAAAAGACTGCAGCTTTGTGTGTCTTTAGTATACAGATATGAGGTGGCCCAAAAAATATTACATGTACCTCCATAATCTCTTTTTGTCTGTGCCTAGTGTGGCAGTCTGAAGAGAAAATCGTGGCAATACAGTGCAGACCTCTACTGAACAGGTCAGGTGTCAATAAACTCATTAGTTAGGACACCTGACCTGTTGAGTAGAGAACTGCCTTGTATAACCACCATTTTCTCTTCTTTATACATAATCTATTACACACAAATTGAGGGGACAATGGTGGTCACACACTACATATCTATGCTCACCTGCACAGGTGTCAGAAATGGTGAATTCATGAGCCTGTATATGTTTATCATGAATTCATTATTTCTGACACCTGACTTGATGAGTATAGATAGTGTGACAGTGATTGTCTTTTCAGTTTGTGTCCAATGGATACAGGAGAAGAGAATCATGACGCAATGACGTCAACAAGCTTACCAATAAAGCAACATGGCTGCCATTACTAGCAGTATGTGGCCAGCAGTTTCTGTAAGCCAAAACAAGGAGTGGAACAATTAGAGGTAAATTATTATATTAACATAATAACTAGCGCCTATGCTTTGATCACCCACTCCTGGTTTTGGATTACAAAACCTGATATTAAATACAGATCAAATACTGCCAGTTTTTGGACAGCCTTGGTTTGTAGAGGAAAAAGATAGGAGACAAGGTCAACACAACCAAAACTAAAGTTTATTAATGAGAAATATTATTATCATTGTAGAAAATTACTGGTACAGATGTAATTACAACAGGACATTTACACAACATTGTCCTGCCATGACACACGTCCAATATCTGAATCAAAAAAGGCAGCAAATTGGCCCCGCATGTGACCAACTGCTGCAGTTGACCGCAGCGGGTGATGCTGGAAATCGGGCAGTGGGTGTGCAACTGGTTCATCCAGTTCAATGTTGGGTTGCTCCTTAACCATTATATAATTGTGCAGAACCACACAGGCTTTGACCACCTCGTCGACTGTTTCCACTTTTACATTTATGGCTGATGCAAGAATGCGCCATTTAGCGACCAGAATGCCAAAGGTACACTCTACAGTTCTTCGGGCCCTGGTCAGTCTGTAGTTAAAGATCCTTCTAGTGTGGTTCAAGTCCCGACTGGAATAGGGCTTCAGTAGGTTTTCACACATCTGAAAGGCCTCATCCCCAACCATAACAAATGGCATCGGTGGACCTTGAGTGTTGGGGAGAGGTTGTGGCGGGGGAAAATTGAAATTGTTGCCATACACACGGCGGCCCATATCCGAGTTCTTGAAAGTCTGGGAATCGTTGCCACATTCAAAAAATCCAATGTCCATGGCGATGAAACGACAGTTCGCATCAGCTATTGCCATGAGCACAACAGAAAAATATTTTTTGTAATTGAAGTGCTCCGATCCTGTTCTGGCTGGTTTGATAATGCGGATGTGCTTTCCATCCACCTCTCCTAAACAGTTGGGGAAATCACACACACTCCAGAATTTCTCCGCAATTTCTAGCCACATGTCGACGGTGGGTAGGGGTATAAACTCATCCTGGAGTACATTCCACAAAGCCCGACAGGTGTCCACAACTATTCCGGACAGGGTGGATATTCCAAGCCGGTATTGGAAGTAGAGGGATGATAAACTCTCTCCGGTGGCCAGAAATCTGGAAGAAAAACAAACACAAAAAACATTACAATCTATTCCTTTTATGGTGTGGTTACGCTAAAGAAACAAAGGAAAATACCCAAAAAATACATGTCAGAAAACACTAAATTTGGACTGTCATTGGTGTAGATTTTGAACGTACCTTAATGTAACCAGCAGACGTTCCTCGGGTGGAATCGCTCTACGGAGCTGGGTGTCCTGTCGCCGTATGGCTCCTTGGACACGAGAAAGCAAATCCCGGAACGAGTCTTGCGACATTCGTGTGTATTCCTGGAATTTCTCCGGGTTGGCATTAAGCTCGGCATAGAGCGTGTGGTAGGCTCCACAGCTCTCACGTAGTTCGATAATGGGGTGCCTCCAAAAAGCCTACGTTGTCTCCTTCTCCATCTTTGGCGATTTCTGTCTTGCTCCCAAGCAAAAGCACAGGCAAGAAACAGTTTGAAGCTGAAATTCAGGTTGAAATAAAAGCGCTCCATGCGAAGATCCATCATGACACAGGATACAGTAGCAAACTGTTAAAATTTCAGTAGCCCTAGGGTCTATATATAGAGATTCCATAATACACACCCTCTGTAGTCCCATTGGCGTTGTCTGGTTATCTAGATTTTTCTCTTGTGAAATTTCTCATCATGCGCACCAAAAACGCAAACGCAGGAAAAAACGCATGTAAACGCGTACAATCGCGGTGTTTTTTTAACCACATGCGTAAAAAAACCGCCACGTTTGTACGCGTTTACATGCGTTTTTTCCACCACTTGCGGATGCGTTTTAAACGGTGCGGATTTAAACGCAAATGTGAAACTAGCCTAAACGAGTTGGAGAACATCTATGAGAGAAACAAAAGAGAGACACGAGTAGCAAAACCGTGTAAATGTTGTACACCGAGGAAACACCGTGTAATCAAATTTATGGGAGTAGACAAAATTGAGGTCTATTCCAGAGGAGGAGATTGGGACAAAGGGATTTTACAAACTGAATCCAAATGGATATTTCATCTGAACACCATCTTTCCATTGGGTTTAAACAAGCAATTGTCATTCTGATCTTTTTTTTGTAAGTGTAGGGCATTAATAGGATGCAGCTATTGGGAATAGTCAAGTGGGGGCGCCATTGCACAGGTCTATAGGGTGTCAACCTCCGCTGTTAGGCAGGGATGTACCAGTAGAAAGGCTTAATGCGGTCCCCTTCTCACCCCCCACCGCCCTTCCCTTATCTTGTCCCAAACGTATCCTCACCCTCCCTTTTGCTCTACCCTCAGGTTGTGTCAGGCTTATCACCTTTTACCCTCTACCATAAACCTACATAATATAATTGACTGACTGATCTGCCCAGTACTTCCCTGAGATTTATGATTTTTAATGACCTGGGAGAATTCCCTGACCATTCTCTTTAACTGACTGCGTGGCCTATAGGTTTAAGCTATGCAGTACATTATGGCAGCACGCTTCATTTTGGGAATCCCTATACATATGGCCACATGATGAAGCGTGCTGCTCGATATATGAAAAATATTTAGAATTGAGAGTCCTTAGTGGTTGATACCTTTTAATGACGAACTAAAAAGTTGGTAACAAATTGCAAGCTTTCGAGACTATTCAGGTCCCTTCATTAGGCATTAGCCATTAAAAGGTATCAACCACTGAGGACTTTCAATTCTAAATATTTTTCTATCCACTGGCTAACATGGCACCAAGATATATATGATTTCTGGCTCAATATATGAGCGTCATGTCACTGCACTAGCCTGCCTTCTCAGTAGTTAGGTTTCTGGTTTAAATGTCCCTCCTTCTTCCAAGAGATCGTGACGTCCCTTAGGCATATCTTACTGGATCCAGACTGGCAGGCCCCCAGAAGTTACGGACGTGTACCAAGGCCGTCTTCCTGCTTGCCAGTAGCCGGATATGTGTCTCACAGACCAGATATGACGTCAGACGCCATGGCATGTGTGACACCATAGCGGTAACTATTAAAGAGTAATCGTTTGTAGATAGATTGGCAGCCTTTTTACTTTATATGTCTGATAACTGTCCATAAGGGGGCATGATGAGCCACAACATCACTTTATCCTCCCCTGATGATTCTAGGAGATGAAATGTGTTGGGTGATAGAACATAAGGAACAATGACTACCCAACGGAGTGACCCAAGACAATGGATCTAGTAGAAAACCATGTTGAAAGGGTAAAACTGTTCTGTAACTATATGACTGAATCTTAGCTGGTTGCAGGATATCTGACAGATGACCGACCGATTTATTTCATAGCTGGGCTTTCTTCACATGGGTTAATATTAGGTTTATCCTTAGATTATTTAGTAGCACCATTGCACCCAAAAACCTTAAAAATTTAGTGTCAGGTTACCAGGCGTTTTCATAGTGGTTAGGAGTGCGAGATTACAAGAATCCATTTTGTTTGGTATTTAACCTTTGACTTAGGCTATATCCTTTCATTACCTTCACTTATAATCTAGTGTAACTTAATAAGTAATATTAAGTTTCTGGGATTGTCCGTTCGGTCACTTATTTGATATAATTGCTGAAATTGCCAAAGATGATGTATAGTTTGTAGCGTTGTTGGACTTGTTTAGCTTAGAAAAAAGATGCATCACAGGAGATCTCATTTACATGCATAAAATACATCTGTGGTCAATACAAAGGACTGGTACATGTCTTATTCCTTCCTAAAACCTTAGACAGCTCCATTTATTACATATCGAGGAAAGGTGATTCCTGCAGGTAAATGGGAAAGGATTCTTTACAGTTAGAGCAGTCAGACTGTGGAATGCCTTACCATAAGAGACTGTAATGGCAAACACTATAGCAGCAATTCTAAAAGAGCTGGATGCATTTCTCACAACAAATGGCATTGTGGGTTATAAATAATCTAGTGACAGAGCATGCATAACTGGTGGATAAAGATTAAACTTAATACACCTGTGGCTTTTTTCAACCGAAAAACTACATGCAAGGCGCTATATCAGAGATTGTCACTGTTGTGCAGTGTCGAACCATCAGGGTGTACTGGATTTTCTCAATATTATTATTATTAGTATTATTTAGTGACGTAACCGTCAAGTGGGTTCACCTTCTCCGAGATAAAAGGTCTAGTGTAGCCTGCTTGTAGCGCACAGTGAAGACTCTGGAAGCCATAAAACCAGGTGTCTGTGTCAGTTTATTTCTAATGGTTGCCCAGCACAGAAAAAAAAAACCATAAACACAAAATCCCTAGTCTTGTCCAGGCACTAACTAAACAATATGTCCCTGACTACTCTATTCTTACACATTCACACAGTATGCAATCTGACATACAGCATAAACCTACTCTGTCTCCCAAAAGAAGCAGACCGTTCTCTGTAGTCTAACTTGTTTATTTGTCAACCCATGGTTTTATAGAACTGAAATATATGTGAGGTAAAACTATAAGAATACAGTAACCGGTATAAGTATTGAGCTTAAACTATCACTTAACTATGACATTTACAATCAACAGTGAAAGCACACAGCAAGATGGAGCTTGTACATGTGAGCACATGACCTGGTAATGATCTCCATCTGATTTACCAACAGTTAGCAGTTCTGTATAACACAATGCCACAGAACAGAGATTGTTACTTTACCAGATATACTTTGCCCACAATAGTGGCGTTCTGTATCAAAAGGACCTTTAGCCAGCATGCTTAGGGCTTTCCCACAATGCAGCTTACTGCTTTACAGGAAAAAACATGTAATACAATTAAACATCCCCAGATGGTGCTTTAACAAATTAGACATCACTAACAGAGTATTACAGCTTATTAAAGTGACAACAGTAATTTACAGGTGATATCTGGGACTTTTAAAAAAACAAAAAAAGGTGCCTAAGCACTAACAGCTAGGTAATATTGCAGCTTACCTGCCTGTTGTGCACGGCATCGTTATTCCCTGCACAGAGCGGTCACAGACACTCCTGCCGGGGATCCAGAAGCCTCTGACGTTATGTCTACAGAGCGGAAGCTTCTTTTCCAGTAAGCAGCTTTGTATATGGCACATCAGTGGAATCGGAGTCTCTGCCTCTACATCATCTTGTTCTCGATTGGAATTTGTCATCAGATTTTTACAACCTAATCTAAGACTATTGGCTATCTGACACTGCTAATACATGTTACGGTAAGGCTTAACATGTTACCAATAGCAAGTAATCAAAAAATCATACCAAATGCTGCTATTTATAAAATGTATAAATTTTGCTGTTTGTTTTTCAACTCTAAGTATAAAGAAGTATTGAGGTACCTTGATCAACAGTTCCCCCACTCAGTATGATGCCCCCACTGCTCCATATACAGTATGATTCCCCCACACAGTATATTGACCCCCACAATCCTCACATGCACAAAGTATGGTGCTCCAAAAGCTCAACACAGAATACGATACCCTACTGCCCCTCACACACATTAGGACACTCCCTCTGCCCCCCACCCACACAGCTATATTATGCCCCCACAGCCCTTTCCCTTCTCCACCCGTATAGTATGGTATCCCCACAAGTACTGCCTGACAAAAAAAAAAAGCCTGTCTCTCCTGTAATGCCCTGCTCCACTCTGTGCAGTAGCTACGATTTATTAACCCTCCTGCACGGAGACTCTGACGCACGGACTGAATGGTGGACTAGGGAGCCAGTGTTTTCCTGTTCCACCATGGTGTTCAGCTGTGTTTACATACTGAGGCTGCAGATAAGGTGAAATCCAGACGCCAGGCATGTGGTTTGGGGTAGGGTATGTGGCCATATAGTTATGCCTTCGTATTCAGGACTTTTACTTAGCTGTTACTGCCCTTCCACAGACCGGACAAGGGGCAGATGTGGCCCATGAGCTGCAGTTTGCCCAGGTCTGCTCTCTGTGTATCCTGGGTAGTGGTTTCTGAAGTGCATCTCATACTTTATTATAGCACGTACAACTTCATAATGTAGGTGTTATCTCATGGCATATCTGCCACTATATTTCTAATCACGGACAGTAAGTAGTAAGTGGCACAAATTTTAGTTACAGAATAATTAAGCTTTATTAAAGAAGCACTCGAGTCAAAGTTTTTATCTTCTTAGTATATTGCAGTCATCATATTATATAGCACTGTGCTCTCACAATTGCTCATTTTGCCTTTCTACCCAGCTAATTCTTCTCCTTTTTCTATTATGTGTAAAAAATAGGAAATCTCTTGTTCCCTCCGTTGTCATTCACCTCCTGACCTAGCTGTCACATCGCCCTGCCAGGGACTGCAGTAATGACTCATGCAGTAAAAATTGACCTCCTGTTTCTACATAGAACTTGGAAGAATTCAGCTAGTCAGTTTTTAATCATGTGATGTCATACATCTAACAGAAGAGAATAATTAGCTGGGTAGAAAGGCAAAATGAGCAACTGTAAGTACACAGTGCCATATAACATGATGGCTGCAATTTATTAAGAGGTTAACAATTTTGACAGCAGTGCTTCTTTAAAACTGCAAAATTGCTGAAAGCGGCACGTGTTTTCCCTTGTATTTCTCATGTAACGCATGTTGCACCTGTATTACCACAAAATATAAAGAAATGCAGTGAACTACTTAGTATCCTGATACATGTATGTATATTTTTTAGGAGGTCGAGTCTAAAGAAAAGTCAGTTGTGACATTGGAAGAAGCACTAGAAGAACATAAGAGAAAGCTAGCAGTGCTGCGTCACCAGCAGGGGCTCATCTACAAGGAATATCAGAGGTAAGTGTAATATAATGCAACCCATGGAGCATGGTCGTGCTGTGTAACATCCATCCATGCATGTGTGCAAGTGTGTATATGGCTGTACTTTAAAATAATATATGTATATTTTTGGTGCAGTGATAGAGAGTCTTGGCAGATGGACATAAAAAGACTGAAGGAAGACATTTCTAAATTAGAAGGCGAAAAAGAACAGGATGCGGTACAAATAAAGGAATTTATGGTAAGTCTTGTTCTCTTCTGCTAATGTGCATTATCAATGATTTGTGACTGTAGTGGTTACAGTATGCATTCGTTATACCGACACGTCTCTTATCACTGCCACTATTTAAGGATCTGTGATGTACATTTCATATTTTAGGGAACATTCTTGTACAATATCAATGATGCGGTGTTAAAGGGAATCTGTCATTAGGACCCACCCTCCTAAGTTTATATGGGCATGTAGGTCATAGGAAGCTGATTAAAATCTTACTCTACTGAAATTTACATTTTTCTTTTATGTACACGAGTTCTTAAGATCTGTGGGCAGGACATAGATCTTCCTGAGAATCTACCTCCAAGACTTATTTTAAATAAAAGGAGACTAGTTCTGTAATCTTCCATTTTGTTTTCCTAAATACCCATAGGATAAGTCATCCGTATCAGATTAGTAGGGGTCCGCCAACCTGCTCCCCACTGATAAGCTGTTATTGCCACCAGTAGCATGCAGGTGTAAACAGACTACAGAGCGCAACACCACAGCTCCATCACACTGTAGTGGTTGCTGCCGGGTGCTGCAGATAAGCTTTGGTTTTTAGTCGCTGCTCATGCAATATTTTGCCAGTATTACTGTAATATTCTTCCAAACTATTTGTTTTAATTATTTAGAAAATTAAAAACAAATAGCAACATGGAAAACATGGCGTACATGGTACAGAATCGCCGTACATACGGTCATCGTTCACAGTTATGGTATGAGCCTCATTGCCTACTACAATAAATGTGTTTACTTGGAACCGTTAGTCTTAAGTCATGGAGAGAGGGTACATTTGGAGACAGACAAGATCTAGAACTTAGGGAATTTATGATGTCTTCTATTCTTTATGGCGATTCTTTTATACAACATGATCATATTATGGAACGCCAATTACAAGCCAAAGGCTCAACAGATCAGCAGGAAATTAACCTGTGTTCTCTGCAGGATGCCTACACCACTCTTGTTTTGTAGCAGATAAACACATACGTTAAAAACACTCAAAAAGCCAAATAGCTATCAAATATAAATCAGATAAACCCATTATAGAGATTACATCTGCGCTATCTGTCAGTTTGATAAACATTAGCACGTAATATGGCGTTAATAGAAGTACTTGGATAGGAAAGTGCTGGATGTTGAAAACTAGAATGAAAAGTGAAATAGCTCCCTAAATGGAAAGTAAACATGTCATGTCGGACGCTGTTCAGACTAGGTCGTCCGACAGACAGCGGTAATTCCGCTGTTGACCACTATTTGCTCATTGGCGTCTGCTAGATTTTGTCTAGCTGTTCTGGGGTTAATTTACCTGATCCTCGGATTGGAAGCTGGGCCATTCCCATGGCCTTTAAAGGGAACCTATCACCCCGTTTTTTTCGGTATGAGATAAAAATACTGTTAAATATGGCCTGAGCTGTGCATTACAATAGTGTAGTTTGTGGACCCCGATTCCCCACCTATGCTGCCGAAATACGTTACCAAAGTAGTCATTTTCGCCTGTCAATCAGGCTGGTCAGGTCGGATGGGCGTGGCTTCTTCCCCCAGATATTGCGTAGTTTTCCGTTGGTGGCGTAGTGGTGTGCGCATGTCCAACGTCCCCAATCCTGCACGGGGGGGGTGAAAATAGCAGCGATGTCCGTTATTCCATTGGTGGTCGGTGGGCGCGGCCATCTTCCTTTGGCCGCGCGTGCGCAGAAGCGGCGCTCTGCTGGCCGCGGCTTCAGGAAAATGGCCGTCGCGATCTCCATCTGCGCACGCGCGGCATCCCGCGGCCATTTTCCTGAAGCCGCGGCCAGCAGAGCGCCGCTTCTGCGCACGCGCGGCCAAAGGAAGATGGCCGCGCCCACCGACCACCAATGGAATAACGGACATCGCTGCTATTTTCACCCCCCCGTGCAGGATTGGGGACCTTGGACATGCGCACACCACTACGCCACCAACGGAAAACTACGCAATATCTGGGGGAAGAAGCCACGCCCATCCGACCTGACCAGCCTGATTGACAGGCGAAAATGACTACTTTGGTAACGTATTTCGGCAGCATAGGTGGGGAATCGGGGTCCACAAACTACACTATTGTAATGCACAGCTCAGGCCCTATTTAACAGTATTTTTATCTCATACCGAAAAAAACGGGGTGATAGGTTCCCTTTAAATAGTTCTCCTGTTCATTGGGCGTCGCCGATTATAGCTTCTGTCTTGTGCGTTGTTATCTCGGTCTGGAGTGGAGAGCTGGTTGTTGGAGAATCGTTGCTGGTGGTGTTTTTTCCTCTGTCTTATTTACTCCTTCCTATATTTGTATTTATTTTGCCCTGCACATTTATAGTGTATTCCTGAGTGACTGCGGCGTGGTGTATATTTTCCTTTATCCTTGTCTGTTCTATCTGTGGGTATTGGAATATTACCTCTTCACTGGGTGGAGGGCGGAGGTATCAGCCTAGGTTTATTACAGGAGTTAGGGTGAGGTTCGAGGCCTGGACATGCACACCATCAGTGTAAACTCCAGGTAGAGGGTCAGTCAGGATTTCCCTAGTCTGAGGGAAACTGCAGGGGCCCGGGTATTTAGCTCTCACTCACCTAGTCTTCCCGTGACATTATAATCGGCCCAACAACAACAAAAAAAAAGGGGGTCCTTTTTTTTTTTTTTTTTTTTGTCTCGTCATGGATCCCATGACTTCCATAACCCGCCAGTTGGAGGCGCTGTCCCTACAGGTCACTGAGTTGAGGGGGGCAGTGCAGCAACAGGGACTAGCAGTAGCTAATGTGCAGGCTGGAGCGACAGGAATAGTTGCTGAGCCTAAATTTCCTTTGCCTGAAAGATTTGCTGGGAAACGCAGTAAATTTGTTTCTTTTCGTGAAGCTTGCAAACTATATTTCCGCATGCGCCCGATCTCCTCGGGTAATGAGGCTCAGCGTGTGGGCCTGGTGTCATTGTTAAGCGGGGATCCCCAAGCGTGGGCGTTTTCTTTGCCATCTGATTCTGTTGCATTTGACTCTGTGGAGAGTTTTTTTTCTTCTCTTGGGACAGTCTACGATGAACCTGACAGAATGGCTCTAGCAGAATCTAAGATACGCACTATTCGCCAGGGGGAGCGAGTTGCAGAGGATTACTGTTCTGAATTTCGTCGCTGGGCGATCGATACACAGTGGAATGATCCAGCATTGCGGAGTCAGTTTATACATGGGATTTCTGGAAGGGTTAAAAAAGCCCTTCTGATGTACGAGACTCCTGCGTCTCTAGATTCCGCCATGAGTCTGGTTGTCCGCATAGATCGTCGTTTGCGTCAGGGGGAGCATGAGACGCCGCCTGTGGGAGAAGGTTTAGGTTCACGTGAGGTTGCTGCAGGTGAGCCCACGGAACCTATGCAAATCGCAGGGGTGTCACATGTCAAGCGTCAAGCTCCTGAGCTCAGGAAGCAGGGAGCCTGTTTTTACTGTGGTAAAACTGGTCATTTTATTAACATCTGTCCTCTGCTGACTAAGAAAAACGCAACGGCGGAAAACTGCTAGGCTCAGAGGGTGTGGAGAAGTCCAATCTGAGCTTATGTATATCCTCCATGGTGGTTTCTCAATGCATGCTCCCTGCTAAGGTTTTTATTGCTGGCAGTGAGCTGCCAATTACTGTTTTTGTGGATAGTGGTTCAGCCACAAATCTCATTGATGAGGAGTTTGCGCGCACAGCAGGTTTTAGGATTGAAAAACTGTCTCATCCTATCCGCGTGGTCACCATCAATGCTGCTCCTCTCAGGGGGAGATAACTGAATTTGTGGCTGAGGTGAAACTCCACATAGGAGTTCTACATTCCGAGCGGGTTACATGTAAGGTGCTCAGGAATCTTCCTGCTCAGGTGGTTTTGGGTTTTCCTTGGTTGTCTATGCACAACCCGGTAATTGACTGGAAAACTCAGGACATAATTCGGTGGAGCGAGTTCTGCCAGGAGAATTGCCTGGCAACATGTGTGGCTGCGGTGACTTCAAGCGTTCCGGAGTCACTTCTGGATTTTGTGGATGTGTTCTCTGAGAAGGGTTGTTCAGAGTTGCCGCCACATCGTCCCTATGACTGTTCTATCAGGTTTAAACCAGGGGCCAAATTGCCTAAAGCAAGGATGTTTAACATCTCCGGTCCGGAGAGACAAGCGTTAAAAGATTACATTGCTGAAAGCTTGAGCAAAGGGCACATCAGGCCGTCATCCTCGCCGGTGGCAGCAGGGTTCTTCTTCGTGAAGAAGAAAGATGGCGGATTACGCCCGTGTTTGGATTTCAGGGAGTTGAACCAGATTACGGTTCGTGATCCATACCCTATGCCTCTGATACCAGATTTGTTCAACCAGGTGGCAGGTGCTAAGTGGTTTACCAAGCTTGACCTCAGGGGGGCGTACAACCTCATAAGAGTCCGTCAAGGTGATGAGTGGAAGACGGCTTTTAATACCCCTGAGGGTCATTTTGAAAATTTGGTGATGCCGTTTGGGTTGACTAACGCACCTGCAGTGTTCCAACATTTCATCAATGATGTGTTCTCGCATGTTTTGGGGAAATTCGTTATCGTGTATCTAGATGACATTCTCATATATTCTTGCGACCGTGATGCTCATTTAGATCATGTCAGGCAGGTGTTACAGCTTCTGAGAGAGAATAAGCTGTATGCTAAACTTGAGAAATGTGTATTTTCTGTTCAAGAGTTGCCTTTCTTGGGTTATATTGTGTCTGCTTCTGGGTTTAAAATGGACGCCGCTAAGATGCAGGCGGTGTTGCATTGGGAACGTCCTGATAACCTGAAAGCACTTCAGCGGTTCCTTGGGTTTTCTAATTACTATAGGAAATTTATCAAGGATTTTTCCATCATTGCTAAACCGCTAACTGACATGACTAAAAAGGGTACCAATTTCTCCATTTGGCCTGAGGCTGCTGTGCGCGCATTTGAATTTCTTAAGAACAGTTTTGTTTCAGCCACCATTCTTGTGCAGCCAGATGTATCTAAACCCTTTGTTGTGGAAGTTGATGCGTCTGAGGTTGGTGTGGGGGCGGTACTATCTCTAGGCTCATCTTTGAGTGGTTTGCGTCCGTGCGCCTATTTCTCCAAGAAACTGTCGTCCGCCGAACGTAACTATGATATCGGCAACAGGGAGTTGTTGGCAATTAAGTTGGCCTTTGAGGAATGGCGACACTTCTTGGAGGGGTCGGTACATCAGGTTACTGTTATTACCGATCATAAGAATTTGCTGTATTTGGAGTCAGCCAAGCGTCTGTCCCCCAGGCAGGCTCGCTGGGCATTGTTTTTCACGCGGTTCAATTTTGTGGTCACGTACAGACCGGGGTCTAAAAACACTAAGGCGGATGCTCTGTCCAGGTGTTTTCCGGGGGAGAACCTCGGGAGGATCCAGTACCCATCGTCCAAAAGGGTGTTGTGGTTTCGGCTCTCGCTACCGAGGTTGAGGCTGAGATTGCCGAGGCTCAGGAGGAGGTACCATCTGAGCTTCCCGTCAACAAATCTTTTGTACCGCTTCATCTCCGCCTAAAGGTTTTGGCGGAGCATCATGATGCTGTCCTGGCTGGCCACCCAGGGGTTAGAGGTACCTTGGAGTTGGTGTCACGTCGGTTTTGGTGGCCCAAGATCCGACAGGACGTGGTCTCATATGTGTCAGCTTGTACCACGTGCGCTAGGGCTAAGACTCCTCGCTCCCGTCCTGTTGGCACACTACTTCCTTGGACGGAAATCTCCATGGATTTCATCACTGATTTGCCCTCATCAGCTGGGAACACGGTCATCTTGGTGATTGTTGATCGATTTTCAAAAATGTCGCACTTTGTGTCTTTGCCTTCGTTGCCTAACGCTAAAACTCTGGCTCAGGTATTTGTGCAGGAGGTGGTCAGACTTCATGGGGTTCCGTCTGACATTGTGTCTGATAGGGGGTCTCAGTTTGTGGCAAAATTTTGGAGATCATTTTGCGCACGTCTGGGGATCAAGTTATCTCATTCTTCGGCGTTTCATCCTCAGTCAAATGGTCAGACTGAGCGTATGAACCAAAATTTGGAACAGTACTTACGGTGTTTTGTCTCTGATAACCAGGAGGAGTGGTCTACCTTTCTTCCTTTGGCTGAGTTTGCCATCAATAATCACCGCCAGGAGTCATCTGGGGAGTCTCCGTTTTTTTGTCTTTACGGGCTACATCCTCAATTTTGTACCTTGAGTCAGAGGGGCTCTTCCGGCGTTCCGGAGGAGGACCAGTTGGGATCACAATTGTCATCAGTCTGGAGGAGAGTTAAGCCGCGCCTGTTGAGTGTAGGTGCTAGGTACAAGCGTGTGGCTGACAGTAGGCGTGTGCCAGGTCCGGACCTGAGTGTGGATGACTGGGTGTGGTTATCCACAAAAAACATAAGACTCAAAATACCATCCCTTAAATTGGGTCCACGGTTTATTGGTCCATTTATGGTCACCGCCGTCATTAACCCAGTAGCGTACCGATTGGAGCTCCCTACGGTGTATAAGATACACAACGTGTTCCACAGGTCTCTTCTAAAGAAGGTGGTGGGTTCTGTGGACGCGGCGCCTATGCCACCTCCAGTCTTGGTGGATGGTAATTTGGAGTTTGAAGTCTCCAAGGTGGTTGACTCTCGTGTAGTGCGTCGCACTTTACAGTACTTGGTACACTGGCGTGGTTATGGGCCTAAGGAGAGGTCCTGGGTACCAGCCTCGGACATTCATGCGGATCGGCTGGTCAGGTTTTTTCATCGTCGGCATCCAGACAAGCCGGGTACTATAAGCCGTGAGGGCCCTGGGGTCCCTCGTAGAAGGCGGGGTACTGTCATGTCGGACGCTGTTCAGACTAGGTCGTCCGACAGACAGCGGTAATTCCGCTGTTGACCACTATTTGCTCATTGGCGTCTGCTAGACTTTGTCTAGCTGTTTCGGGGTTAATTTACCTGATCCTCGGATTGGAAGCTGGGCCATTCCCATGGCCTTTAAATAGTTCTCCTGTTCATTGGGCGTCGCCGATTATAGCTTCTGTCTTGTGCATTGTTATCTCGGTCTGGAGTGGAGAGCTGGTTTGGAGATGCGTTGCTGGTGGTGTATTTTCCTCTGTCTTATTTACTCCTTCCTATATTTGTATTTATTTTGCCCTGCACATTTATAGTGTATTCCTGAGTGACTGCGGCGTGGTGTATATTTTCCTTTATCCTTGTCTGTTCTATCTGTGGGTATTGGAATATTACCTCTTCACTGGGTGGAGGGCGAAGGTATCAGCCTAGGGTTATTACAGGAGTTAAGGTGAGGTTCGAGGCCTGGACATGCACACCATCAGTGTAAACTCCAGGTAGAGGGTCAGTCAGGATTTCCCTAGTCTGAGGGAAATTGCAGGGGCCCGGGTATTTAGCTCTCGCTCACCTAGTTTCCCCGTTACAAAACAGGAGATACAAAGCAATGGTTTGGAAATTGCAACAACCATAACTATCAATAGAGAATAAATTAGCAGATGAAATAAAGTGCACCACAAACTATAAAAGGGTACTACTAAAGGAAAAAGATTGAAATCAAACCAAAGGAAGTACATAAAATACAAATAACCTTATAAAATAACGAGTAATACCTCCAGCACAACCAGAAAAAATCCAAGTCAGCAAATATAAAAAATAAAGCCTGCTGCAGAATCCTGTATTATGAAGAATGCATCAATAGGGGAACAAGAAACTTATCATATTGGGTATATAATTGTTAATTAATTTGTTACCAGTTATGGGAGATGACATCGTTGGAGTAGAGGTGTTTGCCCGCATCTGTAAGAACATGGGTCAATAAAGTTGAATGAAAGTAAATAGTGCTCATCGGAAGTAAAGGAACAGGTCTTACATTCCTGTAGTGGCGCTTTCGCAGAAATCAATTATAAATATTAAATATGCGCAAACACAGTCCTAGACGACGAACAGAGGATCGGCCTGACGAAAAGAGGCAGTTCTGGCGAGGTACATCCGGATAGCCCTGACCACATCCAACTTGTTTAGAGATTTCTCCAAGGGATGAACCGTTGAAGGGCAAAAGGAAGGGAGGACAATGTCCTCATTGATGTGAAAAGATGAGACTACCTTCGGTAAGAAGGAAGGAACCGGACGAAGAACCACTTCGTCCTGATGTAGGACTAGAAAGGGAGAACGACATGATAATGCCGCCAGCTCCGACACTCTTCTAATGGAGGTGATGGCGACCAAGAAGGCTACCTTCCAGGATAGAAGTGAGAAGGAAACGTCCTGAAGCGGTTCAAAAGGCGCACGCTGGAGGGTGTCTAAGACGAGGTTGAGATCCCAAGGCTCGACAGGAGAACGATAAGGGGGAGCTATATGAGCCACCCCCTGGATGAAGGTCCTCACCTGAGGCAGGGAGGCCAGGTCTCTTTGAAAAAGAAGGGATAGAGCGGAGATCTGACCCTTCAAGGTGCTAAGGGAAAGACCCGAATCTAGACCCGTTTGAAGGAAGCTGAGAAGGGAAGGAAGGGAAAAGGTCATAGGAAGCAGATTGTTGTTCTGACACCACCGGAAAAAGGCCTTCCAACATCTGTGGTAAATACGCGAGGAAGCCGGTTTTCTCGCTCTTATCATAGTCTGGATGACGCTATGAGAAAAACCCGCGTTCTTCAGGACCGCGGCCTCAACGGCCATACCGTTAAATTCAGAGACCGAGAATTCGGGTGGAAGAGAGGCCCCTTCGAAGGAAGGTCCGGAAGATCCGGAAGTCTCCACGGAACGTCCGATAGCATGTTCACCTGTTCCGCATACCAGGCCCTGCTAGGCCAATCTGGAGCTACCAAGAGTACAAAGACCACTTCTGTCTTGATCTTCTTTACGAGTCTTGGGATCAAGGGGAAAGGTGGGAACAGATAGGGCATCTGGAACTGGGCCCACGAGAGCGTCACATCCGGCGGCCATTGGATCCCGAGACCTGGAGACGTACTGGGGAACCTTGCGGTTTGCCCGGGAGGCCATCAAGTCGACGTCTGGAACGCCCCACCTCTGGCAAATCTGGCTGAAGATTGCGGGAAGAAACCACTCGCCTGCCACGATGCCCTGGCGACTTAGAAAGTCGGCTTCCCAATTGTCCACCCCTGGGATGTGGACGGCTGACAGAGAGGGAATGTGACTCTCCGCCCAACGGAGAATTTTTGCCACTTCCATCATGACTTGATCGCTGTGAGTCCCTCCCTGATGGTTTATGTATGCCACAGCCGTGGCGTTGTCCGACTGAATGCGAACCGGCTTTCCCGAGAGGAGAGACTCCCAGCGGATGAGGGCTAGGAAAATGGCTCTGATTTCCAAGAGGTTGATAGGGAGGCACGACTCCTGAGCAGTCCAGCGGCCCTGGGCTGTGAGATGGAGAAAGACCGCTCCCCAACCCTGAAGACTGGCATCGGTGGTGATCACCTGCCAGCGGGGAGGGAGAAATGACCTCCCGCGCAGAATGGAGGTGGACAACGTCCACCAAGAGAGACTGCTTCACCTTGGAAGAGAGGCGAAACGGACGGTACAGGGACAGGGGGTTCCTGTCCCAGGCAGACAGAAGGGCCAGCTGGAGGGGAAGAGAGTGGAACTGAGCATAGGGGACTGCTTCCATAGAAGCGACCATCTTCCCCAGAACCCTCATGGCGAGACGGAGGGACAGAGGGTTCGGACCTTTTAGCGCTCTGACACCCCGGTGAAGAGAAAGAAACTTCTCCTTGGGGAGGAAGACCTGAGCCCGAAAGGTGTCGAATTCCATGCCTAGGAACTCCAGACGCTGTGTTGGAATCAAGGAAGACTTCTGGTAGTTGATTATCCAGCCGAGGTGAACTAGCGTGTCCAGAGTAAGCTGGAGGCTCTGGCTGCAATCCCGACGGAATGAGCCCTTGATCAAGAGGTCGTCGAGGTATGGGATTACCAAAATCCCTTTTGAGCGGAGAATGGCCATGAACGCTGCCATGACCTTCGTAAAGACCCTGGGGGCGGACGCCAGCCCTAAAGGGAGGGCCGTGAAATGGTAATGGTGCTCTTGGATCTCGAACCGGAGGAACCTCTGATGCTGTACGCAAATCGGAACTTGAAGGTACGCATCCTGAATGTCCACGGAGCATAGAAACTCTCCCGGTTCCATGGACGCGATCACCGAGCGCAGAGATTCTATTCTGAAGTGCCGAATCCGTAGATGGCGGTTCAATGGCTTGAGATCCAAAATCGGATGGAGAGAGCCGTCCTTTTTTGGAACCACGAACAGGTTTGAGTAAAAACCCGAAAACTGCTTGCGAAAAGGCATCGGAACTACGACTCCCGAAGCGAGGAGCGAATCGACGGCCTGGAGAAGCCCTGGGAGATGGGAGGACTGTTTGGGAGGACTAGAGAGGAGGAAACGACTTCCTGGGGGCGAAGAAAATTCTATTTTGTAGCCTGACATAATGATCTCCCTGACCCAGGCGTCGTCGACTACTGAAAGCCAAGCCTCTGAGAACAGAAGAAGGCGGCCTCCCACCCTGGAAGGATTTCCAGGTGGGGGTGACCCGTCATTTATTAGAAAACCTGTGGCCCCGAGATCCAGACTATTTTGCGGGGTGGCTCTTAGCTCTCCAGCGTGGCGGAGGCCTGAAGGAAGGTTTTCTTCGGTCCCCTTGTGAGGAGGAACGGTCCTGGTTGTGGTTTCCTGAGGAGGTAAGGGACGAAAGGACTGGGGACCCCTCCTGTTGAAGGGACGTTTCGGCTTGGACTGGGGTAAGGAGGTACTCTTACCACCCGTAGCGTCCGAGACCATTTGATCTTGTTGCGTGCCGAAGAGTCTGGAACCCTGGAAGGGCAGACCAGTGAGTGATTTCTTAGAGGCGGGGTCAGCGTTCCACGCCTTTAGCCAGAGAATAAGGCGAATGGCCATAATGTTGCCGTTAGCCCTTGTGGAGCAGGCCGCCGCATCAAAGGAGGCATTCATGAGGTATTTTCCTGCCAGAGAAATCTGATCCGCCAAATCGGACAGTTCCTCAGCAGGAGCAGAAGCTAAAATGCCCCTGCGCAGGGTCTTGGCCCAGGCTGAAACAGCCTTGGCTACCCATGACGAGGCGAAAGTAGGGCAAAGGGAGGCTCCGGAAGCCTCAAATGCCGACTTTGCCAGAGCCTCGATCTTTCTGTCCGTGGGGTCCTTAAGGGAAGCCGCGTCCGGGATAGAAAGAACTGTCTGTGAGGATAGCCTGGACACAGGCGGGTCGAACTTAGGAGACTCGGACCATTTGGAGACCAGGTCAGAGTGAAAGGGGTATAACACGTCTAGCCGTTTCCTGCCAGGGAAACCGTTACCAGGGTTTTCCCAGTGAGTGGAGGTAGTGTTGTCAAACTCCCTGTGATTAGAAAAAACCCTAGAGGGGCGTTTAATCCGTTTAAACGCAACGGAGACGTCCTGAGATCTTGCCTCATCCTCCTTAAGATCAAGGGTCTGAATGATAGCTGTAATAAGGCTATCGACCATGTCCTGTGTTCCAGAAGTCTGATCTGCATCAGAGTCAGATTCTGACTGAGCGGTTACGTCAGACCCGAGGTCCGCCTGTGAGGAAGGGGAACGGGCAGCAAGGGGAATCCCGATGTAGTCTGGGGAACTGGAGGAGGATCTAGATAAGGTCCTTTTTCTGTCTCTTTTGTCCAGTCTGCCTCTGTGAGGGTCTTGGACAGGTGCGAGCGAATCGCCGTGTGAGGCATTCGTGGCACTGGTGGCATTAGAGAGAAGCGGGATACGTTCAAGTGCCTGGACCAGGGACTGAGACACCTTAGTCAGGTCAGACACTGATTGAGACATTGCAACAGCCCACTCCGGGGGAGGGGGTGTGCACTCATCCCGGGACCTAGGAGCTTCCAGGGGAGCTGACATAGTGGGAGGAACGCAGGACGGGCAGAAAGGGGAAGACTGACCTGAGGCCCACTTTTTCTTGCAGATGGCACAGGCGTAATGGATGGCCGTAGTGGCAAAGGCCGGAGTGGGGTCGGACATAGGTGGATATTACCTTGTCCAGAAGAGGAGGAATACTGCCGGGAGTAGAGCAGTACCGCTGAGCCGACAGCCTTATTCGCAGAAGTCTGTGATCCCCCGGGATTCTGTGTCCCCAGCGTGTGACAGGAAGCAGGAAGGCAGGAAAAAAGCGCAAAGACAGTGCGACGCTGTGAGCATATACAAGCGCTAAGGGGGAGAAGCCTAAGGAACGCCCCCAAGCGCTGAGTTCCCGGCCGCAATATTGCCGGCCGACACAGGAGGGCGCGCAAGTGCCGAATGCAGGAGAAGAAAGCCAGGAGAAACAGAAAAAAATGGCGGGCGTGCGTTCCCGCAGTTTGAATGGAGAGGAGGGAAATAGCCGGCGTCGCTGACCGTGATCCACGGCAATTGCCCCGAAAACTGTAGCCCCCTTCCTTATACATGGGACCTTTATAAGGGAATGAAACATCCAGCAGGGTAAGATCAGGGAAATCGGATTGCCGGGTGGGGTGGGGGGGACGATTATTGATTGAAGGCTCCCTACCTGGAGAAGAGGAACGCATCAGGATCCCTGGACAAGTAGAGGGTCCTGGAAGAAGTCCTCCTTCCCGCGCCGCTAGACTCGGCGCAGAAGACGGCGTTGGCCCCTAACCAGGGGGAGAGGGTCACTAGAAGTGACCGCCGTCTTCCTCTCAGCCCTCTCCGAGGAGAGGGATGAGGAGGGGAAACGGGCAGGACTGGCCACCGAGAAGAAGGTCACCCTGAACACCCGAAAGGGTGACAGGGGACAAAGTCCTGCCCAGCGGGTCCGAGAGGGTGCGATGTGGATGATACCACACTGCTCTCTCGGTCGCTCAAAGTGGGGAAAACAGGGTGAGAAAAACTGCACCCTGTTACCCTAAAGAAAGAGTCTGAAAAAGAAAGGGAAAAAGGTTAATACACACAGCAAATCCTTGTAAAAGAAAATGCGGATCTGGTGTTAGATCCAGGTCCGCCTCCTACAGACACTAAGCGAAAACTGAGTTGCCTGGTGGTGCCTGTCGGAGGGTGTATACTGCCGGGGAGGAGCTACTTCTTCTTATTTGCATAGTGTCAGCCTCCTAGTGACAGCAGCATACACCCATGGTTACCTGTGTCCCCCAATGAAGCGAGAAAGAAAAATACATGCAAGAGAATAATACATTGTGTGTGTGCGTGTGTGTGTGTGTGTGTGTGTGTGTGTATGTATGTATTATAATGTATGAGATCGCAAATGATCTTATCAAATGCTAACCAGACATTAGACATGGATTATACGCGACCTTTATAAATGGGGGTGCTATATAGCAGAGGCCCAGATAGACCCGAAAGTAGTTATTACACCCTACTTTGTATCCTCCTAGCCTTCCCTATATCTCTGGGAAGAAATCTAAGATGAGCATTGATCAGGAATGGACAATTAATTTTCCCAAGGAACAACGTCCGAGACCATGACTGCTGGGGGGGCCGAACCAATAGGCGTAAATTAATTCTGCAAAATTTTGATATTCACATTAAATATAATTGGTGTTTTATATTAATTGTATAGCTTGCAATTGCGTAGAATTAACCAGGGCTGTGGAGTCAGTAAGCCAAACCTCTGACCCCGACTCCTCAGCACTGATCACTACTGAGCCATGTACATCTCATCTCCACTAACAGCCCAGATCCTTAGATCAGGAACAGAACAGGCATTTATAGGACAGGACATTTTACACCTTTCCCAAATTATTATGAAAACCTGTGCAGCACCTACTGCAGTGTACACAATTTATTATATATTTTACGAGTCCGAGTCAGTCCATTTTATACTGACTCCAACTCCATCTCCAGCCTTGGAATTAACTATGCTGATGCAGCGCCCCAGAGTCCTGGTCGTTGCAGTACTGTCGCTCCGCCACTAAGGGGAGTGATGGTACGTCTGATGGCACTAAAGGAGTTCACCTGACCAGGTATCACAGTCACACACTACACTTCACACTCCGGCCACCAGGGGGAGCAAAGGGTTCTATGTATTAGGCCACTCCTCACACTTTGGTAAAACTGGGGGCTGGATAGGAAGTTAGGCAGAAAGCTGACTGGGTTTTGCCCAGGCAACACCTAGTGAGAGAAGAGGTTGCTTGGGAAGATTCAGGGGGGTCCCTGTCAGGGGTGGGATCCTGACAGTGGCCTAGCAAAGGACAGATCGTTATGGAGCCGCGCCTGCACTTCATTGCGGCGGTATCTTAAGAAAGGACAAGAAGCGAGGTTTATTGTGGAGAAGTGAGAAACGAGATCACAGCACAAAGGCGATAGAACCAGTAGGAGTCGTGCCCTGAGATCGGCAACATCCTGCTGAGGCGTGTAGCCGGTGGCTGGAACGCCGAGGAAGTATTGGGCTCCACGCATTACTTCAAACCAACGGCAGGGCAGTTAATTTTAGGTTGGCTGTCTCACCTAAATCACCTAATGAAGACAACGGAGGCAATTGTGGGAGAGGGGCGTCTCTAGGGTCCCAGAATAACTCCAGGCCTACCCCGTCATACGGGTGCGTCCTATCCATATCATCTGGGGGACGGAGAGAAAGAACAGAAACATACACGACATTTGTGAGGACTATCCCGTGGTGCTCAGCAGGGAAGTACTACAACACCCAGGCGCTAGTAGGTAGGCACTGATTTCCACCTGCAAAGGGAACTCTGGATGTGCCTTCGGACCGGCCGGTCTCAGCCAGCCCTGTTAGCAGTGCTCTGGATTGCGGATGCCGAAACCTTCAGTAAAGAGGTAAAGAGACTGCAACCTTGTGTCCTCGTCATTTACTGCGACCTACACCACCACCTACACCTTTTATTGGGCGCCCCTTAGCAGGACCACGGACCGGGTCAGGCCACGGTGACATCCCCAAAACAGAGAGACCCGGATCCGAGTACCCCGCTGCCCTGCGTCTGGGGGCCGCTCCACTGACACCCCCACTATATATAATATGAGCCTACACAAAGCCCCCAGTATATATTGTATGATCCCACACACGGCCCTCTCTATATACAGTATGAGCCCTCCTACAGCTCCCTCTATACACAGCATGTACCCCAGCCCTCCTCTAGAGCCCGCACACAGCCTTCCTATATAGTATGAGACCCTACACAGTCCCTCTATATACAGTAGGAGACCAAACACAGCCCCCTATATACTGCATGAGCCCCCGCACAGCCCATATATACAGTATGTGTAGTAAATCATAGCCCTCTATGTACAGAATGATCCACACACACTGGACCTGATATACAACATGAGCTCACACACAGGTCTCCCCCCTTATATGCAGTATGAGCCCATAGACATTCACACATATTAACCCCTTAATGAGGGTTAATACATACCTTAATACATTTTTTTACTGACCTGAGATATAAGAGAATAGCCTCCCCATACAGGTAACAATCCAGCAGCTGTCGGCTGTCCACTATAGCTGACAACTTGCTGAATCAGCCACAATCAGTGTTGTCACCGTCCATATCTGTTTAACCCCTTAGATGCTGCTGTCAATGGTGACTACACCATATAAATGGTTAACAGAGTGTGTGGGCTTCCTCTTTATCCCAATTGGTGCCCTCAGGTCATGATTGTGTGGTCCTGATGTTTGCCATGGCAATTCATGCCAAATAGCGGCCTCAGAGTCTGACAGCTGTTGTAACCTGTTCAGATGTTAGAGGCATTTAGGTGGTAAAAGTACACATTTTCATTTCTGTCATGGCACTTTGCATTAATTCCTGAAAAGCACCCAAAGGGTTAATAAACTACCTGACAGCAGTTTTCAATATGTTGAGGGGTGCTGTTTTTAAAATGGTATCACTTTTGAGGTTTTTCCAATGTATAGGACCCCCAAAGTCACTTCAAACCTGGATAGGTCACTCAAAAAAATACATTTTATAAAATGTCCTTGAAAAATTTAAAAATTGCTGCTACATTCTTAACACTCCAAAAATGCTAACAAAGTGAAATAACATTTTACAAATGGTGCTGATGTAAATCAGACATGTGGGAAATGTTATTTATTAATGTTTTTCTGTGGTATGACCATCTGGATTAACTGGATAATCAGTCAAAGTTTTGAAAATTGCTAATATTTTTACATTTCTGACAAATTTCTGGTATTTTTTTAATAAATAAATACTAAACATATCTCCCTAAATTTACCATTATCATAAATTATAATGTGCCACAAAAAAACAGTCTTCGAATCGGTCGGATTTGTTGAAGCGTTCCAGAGTTTTTCAGACAAAGAGACACTGGTCAGATTTAAAAAATTTGGCTTGGTCACTAAGTGGTTAAAAAAGCATAAAAAGCAAAAATTCACTTTGCTCACAATTTCCCGGTGCTCTACTCTGGTCTTTGCTTTGTGCTCTGGCGTTTTGCGCAGCAGACGCGATGTTCTGATGTAATTGCGCCTCCTGTCTTGGTCGCTTTATGCTGAATGGTGGAAGATGGAGCTGGCGGCTCACCCCCCCACCATTGTATTCTCCGCCATCTGTATCCATAGGAAGCAGACAGTGGTGAAACGAGACTCCGGCCTGAGAGCGCGGCCCCATGGTGCGACCCATGGTCCAGTGTGGGCCGGATGAGGAATGTGACATTCCCTCCTACCTCCTTTCTCAAAGGGTAAATCAAAGCTGAAACTCAGAATTTTAAAGTGGTAAAATCACAATGAACCATGAATCCCATCCTAATACAACAGGCTCATGGTTTTGTGTCCCACATTTTTTGGACAAAGAATCCATAAACTTAATAAGTTGCTTCTATTTTATGCTGCAGAATTTGGTAGAAACGCTCAAGATGTCGCCAGATGAAATAAAAAACCTTCTGTCAGAAAACTTCCGAAAAATGACTGTTCTGCGGGTGAATGAGAAGTCGCTGACCAGGAGGTACACTACGTTATTGGAAATGGAACAGCATTTGCGGAAAGAGAATGATAAACTGAGGAGTGAGGTGTCGGATATGGAGGTCGCTGTGGGAGAAAGGATTGGCTATCTGCAGAGATATAAGGTAATGAGCTCCACAGCCCGATGGCTTGCTCCCTTGTGCTTTCTTCAGATGTGAGGAAATAGTTGGGGGGGATGCATACTCCTGCCGATTACATTCTCCCACCGTGGGGATTTAGTAGCTTCTTCTCTCTCCCGTACAGGATATTGCTGCTTTTAAAGTGGCATCTTTACAGAAAGCTCTGGATGGCAGCATTCCTTTCTCCGAGCTGGAAACGGCCAACAAGCAATATAACGAGCTTACTGCCAAGTACCGGGACATGCTGCAGAAGGATAATTGGCTGGTGCAGCGGGCCGCCAACCTAGAGCACTTAGAGGTATAGTATATGGATGTGCTGTTGGAAGTCCGTCTCTGCAGGGAAAGAAAGCAAATGGTTTCTGGAAAAGCTTTGACATTACAATGATTTCTCTAAACATTGGAAATGAAGTTTAGAAATGCCGAGGTTTTGTGAACTATAGAAAAGCACATAAGTATTCTTTCCAGTTAAAAAAAACAAAACCTGATGGTCTCATTATAAATAAATAGGATAACATGGTAACATATAAAGGTTTTTTTAGAAAAAAGAAAACCTGTGCTTTACCCATCCTCCCCTCATCAAGCGCTGAGTCTCTGCTTCAGTTCCAGATGTCTTATTGTTTGCAGTGCTGAAGTCATACAACAGCGCTACAACCGTTCAGCTGCTCTTGCTCATCTGTCTATTCGGGCAGTGTCCCTGAGCTCGCTGATTGTCTGCAGTGCTAGCGAGATGACATAACCACTGCAGACAATAACCTCCACCATCTCCAATATGGGTTCTGTAAAAATCCAAGCCTTGTGCCAGTGGGAATAGCGCTTAAGCTTAATACTGACAAACCAGTGGATCTTGTATCACTTCAGTACATGAGCTTGTGACTGACTGCAGCTATGACTAGAGGGAGGATCTCTACTGAAAATGGATTTTCTTATTGAATTCATCATATCGTGCTCTTCTGTCCTCATCCAGACCTTTGCAATTATGTACAGTGGCACCAGGGGAAAACTGTATTTGGTAAAATGTCTGGTACATGGTCCTTTTTCAATAAATTCCTATGGCTGACGAATCCACGACCGTTAGTTAACCACATCCTTTGTGGACATTCACGACGTACGCATCTAATAAAAGGAAAAATTGGATGTGAAAAGAGCTCATCTGTATGACTGAAGGTTGGAAAGCAGAGGACTTGGAGCTTTGTATCCAAGACTGGCCACAAACCTTAAATAGACATTCTGCAGCCTCTCTGTATCATCTCAGACTGCCTAATTGTGACAGTCTGCCATGCACGTGTATTTGCAGCGAAGGTGCTCACTGCACACTGTCATGATTTGGTTACAGACTTGTCTAATCATAAAATCAGCATAGGATTTTGGACTGTGTTCACACTGGCTTTATGGCATCCATTTATAACAGAAACCACGGTTATTGTTTAGTTTTCACATGAATCCATACTGTCCTAAAAAATTATTTTATAGGTTTCCGTTTAATCCTCTGACAACGAAAAAGGATATGTTATTGCATTACTAAATTAATTCTTAGGAGTTGTCCATTTTAAAGATTTTCTGCACTTTAGGGCTGCAGAGATCTAAAATAACAAACTAAGGGGTAACTGATCCTTGTCCAACAGTTCCTCTCTGCTGCTGCTCCAGTCTTTGTTGATCAGCTGCAGTGGTGACATCTTGTCCACAGTGCTGAAGCCAATCAATTGGCTCTGTGGCTTGTGACATCTACCTGCCATCTCTGCTGAGTGCAGGGATTGTCTGCAGCAGATTTGAGCGGTGAAGATGTGATGTCATTGCTGCAGCAGATCAACAAAGATTGGAGCAGAGGAGGAGAGGCAACCTTATCATGGAAGAACATTGTTAAAGTGTCCATAAAGGGACAAAACGTTGTCAACCATTAAAAGCCTCATTGATAGTATGCCAAGGTGTGTAAGTGCAGGGATTTCCGCACATGACACTTACACTCGATACTAAATACATTGAGATGTTTAGACAGCTCTGTTTCCTTTTCTTCTCATCAGTTTTCTTGGTGTTGTAATTCTATGGTTGAGAAGTGTATATCCCTCTCTGTGGCCTACAAACCAAACATATACATTTCAGTGTAGCCGGCTAAGCACTTGTTACGTTACGTTTCAGGCAGGATGTGGAGTCAATTTAAATAAAAATGGCATATTTTGTAAAAATAAAAAATAATTATTTGTTTTTTTTCCGGCTATGCTATGAACTAGCTTGAGAATACGTCACTGAAATCGCAGATGACTTCTTATATGAAAGAACTGGAAATTGCTAAAGAAAAGCTTAACACTTTGGAGCAAGCCTGGGATCACATCGGTGCTTTAGGTAGGCACTGCTTTTTACAACCATGCATTACTGTGACCACATTCACAATTCCTGGGAAAGCTTTTGGCAGATGTATCCATAACCTATCATTGGGTTGGTATGTCTGTTGTAAAGATGGGTGACTTTTCTAAAAACTTGTTTCGGGCAGATTGGATTTAGTCCGATTCAAAATTGCCCCTATTGCCATGAGAGGACCCGAGTTATGTTCTCAGACCTCTCAAGACCCCAAAGCATAATAAACAGTGGCAAGAGAAGGAATTCAAAATAATATGATAAAAAAACATTATAGTCGCCCATCCTTATGCTGCCACCACCATAGCTCTCCGGTCATCCATGACATGCTTCGTCCCTCTTTTCTGATGCTGTGGCCAGTGATTGGCCTCCTTCACTCACTTGGAGGGCCTGCCACCGGATCAGTGTCAGAACGGTTAGGAGAAATATGAACAGAGCTTTTATTTGGTTATATCTGCAGTACTTAGAAGAAGCTTTTATCCTTTTCCAGATGGCCTGTAGCGTTATATGATCATTTCTTCTCTGCAATATGAGATAAAAGGAGCACAAAGCATAGTTTCAGTTATTGCTGCATTTCTAAGCAGTGGAGGTTGTGAAATACCCATAGATGCCATCTATGCGAAATTCATATTCTTAACCCATTCCTGCTTACGGAAGTTAGTGTAAAAATAAATACTCCATCCTGTAAGCCACAAGAAGCTCATCCTTAATAGGTAAACTTCAAGGATTTGTGACTATTGTCTTTAAAATCTAGCTATGGCTGAAGATGTTGGTGCAGGGGACAGGGATTTTTATTCTCCTCATTTTACAGCATCCAGTAAATCATAATAATAGGTACAAATCAGTTTTGAGAAATTTATTTTTTACTTAAATTATATAGTTGCAAGCAAAATTATTCACCCCATTGCAAATTTGTTTTACTAGTAAAACGTACACATTTTATTCTGTTTGCAATGAGTTAAACCAGAACAATTTATGTAGCTCACCACAACTGATAGAACTACTGGTTATCCCAAGTTCATCACAAAATGCCACATTTAATGATTAATGCACTCTTAGATTTATTTCCTCCCTTTATGACAACAGTCTTTAGGCTGTGTGCACACATCGCGTTTTTTTTTCGCATTTTTTCGCTATAAAAACGCATAAAAACCGCATACATATGCATCCCATCAATTAGAATGCATTCTGCAATTTTTGTGCACATGATGCTTTTTTTTCCACGAAAGAAACGCATCGTGGTAAAAAACGCAGCATGTTCATTAATTTTGCGGATTAATGAACGCACAAAAAACGCGTCAAAAACGCATGTGGATTTCTTGCAGAAAATGTCCAATTTTCTTCAGGAATTTTCTGCAAGAAATCCTGGCGTGTACACATACCTTAAGTGTTTAAAAAGAAGCACACAAATTGAGCTGGAGAGTGAGCTGGTATACACTCAACATATAAATGCATGTTCACATTAGCCATTAAACAGACAAAACTAACAAGAAATAAAATGAGCTTAAACCGTGCTGTAACTAAATACGGTAGGTAAAAAGCAAATGTGCATTTAAATACAGTGCCTTGCGAAAGTATTCGGCCCCCTGGAACATAAAGATACCAAATGTAAATTTTTGGTGAAGAATCAACAACAAGTGGAACACAATTGTGAAGTTGAACGAAATTTATTGGTTATTTAAAATTTTTGTGGAAATTCAAAAACTGAGAAGTGGAGCATGCAATATTATTTGGCCCCTTTACTTTCAGTGCAGCAAACTCACTCCAGAAGTTCATTGTGGATCTCTGAATGATCCAATGTTGTCCTAAATGCCGAATGATGATAATTATAATCCACCTGTGTGTAATCAAGTCTCCGTATAAATGCACAGAGAGCATCATGAAGACCAAGGAACACAACAGGCAGGTCCGTGATACTGTTGTGGAGAAGTTTAAAGCCGAATTTGGATACAAAATGATTTCCAAAACTTTAAACATCCCAAGGAGCACTGTGCAAGCGATCATATTGAAATGGAAGGAGTATCCTACCACTGCAGATCTACCACGACCCGGCCGTCCCTCTTAACTTTCATCTCAAAGAAGGAGAAGACTGATCAGAGATGCAGCCAAGAGGCCCATGATCACTCTGGATGAACTGCAGAGATCTACAGCTGAGGTGGGACATTTCTCGAAGATATCCATAAAAAGTGTCATTTAAAGTTTGCAACAAGCCACCTGGGAGACACACCAAACATGTGGAAGAAGATGCTCTGGTCAGATGAAACCAAAATCAAACTTTTTGGCAACAATGCCAAGCGATACATTTGGCGTAAAGGCAACGCAGCTCATCACCCTGAACACACCATCCCCACTGTCAAACATTGTGGTGGCAGCATCATGGTTTGGGCCTGTTTTTCTTCAGTATGGACAGGGAAGATGGTTAAAATTGATGGGAAGATGGATGGAGCCAAATACAGGACCATTCTTGAAGAAAACCTGTTGGACTCTGCAAAAGACCTGAGACTCTGCAAAAGACCTGAGACTCTGATGGAGATTTGTCTTCCAACAAGACAATGATCCCAAACATAAAGCAAAATCTACAATGGAATGGTTCACAAATAAACGTATCCAGGTGTTAGAATGGCCAAGTCAAAGTCCAGACCTCAATCCAATCGAGAATCTGTGGAAAGAGCTGAAAACTGCTGTTCACAAACGATCTCCATCAAACCTCACTGAGCTCGAGCTGTTTGCCAAGGAAGAATGGGCAAGAATTTCAGTCTCTCTATGTACAAAACGGATAGTGACATACCCCAAGCTACTTGCAGCTGTAATTGCAGCAAAAGGTGGCACAACAAAGTATTAAGTTAAAGGGGCCGAATAATATTGCACGCCCCACTTTTCAGTTTTTGAATTTCCGCAAAATTTTTAAATAAGCAATACATTTCGCTCAACTTCACAATTGTGTTCCACTTGTTGTTGATTCTTCACAAAAAATTTACATTTGGTATCTTTATGTTTGAAGCATGATATGTGGGAAAAGGTTGAAAAGTTCCAGGGGGCCGAATACTTTCGCAAGGTACTGTAACAAAGTTCTTGGTAACACTGTTTTTGATAAAAAATAAAAATAGAGCATAAAAGCAGTCCCACCATCCGCAAGGTGACCTTATTCGAGACGGTCCTACACTGTCTAATATTAAAACCTTTCCATGTGTTAGAAGTGACCTGTGTGAATAAGGGCAGACAAAGGCCTAGGTCCCAACCTCAGCCGTTGGGAAGCCTAATACAGTGTGGAAAATAATTATTTTATACACTGCTGATTTAGCAAATTTTCGCACCTACAAAGAATGGAGAGTTCTGTAATTTTATCGTAGGTACACTTCAACTGTGAGAGACAGAATCTAAAAATAAATAAACAAAAATCACATTGTCTGATTTTTAAATAATTAAATTGCATTTTATTGCATGAATTAAGTATTTAATCACCTACGAACCAGGAAGAATTCTGGCTCTCACAGACCTGTTAGTTTTTCTTTAAGAAGCCCTCCTACTCTGCACTCATTACCTGTATTAATTGCACCTGTTTGAACTCGTTACTTGTATGAAAGACACCTGTCTACACACTCGCTCACACTCCATCCTCCACCATGGCCAAGACCAAATAGCTAAGGACACCAGGGACAAAATTGTAGACCTGCACAAGGCTGAGATGGGCTACAGGACAATATGCCAAAAAAAATTGAGCTTGGGTTTAAGTCATTATACATGCAGCACATAAACACATGTTCACTTTGGCCATAAAGCATACAAAGCCTACAAGAAGAAAAATAAACAGAAACCCTGCCTTAACTAAATAAGTAAAAAGCAAAAGTGCGTTTAAATAATACAGGGTTCTTAGTAACACTGTTTTTGATCAAAAATAGCCTAAAATCCATCCCACCGTAGGCAAGGTGACCCTGATTGTCCCGGTCCTATGCTGTCTAATATTAAAAACCTTACCATGTTCAGAGTTGACCTCAGTGTGTGAACAGGGGCAGACCGGGTCCCGACCTGTGGACGCCAGCTTAGGGAAGCTTTTAAATGTAATTTCCAGCTCAAGGGAGGGAGGCCACACCCCGGCTTGTACAAAATGCAAAAATACAAAGAAAAAACACAAAAATTGAGCTTGGCTTAAGTAGGTATACATGCAGCACATAAACGCATCTTCACTTTGGTCATAAAGCGTAGAAAACCGACAAGAAGAAAAATTAATATAAACTCTACTGTAACAAAATAAATAAAAAATCAAAAGTGCATTTAAATAAGAGTTCTTTGTAATACTGTTTTTGATAAAAAATAGCATAAAAGCCATCCCACCGCGACAAGGTGAGGTCAACTCTGACACATGGTAAGGTTTTTAATATTAGACAGCAAAAGACCATCTCACTCAGGGTCACCTTGCCTACGGTGGGATGGCTTTTATGCTGTTTTTGGTCAAAAACAGTGTTACAGAGACCCCTGTGTTATTTAAAGTGAACCTGTCATTCGGCCATCACCTTTCAGGGACTGTATACAGCATTCTATAATGCGGTATATAAGCTCCCAACCCGACCTGGAAGAAGTGAAAAATAACTTCTATTATACTTACCTGCAGGGCGCTCCGGTCCGATGGGTGTCGCTGGTCTTGGTCCGGCGCCTCCCATCTTCTTATGATCACCAGCCTCCTGCTTGCTTCTTGTGGATGACGCTACCCTGCGTCATCCACACAGGCTCCCTGGCATCGTGCTCCTGCGCAGGTGTACTTCTCTGCCTTGGTGAGGGCAGAGCAAAGTACTGCAGTGTGCAGGTGCTAGAAAAGGTCAAAGAGCCCTGGCATCTGCGTACTGCAGTACTTTGCATATATGTATATTGATAGGATATGCAATACATGTTTCCTTCAGGTGATTCCATCCTCTCTAACCTCTAAGTAGAGGCTGCCTGAAGAATGGTCAGGTCACATCTTTTAGTTTCTTCATGGCTTTGAGAGCTTGAAGTGGTTAAAAGACAGAAAGTCGTTTTGACATTAGTGTTGACATGTTTATTTAATGTTTTATTGAGCTTTTTGGGGGATGATCCAAACGCAATCCATCTGAAATAGACGCCATGTGCATATTCCCAAAGACTGCTACTTTGTACAACATGTAAAATAAATATAGGAATTTTCAATGGTTGTTTTTATGAATAGACATTTGAACCTCTCTTTTTTAATCTAGGTGGTAACTCTGCAATGGACAAAGCTACAAAAGCCATAACAAATAACGAAATAATTTCCATTTCCAAAAAGATAACAATGTTGGAAATGAAAGAGCTAAATGAAAGACAAAGAGCTGAACATTCTCAGAAAATGTATGAACATTTACGAATCACATTGAAACAAGTAGAGGAAAGAAATTTTGAACTTGAGTCCAAGTTTGCTGAGGCAAGTATAAATGTTATATATGTGGATTTATTGATTTTTGAATTGACCTTATTCCTAACCTTATGTATTTGAAATGCCCTATACAACAACAGAGATTAATAGATGTAAGTTGCTGTTGGTTATTGCCCATCTCCAGTTAAAATGAATCTGTCGGTAGGATAAACCCTCCTAAGCCGTCTCTATGGGCCACATTTTTCTTATAAGTTAATGAGCTGTTCCAGGCTATAAGCCGGACACTTTTCTGCATGAGAATCTCCCCCCCGCAAGGCTTGCTTTACATGAATGGGTGGTTAAGTGTGATGGTTACCAGTGTGATGTGTCATGGCTACGCTCTGGAATAAGAGGAAGGGTTATATCTGTTTTACAGTGATTTTATTTAATTCCCGAAAGTCGAGGTACAGCAGCAATCCATCATATTTCTTTTTACCAAAAAAAAAAAAAACCCGCCGCCACAGGTGCCACAGAAGGCCTAATATGCCCCTTGTGGAGACTTTCGGAAATATAGTCCTTCATAGCTTGGCGCTCAGGCCCAGACAAATTAAACAGGCGAGCCTTGGGCAATTTGTCTCCTGGGATTAAATCAATGGCACAATGAAAAGGTCTATGTGGTGGAAGCGCATCTGCCTTGCTTTCGGAAAACACGTCTTCAAAGTCAGGTATTCTGGAATACCCTCCAGACCGACAGACGACACTGAAACAGATTTCACAGGAGTGATAGTAGATACTACATTACAACACAGGCTGTTAGCCTTAAGGCCCCGTCTCACATAGCGAGATCGCTAGCGAGATCGCTGCTGAGTCACAAGTTTTGTGACGCAACAGCGACCTCAGTAGCGATCTCGCTATGTGTGACACGTACCAGCGATCAGGCCCCTGCTGCGAGATCGCTGGTCGTGTCAGAATGGCCTGGACCTTTTTTTGGTCGTTGAGGTCCCGCTGACATCGCTGAATCGGTGTGTGTGACACCGATCCAGCGATGTCTTCACTGGTAACCAGGGTAAACATCGGGTTACTAAGCGCAGGGCCGCGCTTAGTAACCCGATGTTTACCCTGGTTACCAGCGTAAATGTAAAAAAAACCAAACACTACATACTCACCATCTGTTGCCCGTCAGGTCCCTTGGCGTCTGCTTCCTGCCTTGACTGAGCCGCCGTAAAGTGAGAGCACAGCAGTGCGCTCTGCTCTCACTGTACGGCGGCTCAGTCAGAGCAGGAAGCAGACGCCAAGGGACCTGACTGACATCAGATGGTGAGCATGTACCGTTTGTTTTTTTTTACATTTACGCTGGTAACCAGGGTAAACATCGGGTTACTAAGCGCGGCCCTGCGCTTAGTAACCCGATGTTTACCCTGGTTACCCGGGTGCTGCAGGGGGACTTCGGCATCGTTGAAGACAGTTTCAACGATGCCGAAGTCGTTCCCCTGATCGTTGGTCGCTGGAGAGAGCTGTCTGTGTGACAGCTCCCCAGCGACCACACAGCGACGCTGCAGCGATCAGCATCGTTGTCTGTATCGCTGCAGCGTCGCTGTGTGAGACGGGGCCTTTACATCCCCACCTGGTTATTTCTCCAGAAACCCAATCAATAATAGGGCTGTGACGTTGAAGCCAAGGCATCTCTAACAACAAACCTGCCGACAAATTATAGAAACATTTTAATCTTTCAACGTGAGCTGGACCCACCCTCAGGGAAAAAAACTAAGAAATGAAACAAATTCCACCTTTGGTGAGAGCAGAGGAGGCAATAGCCACTACCTTGACTGGAGTCCCAAGCTTGACTGTCCCTGTCTTAAGAGACACCACACGAGTGTCCATTAGATTGATAGTAGAACCACAGTCAACAAAAGCGGTAGTCACCACGGGACTACCAGAAAGATCCAACTCCACCTGGAGAAGGATCTTAGAGAGGGAGGACAAAAATACCTGGGAGTCTTGGCAACCTCCCTGATCGTTACCCAGACTTAGTCGTTTCCCGAAGTCTTCAACGATGACGGACTAGAAGGACAGTCTTTTCCAATGTCCAGATTCTCCACAATAGAAGCACAACTGCTTCTCACTTTGGCGTCTCCTTTCTTTTTCCTTAAGCGTGATGGCGTCAATCTCCATAGGCTCAGATGTAGGACTGGCTCCCCTTCCACTGGTTAACAACTGGGTCTCAAATTGCATCACCCCTCTCACCCGCAGCCTGTGATCCACCCGGACGGCCTGGGTTATGGCGTCCTCCAGAGAATCAGGTGGAGGGTGAAGTGCCAGGGCATCTTTCAGACGTTCAGACAGACCTCTACGGAACAATCCCCAGAGGGCGGCATCATTCCAAGATACCTCAGCGGTCCATCATCTGATTTCTGAATAGAACGACTCGGCCGAGTGCTTCACCTGACACACACTCGATCAGGCTCATCGTAGATATGCCCCAGGGCCTCAAAAAATGCATCCACAGTCACTCTCTCAGGGGCCGTAGAAGGAAGGGAAAAAGCCCAAGCCTGAGGGACTCCCCTAAGCAGAGACATAATGACTCCCACCCTCTGACTTTCATCCCCATAAGAGTGGGGTCTTAATGAGAAAAAAAAAGCTTACAACCCTCCTTAAAAACTTTAAATCCCTTTTTATCTCCGGAAAAGGTATCTGGTAGCTTAACCGGAGATTCGGGGGAAACTATTGTAACATCCCGAGACCCTGCCCCCCTGAGCACCAGACGACAAAGCCCCCTGCATAGTGTCAGCTATCCGCTGCTGGGATTGAGCCAGAGCTCATTGCTCCACGTTTAATTTCTCGAACATCTGAGTGAGGTGCTCAACCTGCTCAGAAAGAGCGTACATTGGATCCATAATAATGAAGGACCTACAAAATCCCCCCTTTGTTTTGGTCAGTTATAGTGTCATGCACTACACACGGTACTTACAGACTAGCGCGGTGCGAGTGCCCTGAATGGCAGATTCCGGGGTAGTTTAGGATCCCAGAAATGTGGAGCGGCGGTGGCAAAGAGATGTGCTTCAGGCGTGCAGGACTTGAAGCACGTGACCGCCGGAGGGAATGGCCGGGGGCGGAGACCACTGCTGGAGCTCCGGAGAGCTAGGCTGCGACGGGGAAAGAAGGAGAGCTGATAGACAGGCGGGGGTCACAACTAGGGAAAGACACAGTTACCAGAAGGGACAGTCAGTGATGTAATCAGGGCCAGGCCGGGGTCAGAACCATAGATATTGTCGCGGTACCAGAGGGGAAAGACAGAACGGGGAGTCAAAAAGTCAGGCAGGAGTCAATATGCCAAACAAACAAGCAAACCGTGCCGAGACAGAATATCATATCACAACAAAGGGACAAGCCGGGTAAGAGCCAAAAGAGCAGGCACAAAGCACAGGCACACGAGGGTCAGCACACTCAGCCAAGAGCGTAAGTATAACTGACAGGGAACCTAAGCCTGGTGTGGATATATATGTCCCTCCCAGATCCAAAAGGAGGCCAAAAACACTTAACCCTATGAGGACCGGGAGAGAACCCAGACCACAACCATGACAGATTGCTTTACATTTACCCTTAGCAATCTCCTGTCTGGCCCTAGGTTTACATAAGATCTAGCCTGCTCATCTTCCTCTGCTTACTGTCACTGAATGGAAACATTGATTCTTGAGGATGAAATGACGAGAAAGCAAATCACTAATAAAAGACAACAAGAAAATATCTAATAAAATACAACAATATCGACGCAACCTGTGCTCCGTGCTGGAAAAAGCTTCTATCTTTTAGAGATGTGGACTCCGCTCTACGTCCATTTGTTTTATAGTCTTTAGTAAGTGGCCATATGCTCACAGATGAGTAATCTAATCCTAAAAGATTTTTCTACTCTTTTTGTAAGTTTTATGTACCAAAGTAATGCAACTTTAACTGTTAAACTGTATGGACAAGTCATTAAATCCATAGAAAAAAAGTTAATACAAATATTTTAAATGTGTAGTTGATGTACTTATACAGTCATAAAGGTTTCGCAGAAGGTGCAAAGCCAGACCAATTGAGGATGGTCATCAATAGACCCCTGAAAGGCAACAAGTGGCTGTCCTCATTATTATCATTATTATGTGCTGCTGTCATCTGGTGGTGTGGAAAAGTGTAAGCTAAGCCAGGCTTTGTTAATTTTAAGAGAGTTAGTGTGTCTGCGTACTCTTTTGACAGGCAAAAACGCCTGTCTGTTATGACACCCCCCCCCCCCCCCGGTGGCACTGAAAACCTGCTCAGACAAGATGCTAATGGCAGGGCAGCACAACACCTCCAAGGTATAGAGGGACACCTCATGCCAGGTGTCCAGCTTTGAGAACCAATAGTTGAGATATGCAGAGGAATCAGGTAGTACGCTAGGTTTTGCTTGATCATCTTTAAAAACTTTTCCCTCCTTGTCAAAAATGCCTGGTCATCAGGTCATGGGCACTTGGCTGGTGTCATGAACTTGGCCCACGTCTTTGACAATGTGCCCCTGCCTCTGCTGTGTGTCTTCCTGGCCTCTCCTCCTTGGTTAGCCAAGGAAGCTTGCCCCCTGCAGCTAGCGTTTGTCTGATGGGAATTTTTTCAACATGTTTTGCATATGGCCTACTGGTATAGTACCATTTTTGAAGACCTCTCCACCTCAGGAAGAGGAGATGCAAAGTTTTCCTTGTATAGTGGGTTTAGCAGAGTGAACAACCAGTACTTTTTGGGGGGGCAAAAATGAATGAATGAATGAAACGCGAGGGTCACTGGAAACGCAGCAGTACATAAAGTCAGCCATATGTGCCAAGTTCCATACAGCCGATGGAAGAAAAAGAAAACAGAACATGCCCACAGAATGGGAACACCCGTAACAGGTAAAAGACATACTTTATTATCCCAAAAATTCACAATTCAAACAATTTTGAACAGGACACAGCAACAACAGTGTTAAAAACATTTAAAAACCATCAAAGATGCATGTGCTAGTCATGCCTTGTGGTAATGACAATGACAACCCACAAAACAACCCCTCACAGCATAATGATATAATATGGCTCACAAAAAGGATAGATTAGATGATAGCAATATAATGCTACGCAAATTTAAGGCACGGTCAAGTAAACATATGAAAAACCGTGCTTATTCACAGTACCATATTGGAAATAGAAAGGGGAGTTGCCATTCCTTTTCTGATAGTAAGAAAAAGAAAGAAACAGAAACCCAAATACTCAGACCAAAAGATATGGGAATCCTCAAGTCCTGGATGGAGCCATAGGAGCTGGGAGGGTAGAGAGTGTGGGATAGACAACATTTCCATGTCTCCACCATAATGAAGACTCTCCATCTCCTCCTCCCTCTCTTCCTCCTCATTCCCATCTTCAGCCTATCCACGTACGAGGGACAGGATGAAGGTTGTGTAGCTACTAGCCTCTGTTGCTCTAGCCGCCAGCCCCTGTTCCTCCTTTTCTTCCTCCCCAGCATCCACCTCATCATTGATACTCAATCCGCACTGAGCAGATGAGATGAGGCTGGGGTGGTTACAATCTCTTTGCGTTATGTGTTCCTCCATCCCCACCTTGTCCGCATGCAAAGCTTCATGTTTAATTGTGAGCAACAAAGGTTTAAGTAGTCACAGATGCCGGGTAGTTTGGCTGACTATGGCATCATCGCCGCTGAACATGTTTGTGGAGAACTCAGTCTTGGAGAACCACACAAATGTCAAACATCCCTGCCCACTCTTGAGGTTTTATGTGCGGAGGCTGACCAGAATACCGATGGGCATGTTGTAGCTGGTACTCAACCACTGGCCTCTTCTGCTCACAAAGCCTCGCCACCATGTGCAGTGTGTAGTTCCAGTGCATGGTGACGTAGCACACCAGTGGTTGAGCTGCACTTTCACATTGGTGATGGTGCTTTGACATTGCATTCTGTGTCCCAGTCGGGGCATACGTCCGAAATCCCACTCAAAACTAAGTCAGAAGACATGCGCCGATGGGGTCACAGACTAATGGTCCCCTCAGAGCGAACGTGAACTCTGCCAATTTTTCGAGAGTGAACACCTACAGAAGGTAGAAACTCAGTCGGTCACAGTCTACTACGTCTGAGTGTCCACCTCTTGCAGGCATACACTCTCGAAAATGATGCATGACAGAGCGTACGTTCGCTCTGCTGTCACTGTTACGGTCCTGTCGGCGAATGTGTCCAGACCCCGTTTTACGGGGGATTTCAGACATTTGCCCCAACGGGAAACAGCACAATGTGAAAGCGCCCTAAGGCTTCATACTAAATACTGACTGTATGGCCGAACTTCAAGACGTACACCTGTACTGACCCAAAACTAGAAGAAAAGTCAGCTCCAGTATAAACAAAACCATATAAATAAGCCGCAGAAGTTTTGGGATTCTGATTTGTAGAGATTAAACAAAATTGGAACTTTTCGGGCCTGTGTACCAGTGGTATGTCTGGAGGAGGAAACATGAAGCATTTTCTAAAAATGACACCCTGCCTACAGTAAGTCAATGCTGTGGCTCTGTGATGCTGTGGGACTGTTTTACTTCCTTTTGCACTGGAAACCTGCAGCATGTGGAGATAAATATATCATCAATTAAGTATCAGGAAATGCTAGGAGAAAACATGATGTCCTCTATGAAGAAACTGATGCTTGGGTGTAAATGGACCTGCCAACAGTGTAATAATCCCAAGCATGCCTCTCAGTCCACCAAGGCTTGCTTTTCAGAAGATATACTGAAAGAACCTGGAGTGTCCATCAGTCGAACCACCATAGGATTTGAAGAAGGCAGTATGCACATCCAAGAATATTAGTGAATTGGAAGCTATTGCCCATGAGGATTAGGCTAGGTTTCTTCAGAAACTCTGCCATAAACTGGTGTCTGGCTATGCATAATGTTTTCATCATGTCATAACAGCCAAAGGGTGCTTTACTATGTACTGAACACGTTTGTCATGAATGGGTTTAAGAATTCTGAGACTACAATGGACATTAACAGGAATCTGTGAGAAGGATCCACCCTCCTAATCCACCTACAGTGGGTATGGGAAGTATTCAGACCCCTTTAAATTTTTCAGTTTGTTTCATTGCAGCCATTTGGTAAAATGAAAAAAGTTTTTATTTTCTCATTAATGTACACTGCACCCCATCTTGACTGAAAAAAAACAAATGTAGAAATTTTTGCAAATTTATTAAAAAAGAAAAACTGAACTATCACATGGTCATAAGTATTCAGACCTTTTGCTCAGACACTCATATTTAAGTCACATGCTGTCCATTTCCTTGTGATCCTCCTTGAGATGGTTCTACTCCTTCATTGGAGTCTATCTGTGTTTAATTAAACTGATAGGATTTGATTTGGAAAGGCACACACCTGTCTATAGCAGACCTTACAGCTCACAGTGCATGCCAGACCAAATGAGAATCATGAACTCAAAGGAACTGGCCAAGGAGCTCAGAGACAGAGTTGTTGCAAGGCACAGCTCTGGCCAAGATTACAAAAGAATTTCTGCAGTACTCAAGGTTCCTAAGAGCACAGTGTCCTCCATAATCCTTAACTGGAAGAAGTTTGGGACCACCAGAAGTCTTCCGAGACCTGGCCGTCCAGCCAAAATGAGCAATCGTGGGAGAAGAGCCTTGTGAGAGAGGTGTTATGACCCCAATGGCGAGGGTCTCAGAGGAACGTGGAAGTCTGCAGAATACAAAAATCCAGCTCATAGGGTAGTGGTAACTGGGTTGACCATATATCTACTCCTAACGCCAACACTAGAAGTAGCCGGGGATCATTCCTACGTTGATTCTAGATGACACGCGCCAGCCGGAGAATCTAGCTACCCCTAGTAGAGGAAAACAAAGACCTTTCTTGCCTCCAGAGAAGGGGACCCCAAAGCTGGATAGAAGCCCCCCACAAATAATGACGGTGAGGTAAGAGGAAATGACAAACACAGAAATGAACCAGGTTTAGCACAGAGAGGCCCGCTTACTGATAGCAGAATAAAGAAAGGTAACTTATATGGTCAACAAAAACCCTATCAAAATCCACACTGGAAATTCAAGAACCCCCGAACCGTCTAACGGTCCGGGGGGAGAACACCAGCCCCCCTAGAGCTTCCAGCAAAGGTCAGGATATAGATTTGGAACAAGCTGGACAAAAATACAAAACCAAAACAAATAGCAAAAAGCAAAAGGCAGACTTAGCTGATATAACTGGAACCAGGATCAGTAGACAAGAGCACAGCAGACTAGCTCTGATAACTACGTTGCCAGGCATAGAACTGAAGGTCCAGGGAGCTTATATAGCAACACCCCTAACTAACGACCCAGGTGCGGATAAAAGGAATGACAGAAAAACCAGAGTCAAAAAACTAGTAACCACTAGAGGGAGCAAAAAGCAAATTCACAACAGTACCCCCCCCTTAGTGAGGGGTCACCGAACCCTCACCACGACCACCAGGGCGATCAGGATGAGCGGCATGAAAGGCACGAACTAAATCGGCCGCATGAACATCAGAGGCGACCACCCAGGAATTATCCTCCTGACCATAGCCCTTCCACTTGACCAGGTACTGAAGCCTCCGCCTGGAGAGGCGAGAATCCAAGATCTTCTCCACCACGTACTCCAACTCGCCCTCAACCAACACCGGAGCAGGAGGCTCAGCAGAAGGAAATACAGGCACAATGTACCGCCGCAACAAGGACCTATGAAATACATTGTGAATAGCAAACGACACAGGAAGATCCAGACGAAAAGATACAGGATTAAGGATTTCCAATATCTTGTAAGGCCCAATAAAACGAGGTTTAAATTTGGGAGAGGAGACCTTCATAGGAACAAAGCGGGAAGAAAGCCATACCAAATCCCCAACGCGTAGTCGGGGACCCACACCGCGGCGGCGGTTGGCAAAGCGCTGAGCCTTCTCCTGTGACAACTTCAAGTTGTCCACCACATGATTCCAGATCTGCTGCAACCTATCCACCACAGAATCCACCCCAGGACAGTCAGAAGGCTCCACATGACCCGAAGAAAAGCGAGGATGGAAACCAGAGTTGCAGAAAAAAGGCGAAACCAAGGTGGCGGAACTAGCCCGATTATTAAGGGCAAACTCAGCCAACGGCAAGAATGTCACCCAATCGTCCTGATCAGCAGAGACAAAACACCTCAAATAAGCCTCCAAAGTCTGATTGGTTCGCTCCGTCTGTCCATTAGTCTGAGGATGGAAAGCAGACGAAAACGACAAATCAATGCCCATCCTACTACAAAAGGATCGCCAGAACCTGGAAACGAACTGGGATCCTCTGTCTGACACAATATTCTCAGGGATGCCGTGCAAACGAACCACGTTCTGGAAAAACACAGGAACCAGATCGGAAGAGGAAGGCAGCTTAGGCAAAGGAACCAAATGGACCATCTTGGAGAAGCGATCACATATCACCCAGATAACGGACATGCCCTGAGATAGCGGAAGATCAGAAATGAAATCCATGGAGATATGTGTCCAAGGTCTCTTCGGGACAGGCAAGGGCAAGAGCAAACCGCTGGCACGAGAACAGCAAGGCTTAGCTCGAGCACAAGTCCCACAGGACTGCACAAATGACCGCACATCCCTTGACAAGGAAGGCCACCAAAAGGACCTGGCCACCAGATCTCTGGTGCCAAAAATTCCCGGGTGACCTGCCAACACCGAGGAATGAACCTCGGAAATGACTCTGCTGGTCCACTTATCCGGGACAAACAGTCTGTCAGGTGGACAAGACTCAGGCCTATCAGCCTGAAATCTCTGCAACACACGTCGCAGATCCGGAGAAATAGCTGACAAGATAACTCCATCTTTAAGAATACCAACAGGATCAGCGACTCCAGGAGCATCAGGCACAAAGCTCCTAGAAAGAGCATCGGCCTTCACATTCTTTGAACCTGGTAAATACGAGACAACAAAATCAAAGCGGGAGAAAAACAATGACCAGCGGGCCTGTCTCGGATTAAGGCGTTTAGCAGACTCGAGATACATCAGATTTTTGTGATCAGTCAAGACCACCACACGATGCTTAGCACCCTCGAGCCAATGACGCCACTCCTCAAATGCCCATTTCATGGCCAACAACTCCCGATTGCCCACATCATAATTTCGCTCGGCAGGCGAAAACTTCCTAGAGAAAAAGGCACAAGGCTTCATAACAGAGCAACCAGGGCCTCTCTGCGACAAAACGGCCCCTGCCCCAATCTCCGAAGCATCCACCTCAACCTGAAAGGGAAGTGAGACGTCAGGCTGGCACAAAACAGGCGCCGAAGTAAACCGGCGTTTCAACTCCTGGAAAGCCTCCACGGCAGCAGGAGCCCAGTTAGCTACATCGGAGCCCTTCTTGGTCATATCCGTCAAAGGTTTCACAATGCTAGAAAAGTTAGCGATAAAACGACGGTAGAAGTTAGCGAAGCCCAAGAACTTCTGAAGACTCTTAACTGACGAGGGCTGAGTCCAATCAAGAATAGCTCGGACCTTGACTGGGTCCATCTCCACAGCAGAAGGGGAAAAAATGAATCCCAAAAAGGGAACCTTCTGTACACCAAAGAGACACTTTGAGCCCTTGACAAACAAAGAATTTTCACGCAAAATTTTAAAGACCAACCTGACCTGCTCCACATGCGAATCCCAATTATCAGAAAAAAACAAAATATCATCCAGATAAACAATCAAAAATTTATCCAGATACTTCCGGAAAATGTCATGCATAAAGGACTGAAAAACTGAAGGCGCATTGGAGAGCCCAAAAGGCATCACCAAGTACTCAAAATGACCTTCGGGCGTATTGAATGCGGTTTTCCATTCATCACCCTGCTTAATGCGCACAAGGTTGTACGCACCACGAAGGTCTATCTTGGTGAACCACTTGGCACCCTTAATCCGGGCAAACAAGTCAGACAACAGCGGTAAAGGATACTGAAATTTGACAGTGATCTTATTTAAAAGCCGATAATCAATACAAGGTCTCAAAGATCCGTCCTTTTTTGCCACAAAAAAGAATCCCGCACCAAGAGGGGAAGAAGACGGACGAATATGTCCTTTCTCCAGAGACTCCTTGATATATGAACGCATAGCGGTATGTTCAGGTACCGACAGATTAAACAGTCTTCCCTTAGGAAATTTACTGCCTGGGATCAAATCTATAGCACAGTCACAGTCCCTATGAGGAGGCAGTGCACTGGACTCAGACTCACTGAAGACATCCTGATAATCAGACAAATACTCCGGAACTTCCGAAGGCGTAGAAGAAGCAATAGACACAGGCAGGGAATCCCCATGAATACCACGACAGCCCCAACTTGAGACTGACATAGCCTTCCAGTCCAGGACTGGATTATGGGTCTGTAACCATGGCAGCCCTAAAACAACCAAATCATGCATTTTATGTAAAACCAGGAAACGTATCACCTCGCGGTGTTCAGGAGTCATGCACATGGTAACCTGTGTCCAATACTGCGGTTTATTAGCTGCCAATGGTGTAGCATCAATACCCCTAAGAGGTATAGGATTTTCTAATGGTTCAAGAGTAAAACCACAGCGCTTAGCAAATGAGAGATCCATGAGACTCAGGGCAGCACCTGAATCTACAAACGCCATGACAGGATAAGATGACAGTGAGCAAATCAAAGTTACAGACAGAATAAATTTAGGTTGCAAATTACCAACGGTGACAGGACTAACAACCTTAGCTATACGTTTAGAGCATGCTGAGATAACATGTGTAGAATCACCACAGTAGTAGCACAAGCCATTCCGGCGTCTATGAATTTTCCGCTCATTTCTAGTCAGGATTCTATCACATTGCATTAAATCAGGTGTCTGTTCAGACAACACCATGAGGGAATTTGCGGTTTTGCGCTCCCGCAACCGCCGGTCAATTTGAATAGCCAGTGCCATAGTATCATTCAGACCTGTGGGAATGGGAAAACCCACCATAACATTCTTAATGGCTTCAGAAAGGCCATTTCTAAAATTAGCGGCCAGTGCACACTCGTTCCAATGTGTCAGCACGGACCATTTCCGAAATTTTTGGCAATACACTTCAGCCTCGTCCTGCCCCTGAGACATAGCCAGCAAGGCCTTTTCTGCCTGAATCTCAAGATTGGGTTCCTCATAAAGTAAACCGAGCGCCAGAAAAAACGCATCAAGATCAGCCAATGCCGGATCTCCTGGCGCCAGCGAAAAAGCCCAATCCTGAGGGTCGCCCCGTAAGAACGAAATAACAATTTTTACTTGCTGAGCAGAATCTCCAGATGAACAGGGTCTCAGGGACAAAAACAATTTACAATTATTCACGAAATTCCTAAACTTAAACCTGTCTCCGGAAAACAGTTCAGGAATAGGTATTTTAGGTTCTGACCTAGGATTTCTGATAACATAGTCTTGTATGCCCTGCACACGAGTAGCCAGCTGGTCCACACTTGTAATCAAGGTCTGGACATTCATGTCTGCAGCAAGCATAGCCACTCTGAGGTAAAGGGGAAAAAGAAAAAAAAAACTCAGAATCTTCTTTCTTATAATCCCTCTTCTGCAATGCATTAAACATTTAATATTGGCCTGGCAAACTGTTATGACCCCAATGGCGAGGGTCTCAGAGGAACGTGGAAGTCTGCAGAATACAAAAATCCAGCTCATAGGGTAGTGGTAACTGGGTTGACCATATATCTACTCCTAACGCCAACACTAGAAGTAGCCGGGGATCATTCCTACGTTGATTCTAGATGACACGCGCCAGCCGGAGAATCTAGCTACCCCTAGTAGAGGAAAACAAAGACCTTTCTTGCCTCCAGAGAAGGGGACCCCAAAGCTGGATAGAAGCCCCCCACAAATAATGACGGTGAGGTAAGAGGAAATGACAAACACAGAAATGAACCAGGTTTAGCACAGAGAGGCCCGCTTACTGATAGCAGAATAAAGAAAGGTAACTTATATGGTCAACAAAAACCCTATCAAAATCCACACTGGAAATTCAAGAACCCCCGAACCGTCTAACGGTCCGGGGGGAGAACACCAGCCCCCCTAGAGCTTCCAGCAAAGGTCAGGATATAGATTTGGAACAAGCTGGACAAAAATACAAAACCAAAACAAATAGCAAAAAGCAAAAGGCAGACTTAGCTGATATAACTGGAACCAGGATCAGTAGACAAGAGCACAGCAGACTAGCTCTGATAACTACGTTGCCAGGCATAGAACTGAAGGTCCAGGGAGCTTATATAGCAACACCCCTAACTAACGACCCAGGTGCGGATAAAAGGAATGACAGAAAAACCAGAGTCAAAAAACTAGTAACCACTAGAGGGAGCAAAAAGCAAATTCACAACAGAGAGGTAAAGAAGAACCCCAAGATCACTGTGGCTGAGCTCCAGAGATGCAGCAGGGAGATGGGAGAAAGTTCCACAAAGTCAACTATCACTGCAGCCCTCCACCAGTCGGGCCTTTATGGCAGAGTGGCCCAACAGAAACCTCTCCTCAGTGCAAGACATATGAAAGCCCGCATAGTTTGCTAAGAAACACATGAAGGACTCCCATGCTTTGAGAAATAAGATTCTCTGGTCTGATGAGTCAAAGATAGACGTTTTTGGTGATAATTGTAAGTGGTATGTGTGGAGAAAACCAGGCACTGCTCATCACCTGCCCAATACAATCCCAACAGTGAAACATGGTGATGGCAGCATCATGTTATGGGGGTGTTTTTCAGCTGCAGGGACAGGATGACGACTGGTTGCCATTGAAGGAAACATGAATGTGGCCAAGTACAGAGAGATCCTGGAAGAAAACCTTTTCTAGAGTGCTCTGGACCTCACACTTGGCCGAATGTTTACCTTCCAACAATACAGTGACCATAAGCATATAGCTAAAATGCAAAGGAGCGGCATCAGAACAAGTCTGTGACCATTCCTAACTGGTCCAGTCAGAGCCCTGACCTAAACCCAATTGATCATCTCTGGAGAGACCTCAAAATAGCTATTCACCAATGTTCACCATCCAACCTGACGGAACTGGAGAGGATCTGCAAGGAAGAATGGCAGAGGAACCCCACATGCAGGTGTGATAAACTTGTTGCATCATTCCCAAGACGACTCATGGCTGTACTAGCTCAAAAGGGTGCTTCTACTCAATACTGAGCAAAGGGTCTGAATACTTATCACCATGTGATATTTCTGATTTTCTTTTTTAATAAATTTTCAAAAATTTCTACATTTCTGTTTTTTTCAGTCACGTTGGGGTGCAGAGTGTACATTAATGAGAAAAGATGAACTTATTTGAATTTACCAAATGGTTGCAATGAAACAAAAAGTGAAAAATTTAAAGGGGTCTGAATACTTTCCGTACCCACTGTATGTAAGCATGTAGGTCATATGAAAATGAGCTGTTAAGATTTATGGGCTGAATACAGATCTCTGTGAGAATTTGCCTACAGCGCTTATTTTAAATGAAGTGGGGGCGTTAGCAGTGTGAGACATGTAGTGACTGACAGTCTGCTCTCCTGAGGTTACTGCTCTTCTTCAGTGTGAGGGGTTCATCTTAATAGCTCATTTATATATTAAGAAAAAAAGTGGATTTCTGTGGAATAAGACATCAGATCGCAGATATCAAGGTACCATTTTTGTCAGCTTCCTATGACCTAGATGCCAATATAAACGGCTTAGGAGGGTTGATCCTACTGACTAAATCCCTCTAAAAGTGGTATTTTATGTTGAATTTAGAAAAATGTATAGTATTTGCATTGAGCTATTTTTTCAAAATCTACCTAATTTACAAGGGGAGTGTCAATAATATTGTTTGCAATAGTACATGGACTTGTAGAGCTTTCAATAGCCACTTTATCATTGATTTGATTTCACTGTCTACGTATAGATGGATCCAGTAATAGGCTCTGCTGTTTTCTTTGACCTTGGCGTAAAATATTTCTATTTCCTTTATTGTCATATCAGTTATATGTTTTGCTTTCTCAGCTTACTAAAGTCAACCTTGAAGCACAAAAGGTAGAACAAGCATTAAGGGATGAGCTTGCAGACAGTGTAAGTAAAGAAGTGTCTGATGCCGATCGAAGAAGAATTATGGAACTGGAAAAAAGTGAAGCAGAGCTCGCAGTCGAAGTCTCAAAGTAAGTATGAGGTTAGCTGGATTATTGTGTGCTTTCAATCATTTATTACTTTGTTCTTATGTATCTTTCAATATTGTGCAATAATAAAATGTTATTGCACATGTACACCCCCTTCCTGGTATACATGGCCCCCTCCATCCGCATCCTGGTATACATGGCCCCCATCCCCATCCTGGTTTACATGGTCATCATCACACTGTACAGACAAAAAAATAAACAATTCTACTTACCTTCCCTCCACCCCCTCACAGCGGCGTCCTGTTCTGATGTCTGCAACGTGTAAGCAGCACATGTTGTCACCGTCTTGCACCCTCACATGCTGAGGTCATCTGCCAGAATATTCACTGCAGTATTTATATTATCAAATCTCATAGGACAAGATTACACAAGTTGTACACCACCAGTAGACTGTAAATATTAGATAGCGAAAGAAAGGCAATGTGTAAAACGCCGGCATACTGGCAAACGCACGTCAGGGACACATGTCCTGGTGCACAAGCCATAGAGTCTGTACAATTGGTTGACATAAGGAAAGGGAATCCTGGTGTGCCGCTACAGCTCAGCGCTGTGAGTCCGCTCCAACTCGTGTGATAGCCAGCTCACCCACCTACGTGTGGTCTGATGAGGGGACACGATGCTTCAATATATCAGCATGTGATCACCTCCGCCGCCTGTGCTCAATTACCTATTGACAGTGGCGCGTTCTGAGGAGCTATAGTAGCAACCTGTCATTTCATCTAAACCGCGTGTATCTACTTGAATTGGTGTGTCCTACATTTGATAATGCGAGACTATATGTGAAGGTGCCGCAATGGCAAGCAGTCATCTCTTATAACTGCACACACAAATCAAGTTGGTGTCCCTAGTGACAGTGTGTCTATCTACAAGCACTATTACTGATATACACACATCATATTGGTTAGAATATTATTATTAATATTGTTTCCTACCCAATTGTCCTAAAACTCGGCACCTTATACAATATGGGAATTAACTTGACTAATAAATTAAAGTGACAATGGTCAAGAATCCCAATTGATTCAATTTGATTTTTCTACATCTACCACTAACTGGGATTTAGTGGGTCCCACTGGTTGTAACATCACACTTTGACCCAACGTACATTCTTAAATTTGTATGGAATAATAGGTACATTTTAATTACACATTCCTTTTCTTTCTCTATAAAAAATTCACTGCTCTCCACGCCCCGAAATATCCTCAGGGACAAATATAAGGTAAATCCAGACAATATGACGTATCCCCTTATATAGTCTGAAAAATATGGTACTTTGTATGTAGTGGTTTTTACAGTATAGCCGCTGTAGTACTGAAAGAATATTCCTTTGAGCTTATCAATATAGTATATAATCATTGCAGAGAATACAGGCTGCAACAAATGCACCATTTCCTGATGTTTTTCATTGGACAACCATTTCAGAGCTTGTTGCTACCTTTCAGGACAGTCTCTGTAAAGAGATACACCCACGCAAACACAGGGAGAACATACAAACTCCTTGCAGATGTTGTCCTTGGTGGCATTTGAACCCAGGACCCCAGCGTTGCAAGGCTGCAGTGCAAACCACTGAGACATCGTGCTGCTCCATGAAGTAATACCATTTTACTTGTAGGTTAAAATAATCTTTATCTACAATGTCATCCATGATGTTAAAATTGGGGTATCCGATCATCTTCTAAACTATAGAAGCTTTATTAAAAGCCGCTTAGTATACTTTTGATAGTTTGTGACATCTGGCTTGATTAGAAATTCTGACCAAACCGTCCTTTTGATGATTTTTGTTGCTATCTTGTTTGCATTAGATTACGCAGTGTTTCTGACATAGCCAAAGCTCAAGTTTCAACACTAGTTTGTAGACAGCAGTCAAGAGAAAAAGAAGTGGAGTCCCTCCGGAAACAAGTTTTGGATTTTCAGGTGTGTAGTATAAATCATGTGCAACTTCTCCGTGAAGGGATTTCCCAAGTTCTGGTATATTCTGCACACAGGCACCATTACTGCTAAAACCAAGCAATATTCACCCTCCATTCCAATGTTGTATGTATACTATACAGCCCAAGTACACCGAGGCCAGTGATTGGCTGCAGATGTCACATGTGGTGTACAGGCGGTGATGCCTGCGGCCAATGTAAACTGCATACCGGCAGTACGATGTGCTAGATCAGACGTTAATTATTATTTTTTTGATTTATCCATAATGCTGCTTCAGTGCAGCATTTTCCATAACTTAGGAAACCTCTTTAAAACAGCTTATGTTAAGGTTTTTGGATTGGACTATTTCCCGAAAACTGTAACTCCTTTAACTTTGGTTCACTTTGTATTGACTTCTGCAGCTGTCTAATATTAGGGTGCTTTAAAACAGAATTTATGTTTCATAAAATCTGTGCAGTGCATTCTCACTTCATTGATTTGTGTTTTTTTATTGATACTCACCTCACATAGTTGGCAGACCATAAAAGCATGAAGATATGTGGAGCATTATTATATTTCCTATATTTACCATTTAATTACACTTCTTAAAAAGCAAAACATATCTCCTTTTACGATCTGATTAATGTGCAATAGATTAACAAGTACATGGCATCGATTCAATGCAAATAAAATGTGTTGTTTCCATAGATGGGCACGACAAAAGTTTATTATTTGAAAGAAGACGCCAGTTCTTATTATTATTAAGCGCCAAATAAATATAGCTCAGGTTTTACAGATTTTTTTTTTGTTTCTTACATAAACAGACAATCCTTTGTCTAAAGACAGATGCCCGGTGTGGTTATGGCGCCTGGGATGCCAGTGGCAGTAATATTTTATTCAGCCTTGCAATTACTTTTAATAACTTTGGTGCTATGTGATGGAGTGGGAGCTGCTTTTATTTAGCGGTTCCTCTCTCTTGACTGTAATAGTAATAGGGGGTCCAGTGTTAGAGACTGCCCTGCATCTGCTTCATTTTGTATGCAAAAGCTTTGCAGCTAAAAATGATCAATACTTTGAATCATAAAAAAATAACTAAACAAGGAATGGCTCTATGTAACTGATGATTATTTCTGTTTTCACATCTGCTTACTGGTTTCATATCCCGTCACTCCGTTGCGGGTTGAAGTAGGCACAGGAAGCGGTTTTCTTAAAAAAAAAAAAAAAAATGTCCAGTCAACTTTATTAGCTCCATAAACTTCCTTAAGCACAAGCAAACAGCCTAAATGAGACACTTGGTCTCCATTTTATCTGCCAAACCACGCCCCTGGGGTGGGGTTATGTGCGCAGTCATTCCCTCTCATCTCTTATGACTGCTTGTAAAACCCGGCCCTGGAATGCCCTAATAACTCTCTCTCAGCGCAATATGTGCAGGAGTGAGCTTGGAAAGCATGCATCACCGAAGTTACCAACCTCGATGACACATATCACCCTTCAAAGACCCTTCGGACTATAAGATGCACTTTTTTTCTCCAAAAAATTGGAGGAAAATGGGAAGTGTGTCTTATAGTCCAGATGTACCGGCTGTAGATGGAGAGGTGGGGGAGCGGCAGTGGCCGATGAGAGGGTCACAGGAGCAGGAGAGGCAAGTAGAATGTTTTGGATATTTTTATACATCATGCAACAATTCAGCTTGCCATCTAGCTGTAGCAGAGCCAGACCCGTCGTGGGCTTATTGGATTATTATCTTCCCGTCAGACAGGTGAGAGATATGGTTGTTAATTATTTTAATTCTTTTACAAAGGACATTGGCTTCAGTGGATTGGGCGTAAAGTGAGTATAAGCGATTTTAGTTAATATATAGTCAATAAAGGAGTATGTGGCATTTGTTCAAATAAAGAACTTTATTCTGGGTGTTTTTTGACAATTTGACTACTGGGTTAGTAGTGGGGACTTCTTATAGACTCCTTTTCAATTACTAACCCCTAGCTTGATGTCACCTGACAATAGAAAGGTGACATCAACCCAAATACTATCACCCCACTTGCCACCGCGCCAGGCAAGCAAGGCTAAGTGCCAGATATGGCACATCTTGAGGATGCTCAATTTCTGGGGTGACTGAGAGCTGATGGTTTTAGTCCGGGATGGGGCCAATATCCATGGCTATTAATATCAGCCCGCAGCTGTCTGCCTAACCTTTGCTGGTTATTAATCATAGGGAGACCCTACTTAATTTTTTTTGGGGGGGTTCCTGCATTTTAATGACCAGTAAAGGCATAGGCTATAAACATCAGCCCAAAGCTGTCCACTTTCCCTCTGCTGATTAATAAAATTTTGCGGGATCCAACGCCATATTTTTTCTGAAATTTTTTTAAGTAATAAAATGCCGTATATACTCGAGTATAAGCCGACCCCCCTAATTTTGCCACAAAAAAACTGGGAAAACTTAATGACTCGAGTATAAGCCTAGGGTGGGAAATGCAGCAGCTACCGGTAAATGTCAAAAGTAAAAATAGATACCAATAAAAGTAAAATTAATTGAGACATCAGTAGGTTAAGTGTTTTTGAATATCCATATTGAATCAGGAGCCCCATATAATGCTCCATAAAGTTTATGATGGCCCCATAAGATGCTCCATATTAAAATATGCCCCATATAATCCTGCATAAAGGTTAATAATGGCCCCATAAGATGCTCCATAGACAAATTTGCCCAATATAATGCTGCACAAACATTGATTATGGCTCCTTAAGATACTCCATACAGACATTTGCCCCCGTACAATGCTGCACAAACGTTAATTATGGCCCCATAAGATGCTCCATAAAGATATTTGCTCCATATAGTGCTGCACAAACGCTGATTATGGCCCCATAAGATGCTCCATACAGACACTTGCCCCGTTTGTTGTTGCTGCGATAAAAAAAAAAAAAATCACATACTCACCTCTCCGTCGCTCAGGCCCCCGGCACTTTCAATATTTACCTGCTCCACGTTCTGGCGCCACTCCATCTTCAGCGTCTTCTGCACTGACGTTCAGGCAGAGGGCACGCACTAACCACGTCACAGCGCCCTCTGACCTGAGCGTCACTGCAGAAGACGCTGAAGAAAGAGCGGCGCCCGGAACGAGGAGCAGGTGAATATCGTGCAGCGCTCCCCTCCCCATTATACTCACCTGCTCCTGGCGCTGTGCAGTCCCTGCTTCCCCGGCGCTGCAGCTTCTAACTGTACTGAGCGGTCACCGATACCGCGCATGACAGTAATGAATATGCGGCTCCACCCCTATGGGAGGTGGATCCGCATATTAATTACTGTAATGAGCGGTACCATGTGACTGCTCAGTACAGGAAGAAGCTGCGGCGCCGGGGAAGCAGGGACCGTGCCAGGAGCATGTGAGTATAATTAGACAGCCCCCGCTCCCCCTCTCCTGCCGACCCCTGGGAATGACTCTAGTATAAGCCGAGAGGGGGACTTTCAGCCCCAAAAAATGGGCTGAAAATCTCGGCTTATGCTCGAGTATATACGGTACATGTACAGTAAGCTACACAAGCACTATACTAATTATATATGTGACAGATCTTTAGATCTATGTATTCTATGTGTATATATCTATTCTATTCTGTTTGGTCATGCTGTGATTTTACTGTACTCGGCTGATGAAATTTTGGGTTTTCAAGAACATGGGTGTGTAAAAATTGGACGGCACTAGCATGGTTCTAGTGCTGTGCGATTATTTTTATTTATTTATTTTTTTTAATAAATATATCACACCTATTGACTTGCATTGGTGAGTCTTTTTGTCTTTTTCTTGTTTTGAGATACAAGGACAGTTAAAGCACGCTACGATTTTTTTTTCTCAGCCTGATCTGAGCTGAGAAAAAAATTGCAGGTGAGAAGGGAATCCTAGAATAACATTGGTCAGAGTGCACTGGGATTTTTTATCAGATTTGTTTTAAAATTAACTATTTATTGTTAAGTGAAATTAATTCACTGGTTGCTGCAACCCCAAATTTTCAATGTGTCACCTCATAAAATTCTATTTACCTGAATATATAGGGTTTTTCTGCAGGTTAATAACATTACAATACTATTATTATTATTATTATTATTATTATTATTATTAATATTTATTTATATAGCACCATTAATTCCACGGTGCTGTACATGAGAAAGGGGTTACATACAGGGTTAGAGATATCACTTACAGTAAACAGGTTTACAGTGACACACTGGTACAGAGGGGAGAGGACCATGTCCTTGCGGACTTACAGTCTATGGGATAGTGGGGAAGAGACAGAAGGTCGGGGTGAGGCGGCGGCGGCTCTGGCGGTGGTGAGGTGGCGGCTCGGTTATTGTAGGCTGTAGGCTTTCCTGAAGAGATGGGTTTTCAGGTTCCGTCTGAAGGATCCGAGGGTGGTGGATAATCGGACGTGTTGAGGCATGGAATTCCAGAGGATGGGGGATATTCGGGAGAAATCTTGGAGGCGGTTGTGTGAGGAACGAATAAGTGTGGAGGAGAGTAGGAGGTCTTGGGACCTACTACTCAGATACTGTATTGAAAGTGCAGCTGCCTGGAGAAAGTAATGTTCTTCTCATCTGGGAGCCACCTGTGTTCAGTCATGGAGGCTTGCACGGAGGAATTACAGCCACCACTCACAGCACATCCCAGCTCATTGACAAGCAACATTGCATAGATTCGCTGCAGCATGATCTGTGTGCTGGGGCGTTCTTACAGTGCACACCTGTATGACTGAAATCCGGCGGCTCCCAGGAAGATCAACGTTAGTTTTCTCCCCTTTGCCCCACTTTCAGTAAATTGGCTGGGCAGCATTGCAACACTATTTATCTGCAGATGAACTCTATATAAGCAGGGAAATGGGGGTTTTCGAGACGATAGGTTCCTTTTAACCCCTTCACGACCTTGGAATTTTCAGTTTTTGGCATTTTTGTTTTTTGTTTCTTCCCAGAGCCGTGACCTTTTTATTTTTCCGTCACTATGGCTGTGTGAAGGCTTGTTGTTTTTTTTTGTGGGATGAGTTGTGCTTTTGAACAACACCATTTACCTTACCATATAGTGTACTGAAAAACGAGAAAAAAATTCCAATTATGGTGAAATTGCCTAAAAAAAAAAAAAAAAAAAGGTCAGTTCTACATTTGTATTTTGGGTTTATTTACCATGTTCAATTAATTCTAAAACTGACCTGCCATTATTTCATTCCAGGTCATTACGAGTTCATGAATACCAAACATGTTTAGGTTCTTTTTTATCAAGTGGCGAAAGAAAAATGACGTTTCTTAAAAAAAACAAAAAAAAAAACGCCGTATTCAGAGACCCGTAGCGTCTCCATTTTTTTGCGATCTGGGGCTTGGTGAGGGCTTTATTGGTACCATTTTGGGGTAGTTACAGTGTTTTGATCAACTGTTATTGCATTTTATTCCAATGTTGCGGTGACCAAATAAATGTAATTCTGGCTCTTTGATTTTTTTTTTCTCTTAATGGCGTTTACCAACCAGATTAATTTAGTTTATATTTTGATACCAAATATATGTATTTATTTTTGGTTTCATTTTGAATGTGGCAAAAGGGGGGTGATTTGAACATATCTAAACAAATTTTTATTATTATTACTTTTTAAAAATTGTCATTTCAACTTTTTACTTGCTTCTATAGTTCCTTTTGGAGACTTGAAGCCTGATCGCTTGTGCTACTCACAGCAGGGCTTCGGCCCTGCTATGTACAGCGAAAAATAAAAATTTTTGTGATGCACTTCCAGCGCAATCGTGTTATATGCTGCTGTTAGAGATTGACAGCGGAATTTAACATGTTAACAGCCGCAGGTGGATCGCGATTCCACCCGCGGCTGTTAGGGGCTCAGGGCAGCTAATAAAATTAGCTGTCGTGCTGGAAAAGATATGGGCTCGACGCTGTCATCAAATGTCAGGACAGGAACTATGACATACCTATGCGTCTTAGTTCGTGAAAGGGGTTAATGTGAGGATGGCGGAATGCGGATAATGGAAATGTTATTATTAGATTCTTCTTTAATTTAGACTCTTTGTACTCTAAATAAAACATAATAGTATATTAAGCAGAATGGTGGCTCACACGCATGTTCGTGGCTAATAAAGCCACAGTGTGCTGTTTTATAATGACCACATGGCAATGGATGTAACTACATGCTGTCTCTCACCCACTGAGACGTAGGGAAAAACAAAGCTTACATTCAGCTTGTACTGATCCAAGGAGACCCAGTGAAAGTTCTGTCGCCATCATTGATTCCCATTAGGTGCACGCAAACCAGGATTTCCTTATGTTGGGATTGAAGAACAGTTTTTTTTGTTTTTGTGTATCTCTTTGTAATACACTGTAAAATCAGTGTACAACTACTTTGTCTTCTGCTCCGTTCTGCTTCATTTTACTCACTTCATTAATTTCTGTTTGCTTGATATGTAGGATCAGACTGATGAAAAAGCATTGATTGCGAAATTACACCAGCAGATTGTAGCTCTTCAGATCAGTGAATCTACAGCTGTAGCCAAGCTAGAAGCCACCACATGCAAACTCCAGAAAATGGAGGCCTACAGCTTACGTTTAGAGCAGAAGATTGACGATAAGGAGCAGGCGCTGTATTATGCCCGCTTGGAAGGAAGGAATCGGGCCAAACACCTCCGTCATACCATTCAGACCTTGAGGAGACAGTTCAGCGGGGCTCTCCCATTACCCCAGCAGGAGAAGTTTTCAAAGACACTGATGGAACTTCAGAAGGACAAGTTAAAGACAACCCAAGAAATGCAACTAGTTCAACAACAGCGCAAAGATACAGAAATCCGAGCCCTCGAGCTAGAGCTGAAACTGAAGGGTTTAGAGGAACTCATCAGTACTCTTAAGGATACCAGGGGAGCACAAAAGGTTGGTCAGATATGGTTTACTGTAAAAGTATGGATAGGAGAGCATGAAGAACTGTGTTCATATTTGTATGTGGACAGGGATTATGACGTTGTCATGGCTGAAATATTTATTGTTACCTTTGTAATTGCATTAGTACATTTATAGTGCATCTCCAACTGAATAGAGAAGCATAGGAACCGATTCATTATTACATTTGCGCTTCCTTTTTTGTTTTGTTTGCGTCAAATTCATCTTTCCTCTTTGTTTTTTTTAAGTACTGATTCATCATTTGGGACTTTGTGAAAGTCACAGAATTTGTAGCCTTTGTACTCTAGTGTCTCGGCCTGTCCACCCCAAGATCTGAGTCATTTTATGTTAGTCTGTTATTTTCATGTAGTTTCCTCCATTTGGCAAAAATTAAAAAAAAAAAGATAAAGCCAAAGAAATATTTTGTCAGTTTTGACTAATGAACTTTTGAAGACTTTGGCTCAAAAAAAGTCAACGAATACCTCAAGACAAAAAAAAGTGACATAAAACCCCCCACAAATGATTAATCGGGGTTATTGTGCTTTATCACCTAGTCTCTTGTGTCTATTTAGAACATAATGTGATTCCACAGCCCTGGCTGCCATATTGGTTACAAGACCTTGGGAGGACTATTCTAGTCCACACGCCTATTTTTTGTATACAAATGGAGTTTCTCCTAAAAGGGGTTGTGATAGCTTTCTGATAGCTGGGTATCTAACATTGGGACCCACAACATTGTTGGAATGAAGTACTTGTATACACATCACCGCTCGCTTTGTTGTCTATCAGTCTGCCAGAGAGGGCGGGGTACAGCACCACTTTTTCTGGCAATCCCATAGACAACGAAGTGAGTAGTGGTGCTCATGGCCATTGAGACATTCTAGTGGAGCATCATTTTCAGGATTGTTGGGAGTCCCAGAGGTCGGGCCCCCACCGTCCAGCAAGTTACCTCCTATCTTCTGGATGGGTGATACCTTTCTGAGTTGGGACTACCCTTCTCTTTAAGAGCAGTGTGAACTTGAATCCAGTAAATCCTGTGTTATTCCTGCAGCCATGTATTCCAATTCCTCTATCTTACCCCTCTTCTATTATCTGCGGATGGAAAAGAATAGTCCTAATGGAGTGGTATAACACATGACTAAGGGTAAGTTCACACTAGGTGTTTTTTCAGCATTTTTTTTTCCTGCAGCAAAACCTGACCTCTTTGAAGGAAAGAAGCTGCAGAAAAAAAAGCAGATTTTGCTTTATTTTTCTTGTGTTTTTTTGCTGTGTTTTTGGCATGCTAGATTTGTATCTTGTGCATGCAGTTTAGCGCAAAAAAAAATACAATTCTACAGAATTGGGTTTTGGCGCAAAAACCGCAGCAAAACATGATACCTGCATTTTTTGCTGCAAATTTTCAGCATTTTTTCACCACCCATTCATTTCAATGGGTGAAAATCGTTGATAAAAAAAATGAAAAACATGAAAGTGACATGGACTGTTGTGAAAAAAACATACAAAGCACAAGCACAAAGCTGTGTGCATGAGATTTCTGAAATCTCATTGACTTTGCTGGTACTGCAACCCCCCCCAAAAAAAACGCTGAAAAAAAGCCTAGTGTGAACTTACCCTAAAGGAACATACCCAAGGTCTGCAGCAACATCTGCTTAGGAGCTATGGACACAAAATCATACACTATTTTTAACCGAGTTCCCTCATTTTAAATTTTATTTTTAGTGCATCGGTGAATGAAAAAGTGATCGAAACATAAAGTTTATACTGAATGCCATATTTCCGAAGGCATTCCTAGCGCAGAACCATACATAGTTGATTCAATAGAGGGAATCCGTCACACCCAAAATGCTTAGCATTGATTAAGCGAGTGCTCCATCAGCGGCTCTGCACGGACCTTGCAGGCAGGCCAACATGGTGTTATTGCTGGCGCTCACCGCTCGCTACTAACGGTGGCCGCAGGAGCTCGTGATGAGAGCCGCCATGACACCGTGTGTGCGTGGCTGCAGTGTCCATGCTAAGCATCTGATCGCGTTTAGGCAGCGTTTGCTTGAGTGTCGCCAGTCTAGAGCCAAGGTATGACCGCGCTCTGTATGCAAACTGAGGGGGCATAATGGTGCACTGAATTCTTGGCCATGCCAAGGGTGCCCTGCAGCCCCCTCATTTACATGTCAGATAAATTATTTTATATGCGAACTTACCCACTGAAAGCTGTACTACCCACTGAAAGCTGTACTACCCACTGAAAGCTATACTACAGGTATGGGTTTTAGCTTGGCACATTTCCCTACATACCCGTAAAGGTGGTTTAGTTATCATTTTGGGGGTGACAGACTCAATTTAAATTGTAAAAATTGGCGCCAATCAGCTCTAGATAAAACCTACAAGCTCTTGGGGCAGTATACCAGGGCTAATCGATCGTTCCCTTGTATGGAAAGCTGTTTGGGGATTTATGGTAAAGAAAACGAATAGTTGTGATAGGATCTGAAGTGTTGGAACTCTATAGACTGTGCACATTGGTAAAATGATACAAGTGCTTCGCACAAAATTAGAATATCATCAAAAAGTTAATTTATTTCAGTTCTTCGATACAAAAAGTGACACACGTATTATATAGAGTCATTACAAGCAGAGTGATCTATTTTGTGTGTTTATTTCTGTTAATGTTGATGATTATGGCTTTCACTTGTATATCCCTAAAATCTGCAACACCGCCATGTCTTACTGATCACACACTCAAAGACTGTACAATTTTTTTTTTGTCCTTCAGGTATGTTTTTTTTCTTGTTTTTTGCTTTACAGTAAGAGTAAAGATGCGAACCACATGTGCCTCACATCATCGCACTTTACTGTGAGCTACAGATTCTGTGAGATAAAGACGTAATAGAAAACAGGTGTATTTCCTAGTACACCTTGTTCCTAGGAAATTGAAACCAGGGTCCACAGTGTATGTTTTGTTAACTGTCTACGGATTTCATGTTTCCCTTACAGCAACCCTGTATTATATGACTAGCTCAGGCAGGTTAGACAGTGCACTTTGGACACGAGTCCTAGTAACCTCTGTTATGGCCGTCTCTATGGGATGGTTGAAAGTGTCTCAAAGCCACTTCATCAGCACTGCTATAGTACTGCCTAAGAGTACTAATATATATATATATATGATCATATATTGCTACTTAAAATGGTATTCCCATCTCCAAGATCCTATTCCAGTATGTAAATCTAAAGGTGTGCTCAAAAGTTTACATACCCTGGCAGAATTTTTGCTTTCTTGGCCTTTTTTCAGAGAATATGAATGAGAACACCAATACCTTTTCTCCACTCATAGTGGTTGGGTGAAGCCATTTATTGTCAGATTACTGTGTTTTCTATTTTTAAATCCTAATGAAAACCCAAAACATCCAAATGAACCTGATCAAAAGTTCACATACCTCATTTCTTAATACCGTGTATTGCCCCCTCTAACATCAGTGACCGCTTGCAGTCTTTTGTGGTAGTTGTGGATAAGGTTCTTTGTTTTCTCAGATGCTAAAGCTGCCCACTCTTCTTGGCAAAAAGCCTCCAGTTCCTGTAAATTCCTGGGCTGTCTAGCATGAACTGCGCGCTTGAGATCTGCCCAGTGGCTCAATGATATTTAGGTCAGGAGACTGAGATGGCCACCCAGAACCTTCACTTTGTTCTGCTGTAGCCAAAGACAGGTTGACTTGGCCTTATGTTTTGGATGGTTGTCCTGTTGGAACGTCCAATTACATCCCATGCGCAGCTTCCAGGCTGATGAGTGCAAATTTGCCTCCAGTATTTGCTGATAACATGCTGCATTCATCTTTCCTTCAATTTTGATCAAGTTTCCTGTGCATTTGTAGCTCACACATCCCCAAAATATCAGCGATCCACCTCCGTGCTTTACAGTAGTAATGGTGTTCCTTTCATCATAGGCCTTGTTGACCTCTCTCCAAATTTAACGTTTATAGTTGTGGCCAAAAAGTTCGGTTTTGGTCGCATCACTCGAAATTACCTTGTTCCAGAAGTTTTGAGGCTTGTCTCTGTGCTGTTTTGCATACTATAGGTGAGATGCTTTGTGGCATTTGCGCAGAAATGGCTTTCTTCTGGCGACTCGACCATGAAGCCCATTTTTCTTCAAGGTCCTCCTTATTGTGTATCTTGAAACAGCCACACCGCTAGTTTTCATAGAGTCCAGTATTTCAGCTGATGTTATTTGTGGGTTTTTCTTTGCATCCCGAACAATTTTCCTGGCAGCTGTGGACAACATTTTTGTTGGTCTACCTGACCGTGGTTTTGTTTTTACAAAGCCCCTGATTTTCCATTTGTTAATCACAGTTTTAACACTGCTGACTGGCATTATCAATTCCTTGGATATCTTTTTGTATTCCTTTCCTGTTTTATACCATTCAACTACCTTTTCCCGTAGATCCGTTGACAATTCTTTTGCTTTCCCCATGACTCACAATCCAGAAACAACAGTGGCTGGATGAAAGATGCAAGAGTCTGTCTGGATCCCAGAAACTCACTCAGCTTTTATGCACACACACTGATTGCAAGAAAACAGTTCACAGGTGAGGATCTTACCTTTAGGAGCCATTCAAACCCATTTGTGTCAACTTCTGTGTATGTTATCAGGCCAAAATCACCAGAGTATGTAAACTTTTCATCAGGGTCATTTGGATGTTTTGGGTTGTCATAATGATTTAAAAAGAGAAAACACAGTAGTTTGACAATAAATGGCTTCACCCAACCACTAACCATGAGCGGAGATAACATTTTGGTATTATCATTCATATTCTCTGAAAAAAGGCCAAGGAAGCAAAAATTCTGCCGGGGTATGTAAACTTTTGAGCACAACTGTATCTCGCTAACCCCATGTGCAGGGCATTGCAATTTCTTAGGTATCTATGGTTATGACCACTAACAACTAACTGTCCCTATATGAGTGGTTGTAAGCATGGATACCTAAGCTACTGCATTGCCCTGCGCATACGGTGAGCGGCATAGCTTATCAAAAGAACTACACAATATTTCTAATTGGAGGTATTTGCTAATAGTATTTTTATACTACTACACATTGAGATAGGATTTTGGAGATGGGAATACCCCTTTAAGCAAGTACAGTTGTCAAAAGTGGATTTTTATTGGCAAAATGTTCACTGACCCACCACATGTGGGAAGCCTGGCGTCTGCTTTTTATTTTGGACACCTCATTAGTTGTGGTTTCCCTGTTTCTTCAGCCTATTAATGGTATAGCTGTAAATATTACTTGTCAAGTTTTTTTTACACAGTGCTACTCCAAACTTGGACTTTTTCTAGTTTTATTAGTAGTTCTCTTTTGTCATAATTGGGGAGGGAATAAGTATTATCCTAAGTGTATGTCTTTATTCCCCACAAGAGCTTGCCGATAAATTGTCAAGCCAAGATATTTTCATTTATCAATATGCAATGTCACTTTGATTTATGAATCGTCCTACTTTTAAGCTACAACTTGCGTAGTTTATATGAAAGTGTGTCCTTTAGGATCTAAGAAAATGTAATGAAATCGTCTAAATGAACTACTTGCAGGTAACAGAATGGCACCAGAAAATGGAAGAATTGCGTCTCCAGGACATGAAATTGACCCGTGAGTTAAACCAGAAGAAAGAAGAGATTAAGTATTTGAGTAACATCATCTCTGAACAGGAACGCACAATCAATAATCTGGAGGAAGAGCTCGTACAGCAACGCAAAGTTAGTATTAACAGACTCTGGCAATTATACTTTTGACAGCATGTAGATATCTGAATGAAATGGAAAACATGAAGGAACTATAAATCTCCATGATCTAGCTAGTAAACATTTTGAGTCTGTTAGTCCACAAATTGCCCAATAGAAAGAAATTTAAAAATAAATAGCCTCCACTGTGACAAATAGGAAAACAAATTTTTCCTTATTGGCAAAAGGGGGGTGATAGCCAGAAGAAAAGTTCCCAATTCAGTCCCTTGTCTTAAAGCTCTACAGAGAGTTGCTATACGCTATCTTGCTGATGTCTCTTACAGCTTCCATCCTTCCTCATGCATCTATACATATATTAAATGGGTATTCCCATCTTCAAGATCCTATCCCAAGATGTAGTAGATGTAATAATAATATCTTTATAACCTCATTGGGGGACACAGGCAACTATGGGTATATGCTGCTGTTGCTAGGAGGCTGACACTAGGCAAAAAATAATTAGCTCTTCTTCAGCAGTATACACCCACTAACCGGCACAAAGTTTGTCAGTTTAAGCTTAGTGTCTGTAGGAGACAGATCTGGATCTGATCCCAGATCTGTCTTTTCCTCTTTAGGTCATGTTGTGTCATATTTTTTCACTTTCTGTTTTAGGTTCTTCAAGGCCAGCAAGGTGTAATGTTTCTCCCTGCCATCCCACACATGAGCAACCAAGAGAACAGTGTGGTATCACCCACACTGTCCACGCTTGGCTCACCAGACATGACCTTATCCCCTGTAACTTTTAGTGCTCATGGTGATTTATGGTGGTCAGTCCTTTCCTTATTTCCCACCCCAGCCCCCTACTGGGAGCGAGTCGGGAGGAAGACGGTGGTCCCTGTCTCCTGTAACCTTCCCCCTTTCTTTAGGCGTCAACACAGTCTTCTGCACCGTCAAGGATCATGACAGTGCAGGAAGGAGGATGCCTTGTCAGTACCAGGAAGCTCCCCTTTTTCAAGGGGAGCCCCTGATGTCATCCTCAAAAGACTGTGAAGAAGGAATCGAGACTCTCTTCAAAAGTTACTGTCCCTTTTCTTCCACTCAGTTGCCCAGCCACGGGGGTGCATCAGTGATCCTTCCGATGCTCTGAGTACGGGCGCCATCTTCAAATGCCCCCTTGCTCAACCGCGGCATTTAGTGTGCCTTTTCCCATTTGGGCACGCTCTCCCTCCTGCTCAACTTTCTGCACGCTTCTTTTTAAATGTACCTATTAACGCTCAGATAACATTTCCCAGGCATCAGTGCACACACCCCGGCCAGACTGGCAATCGTCAGCAAGACTTCAACACGCCTCTTCTTCTCTTCCTCCTATTGTAGGTGTCGGCTCATACACTAACCATCTCGGCGCGGACTGCTCTTCCCTCCCCTTCCTCTTCCACGCTCTGTCCTGTCAGGCAGTTGGCAGGGTGCCAGTCTCGGCTACGGTCCTCTCCCTTTAGCACGCCTCTTAACTGCACCGACCAGGATCTTCTGTTTATCGCTCAGCCTGCAGAAGATTCACCCACAGCCCAAAACCTTTGACTACAGCATTTCTCTGCATGGTGCCGATTAAAGGACCACCTTAACAATGCTTCTCCAGGACCAGGTAGGCTCTGTTCAGGCTGTAGTTTTTTTTTCCTGCTAGGCGCCCTCAGCAGTATTCCCCAGGCCTTCACATATGCCCAGACCTAGGGAGCTGCTCTCCCGCCCCACCCCCCACTATTATTCATTACGCCTGCGCCATTTGTAAAATGAATTGGCCTTAAATTATGCAACTGAGGCGATGAAAACTATATCTCCGAGCAATAACAAATACTTGAAGGTCACCCGAACGTGCTTGGGAAAACCCGGGCAACGAGTACACTCGCTCATCACTAGTGTCTACACATTCTGACTTGTGTGCCGCATCAGAGATTCCTCAGATTTGCGGTTCAGGTAAGACACTATCAATTAACAGCTCTCCACTTTGGCCTGGGCTCTGCTCCCAGAGTGTTCACGAAGGTGATGTCATCGGTCATTGCCATTGTGAGATCCAAGGAGATTGTGATTATCCTTTATTTAGATGATCTTTTAATGATAGGGTCATCTTTGCGAGACTGTCGCCAGAGTCTTCAGTTCACCCTGGACACTCTTACCCATCTCGGCTGGATAGTCAACAAGCAAAGTCATCACTAATTCCAACTCAACAAAAGTTTGATACCTTCCATGCCAAGGTCTTTCTCCCTAAAGAGAAGGTCTTGGCTCTCCGCCTGGAGATCTGCTCTTTGAAACGCCCATCTTCTCATCCCCTTCGGCTCTGCATGACTGTGCTGGGTAAGGGGATTGCAGCCATGGGTGCCGTGCTCTTTTCCCAGTTGCATACACGTTCTCTTCATCTGGCCCTCTTGTCAGCATGGAGCAAGAAAATGTCATCCTTGAACCATCCCATTCTCCTACCTCCTTGAGTGCGGCAGTCAGAGTCCACCTCTTCCCTCCTTCATTCGTCTCGGGAGATCATTTCTTCCCCTCCATTGGAAAGTCATCACAACCAATGCCAGCCTTCTCGGATGGGGAGCGGTCTTCCTGCATCACAGCCTGGGGTTGCTGGAGCTGTTAAGAACTTAAACTGCCACTCAATTTTCTGGAGATCAGTTTGATCTACCTCTCCCATCTTCACTGTCAGGATCTCCTCTTAGGCCATCTGGTTCGCATTCAGTCAGACAATTCCATGGCTGTGGCGTACATAAACCACCAGGGCGGAACATGCAGCAGATCCGTTCTGGTGGAGGTCTCCAGGATACTAGTTTGGGCTGAGAAACACGTAACGGCAATCTCGGTGGTTCACATTCCAGGGGTGGAAAACTGGGCCGCCGACTTTCTAAGTCGACAGGTCCTCGCCTCGGGCGAGTGGTCACTCAAGTCCAACGTATTTAATCAGATTTGTCAGAGATGGGGCGCCCCGGACGTCGATCTGATGGGTTCTTAAATGAATGCCAAGGTGCCTCGCTTTGTAGCCATGTCCCGCAGCCCTCTGGCGATCAGTCAGGATGCCCTTGTCCTGTGTAGGTATCCTTTTCCCCTTCCATACCTCTTCCTGCCTCTCCCTTTGATTCTGAGAGTCGTCAAGAAGATCAAGTCAGAAGACGTCTTCTCACGTTTATCATTGAACCTGAAAGGCCTATTTTCGCTAGTGTGAGGACAATCGGTCTGCTCCCATGTCTTTTTCACTTCCATCAATTCTGGCTTTTCTCCAGTCTGGCCTCGATTCCAATCTTTCCCTCAGTGCTCTCAAGGGCCAGGTCCCCGCGCTCACAATTCTATTTCAAACAGATTTTTCTTCTCGACCCCAGGTCAAGACCTTCCTCAAGAGTGTTGCTCATCTGCCCCACTTTATCTCACTCCAGTATATCCTTGGGATCTTATCAGCAATCTGTTTGATCCCATCCACAACATTACTACTTCCGTTCTTTCCTGGAATGTTGCATTTTTAATGGCTATCCATTCTATTAGACGAGTCTCGGAACTAGTGCCTCTCTTGTCGTACTCCTTTTCTCGTTCTCCATCAGGACAAAGTGTGGTCCTCAGACCAGTTCCTTAGTTCCTCCCTAAGATGGTCTCCTCTTTCCACATCACTGAAGATATTGTTTTTCCTTCCTTTTGCCTTTCCCTGGAAAGTTCACTTCACAAGCTGGACCTAGTCAGAGCTCTTTGCTCCTACCTCTCTAGGACCTCTCCTTTCCAGCGCACTGACTCTTTGTTTGTCATCCCTGAGGGTCGTCGTAGGGGTCATCCTGCATCAACATCTACCATCGCTTGCTGGATTCGCTCAGCTATCATGGAAGCATATCTGCTTAAGGGCAAACCACCCCCTTGGGTGTAAAGGCTCACTCCACCCAGGCAGTGGGGGCCTCCTGGGCTGTTCATCACCAGGCTTTTCAATCTTGAATTTGCAATACAGCTAGCTGGTCTTCCCTTCATACTTTTGCAAGGTTTTACCGAATACATACCTGCGCTTCAGCTGATGCCACCCTGGGAAGAAAGGTTCTGCAGACAGCAGTCGTCCGCTGTCTGACCTGAATTCGCCCAGTTATTCTTTTCCCTCCCTTGGGACTGCTTTAGGACGTCCCATGGCTACCTATGTCCCTCAATGAAGCAATAAAGAAAAATGGATTGTTGGTACTCACTAAATCTCTTTCTTAGAGCCTTCATTGGGGTACGTAGCACCCTCACTGCTTTGTGCCTATGTGGGGGCTATGTGCCTTTAGTTGGGCCTGTACATAGTTGTGTTATTGTTTGCTTTTCCTACTGCTTTTTCTCTGACAAGCTTTATGCCCAACAGTGGGTGTATAGTGCCTCCTAGCGACAGCAGCATACACCCATGGTTACCTGTGTCCCCCAATGAAGGCTCCAAGAAAGATTTTACGGTGAGTACCAAAATTCCATCTACAACCCCTGGAAAAAAATATGAAGTCACCTGCCTTGGAGGATGTTCATTCAGTTGTTTAATTTTGTAGAAAAAAGCAGATCACAGACATGGCACAAAACTAAAGTCATTTCAAATGGTAACTTTCTGGCTTTAAGAAACAGTAAAAGAAATCAAGAACAAAAAATGTGGGAGTCAGTAATGGTTACTTTTTTTAACCAAGCATAGGGAAAAAAATTATGAAATCACTCAATTCTGAGGAAAAAATTATGGAATCATGAAAAATAAACATACAAAAAAAAAAAAACACTCCAACACATCACTAGTATTTTGTTGCACCACCTCTGGCTTTTATAACAGCTTTCAGTCTCTGAGGCATGGACTTAATGAGTGTCAAACAGTGCTCTTCATCAATCTGGCTCCAACTTTCTCTGATTGCTGTTGCCAGATCAGCTTTGCAGGTTGGAGCCTTGTCATGGACCATTTTCTTCAACTTCCACCAAAGATTTTCAATTGGATTGAGATCTGGACTATTTGCAGGCCATGACATTGACCTTATGTGTCTTTTTTCAAGGAATGTTTGCACAGTTTTTGCTCTATGGCAGGATGCATTATCATCTTGAAAAATGATTTCATCATCCCCAAACATCCTTTCAGTTGATGGGATAAGAAAAGTGTCCAAAATATCAACATAAACTTGTGCATTTATTGAAGATGTAGTGACAGCCATCTCCCCAATGCCTTTACCTGACATGCAGCCACATATCATCAATGACTGTGGAAATTTTCATGTTCTCTTCAGGCAGTCATCTTTATAAATCTCATTGGAACGGCTCCAAACAAAAGTTCCAGCATCATCACCTTGCCCAATGCAGATTCGCGATTCATCACTGAATATGACTTTCATCCAGTCATCCACAGTCCACGATTGCTTTTCCTTCGCCCATTGTAACCTTGTTTTTTTTCTGTTTAGGTGTTAATGATGGCTTTCGTTTAGCTTTTCTGTATGTAAATCCCATTTCCTTTAGGCGGTTTCTTACACTTTGGTCACAGACGTTGACTCCAGTTTCCACCCATTCATTTCTTATTTGTTTTGTTGTGCATTTCCAGTTTTGGAGACATATTGCTTTAAGTTTCCAGTCTTGACGCTTTGATGTCTTCCTTGGTCTACTAGTATGTTTGCCTTTAACAACCTTCCCATGTTGTTTGTATTTGGTCCAGATTTTAGACACAGCTGACTGTGAACAACAAACATCTTTTGCAACATTGTGTGATGATTTACCCTCTTTTAAGAATTTGATAATCCTCTCCTTTGTTTCAATTGACATCTCTCGTGTTGGAGCCATGATTCATGTCAGTCCACTTGGTGCAACATCTCTCCAAGGTGTGATCATTCCTTTTTAGATGCAGAGTAACGAGCAGATCTAATTTAATGCAGGTGTTATTTTGGGGTATGAAAATTTACAAGGTGATTCCATAATTTTTTTCCTCAAAATTGAGGGATTCCATATTTTTTTCCCTATGCTTGGTTAAAAAAGTAAGGATTACTGACTACCACATTTTTTGTTCTTGATTTCTTTTAGGCTATGTGCACACGTTCAGAATTTCTTGCAGAAATTTCCTGAGCAAAGCCGGACATTTTCTGCAAGAAATATGCATGCATATTTTTTTGCGTTTTTTGCACGGTTTTGACGCTTTTTTGCACGTTTTTTGTGCGTTTTTGACGCGTCTTTTTCCAGAGCTTCCCAATGCATTATATAGCGGGAAAAACGCAAAAAATCCGCAAAATTAATGAACATGCTGCGTTTTTTACCATGATGCTTTTTTTTTTGCGGAAAAAAAACGCATCATGTGCACAAAAATTGCGGAATGCATTCTAAATGATGGGATGCATAATGTATGCGTTTTTATAGCGAAAAAACACGAAAAAAACGCAACGTGTGCACACAGCCTTAGTGTTTCTTAAAGCCAGAAAGTTGCCATTTGAAATTACTTTAGCTTTGTGCCATGTCTGTGATCTGCTTTTTATCTCAAAATTAAACCACTGAATGAACATCCTCCAAGGCCGGTGATTCCATATTTTTTGCCAGGGGTTGTATTAGATAAAATCTCCAATTAGAAATGTATTATAGTTCTTCTGATTTGCTATGTCAGTGCATTGCAGTGCTTGGGTATCCATGGTTACGACCACTAAAAGCCCTGCATAGTGGGTAAGCGGCATATCAAATCAGAAGAACTATACTACATTTTTAATTGGAGGTATTTGCTAATATTATTAGTACACCTACTACATATTGGGATGGGCCACTGAGGATTGTCCTTTTTGACTAGTTATCTGTGCGACCCTGTTCCCGTGTTGCTTTTAATGTATGTTTTCTCTATGCTGCTTCTGGTTCGAGTAGGGGACACATGGAAGGCAGCTTGGCTGCGCTGACATGCTATTATTGGCTTTGCCAAGATACCAGGAAAGGTGGATTTGGTCTGCGCTGCTGATTGTTAGTCAAGGATTCAATGACTAAGCTGCAGCAGCGGATAATAAATGCCATATTGTGGTTGTGGCGGCATATATCTTCATGTTTACCTGTCCTGTATAACTGGAATAAGACCTTATTTGCGCTTTATGCTTCTTTTAGCATCATTCTATTGACGTTGATTCAACTAAAGTCTAGCAGATGGGAATCTATAAGGAATAGAAATCAAGCTTGTAGCGTTTGGGACTTGATGATTAAACAATGTGATGTGTTGCATGCTGTAACTCGCGCATTTTACATATGTCTATTTCACAGTTTCATGAAGATCGTCAAATGTCCTGGGATCAGAGAGAAGTAGAACTTGAACGCCAGCTGGATATGTACGAGCAGCAGCAACATGAAGTCCTCAGCACTGCTCGGAAGGTACGTGCGCACTTATTAGTAATGGGCTTTTATGTAACATGCAGCAACATAATCTATCAAAAAAATATTGAATTCTAGTTTGAAGAGGCCACTGGTGACGAGCCCGATGCCAGTCTACCATTACCTCAGCAGCTTGACATAGCACTGCGCAAAATAAAGGAACATGTGCGGACCATATTGGAAACTAAATCTATATGTAGGACACTGGAAGAGGTGAGTCTGGTTATTTAAATATAGAGGCTCAGACTGCAAAAATGACTACAGCCCCCATTCTGATGCTTACTTGGACCCTGCTTGTTTCTACTTTCTGGCCCTACATTGACACACTAGCTATTGCATGAATTGCCCTCTTAGCCAAGCACTGTCAGACAAATTGGTTCTGTGGTCACTGATTGCCCGAGTGGGCATTTTCGGCCATGTCTGGTGTGTAGAAGTCGTACCAGATAGTAGAAACTAGCAGGACCAGGAAAATGTCATGCTAGGGATTGGTAAAGGTGAGGATTACTACTTTTATTTTTTTTAAGCAGTTCGAGACTAGTGATGTGCGAGTGTACTTGTTGCTCTGATTTTCCAGAGCACGCTCGGGTGGTCTCCGAGTATTTGTAAGGCAGGGTTCACATTGCGTTAACAGCAGCTGGTTCAACACATACGTTAACGGGCTGCTGTTAACGCAAGTGCCGGTATGGCAGCGCGCTAGCGCAGATAGAGCATCTGCTAGCTCTATCTGCGCTAGCGGTGACGGACCCGGAAATGCTGCAGCCCGCGTCTCTGGGTCCGTCACTCAATGACGGCACATCGCTAGCGCATGCCCATTGTGGGCGTGCGCTAGCGATGCGTCCGATATTGGATTCAATGGCGGCGTTAACGGACTGCGTTACACCTCGTTATGCCGCGGTGTAACGTAGTCCGTCTAACGGACGGGTTTAACACAATGTGAACCCAGCGTAACTGCTCGGAGATGTCGTTTTTGTTGAGGAACCTGCATGATTTACAGCTGTTAGCCAGCCTGAGTACATGTGGGGGTTGCCTGGTTGCTAGGTAATCCCCACATGTAATCAAGCTGTCTATCAGCTGTAAATCATGCAGCTGAGGCAACGAAAACTAAATCTCCGAGCACTAACAAATACTCGGAGACCACCGGAGCGTGCTCGGGAAAACCCGAGCAATGAGTATATTCGCTCCTCACTATTCGAGACCTTTTAAAAAATATGCATCCGCTGGAAAATGCATTTAATATTTTCTATACTTCACCTATAATGTCCTTTTAAACAATTGAATTCAATAGTTGCTGCTATAATGGGTTTTTGTGTCTTCCATAGAAACTTAAAGAGAAGGAAAGTCTGCTCTGGACCACCAAGCAAAATGTGTTGAGCAGAGATAAAGTTATAAATGAGCTGAGACTTCGTTTACCTGCGGTTGTAGACAGAGAAAAACTAATGTCTGAGTTTAACCAAAGAGAAGAAGATTCAGAGATGAGACAAGCCTTGAAAGTAGCTCATCAGACAATTGAAAACATGCAAGCTCGCCTTAATCAAAAAGAAGACGTGGTGAAAAAATACCAACATCTCCTGGCCAAAGCAAGAGAGGTATCTCTAGTTATTCTAGGCCTTGAATGATATTGAATACCAAAGTTAGATGCTTTCCACTTACTCCTCTTGCCTACACATTATAGTTATGGCCATGTGTAGTCAGTGGGAAAGTGTTTTGTTTCGCTTTCGCTCTTGGCTACCTAGAGCTGCGATGGGCTAAGTTTCCACGAGTACTAGAAGTAAAGGTGAACATCAAATTGCTACCAAATGTTTTTTTGTCTTTTTCTAATGCTTTCATAAGAAGCCTTAACTGTTTTATATTGGAATGGAGCTGAAAATGTATTTTTTATTAACCCCTTAGTGACCTGGCCAAATTTTTTTAAAATCTGACCATTGTCAGTTTATGTGGTAATAACTCTGGAACACTTAAACATAGCTCAGTGATTTTGAAATTGTTTTTCTGTGACACATTATACTTTATGATCATGGTAAATTTAGGTCAATATGTTTTGTGTTTATTTATGAAAAAAAAATCAGAAATTTGACAAAACTATAAAAAAAAAATAGCAATTTTCAAACTTTGAATGATTATCTTTTTAATCCAGATAGTCATACCATAGGAAAACATTAAAGGGAACCTGTCACCCCCCCAGGCGTTTGTAACTAAAAGAGCCCCCTTGTGCAGCAGTAATGCTGCATTCTGATAAGGTGGCTCTTTTAGTTCTGGTCCCTGGCACTGCTGCAATAATCGCTTTTGAAATGTGTCCCTCATACCGTGAAATCGCCAGGGGGGCAGGTCTTTCCCCCCTAATCCAGATGCCTCACAGCCGTCAGTCATGGCCTCTGCGTGCCGGGCACCGCCTCCTCTTGCTTCATCAGCGTCCCCGGCGCCTGCGCTGTAAGTTCGAAGGGCAGCGCAACTGCGCATTCCCGAAAAAAAAAAAACAGCGCAGTCGCCTGGGACGTTAATGAAGGAAGCGGAGGCGGCGCCTGGCATGCAGAGGCCATGAGTGACGGCTGTGGTGCGTCTGGATTAGGGGAGAAAGACCTGCCCCCCTGGCGATTTCGAGGTATGAGGGTCAAATTTCAAAAGCGATTATTGCAGCAGTGCCAGGAACAAGAACGAAAAGAGCCACCTTGTCAGAATGCAGCATTACTGCTGCACAAGGGGGCTCTTTTAGTTACAAACGCCTGGGGGGGTGACAGGTTCCCTTTAATAAATAACATTTCCCTCATGTCTGCTTTACATCGGCACCATTTGTAAAATGTTATTTTATTTTGTTAGCATTTTAGGAGGTTTAAAAATGTAGCTGCAATTTTTCCTTTTTCCAAGGAAATGTACAAAAAATGTTTTTTAGTGACCTATCCAGGTTGTATGTGACTTTGGGGGTCCAATATATTGGAAACCCCCAAAAGTGATACCATTTTAAATACAGCACCCCTTGACATATTGAAAACTGTTGTCAGGTAGTTTATTAATGCAAAGTGACATGACAGGAATGAAAAAGTGTATTTTTAGCACCTAAATGTCACTGTCTGAACATGTTACTATATCCAGTAGACTCTAAGGACTCTATTTGGTCATGAATTGCCATGGCAAACATCAGGACCACACAATCATGATCTCAGGGTGCCAGTGGAGATAAAGAGGAAGCCCCCACACTTTGTTAATCATTTATATGATGTTCTGTATGTACTCGTGTACAAATAGATCCCAGTATAAGCCGAGGCACCTAATTTTGCCTCGAAAAACTGGGAAAATGTATTGACTCGAATATAAGCCGGGTATGCATTCTCCCCTAATCCCTATTCTGGCATGCATGGTTCCTTATTCCCATCCTTGTATGCATGGCTCCTTATTCCCATCCTTGTATGCATGGCTCCTTATCCCCATCCATGAGAAAAGCATTAAAAAAATCTTACTTACCTTCTCTGCGCGCCCTCGCAGCATCTTGCTCTGTTGCCAGCAGCTCTTGCGGCCGGGCAATCACATGTCACTGCTCATTAAGATAATTAATATTCACCTCTCCACTTCCATAGGCGTGGAGTGGAATGAATAATCATTCCCTTAATGAGCAGTGACAAATGATCGCCGGCCGCAGGAGCTGCTGGAAGCTTAAACGAGATGCTGCGAGGGCGAGCAGGGAAGGTAAGTAGGATGGGGTTTTTTTTGTTTTTTTTATACAGGAAGCCAGTGGCTGCGGATGTGTCTGTGCGCACTCTAAGATAAATGAATATTCATTGCCAGTGCAGTGAATATTCACTTATCTTTAGCAGCGGGCACAGGCTTTAGCCGCCGGCTCCTGCCTCCTGTGACCCGCCGCCCCCCCTCCCCTGCTGTAAACTGGGACAATGATACGTGTATAAGCCCGAAGGGGGCATTTTCAGCACAAAAAAATGTGCTGAAAAACTCGTCTTATACACAAGTAGATACGGTAATCACTATTGACAGCAGCATCTAAGGGGTTAAACAGATATGGACGGTGCCAACATTGATCGTGGTTAATGCAGCAAGTTGTCAGCTATAGTGTACAGCTGACAGCTGCTGGATTGTCACCTGTATGGGGATGCTGTTCTCTTATATCTCAGGTCAGTAAAAAGACGTATTGGCGGTCATTAAGGCGTTAAACGTAAAAAAAAAAAAATGTGAAAATGTTGGCATGTTTCTTTGAAACCTATTATAACTAATCTGAATTTTTTTTAAAAAAAATCAATGTCTCAAGAGAAACCATACTACAGTTCATTTATAATACATGAAAACTGAATGCCAAATACGCTGGAAGGTGTCCAGAAAGTACAGGATACAAGCTGGCTCTGTATGCTGTGAAATTTGCAGCTGCTCTACATACACTGTTAACTAGTGCGGCAGCTGTCACACATTTTACATATTCACTGTGATAAATGTATTAATAAGCTTGGCGTATCACATGGGATACCAGTAATGGAGCATTATGGCACTTTAGTAAGGAGAAGGCCTTATCGGCTACTCGCAAGTCTAACAGTCCATTTCAGTGTCAATGTAAATCTCTGTGAATGAGAAGCCTTTGTTCCTTTGAGAAGTACGGTATTGCACCAAGAAGCAAAGTGCAGCCACAACAAGAAACCTTACACATACAGAATTTCAGCTTGATCTACCCACAAACTGTTTTACATGGTCATGTTGATCTGTAAAGATAATGTTCATACCTTTGTTTCTGCAATTCCTAACTGTAAAATTGCAGCTTTAATTAATTTACAAGGCATGAGGGTTAACAATATTGGAGTATACCTGGTTTGTTATTTTTAAGTTTTTTGGTGAGGTTGGACTACCCTTTTAATGAGTGACAGACTGATCCCTTGGGATACAGGATTGCGTTAATAGGTCATCATTTACTAAGTCCTGAACAAACACTCTAACATCTCACACTTCATACAGCTCAAAGTTTGCTTAGAGAATATTGTAGAGAACTGTGTTAAGTCAAACAGTGCATTTTTTAACTCAACAATTTCGATTTCGGGCCATATTTTTCCTCATGGCTGTGAAGTCAGTAAGCCAAACCTTGCGCTCCTACTCCCTAGTTTCCCTGACTCCAACTCCCTCATACATGGCTTATGTTTAAGTGATAAATTTACTGTAATAAAATGGTAACATCAGGGTTTTCATCACCATTATAATTCAATAGTCAAGCTATGGACTTGCCTTAACCCCTTACCAACCTCCGCTGTACTAGTACTGCGGAGGTTGTACCTCTTCCTTTGATGCGGGCTCCGGCAGTGAGCCCGCATCAAAGCCGGGACATGTCAGCTGTTTTGAACATCGCGATCCACCCGCCGCTATTAACTAGCGCTTCCGGCCATCGGGCCAGAAATGAGTGCATCGCTGACCTCCGTCACGTGATCGGGAGTCAGCAATACATTGGCATAACAACCAGAGGTCTCCTTGAGACCTCTATGGTTGTTGATGCCGGATTGCTGTGAGCGCCACCTTGTGGTCGGCACTCATAGTAATGCAGTAAATCTACTACATAGGGGCAATCTGAGCTTCGCTCCTATGTAGCAGAGTCGATCGAGTTGTGCCAGCTTCTAGCCTCCCACGCAGGCTATTGAAGCATGGCAAAAGTAAAAAAAAAAAAAAAAAGTTTTAAAAACTAAAAAAAAATATAAAAGTTTAAATCACCCCCTTTTCGCCCCATTCAAAATAAAACAATAAAAAAAAGTCAAACCTACACATTTTTGGTATTGCCGCGTTCAGAATCACCCGATCTATCAATAAAAAAAGGATTAACCTGATCGCTAACGGTGTAGGGAGAAAAAAAATTTAAATGCCATTAAAATGCAATAACGGGTGATCAAAAGAACGTATCTGCACCAAAATGGTATAATTAAAAACATCAGCTCGGCACGCAAAAAATAAGCCCTCACTCAACCCGAGATCACGAAAAATGGAGACGCTACGGGTATCGGAAAATTGTGCAAATTTATTTTTCTCCGTCGCCACATTGGGGGACACAGGGGACCATGGGTGTTATGCTGCTGTCTCTAGGAGGCTGACACTAAGTTGAGACAAAAAAAGGTTAGCTCCTCCCCTGCAGTATACACCCTCATGCTGGCTTCCAGAGACCCAGTTCAAGCTTAGTGTCCGTAGGAGGCACACTGGATTTAAACCTTTTTCATATCCGGACGAAGGGGCGACGGATTCTTTCATGTTCCGATCTCCCCGAACCAACAACAGGCGAGCACGGGAGTTTTACCTCTCCGTACCCTCTCCTGCGACGTGGGATGCCACTGCCTGAGCTGATTTTAGGGGCGACGGGCCCCTTCAAGGGCACCGATCTCCCCCCTCCCTTTTCAGACGAGCACTGCAGTGTCACCTCCAGTATCCTCTTCTGCAGCCAGGCCTATTGCCGGACATTCTGCCCTGCCCACCAGGTTTTCCCTCGGCTGTTCAGAGGCACCTTGCATTGTGACGTCCGTGCAGCCCCCACTGCATCACCACTGAGAAAGCGGATGATGGAAGGAGACGGACGGTTCCTCTCCACCCCCCTTTTATGGGGATGGTGGATAGAGGCTTCCCCCAACCCTGCACCGTCCTAATTACCCCGGGCACAGCTCACCTGCAGCAAGCTTCTCTGCGTTCCCCCTCTATTCGGGGTAAGTGCCATAACATGTGGGGGGGGGGTCGGTCGTCCCAGCGGTTCCGGAGGGCTCCTTCACCTTTTTTTCAGGGTCTCCCCTAGGCGCCGGCGCTCTGCGGCCGCGCACCGGGCCGAAGCCGCAAATTTAGTCCCCGGCTTCGGCCTAGCACAGGCCGCATTCCGATAGGCTCCGCACCCTTTTCGCGTCATTCTGCGGCTCCGCCCCCCGGTCCTGGCGCTTCTCGCTCTCTGCGAGATTACCCTCCCAACCCCCGGCGGCCATATTTCTCCTCTCTGCACGCCGCAGCTCCAGCTCCTCCACGTGCAGCGCTCTGAACGCCGGCTGTCGCTCCTCCTGCACCGCCGCTGCTTCTCTCCCTCTCTCTGCGGTACACAGGACCACGGGTAAGGAGACCACATTAGGTTCTCCCTTGCAGCGTCGCCCTCGCTTCCATAGCCTTTAGACCCTGAGCACTATCTCTTACATTAGAGTACACCATGTCCCAGTCAAGGACCAAAAAGACCACCAAGGTGCATTCTACCTTTTTTACTGCGTGTACCACCTGCCAGGCTCCACTTCCTCGGCCTCAGAGTTCCCCCCTCTGCTCAGCCTGCGATGTCCCAGGTGCCCAGGAGCCCTCCGCCGCCACCGACCCCAGTGTATCTAGTCCCCCTGAGTGGGTCGCGTCACTGTCACAGTCCATGGATTCTTTAGCCAAAGCGATTAAATCCCTTCAGGACCCCTCTGGGGAGCGGGGCTCTCTTTTTCCTGGGTTAAGAGATCCCTCCGTAACAGGGGAATCGTCGGCCAGCAGGGGCCGCTCTCACCGGAAGGAGGCACTGTCATCCAGAAAACGGATCCGCACTACCTCCCCTGAGCACTCACCACGCCAGTCAGCCTCTGGTAGTTCCACTTCTCGCTCACCCTCTCTAGGGGCCCTTAGCGATCACGACTCTGAATATGAGTCTGATGCATCCTTAGACCCGGATGCTCCGGAGTTTAGGTCTACTGTCGACTCCCTCATCGAGGCAGTCAATCATGCACTAAAAGTGGACGATGACTCTAATTCTGCTCCGGACCATTCCGTTTCCTTTACGAGAAACAAGCGTTCCCATAAGACGTTCGCCTCTCACCCAGATTTCCTGGATATAGTCAGGTGACACAGGGAGCGTCCGGATAGGCGTTTTACGGGCAAAAAGGCCCTGGAATCGAAGTATCCCTTTTCCGCAGATCTTGTTGAAGATTGGACGGAATCTCCACTAGTAGATCCTCCGGTTTCACGCTTGGCAACCAAAACTCTCTTATCCGTTCCTGATGGTGCTTCAATTAAGAATCCCACTGAACGCCAGCTAGGTTCCCTAGCTCGCTCAGTGTACGAAGCCTCAGGTTCCTCTCTATCTCCCTCCTTCGCTGCGGCTTGGGTTGCCAAGGCAATGCTTTACTGGGCAGATGCCCTCGCGAAATCCATTCAGGAACAGGAACTTCCGTCTGAGGTGGCGGACCTGGCCAAACAAATTGCCATGGCTGGAGATTATGTGATGTATGCGTCCCTCGACGCAGCGGACTGTGCAGCAACTGCGGCTTCGAACGCCATCACCATTAGGAGAGCTATCTGGCTCAGAGTGGCGTGCAGATTCCGCCTCAAAAAAGTCTCTGATTTCCCTTCCTTTTCAGAGCGGGCGTCTTTTTGGAGAAAAGCTAGACCAGCTTATTTCCGACGCTACAGGAGGAAAGAGCAAGTTCCTCCCGCAACACAGGCCCAAAGCTGCTTTTCAGCGACAACAATATTTTCGCTTTCGGCCCTTTCGCAGTAGCCCATTCTGGTCCAATTCTGCCCCCTCATCCAGATCAGAACGATCCGCACGCTCAGACAGAGACTCTCGACCTTCTTTCAGGCCGAATCAGTCCTGGCTAGGAAAGCCTAGGCAACCCAGAACCAGAGGGTCCAGGCCTGCCAGATTCCCTTCGCAATGAATCGGGGACTATTCCAGTTGACACCTCCAAAGTAGGCGGACATCTGCTTCTTTTTCAACAAGTCTGGCTCTCCGTCGTCCACGACGAATGGGTCAGGGATCTTGTGTCTTCTGGCTACAAAATAGAATTCTCCGCCTCCCCTCCAGCATGGTTTTTTCCTTCTCATCTCCCGAGTTCGGGAGCTCAGTCTCGCGCCCTTCTCTGCGCCATCGAATCCCTCCGCCAAAGCGGGGTCATCGTTCCGGTTCCGGAACACGAGAGATTCAGAGGTTTCTACTCAAACCTCTTCGTCGTCCCAAAAAAGGATGGGACGGTTCGCCTCATCTTGGACCTGGAGCTCCTAAACAAGTACGTAAAAGTACGGCATTTCAGAATGGAATCTCTCCGTCAGTCATCTCTTCGATGGAGAGAGGGGAGTTCCTAGCATCGATTGACATCAAAGATGCTTACCTTCATATCCCAATCTTTCCGCCACATCAAAGGTTCCTCCGTTTTGCCATCCTAGAGGACCATTTTCAATTCATGGCCCTACCCTTCGGTCTTGCCACGGCGCCCAGGGTGTTCACAAAAGTCATGGCGGCTGTCATGGCCATTCTTCATTCTCGAGGAGTGGTCGTGTTGCCATACTTGGACGACCTCCTCATAAAAGGTTCGTCTTATCAGGCCTGCGAAGCAAGCGTCCGCATTACCTTGGATTCTCTTTCGCGCCTGCCCTGGTTAATCAACTCGGACAAGTCTTCTCCCATTCCTGCCCGACGGATCTCCTTCCTAGGCATGATCCTGGACACATCAAGGGGACTGGTCTTGCTTCCTCGGTCTAAGGCCCAAGAGCTTCAGCAGGGAGTTCGGACTCTGTCATCCTCGCCCACGGTCCATCTGGTTTGCCATGAAGATCCTGGGAAAGATGGTGGCCGCAATAGAAGCGGTCCCCTTCGCTCAACTCCATCTCCGCCCCTTACAACAGGCTCTGCTGGACAACTGGGACAGGAGTCCCTTATCCCTCGATCGGCCATGCCCTTTGCCCCCACGGATCAGGCAAGCCCTCACATAGTGGACTCTGGGATCATCTCTCCTCCAGGGGAAGTCTTTTCTCCCAAACCGCTGGCTAGTGGTAACTACCGATGCCAGTCTCCTCGGTTGGGGAGCGGTGTTTCTTCACCACTCTGCCCAGGGGCGGTGGACAATTTGGGAGTCGAGGCTCCCTATAAACATCCTGGAGATTTGTGCAATCAGACTCGCCCTGAGACGTTTTCACTCCCTGCTCGCGGGTCACCCAATTCGAGTCCAATCGGACGTCACAGCGGTGGCGTATATAAACCATCAGGGGGGTACCCGCAGCAGGGCGGCGTTGCAGGAGGTTTCCCACATTCTCCGTTGGGCCGAGGCCAACCACTCCACCATTTCCGCAGTGCACATTCAAGGCGTCGAGAACTGGGCGGCGGACTTTCTCAGCCGTCAAGGTCTTGCCTCGAGGGAGTGGGAACTTTATCCAGAGGTTTTCCGGCAAATCTGCATTCGCTTTGGAACCCCGGACGTGGATCTGATGGCGTCCAGACTGAACGCCAAAGTTCACAACTTCATGGCACGTTCTCGGGATCCCCAGGCCATCGGAGTGGACGCACTGATATCCCCGTGGCATCAGTTCCAACTCCCATATGTGTTTCCTCCACTTCCCTTACTGCCGAAAGTGATCCGGAAAATAAAGACGGAAGGGGTTCCGGTCATCCTTGTCGCCCCGGATTAGCCCCGTCGCGCATGGTATGCGGAGCTCGTTCAGCCCGTATCCGATGTTCCCTGGCGGTTACCAGATCGACCAGATCTGCTTCGCCAAGGGCCGATCTACCACCAGAACTCAGGGGCCCTACATTTAACGGCGTGGCTGTTGAAACCTGGATCCTAACTCGAGCTGGTTTCTCCCAGCAGGTAATTCCCACCATGATAAGCGCTCGCAAAGCGTCTTCCTCTTGCATCTATCACCGCACCTGGAAAACCTTCTTCTCATGGTGCAGGTTCCGAGGTCGCCCTCCGCTTGTTTTCTCAATTCCTACCATTTTGGATTTTCTCCAGTCCGGCTTGGACTCCGGCCTGGCACTCAGTTCCCTCAAGGGTCAGATCTCAGCGTTATCCGTGTTGTTCCAACGTAAGATTGCTGCCAACTTGCAAGTCAGGACCTTCATTCATGGGGTCTCCCATGTGGCACCCCCCTACAGAATGCCGTTAGAAACCTGGGATCTCAATTTGGTTCTCAGCGCTCTTCAGGAACCTCCATTTGAACCTCTTCAGGACGTTCCGCTAACTGTCCTCTCCTGGAAGGTTGCCTTCCTCGTAGCAGTGACGTCTATCAGACGGGTCTCAGAATTGGCCGCTTTATCCTGCCGGGCGCCCTTTCTTGCCTTCCACCAGGACAAGGTAGTCTTACGCCCATCTCCGGCTTTTCTCCCTAAGGTGGACTCATCTTTTCACCTTAATGAGGACATCATTCTTCCCTCTTTCTGCCTACAGCCAAAACACATGGTCGACAAGGCCCTTCATACCTTGGACGTGCTGCAGGCCCTTAGAAGGTACACTTCCAGAACTGCTCATTTCTGCAAATCGGACTCCCTCTTTGTTCTCCCGGTGGGTCACAGAAAGGGTTTGGCTGCGTCTAAGGCCACGATAGCCAGATGGATTTGATCTGCTATCCAAGAATCCTATCGGGTCAGGGGCAGTCCTATCCCGGCGGGGATTAGAGCACACTCCACTCGGTCGATGGGTGCTTCCTGGGCCATCCGACACCAGGCAACGGCGGAGCAGGTTTGCAAGGCCGCAACATGGTCCAGCCTGCATACTTTCACAAAGCACTACAATGTCCACATTCATTCTTCTGCGGATGCGGCCCTTGGCAGACGTATTCTGCAAGCGGCCGTCGTGCATTTATAGTCAGATGGTACACAGAGTTATTTGGTTGTATTGTTACCCACCCAGGGACTGCTTTGGGACGTCCCATGGTCCTGTGTCCCCCAATGTGGCGACGGAGAAATAGGGATTTTTGTGTACTCACCGTAAAATCCTTTTCTCCGAGGCACTCATTGGGGGACACAGCACCCACCCTGTTAGCCTGTTTCGGCTCGTTACCTTTTTCGGTTTTTGACTTTCTTTGACTTGTTATATTCTACTGTTACGTGATATATTATTGTTATTCTCCTACTGCTTTTTCACTGAACTGGGTCTCTGGAAGCCAGCATGAGGGTGTATACTGCAGGGGAGGAGCTAACCTTTATTTGCCTCAACTTAGTGTCAGCCTCCTAGAGACAGCAGCATAACACCCATGGTCCTGTGTCCCCCAATGAGTGGCTCGGAGAAAAGGATTTTACGGTGAGTACACAAAAATCCCTATATTTATTTATTTTTTAGCAAACTTTGGAATTTTTTTTTTACCACTTAGATAAAAGAATCCTAGACATGTTTGGTGTCTATGAACTAGTAATGGAGAATCAAAATGGCAGGCCAGTTTTAGTATCTAGTGAACCTAGCAAAAAAGCCAAACAAAAAACAAGTGTGGCATTGCACTTTTTTTGCAATTTCACGGCACTTGGAATTTTTTTCCCGTTTTCTAGTACACGACATGGTAAAACCAATGATGTCATTCAAAACTACAACTTGTCCTGCAAAAAACAAGCCCTCACATGGCCATATTGACAGAAAAATAAAAAAGTTATGACTCTGGGAAGGAGGGGAGCGAAAGACAAAAATGCAAAAATGGAAAAGGGCAAGGTCTTGAAAGGGGTTAATCCTGTATTCTGTTCACTCTAGCAGTTCTGAGATGAGTGTAGGGGTACAGGAATTCCTTCTCAGTGCCTTTTTCCTTATGGCCTGTAGAAGGAGGTTTACTACTGAGCATGTACATAAAGTGCAGCACAGATTCATCACCACTAACAGCCGAGATCCTTAGATCAGGAGCAGAACAGACATTTTTAAGACATTTCACAACTTTCCCAAATTTTTATGACACCACTAACCACATATACTACATTGTACTACTGTACCCAATTTGTTATATATTTTAGGATTCGAAGTTGGTCTTATTTATACTGACTCTACCAAAATGGACACCAGCTCCAAGATTCTGACTGCACAGCCCTGTTTTACCTATTGGATACTGTTAATAAAACAATTGTGGTAGTACTATTGCACACTGTGAATGGGGAACTTGTTTAAAATGAGTGGTCTATGTAAAAATGTTTATTTTTTTTGTTTTGTTTTTTAGCTTGGCTGTAAGAGCCTTTACTCGTACTATCCATGTGGGAGCACAGGACCATGGGTTATAGTTGGGTGCCACTAAGTATTTGCTCAATTTTTTAGTTAAGTGGTTTACTCCTCTGGCAGCCACTAAACTAATCAGTTTGTAAATTAGCAGTAGAATAAGCAATAGCACATTAAAGGGAACCTGTCACCAGGAATAGAGCTGTTAACCTGCAGATATTGGGTTAATCTGCAGGTTAACAGCATTAGGATGCTGTCCGGCGCTTGCACACAGCCGAAGTCAATGGGGAGAAAGTGATCTTTAGGGTAAGTTCACACAGGGCATTTTTGCTGCGTATTTTTGCTGGGGGTTTTTATGCTAATTTTCATCTGCTTTTTACAATACCAGCAAAGCCTATCTCTGAAATCTCATGCACACACATTGTTTTTTGTGTGATCAGTGTTTTGTGCTTTGCAGCATTTTTTGGACATAGGGCATGTCACTTCCTTCAGCGTTTTTCACCCATTGACTTGAATGGATGGTGAAAAAACGCTGCAAATATGCAGGTTGACTTTTCTTGCAGCGTATTTGCTGCAGAAAAGTCAAGGACAGCCGGATGTGACGTCACACTCTGCTCTCCTACATCTAGATGGCAGGCTGCATGATGCGTCCATACAGCAGAGCGGACCTGATCCCCATTCACTTGAATGAGGGGTCCAACATTACAGTGTTTGACACGGTGTCATATCCATGACAGTGCGGCAAACACAGCTTCTGATCGGCAGAGAAATCCTCCCCGCCGGTCAGAGAGCCGCGGCTCCCACGCTGTCAGAAGACAGGGGGAGCGCTCAGCTGTGATTGGAGGTGTAAACTTTACCTCCTGTCACTGGTGTCAGCTGATGGGACTACTGCTCCCATCATCTGACACCTACAACCGCTAATTACAGTGAGAGCAGGAGCAGCGGATGTTACTTTTCTCCTAATCTGTGGGAGATGAAGCTTACAACTGGTAGTGCTGCTAATGCGACTGCTCCCGGCTGTAAGCTACTGGGGAATGAATGACGCAGCGGGCACAGGCTCAGTAACTAGCAGTGACGTCACCGAGCCTGCGCCCCCTCACAGCCTCACCTGAGGTAACCTCTGGACCGTGGGAAAATGCCAGTGAAAAGGTTACCGCAGGTAATCTATCTATCTATTCTATCAATCTATTATTCTATTATCTATCTATTAATTCTATTTATTCATTCTATCTACACAAAGGTTTTTTTTTCTCTGGGGTCACTCAACTTTATTGGCATGCACAAAGAGAAAAAAAAACGCATGAAAAAAACACACCAAAAACGCGACGAAAAGCGCACCAAAAAAACGCACCTAAGCCTTGACGCAGCTTCTTTCCTGCCAAGAAGATCAGGTTTTGCTGCAGAAAAAAAAGCATCAAAAACGCCCTGAGTGAACTTACCCTTGTTATCCCCACCAGCATTCGGTATTCAGTCAAGGAGGTGGGGTCAGCGCTAGTTCAGTCACCGCTCTGAGTATACAGAGCGGCCGCTGTAACCGCACCCCGGCCCTGACTGACCCTGACAGCCGTCCCCAATGTAGGGCCAGTCAGGGCTGGGGGCACGGTTACATCGGCCACTGTATAATCAGAGCGGTGACTGAACTAGCGCTGAGCCCGCATCCATGACTGAACACCGTGTGCTGGCGGGGAGAATAAAGATCATTTTCTCCCCACTGCATGCAGGCATCGGAAAGCATCATAGCGCTGTTATCCTGCAGGTTAACAGCGTATATTCCTGGTGACAGCTCTCCTTTAATGGACAATATAAGCAACCTCAACTATTAAAGTTCTAGGGTAACACGGAAGCACTTGTAGAGCACGGTCACAACTGTAGAAATAAAGGATGCCATTGGGTTCATGGTGTGCATACCAGTGGACACTAGGAGAAAAGGCTTTTATGGGTAAGTAACAGACCATTTTCTCATTTGTGCCATTGGGAAGGCATAGGAGTATGAGACAGTACAGTGTGGTCTCTTGGAGTAGGACAACAATGAAAAAGAGGCCTAGTTTATTGATCTGCGGTCTACAGAACTTTTTTTTCCCAAGCATAGATTCTTTGAATGCAAAGATAATCACTTGTATGATTTGGCAAAAGCGTTAAGCAACAACCTTTTCCCCGTTTTTGAAATTTGTAGGACAGAAGCTTTGTGATGAATAGCCTGTGACTCGTTTAAGGTTGATCAGATGCAAAGGGTTATTTTTTGCTTTTGATGCAAGTAGACCTCACATTGCCCTCTGGAAGAATGAAAAATTGTGCACATCTATATGTACAAAAACTAATATTATTCATAAAACAACTAGTATTGTGACCAGGTGTAAATCCCATACAATTGGATAAAACAGGGGAAAAAGACCCTACTAAATATAGAAAACCATCATGAATGATATATAATAGCACAAATAAGGAGGGTCAGACCCTATATTGTTTGTCTCAAAATATAACATTCAAACACAATACAAAAATATGGAAATAGAGCCAAAATAATGACCAATGAAATAGTAGTGATAAAAAAAATTAGGCCAAATGCAAAATGTTATACGAAGAGGCTATAGCATAGTTATAAAAATAAGTCCTATACACCACATATACCAGTGCATGTAATAATGGTAATATATGTTATAGAAACTCTTAGAACCGTATAACCATGTATACAAAGGTCACAGTATGATAGAATAAAGTGCAAATGTAGATGCATTGTAAAAAAAATATATATATAAAAGAGAGAGAGAGGCAATATGGGAAGATAAATAAATAAAGGATATCGGACCATAAGATATGGAATCCAAACTCAGCTTGTATGTCACTGACATGATTTAGATGGAGCTCACAGGACTGGGGAGGTAGCAGAAACACTCCTGTGATAAAACAGACAGGGAAATGTATTATCTTACAAAGCAGCACCTGCAAGCCTCTGCTGTTTGATCAGTATACTCGCTTATCATAGGAGACTTGTGTTTCCTCCTAGCCAAGAGCTGTGGTATGTGCCAGCCATAAACTGGAGCAGCTCTACAGGGTCAGACACGGCCATTACACAGTACACAGCAGGGACACATGTATAAGATTATCTCAGCACAGGAACATTTTTTTTAACATATCCAATTGTGGAACTTATTTTTAAGATCTATTAGTTAAAATGTACTTTGTTCATGGCACAAACTCTTTAGTGAGTGTGGCCCGTGTTATTCCAGCGCACCTTAATATCAAGACTGGTGTACACAATACAAGTCTTGATGAATCAAGGCTTCTAGCTTCTAAATTATGAGTCCTTTAGTTATCTTGATCATTGAATATTTTTTACTATTGTCATGTAACTTTCATAAATGTTAGTAGTAGAATTATTACCGGTTTATTCTATTACTCTCATGTAATGAATGAAACCTTTTCATGTCTGCTATGAATAATATTCGGCTGCTCTGACGTGCTCAGTCACCTGCTGTCATCTGAATGGCAGATGTTCAGAGATCCACATAAAGCCGAATTACAAGTTTCTATAGAGACACCGCAAGTAAACACTTACGTGTGAAGAACAGTTCATCAGTCTCATTTGTGTTGGCAGAGCCGAGATGTCCCACTTCTAGAGGTGCCATGTGAGCACCAGATCCTCCATTCTCCCCTGATTGCCTTATTTGTGTCACTGTATAGAGCAGCAGTTTATGGATCACATCGTCTGATTTCTGCCTAATATCTCAAAAATCTCATTCAGCAGTTCAGTCACTGGGCAGACTCATTTTATCCCTTAATGTCTTTTAAAGTGTTTTCCTATATGTCACATTCTGTATTTATCTTCATTTTCCAGGAGCAGCAAGAGAGCGCCAAAAAGCATGCGGAGGATCTCCGAGCGTTACATCAGAAGTTGGATCTGCATTCAGATGCCTCCGTTACCAAATTTAAAGAAGCTGCTCTGGTTCGTAGGTTTTATTTGCCACTTTTGACCCCCAGTTTATTGTTCAGATTTGTATATTTGTCTAAGATAAGTGTAAGAGTATTAGATGGGGTTTTTCGGATGATGCACATTTATCATATATTCTAAAAATTGGGCATAAATGTCCTTATTTCTGGGCTCACTACCAAGAAGTATTGAATGTCACTGTGGTCGAGCATACATGGTGCCAGTTCATTCAAAGTCTATGGGAATGATCAAAAACCGCGGAGTACGTCGCTTGTAGCTCTGTAGACGTTGGCAGGGCACATGCTCAACTACAACTTCTATTAAGCTCCTGCTCCTGGGTTGTGCAGCGAGGAGGAACAAGGGGCCCTCAGATCTGAGCCGTTTATCACTTATGAATACCAATCGCGATGTTCCATCGTCCTGCAACATCTAGCGCCCTCACCATCCCATGAGTTCTTCAGACCGCGGCGGTGTGGAAAGACATTCACTACTTACAGAATTTTTTTTTGCTTTTCGTAAGGGAGAGACCCATCAAGAACGTCCTTTCATCTCCTTTCCTGCACTGATTATTGTGCTTCATGTACAGATCTCGGCATTACAAGTCTATATGAAGAATCTGACCGGTTTTCAGAAAGCACAGAAATTTGTCCGTGCTGCTCCAAGAACGTGGCCCTACCAGGACCTGTCAATCACGCAGCACTCTATTTGGGATTTTACTTGTGAGTAGAGATGAGCGAACTTGTCGGAAAACAGTTGCCAAATCCGAATGTGCCATATTTGTGCCGAATTTGTTTGGCGACATTTTCCGAACATATTCGCTCATGCAACTTGTGGACATTTTTCTTAGGCGTGTTAAAGGCAGTGGGTTCTTTTCTTTAAAGACTAACCATTGTTTTAATTCTAATTTCATATCTCATTAATACATATGAAAATAAGCAACTTTGTAATAAGTGTGAGAAATCTGCGTCTTTCTCTGCCAGGACGGATGATCATTACTCACATGGGAGATGGAAGGAGGGGAGGAGATGGAGGTAGAGCCCCTTCTCCCCTCCGGTTTACATAGACTCTCATTAGATGCAACCGTCCTCTCCCATGTGAGTAATGTAACCGTCTGTCTTCACTGAATACAGATTGTACTTGTGAATTTGGAACTTTGAAAATAAATGATCAGTCCTGGCAGAGAAAGAAGCAGATTTCTCTGATGATATATATTACAAAGTGTCTTATTTTCATTTGTGCTATTCATTTCTGAAAAAAAAAATTAAAACGGCGGTTACTCTTTAAGCTGTTTTCTTTTTCCAGTTAGTATTTACACATCACGGGGCAGCACAGATACTAAAGTGCATCCATATGTTCTCACCAGTCTAAGATGGTCACACTGTAGTAAGCCTGTTTTCAATACCTTTTGCTTTAAAAAAAAAAGTCTAATAATTTAATATCAAACATACATATTTTCAGTACCAATGGAACCTTCTATTTTTCAGTAGCATGTATTCTCAGTTGCTTTTAAAGGGAATATGTCACCAGGTTTTTCCGACCCCATCTGAGAGCATCATATTGTAGGGCCAGAGATCCTGATTCCAGCAATGTGTCGCTTATTGAGCTGCTTGCAGTCATTTTGATAAAATCCCAGTTTTTTCTGCTGCAGATCTAGCAGTTCTCTGAATTCTGAGCCCGTAAAACCCCGCCCACACCACTGATTGGCAGCTGTGTGTACAGTGTACACAGAAAGCTACCAATCAGTGGTGGGAGCGAGGTTGTATAGGCTCATGAATATGGAAGACCACCTAGCAGCAGGTTTACTAGTCCTCTAGTGATAATCTCCTGCTACTCATTTCATCAAAACTACACTAAGCAGCCCAGTAAGTGACACATCACTGGAATCCGGGTCTGTCTCTACATCATGCTGCTTGCAGATTAGGTGGCAAAATCCCAGTAAACAGATTTCCTTTAATAGAGTGGATTCTGTATGTTGACTTCTAATGTGGAATATTGATCCTGCTTTCTTCTAGGAGCTGATGAAGAAGCCCACTCTGCAAGTTGCACCCAGTGCACATCTAGTGCGTATGGCAGAGATGGAGCAGACAGTGGCCGAGCAAGACTCTACATTGTCTACTCTTACCAGCAAGCTGAAGAACGTAACTGCGGAACTGGAGAGGCAGAAGCATAGCCACGTGGTGAAAGTGAATGAGCTGGAAAACAGTAGGGCCAGGTAGATTAAACTTGCATTGCTTGTTGGTGTTATTATTTAACATTCAAAGGGGTATTCCAGCCAAAAGCATTCAACACGTAGCCAATATGTGATCGCCGCTAGTCACTGAGCCACAGAACCACAGCCGGAAGGCAGTAAAATGAAGCACTGGTCAAGCATGCACCTTGGCGCTTCAAGTCATGCTCTTTGTCACTGGTGGAGACAGCTGACTGTGGTTGGCATCTGCGGGGCACAGTAGGTTAGCCTGTGGGAAGGAGATCCGTATGGCAACCATCAATAAGTTTCTATGGCAGTTAGGTGTTTAATAAAGGCCTTGAAGCCTGCAGTGGCTTTATGTTTCAGTATCCTGAGTATACCAAAGCACTAGATCAGAAGATCGTTAAGTCCCCAAAAGGGGTCTATAACGATTAGGTTTAAAGGCTTTTTTCCTACTTGGCAAATCATCACCTATTCAAGGAATAGGTGAAAACTTACTGAGCTGGGGGTCCAACCAGGAGACATTCACACAACAGGAGAACTTGGCCTTGAGATGCCCATTAGGGTACCGTCACACAGTGCCATTTTGATCGCTACAACGGCACGATCCGTGACGTCACAGCGATCGTATGATTATCGCTCCAGCGTCGTAGACTGCGGTCACACGTTGCAATCACGGCGCTGGAGCGATGCCGAAGTCCCCGGGTAACCAGGGTAAACATCGGGTTACTAAGCGCAGGGCCGCGCTTAGTAACCCGATGTTTACCCTGGTTACCAGCGTAAACGTAAAAAAAACAAACAGTACATGCTTACATTCCGGTGTCTGTCCCCCGGCGTCTCAGCTTCTCTGCACTGTGTAAGCACAGCGGCCGGAAAGCACAGCGGTGACGTCAGACGTCACCGCTGTGCTCGCTTTCTGGCTGGCCGGCGCTCACAGTGCAGAGAAGCTGATGAGACGCCGGAGGACAGACACCGGAATGTGAGTATGTACTGTTTGTTTTTTTTACGTTTACGCTGGTAACCACGGTAAACATCGGGTTACTAAGCGCGGCCCTGCGCTTAGTTACCCGATGTTTACCCTGGTTACAAGCGAACACATCGCTGGATCGCTGTCACACACAACGATCCAGCGATGTCAGCGGGTGATCAAGCGACGAAAGAAAGTTCCATACGATCTGCTACGACGTACGATTCTCAGCAGGGTCCCTGATCGCTGCTGCGTGTCAGACACTGCGATATCGTATGGATATCGCTGGAACGTCACGGATCGTACCGTCGTAGCGATCAAAGTGTGACTGTTTGACAGTACCCTTACACTAGAGTGGTGGTCAAGCATGTGCCCCACTGCTCTCTTCATGGTCTTTGGGAGTATCCGATTACAGTGCTTATCCAGTAATCATTGTAGAGCCCCATTCTCCGTATCAGTAGGACCCTAGTGGTCAGGTTCCAACCATCAGCAACTTATCACGTATCCTGTAGGTACAGTTGCAATCAAAATTATTGGAACTTCCATTGCAAATTAGGTGTTTAGCCAAATTGAAAGCTTTCGGCTGTTTGCAAAAAAACAATGAAAGAAAAACAAATGAAATAGCTCAACACAACGAATATGACAAGTGGTTTCTCTAAACTAAATACAAAAAGCCACTTTTTAATCACTCCTGCAGTCTCATAATTATTCAACCCCTTCATGACAATCATCTTTAGTACTTAGTGTACCATCTTTGGCTGTTATGACTTTCTGCAGATGAAATGTATAAGCCAGACACCGGTTTCTGGCAGCAGTCCTAAGAAATCGTAGCCTAGTCCTCATGGGAAACCACCTCCAGTTCACTAATATTCTTAGCTTTTCATGCTTGGGGTCATTATCCTGTCGGAAGATCTCGTGACACCCTAGCTTCAGTTTCCTCAGGCATGATGTTTTCTTCTAGGACTTCCTGACATGAACTGAATCCCAAACCTCGTGTAGCTTTTGTACATATTTGAGCTGGCTTTTGGGTCACTAGAGGTGTAGATCTTCAAGTTTAGGCTTGGAGATCCTGAATGTTTAGTTTGCTCCTTATTGTGCAATGTGTAGGCTCGGCGCCTGCTGCCACCGTATCTTGCTGCAGGCCTTTTGCAGTCTCTTGAGGGGTTTTGACCACCTGCCTCTTCAGCAGTCTGGTGGCAGCCGGTGTTAGTTTCCTCTTTCAACTATCAGGTATTGTAACCTGTGTTCCTTTTGAACCCTTCCCTTTGTTTTTTTCTACCCCTTTTCCCAAGAGTGATATCATTGTAATTTTTTTCTTCAACTTTGTCAGACGAGTTCTTGTGTTTTGTGGGAATACCTATCTTCTATAATGTTTACTTTTAAGTGTTGCAAAGAAAATTTGGAATTTTTTTTGTCAATGGCACTGTATGAAATTTAATTTTTTGCATGGCAAGCTGACGTTATTATTGATACAATTTCTAGTGTAGACATGATGTTTTGACTGATACTTATTGCATTTTTTCGAGGAGGTGCAGTGACCCCCAAGAAAACCACAATTTTGTCTTTAACAATTTTTTGTTTTCTCTTTATGACTTTTACCATACAGGTTAAATAATTTTATAGATTGCGATAGCCTGCAGGGACGTACACTACTCACAAAAAGCTAGTGATATTTGGCTTTCGGGCGAAAGGTCACGCTACAGTGGTATTTTATCATGAAAGTAGGGCATTTAAGTAGAATCATGCAATGGTGATTTCCTCATCTCAAACAATTTATTGAAACACAAGGCAACAGCAGTGGTAGGTATACCCCCCAAAACTGTAAATGTCTCAATAACTTGTCATGTGGCTTTGAGCATCAGTTACAGCTTGACAACGACGTCTCATGCAGTTGACAAGTCGAGTTATTGTCTGCTGAGGCATGGCTTCCCACTTTTCTTGAAGGGTGACCCTTAGGTCATTGGGGTTCTGGGGTACAGGGTTAGGAGCCTCTACACGGTGACTCAGATGATCCCGTAGGTTTTCTGAGAGATTCAAGTCTGGATAAAGTGCAGGCCACTCCATTTGAGGTACCCCAGTCTCCAGCAGCCTTTCCCTATTGATGTGACCTCGATGTGCTGGGGAATTGTCGTCCATGAAGATGTAATTAGGCCTGTGTTGCTTGTGCAGAGGCATAATGACTGGATTAATGATGTTATTCAAGTGTTAGGGGCTTGTCATAAAGTGTAGGGAAGATCGGTATTGACTAAAGACACCTTCACTCACTGAAACACCACCAGTACTTAAATAAGGTTTGTCTGGTGACAACAGGACAACAGTGGCTGATGTACAGTGCTCTCCTTGGCATCTCCAAAATTTTTGGCAGCCATCAATCCTGCTCAGCATATATCAACTTTCATCAGTGAAAAGCACTGAGGCCCACTGGTCCCTCGTCCAGCGTAGATGCTCCCTGGACCGTGCAAGACGGTGACACCTGTGCCTGATGGTGTGGTCAGGTACTCTTGCAGGTCGTCTAGCACACAGACGACGTTGATGTAATCTGTTTTGAATGGCCTGATGTGACTCTTCGGTCCCTGTCGTCTCTTTTAAATGTGCCTTGAGTTGTGTGGCATTTATCATCTGGTTCTGAAGGGCATTGTTCACAATGAAGATGTCATCAGTGTGGGATGTGGCCAAAGGACGTCCACTTCTCTGCCTTTCTGTGACTCTTCCAGTCTCTCTGTTGCAACCTGCTGATGATACGCTGTGACACTAAGCCCAGTGGCCACTTCCATCTGAGAACATACTGCTTGAAGCCTCACAATGGCGAGGTACTGTTGATCAATTGTTAGGTATTGTCTTGGTTTCGTGAGGTCAAAATCTGAACAGCATGATGAGGAGGGCTGTTTAATTACCAATTATAAGTGAATCCTGAATTGTATTGGCCAATTCATGGATCAAGCATGTCTTGTGAATTTTGCCATTAAGCTTCTTGTTAGAGAGCAGCAAGTTGTGCAAAAAGTACTGAAACATTGGACAGATGGATATGAGCATCCAAATGTTTAGAGTTACATCAAGTTCAGGTGAAAAGGTGAGTGCATTTTGGGTTCATCCTGAATTTTCCCGGAAAAGCCAAATATTCCTTACTTTTTGTGAGTAGTGTGTATCCGCTCAGGACACCTTCCATGTCTTTAACATAGATCTTTCTTATGATTGGACATTTGGCATGATTTGGCAGCTAGGTATTAAAGGGAATCTGTCAGCAATATCCCCCCCCCCCCCCCAAGCTATTTATATGCGCATGTGGGTCCAGCAACATCTTTATCTAGCCATTCTGTTCCTCCATTACTGGGAAATCAGTGCTGCTTTATGCTTGACTGATAGCTCTTTTGCTATGTGACTTCAGGAAAAGAGACTGGCAATAAAGCAGGAGAAGGTGGCGGCGCTGGGTGGGGAATAGAGCTGGAGTGACAGAGGCTTGGGAAGAGCTTCTGTGTTCCAAAGGCACTTCAACCTCCTTTGCATCAGACACTGATTTTCATTAACGGAAGATCGACATGACCATGTAAAGGTATTGCTGGACTTGTCTTTGAAAGAGCTACATGCTAGTTTGATGGGTTAAATCCTGCTGATAGATTCCCTTTAAATGACTTCTTGATATAATTTCTGATGAATAGACTCTGGCTACATAAGTAATTTTCTTCTTGCTGCCTGACAGCTGTATTTTATAATGGCATATAAGCGCTATCCTTGATTATTTACTATTATTAATTACTGTGGCCTTATTGACCCCAATATAATGTTACATTTGACTATTTATTAATGCAAAAATACCCAGACTCGTATTGTTCAGTATGCCAAGCAATTAAGGCCTAGCTACTTACATACCACTCCATGATAATTATATTCAAAAAGGAGAAACACTGGAGTTTTTGGCAACATTTCTATAACAACCTTTATTGAAACAGACCATCAAACATATATTAACAAACAAGATTTAAAAGATATGATTAAAAAGGACACTAACACTGGCCGCACTCAGTACTGAATGTAATACTAAAGGGCTTCAATCAACATGATATTTCAAGGACCCCATCACCTACAATGTCCATCCACCTTCTCCCAAAGGAGGACATTAATCAATATAGCCCAGTGGCTGTTGTAGAATCTTCTCTGGGGATTCCTCTCCCATACTGCCCCCTTTAATACATATGGTCACAAAAATCAATTTATGCTAAGTTGAATAAAAGGGTCATCTTACCCAGACTGAGGCACACCGCTGGACGCACCGCGACGCATGTTTTGCCGCTCTATAGCCTTGCTTTCTCAAGGGGAGGTGTGTTAATGGTCTCCTACAGGACCTTTGATATCGATGGTAACCGGTCATGTGTGTATCACATGACCGGCCACCGCTGGACTGTGTATACACGGCGCATGTGGCCGCGGCCGGCCGCACCATACCCACGTGACCCAGCACATCGCCGTCCAACATCCGAGTCAGACGCTAGTGACAAATGAACGCCGGATGACGCGGGGCAGCAACGGACGGCAAGCCGGTGCACGCGCACCACAACCGCAGCGGTCAGATAGAAAAAACACATAACCCAATAAAGATATTGTAATGTGCATGCATCAAATAAATATTACAAAAATTTAGCAAAAATGTATTTATTTATTTATTTTTACATGCTTTTAAGATCATAACAACAATAGATGATAATACAAGAAATGGGATTTTTTCCATATCTTTGTGGTCCCATTCCGCAAAAGAATGATTTCTTCATAGGGCATTCCACGGAAGTAACGAGGTCAGCGATATGACAATCAGGTAAAGTCCATCATACCGCAGAAGAAAGACTAAAATTTAAAACTATACAAGAAAAAACAATAATTAAACTAAAATTCAAAACACACAAAATCCAGTTAAAACATATAGCCAGAAGGGATTGGATGCAGGAGAGATATGAATTATATATAAATCCTTTTACAATTTATAAAAACGTCGCAAAGTTCAAAGAGTCATTTAGCCCAAATGGTTTCATGGTCCCCAATGTAGCGATCCTCTTCAGTTCTTGTTGTGCCAACAATTTTTTAACATTGCCTCCCCTTATGCCTGTTTGGACAACATCAATCCCCCTTATCATAAGTCCTCTAGGGTCATAATTGTGAGCCAACCTAAAGTGCCGCGGGATTGTTTTTAATTCTGAAGGGTCCTCCACCGACCGGGCTGCGCCAATATCCCGCATGTGCACCCTCACTCTTATCCTTAGTTCTTTCGATGTCAACCCTATATAAACCAATGAGCAAGCTACATGTGGCATAATATATCACATTAACACTACCACAGTTGATATATTCTTTAATTTGGAATTGCTTTTTACCATCTACCGAACAGAACGAGGAGCTGCGGAGGGCATTGGCGCAAGCCACACAATGACCACAAGTGTAGCATCCTTTAATTGGTTTGGTTGCTCCAAATGGACTTTTACTCGGCGCTACATAATGACTTCCGATTAGGAGATTCTTCAAATTTTTTGCCCTACGGGAGGTCATAAGGGGACGGTCACTAAGATATGGTCCCAGGGAGGGTTCTGTGCTCAAAATCGGCCAATGTTTGGTCAAGATGGCCCTCATGCTTAAACACTGAAATAAATCGGATGCTTTCATCTCCCTTCTTTTTCCTTTTATTCTGATATAACAGCATGTTACGGGGGGTAGACTTGGCTCTATTATAGCCCAATTTCACGCTCCTTTTACTATAACCCCGCTGGTCAAACCGTGTTCTCAGATCTGCAGCTTGCATTTCAAATTTTTCCTCCATCGAGCAGATCCGCCTCATCCTCAGGAACTGTCCAACCGGGACGGCCCTCACGGTGGCTTGGCTGTGTGCAGTAGTGGCGTGAATTAAAGCATTCACTGCCGTCATTTTACGAAAGACATCAGTCTGGATGGTCGATGAAGCATCCACCTCCAGACTGATGTCCAAAAAGTCAATTTTAGTTAGATCATATCTATATGTTTATCTGATGTTGTAACAAATGAAATTCAACACAGCCATAAAATCCTCAAGCTGCTGCACCGTCCCACGGCAAAGTAAAAAAATATCTATATAACGCATCCAGCTTAGCACATGGTCTGCGGCTCCAGCTCCCGCGTCACCAAAAACCAACCTCTCCCAGTACCCTGGAAAGAGGTTGGCGTACGTGGGCGCACAGGCCGCACCCATCGAGAGAAACGGTATCGAGAGAAAATGGACCACAAAATTTGTTGGCAACAACTGACTTTTTGAACTCAAAATTGGCTGAAATTGATGGCGGGCACCATGTCGAGTTTAGAGAGCCCCTGATGTGGCTAAACAGTAGAAACCCCCCAATTCTAACTCCAACCCTAACACAGCCCTAACCCCAACACCGCCCTAACCCCAACACCGCCCTAACCCCAACACCGCCCTAACCCCAACACAGCCCTAACCTCAACATAACCCTAACCCTAAGCGCAACCCTACTCACAACCCTAACCCCAACCATAACACAACCCTAATCCCAACACCACAATCGTAACCCCAACATAACCGTAACCCAAACCCTAACATCACCCCCAACCCTAACCCTAGCCGCAAGCCTAACTAGCCCCAACCCTAACCCTAACTGCAAAGAATGTGAAAAACATTACATTTATCTCTCCTCTGCTATGCTAAATCATTTTTTTCGTGTGGAATCACATAACTGGGGACATTAAAAACTGACCCGAATCATGTTCTCCTGGGTCTCAGCTAGCCCCAGTAGTAGAGACCAAGTAGATTTTCCGATGCTGAGGGATGCTATACACTTAATTCTAATATGTAGTGCCAACTGTGTTGTTTATGCTGCATAAACTTACCAGCGTGACCTTATGTGTGGATTTTCCCAATAAATTGCATTAGAGGCAGAAAAGCTGTAGGTAAAAAACAAATATGCACTTTTAGGGCAAGTTCACACCACTAGGCGTTTTTTCAGCATGTTTTCCTTGCTTTTTTTAAAGTTTTTTTTTCATGCTTTTATTGTGCGTTTTTGATGCGGTTATGGCATGCTAGATTTCTCTCTTGTGAGAGAGCTATAGCCTCATAAAGTGACAGTGGTCAGAATAGTAAAAATTGGCTTGGTCACTAAGGGGTTAAAAGCCGCTTCTCCCCGCTTGCTGCCAGTGACTGGTTAGTCTCGCCCTATGCACACCTTCAGGGATAGACCTGTCACTCCAGGGTAGTGGGCAGGAGAAGTGCCATTTTGTCAACTCTCGTGCTCCCCACTAGTCTGACGCTCCTGAAGAAGGTAGATAGTTCAGTGCTCTGGTTCGGCTGCCACTGTATGACTACAGTTCTGCAAATCATTTTGCATAATTCTTTGACTTTTTTTGTTTAATGTTTGCATATTTGTCGTACTGACCATACAACTATTGCATATTTATTGGCCAATATATTTAGTTAAAGGCAGTGTATTTTGTGCATGGAACAATCTTGTGTTTGACCAAAGCTTCTTGTAGTTCTCCACTGTCTGGTTAGGTAGTAGGCCATCACTCATACCTCCTCCGTAACACACTTGTAGTAATGATATGTACTGTGAATTCTTTAGTTATGCCCTGGTGTATGTAATTTGCCATAGTTTGTCTCTTCCTGGGTAGTGGAGCGCTTTGTTAGAGCCTTTTCTAAGAAACCATTTTTCTGTTATCTAATTAAACTGTTAGGGACAACAGCATTCATCATGTGAATAAAGCCAGTGAGAACGGCTTTTGGAAAGGAAGGTAAATGAGCTGAGCAGACCCCCGCAGAAGCCCCTTACCACACTTTGTACTGGATTCTTTGCTCATAGCTTTCATGTGCGAGGCTGATGATTGTACCTCATGGGGCCTCCTATACATCTCACAAATGAGGAAATCGGCACTTTCATTTTCTCTTTTCTATCTCCCCTAATTCTCTGTGGGATACCATTAATAACTTTCCGGCATTACTGGCTCTGGACGTCTTTCGTTCGTTCATGGCTTCTTATCTAAAACGCAGAAAAAGAGAAATAATATTAAATTAGTGTCCTGGGGATGGATCCAAACTAACAGATATTGAACTGTAATATGTTTTGATTAAATACAGTGACGTTCATGAGACAGAAATGTTAGATATATTGGTGCACGCGATTATGAAGATTCCCGGAAACTTCCCCGCTGACACAGGTTGTCTGCTTCTCCATACACAAAATAATGGCTGCGGTTAATCCAGGCCTACATTGTGTTAGTTAAAGCCATGTCACAATGTGAGGCCTGTTTCACCCCACGTTTTTTGTCATTTTTAGCAGCCTCGGGTTTTTATATTGTAAGCAAATCATCTGTTGTAAATCAGATGCATTTCAAAGGGATTGTCCGGCCTTAGGCTACAAGTCTGCAGTCACTTCATGTTACTACAGACTTGTGAATCCTCACATTGCTCACACTGCACGATTTGAGGATTCTCCGGCGGTGGGCGCGAGGCCCCAACTTTGTGATATGCTACTAATGGTCACATGCCAACTAGATATGCGCGGTCTCTCTCAATTCATGTGTATTGAGTGAGGCCAGATACAGTCTAGTCGGAATGTGGCCACAAGTATGTAAATCCCATAGTTGTGGTCACATGACCGCCTGCTCCTGGTGCCAAAGAATAATCCCAGCAGGCAGAACGCGCAATGTGAGGATTCAGAAGTCTGCAGTCACAAGGAGTGACTGCAGACTAGTAGCCTAAGGCCAGACAACCCCTTTAAACAAAGTATATCCATATTTTTAACACTTATTATTATTATTATTATTATTTATTTTTTTTTTTTTATATATATAGGAAGAGAAAGCAAAACATTGCGTTTCTTTCATCCTGTAAAATAAAAAATGAACATGTGCACAAATGGATGTCCATTTAACATGCCTAGAAAACAGTAGGAAAATAAAGTAAATACAGGTTATCTATTTTAGTATGTTTTTTATGGTACGGATGTATACTACAAAAACGTGGTGTGAAAGAGGTCTAACAGGCCACATACTTTGTGGTGTACTTGTGTTTATCCTAAAGCATATTCAAACGGATACAATTTTAGTTTCATCTTAATATATACTTACCTTGTAATGTCTTCACATCCTGTTCCGTCCAGATGTGTCCGGATCCCAGAATTCCAAGCGGCGGGAGGTTCAGCAACCTCCATATTAGGACACCCAAGTGATGAGTGTCTCAATATGGAAACTGCTGGTGGTACCAGCCTCTTGCGCAGTACCACCAGCAGAACACCGTCGTATCACACACAAACATTTTATATGTTTTTGCTATAGGCCCAAAAACAGTCCTGGATAAGGTCTTTAATTTTTAGTATGCAGTGAATAACTCCTCTTTAGATAAACCAGAAACCACTTTGTTTTATTCAGTCCTCACCACTATACTATGAATATTAGTTGGATATTGCCTGGTCGGCTACACATTTGCTTTAGTAATTAACGTTTTGCCCTTGTAAATTGCCAGGAGAGGATAGTCATGTGGTGGTGGCTGGAGTATTCCGGGGACGGCCATACTCTGGGCTGATTTCTTTGATTTGACCTAGGCTTGAAGAGAATTCTGTGTTAGAAGTGAAGAGGCATAAGAGTGAAGCTGAGGAGCTGAGGGGTCGCCTCTCCGAGAAGGAAAAGGAACTAAATTATCTTAATGCTGAGCTTGAAGTGCAGAAAGAGGCAAACACCAGAGCTCCTACTGCAACTATGAAAAATCTGGTGGAACGACTGAAAGGCCAAGTATCCCACAAGGAAAAGCAGCAAAAGGTATTTTGTTTAATACTTGTTATATCAAAAAGATAAATTCTTTAATGGGAACATGTTTCTTAAGTGTATACTGAATAAACCCTGTGCACATCAAGGATGAGATGTTCTGCATTGCTGAATAGTCAGATCCTTCATGTACATGTATGTCGGATAGCTATGTACAGGTGAAAAAAAAGGTCATGTAATTCTTGGGACAAATCCTATTGATTGAACCCACTGCCTTAGAAAACTATCTCAAAATAAGTGTAGTGTATCCTATCGTCAGGATAGCTCATCGTTCTCAAACCATTGGGGTCCATTCCTTCATCCCAACAATCGGCATCAATCAGTTGTAGTGAGTGTAACTGGTGTTCACACCCTGAACAGCACATCTCCGTACATTGTGTAGCGGCCATTCTAGGGTACTGCTGTTCAGCTCCTAGTAACGTGAATATTAGCCGAGTTGCAGTCCTCTGGATGGGCAGGGTACGGAGCTGTGCTGTTCTGGCTCCATACACTCCTTATACTTGGCCTCAAATAGAGCTGAGAACAGCTGATTAGCGGGTTTGCTATCAGTATCAGTCTAGACAATCACTTTGAACGGAGGCCAATCATATAAAGGGGTGGTGCTACCATAAAAGATACATTTAAGTTAGCAGAAAATGTGTAAATAAATGTTTTTGCAATTTAAAATTATTAAAATCCCTAGTTAGACCGCACATGGAGTACTGTGTCCAGTTTTGGGCACCGGTGTTCAGAAAGGATATAATGGAACTAGAGAGAGTACAAAGGAGGGCAACAAAGTTAATAAAGGGGATGGGAGAACTACAATACCCAGATAGATTAGCGAAATTAGGATTATTTAGTCTAGAAAAAAGACGACTGAGGGGCGATCTAATAACCATGTATAAGTATATAAGGGGACAATGCAAATATCTCGCTGAGGATCTGTTTATACCAAGGAAGGTGACGGGCACAAGGGGGCATTCTTTGCGTCTGGAGGAGAGAAGGTTTTTCCACCAACATAGAAGAGGATTCTTTACTGTTAGGGCAGTGAGAATCTGGAATTGCTTGCCTGAGGAGGTGGTGATGGCGAACTCAGTCGAGGGGTTCAAGAGAGGCCTGGATGTCTTCCTGGAGCAGAACAATATTGTATCATACAATTATTAGGTTCTGTAGAAGGACGTAGATCTGGGGATTTATTATAATGGCACATAGGCTGAACTGGATGGACAAATGTCTTTTTTCGGCCTTACTAACTATGTTACTATGTTAAAGATGATGCTATGTTCAAAAAATAGGAAACTTTCATCTTCTGAAATGGTCCCCCTAGCGTTATTCCGTCTGCGAGCTTTATCCGTCCATCTCAATGGCCGATCAGCTAGCCGCGCTTGTGCAATTCGGCAAAATATGTGAGAAGCTCCCTGCGCTCACAGAATGCTGGGACGTGTGTGCAATGATTGCAGACAGACGCTCCCAATACTCACACAGGTCTGACAGTGCACGCAGGATGCAGAATGCTGGGACATGTGTGTGTAGTGATGGCAGACAGACGCTCCTTGTACTCACACAGGTCTGACAGTGCACGCAGGATGCAGAATGCTGGGACGTGTGTGTAGTGATGGCAGACAGACGCTCCTTGTACTCACACGGCTCTGACAGTGCACGCAGGATGCAGAATGCTGGGACGTGTGTGTGTAGTGATGGCAGAAAGACACTCCTTGTACTCACACAGGTCTGACAGTGCACGCAGGATGCAGAATGCTGGGACGTGTGTGTAATGATGGCAGACAGATGCTCCCAGTACTCACACAGGTCTGACAGTGCACGCAGGATGCAGAATGCTGGGACGTTTGTGCAGTGATTGCAGACAGATGCTCCTTGTACTCACACAGCTCTGACAGTGCACGCAGGATGCAGAATGCTGGGACGTGTGTGCAGTGATGGCAGACAGACGCTCCCCGCGCTCACACAGCTCTGACAGTGCACGCAGGATGCAGAATGCTGGGACGTGTGTGCAGTGATGGCAGACAGACGCTCCCCACGCTCTCACAGCTCTGACAGTGCACGCAGGATGCAGAATGCTGGGACGTGTGTGCAGTGATTGCAGACAGACGCTCCCCGCGCTCACACAGCTCTGACAGTGCACGCAGGATGCAGAATGCTGGGACGTGTGTGCAGTGATGGCAGACAGACGCTCCCCACGCTCACACAGCTCTGACAGTGCACGCAGGATGCAGAATGCTGGGGCGTGTGTGCAGTGATTGCAGACAGACGCTCCTTGTACTCACACAGCTCTGACAGTGCACGCAGGATGCAGAATGCTGGGACGTGTGTGCAGTGATGGCAGACAGATGCTCCCAGTACTCACACAGGTCTGACGGTGCACGCAGGATGCAGAATGCTGGGACGTGTGTGTAGTGATGGCAGACAGACGCTCCCCGCGCTCACACAGCTCTGACAGTGCACGCAGGATGCAGAATGCTGGGACGTGTGTGCAGTGATTTCAGACAGACGCTCCTTGTACTCACACAGCTCTGACAGTGCACGCAGGATGCAGAATGCTGGGACGTGTGTGCAGTGATGGCAGACAGATGCTCCCAGTACTCACACAGGTCTGACAGTGCACGCAGGATGCAGAATGCTGGGACGTGTGTGCAGTGATTGCAGACAGACGCTCCTTGTACTCACACAGCTCTGACAGTGCACGCAGGATGCAGAATGCTGGGATGTGTGTGCAGTGATTGCAGAAAGACACTCCTTGTACTCACACAGCTCTGACAGTGCACGCAGGATGCAGAATGCTGGGACGTGTGTGCAGTGATGGCAAACAGACGCTCCCCGCGCTCACACAGCTCTGACAGTGCACGCAGGATGCAGAATGCTGGGACGTGTGTGTAGTGATGGCAGACAGACGCTCCCCGCGCTCACACAGCTCTGACAGTGCACGCAGGATGCAGAATGCTGGGATGTGTGTGCAGTGATTGCAGAAAGACACTCCTTGTACTCACACAGCTCTGACAGTGCACGCAGGATGCAGAATGCTGGGACGTGTGTGCAGTGATGGCAGACAGACGCTCCCCACGCTCACACAGCTCTGACAGTGCACGCAGGATGCAGAATGCTGGGACGTGTGTGCAGTGATGGCAGACAGACGCTCCCCGCGCTCACACAGCTCTGACAGTGCACGCAGGATGCAGAATGCTGGGACGTGTGTGCAGTGATGGCAGACAGACGCTCCCCACGCTCTCACAGCTCTGACAGTGCACGCAGGATGCAGAATGCTGGGACGTGTGTGCAGTGATTGCAGACAGACGCTCCCCGCGCTCACACAGCTCTGACAGTGCACGCAGGATGCAGAATGCTGGGACGTGTGTGCAGTGATTGCAGACAGACGCTCCCCGCGCTCACACAGCTCTGACAGTGCACGCAGGATGCAGAATGCTGGGACGTGTGTGCAGTGATGACAGACAGACGCTCCCCACGCTCACACAGCTCTGACAGTGCACGCAGGATGCAGAATGCTGGGACGTGTGTGCAGTGATTGCAGACAGACGCTCCTTGTACTCACACAGCTCTGACAGTGCACGCAGGATGCAGAATGCTGGGACGTGTGTGCAGTGATGGCAGACAGATGCTCCCAGTACTCACACAGCTCTGACAGTGCACGCAGGATGCAGAATGCTGGGACGTGTGTGCAGTGATGGCAGACAGACGCTCCCCACGCTCTCACAGCTCTGACAGTGCACGCAGGATGCAGAATGCTGGGACGTGTGTGCAGTGATTGCAGACAGACGCTCCCCGCGCTCACACAGCTCTGACAGTGCACGCAGGATGCAGAATGCTGGGACGTGTGTGCAGTGATGGCAGACAGACGCTCCCCACGCTCACACAGCTCTGACAGTGCACGCAGGATGCAGAATGCTGGGACGTGTGTGCAGTGATTGCAGACAGACGCTCCTTGTACTCACACAGCTCTGACAGTGCACGCAGGATGCAGAATGCTGGGACGTGTGTGCAGTGATGGCAGACAGATGCTCCCAGTACTCACACAGGTCTGACAGTGCACGCAGGATGCAGAATGCTGGGACGTGTGTGCAGTGATGGCAGACAGACGCTCCCCGCGCTCACACAGCTCTGACAGCTGGGTGAGATCATTCAGCATTCTGTGAGCACAGGTAGCGTCTCACATACATTCTGCTGGAGGTGGAGGATTTTTTATTTGATGACGGGAACCGCACATGCGCGGCCAGCTGATTGGCCACTGGGATAGTCAGATACAGCTCTCAGACAGAATAGTGCCAGGGGCCCCATTTCAGAAGATGAAAGGTTCCGATCTTTTGAACAGAGCATAATTTTTAATAACTGTAGATTGCAAAAACATTTACATACACATTTCCTGCTAAATTAAATGTATCCTTTATGGTGACACAACCCCTTTGAATACACTTTAGCGCCTGCTTGGTTTCCATTTGTCTCCCCCTTCTCTGCCTCTGTGAAGCCAGAGCTGTCAATCAAAGAAGAGGTGGTGATGTAGATAAAGGGAAAATAAAGAGGTGGGAAGGTGTATTTAAATGATTGGCCCCACCGTGAAGCCCCGAGCAGCGAGACTTTGCCAGCACAGAATTTTAAGGGGGCTTTTCGACCTAATCTGAGAACAGGATAATGTAGAGATAAAGACCCTGATCCCAGCGATGTGTCGCTGACTGGGCTGCTTAGTGTAGTTTTCATATAATCGCGATTTTATCAACATTAGGACTAGTAAACCTACTTCCATGGAGTCCTCCATATTCATGAGCTCTGTATAACCATGCCCCCATCACTGATTGACCTCTTTCTGCCCATGCACAGTGTACACAGAAAGCTGCCAATCGGGTGTTGACGAGGTTTTATATAGCTCTGCAATCCGAGATCTGGTAGATCTGCAACAGATAAAACTGTGATTTTATCAAAACTGCAGCAAGCAACACAGTAATTGACACATCACTGGAAACCGGTTATCTGCCCCTACATCATGCTGCCCTCAGATGTGGTAGCAAAAACCTGGTGACAGATTCCCTTTTAGGCTATGTGCGCACGTTGCGGATTTGCTTGTGTAAAATTCTGCGCAGTTTCTGCCTCTCTTGGCAGATTTTCATGAGGATTTTCATGAGGATTTTCATGAGGATTTTCATGCGGATTTTCATACTTTTTGGTAAATCCATAGAGCTAAATAAAGATATATTATTAAAAAAAAAAAAAAAAAAGAAATTGTGATGTCATTTTTTTGTTCAACCTCTTCAGCCAGATACCCTCATTTATATTTAATAGAGACACATACACCAGCCTATGTAGGAGCATTAACTCAATTAACCTACATATGCTGTAACAAAAAAGCAACTGTCAGAAATATGCATGAAATGCAATATCTGTTAATTTTTCATAGAATTTAAAAAAATAATTGCGTGGGCTCCCGCATAATTTTAATAACCAACAGAGTGAAAGCCGACGGCTGAGGGCAAATATTAATATTCTTGGAAGGAGCCAATAGCCATAAAGGTTCCCCGGCTATTAATATCAGCTCACAGCTGTTTGCTTAGCCTTTACTGGCTAGTTCACAGGGGAACCCCAGAAAATAAATTTACATGGGGATTCCCCCTATAAAATCGAACCAGCAAAGGCTAGGCAGACAGCTGTGGGCTGATATTAATAGCTTGGGAAGGGGCCATGGATATTGGCACCCCCGCTGGCTAAAAAAATCAGTTCTCAGCCGTCCCAGAAATGGCGCATCTTTATAGATACACCAATTCTGGCACTCAGCCTTGCTCTTCCCACTTGCCCTGTACCTGTGGCAAGTGGGGTTCATATTTGTGGGGTTGATGTCACCTTTGTATTGTCAGGTGACATCAAGCCCACAGGTTAGTAATGGAGAGGTGTCTATAAGACGTCTATCCATTACTAACCCCATAGTTACATGGTAAATAAAGACACGGCCAGAATATAGTCCTTTAATTGAAATAATCACACAGACTCCTTTATTGAATCTTAAATTACCATAGTTACTGAATGCCTAATCCCCGACGCCCTAGTTTCCTGCAACAAAAATAAAATAATAAACCAACATATAATACTCCCTGTCTGACGTAGTCCATTACCGAGTGTCCCATGATTATCTCACATGTAGAGAAATTAGACGTGAGCACTATTCTTAAAGGGTGCATAGGTAGGTTCCCACACCGTGCGTACTAGATACAAAAGAACCTGACAGGTTCTTTTGTATCTATCTCACATGTAGAACATGTCACATCAGTTGAGACCGCTCTACCCAGCCTCTGGCGATACACTGACAGGAGATAATCGCTCCCGCAGTGTATCACTGAGAGTTCACCGGAGTTCATCAGCTCCGGTGCTGTCACTTACGGCACCACTGCTTGAGAATTTTCTCACGCTGCGGTGCCGCAAGTGAGAGCATCGGAGCTGATCAGCTGATGAACTCTGGTGAACTCTCGCGGCGAGTGATCTTCTCTACCGGAGGCCTGGTAAAGCGGTCACATTTCCCGATGTGACTGTTCTACACGTGAGATCACAGTGGGACACTCATTATTCAATGGACTGCGGCGGAAGGTAAGTATATGTTGGTTTATTATTTTTATTGCTTGAAGGAGACGAGGGCGTTGGGGATTAGTTGTTTTGTGAGTATGTATTGTGTATGTAAATGTTTTTTTTTGTTTGTTTGTTTTTTTACAATTGAACACAGGCGCCATCATCGGCTCATGGTGTCACTGTTATATGTGACAGCAGACATAGCCAGATGAGAGTAGTAGTCCCATCAGATGACGCCTGGGTATACACACACACACACACACACACACACACACACACACACACACACACACACACACACACACACGCAGACAGATACATACATACCCGAAGACACACACACACCCACAGACGCAGACAGATGCACACACAGACAACCGCAGACAGACACACATACACCGCAGACAGATGCACACACACCCGTAGACAGACACGCAGACACACACCCGCAGACAGACATGCACGTATTCTCCGCCCACACACACATTCTGCGCCCACACACTCTACTTGGCAGTGTTTACACTAGTCCTATGGGTAGGGTACCATTACAAACAACATAGCAGTGATTATACTAGTCCTGTGGGTAGGGTAGCAGCACAAACAGCATGGCAGTGATTATACTAGTCCTATGGGTAGGGTAGCAACACAAACAACATGGCAGTGATTATACTAATCCTATGGGTAGGGTAGCATCACAAACAACATGGCAGTGTTTACACTAGTCCTATGGGTAGGGTACCATTACAAACAACATAGCAGTGATTATACTAGTCCTATGGGTAGGGTAGCATCACAAACAACATGGCAGTGTTTACACTAGTCCTATGGGTAGGGTAACATCACAAGCAACATAGCAGTGATTATACTAGTCCTATGGGTAGGGTAACATCACAAGCAACATGGCAGTGATTATACTAGTGCTGTGGGTAGGGTAGCAACACAAACAACATGGCAGTGATTATACTAGTCCTATGGGTAGGGTAGCAACACAAACAACATGGCAGTGATTATACTAGTCCTATGGGTAGGGTAACATCACAAGCAACATGGCAGTGATTATACTAGTGCTGTGGGTAGGGTAGTAACACAAACAACATGGCAGTGATTATACTAGTCCTATGGGTAGGGTAGCAACACAAACAACATGGCAGTGATTATACTAGTCCTATGGGTAGGGTAGCAACACAAACAACATGGCAGTGATTATACTAGTCCTATGGGTAGGGTAGCATCACAAACAACATGGCAGTGATTATACTAGTCCTATGGGTAGGGTAGCAACACAAACAACATGGCAGTGATTATACTAGTCCTATGGGTAGGGTAGCATCACAATCAACATGGCAGTGATTATACTAGTCCTATGGGTAGGGTAGCATCACAAACAACATGGCAATGATTATACTAGTCCTATAGGTAGGGTAGCATCACAAACAACATGGCAGTGATTATACTAGTCCTATGGGTAGGGTAGCATCACAAACAACATGACAGTAATTATACTAGTCCTATGGGTAGGGTAGCATCACAAACAACATGGCAGTGATTATACTAGTCCTATGGGTAGGACAGCATCACAAACAACATGGCAGTGATTATACTAATCCTATGGGTAGGGTAGCAACACAAGCAACATGGCAGTGATTATACTAGTCCTATGGGTAGGGTAGCATCACAAACAACATGGCAGTGATTATACTAGTCCTATGGGTAGGACAGCATCACAAACAACATGGCAGTGATTATACTAATCCTATGGGTAGGGTAGCATCACAAACAACATGGCAGTGATTATACTAGTCCTATGGGTAGGACAGCATCACAAACAACATGGCAGTGATTATACTAATCCTATGGGTAGGGTAGCAACACAAGCAACATGGCAGTGATTATACTAGTCCTATGGGTAGGGTAGCATCACAAACAACATAGCAGTGATTATACTAGTCCTATGGGTAGGACAGCATCACAAACAACATGGCAGTGATTATACTAGTCCTATGGGTAGGGTAGCAACACAAACAACATGGCAGTGATTATACTAGTCCTATGGGTAGGGTAGCATCACAAACAACATGGCAGTGATTATACTAGTCCTATGGGTAGGACAGCATCACAAACAACATGGCAGTGATTATACTAGTCCCATGGGTAGGGTAGCATCACTACCAACATGGCAGTGATTATACTAGTCCTATGGGTAGGACAGCATCACAAACAACATGGCAGTGATTATACTAGTCCTATGGGTAGGGTAGCATCACAAACAACATGGCAGTGATTATACTAGTCCTATGGGTAGGGTAGCATCACTACCAACATGGCAGTGATTATACTAGTCCTATGGGTAGGGTAGCATCACAAACAACATGGCAGTGATTATACTAGTCCTATGGGTAGGGTAGCATCACTACCAACATGGCAGTGATTATACTAGTCCTATGGGTAGGGTAGCATCACAAACAACATGGCAGTGATTATACTAGATGTATGTGTATGGTAGCATCACAGACCCATGCATGTATTCAGTCCAGATACCCTTTTTGTGTTGCATGTGAAATGAAGAAAGCTTGCTCTGTTTTGCATATATCTTTTTGTGCATTACTTATACATACAGCCAATGTTTCTTCGTTAACCATGGAATCTCTCTAGAAGCAGAAGAATATTTTTTAAATGCTCCACATTGTATTTTCTCAGGCTTTAAGTAAAGCTCTGCTAGCTCTAAGGGCAGAAATGACCGCTCATGCCGAACAGCAGATTATTTCCGCAGCAGCACAAAAGGAGGAGAACTTAAACATTCAGCAAATTGTCGATAGACAGACCAAAGATTTAAAGGTGAGAATGTGACATTTTATGTCAGGGTTTTTTCTCATATCTGAGTAGCGTTGCAATATATATTACAAAATTCTGTTTTGTGTGTGTGTGTGTGTGTGTGTGTGTGTGTGTGTGTGTGTGTGTGTGTGTATACACTCCTCAACCTTGAAATTGCTACACCAAAAATGAAAATTATGGAAATTTCAGAATCAATAGTTAATTGTTAATGATATGCAAATGATTACTAATGGATACTTATTTTTCTAAACCTCTCTATTTCTTCATATCAAGTATGAGTGCAGAAATACTTACACGTACTCGCCTTGGCATGCTATCACTGAGGTCATTAATGGTTGTCTGAGCAAGGTTCTGCCACACAATTCGCTTGGTCACACAAAATCATCAAGATCCACTGCTGGTGGCTCACTTTGAAATAGCCAACCAATGATGTCTCAGATATTCTTGATGGAAGAAAAGTCTGGAGACGCTCTAGGTCAGGATAGCACATTCAGGACATGATAGCATGTTTACACCATGCAGGCTTCTTACAGTAGCACAAGAAACATGTAGCCTGGTGTTGTTGAGTTGAAAAATGCCTCCTGGGAAACTGTGGAGAAATGGTTGTACTGCTGATTCAACATCCAAATCAGTGTAACACCGAGCTGTTAGTGTACCTGGAATGAAGGCTAGAGGGTTCTGACTACTGTACATTATGCCACCGCACACCATAATCCTGGGAGTAGGACCAATGTGACGTTTCCTCATGAAGGCATCTTCATGGCGTTGCCAATGTGATCTCCAGCTACTCTGCATTCAAGACAAAAGCAGTAATCATCACTGAAGAAGATAGACTTCCATTCCAGTCTCCATTGCCCTATTCCAGCCTCCAATCTCAATCTGGAAACCACATGCAAAATCCCATGAAAAAGCCTTCACTGCTCCTATTCAATGGATGATGGTGTGGGGTAGCATAATGTCCGGAGCTGGACTCCTCAAGTTTTCATTCCAGGTACGCTTAGTTTGGTGTTACATTGTTAAGGTTGCAGAACCAGTGTTTTCGTCATTTCTCCTAAGTGTCCCAGGAGGTGGTTTTCAACATAACAATGCTAGGCCATATGTTGCTCACAGTGAACAGCCTGCATGGTCTAAATGTGCTAGCATGGCTGCAACGTCTCCGCACTTGTCTACTATTGAGCACATCTGCAACATCTTTGGTCAATAATTGCAAAGAGAGCTGCCAGCAGCGGATCTTGATTTGTGTGCCTAAATGAATCCAGCTTGGCAGCACCCAAGGCATGTAAGTGAATGTCTTTTTGCGTGTGCCTCTTATTCTCAGTACTGAATAAATTGACGTGTTTGGAAAATTCTGTTTCCATTTTTTCATCATATGCATATCATTAACATGTCTATTCATTCTGTGATTTCCATAATTCCATGCTTTTCCTTCTTAAAGGGAACCTGTCACCCCCAAAATCAAAATCGAAGGTGAGCTAAGCCCACCGGCATCAGGGGCTTATCTACAGCATTCTGGAATGCCATAGATAAGCCCTCGATGTATCCTGAAAGATGAGAAAAAGAGGTTAGATTATACTCACCTGGGCGGGTGGTCCCGGTCCGGTTCTGGTCTGATGGGTGCTGCGGTCCAGGGCCTCCCATCTTCTTACAATGATGTCCTCTTCTTGTCTTCTTGCTGCGGCTCCGGCGCAGGCGTACTTTGTCTGCCCTGTTGAAGGCAGAGCAAAGTACTGCAGTGCGCAGGCGCCGGGAAAGGTCAGAGAGGCCCAGCGCCTGCGCACGACAGTACTCTGCTCTACCCTCAACAGCTCAACAGGGCAAACAAAGTACGCCTGTGCCGGAGCCGCAGCATGAAGACAAGAAGAGGATATCACCGTAAGAAGATAGGAGGCCCCACACCGGACCGCGACGCCCATCGGATCGGACCGCCCGCCCACCCAGGTGAGTATAATCTAACCTCTTTTTCTTCTCTTTCAGGATACATCGGGGGCTTATCTACAGCATTACAGAATGCTGTAGATAAGCCCCTGATGACGGTGAGCTTTTATGTATGTGTGTGTGTGTGTGTGTGTGTGTGTGTGTGTGTGTGTGTGTGTGTGTGTGTGTGTGTGTGTGTGTGTGTGTATGTATTTGTGTATGTCTGCGTATTTATGTATTTGTGTGTACAGTATGTGTATGTATTTATGTGTCTGTATTTGTGTGTGTGTACAGTATGTGTATGTATTTGTGTATGTCTGCATATTTATGTATGTATTTGTGTACAGTATGTGTGTACAGTATGTATATGTATTTGTGTATGTCTGTGTATTTGTGTGTTCACAGTATGTGTATGTATTTTATGTATGTGCATTTATTTATGTATGTATATGTGTACAATATGTATGTATGTGTATTTATGTACAGATTTATGTATGGGTATGTATGTGTGTACAGTATTTGTATATGTATGTGTATTTATGTATGTGTGCCTGTATTTATGTCATGCAATACCTGTGCAAGCCTGCAGATGGCACTGTTATAGTAATTCTAACACTACAGCCTAGCTGCCAGATCCAGTGTTGTAATCAGACATTGGTGCACAGTTGTGTTAGTGTGTAGCGGTGTCTGCTGTATACAATGCCGTTATGTGTAGTGGCGTATATTTATCTGGAAACATTTAAAGCAAGTAGATCCAATTCTCCACTGCACAACTGCTTGTGGCTCTGTAGCTGGAGGATTGAGAGGGGAGATAGTTTGTTTTCTGTCTGTCATAGAGTCCCATATCAGGAAGGGTAAGAAACGAGTCCGTCCGCCATTGATCCTGCTCATGTGTTTCCATATAAATGTACAGTCCCAAGCGCTGGATTATTATTCTCTCTAACAAATTGTGTATTCATGGCACAAATCCTTTTTGGCATTGGCAGCTTAGGCACTTATGTCATAAAGCGACGTTGCATTTTTCCATGCTTTTGCTATCTGACATTGTATTGATCGCGGAGTCAATAAGGCAGACTGAGGTGAGTTAACACTGAAAACATTGCCGTAACCCCTGTTGTCTGGCTTGTTTTATTGATATTCCTTCCGTGGGTACTAGAGCTAAATAATTCATTTGAAGCAAATTCTCTCATTAAGCGTCTACTTGCAAATGACGTCCCCTGGTGCTCGGGTTGGTTGCAGATGCAAATTGTTACATTATCCTTTCTTAACTTAAAAGCTGATTACAGAGTTTTAATCCAGAGCCTAATTCATTAGTGGTATTTTAAGTAGGCAAATTTAATTGTGAAGAAACATGATATTATCGTTACAGGCGCGAAACGAAGATTTACATGAGCAGCTACTAAAGCTTAAAGAGACCCTGAGAAGTAGCAAGGCGAGGGAGAACAGCCTGACGGAGGACCTTGGAAACCTGAGCCAGGAGATGCGAGGAAAGCAGAAAATCCTTAATAAGCTTCACAAGGAGAAAGAGGAAGCCGATAAGGAGAATGAGGAGATGAAGAAAAGGCTGAAGCGGCTCGTGAGCAGTGCCCAGGTAAGAGGGATACGGCTGGCCTTCAGGAAAATGGGGCATACTGTCCTCACATGAAGAGGGATACAGACTGCTGACAATGTCTGCCAAATGTTACATCGCTTCATCACTTTATTCGCTCAGGTATCATAAGCCTGGACAACCCCTTAAAGGAAACCTGTCACCAGGTTTGGCCAATACAAGTTACGGCCACCGCCTTTCAGGGCTTATATAAAGCTGTATATCTGCCCCCAACCCGACCTGTAAGAGAAGAAAAATAACTTTCATTATACTCACCTGCGGGGCGGTCCGGTCCGAGGGGCGTCGCTGGTCTTCTTACGGTCCCCGTCCTCCTGCTTACTTCATGTGGATGACACGTCCCTCCATCATCCACACAGTCTACTCGCTCCTGCACAGGCGTAATTCTCTGCCCTGTTGAGGGCAGAGCAAAGTCCTGCAGTGCGCAGGCACCGGGAAAGGTCAGAGGCCCGGCGCACACATACACTCACACTCACACACATACACTCACACACATGCACTCACACACACGCACTCACACACACACACACATATATACACTCACACATACACACACATATATACACTCACATATACACACACATACACACACATATACACACACACACATATACATACACACACACACATATACACACACATACACTCACATACACACACACATATACATACACACACACACATGCACACACACATATATACACACACACACACACACACATATATACACACACATATACACATACACACACATATACATACACACACACATGCACACACACATATATACACACATACCCTCACACACACACACATATATACACACACATATACACATACACACACACATATATATATATATACTGTACACACACATATATATATACACACATATACACACACACACACACACACACATATATATATATACTGTACACACACATATATACATACACACACGTATACATACTGTAAGAATCATGTCGGTCTGGTAGTCGGGGGCAGGTATATCTCACCCAGGTATTTGTCCTATGTGAATTAGGCCGCTCAGTATCTTCAGGATAATGATGGGTTAATGAGTGCGGGAATAAAGGATGACCAGCTGAGGGTTTCCGGGGTCAGCCTGGGGCACACAGATTGCCTGTCTGTGTGAGACAAACGTGAGTGAGAGCTGTGCTCAAGGACTGTGTGTTGTTAGCTGGGAGGGAGAAGCCCCCCCAGTTGTTGAGATAGCAACGTATCTGTTAGTTAGTGCCGGACAGGCTAGGATTTATTTTTATGCTTTGTTTTTTCTATGTTACTTTCACGTTAATAAACCTGACCTGAAGTCAGCTTGCTAAGAAACCTGCTGTCGCCTCAGAATTCAATGCACAAACCACGTGACCTTTGACCCCAGCAAAGGCGATCCCGGAGTGTTTTGTCACATTGTGGTGGAGAACGCGGGCAATTACGTGGCACAGGCGACAGTATGGAAGACGTGGTGAAAGCCCTAGTACAGTCCACTGCCGTACAGCAGCAGGCCACTGCCGCACAGCATGAAGCTAATCGCTTGATGGCCGCACAGCTGAAGGAGTTAATGGACATGACGGTTGCAGACCGCCAGCTTCTCCAACAGGTGGCGCAGCGCCTGGTGAGCATGCCTGAGGCAGACCCGGAAACAGAGTCCAGAAGGATCCATGTGAGTCGATACTGGCAAAAGTTGACTGCAGAAGATGACGTTGAGGCATACCTGACAACGTTTGAGCGGACGGCATTGAGGGAGAAGTGGCCGAAGGCACGATGGGCCGATTTGATTGCTCCGTTTCTCTCCGGCGAGGCCCAAAAAGCTTACCATGACTTGGACCCGGAAGTCGCTCAGGACTTTGAGAAGCTGAAAGTTGAGATCCTGGCCCGGCTGGGTGTAACGACGGCTGTCCGTGCACAGAGGGTACACCAGTGGACATACCAGCAAGATAAACCGGCGCGGTCTCAGATGTTCGACCTGATCTGCTTGACAAAGAAATGGCTGCAACCCGAGGTACTGACAACACCCGAAATAATCCAGCGGATTGTCTTGGACAAGTACCTGAGAGTACTACCCCCAGCGCTGAAAAGGTGGGTAAGCCAAGGAAATCCCATGACACCGGATCAACTTGTGGAGCTGGTCGAGCGTTATTCCGTGGCAGAAGGACTTCCCGACGAAACCACTGGCACCCGGTCCGTGCCTCCTCCTCGTGGAACCGGTAAGACTGTTCCAGCGGCTACGGGTGAAGGAAAATTGCCAAAAACTGTGGGGGAGGAACACGGGACTGCTCGCACTCCGAGACCGAGAGTGTTGGACGGTGGTCTCAGTAGGGGGCCTGTTAGGTGTTTCCGCTGCAGTGAGAAGGGCCATATTTCTGCGAACTGTCCTGTTACCACTGAACCCATGCAGTGCGATGTTACAGACTCTAAGAAACGCATGTCTTTGGTTACTCGGCTAGTAAATGTGAATGCGGGTCAAAATGATATAGCGAAACACCTGTGTGAATTATCTGTGGATGGGAAAAATGTTGTGGCATTACTAGACTCTGGAAGTGTGGTGACTCTGGTGAAAGCTAGTCTGGTGACACTTCCATCTGGTTCGTCTGACAAATTTTCTGTAACATGTGTGCATGGTGACACCTGCTCGTACCTAACAGCGGTCATATCGATTTCCACTCCCTATGGGTCAGTGCAACACAAAGTGGGACACGTTCCCGCATTGTTACAGGATGTAATCCTGGGCAGGGATTTTCCCCATTTCTGGCAGTTGTGGGAGAATCAGTTGCTCCTTCACGGTAGCTGTGAGTCTTTTCCTATGCCATCTGGAGGTCCCGAACTCCTAGAGGAGGTCCCACAGGAAGACGTTGCTGGGGAGGTTATTGAAACTAACCTTCAGTTCCCCTTCTCAGTTCTGGCGGGGGAAACTGAGGAAACTCAGCGAGAGGCGGAGGCAGACAGCCATCCAGCACCCTGCCTGCCAGATTTGGGAGTCCAGTTGGATGACTTCCACAGCGAGCAAATGAAAGATCCTACCCTGACTTCGGCTAGGAAAAATGTAAAAATGATAGATGGGGTACCCGTAGAACCTGACACTAGGCTAGCGTACCCGTACATGGTTCTTGAAAATGATTTGCTCTACCAGGTAGAGAAAAAGGGAGAAGACACTGTGCAACAGTTAGTGGTACCCAAACCTTATCGGCGGAAGGTACTGGACCTGGCCCACGGACATATAATGGGGGGACATCTGGGGGTACAGAAAACCACAGAAAGGATATCGCATTGTTTTGTGTGGCCTGGAATACATAGTGATGTACGTAACTATTGTGAGTCCTGTCCAGAGTGCCAAATCTCTGCGCCTAAAACTCGGTTCTGTAGCCCTTTGGTACCCCTCCCTATCATTGGAGTCCCTTTTGAGAGAATTGGGATGGATCTGGTTGGGCCCCTTCCCCGGTCTGCACGTGGGCACCAACATATCCTCGTCATCATGGACTATGCCACTCGTTACCCAGAAGCCATCCCTTTGCGTAACACTGCTACCAAAACGATCGCCAAAGAGTTGGTACAAGTGTTTAGTCGGGTGGGAATTCCAAAACAGATACTCACCGACCAGGGGACTCCCTTTATGTCGAGGGTGATGAAGGAGCTCTGCAGACTCTTACAAATAGACCAGTTGCGTACGTCTGTCTACCACCCTCAAACAGATGGCCTGGTTGAGCGGTTCAACAAAACCTTAAAACAGATGCTCCGGAAGGCGATAGACAAAGATGGGAAGAACTGGGATTACTTGCTACCCTATTTGCTGTTTGCCATTAGGGAAGTTCCCCAGTCTTCCACAGGGTTTTCGCCTTTCGAACTGTCGTACGCCCGCCGTCCCCGGGGACTGTTGGACGTCGCAAAAGAAACCTGGGAAGGTCAAGTTACTCCCTTTAAAACGGTGATCGACCATGTAACACAAATGCAGGACCGTATTGCCGCGGTCATGCCCGTTGTTAGGGACCATATGTTACAGGCCCAGGGAGCCCAGAGGCAAAGTTATGATAGAGGTGCTAAGGTCCGTACGTTTGCATCCGGGGATAGGGTGTTGGTCCTAATCCCTACAGTGGATAGTAAATTTCTGGCGAAATGGCAGGGCCCCTTTGAGGTCAAGGAAAGAGTTGGTGAAGTGAACTATAAAGTGTACCAGCCCGGTAAGAGAAAACCAGAACAGATTTATCATGTGAATCTGATAAAACCCTGGAAAGACCGCTCTGCCCTAACGGCGGAGCTGCCTCGTCCGGTTTGCGCACCTACCGTACCGGAGGTGCAGATTGCCGAGACTCTCTCGGAACAACAAAAATCTGAGGTTAAGCAGTTTTTGTTACAGAACCGACAATTTTTCGCGGAAAAACCTGGCCGGACTAAGCTGGTGAAACATGAGATTGTTACAGAGCCTGGTGTCACAGTTCATGTGAAGCCATACCGGATTCCGGAAGCACGCCGTGAAGCCGTCTCCCGGGAGGTGGTGGCAATGTTGGACTTAGGAGTCATTGAGGAGTCACACAGCGCCTGGTCCAGTCCAATCGTGTTGATACCTAAGCTGGATGGCTCCATTCGGTTTTGTAATGACTTTAGGAAACTGAATGCGGCTTTTAAATTTGATGCGTACCCTATGCCTCGGGTCGATGAGTTAATCGACCGGCTGGGTAAAGCCCGATACATTATGACCCTGGATCTAACAAAGGGGTACTGGCAGATCCCCCTGGCCGAGGCGGCCAGGGAGAAGACGGCATTTGCTACACCGGAAGGTCTGTTCCAGTATGTCTACATGCCGTTTGGACTTCACGGAGCTCCAGCAACGTTCCAGAGGTTGATGGATCAAGTCTTGAGGCCCCACAGGCAGTACGCTTCGGCCTACCTGGATGACATCGTAATTTACAGCTTGGACTGGGAAACTCACCTCCGGAAGGTACAGGCGGTGATTGATGACCTACGAGATGCAGGCCTAACGGCAAACCCCAAGAAATGCCACATCGGGCTTGAAGAAGCCCGATACTTGGGATACGTGATTGGCAGAGGAGTGGTTAAACCACAGATTGACAAAATACAGGCCATTCAGGGCTGGCCGCAACCAGTGAACAAGAAACAAGTACAAGCTTTCCTGGGGATCGCCGGCTATTATCGCCGGTTCATACCCAATTTTGCAGCCATGGCTACCCCCTTGACGGATCTTACCAAAGGGAAGGGTTCCGTCATGGTAAAATGGACCTCAGCGGCTGGAGAGGCCTTCCACAGCCTGAAGCGAGCTTTGTGCTCTCAGCCCGTACTAGTGACTCCTGATTTCAGCAGCGAGTTTGTGGTCCAAACTGATGCTTCTGATACTGGGGTCGGAGCTGTACTTTCCCAGGTGAGGGACGGAGTTGAACACCCGGTCCTTTACCTCAGCCGGAAACTGAATGTACATGAGCAGAGGTATGCCGTGGTTGAAAAAGAGTGCCTAGCCATTAAATGGGCTCTCGACTCCCTCAAGTATTACCTGGCAGGTAGGAAGTTTAAGCTGGTCACGGACCATGCCCCTCTCAAGTGGATGCACCTCCACAAAGACCGTAATAGTCGGGTAACCCGGTGGTTCCTTGCCCTGCAGGCTTACTCTTTCACGGTGGAGCACCGCCCCGGGGTGCAGATGGGGAACGCTGATGCCCTGTTCCGAGTGCACTGTTTCGAGAGTGTTCTTGCTCGACCTGAGTGGTCTGAGCAGGGGGGGAGGATATGTAAGAATCATGTCGGTCTGGTAGTTGGGGGCAGGTATATCTCACCCAGGTATTTGTCCTATGTGAATTAGGCCGCTCAGTGTCTTCAGGATAATGATGGGTTAATGAGTGCGGGAATAAAGGATGACCAGCTGGAGGTTTCCATGGTCAGCCTGGGGCACACAGATTGCCTGTCTGTGTGAGACAAACGTGAGTGAGAGCTGTGCTCAAGGACTGTGTGTTAGCTGGGAGGGAGAAGCCCCCCCAGTTGTTGAGATAGCTACGTATCTGTTAGTTAGTGCCGGACAGGCTAGGATTTATTTTTATGCTTTGTTTTTTTCTATGTTACTTTCACATTAATAAACCTGACCTGAAGTCAGCTTGCTAAGAAACCTGCTGTCGCCTCAGAATTCAATGCACAAACCACGTGACCTTTGACCCCAGCAAAGGCGATCCCGGAGTGTTTTGTCACAATACATAAACACACCATTTTGCACTTTTTCCTCTATGCATTGTTAGGGATATACAGTGCTGGCTTGATCTTACTTTTATTCTAATTTGTGTGAATAGCTATGGTGGGGTGTCTCATTAGTCACATATAGAAATATAAATAAATATATATATATATATATATATATATATATATATATATATATATATATATATATATATATATATATATATATATATTCATCTGAGCTGGAGCTTCATTTTTGAGAACTTTCCTAAAGGTACCTTCACACGAAGCGACGCTGCAGCGATAGCGACAACGATGCCGATCGCTGCAGCGTCGCTGTTTGATCGCTGGAGAGCTGTCACACAGACCGCTCTCCAGCGACCAACGATGCCGAGGTCCCCGGGTAACCAGGGTAAACATCGGGTTGCTAAGCGCAGGGCCGCGCTTAGTGACCCGATGTTTACCCTGGTTACCAGCGTAAAAGTTAAAAAAACAAACAGCACATACTCACCAGCGCGTCCCCCAGCCTCTGCTTCCTGCACTGACTGAGCTCCGGCCCTAACAGCACAGCGGTGACGTCACCGCTGTGCTTTCACTTTCACTTTAGGGACCGGAGCTCAGTCAGTGTGATGAAGCAGACGCTGGAGGACGCATGTGAGTATGTACTGTTTGTTTTTTTTACTTTTACGCTGGTAACCAGGGTAAACATCGGGTTACTAAGCGCGGCCCTGCGCTTAGTAACCCGATGTTTACCCTGGTTACCAGTGTAAAACATCGCTGGTATCGTTGCTTTTGGTGTCAAACACAACGATACACGGCGATCGGACGACCAAATAAAGTTCTGGACTTTATTCAGCGACCAGCGACATCACAGCAGGATCCTGATCGCTGCTGCGTGTCAAACGAAACGATATCGCTAGCGAGGACGCTGCAACGTCACGGATTGCTAGCGATGTCGTTTCGTGTGAAGGTACCTTAACAAGTGTCATTTATGTCATATTGGTTAGATATTGCATAACTCATTGATTTTTTAGAGAGTGAAACCTAAAAATAATTCTCACTTCGGCCCTGTCCCCTGCAGCGGGTTTCCAGCATAGTGTTGTCACTGCCAACATCAAATAACAGTGCTTGTCATCATCACACTCCAAGGAACACAAAAATGGGGTGGGGTACAGGAGACAAGAGGCGGGGGATGGGGAAGAATCATTGGAAAGCTCATTTTTATGTTTAAAGCCCAGAATAAGATTGCTCAGATTCTCTGAAAACAACAATACAAGTGATTTGTTTTGGTCCAAAAAAAGCTGGTGAGAATGTTCTTGGCTCTAATTAGTTATACACCACATACAGTTTTACCTAATAATGTTCTATTTAAAGGGGTTGTCTCAAAGTGTGAATTGCAAAGTGCATGTAATGATAAGCAAATTTGCAATTTACTTGTAATTAATTATCCGCTCTTTTTTCAATGATGGAGGGATTTGTAATTTTATCCTGTAGACTACAAGCCCGCAAGGGCAGGGCCATCTGTCTGTACACGTCTGTCATTGTTATTTGTTCACCGTATTGTATGTAACCCCCTTGTCACGTCCAGCACCATGGAATCAATGGTGCTCTGAATAAAATAATTTTATAATTTATTGCTCAATGCCTAGGTTACCGGCCACCACTGCATTGTATCAGAGGTGTCGGACACCTAGCCAAGGGGCGCTGTGCTTGTAAGTACTGCTCTGAAGCTGGATCCTGACGGCTTCATTGACCCTGCGCTCCTCCGATCCTCCAAAGGTTAAGCGGTCATTGCTTACAGCATGGGAGAGATCAGGCCAGATGCTCAGTGGTCCACACTGTCAAGCATTCAGGAGGACAGTGATCCCACCCCACACCTCTCCCTCCGGCAAGAAGCTGGGAGCTGTGTGCTTCTCGAGATGTAGCTTAACTTGCAAGATATGTTATATATTCCCATGTCTGACTTGGTCAATAACCTTTAAAATTCCCTAAAATAGTTGTGTAGTAAAATAGAAAAATGTGATATTCTTCATCTATACAGTGCAGTAATATACCCAATCCCACTGTGACCCTATTGCTAGGCAGCACAGCTGATCAGAGCGGGTTTATTGCATAGCCTTTCATTCTGTCCCTTTGTGTAGAGCTACATTGTTCTGTTTTGACAGTCTTCCCCTCGCAGCACAACCACGTGCGCATTTGACTCGTGGTAATCTATTCATAAAACATTGGTTCACCTCTGACCGTCATCTAAGTACAGGCTCTGTGGGTAAAATAATACAATTTACCCTTTTAACTCTTAAAGATTGTTTTGATGGAGAAGAGCTAATTGCAGATGACACCCAATGTGAGCACTTAGAATCCAGAAAAAGAAAATCGTATGTACTTCCAATATTTTTAATGTACACTTATTTAAAGGTGCTATTAGTACATATCCTTGCAATAAATCTATGGATCCTCCGAACCTGATAGTCCCCTGGTGGTCAGGGTAGCTAAAAGTAGGTAATTTTCTTAGACAGGGTCAGATTTCTGAGATAAGCTTTTACTTCATTATTTTCTAGAAGTTAATAACCTTTTAAAGGGAATGTGTCAGCAGGATTGTGCTATGTTATCTGAATACAGCATGAGGTAGGGGTTAAAACATAGATTTCAGTGATGCCTCTGTTATCAAGCTTGTGGTTTTGTTTGGTTACAGTGATTAATTTAGCACCAGTGGCATAACATTGCTTTGACTAGCCTCCTGGTCTGACACGCCCCCTCCTGTGATAAGCAGCTCACTGTCTATGGACTTTATACATGGAGAGCCTTCTGTGGGCGGGGTTAGCTTCCTCAGCTCTGCTTCATTCTAAATCTAAAAGCTCTGATTGTGTCAGAACGGCTGCACCCAGTAATCTAAGTGATATATCATTGGATTCAGCTTCTCTTTGCCTAGACCAGGCTGCTCTCAGATGAGGTAGCATAAACCTGTTGACCGATTCCCGTTAAGCACACTACAGTGCTTTATACTTCTGTAATTGGACTAGTCCTTCAGAAAGAAAGCATATATTAGTGTTGCAGTGTTGTCTGTGACAATTAATGAGTCCTTCTCTACCAATTGATAAAATGGCTGACTCTTAATAGCTGCATGTTCATTTATTCAGTTGCATAAACAGCCCTTTGCCTACATAAAGTGCCTGTTCCAGCCTGTGCTGCGTTTTATGTACAGCCGTTCTCGAGGAGACATCAAACAAGTCTATTTCGTTTTTTAAGCTATCTCATGATGTTAATATTAAAGCTGGATTCCGAATATCTATTTTTCAGAGTAAGTCAGATGTGGAAAGTAAACAGAGCCTGATAGATGAACTTCACAGGAAAGTTAAAAGACTAGAAGTGGAGCTGGAGAAAAAGACCGAAGAAGCCGAGCGAAAGCCTGCACAGGAAGATAAGGTGTGATCACAACGTATGTTACTCTGGATATAGTGACTGCTGTAGGGTGTACGACTGAACCGCGCTGACCTCCGAATGAATATATATACAGTATAATATATATCTATATTATAAATAAATATAAATACATACATATAAATATAGAATTAGAGAATGTAGTCCATAAATCGGTTTTACAATTTAGATCTATATATTGTAAACCCAATTTTTGCAGTACATATGTCCTGGGCCAAAGCTTACGGATACTGTGTGGGGCGGGATAATCTAGTCTCTGAATGCAGGATGCATATTTTGTAATGTGCTCGGGGTCTAAATATATGACTGGTTCCTAACAGGGTATTCTGGTTTCACCAAATAAAAGTAAGATCTGTCTTGGTTAGGAAACGCATAGGCGCTGCTGCCATTATAAGACACCTCTCTGGTTCTTGTACTGTACTCCGACTGTAAGAAGCTGTGCATGTGTGTGTCCATCATGTAACATGGAGAGGTTTTTTAATGGTTTATTGCTACATGGATGCATAGTGACTGCTGCAGTTTTGACCCTCCCGAACAGGGCTTGGGAATTGAAAGATATTGTCTCACTAGAGACATTTATGACATATCCAAAAGATGGCTGCGAGTCCCACGTCTGGGACATGCCCATATCTCCAGAACGGGAATCCTCTGATCCGCCGTCTCTGCCAGTGTCGGAGCACCAGTGACTGGAGAGGTGGCTGCCCATGTCCCAGCTCTCCCTAATCATTGCGGTAGGAGTTCTAATTGCTCTCATAGCAGTAAATGGAGAGAGCCAGCACACTAGTTGTCCAACGTTAGCCAGGATGGAGGATCACGGTTGTGGAGATAGGTGCCAGTGCCACCTCTGGGACCCCCCATTATACGACCATCCAGAATTCCTTTTGTAACTACAGATTAATATTTATTTTTCTACTTTAGAGTGCCAAACAAGAAATCATAAGGTGGGAAGAAGGCAAAAAATGGCAAAGTAAGATAGAAGGAATTCGCGCCAAGCTTAGAGAAAAAGAGAAGGAAGTGGAGACTCTAACAAAACAGCTGACAACTCTCAAAGACCTCTACTCCAAGTGAGTTCTGGGGACAGGATTATTGCACTGCATATAGAAGGGCTGTGACAAAGTATCTCCCACTTTCCAAATTTCCTCCTTGTACAGTGCCTTGTGAAAGTATTCGGCTCCCTGGAGCTTTTCAACCTTTTCCCACATATCATGCTTCAAACATAAAGATACCAAATGTAAATTTTTGGTGAAGAATCAACAACAAGTGGAACACAATTGTGAAGTTGAACGAAATTGATTGTTTATTTTAAATTTTTGTGGAAATTCAAAAACTGAAAAGTGGGGCGTGCAATATTATACCCCGCCCCTTTACTTTCAGTGCAGCAAACTCACTCCAGAAGTTCATTGTGGATCTCTGAATGATCCAATGTTGTCCTAAATGCCTAATGGTGATAAATATAATCCGCCTGTGTGTAATCAAGTCTTCGTATAAATGCACCTGCTCTGTGATAGTCTCAGGGTTCTGTTTGAAGCACAGAGAACATCATGAAGACCAAGGAACACAACAGGCAGGTCTGTGATACTGTTGTGGAGAAGTTTAAAGCCGGATTTGGATACAAAATGAATTCCAAAACTTTAAACATCCCAAGGAGCACTGTACAAGCGATCATATTGAAATGGAAGGAGTATCATACCGCTGCAAATCTACCAAGACCCGGCCGTCCCTCTAAACTTTCATCTCAAACAAGGAGAAGACTGATCAGAGATGCAGCCAAGAGGCCCATGATCAGTCTGGATGAACTGCAGAGATCTACAGCTGAGGTGGGACAGTCTGTCCATAGGACAACAATCAGTTGTACACTGCACAAATCTGGCCTTTATGGAAGAGTGGCAAGAAGAAAGCTATTTCTCAAAGATATCCATAAAAAGTGTTGTTTAAAGTTTGCAACAAGCCACCTGGGAGACACACCAAACATGTGGAAGAAGGTGCTCTGGTCAGATGAAACCAAAATCGAACTTTTTGGCAACAATGCCAAACGATATGTTTGGCGTAAAGGCAACACCGCTCATCTCCCTGAACACGCCATCCCCACTGCCAATCATGGTGGTGGCAACATCATGGTTTGGGCCTACTTTTCTTCAGCAGGGACAGGGAAGATGGTTAAAATTGATGGGAAGATGGATGGAGCAAATACAGGACCATTCTTGAAGAAAACCTGTTGGAGTCTGCAAAAGACCTGAGACTGGGACGGAGATTTGTCTTCCAACAAGACAATGATCCCAAACATAAAGCAAAATCTACAATGGAATGGTTCACAAATAAACGTATCAAGGTGTTAGAATGGCCAAGTCAAAGTCCAGACCTCAATCCAATCGAGAATCTGTGGAAAGAGCTGAAAACTGCTCTTCACAAACGATCACCATCAAACCTCGCCGAGCTCGAGCTGTTTGCCAAGGAAGAATGGGCAAGAATTTCAGTCTCTCGATGTACAAAAGTGATAGTGACATACCCCAAACGACTTGCAGCTGTAATCGCAGCAAAAGGTGGCACAACAAAGTATTAAGGTAAAGGGGCCGAATAATATTGCACGCCCCACTTTTCAGTTTTTGAATTTCCACAAAAATGTAAAATAACGGATAAATTTCGTTCAACTTCACAATTGTGTTCCTCTTGTTGTTGATTCTTCAGCAAAAATTTACATTTAGTATCTTTATGTTTGAAGCATGATATGTGGGAAAAGGTTGAAAAGTTCCAGGGGGCCGAATACTTTCGCAAGGCACTGTATATGTCTCATACTGAACGGTTTATGCCATCTTGAAAAGAAATGCCAGCTTCTGAACACACCGTTTCCGCTTCATTCCTTTTACAAAGAAATCAGGCCAAGATGCACATTTTCTTACCAGCAGTTACATCAGTGCCTCAGTCAAGGGTTTCCGGAGTCAGTCATTCAGTCGGTGCACTAACACCAATTTTACTTTCCAGAAAACAAGTGATAGATGCCCTTACTTACAGGGTGTATTTCCCCTCTATAAACATCTCTGCAACATGGTTTTGTTTTGTTTTTCGCTCCAATATAAAATAATCTGTTGGAATGTGAGCCACATAAGCTAACCTATGTGCACCATGAGTGATCACTAAATCAAGAAGAAATGCAATACTCGCTAAAATACCAGTTCCCAGCAGAATGCAAACACGCATAATAATATATGTGGACGGTCGCATAATTACAAGATACTAATGAACACCCACATATATATGCCTACCGTTCATGAGAGGGTGGCAGCCAGGGCTGTGGAGTCGGTAAGCCAAACCTCCGACTCCTCAATTTCCATGACACTGACTCCACCAAAATGGGCTCCGACTCCACAGCCCAGGTGGCAGCTCAGTATTAGACTTGCACATAGATAAGGCTTCTATAGGTGTGCCTGTCACACAGTGACATTTAGTGCACCTTGCCAATTAACAGTATAATAGACATGCCCATTTTTAAATTAGGCAGTCTTCCTGACACCTCCTGCGGACATTCCACAAAGTGATGACACCCTGTTTTATCCCAACATTACAAGACCAATCTACATTTTGCAAAAAAATGATAATCATGAGGTATTAGCTGATATTGTGGCTAACATACACCAGCCGTAACACAAGTCAAGAGTCCTTATCGAATTGTGAGTCCCTACACTAAACTAAAAAGCAAATTAGTGAAGCATATTAGAGGAGAGAGAAATGTGATCCCCGAACCACCCCAATACCTCCACCATCCCCATACCCTCGTGCTCCGTCCCCCGGCCCTCCACGTCATCCTCCTGGAAGAAAATGGCAGGCGCATGCCAAAATCTGGCGGCTGGTACCCAGCAACAAAAGGAAATTTTTCCTATTACATACTATCACAGTGATCAATATAAAAAAATTGTCGTAAATTAAAGCCCTTAGTTACATAAAAATGATAAAATATATATAGTTTTTCCATTCTTTGCGGTTAGGGTTGGCTTTAGGGTTGTGTTAGGGTAAGGGTTGGGGTTAGGGTTGGAGTTAGAATTGGAGTTTTTTTCAAAAGTAAAAAAAATGAAGATATGACGGCTTGTATTGAGCGCAAGTACTCGCTACTCGTGTTTGCATCAGGTGCTGTGGTATGCAACGAGTATCGCAGATCTCCACATGTGTTTTTTGGGGGTGTCTAACAGCCATGAAACATGCAGGGCAGGGACTCGAGCAGAGCACCCAATGCAAACTGGAGTAGTGAGTACTTGCGCTCAACAGTAATGAAGACATATTCAATATGACAACCTAATGTTTGCAAATTCTTTGTAGTACTTGTGGGTTCAAAATGCTCACTATAACCCTGGATAAAATCCTTGAGGGGTGTTGTTTCCAAAATGGGGTCACTTATGGGGGGTTTCCATTGTTTAGGCACAATGGGGGCTCTCCAAACGCAACATAGTGCCCGCCATCGATTCCAGCCAATTTTGCATTCAAAAAGTTAAACGGTGCTCCTTCCCTTCCGAGCTCTGCCATGCGCCTAAATGGTAGTACTCCCCCACATATGGGGTATGTGCCTACTCAGGAGAAATTGCACATCAAATTTTTTGGTCCATTTTTTCCTGTTACCCTTGTGAAAAGTAAATTTTGTGAAAAAAGTAAAATGTTTGTTTTTTCCTTCCACATTGCTTCAATTCTCGTGAAGCACTTGAAGGGTTAACAACCTTCTTGAATGTGGTTTTAGCACCTTGAGGGGTGCAGTTTAGAATTGTGTCATGTTTGGGTATTTTCTGTCATATAGGCCTCTCAAAGTCACTCCAAATGTGAGGTAGTTTATAAAAAAAAAAAAATAGAGAATGTTTTTGTAAATTGTGCTGACGTAAAGTAGACATGTGGAAAATGTTAATTATTAACTATTCTGTGTGACATGACTCTCTGAGTTAAGGGCACAATAATTAAAAGTTTGAAAATTGCAAAATGTCAACATTTTTGACAAATTTTCATTTTTTTCATAAAAGCAAGTCATATCGAAGAAATTTTATCATTATCATGAAGTACAATATGTCACAAAAATCAATCTCAGAATCAGTGGGATCCGTTGAAGTGTTCCAGAGTTTTTACCATTTAAAGTGACAGTGGTCAGAATTGCAAAAATTGGCCTGGTCATTAATGTCAAAATTGGCTCAGTCACTAAGGGGTTAAATAAGTCAGTGCCCTTCTGCGATTATTTTCTCAACTTGAGTCGGACTGAGGAAAACATTGCATGTTGCTATAGTCTGTGAGAATAGGATCACACTCGCCAATGCAAGTCAGTGGGTGCAAGGAACAAATCGGATGGCCATGGACCATGCGTCTGCCATCCAAGTTTTACTCGCCTATCTCAAGGGAAACCTGATATTTCATCAACCAAGTACAGTAAATTCCCAGCTTGAGCTGTCATAATAGAATAGATAGAATATGTATATAGATAGATAGAAAGATGTCAGTGATATACTGTATATCACGGCAGCCATGGTGAGCGGTTACATTACTGTCCGTGCTCATCACAGCCTCCTGATGTAGCAGTCTGGGATGGCTGTGGGACATCCATATTATGTATTTACAGTGGACCTCTGTGGATTATTTTATTTTTTTTATGCTAATAAATGGGTAAGGCTTCTTTTACACTTGCCAGGTTTTAAGCGGGCCTTATCGCCGCAATTTTCACGGTCTGCCGCAATAACGGACCGCAAAAAACTTGCAGATCGCTGTTTTTCGGGTTTCCCATACTATGGAAAAAGTATTAGAAATAAAAACGGCGTTCTACAAAACCGGAAGTCACGGTGCACCACAAAAACAAGCTTCCGTAAGTCGTGAAAAAGATCGAGCAGGCTCGATCTTTTTTAACGTCCATAAATACAGCCATACGGCGCACGGCTCACTATGGAATTATTGCGCACCATTTTTGCGGCCCCATAGAAATGTATTGGGGATGCAAAAACGGGATGCAAAACCACGGTTACTGTATAAGAAGCCTAAAAGAGGGTAATTGTCAGGGAGTGCTTTTTACAATTAAAGTATTTTTCTGTGTGTGTGTTTCTCTTTTGACTATGCAGTTAGTAATGGGGATATCTGACAGACACCTGTTCATTACTAACATCTGGGCTTGATGTCAGCAGGCATTACACAGCTGACATCAACCCCCAAACCATTACCATGATTGCCACTGCATCCGGGCAAATGAGAAGAGCTTAGGCTAAATGCCAAAATTGGCGCATCTAATGTATGTGCCATTTCTGGGGCAGCTGAGGTCTGATGTTATTAGTGTGGGAAGAAGTCAATATCAATGGCCCCTTTCCAGCCTATTAATATCAGTCCGCAGCTGTCTGCTTAACCATTGTTGGCAGTGGTTACTAAAAATAGGGGGGACCCCATCTCATATTTTTGGGGGCTCTCCCCTTTTTAGTTACCAGCAAAAGGCTAAGCAGACAGCTGTGAGCTGATATTAATAGGCTGGGAAGCTCCATGGTTATTGTCCCCTTCCCAGAAAAATAACACCAGCTCCCAACTGTCTACTTTCCCTTAGCTGGTTATTAATTAAATTGGTCCCCACACCATTTATTTTCTTTTATTAGCTAAAAACAAACACAGGAAAGTACACACGCAAAGCACTGACTAAATATATCACTGCCATCTATCTACATGTATATAAGATTGTTTTATTAGTTAGAAAACTAGCTCCTTGAAATAACACAAAGAATTAAGGTACGGTATGTAAAAGATGTGAAAAACGCATTGCGTACAGTTTGCATAAGCATGTCATACGCATTCTAGCTGAGAAAAATCATATTGTAATCACATGACCCTCGTCCTACTTTTCTGGATCAACATCGGACTGATTTTTCTATACGCTAGTGTGACTCCAGCCTTTAGAGGTAGTTACCTTGGTATTATGGTTTCACACATAAGAATTGTAAAAGTTGCCAGTACACTGTACCTTGTAGTGCTCCATACTGACTAACAGCATATTTGTCAAGTTGATACTGCTAGATCAAGCAATCTGCCCAGTGCCTGATGAGTACATCCCACTAAGTACTGACTCCCTCATATAACATTGTGGCTAGTAAATGTTGCACCATGGTTACCCAACTACCAACAAAGCCTATGTTTAGTCTCGTGCATTAAGTTGTTACTCCTTTACTCCTGAGCACTGTAGAGGACCAGCACTCCCGAGCACTCAGAGCAGGTCAGTATTATTTCTCTGATATGCATTTTTTTTACAGAATCTTTAGTTTGCAGAGAAATGTCAGTGCGAGAAGCACAATGAAGTGGGAAAAGGAGAGACTGTGCAAGACAGGAAATATTCACTGAGCTCTGAACTTGCCTGTTTATCAGCAATCATAGAGAAACATCAGCAATACATTATAATTAGTGCATCATGGCCCTCTGCGGGAACAGACATCATGAAATACCTATTAAATCGAAAATGAAGCAATAACTGCAATACATGACATATACCTTATATATATATATATATATATATATATATATATATATATATATATATATATATATATATATATATATATATATTCTTGATGAAATAGAAGTGCTAATTGTTTATTTTAGTCAATTAACAAAATGGAAAGTGAAAAAAGAGAAATACAAGTCAAATCAATGTTTGATGTGCCCACACTTTGCCTTCGAAAGCAGCATCAATTCTTATAGGCACACTCGGCAGGGAGATTGTTTCAAACATCTTGAAGAACTTACGACAGATCTTTTGTGGACATGATGACAATTCCAGTTCACCGTTGGTATTCCCATTCGAAGCACGGACTCTGGCTCTGCCACGGCCCAGAAGATGCAAATACAAAGGGAAGGAGTCCAACTCAATGAACAGGTTCTTCTTTATTCAGATAAAATGTATACATAGGACATCTGGCAAGATGATGGCCAATGAATTAGCTCTAGGCTAGCTCTAATGTATTCGCCATCATCTTACCAGATGTCATTTGTATGAATTTTATCTGAATAAAGAACCACCTGTTTGTTGAGTTGGACTCCTTCCCTTTGTATTTGCATCTTCTGTCAGTGCAGGCTTGTTCAAGTCCTTCTGTCTCTCCCTGTGATCCTAGACAAACTTGATGATGTTGAGAACGGGGTTCTGTTGGGGCCAGATCATCACTTCCAGGTCTCCTTAATCTTACTGTTGCTGAATAACATTGGCTGTATGTTTGGGGTTGTTTCTCTTGGAGAATAAATTTGGAGCCAATCAGATGCCACCCTGATGGTATTGCCTGATGGATATGTATGTACCTGGATTTCTCCGCATTGATAATACTATTGATCCTGACCAAACTTCTCATTTCATTTGCTAAATTTCAGTCCAAAATGTTACTGTTGCCTGCATACACTCATTGTAGTGCTCAGCATCCCTTTAATAGTGAACAACTGCCATCTGTTACAGCTAAATATTTCACATTTTTACACGAGTCCAGTGCATCGGTTGACATTTTTCTGCACCCCAGTTCCTATTTTTTCCACACGTAGTTGAGTCACATGGACTTGTTTCCTTGTCGAGGGTATGGTTTTTGTGAAGTCCACTTCTGGCCAGACATCACCGACCAGTAGATGAGTGTAGCTGGGATTCACTGGTTACTGCCAGTTTTTAGCTGCAGATGACAGACATATCCTGCTTACTTCCCTTTAAAATCTGAAGATGTCCAGCAGTGCCAAGTTTCTTTGGCCAAACACGGCATCTACAGTCGTCAACATTGCCCATTTCCTGATGTCCTTGTGTCCTCAATACTGATACTGATCCATCGTGCAATAATAGCACTAGGAAGCATTTGATTGTTTCCAAATTTATTCTGCAGCAGAACAACGATCCCAAACATACAACCAATGTCATTAAGAACTATCTTCTGGGTAAATGTATTTTCTAAAAGATGTGATGCCGGCAATGGAACCATCAATTCCAGTGAACGGGGTCCACATCTCCCAATAGGTCTAGAAATATGAGCGTAGAGTGCAAGAACCACTGGTTGATGCAGTTAGCTGGCTATGGCAAATGACATTACTAAGGATGTTGTCACCTAGGGCTGCAGGTTGAGTTGATTAGATTTCTCTTTTCTTCATTCACTTTGCATTTTGTTTAGTGGTAAGTCCTGTTTTTGGAAGTTTTTTTTTCTTTTTCAGCACACCTGTCTAAAACTTTTGCACACTAATACATATTGATCTGTCTGTCAGTCTATGTAGATTTATATACTCATACACACAAACACACACTGTCTATATTTTTTCTTTTTAGTGCTGATAATTGTATGTCTTCTTTGTTTCTAGAGCTGACCAGGAGAAAATAGTTTTACAAAAGAAACTGAAATCTCGTGGTGTAACTGCGGACCAAGTAGTTGGAATAAGAGCTGTGGAGTCTGAAAAAGAAATTGAAGAACTCAGGAAAAAGAATACTGAATTAGAAAATGAGATCTCTTACATGAAGTATGGGCTATTTCTATTTCCAGACGTTTCAATAATTGATAATGGATAATCAAGTCCAGCAGTTATCTAGTTGATTTATTATTACATCAGCCGAGCTTTATATTCTCTATGAACTAGCCATGCAATTTTATATTGAGGATGTAAAATTCATACCGTACAATTAACTTTATACTCCTGTTTAATACCACCACGGTCTAGAATCAACACCCCACTTTCTCCCAGAAGAGACGATACATCACAAGACCACATGGCGCAAGAATAAATGTATTTAATTAAATATATATATACAATCATGGCCGAAAGTGTTGGCGCCCTTAAAATTATTCACTATAGCACATGTTATAGATATCTTTGAGGGAATATTAAAAATGTGTACGTTACCCTTAAAAACAATATGTGTATTAAATTTAAAAAGACACCAAGAAATACACCCCGTGCAAGGTAATAGGAACACTATGTCTGGATTTTCAAAGCTGTACAAACAGATAATCAGCAATATACATAATTAAAGCATCGATGAGACGGAGCTGCTTAAATAATTATTCAACCGTGTATTCAGACATAAATAGATTGTCGACCCCACAATAACCAGATAGTGTGTATATATATATATAAATCCCCTATTTACTGTATATAGGTTTGATACAAGTTGCCTACACAATAGGGGTACCACAGTATGATTATGGTTCAACAAACTATATCCCAGGTCATAACACAATGTGGCCTATGAGACCCTAGGATATCCGCTAGGCCATTTCTACCTAGCGGCGAACATTGGCACCCTAGATGTACAGGATTTGGGGCCCCCGCACCACGACGGCTCTCCCTCTGTCACCCTAGTTGTCCCTGTATACTATATTGATAATTAGGGATACTTCAATTCTATAGGGGAAGCTCAGACAAACAATCATGAACAGATACTGATAGCTTATCCTTTTAGTTCCCTTCTATAAGTCACTTGTCAGAATGAGTGCCTCTCCGCCTCAATGAGTTTCCCCATATGTAGGTTTATCAGGAGGCCCGGTTTCAAGTTCATCAGAGGTGAAATATCTGTACCGATAGAGGATAATTGTAAGCCCATTGTGGCATCTCTGACACATCGATGCTTTAATGATGTATATTGCTGAATATCTGTTTGAAAAGCTTTGAATATCAGGACATAGTGTTCTTATTACCTTGTATAGAGATCTTTTCTTTGTGTCTTTTTAAATTTAATATGAATCAATATTGTTTTTCAAGGTTACATGTTGTACACCCTTGAAATTGTTACAGAAAATGAAATATTTTTCCAGCAAAATTATTGGAATTACACATATTTTGTTACACATGTTAATTTCCTTTGTGTGTATTGGAACAACACCAAAATCTGAAAAAAGGCATATTGGACAAAATTTCACAAAAACAAAACAAAAATGTGTTGGGCAAAATTGTGGCACCCTCAACTTATTTGATTCCACATCCTTTGGAGTAAATACCGTATTTTTCGGACTATAAGACGCACTTTTTTCCTCCAAAAATGTGGAATAAAATATGGGGTGCATCTTATAGTCCGGATGTACCTGCTCTGGCTGAGGTGGGAAAGCGGCAGCAGTGGCGCAGCGGGTAACAGGAGGCAGGAGCTGGCGGCTGCAGCTTACTCACGTGCCTGCTGCTAAAGAGAAATTAATATTCACTGCATTCCATGCCCATGGGCGTCGAGGGCCGTGAATATTCATTCCTGTTTAATAGCATCCTGGTATGCATGGCCCCATCCTTATCTTAATATAATTGGCCACCATCCCCGTCCTGGTATGCATAGTGAAGTATATCGTGGCACTACTGTGTTGGTGCACAAGGTAGGTTCCCCAAACCAGTAGACGTAAATAAAGTAAAGAAACTTGGCACTCAACTTGGTTATGTAGGTAGTATTGAATATGCTTTTTATTTCAAATAGCAGTCCCAATATAATAAACGTTTCGGTCTGCCATAGACCTTCTTCAGTAGACCGACTGCTCAAGAGATAGGTGTGAGAGGTGTCTCAGGATATAGCGTAGATCCTTGTATGTAGGAATACTTGTGGATCAAAAAGAGGACTGTAATGGTCGCTCAGATTTAGTTTAGAGGATAGTATTGTTTATAGGTGATAGATTTCCAATTATGGTATGGCGTGGCTATTGGCAGTAACAATCTGTAGATTAATATGCGACAGGTTTATACATCTAATGTAGATGGAGTAGGATAGGGTAACCCTGAGGGTGAAGGCTTCACCATGTATAATGTATAAATTATGGCCACAAGATGAGATATGCATCAATAGTACTGCGATCCCCAGAATACTGTGGAGTATGAGTGGGACGTGCCATAAAGGAGGCGTACCTATGTGTTAGGAGTTGTGAACGCCACACAACGCGGTGTCCGCCGCTAGTTACGGCGGGCTATGCATGGCCCCATCGTTATCCTGGTATGATTGGCCACATCTCCATCCTGGTATGCAAGGCCCCATCATAAAAACATAAAAAAAAAATCAAACCATTACACTTATGTTCCTCCTCTCCCTCGCAGCGACTTGTTCCAGTGCCAGCAGCTACTTTATGCTTGTAAGCAGGGCATGGCAGGGACATCATGCGCTGCTTACAAGCTGAAGGACAGCTGCCGGAATACTCATTGCTCCCCATGCCGGGACTATGTGTGAGGAGGGCAGTGAGTGTTGTGAATTCTGTTCTGGAGCTCCCTCCTGTGGTTGCTAATGGTATTTTTGTGAGTTCTGCCCTTGGGCTCCCTCTGGTGGTTTCGAGTGGAACTGCTGCTCCTTTGGGTAGCTGTGGCAGCTGCCTTCACTAATCGCCTTGCCTGGGTTGTTATTTAAACCTGCTCTGGGCTTTAGTTCATGCCAGCTGTCAATGTCCTTGGCTTGGATTTGGTTCTCTCCTTGGATTTCTCATATGGCCTGTCCTTGTCAGCAAAAGATAAGTTTTTGCTAGTCCTTGTTTGTCCATTTGTTTGGACTCTATTGCTCTGCAAATTTCTCTTTTTGTCCAGCTTGTCACTATGTCATATTCAGGCTAGCTGGAAGCTTTGGGAAAGCAGATTTGCCCCTCCACAACGTGAGTCGGTGTGGAGTTCATTTTTGTAAACTCTGCGTGGATTTTGTAGTTTTTAATACTGACCGCACAGTATCCTTTTCTCTCTGTCTATCAAGTTTAGTGTTGGCCTCCTTTGCTGAAATCTGATTTCATTTCTGTGTACGTCATTTCCCTCTTCACTCACAGCCAATATTTGTGGGGGGCTATCTTTCCTTTTGGGGTTTTCTCTGAGGCAAGATAGCTTTCTATTTCCTTCTTTATGGGTAGTTAGTTCTTAGGCTGTGAAGAGGTGTCTAGGGAGAGTTAGGAACATCCCACGGCTATTACTAGTGTTGTTGTTAGGATTAGGGACTGCGGTCAGTAGAGATACCACCTTCTCAGAGCTCGTCCCATGTTGCGTTTTAGCCACCAGGTCATATCAGTGTGGCCTCTTAACCACCAGGTCATAACAGTACAGCTGGCCAGTAATGTGTTAAATCTCAAAAGAGGGAAAAGAAAGTTCTGAGACATTTTCTTTTCCTTTGCAGCTTGTTTTGTCTTTTTTTTCCCCTTAATCTCTGGGTGGTTCAGGATTTTGGTGCTGATATGGAGGTTCAGGGTCTGTCCTTGCGCGTGGATCAACTTGCTGCAAGGGTACAGAGTATCCAAGATTATGTTGTCCAGACTCCGGTATTAGAGCCTAGAATTCCTATTCCTGATTTGTTTTCTGGGGATAGATCTAAATTTTTGAATTTTAAAAATAATTGCAGTTTGTTTTTTGCTCTGAGACCCCGTTCCTCTGGTGACCCCATTCAGCAGGTGAAGATTGTTATTTCTTTGCTTCGTGGCGACCCGCAGGACTGGGCATTCTCCCTTGAGCCAGGAAATCCTGCATTGCTTAATATTGACGCATTTTTTCAAGCGCTCGGATTGCTGTATGACGAGCCTAATTCTGTGGATCAGGCAGAAAAAACTTTGCTGGCTCTGTCAGGGTCAGGAAGCAGCAGAAGTATACTGCCAGAGATTTAGAAAGTGGTCTGTGCTCACAAAATGGAATGAGTATGCCCTGGCAGCGATTTTTAGAAAGGGTCTTTCTGAAGCCCTTAAAGATGTTATGGTGGGGTTTCCTACGCCTGCTGGTCTGAATGAGTCAATGTCTTTGGCCATTCAGATTGATCGGCGCTTGCGCGAGCGCAAGGTTGTGCACCATATGGCAGTGTCCTCTGAGCAGAGTCCTGAGCCTATGCAATGTGATAGGATTTTGACTAGAGCAGAAAGGCAGAAATTCAGACGTCAGAATGGCCTGTGTTTTTACTGTGGTGATTCTGCTCATGCTATTTCTGATTGCCCTAAGCGTACTAAGAGGTCCCTAGGTCTGTTACCATTAGTACTGTACAGCCTAAATTTCTCTTGTCTGTTACCCTGATTTGCTCATTGTCGTCCTTTTCTGTTATGGCATTTGTGGACTCTGGCGCTGCCCTGAACTTAATGGACTTAGAATTTGCCAAATGCTGTGGTTTTTCCTTGGAGCCTTTGCAGAGTCTTATTCCCTTAAGGGGGATTGATGCTACGCCATTGGCCAAGAAAAAACCTCAGTACTGGACACAGTTAACCATGTACATGGCTCCAGCACATCAGGAAAATATTCGCTTTTTGGTGTTGCATAATTTGCATGATGTTGTTGTGCTGGGTTTTCCATGGTTACAGGTACATAATCCAGTGCTGGATTGGAGATCTATGTCTGTAACTGGTTGGGGTTGTCAGGGGATACATAGTGATATTCCTTTGATGTCCATTTCCTCGTCCCCTTCTTCTGAAGTTCCTGAGTTTTTGTCGGATTTCCAGGATATATTTGATGAGCCCAAGTCCAGTTCCCTGCCTCCTCATAGGGACTGCGATTGTGCCATTAATTTGATTCCTGGCTGTAAGTTCCCTAAGGGCCGACTTTTCAATCTGTCTGTGCCAGAGCATGCCGCTATGCGGAGTTATGTAAAGGAATCCTTGGAGAAGGGGCATATTCGCCCGTCTTCGTCACCATTGGGAGCGGGATTTTTTTTTGTTGCCAAGAAGGATGGCTCCTTGAGACCTTGTATAGATTATCGCCTTCTCAATAAGATCACTGTCAAGTTCTAGTACCCTTTACCTTTACTTTCTGATTTGTTTGCTCGGATTAAGGGTGCCAGTTGGTTTACTAAGATTGACCTTCGAGGGGCGTATAATCTCGTGTGTATTAAACAAGGTGATGAATGGAAAACAGCATTTAATACGCCCGAAGGCCATTTTGAATATCTTGTGATGCCATTCGGGCTTTCTAATGCTCCATCGGTATTTCAGTCCTTTATGCATGATATCTTCCGGAATTATCTGGATAAATTCATGATTGTGTATTTGGACGATATTTTGGTTTTCTCCGATGATTGGGAGTCTCATGTGAGGCAGGTTAGGATGGTATTTCAGGTCCTTCGTGCTAATGCGTTGTTTGTGAAGGGGTCTAAGTGCCTCTTTGGAGTTCAGAAGGTTTCTTCTTTGGGTTTCATTTTTTCTCCCTCGGCTATTGAAATGGACCCTGTTAAAGTCCAGGCCATTCATGATTGGACTCAACCTACATCTGTAAAGAGCCTTCAGAAATTTTTGGGCTTTGCCAATTTTTATCGCCGCTTTATTGCTAATTTTTCTAGTGTGGTGAAGCCTCTGACCGATTTGACGAGGAAGGGCGCTGATGTGATGAATTGGTCCTCTGCGGCTGTTGAAGCCTTTCAGGAGCTTAAACATCGTTTTACTTCTGCCCCTGTGTTGCGTCAGCCAGATGTTTCTCTCCCTTTTCAGGTTGAGGTTGATGCTTCTGAGATTGGGGCAGGGGCCGTTTTGTCTCAGAGAAATTCTGATGGCTCTTTGATGAAACCGTGTGCTTTCTTCTCCAGAAAGTTTTCGCCTGCTGAGCGTAATTATGATGTCGGCAATCGTGAGTTGTTGGCTATGAAGTGGGCATTTGAGGAGTGGCGACATTGGCTTGAGGGAGCCAAGCATCGCGTGGTGGTCTTGACTGATCATAAGAATCTGATTTACCTCGAGTCTGCTAAGCGGTTAAATCCTAGACAGGCTCGGTGGTCTCTGTTTTTCTCATGTTTTGATTTTGTGGTCTCGTATATTCCGGGATCTAAGAATGTGAAGGCTGATGCCCTTTCTAGGAGTTTTTTGCCTGATTCTCCGGGAGTTCTTGAGCCGGCTGGGATCCTCAAGGAGGGGGTGATTCTTTCTGCCATCTCCCCTGATTTGCGGCGGGTACTTCAGGAGTTTCAGGCTGATAAACCTGACCGCTGTCCTGTGGGGAAACGGTTTGTTCCTGATAGATGGACTAGCAGGGTAATTTCTGAGGTTCATTGTTCGGTGTTGGCTGGTCACCCTGGGATTTTCGGTACCAGAGATTTGGTGGCTAGGTCCTTTTGGTGGCCTTCCTTGTCGCGGGATGTGCGTTCGTTTGTGCAGTCCTGTGGGACCTGTGCTCGGGCTAAGCCTTGCTGTTCCCGTGCCAGTGGGTTGCTTTTGCCTTTGCCTATTCCTGAGAGGCCCTGGACGCATATTTCCATGGATTTTATTTCTGATCTTCCTGTTTCTCAGAAGATGTCTGTCATCTGGGTGGTTTGTGACCGGTTTTCTAAGATGGTCCATTTGGTACCGTTGCCTAAGTTGCCTTCCTCCTCTGATTTAGTTCCATTATTTTTTCAGCATGTGGTTCGTTTCCATGGTATTCCGGAGAATATTGTGTCTGACAGAGGTTCCCAGTTCGTTTCCAGGTTTTGGCGGTCCTTTTGTGCTAGAATGGGCATTGATTTGTCTTTTTCTTCAGCATTCCATCCTCAGACAAATGGCCAAACGGAGCGAACCAATCAGACCTTGGAAACCTATTTGAGATGCTTCGTGTCTGCTGATCAGGATGATTGGGTGACCTTTTTGCCGTTGGCCGAGTTTGCCCTTAATAATTGGGCTAGTTCAGCTACCTTGGTTTTGCCTTTCTTTTGTAATTTTGGTTTTCATCCTCGTTTTTCTTCAGGGCAGCTTGAGCTTTCTGACTGTCCTGGTGTGGATTCTGTGGTGGACAGGTTGCAGCAAATTTGGACTCATGTGGTGGACAATTTGACGTTGTCTCAGGAAAAGGCTCAACGTTTTGCTAACCGTCGTCGGTGTGTTGGTCCCCGGCTTCGTGTTGGGGATTTGGTCTGGTTGTCTTCTCGTCATGTTCTTATGAAGGTTTCTTCCCCTAAGTTCAAGCCTCGCTTTATTGGGCCTTATAAGATTTCTGAAATTATTAATCCTGTGTCTTTTCGTTTGGCCCTTCCAGCTTCCTTTTCCATTCATAATGTGTTCCATAGTTCCTTGTTGCGGAGATATGTGGTACCTACGGTTCCCTCCGTTGATCCTCCTGCTCCGGTGTTGGTTGAGGGGGAATTGGAATATGTGGTGGAGAAGATTTTGGATTCTCGTTTTTCGAGGCGGAAGCTTCAGTATCTGGTCAAGTGGAAGGGTTATGGCCAGGAGGATAATTCTTGGGTTGTGGCCTCCGATGTTCATGCTGCCGATTTGGTTCGTGCTTTCCATTTGGCTCGTCCTGATCGGCCTGGGAGCTCTGGTGAGGGTTCGGTGACCCCTCCTCAAGGGGGGGGGGGTACTGTTGTGAATTCCGTTCTGGAGCTCCCTCCTGTGGTTGCTAATGGTATTTTTGTGAGTTCTGCCCTTGGGCTCCCTCTGGTGGTTTCGAGTGGAACTGCTGCTCCTTTGGGTAGCTGTGGCAGCTGCCTTCACTAATCGCCTTGCCTGGGTTGTTATTTAAACCTGCTCTGGGCTTTAGTTCATGCCGGCTGTCAATGTCCTTGGCTTGGATTTGGTTCTCTCCTTGGATTTCTCATATGGCCTGTCCTTGTCAGCAAAAGATAAGTTTTTGCTAGTCCTTGTTTGTCCATTTGTTTGGACTCTATTGCTCTGCAAATTTCTCTTTTTGTCCAGCTTGTCACTATGTCATATTCAGGCTAGCTGGAAGCTCTGGGAAAGCAGATTTGCCCCTCCACAACGTGAGTCGGTGTGGAGTTCATTTTTGTAAACTCTGCGTGGATTTTGTAGTTTTTAATACTGACCGCACAGTATCCTTTTCTCTCTATCAAGTTTAGTGTTGGCCTCCTTTGCTGAAATCTGATTTCATTTCTGTGTACGTCATTTCCCTCTTCACTCACAGCCAATATTTGTGGGGGGCTATCTTTCCTTTTGGGGTTTTCTCTGAGGCAAGATAGCTTTCTATTTCCTTCTTTATGGGTAGTTAGTTCTTAGGCTGTGAAGAGGTGTCTTGGGAGAGTTAGGAACATCCCACGGCTATTACTAGTGTTGTTGTTAGGATTAGGGACTGCGGTCAGTAGAGATACCACCTTCTCAGAGCTCGTCCCATGTTGCGTTTTAGCCACCAGGTCATATCAGTGTGGCCTCTTAACCACCAGGTCATAACAAGTGAGTATTGATATTGTTGATATTGCCCGCACCTGTTACTTGCCACAGGTGAGTTTGAATGAGCATCACATGAAGGATTGTGCCTATAATGTCTTGTTGGCATTGCATTTTTCACCGCACACTAGGAATCTATTGTGAAAGGAGCATAAATATTTGTCCATATTGGCATCCATTAATCACTGGTTTGGGGCATTTTGTCTGTTAGTGGAAACCATCTGATACCCCTCATCAAAGTGCATCTGATATGGTCTCACATCCCTAACCATAAATGGCAGATGTGTACCAATGTTATATAATGAGAAGTTGTGATTTTCATAAACGGAATACATAAAGATAATAGGCGTCATCTGGAAATGCCATGACCTGTATGAAAGAGCATGGATTGCTACTTTGAACTTTTATATTCCTTGGTGCGTTGTATGATCTTTACATCTTACAGTAGACATGCATTACCCTACATATTTTTCCTTTTAATGAGCAATTGTACCAACGGAGAAGTATGGCGCAGGGCAGAGTTCATTCAGTCATTGAATGAAATCCACCACGATGACATTTGGAAATCTAGATGTAGATGTATCAGCGGTGTGCAATGGTTTTAGTCCCATTGTAAGTCTTTTCTCTAGTAACGCTCACATGCTCCTCTTGCAGATAGGAAGCACTTGCGAAGTCTGGATAAATTGGTCTCATTGAAAGTTTATTGTTTTTTTCTGGAATCTTGGCATCTTTCTAGGTGTTTTGCAGAAATGATTAATTTAAAAAATGTGTTTTCTAAAAGCTGTGGTAACATCAAGACCGGTAAACACGTGTCCGGGGCCAGTATCTCCCCACAATAGGTCTGGAAATGTCAGTGTATAGTCCAAGAGCCATTGATGTAGTTAGCTGGCTATAACAAGTGATATTGTCACCTGCGGCTACAGGGTCCAATGTAAAAAAATATATATATATATATATATTTTAGTAGACACCATAATATCCCTAATCTAGCGTGTATATTTCCCATCTAAAAGTGACAGTGAATTAAGTGTGTGATTATTGACCCTCCCATGAAGTCACTGCACACATTATACACATTGTAAAAAAAAATGTGGCTTTCTCCTTGTAATTGGTTTAGTAGTAACAGCTTCACTGCATCAGTGGAATTAATTTGCCAGGTTAATGTCTGAAGAATAGAGGGTACTGGAGACTCTCAAGATAATTAGAGGCATTACACATGGATGCACAATGTAATCATTTGGTTGGGAAGGCCTAACCTCTGCAGACAGGCAGGGAAATGTATTATTGCTAACCTTGTAGCAAAGGCTGAAGAAAAATAATGCTCAAGCAGGACTACAACGTTTCAAATGTGGATGGAGGGGTTTTTACATTTTATACATGGCTAAAGTTCATGAAGGTATTGAGCAAAGGCGAAAAACTGTCAGGAAACTAATGCAAAATAATGACTAGGGCTTGGATATTTCTTAGAAATAAAGAACTACTAAAACATTTTGGGTGAAAATTCTCTAAAAGTTGGTTCCACGATGTCTGTTCAGGAGCGGACCTCTCCCCAGCCAGCTGCCTTCCTGATTGCTGGGGGCAGTGCTCTCTTTCTTGATTGACAGTTTGGACCGGCGACATCATTTAGCTGTTGCCTCTGAAGCATTGGGAGCACAGTGGACTGTAAGTGGCCGAGCTCGGAAGCTAACAGTACGCTTCAGCAATACTCGACAGCTTCAGTTCAGTACAAGCTCTCTCGACAGCTTCAGTGCTTACAAGCTCTTTCCGTTGGAAAGAGCTTGTAAGCACTGTGCATTCTTGGCCACTACTGCTATATTGCAACAGTCAATAGTTAACCAGAAAAACACTCTGAAAAGTAAAATTCTAACTAGCAGGGAAATGGAGGGATATATATGTGTATATATATATATATATATATATATATATATATATATATATATATATATATATATATATATATATATATATATATATATATATATATATATATATATATATATATATATTTATATGGTATATATATATATATATATATATATATATATATATATATATATAGTTAAAAAAAAAAAAGGTAATACAAGCACTTTCCAACATACATAATAAAATAACATACCGTAAGACATATGTCCATCCAGTTCAGCCTGCATTCCATCAGAATAAATCCCCAGATCTACGTCCTTCTAAAGAACCGAATAACAATAATAACAGTACCATTTGATGAAGATGCAAATAACCTTTTAATGTGTTGATATATTCACCATTCTCTGTAATCCAATGTACAAATTATCATTTTGGTTTACAAAGAATAAAGTGTTAATCTTCTCTACCTTGATAACAGTTTGGATCTCATCTTTTATTCTCTTTCTTGTTATGTAAATTTTTTGAAAATGTATTTTTTTTTCATAGAACAAAGCAAGCTTTACCTCGAGATTCTGTGGTGGATGAACTGTACTTAAAAAATCAATATCTGCAAGAAAAGCTCCAGGTATTGGAACGGCAGCTTTCAAGGGACAACCTATCAAGGCCTTCTGTAAGTGCTGATACATATCACTTGAAACTGCTGTAATGGTTTAGATACTCCTTGGGAACTGTTTTGTTAAGTGTTTTCCATCTACTTTTGCTGAGCATGGGGTGATACTATAACGTCTGTGTATACCTGCTAGGAAAAAAATGTATGAGATTTATCAAACTTTGCTTAAAAGTGAAGTGAAGGCGTTGCCTGTAGTTTATCTATCTATCTATCTATCTATCTATCTATCTATCTATCTATCTATCTATCTATCTATCTATCTCAATCTATCCATCCCATATCTATCTATCTATTATTATTTATTATTATAGCGCCATTTATTCCGTGGTGCTTTTACATGTGAGGAGGGGTATACATAATAAAAACAAGTACAATAATCTTAATACAAGTCATGACTGGCACAGGAGGAAAGAGGACCCTGCCTGCGAGGGCTCACAATCTACAAGGGATGGGTGAGGATACAGGGAGAGTTGAGCTGGTTGTCCAGCGGTTTGGCGGTTACTGCAGGTTGTAGGCTTGCCGGAAGAGGTAGGTCTTCAGGTTCTTTTTGAAGGTTTCGATGGTAGGTGAGAGTCTGATGTGTTGTGGTAGAGGGTTCCAGAGTAGGGGTGATGCGCGAGAGAAATCTTGTATGCGATTGTGGGAAGAGGAGATAAGAGGGGAGTAGAGAAGGAGATCTTGTGAGGATCGGAGGTTGCGTGCAGGTAAGTACCGGGAGACGAGGTCACAGATGTATGGAGGAGACAGGGTGTGGATGGCTTTGTATGTCATGGTTAGGCTTTTGTACGGGAGTCTGTGGGTAATGGGGAGCCAGTGAAGGGATTGACAGAGAGGAGAGGCCGGGGAATAGCGGGGGGACAGGTGGATTAGTCGGGCAGCAGAGTTTAGGATAGATTGGAGGGGTGCGAGAGTGTTAGAGAGGAGGCCACAGAGCAGGATAGATATATATCTTTCCCATATCTATCTATCTAAAAAGCCAAGATGTGGTACAAGAAGCTGGCCGTGCACATAATTCAGATGGCAATGTACAATGCTTACATGCTATCACGATGCGCAGGCCAGACTGGTATGTACCTTCAGTTCCAGGAGGTAGTAATCAAGGCCTAATCTTTGGAGTTCAGGTAGGAGCGGCCCTCAGTATTTCTGGAACTGAAGGTGCTCGTATCGTACCAGGCCAACATTTCCCCGTGAAGGTCCCTCAAACCACAAAGAAAGGAAGGTCGCAAAAATGGTGCCAAGTGTGATACAGAAGGAGGACACCACTTACGAAATGCCACACCTGTCCTGACCATCCTGGACTGTGTATAAAAGAATGCTTCAAACTGTTCCACACGTCCATGAACTACTAAATTATTTTCTGACTTGCACAACTCACGTATGCCAACCTGACGTACACAAAGTCAAATGGCGCTCGTTTCCTAACAAGCCCTGCCATGCTCTCAAACAGTGGTTTTACCCCACATATTGTATATTGGCATGTTCAGGAGAAATTGGTTCTAAAGTTAAATTTTTTTGTGAAAAAAAAGTTAAATGTTCATTTTTTCCTTCCACATTGCTTTATTTCCTGTGAAACACCTGAAGGGTCAATAAACCTCTTGAATGTGGTTGTGAGTACCTTGAGGGGTGCAGTTTTTAGAATGGTGTCACTTTGGGGTATTTTCTGTCATATAGACCCCCTCAAAGTGACTTCAAATGTGAGATGGTCCCTAAAAAGAAATGGTTTTATACATTTTGTTGGCAAAATGAGAAATCGCTGGTCAATTTTTAACCCTTATAACTTCCTAACAAAAAAAAATATATGTTTCAAAAATTGTGCTGATGTAAAGTGCACATGTGGGAAATGTTATTTATTAACTATTTTGTGTGACATATCTCTCTCTGGTTTAAGGGCTTAAAAATTAAGTTTTAAAATTGCTAAATTTTCAACTTTTTCGCCAAATTTCTGAAGGGGTTAAAGGGAATGTGTTCTAAGGTTCTTGATACCACATCTTAGAGCAGCATGTTGTAGGGGCCAAGACCTGATTCTAATGATTTATCATTTACTGGACCTTTTGCTGCAATTTTGATAAAATCATTGTGAACAAATGTACTGCAATGAAACAGAAATGACACCGCATTGTAAACTGTACATTTTCTATACAATTAGCCATTGCTTCCCCAGCACCGCACAAGCCCACACATCACATGCCGTCATTAACCCAATCATTCTCATGGTAGATGCAGACAGCGAATATGGAGGCAAGCATCCTATCATGTCCATGTTCCTTAATCTCTCTTCTCTTTGTGCACTATGTTAATTTATGTCACACCCCAGAATATGGAGGAAGATCCAGAAAAGATTACTTTTTCAAGTAAAGCCAAAAGTGCAGTGTCTCCGATGACAAAGAGGAGCCTTTTTAAAAGAACAAAGGAGAAGAAAACGTTTATGTTAGAAGAGGATCTGGATGAGCATATGGAAATGTTGTCCTGCTATACAACACCGTACACAGAAACCATTGCGGAAGATAATGAGGATGTCCTGAATCATGGCCTCACCGTACCTGACCCAAATAATGCCACAGCAGGAAGTGAAACGGCATCCTATTTGGGCGATGAAGTGTGCCGAGCAGAAAACGCAACAAGTCCTGGAACCCCAGGGACAACCCCACCCGCCAGCAATACACCTTCACCAAGATCATGTGACGCATCGGTGTCCGCCAGTGTGGCACACTCTTCTAAACCGGGGGACATATCACTTCCAGTTAGCACAACAGCCACCCCTGGGCTGGGTGACGAATCTGTTGGAGGCACCCAAGCTATTGATGAGATTGGAGACGTGGATTGTCAGAATACCTTCACAACACCATACAGTAAACCCAGCAGGACAAGCCGCCATTGCAATGAAGGATGGTTGGGTACAAATGGAGGGATTGGGGAGAAAGGACTGATGGAGCCGAATTCTGGAAATCCAATAAGTTCTAATACCGACTGTCCCACTGCTTCAGATGATGGCCAGCAGAATTCTTACACCGACGCGCAGGAAAATAAATGCGATATGGGTGGAAAGGACGTATTTGAAAATGACTGTGCTAATAAATTGGATACGAGTTCAGACCTAAATCCTCTGTACCAGGTGTGAGCGTCTTACGTACCCAAGCCTCCCCTACATGATCCTGTTTTTTATTTAAAAAAAAAGTAGTTGTCGTCCTTAGTTTATCCTTTAGCAGTAGGTAGGACTTTAGCAATGCTTTACTAGGCTTGTCCGTAACATATCTCAACTCCAATGCATTATGTAGCTGCATAGTGAAAAAACAAATTTACTGTAAAATAGTTTCTTTTTTTCCCACTAGACATCAGGTGTCGGATCAGAGGATCCAACTAGCAGAGAAATAGAACTGCAGAAAGAGAATTTGAGACTATCGGCTGAAAATATTGAGCTACAGTTTCAACTGGAGCAGGCTAATAAAGATTTGCCACGCTTAAAGGTAGAATGGTTATTTTACAGTCGTGAATTAAGTGTATTCATGCTTATACTTGCATGATTTTATTTCTCTTTCATAACCCTTTTTTGTATAATATAAAGTAGATCTATCATTAGTTTACACAGTACTATTTAGTCAGGTACTTGAAAGTCTAGCCTTAATGAGGCTGGTGTATTTACTGTGAAAAAAAAAACATATATACATACACACGCGCGCACACATGTGCTTCTCACAAAATTAGAATATCATCAAAAAGTTTATTTATTTCAGAAATAAAAAGCTCATATATTATATAGAATCAATACAAACAGAGTGATCTATTTCAAGTGTTTATTTCTGTTAATGTTGATGATTATGGCTTACAGCTAATGTAAACCCAAAAATTATTTTAAAATCCGAAATGTTGGCCTACTGGAATGAATGTATGTTCAGTAAATGCACTCAATACTTGGTCGGGGCTTGTTTTGCATCAATGCGGCGTGGCATGGAGGCGATCAGCCTGTGACACTGCTGAGGTGTTATGGAAGGCCAGGTTGCTTTGATGGCAGCCTCTACTTGTCTGCATTGTTGGCTCTGGTGTCTCTCATCTTCCTCTTGACAATACCCTACAGATTCTCTATGGGGTTAAGGTCAGGCGAGTTTGCTGGCCAATCAAGCACAGTGATACTGTTGTTTTTAAACCAGGTATTGGTACTTTTGGCAGTGTGGACAGGTGCCAAGTCTTGCTGGAGAATGAAATTTCCATCTCCAAAAAGCTTGTCAGCAGAGGAAGCATAAAGTGCTCTAAAATTTCCTGGCAGATGACTGTGCTGACTTTGGTCTTGATAAAACACAGCGGACCTACACCAGCAGATGAGAAGGCTCCTCAAACCATCACTGATTGTGGAAACTTCACACTATAGATCTCAAGCAGCTTGGATTGTGTGCCTCTCCACTCTTCCTCCAGACTCTGGGACCTTGATTTCCAAATGAAATGCAAAATTTACTTTAATCTGAAAACAATACTTGGGCCACTGAGCAACAGTCCAGTTGTTTTTCTAATAGAGGAGAAAATCCAGCTTCCAAAAATATCAAAATTTATTAAAGATAAAATCCAAAGTCCAAAAACATGGTTCACAGGAGAAGAAATAGCAGCAAGCTACATGTTTCGAACAATAAGTTCTTTTTCAAAGCTCTGAAAAAGAACTTATTGTTCGAAACATGTAGCTTGCTGCTATTTCTTCTCCTGTGAACCATGTTTTTGGACTTTGGATTTTATCTTTAATAAATTTTGATATTTTTGGAAGCTGGATTTTCTCCTCTATTTGTTCTATTGCCTCACGTGAAGACTGCACGTCATCCGGGCTTCCCCACAACAAATGCCTAGTAGGTGAGCTGGTTTTGTCTCATTTTTTTTTTTTTCTTCAGTTGTTTTTCTCCTTGGCCCAGGTAAGACGCTTCTGGCGTTGACTATTGGTCATGAGTGGCTTGACACAAGGAATACAACACTTGTAGCCCATGTCCTGGATACGTCTGTGTGTGGTGGCTGTTGAAGCATTGACTTCAGCAGCAGTCCACTCCTTGTGAATCTCCCACAAATTTTTGAATGGCCTTTTCTTAACAATCCTTTCAAGGCTGCGGTTATCCCGGTTGCTTGTGCACCTTTTTCTACCACACTTTTTCCTTCCACTCAAGATTCCATTCATATGCTTGGATACAGCACTCTGTGAACAGCCAGCTTCTTTAGCAATGACCTTTTGTAACTGACCCTCCTTGTTCAGTGTGTCAATGGCTGCCTTCTGGACATGTGTCAAGTCAGCAGTCTTCCTCATGATTATGGAGTCTACTGAAACAGACTAAGGGACCTTTTTAAACTCTTAGGAAGCCTTTACAGGTGTTTTTTGTTAATTTATTGAGATAATGACTTTTGAGTTTTCATTGGCTGTAAGCCATAATCATCAACATTAACAGAAATAAACACTTGAAATACATCAGTCTGTTTGTAATGACTATGTAATATATGATCTTCACTTTTGAAAATTTAAAATACAAACTTGTTGCGCACTATTCTGATGCAGTGTATGTACATTTTCCACTTTTCTATTAGGATCAAATAGCCAACTTAAAAGAAATGTGTGATCTTCTCAGAAAAGATAAACTGGAAGCAGAACGTAAACTTGGAAATGTCAGAGGGGTGAGTGCCGATGCCTTGTGTAATTCTGTGAAAAAAGTATTGGTCCCTTTTGATTATAGAAGGCATTTACTTTACTCGTTTATATAGCGCTATCATATTTCACAGCGCTTTACAGACCTTATCATCACTGTCCCCGACGATGCTCACAATCTAAATTCCCTATCAGTAGGTCTTTGGAGTATGGGGGGAAACCGGAGAACCTGGATGTAAAACAAACAGATGGAGAAGAAGCATACTTTTTGCAGTTGTTGTTTTTGTGCTGCAAAACTACAGTGGTAACCACTGAGCCACTATGCTGCTGACGGATGAGTTTAAACCCTTCAGGTCATTAACACACTCTAGTGATAAGCGAATATACTCGTTACTCGAGATTTCCTGAGCACGCTCGGGTGTCCTCCTAGTATTTTTTAGTGCTCGGAGATTTAGTTTTTCTTGCCGCAGCTGAATGATTTACATCTGATAGCCAGCATAAGTACTTGTGGGGGTTGCCTGGTTGCTAGGGAATCCCCACATGTTCTTATGCTGGCTAACAGATGTAAATCATTCAGCTGCGGCAAGAAAAACTAAATCTCTGAGTACTAAAAATACTCGGAGGACGCCCGAGCATGCTCGAGAAATCTCGAGTAACGAGTATATTCACTCATCACTACACATTACCCAATTACCATCACACCAAATAATTTATTCTTAAAGGGAACCTGTCATATATGGTTTGGGGGAAGAGGGGAGTGAATAAACGATTCTGACTGTGTAGCCCTTTTAGAAGAGAAGTAAGTCGATCCCTTTGTTGATCCGAAAGTGCTGCTCCAGCAGCGAGAAATTGAGTTTTGAAGTTCTATATCCATGAATGTAGAAGTGCATTGGGGCATGATGATGCACGTGCAGCTCCTCAGCGTCACGCTGTACTCTTTGCCTAGCAATGACCTCCTCTCTTTATTATGTCGTTTGCTAATGTACCAGAGCCAATGAAGCGTCAATTAACCAGTGCTGTGCAGAGAATGGAGCACAATGCCATGGAGTTGTTGTACTGTTTTATTGTGTTTTTGTTTTTTCTTCTTCATCCAAGGCCCATAAGTGTTTTCGTTTTCTGACCTTGAAGCCACGTGAAGAGTTGTTTCTTTGCTGGCGTAGTTGTACTTTTGAACTCTCAGTTTGTTACCATCCAATGTGCTGAAAAAATAGGTAAAAAAAAATTCCAAGTGAAATTGCACAAAAAAATCCCATTATTCTGTAATAGTTTTTTAGCGTTTTGTTTTTATGCTGCAAATTACGTAACAATATCATTCTTCAGGTGAGTGCAATTATGGGGATACAAAACAATTTTTTTGTTTTTTGTTTTTCAGTGGTAAAAAAATTTTTAGGGAAATTTAGTTAAAAAAAATTAAAATAAAACCTGTTTCTCCATTTTCTGAAATCCGTAATGTTTAAATTTTTTGAGCACTGGAGGAGGGCTTGTTTTTTGCAATCTGATGTTTTTATTGACACCATTTTATTATGATGTTTTTATTGCTTAGTATTGCATTTTTTACAGTGTTGTGATGACCAGAAAACACACCAATTTTTTTGGGGTTTACTGCATTTACTGATCAGGATAATTCATTTTATAATTAGTTCGGACTTTTATGGCTATATATTATGGCTATATGACTTTTATAGCACATATGTTTTTTTTTTTGTTTGTTTGTTTTTTTTAAATAAGGGAAAATGATGAATTAAGTTTTTATTATTGTAGTTATTCTCTGTATTTGTAATAATATTTAATATATTATAGTTATTTTTTTTTGCTTTATTTTTCAATATCTTCAGTGGAATTTAACCTGCGATCAACCACTTGCTTACACTGTATACTGCAATACCAAAGTACCGCAGTATATAATTAAAATCACGGTCTCCTATCAATGCCATCCATAGGCAGGAGCACCGTCATGGCAAGCGGTTCAGCAGACTCCTATTTGTCATGGCAATGTGATTGCAGGGTGCTGATGGGCTCGTGGGACACAGTGTCCCTCGGACCACAGTGTTTTAATGTCACTGTCGAGATTGACATAGGCATGTAAAGAGTTAACAGCAGTGAGCAGAGCTCCGCTCCACTCACTGCTGTTAGAGGTCGATGCTGACTGTGTAACACAACTAGCATGCAGCACTAAACATGCAGCCTCAGCTCCTGGGCATGCGTCAAAAATGCGGACCTAACATATGTTGGGAATTAGTTGAAAAAAAATATTCACAGGAAACCCGGGCAGCAACAAAGTAGGGAATACCTGGGCTTAATAAACTGTCCGCAAAGTGTAGTTATCTAAGCCTCATAAGAAAAATATGTTTAATATTTATTGTTTAGTGTGCCTGATGTGGCACATTTTGAGATTTCTGTACTATTCTACCTTTAATAATATGAAAAACTTCATCTCATACTTTATAAAGCATCCCACAGTGAGGAAAGATTATTGAAAATAACAATTTCAATAATTTATGAACGCTACAATAAAGAAAAGCCTCACTAGCTTTTGTATCGATGTGTCTGCCACCCACATACATAGCAGGCTTGTTCTCTGCAGTTTTTTAGATCAATACATTTATCATTAATGCCAAAAAATGAACATTTCTGATAATAATCGTCATCTATTTACACAATAGCTATTGTATGCCTATATCATCAAAGGGAACAGAACTTACCATGATAAACTGTGCCACTTCTCTGCAGGGTATAGCTCTCCTGTGGACACTGGGCGCTTCTTTACGCTCCCCTCCTTCTTACTGAAAGAGTAAACTTGGCAATTGTTCTGAGTTGAAACATAGGGGACTCCTATCAGTGGGAAGTATTCCTAGGAGAGAAGTACCCGTGTGTTGCTCCTTATATTTAGAGTTGGTAAATGTAAAGGGTTTTTTTCAGTAATAAATCTAATAATAATGTTTACTAGTATATGTATATGTGGGTTTCCTCCGGGTTCTCCGGTTTCCTCCAGCACTCCAAAGACCTACTGATAGGGAATTTAGATTGTGATCCCTAATGGGGCAATATCTTCAAAGCATTGTGGCATATGATGGCGCTATATAAGTGAGTAAAATTAATAACTGTCTTATTGTGGTGTCACCAATGACAGAACGTGAAATATACTTAGTATAGTAAAAATTGGAGGACTTTAATTTCATGCCTTCAAAGGTCCAACTGTTGGATATTTTTAGGTATGACTGTTGTCTATTACATTCTGATCTATGACCTTTTGAAAACTTGTAATGTATACATACATTATACTGTATAATAGTCTTATATCTGACTGATACTGCCTTGTAGTTTGGAAGGGGTATCGCTTTTCTTGCATTGCATGTAAAGTAATCTATACGTTGGGTCGCGGACAACTCTTGATCATAACCATCTGCTATTAAACTTCTACATGTTCATAAATGGTTGTACAGTCTGGAAGGAGTGGAAAGACTGTTCCAGAACTGGAGAAGACGATAGGGCTGATGAAACGAGTGGTTGAACGAGTTCAGAGAGAAAATGAGGAACTTAAGAAAGCTCCAGGAGTAGTGGCTAATGAAAAGATATCCAACCTGGAACTGCAAAATGAAAAGCTTAAGGTAAGCCTTTACCTTGGTGCGGATGAGAAGATGGGTGAAAGCTCCTTGCTCTTGGACATCATTATTATGCTCCTGAATGGCTTTGTTGTCTGCCATCTTGCACTGCCCAGAATAGTCTGATATATTACCCTTGACCAGTTTACTGTTTGGCAGAACCTGAGAGCAGGGGACATGGAACATTCATTGAGCATCACTTGGATGATTTTTGATGGACGAGACAATTGTACATCTTACATTTAAACCTGGCATCTCCAAGCAGTTATTCTACCTATAGGACAAGTAGGGGCATTTTCTTATTTTGATTTGCTCCAATTATTTTGTGACCAGTGACGTAGTTAAATAAATATACTGCCAATTTTACATCATAGGTCATTTTATTGGTTGAAGTTACAGATACAAATCCTAGGCATCTCTATTGGGATTCTTCATTAATAGCTAGAATATCCTATCTAGTTGGAATGGCGGCAGTGATGAGCTGTTTATGTGTCTAGCAACATCAGTGTATTTGGTTATTTGAAACCTCAGTCTCTGTGACATTTCATGTTCCGGATTCTGAAGGGGACTTGTTGCCATCAGCATCTTTCAGTAGTGCATTCTCAGACTCAAAGCCTAAGATACAATGATAACATAAGACACAATGATAACATAAGACACGGAGTCTGATGTCTTCATTCATCAAAACTGTCCAACAGTTTGACTGTCTTTATTTCCCAAAGCAACCAATCGGAGCTCAGCGTTCTGTTTTTCCAGAGAAGTTTGAGAAATGAAAGCTGAATGTTGATTGGCTGTTAGTAGGCAACTAGGACCATCTTACGGTTATAGAAAAAAGGAAATGGCTTCACAGGAGCACCAAGCTGGTGTTAGGGGTGGTTAAACGGAAGATACGCTGCAGCTCCAGCCGGATGCCTCGCAGGAGGCTCAAACAAGAAGGGACAAAAAAACGGTCATAGGAGCACATGCGAGATGGTGAGTTGATATAAAATCTTCATTTATTAGTTTCCACAACACGTTTCAACGGATTTGCTCCGTCTTCCTCAGGTGGCAGTTATCTGCGCTCCTATGACCGTTTTTTGTCCTTTCTCATCTTATGGTTATGGCTTATTTATCAAAACTGACAGAAAAAACATAGAATGACATCTAAGGCTATGTATATATCATATTTAGTGTATATGCTTGGACATACAGAGCAATTGGATGCCTCCGTCACATACCACACATACTCAAAGGAATCCATTGTAAAGCAGCCTATATGTATAAGGTGTAGCAAAGCCAGGTAGGCTAGAGTAAGTCCTAGCTCTGCAGGCTCTGCTCAGGTGCACCTGGCCGGCTCTGCATATAACCAGGCTAGGTGATCATCTTAGTCAGTCTGCTGGGGAGGCTGACCAGAGTGGATGGTGTTGGCGCTAAAGAGTGAGACAAGCCAGAATCTCTCTGAGAAGAAACTACACAGGCCATGTGCACCAAACTGCAAGCATCAGTTGTTACGATGGACTAGCTCAACCTTGTCTGAAGTAGCCAGGGTCTATATTATTTAACTAGTGTCTGGACAAGGCTAGGGATTTATGTTTATGGTTCTGTTTGGTTTGTGCAACCAGTTACAGTGTACAACCAGTTACAGTGTATCCAGTGCCTGTGTGAACAGTAGGTGGGGTGCAGGTGCAGACGGCCGTTTTCTCCACATCCGAGAAAATCGGTCCAATTTATGCTGATCAACTTGTGATCAGCGTGTGATCCAGTTGTAAGGAAGGTGGAAAAGGAAAAAAAAAATTCCCACCTTCTTTATAATGTCTGTGAAAAGCGGACTGTGCTCGGATGTCGACGTTTGTTTGTTTGTTTGTTTGTTTTTTCCCACGGACCCATAGAGTAGAATGGGCGAGTGTCATCCAATTCTCAGAGACAAATGACGTATGCTGTGTTTTTTTTCCTCGGATTGACTTAGTCCGAGGAAAAAATCAGACATATGCATTGCCCCATAGAATAACATGGGATTGAGTGCTATGTATCAAAATGACGGGTAGCACTTTTCCACGTTATACGGTTGTCTGCACTAGTCCTACCTTATAGGATTTTTTTTCTGGGATACTTTTCATTGGAGTAACACAACATTTACTAAAGAACTGTAAAACGCATTCGTTAAATGCACTCAGGATTCTTAGTGTGATGGATGGCACTGTGTTGCATCTGTTTAACGCATGCATCTGTGTATATATGATAAAAATAAGTGTTAAATGTGATGTGTGAACAGCTTAAACGCACTAGTTTGAGTCTTATAGTTTATGTACGATGTTGTGTATTTGTGATTTACCATTACTATTTTTTCCAAAATAGTAATGTTTCCCTATAAAAATGAAGTGCTATTCAAAGAAGGTAAAGGAGGTTCTCGATTTGTTTTGTCATTGAATAAAAAAAATAAAGTATGACAATAAGACCTGCAACCACATTGTACAAAGTGCTTTTTTATGTTTAAAGGGCTTGTCCACTATATGTTGTTACAACTGTATTGAGGAGATGATTTTGTGACTCTAATATGTTGTCTCCCCTATTTCCTTATAGAGTGTAAGCTTGCGAGCAGGGCCCTCATTCCCCTTGGCATCTGTTGCTTAGGTGATTATTGTTATGCTGTAATGTCTTATTGTCTGTACAAGTCCCCTATAAAATGTAAAGTGCTGCGGAATATGTTGGTGCTATAGAAATAAAATTATTGTTATTATTTAGGATATGTGCACTCAAACATCTTTTTCAGGTGGGTCCTCATCTAAACTCCCCTTGAAAAATCGCTCAGGAAGCATTCAAAAGAATGAACATATATACATTGCTATGTAAAAACAACTTGCTGTTTATATGTTCAGTTCAGCCTTTTCAGCGTTTTTTAACCGTTTCCAAAGACACCAAGCGGTTAACCTCTTCATGACTTTTGACATACCTATACATCATGGTCAGGAAAGAGTTTCCGACCCGTGACATATAGGTACGTCATGGTGTTTGTACGCGGAGTTGTAGCCACTAGATCACCGTCGGAAGCTCAACTTACGTGATAGCCGAGCCCAGGCTGTCACAGCCAGGAATGGTGCCTGCACCGTCCTCCGCTGTTTAACCCTCTAAATGCCGCAATCTATCTTGATCGCAGCATTTGGGAGACTGAGAGGAAGAGTGCTCCCTCTCCCACCCAGTCGACACTCCACATCAAGTGACCAAAAACTATGCTTTTTCATCATACTGCTGAATAAAAAGTGGAATATAACGGCATGAAAAAGTTTAATGTAAACAGGAATGAAAACGTCATCTCGTCCTGCAAAAAACAAGACACCATACAGCTCAGTCAGATGATAAATAACAAAAATGTAGCTTTCAGATTACAGCGTTTCAAAAACAATAATTTTTTCTATAATTTTTTTTTTTATGTAAAAGCACCAAAACATGAAGAAAAAAAAGGAGAGAAATGTGGTATCACTGTAATCGTACTAGCCACAAGAAGAAAGCCATATTATTACTTTTACCACAGGGTAAACAGCATAAAGAAACCCTTCCCCCAAAAAAAAAAACTGTTCCTGAATTGCTGGTTTTTGTTCATCCTACCTCCAAAAAATCTGAATAGAAAGCGATCAAAAACTGGTATGTGCCTAAAAATGGTACCAATAAAAACATCAACTTGTCGCGCAAAAAACACGCCCCTATGTGATTCTGTCAGCAGAAATATAGAAAAATTATAGCTCTCAAAATATGGAGATCCAAAAACTTTTCTTTTTTTTATTGCAAAAAAATAGTGTATGATAGCAGCCAAACATTAAAAAAATATAAATCTGGTATTGCTGTAATCGCACCTACCCGAAGAATAAAGCCATCTATTCAGTTGTACCGCATGAGGAATGGCATAAAAAATACATTAAAGAAATTCTTGACTTGATGTTTATTGCAGTAAGGCTCGGCTCACATTTATCCTGCTCTCTGCAGTGAGCGCTTCGACCTGGGTTTCCATGTAAATTTCTGAAATACATGTTTCAGACCGAACCACGATGGAAGATTCCCTATGAGACAGATGGAGGCATTGTGGACACTGTCTGTTGTCCGCGCTGTTATGCATGCCTAAAAAGATGGTCAACCACAGTTTTGTGCTCCTCTAAAAAGAAGGACCCTGCTGAATAGAGGCTAGACAGAGTCCAGAGTAACTCTGCTGCCTTATTATAGTGAATGGATCCATTGGAAGTTTCATCTGAGTAAAGTAATTTGGATATTTAGATTGAAACTCCGATGTAAGTGCTCAGCTTAGAGCGCAGGATAACCGTAATCCAAAATGTTATATAAAATATTCCCAATAGCTGCTTGAACTCCGTCCCCCAAGAAACTAAGTCCCCACTCGGTCCGTCATCTGTTATCTGTTATATAAGAGGCTTTGTTGTTACTGGTAGCACAGAGGGCTCTGTAAAAGTGCAATTGCTCGTCGTCCCCTCCCCAACAGAAAAAAGTTAAACTCTAGCGAATTTTGCGCTCCGAAATTCAAATGCTCCTCTCCCTTTTGAGCCCCCAGTTAGGATCTATGTTTAGCATTTCTGTAGCTATGAGAGCCCATCTAATTTACGGGTGCGTGTCTCCAGAAGCACGAGCTGGACATTATGTACTGGCACTACAATGTGCTGGGCACTACACTGTCGGATTTGCAGTTTTCACGGCTTCTGGTTTCTGGAAAACACCCATGGAGTCAAAATTGTCACTACACCTGTAGACAAATTCCCAGAGGTAGGATTCTGCTCTTCTGTCACTTAGGGGCTCTGTTTATGGAGTCCGCTAACTATTCTAGATTTTGTTCTCCAAAAGTCAGATAGCGCTCCTTCCCTCCCAGGTGTCGTCATGTGGCTAAGCAGTGCTTGTACAGCCACATATGGGGTATTGCCACGTTCAGCAGATATTGTGTGACAAATTTTGGTGCCATTTTGTACGCATCGCCCCGTGTAACAATGTAAAATCTGGGGCTAAAACTAATTTTTTATGATAAAAATGTAATTATTATTCTCCACTGCCCAGTAGTATAACATTTTGTGGCATTTTTTCCTATTAGCAATCACAAAAAATAAAAATTTGGGGCTAAAACAACATTTTAGTGTTTAAATAAATTAATCATTCATTTTTCAGCAATGGCATAAAATCCTGTAACATGCTTACTGCGCTGCTTCCCTTCTGAGCTTCCCACTGTGCCTGAACAGTTGTTTTTTACCATATATAGGGTATCTGCGTGCTCAAGAGAAATTGAAAACTTAAGAGGTCAAATCAACATTTTAATAGAAAAAATAGTAATTTTCCAATGACTCAGCCCAATGTTATACAATTCTGTGACTCACCTGAAGTTTAAAATGCTCTCTACACCCATAGATGAATTCCTCAAGAAGTGGGGTTTCCAAAACTAGGTCACTTGAGGGAATTCCTGCTGATTTAGGATGTTAGAGGTGTCCGCTATCTATCCAGCCAATTTTGTGCTCCAAAAGTCAATTCCCAGCCCTGCGGTGCACAGTAGTTTTCCACAACATATGGGGTATTCGGTGTACTCAAAAGAAATCACAGAACAAATTGTACTGTCCATGTTCTCCCCTCTCCTGACCTGAGCATGGAAATACATGGTGCCACACACAGGTCTGGAGAGCTGACGGCCAGTCCGAGCATTGCGATGCGATTATCACACTAGGAATTCGTCCGTCTTACTGCGCCCACAATAAAAATGCCAGTATTTCCAGAAGCATCTTCCTTCAGAAAAAATTAGAATCTGTTGTGTGCACATACCCTTATGCATTTTCTCATCCTGAATATTATTAGCACAGCCTTTCTTATAGTACAGCTCTCCTGTCCACAGAATGGCTTCTGATGGATGAACATGTGACTAGACCTGTTCATCAGCCTCCACGAATTGAAAAACACTACTCAAGAGGAAGCTGCTTTTCTATTGGAGGAGGCTGATGGACTGATTTGGCCACATGTTCCTCCATCAGCAGCCATTTTGTGGACATGTGACGGGCTATGCAGTCTGTGAGGAAGGTTGTACAACGTATTGGGGACCTTTAATACTCCTGTCACTATCAAAAAATCATGTCCACAGCAAATAGGTTAATATAAGGTTTATGAGAATCTGTCAATACAAAATGACCGTAGTATTCAAACAAAGTACAGGCGCCTGGTGCACCCTAGGTGTGGCCAACCAGCTCAGTGTACCTTTTTCATATATCTCTGACCCTTCTCTGGCTCCTAAGAAGTCAGAGCTCTCAAAGAGGAGTGAAGGGGGCAACTAGGTAGGATGGTAAACTGAGCTGCTTGGCCACACTGAGGGTACACCGAGCTCCTGTGCTTGTTTTTAACAGTAACTTTATGCTGACATATTCTCTTTAAAGGGAAGGTACCGCGTTTGTAGATCATTAATAAATCACTGTAATGTAGCATAACATGCTGCTATATCCACGTTTTAAATGCATGTGAAACAGGTTTCGTGTGTTATATGAGTTTAAAGAAGGCACTGGGGGCTGACATCTTGGTTTCACAGCAGTAGCAGGACACTATCACTGTCATTTTACGGCACCCCATGGACATAGGGTCAGCGCCGGTCTATTATCTCCTATCTCTTAACATTGCAGCAGCATTAGCAGTGAGCTGGGCACAACTCTGTGGGCTGCACAATTCACTGCTGTAGGTGTGACTGGCTGCCATTTTATTATAGCCCAGTGCTATCTGCCGAGCTCCACTTACTCTCTATCACAGGAGAGAAGCTGCTCCATACATACACACCACATGTCTTCACTCTTCCTCCAGTCCACCATGCTGCTGAGCCCACTGTGTTCTGCTCTTCTGTAAACTCTGTAGCTGTGTTTCTGATGCAGTAACTGCTGGTGATAGCAGATCACAGAACAGTCACACACAAAATGGCGCTGCCCTGTGATGCTGCTCTTCATTCTGCCCCAGGGATACTAGACCACCCAAAAGGGAAGGGAAATGGAAATGTCAGCAGTTACTGCCCCAATTTTCCAGCTAACAGTAAAGCTGGTAAGTCTCACTATAGCTGCTTGAGGTCTAAAACGGAAAATGCTCCCCCTAGTGGTCAATATATATATTTGTAAGAAAATAAATAATATTTTTCATATAGAAATGTTTGCAAACAGTGCAAACATTGCATTAATACATTTTATTTACTATTTTAAGCTTAATTTCACAAAAAACAAACTACAAAAAAACTGGTGGCACCTTCCCTTTAAAGAGGCACTTCCATCAAAGTTTTTAACCTCTTAATAGATTGCAGTCATCATGTTATATAGCACTGTGCACTTACAATTGCTCATTTTGCCTTTCTACCCAGCTAATTCTTCTCTTTTCCATTAGGGCTATGACATCAAATGATTAAAAACTGACTAGCTGGATCCTTCTAAGCTCTATGTAGAACCAGGAGGTCAATTTTCACTGCATCAGTCATGAGTGACTGCTAAAGTCTATGGCAGGGGAGAAGCTGTGCAGCTGTGTCAGGAGGTGAATAGAGGGATAAATACAGGGACACGAGACTTTTCTTTTCTGTGCACTATGTAGAAACTGGGAGAATTAGTTGGGTAGAAAGGCAAAATGAGCAATTATAAGTGCACAGTGCTATAACATGTGATGACTGCAATATATTAAGAGGATAACATATTTGATGGGAGGAGTGCTTCTTTAAGGGCATGTGCATGCAATGTTTTTTCAGGCAGTTGCACCTGAAAAAGCACAAAAAAAAAAAAAACCTCCTACAAGAATGAACAAATTCACATCAATGTTCTATCTTTTGTAACTTCTTTTAACCCGCTTCAGACTTTGAAAGCCATTAAGTGGCTGAAAGGAGTGACCCATCCATGCTTCTGGTGGCTTCCACTTGGAACTCGCCACCATCTTATCTTATATATGAACATTTTTTTTTTAAATCCAGCAGGACATCAGATAAGATTCGCTGGTGGCATTTTCCAGAAGCGTTTTCTGCTCAAAAATAGATCACCGTCTAAAAGATGCCGTGTGCATATACCCAATAACGGATACCCATGTATCCTGCAAGTGTTGATTGCACAAATGAAGCAAGTAGAGAAATTGTGCAGGATTAGCTGGCGGCCATTCTTATGGACGACTGTCCTCGTAACTCGTGTGTGCCGTGGCGTGTGCTGGTGTTCCTCTAGTGAGGCTCAGCGGGAGAGGTCGCACCCCAGGGCCCCCGATACGCATCTGTATCCCTAATAGGGATGGAGTAAAGCTCTTCCTGCCCAGATAAAGCAGGAAGACTATTTGAGGAATTGGCTATTTACAACCTTTTCCCACAAACTACAGAGTCCTTGTCATATGGCCGGGGACACGCAGTGATCATATTCTTCTCCTTTTAGGTAAGGCGCATTCATTGTGAAGTACAACTCTGCATTATTCTCGCCTCGCTTCTGTTCAGAGCCACATTAATACAAGTCTGCGTGTTGTAAGAGATCGGTACTTCATAATCATTTTTCTTTATTGCCCACCTAGTCAGAACTTGAAAAGCTGCAGCTGCATGTGGGTGGACAGCTAAGTATGAGATATGAAGCAAAGACAAAAGGCCTGGAGAAAGTAATTGCTGAAAATGAGAGACTTCGGAAAGAACTCAAGTCGGTAAGAAAAGAATAGCCATGCTCGGCATCACTTTAGAAGCGCAGCCATCATGTATGATTAAACCAATCAGACAGTGTGCAGTGTAAACATCGTTTTCCAGGATCCCATGACGGCTAACTCTGCCGGTGCTGATTGGATGTAATTGCTGGATTATTATATTCTCCCACACTTTCCCTGTTTGTAATGGGAAAATGGTTTCTTTCTCAGATGATCTGCGCATTTCTACTCCTGGGGAACCTTTTAGTCTATAACCACCTTTTCTACAAACGTAATTGTCTCTTTTGCTATCTGTACAAAAATTTGTGTTGCTTTTTGTATGCAAAAATCTTTTCTTTTTCCTATGGTGCCGATTTGATGGCAAGCATGAAGGAGAACATAACGTTAGAAGAGAGGAAAAAAGGCAATTATTTTTACTCTGTAACTGATCACCATAAAGTTACATGTCTTTTCCTATTATTCTTTTTATCAGTACGATGTTTGTTTTGTCTTCTTTCATATGAAGCTCTACTGTAGTGATGATATGACAAAGGTTGACAGCCATTCTCCTGGGCAATGGCTGGGATCAAAGAAGGCTCTGATCCTGGCTGTATAACCCTGAAACTGCTGCCGGGCACATGATGCATCTCATACATTGGCATTTCTAAAGTCACAATATTATTCCAGTGTCCTACTTGGCTGAGCGTCTGATTTCTCGGATACTGCTATTGCACACACCATACAGAATTTACATGTATGGCCAACTTTAATGTGCACGTTCACCTTCACAGTATGTGTACATAAGTCGTATGAGCTGCAGAAAGAGCAGTGACAAAAAATGCTGCAAATTGGAAAATCTGCTACATACAGTGGGTACGGAAAGTATTCAGACCCCTTTACATTTTTTCACTCTTTGTTTCATTGCAGCCATTTGGTAAATTCAAAAAAGTTTTTTTTTTTCTCATTAATGTACACTCTGCACCCCATCTTGTCTGAAAAAAACAGAAATGTAGTAATTTTCCAGAAGGATGGAACTGGAGAGGATCTGCAAGGAAGAATGGCAGAGGATCCCCAAATCCAGGTGTGAAAACTTGTTACATCATTCCCAAGAAGACTCATGGCTGTACTAGCTCAAAAGGGTGCTTCTACTCAACACTGAGCAAAGGGTCTGAATAGTTATCACCATGTGATATTTCAGTTTTTCTTTTTTATTAAATTTGCAAAAATGTCTACATTTCTGTTCTTTTTCAGTCAAGATGGGGTGCAGAGTGTACATTAATGTTGAAAAAGTGAACTTTTTTTCATTTACCAAATGGCTGCAATGAAACAAATAGTGAAATATTTAAAGGGGTCTGAATACTTTCCGTACCAACTGTATTTATAGGAGTAACCTGACTCTGCTTGCTTCTGTCTCGGGTGGTGAGTGGGGCTGTACCTCACCAATACATATCTGCCAGCTTATCAGCGCAAGTAGCAGGTATCATAGAATATTAGAGTTGAAAGGGACCTCCAGTGCCATTGTGTCCAACTCCCTGCTCAATGCAGGATTCACTAAACCATCTCAGACAGATGTCTGTCCAGCATATGCTTGAAGACTTCCATTGATGGAGGACTCACCACCTCTTGTGGCAGCCTGTTCCACTTATTGATCACCCTCACTGTCAAAAAGTTTTTCTAATATCTAGTTTGTGTCTTCTCCCTTTCAGTTTAATTCCATGGCTTCTCGTGTTTCCATGTGTAAATGAGAATAAGGATGATCCATCTACACTGTGACATCTCTTCAGATATTTGTAGACAGCTATTAAGTCTCTTAGGCTTCTTTTTTGGAATCTAAACATTCCCAGATCCTTTAACTGTTGCTTGTAGGACATACGTTACATGAACCTATCCTATTCTAATAGGACCATTGCAGGATGCCTGCCACTTACTAATGGCAGATATCTGTAGAAATGATGTCACCAGCCCCGCTCACCGCTCAGTGCAGGATTGAGCAGGCCTACTCCTTTAGTCCTGAGAATGGGAGGTTTGAGGAGCCTCAGAAGCTTGAAATGATGAGGAGAAAAGGTTGTGTGTCTGTGTGAGATTGTGCTCTTCTACAAGGAGTGTGTAGTATGCAGTTTGTTGTATGACCCTGATAACACAACAGGAAAAAGTGAACATTTGCAGTTTGTTTCACTAAGAATGAATGCTGAGAACTGTTTATATAAAAAAAAAAATAATAATAATAATAAAAATAATAATAATAAAATGCATGACCAACTAAGATTTGAGTCTTTAGGCTTCTCTGCGTAATTATTTTGGGAAAGGCCTTAAATGTTATCGCCAAATAAAAAGACCTCCATCTCTGGAGCTGTATGGTGGATTCAAAAAAGTATTGAATACTCAGGAGAGCAGAAAGGAAAAAAGATTAAGAGTGACAACTGGCCACTTTTGACCTGATGACAGGTTTTCTTTAAATTGAACCTGTTATGCTGAAAATGGTATCTGATCTGCAGGCAGGATGTCATAGAGCAGGACAAGCTGATCTGATTGATATACATTTGTGTGGGAAAGTTATCAGTAACTTAATTTTATTCATTGAAATCCCAGAATTTGCGTTCAGTGGGCGGTCGTATTCAGTGATTGACATTCTTCCCCTGTATGACTGCATGCAGAGATGGCTATCAATCACGCAGTAGGAATCCTAAACATGCAAACACCAGGGACTTAAGTTAAGACATTTACAAGTTATACTAAATCTTTTCCACCAAGCCTATATATCAGTCTCCTTTTCTATACCATGCTGTTTGCAGATCCAACTGCATGCACAGGTTCCCTTAAAACCTTGCAACTACTCTGTTAGTGCTGCCTTATTCATAATATAGTTTTTCTCAAATTATTTCTTTAAAGTTTTCCACTATTTTTTTTTTTTATGAATGGCCCATCTTTATGATAGTCATAGCAATAGCTAATCAGTTTCTACTACACCCGGCACCAATTGAATAAGGGGTGGATCTGCAGTACCCAACTGCGGCCACTATAGACATGATGGAGCTGCCACGTTCAGGTAGCATCCGAGAACAGCTGACTGGTTCCTGTAACAGCTGTCGCACTCCCACCGATCAGATATTAAGAAGGGTCAACCTGTTGCCTGCTCTAATGGTCAATATAAGGGAGAAATGTTTGGAGATTTATTTTTTAGTGTGGATGGTTAATTTAATAAAAATAGAAAAAAGGCTGCTTGAAATGAGTGTTAAAAAAATGTTTATAAAAAAAAACTTGATTTCAATGTTAGAATTTTCAGATAATATATTCCCTCTAAAGAGAGTTTCTCCAATTGTAATGTGATAACCATTGCTCCAGGGAAGCAAAAGAAAATTTTCAGCAGTGAGTGTTCTCATTGGCTGGCCCTATTTGTGACCAGTTCTCCTTCTAATGAGGTGCATATCACCGGTAACTATGTGGTCCTAGCCTTGGAGGACACAAATTGTAAGCTGTTGTTTTGTTGTTGCTTCGTACATGCAGGAAACTGACACTTCAGAAAAATTGAGAATTTCAAAACGGAACTTGGAGGTTGTAAATGAAAAATTGTCAGCAAACTTAGAAGAAACCCGAAATAAACTAAGTGTCGCCGAAAGCAGGGGACCCCAACTGGAAGGAGCAGATGGCAAAGCCTGGAAGTCTGTAGTTGTAAGCAAGTAAGTGTAGTTGTCTTCTCAATCTTTGTCTAAAATTTTCTTTTCATATGAAGGTGTTCTTAAAGGGAACCTGTCACCCCCAAAATCGATGGTGAGGTAAGCCCACCGTCATCAGGGGCTTATCTACAGCATTCTGTAATGATGTAGATAAGCCCCTGATGTTACCTAAAAGAGGAGAAAAAGAGGTTAGATTATACTCACCCAGGGGCAGTCCCGCTGCGGTCCGGGTCACATGGGTGTCTCAGGTCCGGTCCGGAGCCTCCCATCTTCATTCCATGACGTCCTCTTCTGGTCTTCACGCCGCGGCGCATGCGTACTTTGTCTGCCCTGTTGAGGGCAGAGCAAAGTACTGCAGTGCGCAGGCGCCGGGACAGGTCAAAGAGGCACAGGGAGCACAAGCCTCATAAGCTGAGTGTACGTCTGGCAGACACAGCTCAGTTAAGTAGCATGGCAATCACCTGGAATAATGAACACTTGGAGACAGCCAACAACTCCCAGTCTCAGATTGGATAGTCGAGCTGTCAATCAACACACTGACAGCTCAGCACGCCCATGTACCAGATTGGATGGCCGAGCTGTCAGTAACTGCATCCCCGAGACACTGAGGGGTGGAACCGTGACAGTGATCTGGCAGAAGGAGCACTGCAATAATGAAATGGTCGCAGGGCTTGGCTACGCATTGCAAAGCCTTTTAAACAGAAAAATTACGGTAACTCCCATGTTTGGATATTGATGGCTAATCTTCGTCCTAAGCCATGATAATGAAGGTTATCTAGCCTTTAAAAAATGATGGCTTATTTGTGGAATAAGCCATGAATATAAGATCTCTGAGAGTGAACTATTGGCACCCTTCCCAGTTTGAAGTATTGTTCCATCGACGCAAATAGACAAGACTGCAATATCTTGAACAGCTGCTATAAAAATACAGGTATAACCTATCTTGCAGCCGATCTAAACATTGAAGCCTCTACAACAGCCAAGGTTCCAGAAGTTGGATCCCACTGATCTAACATTGATGATTTACCTTAAGAATAAGCCATTCATTTTTAAAAGAGTGGGTACACAATTAATGGTTGTAAGTAAACCATGACAATGCTGATTATGCAATGACATCTACAAATTTCTAATATGCTTTGTGTTTAAAATCCCCTCCAGTTTTAAGATCTGCTTGCTGTCAGTGGATGTAAAAATTCCTGTTCATATCCAAAGGCCTGTGCAGGTGTAGGAAAGATCATGGTCTGTTGACTACTATGTCCCAACACACATGAATTCACGGCCAGGCTTGTTCGTTTCCGAGGATGAACGGGAAGAGGGAGACCTCTCCCTGGCAGAAACCTCCTCTTCCATAAGAAAAAAAACAGGCTTTATTGAATTCCATCATGCTCAAGCTGTAGCCTCACATCGACATCAGAGCAGCATAACTGAACATGACGTCTCACAATGGTCTGTTGGTACAGATGTGTCCAGTGTCAGCAATCCTAGGCGGTGTTGGTAGCTTTCTGTAGCATATCATTGGAAGTAAACTGTATCAGAGTGGTATGCAGTTGAAATAGATTCCCTTTAATCCAAGCTATCAGCAGGTTTTTGCTATTTAATCTGGCTGCAGCATGATGTGGGCGCTGAGAGCCTCATTACAGGGATGTGTCATTTATTAGGCTGTGTGCTGTAGTTTCAACACAAGCTGTGTTTTATTATCAATTATCAATAGAGGACTAAGGGTACCGTCTCACAGTGGCACTTTTGTCGCTACGACGGTACGATCCGTGACGTTCCAGCGATATCCATACGATATCGCTGTGTCTGACACGCAGCAGCGATCAGGGACCCCGCTGAGAATCGTACGTCGTAGCAGATCGTTTGGAACTTTATTTCGTCGCTGGATCTCCCGCTGTCATCGCTGGATCGGTGTGTGTGACACCGATCCAGCGATGCGTTCGCTTGTAACCAGGGTAAACATCGGGTTACTAAGCGCAGGGCCGCGCTTAGTAACCCGATGTTTACCCTGGTTACCATCGTAAATGTAAAAAAAAAAAAAACAGTACATACTCACATTCCGGTGTCCGTCAGGTCCCTTGCCGTCTGCTTCCCGCACTGACTGACTGCCGGCCGGAAAGTAAAAGCAGAGCACAGCGGTGACGTCACCGCTGTGCTCTGCTTTCACTTTACGGCCGACACTCAGTCAGTGCGGGAAGCAGACGGCTAGGGACCTGATGGACACCGGAATGTAAGTATGTACTGTTTTGTTTTTTTTTTTTACATTGACGATGGTAACCAGGGTAAACATCGGGTTACTAAGCGCGGCCCTGCGCTTAGTAACCTGATGTTTACCCTGGTTACCCGGGGACTCCGGCATCGTTGGTCGCTGGAGAGCTGTCTGTGTGACAGCTCTCCAGCGACCACACAACGACTTACAACAATCACGGCCAGGTCGTATCGCTGGTCGTGATCGTTGGTAAATCGTTTTGTGTAACGGTACCCTAAGTCTAGCCTGCAAGCAAGTCAGGTTAATCTGTGTAACCGCATCACTGATTGCAGCTTGCTGACAATGCACAGTGTGTACACAAAGTTATCAGTCAGGGGTGAGACAGATTATACACAGTCCTGAAGTCTTGGCTCTGCTGTATCAACAGCAGAGAAAACGGGGATTCTATTAAAGTGACACCAAGCAGCCCAGTAAGGGTACTGTCACACAGTGGCACTTTGATCGCTACGACGGTACGATCCGTGACGTTCCAGCGATATCCATATTATATCGCTGTGTCTGACACGCAGCAGCGATCAGGGACCCTGCTGAGAATCGTACGTCGTAGCAGATCGTTTGGAACATTCTTTCGTCGCTGGATCTCCCGCTGTCATCGCTGGATCGGTGTGTGTGACAGCGATCCAGCGATGCGTTCGCTTGTAACCAGGGTAAACATCGGGTTACTAAGCGCAGGGCCGCGCTTAGTAACCCGATGTTTACCGTGGTTACCAGCGTAAAAGTAAAAAAAAAAAACCGTACATACTCACATTCCGGTGTCCTTCAGGTCCCTTGCCGTCTGCTTCCCGCTCTTACTGACTCCCGGCCGGAAAGTAAGAGCAGATCACAGCGGTGACGTCACCGCTGTGATCTGCTTTCACTTTACGGCGGCACTCAGTCAGAGCGGGAAGCAGACGGCAAGGAACCTGAAGGACACCGGAATGTGAGTATGTACTGTTTGTTTTTTTTTACTTTTATGCTGGTAACCACGGTAAACATCGGGTTACTAAGCGCGGCCCTGCGCTTAGTAACCCGATGTTTACCCTGGTTACCCGGGACCTCGGCATCGTTGGTCGCTGGAGAGTGGTCTGTGTGACAGCTCTCCAGCGACCACACAACGACTTTCCAACGATCACAGCCAGGTCGTATCGCTGGTCGTGATCGTTGGAAAGTTGCAGAGTGTGACAGTACCCTAAGACATTGCTGGAATCAGAGTCTCTATCTCTACATTATGCTGTTAGCAGATTCCATAGCAAAAACCTGCTGCCAGATTCCCTTTAAAGTGTAGCATGCATTATGGGAGTGTACAAGTATATTTTCTCTCTTACCCATGACAGCACCATGGAGAGAGGGGATCTGCCCTTCAAGGACCGGAAACCTGCAGAATAAAAGGATTGTACCTCTCCCTTTGTTGGTTTCCTGTCCTTGATGGGGGAACCTTTCAGTGGGCATACCTGGAGAAAAGATGATGGACGTCAGGATTTTTCCAGGTGTATTCAGGCAGCAGGGTTGCCCCTGCCTCGCCTGCTTCGGGATCCTGAAGTGCCACTGTTGTGTCTAAGGGGTCACATAGGTGAGCGGAAGGAGTGCAACCGCAGTGCCACAATCGGTTGGCGGCTTCCCCACGTCCTCTTCTGCGAATGTGCGGGGATGCGCTTTCCATATAGTGCAGGCACCAGGGTCAGGTGACTGGAAGTAATTTCCGGGGATAGAGCCAGAGGACACTGGGAGGGACATGCTGTGGGCTGGTCCCGCTTTTGAAAAGCGGTTAGAACGCAAGGAAAGCGTTCTGTATAGTCCAGCGGGGTCCCTTCAGGCAAAATGCTGGAGTCTTAAGGAGCCAGAACAACAACAGCAGCAGCATGAAGATTCCCAGATGACTTCACTGTGGCTTATATTTGATAAGAAAGAGGAGACACAATAGGGTCTTATCTCACAAAAGGAATAGAGGAATCACCAAGAAAATCGCTCACCTGGTGAAACGGATAGCAGGCTTGTAAAGATTTCGACTCCTGCAGATCCACAGGCCGGTCACAGACCATGTGAAGCAATACACTGGATAGGTAATGTGGATTAGATCTGTGCTGTCGTAATATAATAATGAGGTTCCAGTTAATAGTAGAATTAAAACAGTGGTTTATTCAACTCGTTTCAAGGCTCCTATGGACCCTTCAAGAATTACCACATACAACAATTATTACGGCAGCGCGGATCTAATCCACATTACCTATCCAGTATATTGCGTCTTGAGCTTGGCAGTGGATGTTCAGATGGAAGAAGCAGCAGGTCCACTCAGCAGATCAGAGGCTCCAGCAAGATAGATGAATCTAAGGAGGGTCTATCTGCTAATATGATCCCTCCTCCAAATCTGATACCCCAAGTTGCTTAGTGGTAAGTAATCTTCGTGAAAGGGGTTCCCTTTCTTCTCATTTTTTCTTAGAGAAGAAAATGTGTACTGAAGGCCAAGCACAGGGATTATGCACTCTGGCACAGCGTTTTCTCCCAGGTAGCGGGCAACTCTTCCCCATGCATTGAACAAATGTTGTGTGAAGAAGCCCCTAACTTCACCTATAAATTAAGATCGATAATTAGAAAGGAGGTTAAAAATTCCATGATATCTGTGACCCAGGGGGAGGGTAATAGGGCTAAAAAAAAGACAAGAAATCTAGGAAGTTGTGCCCAGAGTCTGATATTTCTGATAGTTCAGAGGAAGAAGGTGAAGAGAGGGACATAGATTCATCCACTTCAACCTTGTCATCAGATGAATACATGGGAGGGCGCAACTGCTTTCCGATGGAAGAGACAGATATACTATTTAAGGATGATAGATCCACAATGGGAGTAGTAGATCCATAACAGGAAAGGTCTGTGCAAGACAATGTTCGGTGGTCTAAAGCAAAGAAATCGCCGATTATTTTCACTGAATGAGAAAATCCAGTTACTAATTAAAAGAGAATAGAAAAAAAAAAACGAAAGAAAAAAATCCCTCTCTTACATCTTTCAAAAGGATGTATCCTTTTGATACATCTTCATCATCCTGGGACAAAGCCCTGAAATTAGACCTGTCAATAGCTAAGGCCTCTAAAAAGTTTGCCCTTCCCTTTGAGGGCATGGGGATGTTGAGAGATCCCTGGGATAAAAAGGCAGATACTTTCCTTAAAAGTTCCTGGGAATCCTCAAATGGGGGTAAAAAGCCAGCGGCAGGAGCAACATGCATGGCAAGATCATTTAATGATCTGGTTAGATCATGTGGAGAAACAGTTCAGAGACAAAGTACCAAGGGACAATATGTTAGCTACCATTCCTTTGATGTGGGGGGCAGCTGCATTTCTCGCAGATGCCTCTGATGATTCAGTTAAGCTGGCAGCCAGGTCAGCAGCGTTTTTTAATGTGTTTCGTAACTCCCTCTGGCTGAAATGTTGGCCAGGGGACCTTCAAGCAAAATGTATACTCTGCTCTATTCCCTGTGAGTGCGAATATTTGTTTGGGGCTGCATTGGATGATATTTTTTAAAAGGCAGGCGATAGTAAGAAGGGATTCCCCAACCTCTCCATCACATCTTATAAGAAGTCCTTTTGGAGCAGAAGATTTAATCAGCAAAGACCCCCCTCCCCCCAAAAGATAAGGACAAAAGGAAGGATAAAAGTAAGAAGGGTGGGCTTTCTATTTGGAGCCTCCCCCCTACCATCCATGACAGTAAAAAAAAACCTCCCAGTGATGTATTTCCCCAGGTGGGGGGAAGACTACCCCTCCTCTTCCTCCCTGCCTGGGAAAAGATTTCCAGAAGCAATTGGCTTAATAAAGACAGGCCTAAAGATGGAGTTCCAGACAGTTACCCAATCAAACTTCACCTTGACTCCCCTGCGGTCTTCATCAGAAGAACAGCTGGCCTTAGAGTCCGAAGTTCTGGACTTGGTAAGAAAACAGTCCTTTGGGAGGTTCCATTTCAGGAGAAAGGGAAAAAAATTATTTCCCTTTATTTCTGGTGAAAAAGCAGGATGGAGCTTTCAGGATGATTGTCAACCTGAAAAAGCTAAACAAATTCCTGAGGATTCACACTTTCAAAATGGAGTTAATAAAGACGACTGTAAAAATTATCTTCCCGAATTATTTTATGATTGTCTTAGACCTGAAGGATGCTTATTATCCTGTTCCCATACACAGGGATCACCAAAAGATCCTCTGGGTAGCCGTTTCCATAAATGGGAGGATTAGGCACTTTCAGTAGGTAAGCCCCTCCGTTCAGCCTACCAATAGCCACCAGGTATTTACCAAACTGATTGTGGAGGTAATGGCACACCTGTAGGAGAAGGACAGAAGATCATAGGCAACTCAGTCCAGCACTGCAGAATGCAGTTGGAAGGGGTCATGAATTCCTTAGAAGACTTAGGGAGGGTCTTAAATTACTAGAGGCAAAAAACGGGAGTTTCTTGTACTCCAGCAAATGGAAATGTCATATTGGACTCCAACAAATGGGAATGTCACGTGCCACAAAAAAAATGGAAAGGTTTGTTGGTCAGTTATCATGGGTGTTGAAAACGCTCTCCATGTCCCTGAGGAAAGCCATGTACCTTCTGGGTTCCTTGACTGCTTGTATCCTGGAGCTAATGTGGACCCAGTTTCACACGAGGGAACCACAATGAGAAGTCTTGAGTAATGAAATTTACCTGGGAGGACATCTTGAGGGGCAGATGACACTATCTCCAGAGACCACTCATTCCCTGGGTTAAAAACCCAAAGGTATGAAATGGCATATAAACTGGTGTGCATGCAGCATGTAAGCGCATGTTCACACTAGCCACTGAACAGAAAAAAATAAAGACCGAAACATAATGATTAAATACCCTGCAGTAAATACATAAATAGAATAGTGCATGAAAATAATATACGCTACTTAGTTAACATGTTTTTATCAAAACTAAGTACCATATATTATTTTCATCAGTCTGTTTTTTTCTGTTTAGTGGCAGTGTGAACATGAACTTACACGCTACATGCACACCAGTTTATATCCCAGTTCATACCCTTTGTGTTTTTCTCTGTCTGTTTGCATCATGTGCATATAAAGGTGTGACCTGCCTTTCCTTTGAGCTGAGCATTATATTGATGTGGTCTCCCATGGCTGTGTGTCCACTAGTTGGGCCCAGTCTTTCTAAGCCCTTATCCTGATGAATGTCAATTTAACAAACGGTAAGGTTTTTAATATTAGAGTTAGGACTGTCCCAGTTAATGGTCACCGTGGAGTGGTGGCATGACTTTCGCATTTTTTTTAATCAAAAACATGTTAACTAAGTACCGTATATTATCTTAATGCACTATGCTATTTCTTTATTTACTGCAGGGTATTTAATCATTATGTTTGTCTTTGGTTCATTCCCTTTTTTCGTGGCTAAGGGTACTGTCACACAGTACCATTTTAATCGCTACGACGGCACGATCCGTGACGTCGCAGCGATCGTATGAATATCGCTCCAGCGTCGTAGACTGCGGTCACACTTTGCAATCACGGCGCTGGAGCGATGCCGAAGTCCCCGGTAACCAGGGTAAACATCGGGTAACTAAGCGCAGGGCCGCGCTTAGTAACCCGATGTTTACCGTGGTTACCAGCGTAAACGTAAAAAAACCAAACAGTACATACTTACATTCCGGTGTCTGTCCCCGGCGTTCTGCTTCTCTCCACTGTGTAAGCGCCATAGCCGGAAAGCAGAGCGGTGACGTCACCGCTGTGCTCGCTTTCTGGCTGGCCGGCGCTTACACAGTGGAGAGAAGCAGAACGCCGGGGACAGACACCGGAATGTGAGTATGTACTGTTTGTTTTTTTTACGTTTACGCTGGTAACCACGGTAAACATCGGGTTACTAAGCGCGGCCCTGCGCTTAGTTACCCGATGTTTACCCTGGTTACAAGCGAACACATCGCTGGATCGCTGTCACACACAACGATCCAGTAATGTCAGCGGGTGATCAAGCGACGAAAGAAAGTTCCATACGATCTGCTACGACGTACGATTCTCAGCAGGGTCCCTGATCGCTGCTGCGTGTCAGACACTGCGATATCGTAACGATATCGCTAGAACGTCACGAATCGTACCGTCGTAGCGATCAAAATGGTACTGTGTGACAGTACCCTAAGTGTAGAAAAAGCTAGCCAGGGGAGTACCTTGGTTAAACAGGATTACTCGCATGGTGAGTACAGATGCAAGCCCCAGGAATAGGGGGTGGCTCATCTAAAAGATATCATAGTCCAGGGGATTTGGACAAGAGATCAGATAGTAGTCTCATGGAACATGAGAGCAGTTGCCAGTAGAACAAAGATATAGGAACGCTCTTATTTTCCCTTCAGGGCCACCATGTGAGACTGTTTTCGGACAATCAAATAGTGGTAGCTTATCCAAACCATCAGGACGGAACCCGGTCCAGGCCCTTGATGGAAGTAGCAGGCTGCATCTTTCAGCACTCAACGTAAAAGGAAAAGAAAATTACAGAGTGGATTTTCTGAGCCGAAACCAGTTAAGGCAGGGAGAATGGGTACTGAAACAATCAGGATTCAACCAGATTGTGAATATGTGGGGCCTCCCAGACGTAGACCTATTTGCGAACAGTCCGAACAAAAGAGTGAGAGAGTATTGTTCCATAAATCCCAGAGGGAGCTCTGGACGCCTTCCTGATTTCTTGGGATCACAGTCTGGCTTATGCATATCCACCAGTGATTTTGATTCCTGCTGTCCTAAGAAAGATCAGGAAGGACAGAGAGAGAGTTATACTAATCGCCCCTTGTTGGCCGAAAATGACGTGGTTCTCCTGGTTAAGCTCTTGGTTAAGGTCACCGATCCCTGGATGCTCCTGGAGGTTCTGAATCTTCTCTCCCAGGGGCCTGTATATAATCCCCAGGTAGCCAATCTGCATTTGATAGCTTGGAATTTGAGAGGGTGCTTCTAAGGGACAAAGGATTCTCTCCTAATCTGATTTCTGTCCTATTTCAGAGTAGGAGGAGGCTGTCACCACTAAGGCTTATGGTAAAACCTGGAAAAAGTTTCTCTCCACCTCGGGGGCCAAGGTGCAGGAAGGGGTATTAGTTATTGCCCTTCTACCAGTATTCTTAAGGTCCAGGTTTCTGCGCTGGGAGCCCTTTATAATTATGACCTAGCAGATGATCGTTGGATCTCCCAGTTTATTAGGGCCTCCACTAGATCTAGGCCCATTTTGGGGGAAATCCCCCCCCCCCCCCACCGGGACTTGAATTTCATTCTGACAGCTCTGACCAACTGTCCAATTGAACCCTTAGATTCAACATCACTTAAGATCCTCTCACTTAAGACTCCTTTAGTAGTGGCATTATCATGAACTTGCAGGGTTAGTGACAGTGAGGCCCTGTCTGCAGGCCCTCCGTTCACACAAATCCTAGATGATAGTCACACTTAGCTCATACTCACACTTAGCTCATACTCACTTGCGAGAAAAATGGACGCGTGCAGTCTGATAAAAAATCGGATTGCACTCTGAGAAAAAAATCCAGCATGCTGCGATTTGCCGCGTATCTTGGACGAGACTCGCCAATGCAAGCCTATGGATACGAGGAAAAAATCACACAGCACTTGGATCATGCGCGCCTCCCGAAGAAGCATTGCGAAACACGCGTCAAGGCAGAGGGACACCAGAGATCCCCACGCGGCCGACATTAGATAATGTGCCATTCACATTTAACTTTTTTTGCGGTATCATCGAACCCATGTTGATCTGACATTGTGTTAGGGGTTTATTTCCCATAGATTGTTTTCCCAGTAAGGACAAGTATGCTAATGCAGCTAATATTTAGTTGAAACATATGGGGCATGATTGGGAATTTTTCCTTTTGTTGTGCATTAGTGCTATTTATGTGAATAGGCCTCTGAAATGAATTACTATTGCACCTTTCCATAGGTGTTCATTCTATATATGGCTACTGGTTTGGAATATTCCATGGCATTTAAGTCCCTCTTTATTTGGATCTAGCACCTTTTTCTTATTGTATGTCTTTTAACTACTTTGTTAATAAAAATTAAATTTTATACCAAGTACCACTTTATTTGGGTTCATTTAATTCTGGTCGCCAAAACAGTGAAATATAGATAAACAGATGTCCGAAACACATACAGTTAATACAGTGTGTGTGCAGGCTATGTGACGTCAGCGTGAGCGCTGTGGGAAATTTTCCCACCGCGCTCGTGCTGACGTCAGAAAGGTGAAGTGATTTAATTGGCTGTGAACTCCCAGGACCTATCTGACGGCACCGCAAGCAGAAGAACGTTCTCACGCTCGTGGTGCCATCAGACAGGTAATCGTTCACAGGGAGACACTGAGTACATTCTGCTCAGTGTCTCTGCTAGATAACAGGCTGTATGATCGCATCATGCAGCCTGCCATCTAGATGTAGCAGAGCTAGACCCGTCGTGGGACAGATGGATTATCATCTCTGTGAAAAGGTGAGGAATATGGTTGTTGTTTTTTTTATTTTTATTTTTTTTTTACTCTTTTGAGAAGACCATGGCGTCTGTGGAATGAGAGAAGTTGTAAGTATAGTTTAATTAAGATTTATTAAAGGAGTCTTTGTCATTCTTTCAATTTAAAGGCCTTTTTTCTGGGTGTGTTTTTATACAACATGACTATGGGGTTAGTAATGGGGGCATCTTATTGAAGGCCTCTCCATTACTAACCTTGGGGCTTGATGTTACCTGACAATACAAAGGTGACATCAACTCCTTTCCCTCACTATCACCTCACTTGCCACCATTACAGGGCAAGTGGGAAGAGCGAGGCTACTTGCCAGAATTGGCACACCTTATAGATGCGCCTTTTCTGGGGTGGCTGAGAGCTGATGATTTTAGTCTGGGCGGGTCCAGTATCCATGGCCCCTTCCTAGGCTATTAATATCAGCCCGCAGCTGTTTGCATAGCCTTTGCTGGTTATTATAAGGGAACCCTTTGTAATTTTTTAGGGTCCTACATTTTAGTATCCAGTAAATGCTAAGTATACAGGTGTGAGCTGATAGTAATAGCCTGAGAAGCTCCATGGGTATTACTCCCTTCCCAGGCTATAAACATCTGCCCCCAGCCATTTGCTTTCCCTCTGCTGGTTACAAAAATTACACGGGAACCCATGCCATTTTTTTCAGAAAAATAATCTGTTGAATACATGTACGGTAAGCTGCACACACACACTGTACTAATTGTATGTCACTGCCAGCTATATATCTATTCTATGTGTATTTACTGTATGTAATCCATCTATTCTAATCTGTCACTTAGTGATTTTACTGTACGTGGCAGACGAATTGACGGCTTCTATTCTATCTATCTGTGCTTTGAAGAATATTTCCTTTGTAAACGATGTGTAAAATGACAGAGAATTTCTCTATGTAAAAGCTGATGTTAAAATCGCATTGCAGTCATATAGCAATCGCACTGCATTTGGATGTAAATCAGATGCTAGGTGTGAAAATCGCATGACACTCGTCCATTTTTTCGGTCCTGATATTGGAGCTTTTTTTTTAAACATATGAGTATGAGCCCTTAAACCAGACCCGACCTATCTGTCTAAAGTTGCTTCCCGTTTTCATAGGTCTCAGGAAGTAGTCCTTCCATCTTTTTGTACCAACTCTAAAAATCCTATGGAAGGGAAGCTTCATGCATTACATATAAAGAGGTGTCTGGTTCAGTATCTGTCAGCCACACAGGCTTTGAGAAAGGATAGGTCTCTCTTTGTTTGTTTTCATGGAACTAGGAAGAGGCTCAAAGCCTCAAAATGCACAATAGTGAGATGGATTAGGGAGGATATTACTCTAGCCTACTCATCAGGTAGAAATGTTGTTCCAGAAGGATTAATAGCTCACTTCACAAGGGCAGTGGCAACCTCCTAGGCTGAAAAGTCAGATGTTTCCATAGAGCAAATCTATAAGGCTGAAACATGGTCTTCTCCCTCAAATTTCTACAAGAACTATATGTTGGACCTGGCCTCTTCCTCTGATCTCACCTTTGAGATAAGGGTTCTGTAGGCTGTGTTCACTCCCTGAATCATAGTTCTCTGTAATTCTCTCCATGGCGCTGTCATGGGTGAAAGAGAAAGACGTAATTACTTACTAGTAACAGGATTTCTCGGAGCCCATGACAGCACCACTTATATTCACTTCCTTCATGTGTGGGTGAGCACACTTTGGGTGTTTAAGTGCATTAGGATATTGATGTTTGTATTGTGGTAATAACCAGTGGAGGTCCTCCCATGCTCTGTAACCCAACAGATGCAAGGGAGAGTTACCGCCCTTTTATTCTGTAGGTTTCCTGTTTTTAAAAGGAGGATCCCCTCTCTTCATGGTGCTGTTATGGGCTCCGAAAAATCCCGTTACTGGAAATTAGCTAACTACGTCTTTTGTATATAAGACATACTGGGCATGTGTGTAAGGTGAAATGCAAAAAACATCAGAAAGATGTAGAACAGTTCCTCTGCAAAGACTAAAAAAGTTGTTCATGATATGGCGATGGCCGTGTATTACACAGAGGTCCGCCCGCAATTGTTAACCTGTTAAATTCTGCTGTCAGTCTCTGACCGCGGTATTTAACATGCACCGATACGCTTGCGTGTCATTACCTTCCCCCATTGACACGCCCCCCGTGATGTGATCGGGGGTCGCCAATAGATTGTCATGACAGCCGGGGGTCAGCTGATGATCGCTGTGTCTGTCATTACGGATCTCCTTTGAAACCCCAAGGTGACTGATTTCTGCTGTATGCAGCGTTGCTGTGGCATCGCTGCATATAGCACAAGCAATCGGACAATCACATCTTCAAGCTCCCTAAGAGGGGTAAACAAGATCAGCAAAAAGTTTAAAAAAAAGTTTTAAAAATATTTAAAAAAACTAATAGTTCAAGCCACCCTTACCCATTGAAAATGAAGATATTAAAAAAATACACATGTGGTATCGCAGCATTCATGAAAGTCCGATCTATCAAAATATCAAAACAATTAACTCAATTGGTAAACACCGTAAACAGAAAAAATTCAAGCGCCAAAATTTACCAGGTTTTTTGGTCACCACAAATCCACAAAATATACTATAATAAGCAATCAAAAAAGTAAAGTCACGTCTATCCCAACATGGTACTAATAAAAACATCTCACCCTGCAAAAACTTTGACGGGTCTAGGAAAATGGCGACACAACTTCAGCTTTTTTTTTTTGCAAACTTCAAATTTTTTTCACTACTAAAATAATGTAAAAAAACACAAACTGGACATGTTTGGTATCACGTAATCATATTGATTAGGAGAATCACTTTTACCGCAAAATGTACACCATAAAAACAATTCCCAACAAAGTAGTGTCAGAATAGTGTTTTTGTTTTTTCACAATTTCACTGCTCTTGGCATTGCTTTCTCGTTGTCCAGTACACTACGTGGTAAAATGAATGGTATCATTCAGAAGAACAACTTATCCAGCAAAAAACAAGCCCTCTTATGTCTGTGGATAGAAAAATCTGAGTTATGGCTCTGGGAAGAAGGGGAAGACAAAAACACAAATGAAAAAACGAAACTGGGCTGTGGGGTAAAAGGGTTAATGTTATTTTCAGGAATCACCATCTTTTTATTAATAAACCCATGAAATAGCTGTTCTATTATATAAATATGAACACAATAGCCTGCTCTAGCGGTTTAATAAAAGAGGGAGGTTCTATACGAGAGATACTTGAAGGCATTCATCCTTTGTGTGTACCAAACACAAAAGGGAAATGAAAACATCAGGAAAGCATTGTGTAACGTACCGCTTGGTAACACAGGCCCGCATTACATTTCAAGATGCTAGAAGGAATCTGAAGGTGGCATAATTTGTTCTGTAGGAACGGCTTTAACAGCCATACCCGCCAGTGAATTCAGACCAGATACAATTAATAACCCTTGAAGCTCAAGGATTTTACAAAAGCTCCAGTTGTTCTGCTTTGTGAGGAATAGATGTGTCTCCATTGAAGCCCGTTGCACATAAGAACGATATTTTCATACATTCTTCGCAGGAGATTAAATGCTTCAGAGTACCGTCACAGACTTTGAATAAAACTTGAGTATTAGATGCACACCTTCTTTTTCTTTAGTTTGATCTTATGCATTTTCTTACTTTGTCATTGACACTTTATTTTTTAACAAAATAACCAGATAAAAGGCTCCTTTTTAAACTTGTCAGATTGTATGAAACGAAGATGAAGGAGATGGAAGCCGAGCTTCTAAAGAGAAACGACAGCATTGTTGATCTAAAAAGGCTATTGAAAGAAGCAACCGAGCGTGAACAGAAAACCGAACAAACAATTCAGCACCTAAGAGATGAAGTAAGTAACTGAGGATCTGGATAAAATAAGTGAAACCATCTTAGTGCCGCATCGTATACCTGGTTTGGCTTGAATTGGTATCATTTCTGTATTACTAAAAACATATAAGACAATATTTTGAAGAGTATTGTTTAACGATTCATTAGGTTTTGTGGCAGCAGATGCATTGCTGCATGTAATGTGTCAAAATCGGCCCTAACAAACCGATGAATTTATATTTTTGGGGAGACATTTCACTTCCAACCAACTTACTGTAATTTTGTATGCAGTGACTGGTACACTTGTAACACAAATGTGTAAAGGAAGGCTTTAAAGGGGCGGTCGTGTACAAGTTGCATCTCCGATATTGTTTCCTCAAATGGACTCTGGTAGCAGCATTTAGCAATCTAGGTGTTATCCACGTAAAGCAGTGCCCCCGTCTCCCTGATAGCTGGCTGTAGTAGAATCTTCCTTTCTCCCCGATAACTGGCTGCAGCCGAATCTTCCCCGTCTCCCTGATAGCTGGCTGCAGCGGAATCTTCCCCATCTCCCCTAGAGCTGGTTGCAGCACAATCTTCCCCTTCCCCCCCGATAGCTGGCTACAGAAAAATATTCCCCTACTCCCCAATAGCTGGCTGCAGCGAAATCTTCCCCATCTCGATAGCTGGGTGCAGCGGAATCTTCCCCACCTCCCCGATAGCTGGCTGCAGCGGAATCTTCCCCGCCTCCCTGATAGCTGGCTGCAGCAAAACCTTCCCCGTCTCCTCGATGGCTGGGTGCAGCGGAATCTTCCCCACCTCCCCGATAGCTGGCTGCAGCGGAATCTTCCCCGCCTCCCTGATAGCTGGCTGCAGCAAAATCTTCCCCGTCTCCTCGATGGCTGGGTGCAGCGGAATCCTCCCCCATCTCCCCGATAGCTGGCTGCAGCAAAATCTTCCCCATCTCCTTGATGGCTGGGTGCAGCGGAATCTTCCCCCATCTCCCCGATAGCTGGCTGCAGCGTAATCTTCCCTGTCTCCTCGATAGCTGGCTGCAGCAGAATCTTCCCCCATCTCCCAGATAGCTGGCTGCAGCGTAATCTTCCCCGTCTCCCGATAGCTGGCTGCAGTGAAATCTTCCCCGTCTCCCCAATAGCTGGCTGCAGCGAAATCTTTCCCTCTCTTCCCAATAGCTGGCTGCAGCATAATCTTCCCCGTCTTCCTGATAGCTGGCTGCAGCGGAATCTTCCCCCATCTCCCCTATAGCTGGCTGCAGCGGAATCTTCCCCGTCTCCCCGATAGCTGGCTGCAGCAGAATTTTCCCCTTCTCCCCAATAGCTGGCTCCAGTTTAATCTTCCCTGTCTCCCCGATAGCTGACTGCAGCGGAATCTTCCCCTTTCCCTGCAATAGCTGGCTCCAGTGTAGATGAATAAAGTCATCTAATCGCTTATACTGCACAAGGAACGGTGTAAAGATTAAATAAAACAAATTCTTCACCTGCTGTTGATTTAGTTCCATCCTTCCTCCAAAAGATCGCAGTAAGGCTCGGTGCACATTTATCCTGTGCTCTGTGCTGAGCGGCTTACACCGGGTTTCTGTGTAAATCTCTGAAATACGCAATTCAGACAGAACCACCACGTGTTTGCCATCACAGCCCGCCTAATTTACAGGTGATGAGCTGGACACTACAGCGTACTGGTCACTACAATGGCAGTTTGCAATTTTCACATGGCAACATCCACTGCTGCTTGTTTTTGAAAAACTCCCATGGAGTCAAAATCGTTACTACAACTGTAGATAAATTCCCAAAAGAGTTTAGTTTCCACAATGGGGTCAATTGAGAGGGATTATGCTCTTCTGGCACTTCGGACCTTATATACAGAGCCCCTCAAACTATTCTAGGAAATTCTGTGCTCCAGGATGCCTCCTGTATAACACTACTGCTTAGCCATACAGCAAGACTTGGGAGGGACGGAGCACTATTTGCCAATTGCGTTCCATCCCTCCTGAGTCTCTCCGTATGGCTAAGCAGTACTGTACAGCCACAGTTGGGGTATTTCTACATTCATCAGAAATTGTGGGACACATTTTGGTGCCATTTTTATCCATTTCCCAGTGTAAAAATGTAAAATCTGCGACTAAAACTAAATTTTGTTACTAAAAACATTTTTGTTTTCTTCATTGCCCAATGGTATAAAATTTTATGACACACCTGTGGTGTCAATATGATCACTGCACCTCTAGATGAATTCATTGAGAGGTGAAGTTTGTAAAATGGGGTCACTTATGGGGGGCTCTTCTGTTCTGATACCCCAGGAGCTCTGCCAATGTGACATTGCACCCTTAAACCAGTACAGCAAAATCTGAACTCCAATATGGCACTTCTTCCCTTCTGAGCTTTGCACTGTGCCTCAAAAGTAGTTTCCTACCACATATGGGGTATCGGCGTACTCAGGAGCAATTGCACAACAAATTTTGAGGTCAATTTTCTCCTATCCTTGTAAAAATAAAAAAAATGGGGCTAAAATAACATTTTTGTGTGAAAATTTTTTTTCATTATTTTCACTGCTTTACGTTGGGAAGCAGCTGGGATTTCAAGGTTTCACAACACATCTAGATGCAGGAGGGATCTAGCTTCCAAAATGGTGTCACTTGTCGGGGTTTTCAGCTGTTTAGGCACATCAGGGACTCTCGAAAGTCTGCATTCAAAAACGTCTCTCCTTTTCTGAGACCTGCCTTGAGCCTAAACAGTATTTTACCCCCACATATAGGGTATCTCAGAGTAGCACAATTTCTCCTGCAATTTCTCCTGTTACCATTGTGAAAATGCTAAATTTGGGTTTAAAAAAATAAAATTGTGGGGGGGAAAATGTGATTTTTTTTTTTTATTATTTATTTTTTTTAGCATTTTCATGGTTTAAGGTTATAAAATTCTGTGAAGCACCTGGTGTTTGGTTCAAGGTATTCAAAACACATCTAGATGAATCTAAGAAACATCAAAAATAGAACACGGAAGAAAAAAGCCATAAAATACATAATTTTTATTTGAACAAATGTTTTAAAACTTTTTTAAAAAGTATAGTCATTGGTACAAAATGGGGATGCAAATATGCAAAAAAGAAAAAAAACACCAAATGAAGGCAACGGATTGTTAATAATTTTATGGAAAATAGAAAAATTATTTTTAAAATATTGTTATTTAATAAGGCAATAGGGGCCTGTTGTGCAAAGAGTAAAAGGGGAGCCAAAATCAAGACTTCCCAATAAACACATTTTTGAAGCCCAAAGGAAAAAAAAAAAAAGTTATATTTGTATATCCCTAGCATATGCCTTGATTTAACATGTTTACCAAAAAGTATGTATATATATTAATGAAGGATTCCTACAAAAAAACTGCAAAAAGTAGTAAAAAGGTTCTTTCAGGCAAGTGTGTGAACTTTGCCTTTAAGAGGATTGCTAGCTTTGGGAGAATTTAAATAAGTAAGACCAAGTGGACTAGTAACAAATAGAGAATTTGCCGATATGTCACCTAAATCATTCAGATGTAAATATAGTATTAAGGAAACATGTTGGGACATTACCTTTAAGAGGTGGCGGCACCCCGACGCGTGTTTCGCGTGTAGCTTCGTCTCAGGGAAAGTGCGCAGGAGGGGTTATACGGGGCTCAGTATTCAGAGGACTGCTAGATCTGCAGCAGAGAAATCCGCTGCTTGCTTTCATTGTGATAAATCACTGGAATCAGTGTCTCTGGTCATAAATTATGCTGCGCATACGGGGTTGTAAAGAAAAGACTGGTGACCAATATCTTTTAAATCAATTAGTTTTATTCTGATGTACTTATTCCTATTGTAGGGATTCAGGAACAGATTTCAGAATTAGTTTTATTCTAAAGCAACTTAGCTTCAGTATACTGCTTAGTAATTAAACCTTTTTTCTTGACCAAGGTTGACGTCCTTAAGCATTTCCCTGAAGATGCCAAGACGGACCAAGGACTTTCCAGAGAATTTCAGATACTTCGGTAATTATAGACAAAACATAATAGTTTTAAAGTTTGGGTTTTTTTTACCTTGTTCAAAGCACTTGCTCTAAGGAATTCTACTTATTGCCTCTGAACAGTTTTACTTCTGTCTGGCTGTCCCTTGTAAGTTCTATGGTACCATATTGTATACATTGTAACCCTGTAAGATCGCTTTCAATGCCCCCTTCCAAAGAGTGGGAAGCATCAGTGCCTCTCTCCTGTACTCTGCATAGAGATCAATACTTTGTATTAGGCTGCCGTCACACTAGCAGTATTTGATCAGTATTTTACATCAGTATAAGGCCGGCGTCACACTAGCGTGTTTTACGGACGTATGAGAGGCGCAGAAAATACGGATTGCATACGGTACAATGATTCTCTATGGCCCTGCTCCTATCTACCGTATTTTACTGATCCGTATTATACTGATCCGTATTATACGGTCTTGTACGGCCGTAGAAAATCGCAACATGCTGCGTTTGTCACCGTATTGCGCAAAAAAAATCGCCAATGAAAGTCTATGGGGGCGAGAAAAATACGGATTACACACGGACCAGCAGTGTGATTTGCGAGAAATACGCACCGGTGTTCTCTAGAAAAGCCGGCAATTCAGTGCGGTGTACAGTAAAATCACACTGACAGAACAGAATAGGTAGAATAAATGTCTACACATTATATATATATATATATATATATATATATATACCTATTCTATCAGTGAGACACTTTTCCCAGGCTCAAGTTCATGAGTTCATCCAGCAGAGGGCGCATCAGCGCGAATCAAGGTAACTACAGAACATTCCCCTGCACTCCATTCATTCACAACATTTTACAGACAGGAGCACACATGCTTTACCATAGCTCCTGGCTGTAAAATGATTTAACCCCTTCAGATGGATTTACATCGTGGGACGTTCCAGAACTACGGAAGGTATGGGATATTGTTGATTTTTTATTTTTCCTTTATTACAGAACGAGGATCTTCAGGTGGATTAACCCCTTTCTGCCATTGGACGTACTATTCCGTCCATGTGGGGTGCGCCCTAATTCCCAAGGACGGAATAGTAAGTCCAGCGCGATCGGCCGCGCTCACGGGGGGAGCGCGGCCAATTGCGGCCGGGTGTCAGCTGCCTGTCGCAGCTGACATCCCGCACTATGTGCAAGGAGCGGTCACGGACCGCCCCCGGCACATTAACCCCCGGCACACCGCGATCAAACATGATCGCGGTGTGCCGGCGGTACAGGGAAGCATCGCGCAGGGAGGGGGCTCCCTACGTGCTTCCCTGAGACCCCCGGAGCAACGCGATGTGATCACGTTGCTGCGAGGGTCTCTTACCTCCTATCCCTGCAGGCCCCGGATCCAAAATGGCCGCGGGGCTGCATCCGGGTCCTGCAGGGATTACTTCCGGGTGCAGACCAGGCTCTGGTAAGCCTGCAGCACTGGAACTCAGATCGGTGATCTGACAGAGTGCTGTGCAAACTGTCAGATCAGCGATCTGTGATGTCCCCCCGGGACAAAGTAAAAAAGTTAAAAAAAAAAAAAAATCCTAAATAACGAAAAAAAGGAAAATATTATTCCCATAAATACATTTATTTATCTAAATAAATAAAAAAATCAAACAATAAAAGTACATATTTAGTATCGCCGCGTCCGTAACGACCCCACCTATAAAACTATATCACTAATTAACCCCTTCAGTGAACACCGTAAAAAAAAAAAAAAAAAAAAAAAAAAAAAACGCGGCAAAAAACAACGCTTTATTCTCATACCGCCAAACAAAAAGTGGAATAACACGCGATCAAAAAGACGGATACAAATAACCATGGTACCGCTGAAAACGTCATCTTCTCCCGCAAAAAACGAGCCGCCATACAGCATCATCAGCGAAAAGATAAAAAAGTTATAGTCCTCAGAATAAAGCGATGCCAAAATAATTATTTTTTCTATAAAATAGTTTTTATCATATAAAAGCGCCAAAACATAAAAAAATGATATAAATGAGGTATCTCTGTAATCGTACTGACCCGAAGAATAAAACTGCTTTATCAATTTTACCAAACGCGGAACGGTATAAACGCCTCCCCCAAAAGAAATTCATGAATAGCTGGTTTTTGGTCATTCTGCCTCACAAAAATCGGAATAAAAAGCGATCAAAAAATCTCCCGTGCCTGAACATGTTACCAATAAAAACGTCAACTCGTCCCGCAAAAAAAAAAGACCTCACATGACTCTGTGGACCAAAATATGGAAAAATTATAGCTCTCAAAATGTGGTAACGCAAAAAATATTTTTTGCAATAAAAAGCGTCTTAGTGTGTGACGGCTGACAATCATAAAAACGCGCTATAAAAGTAAATGAAACCCCCCTTCATCACCCGCTTAGTTAGGGAAAAATTAAAACATTTAAAAAATGTATTTATTTCCATTTTCCGGTTAGGGTTAGGGCTAGGGTTGGGGCTAGGGTTAGGGTTAGGGTTTGGATTACATTTACGGTTGGGAATAGGGTTGGGATTAGGGTTAGGGGTGTGTCTGGGTTAGAGGTGTGGTTAGGGTTACCGTTGGGATTAGGGTTAGGGGTGTGTTTGGATTTGGGTTTCAGTTATAATTGGGGGGTTTCCACTGTTTAGGCACATCAGAGGCTCTCCAAACGCGACATGGCGTCCGATCTCAATTCCAGCCAATTCTGCCTTGAAAAAGTAAAACAGTGCTCCTTCCCTTCCGAGCTCTCCCGTGCGCCCAAACAGGGGTTTACCCCAACATATGGGGTATCAGCGTACTCGGAACACATTGGAGAACAACTTTTTGGGTCCAATTTCTCCTGTTACCCTTGGGAAAATACAAAACTGGGGCCTAAAAAATAATTTTTGTGGAAAAAAAATATTTTTTATTTGCACGGCTCTGCGTTATAAACTGTAGTGAAACACTTGGGGGTTCAAAGCTCTCACAACACATCTAGATGAGTTCCTTAGGGGGTCTACTTTCCAAAATGGTGTCACTTGTGGGGGGTTTCAATGTTTAGGCACATCAGGGCTCTCCAAACGCAACATGGTGTCCCATCTCAATTCCAGTCAATTTTGCATTGAAAAGTCAAATGGCGCTCCTTCCCTTCCGAGCTCTGTCATGCGCCCAAACAGTGGTTTACCCCCACATCTAAGGTATCAGCGTACTCAGGACAATTTGTACAACAACTTTTGAGGTCCAATTTCTTCTCTTACCCTTCGGAAAATAAAAAATTGGGGGCGAAAAGATAATTTTGGTGAAAAAATATGATTTTTTATTTTTGCGGTTCTGCATTATAAACTTCTGTGAAGCACTTGGTGGGTCAAAGTGCTCACCACACCTCTAGATAAGTTCCTTAGGGGGTCTACTTTCCAAAATGGTGTCACTTGTGGGGGGTTTCAATGTTTAGGCACATCAGGACTCTCCAAACGCAACATGATGTCCCATCTCAATTCCAGTCAATTTTGCATTGAAAAGTCAAATGGCGCTCCTTCCCTTCCGAGCTCTGTCATGCGCCCAAACAGTGGTTTACCCCCCACATATGGGGTATCAGCGTACTCAGGACAAATTGTACAACATCTATCGGGGTCCATTTTCTCATGTTACCCTTGGTAAAATAAAACAAATTGGAGCTGAAGTAAATTTTGTGTGAAAAAAGTTAAATGTTCATTTCTATTTAAACATTCCAAAAATTCCTGTGAAACACCTGAAGGGTTAATAAACTTCTTGAATGTGGTTTTGAGCACCTTGAGAGGTGCAGTTTTTAGAATGGTGTCACACTTGGGTAGTTTCTATCATATAGACCCCTCAAAATGACTTCAAATGAGATGTGGTCTCTAAAAAAAAATGATGTTGTAAAAATGAGAAATTGCTGGTCAACTTTTAACCCTTATAACTCCCTAACAAAAGACATGTGGGAAATGTTACTTATTAAGTATTTTGTGTGACATATCACTGTGATTTAATTACATAAAAATTCAAAGTTGGAAAATGGCAAAATTTTCGCCAAGTTTCCGTTTTTTTCATTAATGAACGCAGGTAATATCAAAGAAATTTTACCACTATCATGAAGTACAATATGTCACGAGAAAACAATGTCAGAATCACCAGGATCCGTTGAAGCGTTCCAGAGTTATAACCTCATAAAGGGACAGTGGTCAGAATTGTAAAAATTGGCCTGGTCATTAAACGTGCAAACCACCCTTGGGGGTGAAGGGGTTAAGAGTCTAATAAAATATTACAACACCCTGTGTCTTTATTTCATTAAAGTACTTGGTTAATAAAACACACACACATTATTACAATTTCGTACTATTGGATTAATAATGGATAGGTGACATAATTGACACCTCTCCATTATTAATCTGGCTTAATGTCACCTTACAATAGCAAGGTGACATTAACCCTTCATTACCCCATATCCCACCGCTACACGGGAGTGGGAAGAGAGTGGCCAAGTGCCAGAATAGGCGCATCTTACAGATGTGCCTTTTCTGGGGTGGCTGGGGGCAGATGTTTGTAGCCAGGGGGGGCCAATAACCATGGACCCTCTCCTGGCTATTAATATCTGCCCTCAGTCACTGGCTTTACCATTCTGGCGGAGAAAATTGCGCGGGAGCCCACGCCAATTTTTTCCGCGATTTAACCGTTTATTTTAGCAGCTACAGCGCCCAAATTTTGCACATACACACTACTAACATTAGTAGTGTGGAATATGCAAAAAAAAAAGGGATATGAGATGGTTTACTGTATGTAAACCATGTCTCATATCATGTCGGGTTTGTGAAGGAGAAATGAGAAGCCGGCAATTGAATTACCGGCTTTTAGGATATCTAGCGCTGAATTAAATATAAATACAGTATGTATATATATATATATATATATATATATATATATATATATATATATATATATATATATATAAAATATATCAATTACATATATATACTGTATATATGTTTTAACGAACATTTGAGCAGAAAAATCCACTAGATGTCGGTTTTGCAAGCCTGCGCGAAAATCTCGCAGTACGGATGCCATACAGATTACATACGGAGGATGCCATGCACAAAATACGCTGACACACCCTGCCTACGGATGACATACGGATCACTATTTTGGGAACATTTCTGCGTATTACGGCCGTAAAATACGGACCGTATTTTCATACGCTGAGTGTGACGCCGGCCAAAGCCAAACCAGGAGTGGAACAATCGGAGGAAAAGTATAAAACAAACACCACCACTTCTGGATTTATCACCCAGTCCTGGTTTTGGCTTACACATACTGACCAAATACTGAGCATGTGACCGTGGCCTCAAAGTGATCATTGATTTCCTTTGAATTGGGCCTGGCTTTATTTGGTATAATATCAATATGCCATGTGTTTCAGGCTGACCAATAATCGCTTAGAAAATGAAAAGGCGGAGTTGCTTCACCAGCTACAAGTATACAAACAATCTGCTACATTTGGTATGTATTATTAGTAATCTGTCCCTTTGAAATAAGCATTTTGTCTATATGTATAACCTTATATAACCATATCTAATTTAGACAAAATATTGCAATTTAAAAAAAAAAAAAAAACCTGCCTCATGAATGTTTATTTTTCTCACTTCTCTAACTCCATTAATTCCACAGCGCTTTAGACATCTTAACCCCGGAGCTTTTTTCAGTTTTTCGCTCTCCTCCTTCCCAGAGCCATAACTTTTTTTTATTCTTTTTATCAATATGGCCATGTGAGGGTTTATTTTTTGTGGGACGAGTTGCACTTTTGTACGACACCATTGGTTTTACCATGTCGTGTACTAGAAAACGGGAAAAAAAAATCCGAGTGCAGTGAAATTGCAAAAAAAGTATCTCACACGTTTTTTGGTTGGCTTTTTTGCTAGGTTCACTAAATGCTAAAACTGACCTGCTATAATGATTCTCCAGGTCATTACGAGTTCATAGACACCAAACATGTCTAGGTTCTTTTTTATCTAAGTAGTGAAAAAAAATTCCAAATTTGCTAATGAAAAAAATGTGCACTTTCCGTTCCCCATAGTGTCTCCATTTTTCGGGATCTGGGGTCGAGTGAGGGCTTATTTTTTGCGTGCCGAGCTGATGTTTTTAATGATACCATTTTGATCGCCCATTATTTCATTTTAATGCAATGTCGCGGCTACTAAAAAACGTAATTCTGGCGTTTTGATTTTTTTCTCGTTATGCCATTTAGCGATCAGGTTAATTGATAGATCGAGCGATTCTGAACACGGCGATACCAAATATGTGTAGGTTTGATTTTTCTTTTATTTTGAATGGGCAAAAGGGGGGTGATTTCAACTTATATATTTTTTTTTCATACTTTTAAAAACACTTTTTTTTACTATTAGCATGCTTCAATAGCCTCCATGAGAGGCTAGAAGCTGCTACAACTTGATCGGCTCTGCTACATAGGAGCGATACTCAGATCGCCCCTATGTAGCTGAATTACAGCATTGCTATGAGCGCTGACCACAAGGTGGCGCTCACAGCAATCTGGCATCAACAACCATAGAGGCCTCTGGTTGTCATGCCGACGCACCGATGACCCCTGATCATGTGACGGGAGTCACCGGTGCGCATTTCCAGCCGGATGCTCTTGTTAATTTAACTAGCTAATAGGCGCGGGTGGATCGCGATTCCACCCGCGCTTATTGCAGGCACGTCAGCTGTTCAAAACAGAGCGTCTCTATTTTCCTGGTCGGGGGAGGGCTTATTTTTTGCGTGCCAAGCTGACGTTTTTAATGATACCATTTTTGATACAATCTTTTGATCGTCCGTTATTGCATTTCAATGTAATGTCTCGGTGACCAAACAAACTTAATTCTGGAGTTTAGACTTTTTTTCTCGCTACGTCGTTTAGCGATCAGGTTAATCTTTTTTTTTTTTTTTTTTTTAATTGATCAGGCGATTCTGAACACGGCGATACCAAATATGTGTAGGTTTGATTTTATTTTGAATGGGGCGATTTGAACTTTTATATATTTTTTTAATATATTTTAAAACTTTTTTTTACTTTTGGCATGCTTCAATAGTCTCCATTGGAGACTAGAAGCTGCCACAACCCGATCGCCTCTATATAGTACTCACTTACTTGCCATGAGCGCCGTCCACTAGGGGGGGTGCTCATAACAAGCTGGCACTGACAATCATAGAGGTCTCCAGACCTCAGGTTGTCATGCCAACACACAGGTGACCCTCGATCATGTGACGGGGGGGTTATCGGTGTGCGTATTTCCAGCGCGATTTAAATGCCGCTGTAAGTTTGACAGCGGTATTTAACTGGTTAATACCCGCGGCTATTGCAGTCACATTTCAGCTGTTCAAAACAGCTGAAAGGTCCCCAGAAAGATGTGGGCTAACCGCCGGAGCCCATATCAAATGGAGGGAGTCCAACATTGGCGATCTATTGTGCCCGATGTCGGAAAGGGGTTAAAACTAGCCTACCCTTAAAATTATAGACTGTTCAGGTCTTTGTCAGTGGGCAAACTTACAAAATCAGCAAGGGATCAAATACTTATTTCCCCCACTGTATTCCAATTCATTGAACGCTGTAAAAACAAGCAAAAAACAATTGCAGAATTCAGTTTTATTCCCCAATTCATAACACTTGCAATTTTTCACCTTGTTTCAGGACATTATATGGTAAAATGAATGGTATCATTCAAAAATATGACTTGTACTGCAAGAAACAAGCCCTCGTACATCTATGTTGACTGATAAATTTAAAAAAAAAAAAAAAAAAAAGTGGTGTGACTCTTGAAAGAAGGCAAGGAAAAAAAGTGCAAAAAAACCTAAAAATTCCCTTGTCCTTAAAGGTTTAGATAGGGTTTTCTCTGGACTAGCATTACAATCATACTTTTATATTGTCTTATAGGCTCTCAGGTTCTTGAAAATGACAGCAAATGCAACAAGTTGATGGAAGAAGTAGTGGACCTTCAAACACATATTAAAACCTCTGATCTTGAGAAACTACATTTGAAGGTAATTGCCTGGTAAAGTTCTCTTTGCATGTATGTTTTAGTAAATACATGTATTCCCCATCAATGTTCTGCTCCTCCTCCCAGAAATGCATTGGAGGAGATGGTGTTACCATGCCTCTTTGTAAAGGTATGCATCTCTACAAAGACTTGTGTTGCTTTCACACATTGGTGTCACGATCCAAGATTCCTGGGCCTGGATCAGGTATCCAGACCCAAACCCAACAGCCTCTGGTCAGGAGAACGATAGCTGGTCAATGCATTGTGGTCTAAACTCAAATGGCGATATATGGAAGTGTGAATCCTACATGAGGCTGAAGTCAACGTTGGTAGTCATCTGTAGTTGCCGCTAAACCTACTGCCCACAGCTGCCACATGGGAACCCAGCCCGATTCTTTAAGCACTGACTGAACTGTGCAAAACTATTTAGGGATGCTTTAATGACAAAAGCGTGCACAGTAGGGTGACCCTATTGGAGGAGAAAAAAAAACCTGAAAAAAAGGTATTCACCATTCTAGGATAACTACCATAAATCATAATCGCTGCTGCCAGTAGGGGGAAAGGCACTCTGAAACTAGGAGGCGCAGCAGGAGGAAACCAGTTCTTGCAGTGGTCAGTGTGGAAACAACGTGTTTCAACGCCAAACTGGCATTTTTTTCAAGTTCAAAAATCTAACCAGTGGCACGTTGCTTCATGAACTAAGAGCGTCTTGACTCCACCACACACCCTGATAATAATATAACACCCTCATCAAGACCAGCAGGAAAAATCATATTAATCATTCTAAACAAAATGAAGTTGTGCTATATTCTTATTTGCTGTTGGTAAGCCAACAGTGCTCTATTTTTGTACATTTTACACTTCCCTCTGGTAGGTTTCCTCTATATTTAGGTCCTTTCATCTGAAGTTTAACACCTACCTGCTTTAGATTACTGTACAGGAAAGATATATATCTTGGTACCATGTTAGCCAGTAGATAGAAAAATATTTAGAATTGAGAGTCCTCAGTGGTTGATACCTTTTAATGGCTAACTGAAAAGATGGTAACAAATTGCAAGCTTTCCAGACTACACAGGTCTCTTCATCAGGCAGACTAAAAGAAATTCTGAAGTATCACATATTTATGCACAACACATCACGGAGAAGAAAAAATTTTTAGATTACTGTAGAAGTTGCTATGTCTCTTATTTGGAGTGGTAGCTTCTTAGTAATCCATACAATTTCCTCTTCACTACGTAGACTCTAGATTGACTGTACATTACTTGCATTCTTCACATTGTTTTTCTTATTTACAGGAAGAAATCAGAAGGTTGAAGCAGGAACTAGAAAACTTTGATCCCATGTTTTTTGAAGAGATTGAGGATCTGAAATACAACTACAATGAAGAAGTTAAAAAGAATATACTACTTGAAGAAAAGCTGAAAGCCCTATCTCAGCAATTTGGTGTCCATATAGATCTTCCCACCCACTGAATGAGTTTGACAGATCCATCAGAACCTACATGACTTATTATGGTGGCATCACACATTGCATACGTAGTGGAATCCATCCTTAAATTCCATAAACTACAATGTTTAGCCACCATGATTTCCTTCTAACTTAAAGGGGGAAAAAAAGACTCAGTGGACTGTAACATGCTGCAGATTTCCCCACAAATTCCACAGAATTACTATGCAGTTTTCATTCTGTAACTCCATTGCTTACCATTATGAATGAAATTATGCATGTGAATTTTGATACAAGTTTTTAGGCAAAATTCACATTGAATAAAAAACCCATTTATATGCACACAATGTTAGGTACACATTAGCAGCCCATTTCATTTATTCTGCCATATCAGAGAACCCTGTGCCAGAGAAAACAGGATGGCTGCCCCTCCGCAGCATGGAGATGAAGCTTGGATTTTTAAAGGATGGTCCTAGAAAAGACTTGTGATATCATCCTGATAGTGCACCAAAACTACATGACTTTATAAAAATTCTGCTGAACCATTAACTCGGTCCATATACTTTCAGCAAATGTGAGCGCTTACTGTAGAGTAAAATAATTTCTATATTATATAAAGAATAATTGCACTTTTATCGAAGGAAATACTTTATACAATGTAGATTTAAATTCCCTTTTCCCATGCCAAATTACAGGGACAGTTTTACACTTAATGTAGTTTATTAAATCTGTAAATACAGAATGTAAACAGTTGTTTCTTTTCTGATAAAGAGCTGTATGTTTTGTAGAAATTGTAAATTTTTAATTTTCAATAAAGCTATCAAATTTGAGCAGTTGAGGCGTTCTTTATCAAATCTTAGTCCAGCACCAGGACATTGTAGCTCTTCTCACTTGTTTGTACATTCTTTACTTTCTTAAATATGCTGAGGATTTTTTTTTCTTAAAACGTTGCAGTGTCATTCCTTCAAGAAATGTCTGAATGCAATGATAACGCTATGTGGCCCTTCTTAATAGATTGGGTATTATCGGTGCAGGTACAGACACAATCAGTGCTTGCCGTATTATAGCAAGAATATACCGTACACGTTATGACAAGGGGAATCAAAACCTTGTTGTTATAGCAGTTATTACAAGGAGGAACACATGAACGAAACAGTGTAAAGTTTAAGAGTTCACATGTTCCTTTTAAAATGTTATTGCTACTAGAAAGACATGCAAAACTTTAAAAAGTAAACTTTATTTTTTTTAATTGCTTTCCATGCTGGACAAAGTTATTAAATCACTATTAGGGAAATTGTCTTTATTCCCGAAAAAAAAAAAAGTGTTTAAATGGCTTCTAATCCCCTGCTTTTCTCCAGTCTATTTACCTGTATTTAATTGCATAGATCTCAGAATTACTTATTTGCAGTGAATGGGTCGGATCAGCATTAGTGATGAGCGAGTATACTCGCTCGAGATTTCCTGAGCATGCTCGGGGGTCCTCCGAGTATTTGTAAGTGCTCGGAGATTTAGTTTTTGTTGCCGCAGCTGAATGATTTTCATCTGTTAGCCAGCATAAGTACATGTGGGGGTCGCCTGGTTGCTAGGGAATCCCCACATGTAATCAAGCTGGCTAACAGATGTAAATCATTCATCTGCGGTGATGAAAACAATGCTCGAGAAATCTCAAGTAACGAGTATATTCGTTCATCACTAGTCAGCATCTGTCTCACTAAGGCTACTTTCACACTAGCGTCGGGCCGACGTTCCCGACGCTAGCGTGGTCTCCGCCGCACAACAGGGGCAGCGGATGCATTTTTCCCACGCATCTGCTGCCCCATTGTGAGGTGCGGGGAGGTGGGGGCGGAGTTCCGGCCGCACCTGCGCGGTCGGAAAAAGCGGACCGTCGGGAGCAAAAAACGTTACATGTAATGTTTTTTTCTCCCGACGGTCCGCTACCACACGCCCAAGCGTCACAAAACGGACGCAACGTTTGGCAATGCGTCGCAAATGCGTCGCTAATGTTAGTCTATGACGAAAAAACGTATCCAGCAAGAACTTTTGCTGGATGCGTATTTTCGGCAAAACGACGCATTTGCGACGTATTGCAGTTAACGCTAGTGTGAAAGTAGCCTAAGGCCTCATGCAGATGTCCGTGAGACACTTCTGCTATCTCTATCCTTTGTTGTCACAGCTAGAACATGTACCCATTAAAGAGAACCGGTCACCAGTTTTTCATGTGTGAACAAATACCATCACTTTGATTAACACCTGTGCTGCATTCCACAAAGTTGTATATTGTCCCCCGATTCCCTCCCTAAAAACCATTTTGAACCCCTCCCACGCTGTATGCAAATTTGGACGTTCTGGTCTCAGGGGGTTATTGCTGCAGAGTCTGTCCCTCCTCTCCGCTCGGAATCGGCATCGGCATCCTCCTGCTCTGACTGATGTGGATGACGAGTCCTGCGTCATCCATATAGCCAAAGAAAATCTTGCGGTGACACAGCCAGCTAGTGCAAATGCACTTGGCTCTGCCCTACTGCGGGCAGAACCTAAAACATAACTACGTTTTAAGGTAGCTGTATGAAAACCAATTGCACACAAGTGTCACACAGTCTTAAACAAAAGCTGATGGCACATAAAGGAAAATTAGAAAAAAGTCTTTCAGTTCAAACTCAGACGATTTTTCATACGTTCGTCTTTAGGCACCCTAAATGAAAGGAAGGAGGTGTTAACATTGCAAAACAGTCTGTTCTCCTGATCTATATGTCAATTCTTCCATGTTTTAGACAGGTAATACCCTCTTATTTAAAATAGGCTTTGGCGGCAGATTTTCAGGAAGGTCTGTGTCCAGACCATAGATCTAGAGTTCATTTAAATATTAGGGGAAAAAAATGTAGATTTCTCTGTAACTAAACATTAGATCGCAGATGTCAAGGTGTCGTTTTACGCAGCCTTTTCTGACCTGCATGCCCATATAGACTGCTTAAGCCATTAGCCTTAATTTCTGTAAATACATAATCTCAGAACATGGAGATGCTAAAGCTTTTTTTTGTGTGTTTCTCAGCAGCCAAACATAAAATAACTATATAAATCTGATATTGCTGTAATTGCATGAGGAACGGTGTAACAAAATAAAAAAACAAACAATTCTTGACCTAATACTGATTGGTTCCTTCTGCGTCCCAAAGATTGCAGTAAGGCTCAGCTCACATTTATCCTGCGCACTACACTGAGCATTTACACCGGGATTTCCGTGCAAATCTATGAAATACATTATTCAGACAAACCCCTGGCAAAAGATTCCCTATAATGACATGAAGATGGAGGCACTGTAGACTGTCTGGCCTGTGATCCAGCAGTTATGTACTTCTGAAAAGGACACTGCTGAATAGAGGCCAGACGGAGTCCAGAGTAACTCTGCTGCCTCATTATAGTGATTGGATCCCTCAGGAGTTTCATCTGAATCGTAATTCAGAGATTTAGATGGAAACCCCAAAGTAAGTGCTCAGCGTAGAGCGCAGGATAAATGGTATACAACATGTTATATAAAATGTTCCTATTTTATCTGTTAACCTTTACTGGTAGTACAATGCCTCACGAAAAGCGCTATGGCCCCTCACCCCACCAACAAAAAAAAAAAAATCCAGGAAATTCTGCAGTCCCAAATCCTAATGACAATCCCCCCCTTCCCTTCTGAGCTCCACAGTGTGCATAAACCGCAGTTGGCAAATCTGCAGTTAGTGCCCAGTACATTGTGCCATGTTCACTAAGCAACACTCATGGAGTCAAAATTGTCACTCACTTGTAGATAAATGCGCAGTGACACTGGTCAGAATGGTAAGAATTGGACTGGTTAAGGTGGTGAAATAGGCTGGGGTGTAAAGGGAGTCTGTCGGTAGGATTAACTCTCCCAATAAAATGATTTGCAAACTTTAATAACTTTCCATGCTGGACAAAATTATTTAAATGAGAAACTAATGTATTAATGTTTCCATCTCCCAGGATTGTGACTATAAATGTGGCCAGTCATTTGTGAGTGAGAACATTCAGCAGCCTTATGTGATGCTGGTACCATGTGGACATCTGTTCTGTTGACCAAGCAGAAGGTGCCATATGGTTAAAATGTAGACGTTCCACAGTAGTCGCCTTCAGGCTTCATGAGTAGTCACTTGTTTTTCCTTCACAAGGTGCTGTTTTCAGTCTAACAAGATGTCTTTTAATTTGTCATAACACCAAGTGTCTTTTTTTGAAAGTTGACCCAATAATGTGCTTGAATCTGCTTCATATTTGCATAAATCCAGTCTAATGGAAACGGACTTGGAATTTAGACGCGTGCTGTTGAGTGGCCATTGTAATCCAAGATGATGGCGATGAAGCTAGAACACAAAAAAAAGATTCCTCAATTATGTCAGTTCCATCACCGATCTACATACATGAAAAACACAACACTTGCATTACACTCGTCCAACTTTGCAGGAGCAAAATTGGTCCGATTTTAAAATTGCTAGTGTGACTCTAGCCTAAAATGGATTTCAAGAAAGTTGTGTCCTTTAGGAGTAATAATGTAGAAGGAAAAGCAAACTGTACTTTACTCACCCCTCCGAGTTTAGCGCAAAGTCTCCACCGCTGCTCTCAGTACTTGTTAATGTCTACCGCCCAGACATCACATCCGTATCGCTGAAGCCAATGACAAACACCATGAGCAGCAGCGAAAACATAAAAAGGGCGCGTAAAGTACAGGTTTTTGTGGGTTTTCATACACTTTACAACAAACTGCGCCTTGGGACAAAACTCTTAAGTCCCCTTCCTTCCCTTTTATTGGAATGGTAGAGGTTAGAATAGCTGTCTCCTACTGCAAATACTGCAGTGGATGACTATCCCTGCACAGCCAGTTACCCTGCAGACAGGTTTGTGAGAAAGCGAGAAACATGGCTGTTCTCCTGGGAGACAGATTTGTACTTGTGGCTTACACGCCAGTACATGCTGCAATGTATTACATAATTGTGGGAAGAAAGGAAAATATGCAAGTGGTTTACGAACAGGCTCAGTTATAGGAAATAGTCACAAGTGGTTGTAAAGAGTGCAGGGGCATACATAGAAATCATGGGGCCACATAGCACTGTACAGTATAATGCATTCACACACACCCCTCCCCCTGGTCCTCTGTGCAATTTAATGTACCCGCTGCAGGCGCTGACACCGGGCCACTCATGGTCCCTATAGTCGTGTGGCTTGTCACAAGCTGAGCCTGCCTCATACGTGGCAGATAATTTCTGTATCTGCCTCTACCAGTTACAGGGGGAGCCAAGCTCTGCCCGCATCTGCATTAACAGTATGCCTGCACGGGGCAAGCCATTCTACATGCCCACTGCCCCCTCCACCCTGCAACATGATCGTGGGGCGCAAATGGGTTGCTATGGTAGTTGGGGTTCAGTTGAAGACCCTCTTGCCTGCCATCAGAGGGGCTTCAAAAGGAGACTGATTTTTTACTATATACATCAATTTAAAGTGGCAAACAAAGTCTTATCCAAGGACCAGATGTTATGAAAAAAATCTCAGCAATTATTACAGCAGTAGTGTGAGTCAAATTAAAACTTAACTTTTAATCTCAATATGAAAAAAAGCCTCAATTATTATTATTTCATAACACTAGCAACAAGCAAGGAGTAATGTTCCACTAATGATTGCAGTATTCGGGGATAAATCTACCTTCACAGCATATCATTTTAATTCATTCAAAAGTGAAGGAACTCTCTCACCCATCTTCCTCATGCAGTCAGGGGTCCTCAGTGGTGTAAGGGATTTGATTAGGAGGGGTGATTAGGAGGGGTCATTAGGAAGAGCAAAATGCTCAGTTCTCCCTGCAGGAACTCAGCACTTGGAACATAGTTTTGCCGATATACAAGTCACTAGTGTGACCACACGTGGAATACTGTGTACAGTTCTGGTTTCCAGTGTAGAGAGACATAAGAGACATATCTGAACTAGAGCGGGTGACCAAGGCTATTAAGGAAATAGGTGAACTGCAATACCAAGAGAAGTTCCTAAACTTGGGGTTATTCAGCTAGGGAAAACAAAGGCTTAGAGGCGATATTATAAAACTCTCATAACTAGGCCTGCAACTGTGACCAGGTGACTACACTTAGAAGAAGTAAGGTCTAATCATTTTCACAGTGATTCTTTAGTGTAAGAGCTGCGAGACTTAGGAACTCTCCGCCAGATCATGCAGTAATGGTTGATTCAGTAAACAAAGTACAAGGAAGTCTAAGATGCCTCTCTTGAAAGATATTTCAGGTTATAAGCACTAGATTCGGTAATCTGACGTTGGTCCAGAGAACTAGTCTGATTGCCGTATGTGGAGTCAAAAGGGAATTTTCCCTTAACATGGGAGAAATGGTATCTGCCTCATAGGGATTTTGCCTTGCTCCGGACCAAACCGTTATTTTCAGGTGGAGTTCAGCCTATAACCCATTTTACAATGCTGGCACTGTAATATTAGACATAATAGGCTCACAGAAAAGGAGAAGGGAACTGCTGGGAAATTTACTTTAGGCTAGGTGTATTTTCTACATTTAGCTCTTCCCTAATGTAGTGTCATCAGATGACCTTTGTGCTAAGGCATCAGGATGTCCGATCCCAATCACAGAAGAGGACCTTTCAAATTTTTCACGTTGAACTGGGCAAAGGATGTAATAGTGGCTGCAGAGCAGAATTTGTTTTTTTTATTTGACCTTTCCTTTGCAAAGATATTGGCACAGTATTTGACCCCTAGAGAGTTCATTTTCATTATGCCAAGTGGATGTCATCAGCCAGCTTTCAATGGGGGCATGTACTTTCCCCTGAATGTCACGGACCAATCATAAGCAGGGAGCAACACTCAAAAGGAAAGAACACTCTCCCACCATCGGTTAGGGCAGGTTTTGAGATATATCACATACAGCCCTAATCTCCACCATAAGTCAGTGCATAAGGGAGGGACAGTGCAGCTGAGTTTCGGTGTGTCACATTACAAACTCTCATCCTTTCATAGCCTGGTCACTTCTACTGTATTGCCCCTCCCCACCACACTGCCTATCTTAGAGCTGAGATTTCAAAGTGTAAGCATCCCATTTAGGGCTTCATTTGTCAACAGGAAAACCAGCTTTGTTGCCCGTAGCAACAGTTATTATTATTCTTACTTATACATTACAATCATATTCCACAGCCCTTTACAGATATAGCTATCTCTGTCCCTATTGGGGAACACAATCGATTGTACTCACTTTTATAGCTCCATTAATTTCACAGCGGTTTACCAACATCCGCTTCACAGTACCCAATGGAGCGCACAATCTAAATTCCTTATCCATCTAATACGTGGAGAACATACAAACTCCTAGCAAATGTTGTCCTTTGTGGAATTTGAACCAATGTATCCCAACACTGCAAAATCAACAGTGTTAACCACTGAGCTAAGCTGCTGCCCACATTTTATAATTATGCACCTTAATGTCCGTTTTGCTCAACTTGTAATAGCTCTGTAGCGAGGTCAGAGAAGGATGTCATTACTTTAGAATACAGGATGTGTCCAGAACAGGTAGGTTACTCCTGTGTGACACATAATGACAGCCTATTCTTGCTGCATAGCGATTACAAATTGCTTGACTACAGCAGACATAAGTGTTATTCACACTCGCACATTGAGTAATAGAGTTGATAGAGGACTTCGTAATGCGACACATCTAAACTCAGCTGCACTGCCCCTTTCCCACAGTGGCTCATTCAGGTCAGACCAGGAGATGAAAAATGTCTGCCATTATAAATCTCACACACTAATAAAACCTGGTCTAAGCTGTGGTGGGAACGGGTTCTTCTTTACCAAGAATATTGATAATATCTCTGCAATGTAGAGGAAAAAAAAAAAAGAAAAATTTGTTATAATGGTCTTGAAATGTGGAGAAGTAGAGAGAAGAACACAAAGGGCACTATTGTAGGTGTTTACTATAGGCGACCTGGATAGACTGAAGATATGGATGAACTCTTTTTACATCAGATGTCTATGTTCTCAAGAAAGTAGGACATGGTGATCATGGGAGATTTTATCTATCCAGATATTTGTTGGGAATGTCCCTCAGACAAAGGTAATAGGGTCCCGAAAATTCTTATCTTCTCTTGCTGACTTTATCTTTCAAAAAGGTAGAAGAGAGAACAAGAGAATCTGCAATCTTGGCCCTAATTCTTAAGGTACCGTCACACTAGGCGATATCGCCAGCGATCCGTGACGTTGCAGCGTCCTGCATAGCGATATCGCTATGTTTGGCACGCAGCAGCGATCTGGATCCTGCTGGGATATCGCTGGTTGCAGGGAGAGTGGACGAACTTTCTTTCGTCGCAACTCTCCCGCTGACACCGCTGGATCGCCGTGTGTGACGCCGATCCAGCGATGTCTTCACTGGTATCCATGGTAAACATCGGGTTACTAAGCGCAGGGCCGCGCTTAGTAACCCGATATTTACCATGGATACCATGGTAAAAGTAAAAAAAAAAAAAACACTACATACTCACCGTCTGTTGTCCGTCACGTCCCCTGGAGCTTGTCGTACTGACTGTCTCAGCGCCGTCCGGCCGTAAAGCAGAGCCCAGCGGTGAACCTGCAGTAACAGCGGTTCACCGCTGGGCACCGCTGTTACGGCCGGCCGGCGCTGAGACACAGTCAGTGCGGCAAGCGCCGAGGGACATGAAGGACGACAGAAGGTGCGTATGTAGTGTTCTTTTTTTTTTTTTACATGGGGACTTCGGCATCGCTGAAGACAGTTTCAGCGATGCCGAAGTCGCTTGGTCGCTGGAGAGAGCTGTCTGTGTGACAGCTCCCCAGCGACCACACAGCAACTTACCAGCGATCACGTCGCTGGTCGCGATCGCTGGTAAGTTGCTTAGTGTAACGGCACCTTTACCAACAAAGAGGAAACTGTTGAGGAAGTAAAGGTGGCTGGAAATTTAGGAGGCAGCGATCCTCGAATTTTGGATTACAAGAGGAGGAAGACCAAGCGAGGACTCAGACTTTAAGGTTGGACTTCAGAAAGCAGATTTTTATTGGCTCAGAAAGAGGGTAGGAAAGGCCCAATGGCTGGATGTTCTAAAGGATAGAAATTTCTAAGTAGGATGGGTGATTTTGCTAAATGAAATTCTCACTGCACAATCCCAACATGGCATTCACAATCTATTCCTGACAAATTTACGCTCCACAAATCAAATAGTGCCATTTCCTTTCCGAGCCCTGCATGTGCCCAAACAGCAGTTTTTGACCACATATGGGGAATCTTCGTGTTCAGCAGAAATTGCATAACAAATTATAGTTTCCGTTTTTTCCTATTATCCACTGTGAAAATTACAAATTTAGGGCTAAACATTTTGGCAGGAAAAACAATTTTCGTTTCCACATTTTAAAAATTTCTCTGATGCACCTACAGGTTAAAAAAGCTTGAGGGGGGGGTCAATATTCATGGCTGTTTACCAGCTTGAAAATACCAACTCCCAGCTGTCTCCTTTAACAAGGCCGGTTGTCAAATGGGGAGGCCCCCCCTCACTTTTTTTTTTTTCCCATCATCAGTTTAAATAGTTAAAATAGAAAAAAAAAAAAAAAAAAAAAGCATGGGGACGCCTCTATTCTTGATAACCAACTTTGCTAACGCTGACAGCTGAGGGTTGGAGCCCCCAGCTGACAGTTTTGCCTGGCTGGTTATCAAAAATACAGTGAAATTAGAGCGCAGGCTGATGAATACTCCAGTCAGCTGCCGCCTGCTTATTGTTATTAGAGGCAGCAGGCGTAGTCTGGGGCAGTACTCCCACCCACCCCAGTGACAGAAAGTAAACCTTATACCTCCGATCAGAGCTGCAGGTTCACACGGTCATTTGACAGTGTGGGAAAAGCAGCTGTCTGAATGGCGGTAATGATTTTACCGTCGATCAGAAGCAGTATTTGCCGCTGGATGTTCGAGCCCAGGTACATAAACTTTTTTTTTTTTTTTTTTTTTATTGGTTTGTTAACTATTTGACCAAACCCACCAGACCTGAATATCCAGGGGTCCACCCATCTCTAGTTACAATCTATTTAAACCAAATTTGTGATCAAAAATGTAAATGGCGCTCCTTCCCTTCTAAACCCTGACATTTGTCCAAACAGAAGTTTCGGACCACAAAGGGGGGTATCAGTGCACTCAGAAGAAACTAGTTATCACATTGTGGGGTCCATTTTCTTATGGTATTCCTTGTAAAAGAGAGAAAAAAAAAAAAAAAAAAAATCGGGATAAAGCAATATTTGAGTAAAAATTACATTTTTTTTTTTTTAATTAGAATTTGCATTAAATCCGCTGTAGTACCTGAACAGTTAAACAATTTCCTGACAACAGTTTTGAAGTTTTTAAAATGATATCACTTTTGAGGAGTTTCCAATATACAGGCCCCTCAAAGTCCATTCAATTCTCAATAGGTCCATAAAGAAACAGGTTTTGTACATTTCTTGAAAAAATTAGGAATTGGTACTAAACTTTTAACATCCTAACTAGAGATAGGCGAGCCCCCCAAACACTGGGAGTTTGTAGCATCACGCTATCATGCGCGTGACAGAGCGGTAAATATTGCTTCTGATGATTTTACCACCAGTCAGACGGACGTGGTTCCCACGCTGTCAAATGAAAGTGTGAGCAAGCAGCTGCGATCGGAGGTAAATAGTTTACCTCCGGTCACTGGCGTCGGCTTACTAGAGTACTGCTCCCATCAGCCTTTGTCTGCTGCCGTTGATAGGAGTATTCATCAGCCAGCGCCTGCACTCTAAATAAATAATGTGCAAAAAAAAAACCGTCGTGAGTTCCCCTGTATTTTTGATAACCAACTAAACTAAATACTAAAGCAGACAGCTGGAGGCTGGTATTCTCAGGCTGGTAGGGGGCAATTGATATTGACCCCCCCAGCTTAAAAATAGCAGCCCGCAGCTGCCCAGAAAAGGCACATCTATTGAATGCACCAATACCGGTGCTTTGCCCGACTCTTCCCACTCGCCCTGTAGCGGTGGAAAGTGGGGTTCATATTGTGGAGTTGATGTCACCTTTGTATTGTCTGGTGACATCAAGCCCACGGCTTAGTAATGGAGAGGCATCTATAAGATAGAGGTGCCTATTCTGGGTGGCTGCGGCTGCTGTTTTTAGGTTGGAGGGGGTCATTGTCCATGACCCCTTACCAGCCTGACAATACCAACACCCAGCTGTCTGCTTTAGCTTGGTTAGTTGTGAAAAATGAGGGGGACCCCATGCCATTTTTTAAATTATTTATTTAAATAATTTTAAAAAATTGCAGTGGGGACTCTTCTATTCTTTATAACCAGCCTTGCTATCGCTGACTCCGTGTTTTTTTAATTATCTATTTAGAGCGCAGGCACTGGCTGATGAATTTTCCTATCAACCGCCGCCTGCTTTCACTGTTATTAGTGACAGCAGGTGTAGATTGATGGGAGCAGTAGCTGCGAGCTCAAGCGGTCATTTGACAGTGTGGGAACTGCGGCTGTCTGAAAGGCGGTAATTTTACCGCTGACCAGAAGCAGTGTTTGCTGCTCTGCCATGCACATGACAGCGTGGCAGACACTGGATGTTCGGGCCCCCCAGTTAAGTGAATAGGGTCTGGGTTCGGGTACTCAAAAAAATAAAATAAAATGTAACTGTTCGGCTGAACCTGCCAGATCTGAACATCCAGGGATCCACCCAATCTCTAGTCCTAACAATAAAATGATGTTTCAAAAATAATGCAGAACTAGACATATGGGAAATGTTTATTAATCACTTTGTACATGACTGACTGGTTTAAGGATATGAATATTGAAAGTTTTAAAATTGTAAATTTTTCTACATTTTCGCAAAAATTCTCATAATTTTCAGAAATAAATGCAAAACCTACCAAGCTAAATTTACAACCAGCAAAATACAATATCCCCCCCCCAAAAAAAAACACAATCTCAAAATCAGTGGCTTACGTTTAAGCATTCCAGAGTTGTTACCACATTAAGTGACTCTGATCAGATTTAAAAAAAATTTGGCCTGGTCATGAAGGTGAAAATTGGCTCTGTCACTAAGGGGTTAAGTGATCTACCTTTATTTACATGAAAATTGAAATGTCCTTGAAATTTGCCATTGCGTCCTTTAATAATAATAATAATCTTTATTTTTATATAGCGCTAACATGTTCCGCAGCGCTTTACAGTTTGCACATATTATCGCTGTCCCCATTGGGGCTCACAATCTAAATTCCCTATCAGTATGTTTTTGGAATGTGGGAGGAAACCGGAGTACCTGGAAGAAACCCATGCAAACACGGGGAGAACATACAAACTCCTTGCAGATGTTGTCCTTTTGTGGGATTCGAACCCAGCACTCCAGCGCGGCAGTGCTAACCACTGAGCCACCATGCTGCCCCGAAATGCTAAAGCTCTTCTAGTCTTACCTTGAATAGAGATCCATCCTTGCAGTGCCACACTATGCCTTCTACTTTCCCCTCTTGAGAATGTTGAAACCAAGACATGAGGCTGTTGTGATCAAGGGCTTCTAGATCCTTTATGAGAAAAGTGCCATGAGGAACCAGGAGATGAAGTGGATTTTTCTTATTACCAATACCTAGATAATAATAATTTTATTTATATAGTGCCAACATATTCTGCAGCAGTTAAAAGTTAATCACCTGGAAAACAAAGTTTTAAATATACTGAGAACTACAATATAATGCATTGCTTGACTCCCCACCAAGAACTTACTAGACCTTGACTCTCCCTCAACACATGATTTTGTAGAGAGAAGGATACAGCCATTGGTATGCCAATGGCTGAACCTGTTACTCAGGGGGAAGATAAGACTCCGTTCTCAGGTTCTGAGAACACAGGAACGTCTGAGCCAAATATTTGTGTATGTGAGAGAGAGCCATCAGATGAATGGTTCATTGGCCAACAGCAATCTAATGTGTATGGGGGCCTTAAGTTTACACTATTACACAGAATTTGTAAATTCGTCCCCATGTGTCTGCTCTTTGCTGACACTTTAGAGATCATAAAGGGCAGAGATGATACAATTTAGTTGAACTAGTGACACTGAGACCAAGAAAACCTGGAGACATCAGATACCTGCACTCCTGTTTCTAACCTGACTGGACTATTCAACCATTAGGAAATAACTGTCCATGTGTTTTGACCCCATTTACCCATTCCATGTCTGGATCATTTCCTCCTCTTCCTTACTATACACATTTTCGGGTTTTAAATTTCGATGAGATTTTAATTGCTCTAAATAATTCTCATTCGGATATTCAAATAATGTTTGCTTCCATATTCCACAATTCAATGGGGGTTTATTTTATTTCGTATATTGCGAGAGAGGGAAAAAGAAAAAAAATAGGGGAAACCTGTGTCTTTTTCACATTTAACAACCACAAGGAGTAACGCTAAGAACATTTTAAATTGTGCTCTCTTTGTTTTTGTTTTTTTTGCAAATTGGATTTGTTTTCTTTTACAAATGCAATACCGATTGGAAAGGTTTGTTTATATTTGATTTTTATTTTGCATACTGTGCTGCCCATAAGGGGGAATTATACATTCTTTATATTGCTGATTGGTTGGCAATAGCTCCACCCACAGGAAGATTTCTGCCTCCTGCTTGCACAGTAGAGCTGACCAGGACACCCAGCAGCTCATGTTCTATCCCTAAACCCAGCAATCACATGACCCCTGGGTCAGGGGAAGAAAACAGACTCATCCCAATCTGTATACACAAGCACTGGTTCAGTAAACATAGTAATAAACCATGGTCACCTTGTCTGCGGGGAATCTGGCTGTGTCTGATAGCTGAGCCCACAGCTGCAGGATCTCTGGGCAAGCTGTTTACAATGGAACTATGGTATTTACTTACTGACTACAGGGCATCTACCCATTTTTATTCTAGGTTTTGTTCGTGCACCTACACGTTACTCACATACATTTTCTGACCCATGGTTTTGGTTTTGCTTTAATTTCTTGTACTTGGTACAATTGATGAAGGGGCCACTTGCCTATGGGTTGTGCATTTTGTCTATTTGGCTTTCCACAGGCAGGTGTAAAAACCGTTAGATCTAGGTCCTGCTCTGCCCCATCTACTTTGAAGAACAATAGTACTAAAGCAGAAAACATAGTACAGTAACCATGTATTTGGGAACAACAGTAAGACAGATTGTCTAGACTGACCCCATGCTAAGGACACTCCATATATGCAATAGAAAACACTGGAGTAGTAGTCCAAAAAAATGACAATTTATTAATACAAAGATGCAAGTCAAAACAATGACTGAAAAATCCAATACACGTATAAACTAGGTGACAAAAGAGGGCATAGTAAGAACAAAAACAGCAGCTCATCAATTGAAACGCCGGCTACGTCAGCTCATCTGAGTGGTACTATTATGGGTAAGAGCCTAGATTAGGTTATTTAATGCTTCTTGGCAGCACATTTATGTTAATAGGGGTAGTGGGATATCCACTATATACTCTGGGACATTGGTGCTTATTAAATGGATATTGATTAAATCATCCCCTAACAACATTATGCGGGAATGTTCGGGGCTGCTAGATACATTTGCACTTTATTACAGGCAATCTTTTAACATTTTGTGAATGTACTTGCTAGTGTGTGCTTCCCATATTCACTTTACATTTCAATTGGTGAGCTGCTGTTTTTGTTCTTACTATGCCTTTTTTGTCATCTAGCTTATAGGTGTATATTGCATTTTTCAGTCATTGTTTTGACTTATGTATTTTTGTATTAATAAATTGTGACATTTTTTGAACTACTACTGCAGTTTTTTCTGTTTCCCATCTATTTTGAAGCCTGCTGTCACATAGCGAGGTGAGATACTGTTGTGGTGGGATGGCTTTTATGCTTCTAATAAAAATAGTGTCAACTAAGTACCCTATGCTATTTATATGTATCATTACCAATTATCTAATGACACTGCAGGGCTTCTACTCATATTTTTTCTAGGTTTTGTCTGTTAATGGCCACAGTATGAATGTGCGCCTATACATTGCACTTCTGAGGTTAGGTTCTCACAAGGATATAAAATGTCAGTTTCATCCAGAAAAAAAAGGAGAAATAAAGAGTTTCTTTCACTTTTCATCCATATGCAATTATGCAATTTTTTTTTTCTTTTTAACCCCTTCACCCCCAAGGGTGGTTTGCACGTTAATGACCGGGCCAATTTTTACAATTCTGACCACTGTCCCTTTATGAGGCTATAACTCTGGAACGCTTTGACGGATCTTGGCGATTCTGACATTGTTTTCTCGTGACATATTGTACTTCATGTTAGTGGTAAAATTTATTCGATATAACTTGCGTTTATTTGTGAAAAAAAAGGAAATTTGGCGAAAATTTTGAAAATTTTGCAATTTTCCAACTTTGAATTTTTATGCCCTTAAATCACAGACATATGTCACGCAAAATACTTAATAAGTAACATTTCCCACATGTCTACTTTACATCAGTACAATTTTGGAACCAAAATTTTTTTTTGTGACGGAGTTATAAGGGTTAAAAGTTGACCAGCAATTTCTCATTTTTACGACACCATTTTTTTTTAGGGACCACATCTCATTTGAAGTCATTTTGAGGGGTCTATATGATAGAAAATACTCAAGTGTGACACCATTCTAAAAACTGCACCCCTCAAGGTGCTCAAAACCACATTCAAGAAGTTTATTAACCCTTCAGGTGTTTCACAGGAATTTTTGGAATGTTTAAATAAAAATGAACATTTAACTTTTTTTCACACAAAATTTATTTCAGCTCCAATTTGTTTTATTTTACCAAGGGTAACAGGAGAAAATGGACCCCCAAAGTTGTTGTACAATTTGTCCTGAGTACGCTGATACCCCATATGTGGGGGTAAACCACTGTTTGGGCGTATGGCAGAGCTCGGAAGGAAAGGAGCGCCATTTGACTTTTCAATGCAAAATTGACTGGAATTGAGATGGGACGCCATGTTGCGTTTGGAGAGCCCCTGATGTGCCTAAACACTGAAACCCCCTACAAGTGACACCATTTTGGAAAGTAGACCCCCTAAGGAACTTATCTTGATGTGTGGTGAGCACTTTGACCCACCAAGTGCTTCACAGAAGTTTATAATGCAGAGCCGTAAAAATAAAAAATCATATTTTTTCACAAAAATGATCTTTTCGCCCCCAATTTTTTATTTTCCCAAGGGTAAGAGAAGAAATTGGACCCCAAAAAATGTTGTGCAATTTGTCCTGAGTACGCTGATACCCCATATGTGGGTGTAAACCATTGTTTGGGCGCATGGCAGAGCTTGGAAGGGAAGGAGCGCCATTTGACTTTTCAATGCAAAATTGACTGGAATTGAGATGGGACGCCATGTTGCGTTTGGAGAGCCCCTGATGTGCCTAAACATTGAAACTCCCTACAAGTGACACCATTTTGGAAAGTAGACCCCCTAAGGAACTTATCTAGATGTGTGGTGAGCACTTTGACCCACCAAGTGCTTCACAGAAGTTTATAATGCAGAGCCGTAAAAATAAAAAATCATATTTTTTCACAAATATGATCTTTTCGCCCCCAATTTTTTATTTTCCCAAGGGTAAGAGAAGAAATTGGACCCCAAAAAATGTTGTGCAATTTGTCCTGAGTACGATGATACCCCATATGTGGGTGTAAACCATTGTTTGGGCGCATGGCAGAGCTTGGAAGGGAAGGAGCGCCATTTGACTTTTCAATGCAAAATTGACTGGAATTGAGATGGGACGCCATGTTGCGTTTGGAGAGCCCCTGATGTGCCTAAACATTGAAACTCCCTACAAGTGACACCATTTTGGAAAGTAGACCCCCTAAGGAACTTATCTAGATGTGTTTTGAGAGCTTTGAACCCCCAAGTGTTTCACTACAGATTATAACGCAGAGCCGTGAAAATATTTTTTTTTTTTTCTCAAAAATGATTTTTTAGCCCCCAGCTTTGTATTTTTACAAGGGTAACAGAATAAATTGGACCCCAAAATTTGTTTTCCAATTTGTCCTGAGTACGCTGATACCCCATATGTGGGGGGGAACCACTGTTTGGGCGCATGACAGAGCTCGGAAGGGAAGGAGCGCCATTTGGAATGCAGACTTAAATGGATTGGTCAGCAGCCGTCACGTTGCATTTGCAGAGCCCCTGATGTACCCAAACAGTACAAACCCCCCACAAGTGACCCCATATTGGAAACTAGACCTCCCAAGGAACTTATCTAGATGTGTTTTGAGAACTTTGAACCCCCAAGTGTTTCACTAAAGTTTATAGCGCAAATCCGTGAAAATAAAAATTCTTTTTTTTTTTTCACAAAAATGATTTTTTAGCCCCCAGTTTTGTATTTTCACAAGGGTAACAGGATAAATTGGACCCCAAAAGTTGTTGTCCAATTTGTCCTGAGTACGCTGATACCCCATATGTGGGGGGGAACCACTGTTTGGGTGCATGACAGAGCTCGGAAGGGAAGGAGCGCCATTTGGAATGCAGCCTTAAATGGATTGGTCTGCAGGCGTCACGTTGCATTTGCAGAGCCCCTGATGTACCCAAACAGTACAAACCCCCCACAAGTGACCCCATATTGGAAACTAGACCTCCCAAGGAACTTATCTAGATGTGTTGTGAGAACTTTGAACCCCCAAGTGTTTCACTACAATTTATAACGCAGAGCCGTGAAAATAAAACATCTTTTTTTTCCCACAAAAATGATTTTTAGCCCCCCAAATTTTTATTTTCCTAAGGATAACAAGAGAGCTTGGACCCCAGAAGTTGTTGTTCAATTTGTCCCGAGTACGCTGATAACACATATGTTGGGGTAAACCCCTTTTTGGGCGCACGGGAGAGCTCGGAAGGGAAGGAGCACTGTTTTACTTTTTCAACGCAGAATTGGCTGGAATTGAGATTGGACGCCATGTCGCGCTTGGAGAGCCCCTGATGTGCCTGGACAGTGGAAACTCCCCAATTCTACCTGAAACCCTAACCCAAACACACCCCTAACCCTAATCCCAACGGTAACCCTAACCACACCCCTAGCCCTGACACACCCATAATTCTAATCCCAACCCTAATCCAAACGTAAATGTAATCCAAACCCTAACTTTAGCCCCAACCCTAACTTTAGCCCCAACCCTAACTTTACCTCCAACCCTAGCCCTAACCCTAACCCTACCCCTAACCCTAACCCTAAACGTGACTGAAATACGTGGCACTGAAATACGTGGCACTGAAATACGTGGCACTGAAATACGTGGCACTGAAATACGTGGCACTGAAATACGTGGCACTTAAATACGTGGCACTTAAATACGTGGCACTTAAATACGTGGCACTTAAATACGTGGCACTTAAATACGTGGCACTTAAATACGTGGCACTTAAATACGTGGCACTTAAATACGTGGCACTTAAATACGTGGCACTTAAATACGTGGCACTTAAATACGTGGCACTTAAATACGTGGCACTTAAATACGTGGCACTTAAATACGTGGCACTTAAATACGTGGCACTTAAATACGTGGCACTTAAATACGTGGCACTGAAATATGTGATACGTGGCACTGAAACACGTGGCACTGAAATACGTGATACGTGGCACTGAAATACGTGGCACTGAAATACGTGGCACTGAAATATGTGATACGTGGCACTTAAATACGTGGCACTGAAATACATGGCACTGAAATACGTGGCACTTAAATACGTGGCACTTAAATACGTGGCACTGAAATATGTGATACGTGGCACTTAAATACGTGGCACTGAAATACGTGGCACTGAAATACGTGGCACTGAAATACGTGGCACTGAAATACGTGGCACTTAAATATGTGATACGTGGCACTTAAATACGTGGCACTGAAATACGTGATACGTGGCACTGAAATACGTGGCACTGAAATACGTGGCACTGAAATACGTGGCACTGAAATACGTGGCACTGAAATACGTGGCACTGAAATACGTGGCACTGAAATACGTGGCACTGAAATACGTGGCACTGAAACACGTGCAACTGAAATACGTGGTACTAAAATATGTGGCACTGAAATACGTGATACGTGGCACTGAAATACGTGATACGTGGCACTGAAATACGTGGCACTGAAACACGTGGCACTGAAATACGTGATACGTTGCCCTGAAATACATGGCACTGAAATACGTGGCACTGAAATACGTGGCACTGAAATACGTGGCACTGAAATACGTGGCACTATGACTGTCAGAAAATGTTCATTAAACGGTTAGGGGTGAGGTTAGGGGTAGAGTTAGGGTTAGGGTTTGGATCCCTTTATCACCTTGATGGTGGTGGGTGGCTTTTCAGTGTGTTTTCTGTTTTTTTTCGATTAAAAATGCATGCGTTTTTAACGCAAACAAACGCATGTGCTTAAAAACACCAAGAAAATACTGCAGGTTGTATTTCTGAAAATTAACGCATGCAGAAAAAAACCGCATGCGTTTGAAAACGCGACCAAACGTGTACAAAAAAAACGCATGCGTTTTCAATGTTAAATATAGGGAAAAAACGCATGCGTTTTTTTGTGCAAAAAACGCTGCAGACAAAAACGCAAGTGTGAAACCAGCGACGCTTTTTATAGCAAAAAAGTTTTTGCGTCTCCACATTTTGAGAGCTATAATTTTTCCACATTTTGCTCCACAGAGTCATGTGAGGTCTTGTTTTTTGCGGGACGAGTTGACGTTTTTATTGGTAACATTTTCGGACACGTGACCGTTTTTGATCGCTTTTTATTCCGATTTTTGTGAGGCAGAATGACCAAAAACCAGCAATTCCTGAATTTCTTTTGGGAGAGGCGTTTATACCGTTCCGCGTTTGGTAAAATTGATAAAGCAGTTTTATTCGTCGGGTCAGTATGATTACAGCGATATCTCATTTATATCATTTTTTTTATGTTTTGGCGCTTTTATACGATAAAAACTATTTTATAGAAAAAATAATTATTTTGGTATCGCTTTTTTCTCAGGACTATAACTTTTTTATTTTTTTGCTGATGATGCTGTATGGCGGCTTGTTTTTTGCGGGACAAGATGACGTTTTCAGCGGTACCATGGATATTTATATCAGTCTTTTTGATCGCGTGTTATTCCACTTTTTGTTCGGCGGTATGGTAATAAAGCGTTGTTTTTTGCCTCGTTTTTTTTTTTTTTTTCTTACGGTGTTTACTGAAGGGGTTAACTAGTGGGGCAGTTTTATAGGTGGGGTCGTTACGGACGCGGCGATACTAAATATGTGTACTTTTATTGTTTTTTTTTTTATTTAGATAAAGAAATGTATTTATGGGAATAATATATATATTTTTTTTTTTCATTATTTTGGAATATTTTTTTTTATTTTTTTTTACACATTTGGAAATTTTTTTTTTTACTTTTTTACTTTGCCCCAGGGGGGGACAATACAGATCGGTGATCTGCCAGTTTGCATAGCACTCTGACAGATCACCGATCTGATTGAAGTGCAGGCTGCTTCACAGTGCCTGCTCTGAGCAGGCGTCTGTGAAGCCACCTCCCTCCCTGCAGGACCCGGATCCGCGGCCATCTTGGATCCGGGTCTGGAGCAGGCAGGGAGGGAGGTAAGACCCTCGCAGCAACGCGATCACATCGCGTTGCTGCGGGGGGCTCAGGGAAGCCCGCAGGGAGCCCCCTCCCTGCGCGATGCTTCCCTGCACCGCCGGCACATCGCGATCATGTTTGATCGCGGTGTGCCGGGGGTTAATGTGCCGGGAGCGGTCCGTGACCGCTCCTGGCACATAGTGCCGGATGTCAGCTGCGATATGCAGCCGACACCCGGCCGCGATCGGCCGCGCTCCCCCCGTGAGCGCGGCCGATCGGCTATGACGTACTATCCCGTCGGCGGTCATACGGGCCCACCCCACCTCGACGGGATAGTACGTCGGATGTCAGGAAGGGGTTAACAACAGTAGCTATGAGTCACAAGACCATTTACAGTTTCCAGTGTTACAGAATTGCAATTTTTCTGTAAATATCGGATGCTATCCTGTGACGCCATATGGCATCCGATTGTTTTTGCGCACAAGTAGACTTGAATGTGTGAGTCTCATCCAATTTCTTGAAGAAACTAGTGCACGCTTGTGCTTCTGTTCACACATAAGGTTCGGCAAGTGTCAAAATAAATAAATCACTTATCTTCACTGCCATGTTGAACAACATCCATTTTTTCCAAGAACAGCACTTGGAATGAAATTATGGTTGTGTGAACGAGCACCAACATGTGTGTTGGCCTAGGATTTCGGTTTTGCTATGGTAATAAACCATGTTTGTATTCTCCTTGGGGAGTCTGGCTGTGTCTGACAGCCGGCTCCCAGCCCCCACAACTGCATGATCTCTTGCAAGTGGCTTACACTTTACTGACAATTTAGAATGTCGATGCAAAGAACGTGTGTGGACTGTATTCATAGTTCATGTCGTTAAACCATGTCTTTTGATGCAAAGAATGCAGTTTGGGGGCGAGCTTATAGCAAGAAGAAATGTGACCTTCCTGCTCCATCTAAATAATCTGATATCTTGTGTATGTAACTTAGGGTTCTTTCAAACAAACTAGCTATTTCTCAGATCACTTACCATATGGGTTTCCATTTATATTGGTTCCAATGAGTTCCAGTGTTTGTTCAAGAAGATCTGACAAATGTACCAGACAAATTTCCAAAGATCCAGGATCCTCTGTCTTGGGTTTTAATACTATGGCTACTCCCAATGCATAATTTACTACACAAGAATGCCAGCAATACTGCTTATTGCCATTTTCCACAGGCACCCAACCTGACAAGGTAGGAAAAAAGGTTTAGAGAAAAATGTTCTGGGGACAATGAGAAGATAAATCGCGTGCGAAAACAAATGCTCATAGAAAGGTCCACCCTCTCCCACCTATCCAGATGCTGAAAGGACAACAGTACGGCTCGGTTTACATGGACAGATCTCTGGCCATAACGAGTCTTCAACATTGCAAGTCGATTTCTGCTGGCTTAAGACCTTTTTACACAAGTTAATGGAAATGGTCTGAGGACTGAACAATTCCACACACATTTGTTCAACAGATTACTGCTTGAGTAAAGGGGCCTCCAGCTGGGATGATCATAGAGTGTACTGCAGTCATAATGTTGGAAAAATCTGAGGATAACAAATTCTTCATGATTTACTGCAGAATAATTAGGCATATGTTTTAGTTTGGCAAATGAGACATTACAGAAATCGTTATCCTCAGCACAATGATGTAAAGTTCATATTACTTGGACTTAGGAACCAGGATAGGACCATCTAGGCTATGGTCTAAATTTTCATGGGTCATGACTGGATCTAGATATATAAACAAAAACGTTTTACAAAATAAAATGGCTCAAGAGATGATCCTTCATAAAGCAATGATATGCAATGCAAGAGATTTTCCATAGCTACCTGGTATATGGCCATTTTCATCAGGGTATGGTTTGCCATTAGAATGGCTCACACCCTTTGCTGGAATCCAAAAATCTGGAACAACTTTGAAATCGTCATCAATATTCCAAACAAAATCTAAAATAAAAAAAATGAAATCCTTATCACTTGTACACAGCTGCTACATGTCATCTATACAAATTGTGGATTTTAAAATACTAGTTAAGCTCTTAGGAATCATAAAGGAAAAATGATGGGGGTAAACTAATTTTATAACTTTTTATGTCAGAAAACTGGAGATGCAATTTTTTGAGCAATTACATATTGGCAACATTTGCAGTCTCCTATGCCAGCTGACAATTTTGGGGGAAAGTGAGCGGAGCTTAGCAGAAAGAAGGGGTTGGGTGCTGTTATATGGATGAGGCTGGAGAGCGGAGCCATCTCAATACATAGCGGGTGTCGGCTCCCACACGGTGGGTGTTGTCAAACATCTGGCAATCCCGCTTATAGAAATAAGCAATAAAATGCACATAGGTTCACGTTTCCTAGGAAGACTAAAGAAAAGTCTGAATCATCCTATTTTCCCAGTTTAAAAATTAAAGGGGCTTTTATATTGATGGTTTATCCTTAATATAGAACATCAATATCATATCGGCACCCCCTTCAGTCAGCTGATCCCGGAGGTGGCAGTGGCCAAATGTGATCAGTTGCGGAGCTATGTAGCAAAGCTCTGTCTTCTGTATAGTGGCTGCATTTGAATGAATAAAGGTGAATCAGCAGTGCCCTGTTCGGTCCACTATGCTGTTGATGACGCTCAGATGCTGTGATCCACAAGAGATCACATCCAGCAGCATTGGGAACAGCTGATTAGTGGGGCGGGATGTGTGTCACACTCCTTCCCACCACTAACAACTGTCACTATGAGTGGTCACAACCATGGATACCTAAGCTCCTGCAATACCCTGCACTAGGGTTAAGCAACATAGCTTATCAGAAGAACTATATTACATATCCAGTTGGAGGCATTTGCTAATATTATTACATCTACTTCACATTAGGATAGGATCTACACTCCTGTAATGGTACCCGACATAACATAATATTTCCAATGTTAAATCGACGGCACAAACCTTTGGAGTTTCCTTTTGAATAGATAAATTTTCTAAACCTCTTTTCTGCCTGTTTTGTTGGCTTCCTATCATACCGCGCCCACAGGTATGGGAGACCTGTCGAGTATACATTGTGGAAAAGAAATGAGCAACACAAGGATTTCACATAAACTAAGCAAACAATGCAGTGTACAATGAACATGGCTTTGATCCGTTTCGCCTGAAGCACCTCAGTCTACAATCTTACAGATCGTTTCTCTATCCCGGCTCCTCTCTTTAGGAGATCTCATGTAAAAAAAAATAAATAAATAAAAAAAATAAAAATCAGTGCGAGACCCAGTATCAGTCTGAGCAAATGGACCCTAATGTTTCTAATTTTCCCGACTACTTACAATATCTGCTGTCTGCCCAAAAGGACCACGTCACATTGCACAAGTAGAGCCATTTGTGACCAGCATGGTTTAGAGCCTTAGGAGCAGCGCAGAAAGCAGTAACCTTAAACCTCTGCCCTTTGGGTTTAGGAGTGCTGTCAGTGGAGCTAATCAATGTCACTTACAGGTGCATCTCACAAAATTAGACTATCATCAAAAAGTTAATTTATATCAGTTCTTCAATACAAAAAGTGAAACATTATATAGAGTCATTACAAACAGAGTGATGTATTTCAAGTGTTTATTTCTGTTAATGTTGACGATTATGGCTTACAGCCAATGAAAACCCAAAAGTCATTATCTCAGCAAATTTGAATACTTTATAACACCAGCTTGAAAAATTATTTTAAAATCAGAAATGTTGGCCTACTGAAATGTATGTTCAGTAAATGCACTCAATACTTGGTCGGGGCTCCTTTTGAATCAATTACTGCATCAATGCGGCGTGACATGGAGGCGATCAGCCTGTGACACTGCTGAGGTGTTATGGAAGCCCAGGTTGCTTTGATAGCAGCCTTCAGCTCGTCTACATTGTTGGGTCTGGTGTCTCATCTTCCTCTTGACAATACCCTACAGATTCTCTATGGGGATAAGGTCATGTGAGTTTGCTGGCCAATCAAGCACAGTGATACTGTTGTTTTTAAACCAGGTATTGGTACTTTTGACAGTGTGGACAGGTGCCAAGTCCTGCTGGAGAATGAAATTTCCATCTCCAAAAAGCTTGTCGTCAGAGGGAAGCATGAAGTGCTCTAAACTTTACTGGTAGACGGCTGCGCTGACTTTGGTCTTGATAAACACAGTGGACCTACACCAGCAGATGACATGGCTCCCCAAACCATCACTGACTGTGGAAACTTCACACTAGACCTTGGAAATCAACATCCCAGAGTCTGGAGGAAGAGTGGAGAGACAGACAATCCAAGCTGCTTGTGAGATGCACCTGTATGTCTGTAGCACACTAAAAAATAAAACATACACATTAGACGAAAGTTGGCTGAACCCGCTGATACTATCGGGATCGGTTGTTAGTCTAGTGTGTATGGGGCCTTCTGACTACCCCGACAGATAATATCATTGCAGGAAGGGTTTGGCAGAATGTTTTGTTCAGCAGGGAGATAAACCACTGACAGAGGATTCTGGCAGCAGCTCTCTGCAAAGGATTTTAGCCCCAAGCATTTAGGTAATAAAAAAGTCCCAAAGGTAATCAACCCATTGTAAGTCTAATCCCAATTACCACCTCCAAAAATAAAAACGCGTCCTCCAGGTCAGACACCACGCAGAACATGATTTTTATTCACATAGCATCATTAAGGGGGCAGAAATGGTATAGTATATACAGTAAGAGACCGAACTTTGACGTTTCGACTCTCCCGAGTCTTACTCAAAGTTGCTGTAAAAATGGTATACTATGTAAATTTGCATAGATCTCTTATGGGATATGGGGGTTGCTGGTAAGTAGTAACAGAGGTTATAGATAGATAGATTTGGACAGTGTCCAGTCAGGTTGGGGACCTGATAAATGATGTGTCTCAGCGGCGCTCCCGTGCCTAGTAGCACGCCACCAGCAGCTAGGAACGGGAGCGCCGCTGAGACACATCATTTATCAGGTCCCCAACCTGACTGGACACTGTCCAAATCTATCTATAACCTCCGTTACTACTTACCAGCATGCCTTCCCTGCAAGTTACACTCCTAGATGTTTGTGATCTACTTTTAGCAAAGACAGCGACACACCAAGTGAAATCTATGGGCTGCACGATCCACACATTGGATTAGGTTTGCTCCATCTGATAATGTGAACAAAAGGAAAAGCATTCTACAGCATATTTGGCCTAGAACATGATTCCATTGGTACCATACGCAAAGTAGGTACAGCCAGATTTGGATACCCGCCTTTGTGTGCCGTCACATAGCAGCACGTGCCATCTACCTTCTCTGTAGCCAGTGCATTGTCAATAGCGGCACTCACTGCCAGGGGGCTCAGTGTTTCTGTAGCCAGAACTTTGTACATCTAAAAATACAAAAAATATATAAATATATGTTAGTGGTGCAAAGGTGTGCATCTGCCTGATAGAGAAATTGTCTGATACTCAGAAACACCCCTTCTATTACAAACGGCTGAGAACATGCTCGATAGTCATCACATTTGTCATCATGTTACATTATACGCCTGAATACAAATAAGAAAGATTCGGTCGACTAAAAGAAAAAGGGTCAGAGGATGTTGGAGGGGACACATCTGCCAGAGCCTAGCATTTCACATAGAGACTAAGGTTTGCGTTATAATACATGTGGTGATATGCACTCAGTATATTTTTTATTATGTTATGCAGAAAAGTAGAAATGGTCACCCGAGCTCCCCTACATGCTTTTTTTTTTTGGCTTTCAGCTACCCCTCTTCCGATCCCCCCCCCCCCCCCATATACATGCCCCACATTTGGTTGGCAGCTTTCTCCCAATTCCCCCCCATATACAGTGCAGACCCAAAGTTTGGACACACCTTCTCATTTACAGATTTTTTTGTATTTTCATGACTATGAAAATTGTACATTCACACTGAAGGCATCAAAACTACGAATTAACACGTGTGGAATTATACACTTAACAAAACAGTGTGAAACAACTGAAATTATGTCTTATATTCTAGCTTCAGGCAAGCCAAAAAATACAAGATGTATGCAATCAGGACACTTCAAAAGTTCTCTAGTAAACAGTATATAGATAGCCAAGAGAATACCTTATGAATAAAGTTAAAACATAACCTTTAATGCTATTAGTATAAAAACGTTTTTATGGACAGTAACTGTGATAAAGTGCAAACAGTGCATAAATACCAGTGCTCACTAAAAAAATGGTTTTGTCTCACCAAATCGGTTGTTTGTTCCTGGCAGGAGCTTGCTGATGCTTGGAAGGGGGAGGGGGAAATGGTTACTATTCTACCCCAGTCGTGCCCCTGTGTTGCTCCTGCCCTGACAAGGGCAGTCCCCAAGTCAGGCTAAGTATTTGTACCCACCACAAAAAGAATTATGCTTCCCATAATTCTTTTTGTGGTGGGTACAAATACTTAGCCTGACTTGGGGACTGCCCTTGTCAGGGCAGGAGCAACACAGGGGCACGACTGGGGTAGAATAGTAACCATTTCCCCCTCCCCCTTCCAAGCATCAGCAAGCTCCTGCCAGGAACAAACAACCGATTTGGTGAGACAAAACCATTTTTTTAGTGAGCACTGGTATTTATGCACTGTTTGCACTTTATCACAGTTACTGTCCATAAAAACGTTTTTATACTAATAGCATTAAAGGTTATGTTTTAACTTTATTCATAAGGTATTCTCTTGGCTATCTATATATTATATTCTAGGTTCTTCACAGTAACCACCTTTTACTTTGATGACTGCTTTCCACACTCTTGGCATTATCTTGATAAGCTTCAAGAGGTAGTCACCGGGAATGGTCTTCCAACAATCTTGAAGGAGTTCCCAGAGATGCTTTGCACTTGTTGGCCCTTTTGCCTTCACTCTGCAGTCCAGCTCATCCCAAACCATCTCGATTGGATTCAGATCTGGTGACTGTGGAGGTCAGGTCATCTGGCGTAGCACCCCATCACTCTCCTTCTTGGTCAAATAGCCCTTACACAGCCTGGAGGTGTGATTGGGGTCAATGTCCTGTTGAAAAATAAATGATGGTCCAACTAAACGCAACCGCATGGAATAGCATGCCGCTGCAAGATGCTGTGGTAGCCATGCTGGTTCAGTATGCCTTCAATTTTTAATAAATCCCCAACAGTGTCACCAGCAAAGCACCCCCACACCATCACACCTCCTCCTCCATGCTTCACGGTGGGAACCAGGCATGTAGAGTCCATCCGTTCACCTTTTCTGCGTCGCACAAAGAAATGGTGGTTGGAACCAAAGATCACAAATTTGGACTCATCAGACCAAAGCACAGATTTCCACTGGTCTAATGTCCATTCCTTGTGTTCTTTAGCCCAAACAAGTCTCTTCTGCTTGTTGCCTGTCCTTCGCAGTGGTTTCCTGGCAGCTATTTTACCATGAAGGCCTGCTGCACAAAGTCTCCACTTAACAGTTGTAGAGATGTGTCTGCTGCTAGAACTCTGTGTGGCATTGACCTGGTCTCTAATCTGAGCTGCTGTTAACCTGCGATTTCTGAGGCTGGTGACTCGGATAAACTTATCCTCAGAAGCAGAGGTGACTCTTGGTCTTCCTTTCCTGGGTCGGTCCTCATGTGAGCCAGTTTCTTTGTAGCGCTTGATGGTTTTTGCCACTGCACTTGGGGACACTTTCAAAGTTTTCCCAATTTTTCGGACTGACCTTCATTTCTTAAAGTAATGATGGCCACTCGTTTTTCTTTACTTAGCTGCTTTTTTCTTGCCATAATACAAATTCTAACAGTCTATTCAGTAGGACTATCAGCTGTGTATTCACCTGACTTCTGCACAACACAACTGATGGTCCCAACCCCATTTATAAGGCAAGAAATCCCACTTATTAAACCTGACAGGGCACACCTATGAAGTGAAAACCATTCCCGGTGACTACCTCTTGATGCTCATCAATAGAATGCCAAGAGTGTGCAAAGCAGTCATCAAAGCAAAAGGTGGCTACTTTGAAAAACCTAGAAAATAAGACATATTTTCAGTTGTTTCACACTTTTTTGTTAAGTATATAATTCCACATGTGTTAATTCATAGTTTTGATGCCTTCAGTGTGAATGTACAATTTTCATAGTCATAAAAATACAGAAAGATCGTTAAATGAGAAGGTGTGTCCAAACTTTTGGTCTGTACTGTACATGCCCCACATTTGGCTGGCAGCTTCCTCCTGACCCCCCATATGCATGAATGCTAAGCGTAGAGCTCGTGTGTTCTCCACAGAGAGTAAGCCTGTAGAAAAATATAAAAATTGTGAAAAAAGTTAAAACCACCGAATCCACATCTCCAGCACCTTGGTCTGCGGAGAGTCCGCATGCCCCCGTAAACAGAGCAGCGCAGGTTTCGCACCTACATGGTGTCAGTCCTCTGTCATAGCAGACAGACCCCCTCACTGGGACTCCCCACTGCCATGGTCCCACAGTCACTTTAACCCTTTCCATGCAGCGCCTGCCCACAGGTACAGGCTTTAGCTGATGGATCCATAGCGATGCGGATTACGGTGGGTCCACATACAGGTCGGGGTCAGCAGATGGCCGCCCCTCTGGGGAAAGGCTTCTCCGTGCAGTACAGGTATATGGATACAAATCATCGGCGTCTGGGGGCCCGAGTGCATCAGTGCAGTGTGGTTTCTGCTTATCGTGTCACATGTGGATTCCCACTCACTAGTGGGGTCTGTGTGGACTGTGAGCTCAGAGCTGCCGTCAGTGCCAGACCACGGGACATTCGGCGCATGACATTATTCCAGCCAGGGATGCAGCCACGAGTGGAGGGAAGAAGCGGCGGCTGCGTGTCATCACCTGGTGCTCCCGCTTGGAGGACGGCTCATCCTTCACCTCAGTGACGAACACACAGGAGATCTTCTGCTGCACTGACCCGCGCTGCATCCTGCTCCACCGCCGCCTCACAGCTAGCCGCAGCCGCAGCACTTCCGCCCTCTCCACCGCCAGCCAATCAGCTGCAGGCTTTACGGTCACGCTGCTGCTGGGCGAAGCAGTGGGTAATGGGAAATGTAGTTCCACGTGTAAGAGGCCAGGTTTCTGGGGAGCATTTTTGGGTTATGGTAAAGCACACCACAGGGGGCGCTCTCCTGTACTTCTGCTTCTAGCTTATTAATCATATTTAGCGGAAAGGAAATGTGAATAAAGACATATGAATCACAGCTATTCAAACTTATTGAAAGTAAGGATGTTACAAGCAAGAATAGATAGAGAGATAGATGGATGGATGGATAGATAGATGATAGATAGATAATAATAATAATAATTTTATTTATATAGCGCCAACATATTCCGCAGCGCTTTACAACTTATAGAGGGGACTTATACAGACAATAGACATTACAGCATAACAGAAATCACAGTTCAAAACAGATACCAGTAGGAATGAGGGCCCTGCTCGCAAGCTTACAATCTATGAGTATAGATAGATAGATAGAGAGAGAGAGAGAGAGATAGATAGATAGATAGATAGAGAGAGAGAGAGAGATAGATAGATATGGGATAGATAGATAGATAGAGAGAGAGAGAGATAGATAGATAGATAGATATGGGATAGACACATTTATTTCTAGTCTTGCTTGTAGCACCATAGATATGTCTGTATCATCCCCAGGGCCGGCTCCAGGTTTTTCTTGGCCCCGGGTGAAAGAGTCTCAGTGGGCCCCTTTAACACTTACCACAAATAATGATCAACTGATAAGGCAGCGAAATATAGGCGTAGGGCAATGCTAAAGATTTCACTTACTTCTTACATTACATGAGTGATATCTATTGTAAATTGTACAATAGCTCAGAAACCAGCCAGTATAGTCCTCCATACAGTATTAAGAGCACCACATAGTGCTCCATACAGAATAATGAGCCCCATATATTGCTCCATACAGAATAATGGACCCCATATATTGCTCAATACAGAATGAGCCAATATGTTGCTTCATACATAATAATGAGCCCCATATATATTGCTCAATACAGAATGAGCCCCATATCTTGCTTCATACATAATAATGAGCCCCATATATTGCTCCATACAGAATAATGGACCCCATATATTACTCCATAAAGAATAATGGACCCCTCCGGCGTGTCACTTCACTCACCCGCGCTGCGGTCGGTTCTCCCCTTTCTCGTGCTCCGCATGCTTCCAGCATGGCCTCTAGCCATGTCCTTAGAGTACGCGCATGCACGCTCCCACCCTCTTAAAGGGCCATCGCGTGCACTTGCTATTTCCTCCCCAGCCAATGGCTATGGGGCAGTGTGTATATATTGCTTCCTCCCCACTGGGGAGGTGCCTGAGCAACCTTCCTGTTCTGCAGTCTAACTTGCATAAGGTTGCGTACCAGGCCTTGCTGCACTCTGGTGCAGATCCTGCCTGCTGCACTCTGGTGCAGATCCTGCCTGCTGCACTCTGGTGCAGATCCTGCCTGCTGTACTCTGATATGAACTCTGCCTGCTGCACCACCTAGTCTGTCCTTCCGGGACCAGCTGCCGAATGTCCATTGGTCTGTCCTGGAGTGGCACCTGGTGTGCATTGGGAGCCAAGCCTAACCTCACCATCAGAGGCTCTAGTGAACAGTCCGGTGCTCGCTTAGGCTGGTTTCACATTTGCGGTTGTGTCCGCAGCGTTTGTACCGCATATATCCACATGCGTTGTGTATTCCTATATTTAACATTAGGGACGCATGCGTTCTTGTTTGTTCGCGTTTTGCCTCGTTTGACGACGCATGCGTCGTATCGTCGCTTGCGGCTTGGCGCGGAAATGCAACATGTAGTAATTTTTAGAGGCGTCAATTTGCCGCCTGGAAACGCATGCGGTCGATTGCGACAAAAAAACGCATTGCTGTCTATATGAATGCATGCATTTAGAAGCACATGCGTTTGCTTGCGTTCATGTTGTGAACTATACTTTTTGGCTCCCTCTTGTGGTCTCTTGTGGTTTGGCACTTGGATTGTCTTTTCCCAGGTTGGTACTCACCTGCTTCGTTAGGCCTGGGGTGTTGCTATTTAAACTTCCTGGATTCTCAGTCCAGTGCCTGGCATCGTTGTAATCAGTTCATTTCTGTTTGCGCCTGTCTTCAGGTCCTGGTTCTTTGCAAGATAAGCTAAGTTCTGCTTTCTTACTTTTGTTTATTTGCATTGTTCTTATTTTTGTCCAGCTTGTATAAAATGTGATTCCTGATATCGCTGGAAGCTCTAGGGGGCTGATATTCTCCCCCCTCACCGTTAGTCGGTTTGGGGGTTCTTGGATATTCAGCGTGGATATTTTGCAGGGTTTTTTGCTGACCATATAAGTCATCTTACTATCTTCTGCTATTTAGTCAGTGGGCCTCTCTTTGCTAAAATCTAGTTCATTCTTACGTTTGTCTTTTCTTCTTGCTTCACCTTTATTATTTGTTGGGGGCTTGTATTTCTTTGGGGTCTTTTCTCTGGAGGCAAGAAAGGTCTTATTTTCCCTGATAGGGTTAGTTAGTTCTCCGGCTGGCGCGAGACGTCTAGGATCAACGTAGGCACGTTCCCCGGCTACTGTTAGTGTTTGTGCTAGGATCAGCTATATGGTCAGCCTAGTTACCACTTCCCTATGAGCTGGTATTTATGTTTGCAGACTTTGCTTTAATCTCTGAGATCCCTTGCCATTGGGATCATAACAGTATGCCAGGCCATTAATGCATTGCTGAAGTGGGATTAAAAGAAAAGAAGTTCTGAGTTTTTTTTTTTTTTCCCTTTCTTCCTCCCCTTTATCTCTGAGTGGCTTGAAGCTTTGCTGCAGACATGAATGTTCAGACCTTGATTACTAGTGTGGATCAGCTTGCTGCACGAGTGCAGGGCATTCAGGATTTTGTTGTTAGCAGTCCTATGTCAGAGCCTAAGATACCTATTCCTGAGCTGTTCTCTGGAGATCGATTTAAATTTAGGAATTTTTGGAATAATTGTAAATTGTTTCTATCTTTGAAACCTCGTTCGTCTGGAGATTCAGCTCAGCAAGTTAAAATTGTTATCTCCTTCTTACGTGGCGACCCTCAGGATTGGGCTTTCTCGTTGGCGCCAGGAGATCCGGCATTGGCGGATGTTGATGAGTTTTTTCTGGTGCTCGGATTGCTTTATGAGGAGCCTAATCTTGAAATTCAGGCAGAAAAAGCTCTACTGGCTATCTCTCAGGGCCAGGATGAAGCTGAGGTGTACTGCCAAAAATTTCGGAAATGGTCCGTGCTTACTCAATGGAATGAATGTGCTCTGGCCGCAAATTTCAGAAATGGCCTTTCTGAAGCCATTAAGAATGTGATGGTGGGTTTTCCAATTCCTACAAGTCTGAATGATTCTATGGCGCTGGCTATTCAGATTGATCGGCGTTTGCGGGAGCGCAAATCCGCTAATCCTCTCGCGGTGTTGTCTGAACGGACACCTGTCTCAATGCAATGTGACAGAATCCTGACTAGAACCGAACGACAAAATCATAGACGTCAGAATGGGTTGTGTTTTTACTGTGGTGATTCTACACATGTTATATCAGCATGCTCTAAACGCCTAACCAAGGTGGTCAGTCCTGTCACCATTGGTAATTTGCAGCCTAAATTTATTTTGTCTGTGACTTTAATTTGTTCATTGTCTTCCTACCCTGTTATGGCATTTGTGGATTCAGGTGCTGCCCTGAGTCTTATGGACTTTTCGTTTGCCAAGCGCTGTGGTTTTGTTTTGGAGCCTTTAAAAGTTCCTATTCCTCTCAGAGGAATTGATGCTACGCCACTGGCGGAAAATAAACCGCAGTATTGGACACAAGTGACCATGTGCATGACTCCTGAACATCGGGAGGTGATTCGTTTTCTTGTTCTGCATAAAATGAATGATTTGGTCGTTTTAGGTCTGCCATGGTTACAGACCCATAATCCTGTTTTGGATTGGAAGGCCATGTCTGTGTCGAGTTGGGGTTGTCAGGGAATTCATTGCGATTCTCCGCCGGTGTCTATTGCTACTTCTACTCCTTCAGAAGTTCCTGAGTATTTGTGTGACTATCAGGATGTATTCAGTGAGTCCAGGTCCAGTGCTCTTCCTCCTCATAGGGACTGCGACTGCGCTATAGATTTGATTCCTGGCAGTAAATTTCCTAAGGGACGATTATTTAATTTGTCAGTACCCGAGCATGCCGCGATGCGTTCTTATGTCAAGGAGTCTTTGGAGAAGGGGCATATTCGTCCATCCTCTTCCCCTCTTGGTGCGGGATTCTTTTTTGTGGCCAAGAAAGACGGGTCTTTGAGACCTTGTATAGACTATCGGCTTCTGAATAAAATCACTGTTAAGTTTCAGTATCCTTTGCCACTATTGTCAGACTTGTTTGCTCGGATTAAGGGTGCCAAGTGGTTCACCAAGATAGATCTTCGTGGTGCGTACAACCTTGTGCGCATTAGGCAGGGAGATGAATGGAAAACTGCATTCAATACGCCCGAAGGTCATTTTGAATACTTGGTGATGCCCTTTGGGCTCTCTAATGCCCCTTCAGTGTTTCAGTCCTTTATGCATGATATCTTCCGGAAGTATCTGGATAAATTTATGATCGTTTATCTGGATGATATTCTGTTTTTTTCTGATGATTGGGATTCTCATGTAAAGCAGGTCAGGATGGTGTTTCAGGTTTTGCGTGATAATGCTTTGTTTGAGAAGGGCTCAAAGTGTCTCTTTGGAGTGCAGAAGGTTTCCTTTTTGGGTTTTATTTTCTCCCCTTCTGCTGTGGAGATGGACCCAGTCAAGGTCCGAGCTATTCATGATTGGACTCAACCCACGTCTGTTAAGAGTCTTCAGAAGTTCTTGGGGTTTGCTAATTTCTACCGTCGCTTTATCGCTAACTTTTCTAGTGTTGTTAAACCTTTGACGGATATGACCAAGAAAGGTTCTGATGTGGCTAATTGGGCTCCTGCAGCTGTGGAGGCCTTCCAGGAGCTGAAGCGCCGGTTTACTTCGGCGCCTGTTTTGTGCCAGCCTGATGTCGCACTACCCTTTCAGGTTGAAGTGGATGCTTCTGAGATCGGTGCTGGGGCTGTTTTGTCGCAGAGAGGCTCTGGTTGCTCTGTGATGAGACCATGTGCCTTTTTCTCTAGGAAGTTTTCGCCTGCTGAGCGGAACTATGATGTTGGTAATCGGGAGTTGTTGGCCATGAAGTGGGCATTTGAGGAGTGGCGTCATTGGCTCGAGGGTGCTAAGCATCGTGTGGTGGTCTTGACTGATCACAAAAATCTGATGTATCTCGAGTCTGCTAAGCGCCTGAATCCTAGACAGGCTCGTTGGTCATTGTTTTTCTCTCGTTTTGACTTTGTGGTCTCATACCTGCCTGGTTCGAAGAATGTTAAGGCTGATGCTCTTTCTAGGAGCTTTGTGCCTGACTCTCCTGGAGTCTCGGAGCCAGCTGGTATTCTTAAAGAGGGAGTAATCGTGTCAGCCATATCTCCTGATTTGCGACGTGTGTTGCAGAGATTTCAGGCTGGTAGACCTGACTCTTGTCCACCCGACAGACTGTTTGTTCCTGATAAATGGACCAGCAGAGTCATTTCCTTTTGGTGGCCTTCCTTGTCACGGGATGTGCGGTCATTTGTGCAGTCCTGTGGGACTTGTGCTCGGGCTAAGCCTTGTTGTTCTCGTGCTAGCGGGTTGCTTTTGCCCTTGCCTGTCCCAAAGAGGCCTTGGACACACATTTCCATGGATTTCATTTCTGATCTGCCGGTGTCTCAAGGAATGTCTGTCATCTGGGTGGTGTGTGATCATTTTTCCAAGATGGTCCATTTGGTACCCTTGCCTAAGTTGCCTTCCTCTTCCGATCTGGTTCCTTTGTTTTTTCAGAATGTGGTTCGTTTACACGGCATTCCGGAGAATATCGTGTCCGACAGAGGATCCCAGTTTGTGTCCAGATTCTGGCGATCTTTTTGTGCTAAAATGGGCATTGATTTGTCGTTTTCATCTGCCTTTCATCCTCAGACTAATGGTCAAACGGAGCGAACTAATCAGACACTGGAGGCTTATTTGAGATGTTTTGTTTCTGCGGACCAGGATGATTGGGTGACCTTCTTGCCATTGGCTGAGTTTGCCCTTAATAATCGGGCTAGTTCCGCTACTTTGGTTTCGCCATTCTTCTGCAACTCTGGTTTTCATCCTCGTTTCTCCTCGGGTCATGTTGAGTCTTCTGACTGCCCTGGGGTGGATTCCGTGGTGGATAGGTTGCAGCGGATTTGGAATCATGTGGTGGACAACTTGAAGTTGTCACAGGAGAAGGCTCAGCGTTTTGCCAACCGCCGCCGCGGTGTGGGTCCCCGACTTCGTGTTGGGGAGTTGGTTTGGTTGTCTTCTCGGTATGTCCCTCTGAAGGTCTCCTCTCCTAAGTTTAAGCCTCGCTTTATTGGTCCTTATAAAATTTTGGAAGTTCTTAACCCGGTTTCTTTTTGTTTGGATCTTCCTGTGTCGTTTGCCATTCACAACGTGTTCCATAGGTCTTTGTTGCGGTGGTACGTTGTGCCTGTGGTTCCTGCTGTTGAGCCTCCTGCTCCGGTGTTGGTTGAGGGCGAGTTGGAGTACGTGGTGGAAAAGATCTTGGATTCTCGTCTCTCTAGACGGAGGCTTCAGTATTTGGTCAAATGGAAGGGCTATGGTCAGGAGGATAATTCCTGGGTGGTCGCCTCGGATGTTCATGCAGCCGATTTGGTTCGTGCCTTCCACGCTGCTCATCCTGATCGCCCTGGTGGTCTTGGTGAGGGTTCGGTGACCCCTCCTTAAAGGGGGGGTACTGTTGTGAACTATACTTTTTGGCTCCCTCTTGTGGTCTCTTGTGGTTTGGCACTTGGATTGTCTTTTCCCAGGTTGGTACTCACCTGCTTCGTTAGGCCTGGGGTGTTGCTATTTAAACTTCCTGGATTCTCAGTCCAGTGCCTGGCATCATTGTAATCAGTTCATTTCTGTTTGCTCCTGTCTTCAGGTCCTGGTTCTTTGCAAGATAAGCTAAGTCCTGCTTTCTTACTTTTGTTTATTTGCATTGTTCTTATTTTTGTCCAGCTTGTATAAAATGTGATTCCTGATATTGCTGGAAGCTCTAGGGGGCTGATATTCTCCCCCCTCACCGTTAGTCGGTTTGGGGGTTCTTGGATATTCAGCGTGGTTATTTTGCAGGGTTTTTTGCTGACCATATAAGTCATCTTACTATCTTCTGCTATTTAGTCAGTGGGCCTCTCTTTGCTAAAATCTAGTTCATTCTTACGTTTGTCTTTTCTTCTTGCCTCACCGTTATTATTTGTTGGGGGCTTGTATTTCTTTGGGGTCTTTTCTCTGGAGGCAAGAGAGGTCTTATTTTCCCTGATAGGGTTAGTTAGTTCTCCGGCTGGCGCGAGACATCTAGGATCAACGTAGGCACGTTCCCCGGCTACTGTTAGTGTTTGTGCTAGGATCAGCTATATGGTCAGCCAAGTTACCACTTCCCTATGAGCTGGTATTTATGTTTGCAGACTTTGCTTTAATCTCTGAGATCCCTTGCCATTGGGATCATAACAGTTCATGAACGCATGCGTTCCACAAGAGAAAAACATGTCTAGACTCTGATAAGCCACCCCCCACCATCAAGGTGATAAAGGGAGGGTGTGGACATTTGCAGGTCACAACCCAGCAGACAGCCAAGCAGAGCATACAGACCACAGCAGACAGCCAACCAGAGCCTACAGACCACAGCACCTTGGAGCCAACAAGCCTCTGAACAATGTGAGTATATCCTAGCCAATGCCTTTATTTTCTATTTTCTTTCTCTACATGTCCGAATTTCTGCCATTTCTTTCTTTCTACATGCATCAGAATGTCTTCTTCGGATTCTTCTCATGAGGAGTTTCTTCCAGGGCCGTCTGAAGTCGAGCATGTCAGTGAGGTGAGTACTTGCCTCGTCAGATTGGTAAGTATTCACTGTCACATCTACACATGTGACAATTTGAATTTTTCTTTTTTTTAGAGCTCTTCTACTGCGGCAGAGACAGGGCAGGAGCAGCAGAGTCAAGGTCCGGTGGAAAGACGGCAGCGGGTACGTATACAAGGCTGACTGTTTTATGTATCCTCAGTGTAATATTCTTGAATCTTCCTTTCTTTCCATTTGTATTTCTTTACTTTTTTCTTCTGGAATCCTTATGTATGTTGACTGTCCTATTCATGCCATTTCTCAGCATCTTTTTTCTTTCTTTTCCTTATGTTAATTGAGCAAACTTTAATGACTTTATTTACTTTTTAGGTTTCACGACGGGAGGATGATCTAATTGAGAATGACCTCCTCATCTCCCTGGTCCAGGAGCGAGTCCCGTTGTGGGACACCCGGGATCCACTGCACTCAAACAACGTCACGATCCAGTGCTTATGGAATGAGGTGGCCAAAGAAATGTGGGATAGCTGGGACAACGCCCCGACACAGGTCCGAAATGCATTTGGTAAGTATTGCACTGCAGTGTGAAGCAGCAGAGACCTTGGCCGTGCTCACTCGACTGTGTGTGATGAAAGAAACTCTCAGGAGTTTTTGTCATCACACACAGTTGTGTGAGCACGGCCAAAAGTCCTTTTTCTGACCACAATTTTTTTTTTTTAACAGTGGCCAAAGTCAAAACACGTTGGCGTTCAATGAAGGACCGCTTCAACAAGGACCTGCGTCAAGAGAGCCGTGTTCCCAGTGGTTCAGGAGCAAGTTCTGCAGCATTCTCTTTTCCCTTGAGAAAGCGGGGTCTTGTTACCCGCCAAACGCGCGTCGGGGCACTCACACCCGGTCCAGGACTCCAGAATCCCTGCCCTCGGTAAGCAATCTATTCCCCGTGTTTTTTACTTGTTGACACAATGTCTGTGACAGTGATTATGGGGTGAATAGGCTTGCTGCCCATGTGCGACTCTGGTATTGCACTTGCACCTTATTTAAATGCAGTTTTTTGCACAAAGTGGCCAGGTATAAATTGTGGACCCCTTTTCCTCTATGGTGTTCCTTCCTGCATCCAATTTTGTGACTTGTTGTTGTTACGTAGTATTAAATCTGTGTGGAGTTTGTATTAATACATTTTCTATTTTTATTATACCTGATTGCTCTTTTTTCTCCATTTTTGAAATATACAACTTAGAGCGGGTTTGTTTTGGTCTGTTGTTATATTGGCTAATGGCATAGCCCTATATGTGACATTTATACAATATCATTGAGGTTTTTTTGCTTATTTGTTGTATATAGTGTATATATAGGATATGTATATATGTCAATGTATTATATTTCTCGCGCAGTTTTGGTTTTTTTGCGTTAACATCACATCTCATTCCATCTGCTCAGCATTGTGATGATTGTATATGGCTTTTGTACAGTATGTTACACATATATAATATCTAATTTACTGTGTCTTTATTGTTTTTTTCAGCGAGGTTTGACAAAGGCCTATTACGGGGCCGAAACGTTACCTCAACAATCCTTGTTTTTTTCCACTGTGGTGAATAAAATTAATCAACTTTTGCATTTGAAAATCCATATTATGAGTGCGGCTGTTATTCTATAAATTTATGGTCTAACTGGACTTGATCCAGGTTCAGCCTGCACCTGTGCCTCCCTCTTGACAGAGTGCACGCCATTCTATTTCTATGACATCCAGACATAGCAGAGCTTGCAGATGACCACCTTATCTCCGGCTGTCACCTACACTCTAGCTCTCGCGGTCAGCTGACCGTGAGAACTAGCCTAGGGTGACCGGAGATAATGTGCACGGCCATTCTCGCGGTAAACTAAGTTATGCGAGAACTACAGTGGACTCGGACTTCCAGCCGTGTGACAGGTAAGACCATATTTAAATTAGTAGACATGTGTAGTAAGCAGCGTTTACGCAGTTATTACGCATGTGACTCATCATTAGATGCGGTTTTACCACATCTAATGATAGTCTATGGTAAATTTACGGAACGGTGACGGAGCCGCGCCGCATTGTAAACAGACATGCTGCATTCTGAAAAGACGCACTGCATGTCCGTTTACGCGGGTCTGCCGCCTGAGTCTTAGTGACGGAGCCAAATTTTTGAAATCTGACCAGTGTCACTTTATGTGGTAATAACTCTGCAACGCTTTAACAAATCCCAGTGATTTTGAGATTGTTTTTTCGTGACACATTATATTTTATGATAACGGTAAATTTAAGTCAATATGTTTTGTGTTTATTTATAAAAAATATAAAAAATTTGAGAAAAATGTTAAAAAATTTGCAATTTTCTAAATTTGAATGATTATCCCTTTAATCCAGATGGTCATACCACAGCCAACCATTAATAAATAACATTTCCCACATGTCGGCTTTACATCAGCACCATTTGTAAAATGTTATTTTATTTTGTTAGCATTTTAGGAGGTTTAAAAATGTAGCAGCAATTTTTTATTTTTTCAAGGGAATTTACAAAATTTATTTTTTTAGGGACTTATCCATGTTGGAAGTGACTTTAGGGGTTTCATATATTGGGAAACCCCCAAACGTGATACCATTTTAAAAACAGCACCCCCTGACATATTGAAAACTGCTATCAGGCAGTTTATTAACCCCTCAGGTGCTTTACAGGAATTAATGCAAAGTGGTATGACAGAAATGAAAATGTGTATTTTTACTACCTAAATGTCTCTAACTTCTGGACTAGATTACTAGAGCTGTCAGACTGTAAGGCCGCTATTTGGTTGTGAATTGCCATCGCAAACATTAGGACCACAAAATAATGATCTGAGGGCACCAGTTTGGATAAAGATGAAGCCCCCACACTCTGTTAACCATTTATAATGATGTAGTCACTATTGACAGCAGCATCTAAGGGGTTAAACAGATTTGGATGGTGCAAACACTGATTGTGGCTGATAGAGCAAGTTGTCAGCTATAGTGTACAGTTAACAGCTGCTGGATTGTCACCTGTATGGGGAGGCTAGTCTCTTATATCTCAGGTCAGTTAAAAGACGTATTGGCTGTCATTAAGGGCTTAACGCATAGTGGAGACGGGATTTCATGAAATCCCCTCCACTATGCTGTAACATTTGGACGCTGCATGTTTGATGCTGCGGCTGTACGCAGCGTCAAACACGCAGCGTTCCCTGACCGTGGAAACATACCCTTACGGGTAATTTGGCAGCATCTGACTGCAGATCAATACTGATTTGCCATTTTACATTTTAAATGGCTATGACGGGTTAACTCTAACATTATCTATGCAAGATCCCTGTTCGCTTAACTTTCACTGACCAACCCAACCAAATCACATGAAAGCCATTTAATTTCTTTATCTTTCTACCCCTTACATTTTTAGAAATACAACTATGAGAGAGTGTTATTTTATGCATCAAAAAAAGCATCACAACTGCATTAGAAAACACATAATAAAAATGCACATCAGGCATGTGATATCTGCTTTGAGGGACTTCAAACTTTAGTGTATAGTGATTTACAGGTCTCTCCCATGTGTACAATGTGTGAATCCCCTGGAGCAGGGTATGGAGAAGCCTCTCGGGGCAGCGCCCAACTTCCCATGTCTCTCTTTGGTACCCTGTCGGTTTTTTAAACAAAGATTTCTCTGAAATGCCAGATCATTTCAGAAAAGGACATAGCCGGCTGCATTCATGCAGCCAGGCACTGGTTAATGGTGCCTGTAATTCAGGAATAAATAATAAATCTAGTGACAGGTTCCCTTTAACACTATTATATAGTAATGCATTATATTATTGATATTCTCTCACATAATTATAATGTTTAGTTGCAGTGTTACCTCACATCATGTAGAAATAAAATTAAAAAACAAAAATAGCAGTTTACATTATGATTAAATATCTGATAATATTCATCATTTTTCATCTTGTTATATTCTAAATTCAATATAGGAACTTAACCCCTAGTTTATGAGTCACAGTCGTCTGTGTAGCACTGTCCTTTTTAAAAAAAATTAAAAAATACGTCAGACGTTATCCAGACATAACATTCAATTAGCAATACTTTCTTATGGGAGTTACAAACTGAATAATACATAATCTGACTTTTTCTACAGACAGATTTAATCCTATTTATTATACATTCATCTAACATGTTTTTCAGCTGCAAGACTGATATGATGAGCAGTAGACATCTGCTCATTATAAATTGCCTCAAGAGTGCCAAATATTCTTCTTTTACTTCTCAGAGACTTTGTGCACATGTTGCCTAGGAGTCAGAATAAGATCATATACTCTGGCACTGATTCATCATGTTGTTTATGCCACATTTCTGGTGTAAAACTACTTTAACTGTTGTAACATTTTTGTGCAACATAAAGTTGGTCAAAAGGTTTGCAACATTTCTCAGTTTTGGGCAACTCTGTCAAACCAGGAAGTGCTGGGGAGGAGCTAGGGTGGTACTGGATGTGGTGGTGGCATTCCTTACACCAGAAATGTTACTCCAATAAAGCGCTAGTCTTAATGAATTCGGCCTATGATATTCAATGAAATGGTTATGCACTTCTTGCCTTCATGGTGATTGTCCACAGCTGAAGATGTCAAGGTTTCGGAAAAAAATACATTTTGTGCAATCTAATTGACTTATGCATGACCTGACCTTAATTTTAACCATGTTTATGGATTTTTCCTTTATCTTGATTCTTTGTATGTTTTACCCTTTACTTGAAGTTTTTTTTTCTACATTTTCAACTCTCTCACATCAAATTACAAAATGGAAAATGGACTGATGCAAAAGCTTGGGCACCCTTGTAGATTTATGTGCTCAGACAACTTTGACCGAGGTTTCATACCTTAATTAGCCTGTTAAAAGTTATGGCTTGCTCACTGTCATTGTTAGGAAAGGCCAAGTGATACAAATTTCCCAGCTTTATCAAAACCCAGCTTCCTCTGACCTTGTACCAAAAAACAGAAGCTATGGGTTCTTCTGTCTAGGACTCTGAAAATAAAAATGGTATAGCTAAGCAGGAGGAGGCTATAAGAAGTTGCCCGTTCCTCATTTCAAAAATAAGAAATAGCAGTTAACAAGAACAGTGGAGGTCAGGATAAGATCTGAAAGTTCAAGCAAAATTTCAGTGAGAGCTGCTCGTAGGATTGCTAGAGAGGCAAATCAGAACCCCCACTTGACTGCAAAAGACCTTCAAAAGATTTAACACACAGGGGTTATGGTACATTGTTCTACTGTTCACAGTAGACACACCTGTACAATTAAAGCCTTCATGGAAGAATCATCAGAAGAAAACCCTCTCCTGTGTCCTTACAATAAAATGCAGCATCAGAAGTATGGAAAAGAACATCTAACCAAGCCTGATGCATTTTGGAAGTCATGTGGACCAATGCGGTTGAAATAGAACTCATTGGCCACAATGATCAAAGGTATGTGTGGACAAAAAAGGGCACCGAATTTCAGGAAAAGATCATCTTGCCAACCATTAAGCATGAGGGTTTATCAATCATGTTTTGGGGTTGTGTTGTAGCCAATGGCATGGGGAACATTTCATAGGTAGACAGAAGAACGGATTTAATTAAATTTCAACAAATTCTCGAAGCAAACATAACACCATCTGTAATAAAGCTGAAGCTGAAAAGAGGATGGCATCAACAAAAGGGTAATGATCCTAAGCACACATTAGAATCCACAATATACTACCTCAAAAAGCACAAGCTGAAGATTTTACAATGACCCTCACAGTCCCCTGATCTGAATGTCATTGAAAATCTGTGACTAGACCTCAAAATATCAGTGCATGCAAGAAGACCCAGGAATCTCACAGATCTGCAAGAATTTTCCAAGTACGAATGGATGAAAATCTCTCTAACAAGAATTGCAAGACTTTTGGCTGGCTATAAAAAGTGTTTTCAAGCTGTGATACTTTCAAAAGAGGGTGCCAATAGATACTAATCATGCAGGGTGCCCAACAATTTACATTGGTCCAATTTCCTTTTTGTAATTTTTAATGTGTAAAAAATGACTATATATTTATTTATTTTGACCAAGGGTGTCCCAGCTTTTACATGCCACTGTATCTGTCTGCCTCATCTATCTGTCTGTTTCTCTCTCTATTTGTCTATCTATCTATCTATCTATCGCCGTCATAACCCCTACACTAAAAAGAAACATTCCTCGACTATGACCTGTCTCTAATCTATCCTTCATCTCTAAACTCCTGGAATGCTTGTTTCACTCTCATCTAATCCACTGTCTCTCAGATAACTCTCTTATTGATCCGTTGCTATTCGGTTTCTGCTCTTTATACTGCACTGAAACGGCCCTCACTAAAGTATCTAATGATATACTAACAGCTAAATTGAATGGTCACTACTACCTGCTGATTCTCCTGGATCTCCCTGCAGCATTTGACACTCTGGTTCACCAGCTCCAACTCACTATGCTCCGCTCTATGGGCCTCATGGATACCCTTCCCTCCTGGTTCTCTCCCTGCCTCTCTAACCGCTCCTTCATTGTATCTTTTGCTGACTCTTATTCCTCAAATCTTCCTCTTACTATCGGGGTTCCTCAAGGCTCAGTACTAGGTCCCCTACTCTTCTCTCTATATACTGCTCCTATTGGACAAATCATCAGATTTTATTTCCAGTACCATCTATATGCTGATGACACCCAATTATACACATCTTCTAGTGACATCACCCCCACCTTAATAGAAAATACCAAGGATTAACCCTAAGGTAAAAATAAAATGAACATAAACCTTGCTGTAAGTATGTAAAAAACAATAGTGTATAAAAATAACATAGGGTGTTTAAAGGGAATCTATCACCTAATTTTGGCCCTATAAGCTTCGGCCACCGCCATCAGGGGCTTATTTACAGCATTCTGTAATTTTGTAGATAAGCCCCCGATGTAACCTGAAAGATAAGAAAAACAAGATTATACTCACCTGGGGGGCGGTCCGATGCGGTCCTGTCCGATGGGCGTCACAGGTCCGAGTCCGGCGCCTCCCATCTTCATATGATGTCATCCTCTTCCTTGCTGCTGTCGCGGCTCCTGCACAGGTGTAATTCTCTGCCCTGTTGAGGGCAGAGCAAAGTACTGGAGTGCGCAGGTGCCGGGAAAGGTAAGAGAGGCCCAGCGCATGCGCACTGCAGTACTTTACGCTGCCCTCAACAGGGCAAATCAGTACTCCTGCACAGGAGCCACAACAGAAGCAAGAATAATGACGACATCATATGAAGATGGGAGGCGCCGGACCCAGACCTGCGATGCCCATCGGACCGGACCACACTGGACCGCCCCCCAGGTAAGTATAATTTAACTTATTTTTCTTCTCTTTCAGGTTACATCGGGGGCTTATCTACAGCATTACAAAATGCTGTAGATAAGCCCTGATGGTGGTGGCCGAAGCTTATAGGGCCAAAATTAGGTGACAGATTCCCTTTAATAAACATTATATTTGATCAAAAAACCATAAAATCCGTGCCACCAACACCAAACTTTGCTTTCTAGCGCCTTGTGCTGAATTGGAGATCGTTGTTGCTACTGGAGATTGTTGCATTCTGTTTTTGGGTGTATGCTTTACTCATTGTCCTATTCCCATTAACTTGGTACATTCCTATCCTCCTATCCTTCCCTACATAGCTCTCTACCTTTGGTGAGTGTTTGTTGCTTTCTGTTATCCCTGTCTGTCTTCCGTGTTGATGCACTAACATTTCTGTCCCAGGCCTCCTGGGGTAGGGAAAGGGGGCAGCTTAGGGAACAACAAGAGAACAGTAAAACTGGTGACCCAAACCTCCTCACCTTTAGAGGTACCTATGGGAGCAGGGAAAGTCCTAGAGATGGTTGAGAGCCCTTTTCCCTAATCGCGAACAGTCACAGTGTGATAGCCGAGCAGGACACGGACCCAACTATTGACACCCAGCGATTGGAAGCTATATAAACATAATACCCAGCTCAAGGAAAGGGAGGCTACTGGAGCCCCCAGCCAGGTACATGGGGATACTCGGTACCGGACCGGTTCTTAAAGGGATGTGTCACAGCAGCAGTGACCCGGTCCATGGCCCTGGTCATTCAATAAAAGAGTGATGATGAAAAAGGGAATAAAGTTTATGGGAAAAAGGGAACTGTTCGTGACACCACCTGTTGTATTCGGCAAATAGAAGATGTTAGCCGACGCTGCTTGAAGAGACCGCTGGGGCTGATGGTGATGCAGCAGTGCTGTTACAGCTCTCCACAGCTAGAGCTACACCCCAGGGCAGTGATGGTGTTAAAGGGTGACGATGGTGGTTGTAATGCAGGGCAGGTGACACAGTAATAATTCAGAGGACACAGCAGGGTGCAGTTTCCACACGTTTACTCACAGTTCTTAGTTGTAGCCCTCAGCCGGAATGCTGTGTCTTCTGGGTCTGTGGTCCAGCCAGCTCTCAAGTAAATTGGGTGCACCTTCCAGAACCCCCATTCTATTTTCCTTTTCTGGCCGTCTTGCTGCGCTGGCTCTCACCCTTCTGCCCTGCGCCTTCACACAGTGTCCCAATCCGGCAGCCTCAGATCTTGTCGGGCGACACTCTCTGTTGGTTCTCTGGATCCTATGTGGCTGCCTTTTCAGTGAATGTGTAGGTGGGGCTGCAACACATGCATATGCTGCAGCCTTCAGCTGGCTAGCTGAGTCTTGTAGTCCTCCATTAGTCTTGGGAGCTGGTTCCCCACTGCGACCTGGTCCCTCCACTTAGCGATAGCGTGGATGCGGGCCCCACGGATGGATTGCTCACTACCCGTGCCCCTAGGACCCCTTCTCTATCTCTTCTTTCCATCAGGAGCTTCTCTCTCCCTCTATCTCCCTCTCACAGGGAGCTCCTTCTCAGCACATCTCACTCCATCTCTTCCTCTTCACTGACTGACTACTTTTCCTTCTACTTAGCTCCTCCCCTAACTATTCAATTCACCCACAACCTCTACCTAGTAACCCTCGCCAAAAAGAGAAAAATTCAGAGCAATGATTTATAAAACAAACTTTAATTGCCATAAATAGTACAAAAATATATATCAAAACATTACATTATTTAATGACTAGAGCACAGGATGAATGTCCCAGGAATGCTGGAAAAGCACCCATCCCCCCACTCCCCCAGATGTAAATACCCTTGTAATGGTATGCATAAGGAAAAGCACCTACACTATCCAACCAAAGTCACCCCAAAACAGTGGGATTCTATAGTAATGCCATTAAGTATGGTGGTGGAAAGAGGGTGCTAGCACTTACCACTACACAGAGGTAGGAGGGGGCGGTCGGGCGATGGTCCCCAACGCACGTTTCGTGGCCACCAGTGCCATTTCCTCGGGATAACCATATACTGCCTAACAGGACCTTAAAATAGCCCTTGGCCCCGGTCACATGGTACACAGCAGCCAATCACAGTGGCGCCATCGGCACATACGCACTGTGTCTGGCAGGTCCCGGCGGCAGTTTTTTTTGGGACTCGTACTTTTTAAAAACAACATTGATTTTACCACCGAGTGTTCTGACACATGGCAAAAAATTCCAAGTGCAAAGACATTGCAAACAAAGTGCAATTCCACAATTGTTTTTTAGGTTTTTTTATTTACTATGTTCAATATATTGTAAAACTACCCTGGCAATGTGATTCTCCAGGTCTGTATAAGTACGCAGATACCAAACATGTGTAAGTTCATTGTCATTTAAATGGTGAAAAAAAAATCTGAAATTTGAATGAAAAAAAGTTTTCGCATTTGTAGCCATTTCTGAGGCCAGCAGCATTTCCATTTTTTGGGAGCTGGCGCTGAGTGATGGCTTATTTTTTGCAGCTTGATCTGACATTTTTATTGATGCTATTTTGGTGTAGATACAATGTTTTGATCACCTCTTAGTGCATTTTATTGCAATATGAAGGCAACCAATTAAATGCAATTCTGGCATTTTGATTTTTTTTTCTCGTTACGCCGTTAACCGATCAGATTCATTTAATTTATATTTTCATAGATCGTACATTTCTGATTGCAGCGATACCAAATATGTGTATTTTTTTTTTTACTTTTAATGGGGCAAAAGGGAGTGATTTGAACCTTTTTTCCATTTTTAAAATAATTTTTTTTTACTGTTTACTGTGTTCAGTAGTTCCCTTAGCAATCTTGTAGCTGCGATCGTGTGATCGCTTGTGCTATACAAAGAAATGCTTCAGCACTGCTATTTATAGCGAAAATCACAATCTCCTATGAGATGGCCAGCGTTCACAGGAGGATCGTGATGACAGGAAGGGGGGTCTTCTACAGATGGATGTGATGACAACCCATTGGCACCCCATGATTATTTGACAGGGGTGCCAATGGGCTTGACTTGTCACCAGCCAGCGAGTGTTAAATGCAGCTGTCAGTGACTGACAGTGGCATTTAATTGGTTAACAGCCTTGGATGGCATCGGATCCACCTGCGGCTGTTAGAGGCACTTGATGGCTGAATCAGTAGTATCAGCAAAGGGTATAGAAAATTCAAAAATTTTACTTATAATAGGTAATTTAAAAAAATGTATATATAACATTCAATACTTAAAGTACAGAAGACCTTTTCTCATCAAAAAGGGTTATGCCCGTTGTGAGAAAGAACAAGCTTCTGTTCAGGGCAAATGGAAAACCAGCATATTAGAATAAAATAGGAGGAATAAAGTTGCCAGGATTAACAAATTAAGGAGTGTTTCACACAGGGCCCTGTAGGTTTGAATTTGTTTTCCGCTTAATATTAAAGACCTTCATTTAAAAGCTGTATTTTGTGTTTACTTGTGTTATCTTTGTCTAATACTTAAATTTGTTTGGGGTTCTGAAACATTTAAGTGTGATAAACCTGCAAAAGAATAGGAAATCAGGAAGAGGGCAAACACTTTTTCACACCACTGTATCTCCTGACCAATTAAACTAAAGTATTTACAGTAATAATGCTTATATAATTATATGGAGGTGTCCATTGATTGGTGCTGATTTAACATAATAATCTGGATGTAAATGATGTACCTCCCTCTGGTCAGGGTTGTTAAGCTAAGGGACCTCTCACACTGCTGGCCACCATCTCTCCCTGTTCAAATACTGGAGATAATTTGGGCGCTGAGGTGAAAAGAGGCTGCTCACACTACTGCTCATCCATTCTTTATAAAATATTACTGGAAATTTCAGTCATGAAAAGGTTGCTCACACTACTGTTCACACTGGAGATGCCATGGGTGTTGAGGTAAGACGATGCTGCTCACACTGCTATCCACCTTGTCTTTCTAATAAATGTTCTTATACTGGAGATGCCATGGGTGTTGACTAGTGATGAGCGAATACACTCGTTACTCGAGATTTCCTGAGCACGCTCGGGTGTCCTCCGAGTATTTTTTAGTGCTCGTAGATTTAGTTTTTCTTGCCACAGCTGAATGATTTACATCTGTTAGCCAGCATAAGTACATGTGGGGGTTGCCTGGTTGCTAGGGAATGTAACAGATGAGAAACATTCAGCTGCGACAATAAAAACTAAATTTCTGAGCACTAAAATATACTAGGAGGACACCCGAGCGCGCTCGGGAAATCTCAAGTAAAGAGTATATTCGCTCATCACTAGTGTTGACGTAAGAAGATGCTGCTCACACTGCTATCTACCTTGTCTTTCTAATAAATGTTCTTATACTGGAGATGTTATGGGTGTTGACATAAGAAGATGCTGCCCACACTGCTATCCACCTCGTCTTTCTAATAAATGTTCTTATACTGGAGATGTCATGGGTGTTGACATAAGAAAATGCTGCTCACACTGCTGTCTACCTTTACTTTTTGAATTCTAAATATCTATGGTGACCTGGCTATAGCTTGACAGTATAGATTATCTCCAGGTTACAGCAGCCGAACTTCCTACTGCACATGCTCACAGGTACCTGTCCTAGTACTTTTCTAGGACAAGTTTCTGTCAGTGTAACAATATGATAGCCATTTTAATTATACAGAGATTTCTTTCCTAGATTAAACAAGTATGATTTGCTTATTAAAGGGATTTAGAAAATCATTTATAAAGACATGTGCTTACATTATATTTTTTTTTATTTTCAGACAACCCTTTTAACAAGATTGTATGATTCTGTCTCATTTATTTAATATTTTTATAATATTGGATATTTAGGACATATTATTATTACTTAAAAACATTTTTCAAATTAGTCTAAAATGATTCCAGCTACACAAAGTTAAATCTATTACTTTCCCATTACTTGGATGACAGCCAAGACAATACTTAGATCTCATCTGCAAGCTTCAGTTTGTATGAAAATACTTTGTCAGTTCTTATCATAAAATGATCATAGAAGATGTGTGAAGGGCCTATGAGAATCCCTAAGGTGCTCTATGCGAGAGGAAGTAGATGCTGGAATAAACATTACTGTTGGGTATGTCTGAAAGAAACTGGCATGACATTTTTGCTAAGGTGGAATAATATTATTTCTTTTATGCAAATCCTGCTATGTAGAATGACAAAATTCAAATTGAAAATATAATTAAGCACTAATTGTAATAATTTTATCGAAGTAATGGGTTTTTAACAATAGTTTTCAAAGAGATTATACTGTATAATTTATTGATTTACATGTTTTCCTCTTTTTTTTCTTTTTATTTATACTGTAGGTTCTGTTTACAAAATTTTTTATTTCTTAAGAATTCTGTGTGTGACAAAAATGAAGAAAGTATGATTCATTCACTGTGGGAATATTGGATATAGCTAAGTACCTCTGTAATTTAGTAACTGGTGGAACATAATATTATATATATTTGTTTGTACTTCTCAGTTATTGATGTGAGAACAAGTAATAAGTAGAATTGAATAAAAGAAAAATTATATAATCCACATAAGAAAATATTAACTTAGAGATTAAAAAAAATAAAGTTAGCCTGTGACCCTATGGCTCCTTGGACCGCATAATATGTCTCTGCTACATCAAAGAGTAATGCAGTTGAATGGGGCCATATTGCGACCCTTTGAGGAATTTGACAATGACAATCAAATTGCAAAAGGTTGACCTAAGCAGATTTTTTGCAACTTGATTGTCACAGTCGTGGTATCTTGTGGGACACGATATGAACTCATTCACCTACATCACTGTTGCTAGTGATCTTTAACCTCATGGCCAAAAGTCGCTTAATAGCAACCGAATTAAGCACACAAAGTTCAAAGAGTAAATCTGTTCACTTCTGACACAACCCCATTTATTTTTACACAGTTTTGATTTTTTTTAAGTAAAATATCAACATATACATATCATTTATAAAACAAACATACACCATTAAAAAAATAAAGGGAACACTAAAATACGACATCCTAGATATCACTGAATGAAATATTCCAGTTTAAAATCTTTATTCATTACATAGTGGAACATAAAATGATCAATGTAAATCAAAATTAAAATCCCATGGAGGTCTGTATTTGGAATAATACTCAAAATCAAAGTGGAAAATCAAATTACAGACTGATCCAACTTCAGTGGGAAAGCCTCAAGGCAAGGAAATGATGCTCAGTAGTGTGTGTGGCCTCCACGTGCCTGTATGACCTCCCTACAACGCCTGGGCATGCTCCTGATGAGGTGGTGGATGTTCTCCAGAGGGATCTCCTCCCAGACCTGGATTAAATCATCAATGAACTCCTGAACAGTCTTTAGTGCAATGCGATATTGGTGGATGAAATAAAACATGTCCTAGATGTGCTCAACAGGATTCAGGTCTAGGGAATTGGCAGGCCAGTCCATAGCATCAATACCTTATCATGCAGGAAATGCCAACACATTTCAGCCACATGAGACCTAGCATTGTCATGCATCAGAAGGAACCCTTGGCCCACTGCACCTGCATATGATTTCACAATGGGTTTGAGGATCTCTCGTTCCCATACCTAATGGCAGTCAGGTTACCTCTGGCTAACATATGGAGGGCTGTGAAGCCCTGCAAAGAAATTCCTCCCCACAACATTGCTGATCAAGTGCTAAACTGGTCACGCTGGAGGATGTTGCAGGCAGCAGAATGTTCTCCACGAATACTCAAGACTGTCACTTGTGCTCAGTGTGAACCTGCTCTCATCCGTGAAGAGCACAGGGCGCCAATGTTGAATCTGCCAATCTTTGTGTTCACTGGCAAATGCCAATTAGCAAGCACTCTTGGGCTGTAAGCACAACACCCACTTGTGGACATTGGGCACTCAAACCACCCTCATGGAGTCTGTGTCTGACAGTTTGAGCAGACACATGGATGTTAGTGGCCTGATGGAGGTCTTTTTACAGGGCTCAGACACTGCTTCTCCTGTTCCTCTTTGCACACACGAGGTGGTAGTGGTCCTGATGCTGGGCTGTTGCCCTCTTATGACCCTCTCCATGTCTACTGGTATACTGGCCTGCCTCCTGGTATCTGCTTCATTCTCGACACGGTGCTGACTGACATAGCTACTTTTTTTTGCCACCGATTGCATTGATGTGCCATCCTAGATGAGCTGCACTACCTGAGTAACTTTTGTGGGTTGTACTGCAGACATTGCCTCATGCTACTGTACCTCAATGTAATAATTATAGGGGATAACTCAGGAGACTCTTTGCGTGGAACAAGACAACTACAGGACACAGTTTTATAAGTGGTAAAGTCTATATTATCACACGGTGATTCAAACAGGTGCAGAGAGAAACTCAAGTTCACAACACTTGGTGCAAATAATAAATGCAGCTTAGCAGTCTATAGGAAACTTCAGAGAAAAATGCAATCAAGCAGAAAGTCTATGAAGCACAGTTATTCTTGAGGATACTTGACACAAATAAATCCTTGTCTTAGTCCAGGCACAGATAGATATGCTTATTAGGCAGTTAAATCATATCTTAGCTCAACCAGGGAGGCCTGGTTAATAGTCTCAGGTTATTGCAAAGCAGAAACAGCTTACATGTCCAGCAAATGCAGATAGAAGTAAACACGAACAGCAGATGAAGGAGGATTACTGAAAACTTGTGTATGCAGCAGGAACTCAGAGCTGAGTAGCAGGATCACCACACAGGTTCACAGGAGCAGGTGTATAGCCAGTGAGTAATCAGAGGTCAGGAGCTGGATGCAAGGCAGAATACTCTAGCACAGACTGAAGGCTGGGGTGGAGTTTTATAGCAGGAAGACACAGTGCACATGAGACCAAAGACGCCATCTTGGAAAAGGGCAGTAATGCACAAAAGGTAAAAAATGTTCAGAGTCCTGACATTACTCCCTCCTTAGAAGCGGCCTCAGGACGATCCTGGACCTGGTTTCTCAGGGAATCTCTGATGAAAACGAGAAATCTTCTGTTGGGCATTGATGTTTTCCACAGGTTCCCAAAAGTCTTCCTCAGGGGGATATCCCTGCCATCTTATCAGATATTGGAGCCGATTCCTGCGAATCCTGGAATCAATAATTTCCTCCACCACGAAGTGTTCTTGCCCATCAATCACTACAGGCTGTGGAGGTGGCACAACATGTCCCTGGAAGGTATTAGGAGATACAGGCTTTAGTAAAGATACATGAAAAACTGGGTGTACCTTCATTGTCCTAGGCAGCTTCAGCCGGCAGGCCACAGAACTCACAATACCGTTGATCTTGAAAGGGCCAATGAATTTCTGTCCAAGTTTTTGTGAAGGAACGTTTAACTTCAGATTCTTAGTTGCTTACCACACGGAATCTCCTACCTTGAACATGGGTGCAGGTTTACGGAATCTATCAGCCAATCTCTTATAACGTTCTTGAGCTGTGGTCGGGGATTCTTTCAGAACCTCCAGATTCTGTCTCATCGCATTCAACCTTTCCTCCACTGCCGGAACCGGAGAATTAATTGGAGACCTAGGTAAAATACACGGATGATAACCCAGATTGGCAAAGAAAGGTGTAAATTTAGTGGAGGCGCTCTGAGAATTATTATATGAAAATTCGGCTAATGGCAACAACTCCAACCAATCATCCTGGAGATGGCTGACATAACATCTTAGATATTGTTCCAGCATCTGGTTGGTACGCTCAGTCTGACCATTTGTCTGGGGATGGTAAGCAGAAGAGAGACAGACATTAATATTGAGTGCAGAGCAAAACCCCTTCCAGAATCTTGAAGTGAACTGTACTCCACGGTCAGAGATGATCTCATCCGGAACCCCGTGCAACCGAAAGACATTCTGTATAAACAAGTTCACTGTATCTTTAGCTAAGGGGAGGCCGGTGCACGGAACAAAATGAGCAGCTTTAGTCAGGCGATCAACTACCACCATGATTGTATTCATGCCCCCCGATGTAGGCATCTCCACAATAAAGTCCATTGATATAGACCCCCAAGGGCGGGACGGAACAGGTAATGGTTGTAGAAGGTCCGTAGGTGCCACATGAGGAGTCTTGTAGTATCCTTCAGGCAAGTTGGCCACCAGAAGAATCGGCTCAGGAACTCTTGTGTCTTCTGTACCCCCCTGTGACCAGCCAACTTGGAGTCATGTACCAACTTGAAGATCTGCAGACGGACAACCTCCGGGACGTAGATACGTCGATCTCTGAACCACATGCCACCCTTAAAAACAAGATTAATATCCACAGGTGGGTTGGCCAGAAATACATCACCTTAATAGGCTTCCCTGCACTCCTTCCACAAGTCCTGATCGTGCATAACTCCAATGAAATTGGCATCAGATAGAATGGCCTTGGACGGGGCTCCAGGTACGGAATCCGCAGCATGGATTCGGGATAAAGCATCAGCCTTCCCATTACGAGAACCTGGATGGTACGAGATAACAAAGTTAAATTGATTTAAAAATAAGTTCCAACGAGCCTGACGAGGAGAAAGACATCTAGCGGATCTAGATTGCAATGGTCAGTTAGCACTATGATCTGTTGTGCAGCTCCTTGCATATGATTCCTCCATTCTTTGAAAGCCTCAATAATAGCCAGCAATTCCTTGTCTCCCACGTCAAAATTCTTCTCTGCTGAGGTTAGTCTACGGGAAAAGAAAGCACAAGGATGTAGCAGACTCTTCTCTCCAGTTCTTTGGGAGAGAATAGCCCCCAAAGCATTATCAGAAGCGTCCACCTCCACAATGAAAGGAAGTGTTGGATCTGGGTGTATCAACAGCGGTGCTGATGTGAAACAGATCTTAAGCCGATCAAAAGCTTCTTGAGCCTGTGATGACCACTTAAAGGGCTTTTCCTTCTTTGTCAAGGAAGTAATGGGACAGACAATATCAGAAAAATTTCGAATGAAGCGTCTGTAGAAATTTGCAAAACCAATAAAACGTTGGACCTCCTTAACATTCTTGGGTACCGGCCAGTCAAGAATAGCCTGAATCTTACCAGTTTCCATGTTCAGCCCCTGGGGAGAGATGATATAACCTAAGAACTGTATCTCAGAACGATAGAACTCGCATTTCTCCGGCTTAATATACAGATGGTTCTCTTTCAGACGTCTTAAAACAGTTTTGACATGTTCTTCATGTTCCTGTAGAGAGTCAAAAAAGATTAGTATATCGTCCAAATCGATCACTACAAACTGGTCCAACAAATCTCTGAAAATGTCATTAGCAAGGTGTTGAAATGTTGCAGGGGCGTTACATAGCCCGAAGGGCATCACAAGAGATTCAAAGTTTCCATAACGGCATCTGAATGCTGTCTTCCACTCATCCCCTGGACAAATACGCACCAAATTATAAGCCCCATGAAGATCCAGTTTAGAGAACACCTTAGCATGGCGGACTCTTTCCAGTAATTTGGGAATCAGAGGCAAAGGGTAACGGTTTCGTACGGTTACCTTATTGAGTTCTCGATAGTCAACACAGGGTCTCAGGGTCCCATCCTTCTTCTTTACAAAAAAGATAGGTGCCCCTGCTGGTGAGGAAGAAGGACGTATGAAGCCTTTGGCCAGATTTTCATCAATATACTCTTTTAAGGCTTGAAGCTCAGGTGCTGCCAAAGGGTATACATTACCAAAAGGAATGGCTGCCCCGGGAAGCAGCTCAATGGGACAGTCATAATGCCTTTGTGGAGAAAGCTGATCTGCATTCTTCTTGTCACAGATATCAGAGAACTCTTTACAAGCTGGAGGTAAAGAAAGTACCTGTACATGTGGTTCCGTAGCCGTGGACTCAGGGACAGCTTCTGTTAACGCTGAGTTGCTCCTTGTTGGGAAGATAATCTCCTTGGTAGTGTTGAGCATTCCGATACCGCAAGTATCGGGTATCGGCCGATACTTGCGGTATCGGAATTCCGATACCGAGATCCGATACTTTTGTGGTATCGGGAATCGGAATCGGAAGTTTCCAGTGTATGGTTCCCAGGGTCTGAAGGAGAGGAAACTCTCCTTCAGGCCCTGGGATCCATATGAATGTGTAAAATAAAGAATTAAAATAAAAAATATTGATATACTCACCTGTTCGGAGGCCCCTGGACCTCACCGCTGGTAACCGGCAGCCTTCTTTGTTTAAAATGAGCGCGTTCAGCACCTTCCATGACGTCACGGCTTCTGATTGGTCGCGTGCCGCTCATGTGACTGCCACGAGACCAATCACAAGCCGCGACATCATCCCTCAGGTCCTAAATTCCCTTCTAGGAATTTAGGACCTGAGGGATGACGTCTGTTGTGAACTCAACACGTCTACCTTGAACTGTCCTCCCATCTCTCTTCTTGCTCCCTCTTTGACCGCTTACAATCTGGCTTCCGGCCACACCATTCCACTGAAACTGCCCTGACTAAGGTCACCACTGACCTTTTAACCGCCAAGAGCAAGCGACACTACTCTGTTCTCCTCCTCCTCGACCTGTCGGCTGCCTTTGACACAGTGGACCATTCCCTATTATTACAGACCCTCTCATCCCTTGGCATCACAGACTTGGCCCTATCCTGGATCTCATCATACCTAACAGACCGGACATTCAGCGTCTCCCACTCACACACCACCTCCTCACCTCGCCCCCTCTCTGTCGGAGTCCCACAAGGTTCAGTCCTTGGGCCCCTGCTCTTCTCCATTTACACCTTTGGCCTGGGACAGCTCATAGAATCTCATGGCTTTCAGTATCACCTCTATGCTGATGACACACAGATCTACATCTCTGGACCAGATATCACCTCCCTACTAACCAGAATCCCTCAATGTCTGTCCACTATTTCATCCTTCTTCTCCGCTAAATTTCTGAAACTTAACATGGACAAAACAGAATTCATCATCTTTCCCCCATCTCACGTGACCCCCCCAACGAACCTATCCATTACAGTAAATGGCTGCCCACTCTCCCCAGTCCCACAAGCTCGCTGCCTCGGGGTTATCCTTGACGCTGATCTCTCCTTCAAACCACATATCCAAGCCCTTTCCACTTCCTGCCGACTTCAACTCAAAAATATTGCACGAATCCGTTCATTCCTCAACCAAGAATCTGCAAAAACCCTAGTCCATGCCCTCATCATCTCTCGTCTTGACTACTGCAACCTCCTGCTCTGTGGCCTCCCCTCAAACACTCTCGCACCCCTCCAATCTATTCTAAACTCTGCTGCCCGACTAATCCACCTGTCCCCCCGCTATTCTCCGGCCTCTCCCCTCTGTCAATCCCTTCACTGGCTCCCCATTGCCCAGAGACTCCAGTACAAAACCCTAACCATGACGTACAAAGCCATCCACAACCTGTCTCCTCCTTACATCTGTGACCTCATCTCCCGGTACTTTCCTACACGCAACCTCCGATCCTCACAAGATCTCCTTCTCTACTCCCCTCTTATCTCCTCTTCCCACAATCGTATACAAGATTTCTCTCGCGTATCACCCCTACTCTGGAACCCTCTACCACAACACATCAGACTCTCGCCCACCATCGAAACCTTCAAAAAGAATCTGAAGACCCACCTCTTCCGACAAGCCTACAACCTGCAGTAACCACCGATCAACCAACCGCTGCACGATCAGCTCTATCCTCACCTACTGTATTCTCACCCATCCCTTGTAGATTGTGAGCCCTCGCGGGCAGGGTCCTCACTCCTCCTGTACCAGTTATGACTTGTATTGTTCAAGATTATTGTACTTGTTTTTATTATGTATACCCCTCCTCACTTGTAAAGCGCCATGGAATAAATGGCGCTATAACAATAAATAATAATAATAATAATAATAATAATAACTCTGTTTTTGGGCTCCCTCTTGTGGTCACAAGTGGTACTGTGTGAGTGTTGTCTTTGGGCTCCCTCTGGTGGCTCTTTGTGTCATTCTGCAGGTCTGAGGTTGGATCAGCTGTCTCGTTAGCTGGTTCCTATTTAGCTCACCTGGACTATCAGTTGTTGCCTGCTGTCGTTGTATTCAGTGCTATTCTGTTTGCTCCTGTCTACATCCGTTACCAGTCTCTCCAAGAGAAGCTAAGTTCTGTTTGCTTATTCTTGCTCATCTGTGTTCAATATGTTCCTAGAATATTATGAGTTTTGTCCAGCTTGCTAATATGTGATTTCTCTGCTTGCTGGTAGCTCTGGGGTGCTGAGTTGCTCCCCCCACATCGTTAGTTGGTGTGGGGGTTCTCGCATTCTCTGCGTGGATATTTTTGTATAGGGTTTTTTACTGACCGCACAGATCCCTTGCTATTTTCTGCTATCTAGTGTTAGCGGGCCTCATTTGCTGAACCTGTTTCATCTCTGCGTTTGTCTTTTCCTCTTAACTCACCGTTATTATTTGTGGGGGGCTGTTCTATTTCTTTGGGGTTATTTCTCTGAGGCAAGTGAGGTCTTTACTTTCTCTTTAGGGGTAGTCAGTTTCTCAGGCCGTGAAGAGACGTCTAGGATTTCAGGAAACGTTCCACGGCTACCTTTAGTGTGTTTGGTTAGGATCAGCTTTGCGGTCAGTCCAGTTACCACATCCCCAGAGCTCGTTCTATTGTCTCTGACTTAGCTGGTTAGATTTGTGATCCTAAGCCACTGGGATCACAACAGTACAGCAGGCCTGAAAAGTGTTTAATGCATCGCAGAAGTGGGATAAGAGAAGTCCTGAGTACAATTTTTTTTTCCTCTCCCTTTGCTGCAGTCTGTCCAGCTTCTCTCATCCCCTTAATCTCTGGGTGGCTTTGAGTTCAGCTGCAGACATGGATATTCAGAGTCTGACTTCTAGTGTGGATCATCTTGCTGCAAGAGTGCAAAGCATTCAGGATTTTGTTGTTCACAGTCCTATGTCTGAGCCAAAAGTACCTATTCCTGAGTTGTTTTCTGGAGATAGATCTGGGTTTCTGAATTTTAAGAATAATTGTGAATTATTTCTTTCTTTGAGACCTCGTTCCTCTGGTGATTCCGCTCAGCAAGTTCAAATTGTTATCTCCTTGTTACGTGGCGACCCTCAAGATTGGGCTTTCTCCCTGGCGCCAGGAGATCCTGCATTGCTGAATGTGGATGCGTTTTTTCTGGCGCTTGGACTGCTTTGTGAGGAACCTAATCTTGAGAACCAGGCAGAAAAGGCCTTGCTGGCTCTCTCTCAGGGCCAGGATGAAGCTGAGGTGTATTGTCAAAAATTTCGGAAATGGTCGGTGCTTACGCAATGGAATGAGTGTGCCCTGGCTGCAAATTTCAGAGAAGGTCTTTCTGAAGCCATTAAGAATGTTATGGTGGGGTTCCCTACGCCTGCAAGTCTGAATGACTCAATGGCTTTGGCCATTCAGAATGATCGGCGTTTGCGGGAGCGCAAATCTACGCACCATCTGGCGGTGTTTTCTGAAGAGAGACCTGAGTCTGTGCAATGTGACCGAATTCTGACCAGAATTGAGCAGCAAAATCATAGACGTCAAAATGGGTTGTGCTTTTACTGTGGTGATTCAACTCATGTTATCTCAGCATGCTCTAAGCGCGTAAAAAAAATCGCTAAATCTGTCACCGTTGGTACTATACAGCCTAAATTCATTTTGTCTGTTACTTTAATTTGTTCTTTGTCATCCTACTCGGTTATGGCTTTTGTGGATTCGGGTGCTGCCCTGAACCTGATGGATGTGTCGTTTGCCAGGCGCTGTGGTTTTGTCCTGGAGCCTTTGGAATTCCCTATTCCACTGAGGGGTATTGATGCTACACCATTGGCTGAGAATAAGCCTCAGTATTGGACTCAAGTGACCATGTGCATGACTCCTGTACATCTGGAGGTGATTTGCTTTCTTGTGCTGCATAATCTGCATGATGTTGTCGTTTTGGGTCTGCCATGGCTGCAGGCCCATAATCCAGTTCTGGATTGGAAAGCTATGTCTGTTTCAAGTTGGGGTTGCCAGGGGATTCATGGCGATGCTCCTTTGGTGTCAATTGCTTCTTCCACTCCTTCTGAGGTCCCTGAGTTTTTGTCGGACTACCAGGATGTATTTGATGAGCCCAGATGCGGTGCCCTGCCTCCTCACAGGGATTGTGATTGTGCTATAAATTTGATTCCTGGTAGTAAGTTCCCCAAGGGACGACTTTTTAATTTGTCTGTACCAGAACATGCCACAATGTGGAGTTATATAAAGGAGTCTTTAGAGAAGGGACATATTCGCCCATCCTCCTCCCCTCTTGGTGCAGGATTCTTTTTTGTGGCCAAGAAGGATGGTTCTCTGAGACCTTGTATAGATTATCGTCTTCTAAATAAAATCAGGGTCAAATTTCAGTATCCTTTGCCATTATTATCTGATCTGTTTGCTCAGATTAAGGGGTCCAGTTGGTTCACCAAGATAGATCTTCGTGGTGCGTATAACCTTGTGCGTATTAAGCAGGGGGATGAATGGAAAACAGCATTTAATACGCCCGAGGGCCATTTTGAGTACTTGGTGATGCCTTTTGGACTCTCTAATGCTCCTTCTGTGTTCCAGTCCTTCATGCATGACATCTTCCGAGAATATCTGGATAAATTTATGATTGTGTATCTGGATGACATTTTGGTCTTTTCTGAGGACTGGGAGTCCCATGTGAAGCAGGTCAGGATGGTATTTCAGGTCCTGCGTGCTAATGCCTTATTTGTGAAGGGCTCAAAATGTCTCTTCGGAGTACAGAAGGTTTCCTTTTTGGGTTTTATTTTTTCTCCTTCTACTATTGAGATGGACCCAGTCAAGGTCCAGGCTATTCATGACTGGACTCAGCCTACATCTGTTAAGAGTCTTCAGAAGTTCTTGGGTTTTGCTAATTTTTACCGTCGCTTCATTGCTAATTTTTCTGGCGTGGTTAAACCCTTGACGGATTTGACCAAGAAGGGTTCTGATGTGACTAATTGGTCTCCTGCGGCCGTGGAAGCCTTTCGGGAGCTGAAGCGCCGGTTTTCTTCGGCTCCAGTTTTGTGTCAGCCTGATGTCTCTCTTCCTTTTCAGGTCGAGGTTGATGCTTCTGAGATTGGAGCAGGGGCTGTTTTGTCGCAGAGAAGCTCTGATAGCTCTGTGATGAAGCCTTGTGCTTTCTTTTCAAGAAAGTTTTCGCCTGCCGAGCGGAATTATGATGTTGGTAATCGGGAGTTGTTGGCTATGAAGTGGGCATTTGAGGAGTGGCGACATTGGCTCGAGGGAGCTAAGCATCGTGTGGTGGTCTTGACTGTTCACAAAAATCTGATTTATCTCGAGTCTGCCAAGCGGCTGAATCCTAGAAAGGCTCGTTGGTCGTTGTTTTTCTCCCGTTTCGATTTCGTGGTCTCGTACCTGCCTGGTTCGAAGAACGTGAAGGCTGATGCTCTTTCTAGGAGTTTTGTGCCTGACTCTCTGGGGGTTTCAGAGCCGGCTGGTATCCTCAGAGAGGGAGTGATTTTGTCTGCCATTTCACCAGATTTGCGACGAGTGCTGCAGAAATTTCAGGCGGATAAACCTGACCGTTGCCCACCAGAGAGACTGTTTGTCTCAGATAGATGGACCAGCAGAGTTATTTCCGAGGTTCATTCTTCGGTGTTGGTGGGCCATCCTGGGATTTTTGGTACCAGGGATTTGGTGGCTAGGTCCTTCTGGTGGCCTTCCTTGTCGCGGGATGTGCGTTCCTTTGTGCAGTCCTGTGGGATTTGTGCTCGGGCTAAGCCTTGCTGTTCTCGTGCCAGCGGTTTGCTTTTGCCTTTGCCTGTCCCGAAGAGGCCTTGGACGCACATTTCCATGGATTTTATTTCGGATCTTCCAGTCTCTCAGAGAATGTCTGTCATCTGGGTGGTGTGTGATCGTTTTTCCAAAATGGTCCATTTGGTGCCCTTGCCTAAGTTGCCTTCCTCCTCTGATTTGGTTCCTCTATTTTTTCAGAATGTGGTTCGCTTGCACGGCTGTTGTGATTCGGTTTGTGGGCTCCCCCGGTGGTCTCTTGTGGTACTGGTGTCCTGCAAGCTTTGCCTTCTCAGTTCACCTGTTCCTATCAGGATGTGGGAGTATCCTATTTAACCTTGCTCCTCAGTCATTCTAATGCTGGCCATCAATGTATCCAGAGTGATTCTGTTGCATGTTCCTGCTCCCAGTTTTCTGCTCAGCTAAGTTGGACACTTTAGTCCTTAAGTCTATTTTTGTATGTTTTGTCCAGTTTGCACTTATGTGAATCTCTGCAGCTGGAAGCTCTTGTTGGGCTGAAATTACCACTCCAGTGGCATGAGTTGTCACATGAGTTAAGGTAATTTCAGGATGGTGTTTTGAAGGGTTTTGCAGCTGACCGCGAAGTCCTCTGTTGTATCTTTCTGCTATTTAGTTAGCGGGCCTCTCTGTGCTAAATCTGCTTTCATACTACGTGTGTCTTTTCATCTGCTCTCACCGTTATTATATGTGGGGGGCTGCTATCTCCTGTGGGGACATTCTCTGGAGGCAAGCCAGGACTGTGTTTTCTTCTACCAGGGGTAGTTAGTTCTCCGGCTGGCGCGCGGCATCTAGAGACAACGCAGGAATGCCCCCTGGCTACTTCTAGTGTGGTGTGTAGGTTTAGCATCGCGGTCAGCTCTAGTTTCCATCACCCGAGAGCTTGTCCGTTTATTCTATGCTTCTGATGTTTCCTTGCCATTGGAAACCATAACAGTATGGCCAGCCCAAATGTTTAATCTATAGGCTGAAGCAGGAGAGAAAAGGAACTGTGTGAAACCTTTTTTTTTCTTTTTTTTTTCCTTCCTCTGAAGTTGCACTCCAGCTCTAATTGCAGTCTCCTGTTTTCCTCTCCTCTTAACCCCTGAATGGCTCAGACTTTATCTGTTGAAATATGGATCCCCAGAGTCTGGCTACCAATTTGAATAATCTTGCCTCTAAAGTTCAGAATATACAAGATTTTTTGTTACATGCTCCTCGGTCTGAACCTAAAATTCCTATACCGGAGTTTTTTTCTGGAGATCGATCTTGTTTTCTAAATTTTAAATACAATTGTAAATTGTTTCTTTCGCTGAGATCTCATTCTGCTGGAGATCCTGCCCAGCAAGTAAAAATTGTTATTTCTTTACTGCGGGGTGACCCCCAAAATTGGGCATTTTCATTGGCACCAAGGGATCCTGCGTTGCTCAATGTGGATGCGTTTTTTCTGGCTTTGGGGTTGCTTTATGAGGAACCAAATTTGGAGATTCAGGCTGAGAAAGCCCTAATAGCCCTCTCTCAGGGGCAAGATGAAGCCGAAATATATTGCCAAAAATTTCGAAAATGGTCTGTGCTTACTCAGTGGAATGAGTGCGCTCTGGCGGCAATTTTCAGAGAAGGTCTCTCTGATGCTGTAAAAGACGTCATGGTGGGGTTTCCTGCGCCTACTGGTCTGAATGAGTCCATGACAATGGCAATTCAGATTGATCGGCGTTTACGGGAACGCAAACCTGTGCACCAGTTGGCGGTGTCTTCTGAAGAGGCACCACAGAGTATGCAATGTGATAGCTTTCTGGCCAGAAGCGAACGACAGATTTATAGGCGCAAAAATCATTTGTGCTTCTATTGTGGAAATTCTACTCATGTTATATCAGCATGCTCTAAACGAACAAAGAAAGTTGATAAATCCTCTGCTATTGGCACTTTGCAGTCCAAGTTTATTTTGTCTGTAACTCTAATTTGTTCGTTATCTTCTATTGTTGCGGATACGTATGTGGATTCTGGCGCCGCTTTGAGTCTTATGGATTGGTCCTTTGCCAGGCGCTGTGGGTTTGATCTAGAGCCTCTGGAAGTTCCTATACCTTTAAAGGGTATTGATTCTACACCATTGGCTAGTAATAAACCACAATACTGGACACAAGTGACTATGCGTATGACTCCAGACCATCAAGAGGTGATTCGCTTCCTTGTACTGTATATCTACATGATGTGTTGGTGCTGGGATTGCCATGGTTGCAAACTCATAACCCAGTCCTTGACTGGAAAACAATGTCTGTACTAAGCTGGGGATGTCAGGGAAATCATGGGGACACATCTTTGGTCTCCATTGCTTCATCTATTACCTCTGAAATTCCTGAGTTTTTGTCTGATTATCGTGAGGTTTTTGAGGAATCTACTCTTAATTCTCTTCCTCCTCACAGAGATTGCGATTGCGCCATAGATTTGATCCCTGGCAGTAAATTTCCTAAGGGTCGTCTATTCAATCTGTCTGTACCTGAACATGCTGCCATGCGAGAGTATATTAGGGAGTCCTTGGAAAAGGGACATATTCGTCCTTCTTCGTCTCCTCTTGGAGCGGGGTTCTTTTTCGTAGCTAAAAGCGATGGTTCTTTGAGACCTTGTATTGATTATAGACTCTTGAATAAGATCACAGTCAAGTATCAGTATCCTTTGCCATTGCTGACAGATTTATTTGCTCGCATTGAGGGGGCGAAGTGGTTCTCTAAGATTGATCTTCGCGGTGCGTATAATTTGGTGCGAATTAAGCAGGGGGATGAGTGGAAAACCGCATTTAATACGCCCGAGGGCCATTTTGAGTATTTGGTGATGCCTTTTGGTCTGTCAAATGCCCCTTCGGTCTTTCAGTCTTTTATGCACAATATTTTCCGTGAATATCTGGATAAATTTATGATTGTGTATTTGGACGATATCTTGATTTTTTCGGATGACTGGGAATCTCATGTTCAACAAGTTAGGAGGGTTTTTCAGGTTTTGCGGACCAATTCTCTGTTTGTTAAAGGTTCAAAGTGTGTTTTTGGGGTTCAGAAGATTTCTTTTTTGGGGTACATTTTTTCCCCTTCTTCTATTGAGATGGATCCTGTGAAGGTTCGGGCTATTTGTGACTGGACGCAACCGACTTCTCTTAAGGGCCTTCAGAAATTTTTGGGCTTTGCTAACTTTTATCGTCGATTCATAATTGGTTTTTCTAGCGTTGTCAGGCCTTTGACTGATTTGACTAAAAAGGGTGCTGATGTTGCAGATTGGTCTCCTGCTGCTGTGGAGGCCTTTCGGGAGCTTAAGCGCCGTTTTTCTTCTGCTCCGGTGTTGTGCCAGCCTGATGTTTCTCTTCCTTTTCAGGTGGAAGTTGATGCTTCCGAGATCGGAGCGGGGGCGGTTTTGTCGCAGAAAAGTTCAGATTGTTCAGTGATGAGACCTTGTGCGTTCTTTTCTCGAAAATTTTCGCCCGCCGAGCGAAATTATGACGTCGGTAATCGGGAGCTTTTGGCGATGAAGTGGGCATTCGAGGAGTGGCGTCATTGGCTTGAGGGTGCTAAACATCAGGTGGTGGTCTTGACTGATCACAAAAATTTGATTTATCTTGAGTCGGCCAGACGTCTGAATCCTAGACAGGCGCGCTGGTCGTTGTTTTTCTCCCGGTTTAATTTTGTGGTTTCGTATCTGCCAGGTACTAAGAATGTGAAGGCGGATGCCCTTTCTAGGAGTTTTGAACCTGATTCCCCTGGTGATTCTAAACCTACGGGTATACTTAAGGATGGGGTGATATTGTCTGCTGTCTTCCCAGACCTGCGACGTGCTTTACAAGAGTTTCAGGCGGATCGGCCTGATCGTTGTCCGTCTGGTAGATTGTTTGTGCCGGATGAGTGGACCAATAGAGTCATCTCGGAGGTTCATTCTTCTGCGTTGGCAGGTCATCCGGGAATTTTTGGTATCAGAGATTTGGTGGCTAGGTCCTTCTGGTGGCCTTCCCTATCTCGGGACATGCGTACTTTTGTGCAGTCTTGCGATGTTTGTGCTCGGGCCAAGCCTTGTTGTTCTCGGGCTAGTGGGTTGTTGTTGCCCTTGCCTGTTCCTAAGAGGCCTTGGACACACATCTCTATGGATTTTATTTCTGATCTCCCTGTTTCTCAGAAGATGTCCGTCATTTGGGTGGTGTGTGACCGCTTTTCTAAGATGGTTCATTTGGTGCCCTTGCCCAAGCTGCCTTCCTCATCTGAGTTGGTGCCCCTGTTTTTTCAGAATGTGGTTCGGCTGCATGGTATTCCGGAGAATATCGTTTCCGACAGGGGATCCCAGTTTGTGTCCAGATTTTGGCGGGCGTTTTGTGCCAGGATGGGCATTGATTTGTCTTTTTCGTCTGCATTTCATCCCCAGACAAATGGCCAGACGGAACGTACTAATCAGACCTTGGAGACTTATTTGAGGTGTTTCGTGTCTGCTGATCAGGATGACTGGGTCTCCTTTTTGCCGTTGGCTGAGTTTGCCCTTAATAATCGGGCCAGTTCTGCCACTTTGGTCTCCCCTTTCTTTTGCAATTCAGGGTTCCATCCTCGTTTTTCATCTGGTCAGGTGGAGTCTTCGGATTGTCCTGGAGTGGATACCATGGTGGATAGGTTGCATCGTATTTGGGGGCAGGTGGTGGACAATTTGGAGTTGTCCCAGGAGAGGACTCAACGTTTTGCTAATCGCCATCGTCGTGTTGGTCCTCGTCTTCGTGTTGGGGACTTGGTGTGGTTGTCCTCCCGTTTTGTCCCTATGAGGGTCTCTTCTCCTAAGTTTAAGCCTCGGTTCATCGGTCCTTATAAGATTTTGGAAATTCTTAACCCTGTGTCTTTTCGTTTGGACCTCCCAGCATCCTTTGCTATCCATAATGTCTTCCATCGGTCATTATTGCGGAGGTATGAGGTACCACTTGTGCCTTCTGTTGAGCCTCCTGCTCCTGTGCTGGTTGAGGGTGAATTGGAGTACGTGGTGGAGAAAATCTTGGACTCCCGTGTTTCCAGACGGAGACTTCAATATCTGGTGAAATGGAAGGGCTACGGTCAAGAGGATAATTCTTGGGTTACAGCTTCTGATGTTCATGCTTCTGATTTGGTCCGTGCCTTTCATAGGGCTCATCCAGATCGCCCTGGTGGTTCTTGTGAGGGTTCGGTGCCCCCTCCTTAAGGGGGGGTACTGTTGTGATTCGGTTCGTGGGCTCCCCCGGTGGTCTCTTGTGGTACTGGTGTCCTGCAAGCTTTGCCTTCTCAGTTCACCTGTTCCTATCAGGATGTGGGAGTATCCTATTTAACCTTGCTCCTCAGTCATTCTAATGCTGGCCATCAATGTATCCAGAGTGATTCTGTTGCATGTTCCTGCTCCCAGTTTTCTGCTCAGCTAAGTTGGACACTTTAGTCCTTAAGTCTATTTTTGTATGTTTTGTCCAGTTTGCACTTATGTGAATCTCTGCAGCTGGAAGCTCTTGTTGGGCTGAAATTACCACTCCAGTGGCATGAGTTGTCACATGAGTTAAGGTAATTTCAGGATGGTGTTTTGAAGGGTTTTGCAGCTGACCGCGAAGTCCTCTGTTGTATCTTTCTGCTATTTAGTTAGCGGGCCTCTCTGTGCTAAATCTGCTTTCATACTACGTGTGTCTTTTCATCTGCTCTCACCGTTATTATATGTGGGGGGCTGCTATCTCCTGTGGGGACATTCTCTGGAGGCAAGCCAGGACTGTGTTTTCTTCTACCAGGGGTAGTTAGTTCTCCGGCTGGCGCGCGGCATCTAGAGACAACGCAGGAATGCCCCCTGGCTACTTCTAGTGTGGTGTGTAGGTTTAGCATCGCGGTCAGCTCTAGTTTCCATCACCCAAGAGCTTGTCCGTTTATTCTATGCTTCTGATGTTTCCTTGCCATTGGAAACCATAACACACGGCATCCCTGAAAATATTGTGTCTGACAGAGGATCCCAGTTTGTGTCCAGATTTTGGTGGATCTTTTGTGCTAAGATGGGCATTGATTTGTCTTTTTCGTCGGCCTTCCATCCTCAGACGAATGGCCATACCGAGCGAACTAATCAGACCTTGGAAACTTATTTAAGATGTTTTGTTTCTGCTGATCAGGATGATTGGGTGACTTTTTTGCCATTGGCCGAGTTTGCCCTTAATAATCGGGCTAGTTCTGCTACTTTGGTTTCGCCTTTTTTCTGCAATTCTGGTTTTCATCCTCGTTTTTCCTCGGGTCAGGTTGAACCTTCTGACTGTCCTGGGGTGGATTCTGTGGTGGATAGATTGCAGCAGATTTGGAACCATGTGGTGGACAATTTGAAGTTGTCACAGGAGAAGGCTCAGCGCTTTGCCAACCGCCGTCGCGGTGTGGGTCCCCGACTTTGTGTTGGGGATTTGGTATGGCTGTCTTCTCGGTATGTTCCTATGAAGGTTTCCTCTCCTAAATTCAAGCCTCGCTTCATCGGTCCTTATAAGATTTTGGAAATCCTTAACCCGGTGTCATTTCATTTGGACCTCCCAGGTCTTTGTTGCGGAGGTATGTGGTGCCTGTGGTTCCTTCTGTTGAGCCCCCTGCCCCGGTGCTGGTGGAGGGAGAATTGGAGTACGTGGTGGAGAAGATCTTGGATTCTCGTATTTCTAGACGGAGGCTTCAGTATTTGGTTAAGTGGAAGGGCTATGGTCAGGAGGATAATTCCTGGGTTGTCGCCTCTGATGTTCATGCGGCCGATTTGGTTCGTGCCTTCCATGTGGCTCATCCTGATCGCCCTGGGGGTTTTGATGAGGGTTCGGTGACCCCTCCTCAAGGGGGGGGGTACTGTTGTGAACTCTGTTTTTGGGCTCCCTCTTGTGGTCACAAGTGGTACTGTGTGAGTGTTGTCTTTGGGCTCCCTCTGGTGGCTCTTTGTGTCATTCTGCAGGTCTGAGGTTGGATCAGCTGTCTCGTTAGCTGGTTCCTATTTAGCTCACCTGGACTATCAGTTGTTGCCTGCTGTCGTTGTATTCAGTGCTATTCTGTTTGCTCCTGTCTATATCCGTTACCAGTCTCTCCAAAAGAAGCTAAGTTCTGTTTGCTTATTCTTGCTCATCTGTGTTCAATATGTTCCTAGAATATTATGAGTTTTGTCCAGCTTGCTAATATGTGATTTCTCTGCTTGCTGGTAGCTCTGGGGTGCTGAGTTGCTCCCCCCACATCGTTAGTTGGTGTGGGGGTTCTCGCATTCTCTGCGTGGATATTTTTGTATAGGGTTTTTTACTGACCGCACAGATCCCTTGCTATTTTCTGCTATCTAGTGTTAGCGGGCCTCATTTGCTGAACCTGTTTCATCTCTGCGTTTGTCTTTTCCTCTTAACTCACCGTTATTATTTGTGAGGGGCTGTTCTATTTCTTTGGGGTTATTTCTCTGAGGCAAGTGAGGTCTTTACTTTCTCTTTAGGGGTAGTCAGTTTCTCAGGCCGTGAAGAGACGTCTAGGATTTCAGGAATTGTTCCACGGCTACCTTTAGTGTGTTTGGTTAGGATCAGCTTTGCGGTCGGTCCAGTTACCACATCCCCAGAGCTCGTCCTATTGTCTCTGACTTAGCTGGTTAGATTTGTGATCCTAAGCCACTGGGATCATAACAGACGTCATGGCTTCTGATTGGTCGCGTGGCGGTCACATGAGCGGCACGCGACCAATCAGAAGCCATGACATCATGGAAGGTGCTGAACGCGCTCATTTTAAGCAAAGAAGGCTGCCGGTTCACAGCGGTAAGGTCCAGGCTACGTCGGAGAGGTGAGTATATCAATATTTTTTATTTTAATTCTTTATTTTACACATTAATATGGATCCCAGGGCCTGAAGGAGAGTTTCCTCTCCTTCAGACCCTGGGAACCATCAGGGATACCTTCCGATACTTGAGTCCCATTGACTTGTATTGGTATCGGGTATCGGTATCGGATCAGATCCGATACTTTGCCGGTATCGGCCGATACTTTCCGATACCGATACTTTCAAGTTCCTTGTACCATGTTCCTTGGCAAATGCGATATCCATGAAATTGCCACATGCCCCAGAGTCAATCATAGCTGAACTGGAAATCCACTGTCCTGAACACAGGATCTTAATAGGGAGAGAACAGTGAGAATTCTTTTCCTTCAGCTCCTTGGGGGGTGAAGTCATAGAAAGTGAATGGAATACAGCGTTTAAAGGCAGGCTACATTCAGAGATGTCAGATTCATCATCACAGTTGTCATACTCCCCTATTGCTGCTAGCACCTTGTTAGGCAGTCTGGGACACTTAGGACAATTGATCAAGAAGTGGTCAGACTGGCCGCAGTAGAAACATAGACTTTCACGGAGGCGATGCTCCCGGCGCTCATTGATCTCGCGCCTCTGAATGGAATTAATTTGCATGGGCACCTCCTCCACCTCCCGAGAGGTTTTACCTGCAGGCTCTTCGGAAGGAAGGGAAAAGTTAGAAACACGGTTATATGCAGCAAATTTCTCCTGCCTACGCTCAGTAAGGCGAATGTCTATGCGCACCCAATGCTGTATAAATGTCTCTAGCTCTTGTGGTGACTCAGAGCGGGCTAGTTCATCCTTTACAATACTAGACAGACCCCTTTTAAAAATAGGCAATTGTGCATAACTGTCCCAATTGGTATCTACCGCCAATCTCCTGAATTCAGTGGCATACTCAATAACAGAACGTTTAGCCTGGCGTAAAGACAACAAAGCAGATTCAGCGGTTGCACGGCGATTAGGGTCATCAAACATTAATGCCATAGTGGCCAAGAAATCATCCAAGTCATTTAACCGTGGGTCACGAGACTCAATCATCAGATTCGCCCAGGCGAGCGCTCGTGAGGTCAGTAGCATTATTACACACAATACTTTGGATCTATCAGTAGGAAAACGGTCAGCATGCACATCAAAATATAGCATACATTGATTCACAAAGACACGAAATTTGTCGCGATCACCATTAAAACTGAATGGGGGCAACTTAGGTGGGCCAGCTGGTGGCGGTTGCCCAAAGGGTAAAGTCACTTGTGAAGCTATTTGCGTGCTTATGTCCTGAAAAGCCCATCCATACTGGGACTCTATGCCAGCAAGTTTGTTTTCCTGGGCTGCCATGCGGTTGCTCAAGTCCTGCAAAGTTTGTCCAAACACTTGTTGATTGTGTTCAAAGCTTCCAAACTTCTTTTGCAGACCTTCCACATCTTTCTGCAGTGATCTAATTATGGAAAACACCTGCTCTAATTTGCTTTCTGCAGTCATTGTTCCAGCAGTCTCCTTTTTTTTTAGGCTAGAGTATTCTGTAATAATTATAGGAGATAACTCAGGAGACTCTTTGCGTGGAACAAGACAACTACAGGACACAGTTTTATAAGTGGTAAAGTCTATATTATCACACGGTGATTCAAACAGGTGCAGAGAGAAACTCATGTCCACAACACTTGGTGCAAGTAATAAACGCAGCTTAGCAGTCTATAGGAAACTTCAGAGGAAAATGCAATCAAGCAGAAAGTCTATGAAGCACAGTTATTCTTGAGGATACTTGACACGAATAAATCCTTGTCTTAGTCCAGGCACAGATAGATATGTTTATTAGGCAGTTCAAATCATATCTTAGCTCAACCAGGGAGGCCTGGTTAATAGTCTCAGGTTATTGCAAAGCAGAAACAGCTTACATGTCCAGCAAATGCAGATGGAAGTAAACACGAACAGCAGATGAAGGAGGATTACTGGAAACTTGTGCATGCAGCAGGAACTCAGCAGAGTAGCAGGATCACCACACAGGTTCACAGGAGCAGGTGTATAGCCAGGGAGTAATCAGAGGTCAGGAGCTGGATGCAAGGCAGAATACTCTATTACAGACTGAAGGCTGGGGTGGAGTTTTATAGCAGGAAGACACAGTGCACATGAGACCAAAGACGCCATCTTGGAAAAGGGCAGTAATGCACAAAAGGTAAAAAATGTTCAGAGTCCTGACACTCGCACAACAGAAATTTGATCAAGGTCTCCCTCATCTGATGAGTCTTCCATGCCCAGCGCCAGTTCGTCCTCCACTTCTTCCTCGCCTCCTGCACCTTCCTCAACAGTTTGGCTGCTACCATGCGCCCTTGGTAATCCCTCTCCCCAGCCTCCAATGCCAGCCGCCTTGGTGCTGCCAACATTCTTGACCTTGGAGATATTATCCCTTCCGCATACGACTCCTCCTGTTCCTCCTCCTCCTCTTGTTCCACCACCTGACTCCGAACACTGTGTAAGGTGTGCTCCAGCATGTAAATCACCTGAATGGTCATGCTGAAAATGGCATCGTCAGCACTAAACATCTTCGTTGCTATTTCAAAACTGCAGAAGGGTGCATAGGTCCCTGATCTGAGACCACTCCTGCAGCATGATTTGCATCACCTCTTGAGCTCGTTGGCCCAGGCTATACGTCATAACGTATTGCACCAGGGCTCGTCGGACAGTGCAGACACTGCTCCTAGGCCCAAAACTGTTAACTGGATTAGATGCAGTAAAAATTAAGATACACAGGCGGTATAGTTTGTTTCACAGGCGGGCTACTCTGCTGACGTGCAGACAATGCTACTAGGCCCAAAACAAATTAACTGGATTAGATGCAGTAAAAATTGAGATACACAGGCGGTATAGTTTGTTTCACAGGCTGGCTACTCTGCTGACGTGCAGACACTGCTCCTAGGCCCTAAACTATTAACTGGATTAGATTCAGTAAAAATTGAGATACACAGGCGGTATAGTTTGATTCACAGGCTGGCTACTCTGCTCAGATGCAGACACTGCTCCTAGGCCCAAAACTATTAACTGGATTAGATGCAGTAAAAATTGAGATACACAGGCGGTATAGTTTGTTTCACAGGTGGGCTACTCTGCTGACGTGCAGACAATGCTACTAGGCCCAAAACCCCAAAACGATTTACTGGGTTAGATGCAGTAAAAATTGAGATACACAGGCGGTGTAGCTAGCTTCACAGGCGGGCTACTCTGCTGACGTGCAGACACTGCTACTAAGCCCAAAACCCCAAAACAATTTACTGGGTTAGATGCAGTAAAAATTGAGATACACAGGCGGTGTAGCTTGATTCACAGGCGGGCTACTCTGCTGACGTGCAGACACTGCTCCTAGGCCCAAAACTATTAACTGGATTAGATGCAGTGAAAATAGAGATACACAGGCGGTGTAGTTAGTTTCACAGGCGGGCTACTCTGCTGACGTGCAGACACTGCTCCTAGGCCCAAAACTATTAACTGGATTAGATGCAGTGAAAATTGAGATACACAGGCGGTATAGTTTGTTTCATAGGCGGGCTACTCAGCTGACGTGCAGACAATGCTACTAGGCCCAAAACCCCAAAACGATTTACTGGGTTAGATGCCGTAAAAATTGAGATAACAGGCGGTGTAGCTAGCTTCACAGGCGGGCTATTCTGCTGACGTGCAGACAATGCTACTAGGCCCAAAACTATCAACTGGATTAGATGCAGTGAAAATAGAGATACACAGGCGGTATAGTTTGTTTCACAGGCGGGCTACTCAGCTGACGTGCAGACACTGCTCCTAGGCCCAAAACCCCAAAACGATTTACTGGGTTAGATGCAGTAAAAATTGAGATACACAGGCGGTGTAGCTAGCTTCACAGGCGGGCTACTCTGCTGACGTGCAGACACTGCTACTAAGCCCAAAACCCCAAAACGATTTACTGGGTTAGATGCAGTAAAAATTGAGATACACAGGCGGTGTAGCTAGCTTCACAGGCGGGCTACTCTGCTGACGTGCAGACACTGTTGCTAAGCCCAAAACCCCCAAACTATTAACAGGGTTAGATGCAGTAAAAATTGAGATACACAGGCTGTGTAGCTAGCTTCACAGGCGGGCTACTCAGATGACTATCAGACAATGCTACTAGCCCAAAAGGATTGGCTGAGCTAGACTACACCAAATGCTGTGACTAAAGGCCCCGTCACACATAGCGATTTACCAACGATCACGACCAGCGATACGACCTGGCCGTGATCGTTGGTAAGTCGTTGTGTGGTCGCTGAGGAGCTGTCACACAGACAGCTCTCTCCAGCGACCAACGATCAGGGGAACGACTTCGGCATCGTTGAAACTGTCTTCAACGATGCCGAAGTCCCCCTGCAGCACCCGGGTAACCAGGGTAAACATCGGGTTACTAAGCGCAGGGCCGCGCTTAGTAACCCGATGTTTACCCTGGTTACCAAAAAAAACAAACAGTACATACTCACCATCTGATGTCCGTCAGGTCCCTTGCCGTCCGCTTCCTGCTCTGACTGAGTGCCGCCGTACAGTGAGAGCAGAGCGCAGCGGTGACGTCACTGCTGTGCTGTGCTCTCACTGTACGGCGGCACTCAGTCAGAGCAGGAAGCGGACGGCAAGGGACCTGACGGACATCAGATGGTGAGTATGTACTGTTTGTTTTTTTTTACATTTACGCTGGTAACCAGGGTAAACATCGGGTTACTAAGCGCGGCCCTGCGCTTAGTAACCCGATGTTTACCCTGGTTACCAGTGAAGACATCGCTGGATCGGTGTCACACACACCGATTCAGCGATGTCAGCGGGACCTCAATGACCAAAAAAAGGTCCAGGCCATTCCGACACGACCAGCGATCTCGCAGCAGGGGCCTGATCGCTGGTACGTGTCACACATAGCGAGATCGCTACTGAGGTCGCTGTTGCGTCACAAAACTTGTGACTCAGCAGCGATCTCGCTAGCGATCTCGCTATGTGTGACGGGGCTTTAACACTTGCACAGCACAGGCTCAGACCTGCCTGGCAAACAGTGCTATGAACTGCTGTAACCTACCCTGAAAAGGGCTGATATTACAACTAGTCCCAACTCCCGACTCCCTAAACCTATCTCTCAGAAAATTCGCTGGCAAAAAAAGACTCTTTGACTGTATAGCGCCCACAGCAGCAGCGGTGCCGTCTAACACTAAGCTGCAGCAGTGAGGAAATGGTGACGACGGGGCAAATGGCTGGTTCTCATTGGGCAAGGAGTGACATGTGACATACACAGCCAATGACACATGCCCTTGCTTGTCTGCATCACATGCACATTGCTGTGTGTGGTGAAGAACAAGACGTGCACTCTCGCTAATACTGGTGCAGACTGAACATGGAGGGGTACTCCAGAATATAGTCATGAACATCAACAGTCGCACTCAAGAAAGATGTCTTCAGATTATTGTTAGCCAAATACGTGGTTTCTTTATTGTTTTGAAAAAACACCAAAAATAGAGGTATCACCGCAGTGTTGCAAGGTAAGGTTACTTACTGAAACAAAAACAAATGTACAAGGTATCACTAAAACATAAACCAATAACACATTACAATGGATTTGTATATTTACATATTTACAAGTATAAAGTCCCTATGCAATGGAGATCATGCCTTGTCAGCAGGGGCTGGCTGGCAATTTTCAGCCTGGGGGGCAATCACAAGGCAGTGGCCCTCGAGTTGCGGTGGCCCTCCTTTTCCCTGCTTATATCTGGCCACTGCATTAAAATAGCAGAGATAACAGGCTTTAAAAACAAGCTGGTACACAGATATGGGAACTGAACGGAGCTTGCTGAATAGATATAGGAGCAGAATCGAGCTTACTCCAGAGATATGGGAACAGAACGGAGCTTACTACAGAGATATATGAGCAGAACAGAGCTTACTACAGAGATATGGGAACAGAACAGAGCTTACTATAGAGATATGGGAGCAGAACCGAACTTACAAGATTCAGAGATATGGGAGCCGAATCGAGCTTACTGCAAAGATATGGGAGCAGAAACGAGCTTACTACAGAGATATGGGAGCAGAACGGAGCTTACTACAGAGATAAGGGAGCAGAACGGAGCTTACTATAGAGATATGGGAGCAGAACTGAGCTTACTACAGAGATATGGGAGCAGAACCGAGCTTACTGCAAAGATATGGGAGCAGAACCGAGCTTACTACAGAGATATGGGAGCAGAACCAAGCTTACTGCAAGGATATGGGAGCAGAACCGAGCTTACTGCAGAGATATGAGAGCAGAACAGGGCTTACTACAGAGATATGGCAGCAGAAACGAGCTTACTACAGACATAAGGGAGCAGAACCAAGCTTACTACAGAGATAGGGGAACAGAACCGAGCTTACTACAGAGATATGGGAGCAGAACCGAGCTTACTGCAAAGATATGGGAGCAGAACCAAGCTTACTACAGAGATATGGGAGCAGAACCGAGCTTAGTGCAGAGAAATGGGAGCAGAACCGAGCTTACTGCAGAGATATGGGAACAGAATCGAGCTTACTACAGAGATATGGGAGCAGAACCAAACTTACTACAGAGATATGGGAGCAGAACCTAGCATACTACAGAGATAAGGGAGCAGAACCGAGCTTACTAGAGAGATAAGGGAGCAGAACCGAGCTTACTGCAGAGATATGGGAGCAGAACCGAGCTTACTGCAGAGATATGGGAGCAGAACCGAGCTTACTACAGAGATAAGGCAGCAGAACCGAGCTTAATACGTCTACTACATGGAACCAAGTCTGCTACATAGAAACTGGAGCAGAACTGAGATTACGACATACATACAGTACCATAATCTACATTAATACATTGATAGAGTACCAGAACCAAGCTTGCTGCTTAGATATGGTGCCATAATGGAGCTTACTTACAAACATACACACAACAATACAGCTACACAGTGCCTAGTACTATCACCACTACACAGAGAATACATAATATTATAATATCACCATGACCTCTACATGAAACTACACTCTATACAAAGACCAATGATGCCACCATACACTCCCTGACACAAGTTATGTCGCTTATTCATGTTATGTAAATAAAAGCTTATAACCTGACGTTAAATTCATCCATTGGTTGTATAAGTTATTCTTTTGAAAGCTGAAACCCTCCAAAATGTGGTTTAGGTTAAGAAAATAAATTGTTATTAAAGCAGATATATTGATCAGTTAATGGACACAGAATGGTCAGATTTTGGCAAGACAAAATTTTTGTTGCCCACAGACAAATAATTAACTTAAAATACAAATATATGTTGCATAACATTGGTGAATGAAGTTGTGGTGCTCCTCTAGATTCTTTGGTTTTGTCTTCCAAGCTTCCTCTTTCATCCTACCCCAAACATGCTCAATGATGTTCATGTCTGGTGACTGGGCTGGCCAGTCCTTGAGCACCTTGATCTTTTTTGCCTGGAGGAACTTTGTTGTAGAGATGGATGTATGAGATGGAGCACCATCCTGCTGCAGAACGACCTCTTTTATGATTTGGAATATAAGAGGTAGCTAATACTTCTTGATATTTTAGGCTATTGATATTGCCTTCCACCTTGCAAATGTTTCGCACACCCCTATACTGAATGTAACTCCAGACCATGATCTTTCCACCACCAAATTTAACTGTCTTCTGGGTGTATTTTGGATCCATACGGGCTCCAGTACGTCTCCTGCCGTGTTTGTGGCAGCTGTGGTGTAATTCTACTGAAGAGAAATCCACCTTCTGCCACTTTTCCAGTGTCCATCTATTTAGCAGGCTGTGGGAGTTTGCAGATGCCACACGGTTTTTTATTTGCCTTTTGTTTAGTGCTGGCTTCTGGGCACTGATTCGACCATGGAGGCCATTTTGAGACAGAATCCTAGAAACTGTTCTAGTTGACACAGGGACTTGAGGTGACCAGACCTGTTGGAGCTCTGCTGCTGTGGAAGAGGGGCTTGCTTTGGATTTTCTAACCAACAAATGTTCCTCCTGAGCAGTTGTCTTGCGGGGTCTGCCAGACCTGGGCTAGTCAAACACATCTCCAGTCTCTTCAAATCTTTTTTTTAATTCTTTGTACTTGACGCTGAGACACATTAAAGGTGCCTGCCACCTCTGCAGTGGATCTGGTCTTCAGCCTCTTGATAATCCAGGCTTTGGTCGCAGGGTGGATTTTTGGCATGTTGTCAGAGCTTAAGTTGCAGTTCAAGTGAAGGTCTGGGGAGCGGGGTTTCTTTTTATACACACACACTAAATAACTGATCATTTACTGAGCACAGGTGAGGATGTAAACTAGGATTGGGTGCATTATATGACCAGGCGACAAAACTTTTGTCTTGCTAAAATCTGACCATTCTGTGTCCATTAACTAATCAATATTTCTGCATTGATGTCAATTTATTTTCTTAACCTAAACCACATTTTGGAAGGTTTCAGCTTTCAAAAGAATAATTTATACAACCAATGGATGAATTTAACATCAGGTTATAAGCTTTTATTTATATAACATGGATAAGCGACATTACTTCTGTCAGGGAGTGTACACCTTTCACTACTTGTATACTACAATACTGATCATTAATTTTAAAAAAGCACAATACTAAGTGCCATTGTATACAGGAACTCTGTATTTACGGTCAGTGTAAAGATACTACAGTGATCACTGGTGACATTATACACAGGAGATCTGTATAAGGTGTCAGTGTACAGGTAATACAGTGATCACCACTGCCAGTGACATTATACACAGGAGCTTTGTATATAGTATACAGTGTATAGTGTCAGTGTACAGGTAATACACTGACTCACTAGTGACGTCTCTAGCTGAAGTCCTTCATCTTTGCTTTTCATTTTCATCCAGCACAGACTGCCGTCACTTCTTCCAGCCAGGACTCATCTCTGCATAAAATAACACAGTTACCTAGGCCTCCAGACCACATTCCCCACTTTTTCCCTTTCTTCTACACCATGTTCCAAATTATTATGCAAATTATATTTTTCTCAGATTTTCCTAAATGATCGGTGCAAATGACAGTCAGTCTAATAAAAGTCATCACCCGTTAGATTATACATCAAATTTTATTGAAGAAACCTCCCAATGATAACAGTATAATCTCCAAAATGAATAAAAACTCAAAATGCACTGTTCCAAATTATTAGGCACAGTAGAATTTCTACACATTTGATCTGTTTTAAAGAACTGAAAATGCTCATTTGTGGAATTTGCAGCATTAGGAGGTCACATTCACTGAACAAAAAAGCTATTTAACGCCAAAACATCCTAACAGGCCAAGTCACATGTTACCATAGGAACCCTTCTTTGTTATCACCTTCACAGTTCTCGCCTCCATTGAACTTGTGAGTATTTGGAGAGTTTCTGCTTGTATTTCTTTGCATGAAGTCAGAATAGCCTCCCAGAGCTGCTGCTTTGATGTGAACTGCCTCCCACCCTCATAGATCTTTTGCTTGATGATACTCCAAAGGTTCTGTATAGGGTTGAGGTCAGGGGAAGATGGTGGCAATACCAAGAGTTTATCTCCTTTTATGCCCATAGTAGCCAATGACTCAGAGATATTCTTTGCAGCATGAGATGGTGCATTGACATGCATGAAGATGATTTTGCTCCTGAAGGCACAATTCTGATTTTTATACCATGGAAGAAAGTTGTCAGTCAGAAACTCTATATACTTTGCCGAGGTCATTTTCACACCTTCAGGAACCTTAAAGGGCCCTACAAGCTGTTTCCCCATGATTCTGGCCCAAACATGACTCCTCCATCTCCTTGCTGACGTTGCAGCCTTGTTGGGACATGGTGGCCATCCACCAACCATCCACTACTCCATCCATCTGGACCACCCATTGTTGCTCGACACTCATCAGTAAACAAGACTGTTTGGAAATCAGTCTTCATGTGTGTCTGGGCCCACTGCAACCGTTTCTGCTTGTGAACACTGTTTAGGGGTGGCCGAATAGTAGGCTTATGCACCACAGCAAGCCTTTGAAGGATCCTACACCTTGAGGTTCGAGGGACTCCAGAGGCACCAGCAGCTTCAAATAACTGTTTGCTGCTTTGTAATGTTATTTTGGCAGCTGCTCTCTTTATCCAATGAATTTGTCTGGCAGAAACCTTCCTCATTATGCCTTTATCTGCATGAACTATGTATGTGCTCTGTTTCAGTCACAAATCTCTTCACAGTATGATGATCACTCTTAAGTTTTCGTGAAATATCTAATGTTTTCATACCTTGATCAAGGCATTGCACTATTTAATGCTTTTCAGCAGCAGAGAGATCCTTTTTATTTCCCATATTGCTTGAAACCTGTGGTCTGCTTAATAATGTGGAACATCATTTTTAAGTAGTTTTCCTTTAATTAGAATCACCTGGAAAACTAATGATCACATGTGTTTAAGATTGATTTTAGTGATCCATTGAGCCCTGAGACACAATACCATCCACGAGTTTATTTGAAAAACAAAACAATTAAATCTTTATGACACTTAAATCCAATTTGCATAATAATTTGGAACATGGTGTACACTAGACATCTGAATACAGAGGTGCACCCACAAACAATATATAATTGGTTGTTATTAGTGTTGAGCATTCCGATACTGCAAGTATCGGGTATCGGCCGATACTTGCTGTATCGGAATTCCGATACCGAGATCCGATATTTTTGTGATATCGGGTATCGGTATCGAAACAACATTAATGTAAAAATGTGTAAAAGAGAGAATTAAAATAAAAAATATTGCTATACTCACCTCTCCGACGCAGCCTGCACCTTACCGAGGGAAGCGGCAGCGTTCTTTGTTTAAAATTCGCGCTTTTCTTTCCTTTACGTGAGTCCCGGCTTGTGATTGGTTGCGTGCCGCCCATGTGACCGGGACGCAACCAATCACAGCAAGCCGTGACGTAATTTCAGGTCCTTCAGGATTTTAAAATTACGTTCCGGCGTTGTGATTGGTTGCGTCGCAGTCACATGGGCGACGCAACCAATCACAGCAAGCCGTGACGTAATTTCAGGTCCTTAAGGATTTTAAAATTACGTCCCGGCTTTGTGATTGGTTGCGTCGCAGTCACATGGGAGACGCAACCAATCACAAGCCGTGACGTCACGGGAGGCTGGACACGCGCGCATTTTAAAAAGCGCGCGTGTCCAGCCTCCCGTGACGTCACGGCTTGTGATTGGTTAATGGCGGCCATGTTGCCGGGACGCGGACCAATCACAGCAAGCCGTGACGTAATTTCGTCACGACTTGCTGTGATTGGTCCGCGTCCCGGCAACATGGCGCCGTGACCAATCATAAGCCGGGACGTCACTGGAGGCTGGACACGCGCGCTTTTTAAAAAGCGCGCGTGTCCAGCCTCCCGTGACGTCACGGCTTGTGATTGGTTAATGGCGGCCATGTTGCCGGGACGCGGACCAATCACAGCAAGCCGTGACGTAATTTCGTCACGGCTTGCTGTGATTGGTCCGCGTCCCGGCAACATGGCCGCCCTGACCAATCACAAGCCGGGACTTCACGTAACCAAGTAAAAGCGCGAATTTTAAACAAACAACGCTGCCGGTTCCCTCGCTGAGGTCCAGGCTGCTTCGGACAGGTGAGTATAGCGATATTTTTTATTTTAATTCTTTCTTTTACACATTTATATGGATCCCAGGGCCTGAAGGAGAGTTTCCTCTCCTTCAGACCCTGGGAACCATCAGGAATACCGTCCGATACTTGAGTCCCATTGACTTGTATTGGTATCGGGTATCGGTATCGGATTGGATCCGATACTTTGCCGGTATCGGCCGATACTTTCCGATACCGATACTTTCAAGTATCGGACGGTATCGCTCAACACTAGTTATTATGCAACCTCATAGATTGTAAGCTGCGAGCAGGGCCCTCATTCCTTTTGGTATCTGTTGATCTATGTGTTTACTGTTATGCTTAACGCCCATTGTCTGTACAAGTCCCCTCTAAAATGTAAAGTGTTGGCACTATAGAAATAAAATTATTATAATTATTATTATTAACCGACCATTCCCAATATAAATTATAATCCACCACTGTGCACCCACTAACTATAAATAGCCACTTTCCCCATTTAATATATAAATTAATTAGCACCTGTACTCTTTCCCCCAATTCATTACCAGTCACTAGTGTTGAGCGATACCGTCCGATACTTGAAAGTATCGGTATCGGAAAGTATCGGCCGATACCGGCAAAGTATCGGATCTAATCCGATACCGATACCCGATACCAATACAAGTCAATGGGACTCAAGTATCGGACGGTATCCCTGATGGTTGCCAGGGTCTGAAGGAGAGGAAACTCTCCTTCAGGTCCTGGGATCCATATTAATGTGTAAAAGAAAGAATTAAAATAAAAAAATATTGATATACTCACCTCTCCGACGCAGCCTGCACTTTACCGAGGGAACCGGCAGCCTTCTTTGCTTAAAATGCGCGCGTTTACTGCCTTCCGTGACGTCACGGCTTGTGATTGGTTGCGTGCCGCCCATGTGGCCGCGACGCGACCAATCACAGCAAGCCGTGACATAATTTTCAGGTCCTGAATGCCTAATTCTAGGCATTCAGGATTTGAAAATTACGTTACAGCTTGTGATTGGTCGCGTCGCGGTCACATGGGCGACGCGACCAATCACAAGCTGTGACGTCACGGGAGGCAGGAAACGCGCGCATTTGAAAATTACGTCACGGCTTGTGATTGGTTGCGTGCCGCCCATGTGACCGCGACGCGACCAATCACAGCAAGCCGTGACGTAATTTTCAGGTCCTGAATGCAGAATTAGGCATTCAGGACCTGAAATTACGTCACGGCTTGCTGTGATTGGTCGCGTCGCGGTCACATGGGCGGCACGCAACCAATCACAAGCCGTGACGTAATTTTCAAATGCGCGCGTTTCCTGCCTCCCGTGACGTCACGGCTTGTGATTGGTCGCGTCGCCCATGTGATCGCGACGCGACCAATCACAAGCCGTAACGTAATTTTCAAATCCTGAATGCCTAGAATTAGGCATTCAGGACCTGAAAATTACGTCACGGCTTGCTGTGATTGGTCGCGTCGCGGCCACATGGGCGGCACGCGACCAATCACAAGCCATGACGTCACGGAAGGCAGTAAACGCGCGCATTTTAAGCAAAGAAGGCTGCCGGTTCCCTCGGTAAGGTGCAGGCTGCGTCGGAGAGGTGAGTATATCCCTATTTTTTATTTTAATTCTTTATTTTACACATTAATGTTGTTTCGATACCGATACCCGATACCACAAAAGTATCGGATCTCGGTATCGGAATTCCGATACCCGCAAGTATCGGCCGATACCCGATACTTGCGGTATCGGAATGCTCAACACTACCAGTCACTTCATCCTCAACGCCCCCCACTATGTACCTACCATTCTAACCCTAACTCCGATTCATTATAGTTACATGCCCCTCCCGCCCCAATTCATTGTCATGTCTTTCTCTCTCACCCTCTATTCATTATCAACTGCTCTACCCCACATTCAATACATCATTTACTCCCCCACCCTTAAAATTAATTATTTATTCTTCCCCTAGATCATCATTTGCTCTCCCCACCCCCTCTTCAATTGATCATTTGCTCTCCCCACCCCCTCTTCAATTGATCATTTGCTCTCCCCACCCCCACATTCAATTAAATTGCTGTCCCCTGTCCCTCACACTGAATTTATCATTTTGAAGTCCCCCCACTTTAATTTGAAGTCCCCTTACTTCATTCATTGCAGTCCCCTATCACCCCCTCACTTCATCTGCAGTGCCCCTTCATCATTTGCAGCCCCCTATCCCCCTTCCATTTCATCATGAGCAGTCCCACATCAGACACACTTCATCATGTGCAGCCCTGCAGTCCAATTTTCCCACTTCATCATGTGCAGTCCCCTTACCCCCCACTTCATCATGTGCAGTCACCCTTACCCCCCACTTCATGTGCAGTCCATCTTACACTCCACTTTATCATGTGCAGTCTCCATTACCCCCCACTTCATGTGCAGATTACCTTACCCCCCACTTCATCATGTGCAGTCCCCTTTAACCCCCACTTCATCATGTGCAGTCCCCCTTACCCCCCAATTCGTCATGTGCAGTCCCCCTTACCCCCACTTCATGTGCAGCCCCACTCCCCCTTCATCATGCACAATCCCCCTTACCCCCACATCATCATGTGCAGCCCCATTCCATCATACAGCCCCACTCTCCCCACTTCATCATGTGCAGTCTCCTTTATCCACTAAACTATCATGTGCAGCCCCACTCCATCATGTACAGCCCCACTCAACCTTCATCATGTGCAGCCCCACTTACCCCCCTCACTCCATCATGTGCAGTCTCCTTTAACCCCCAAATTCCACAAATTCCATCATGTGCAGTCTCCTTACACCTCCCACTTCATCACTTGCAGTTACCCACCATTAAATTTATTTATTTTATTAACAAAAAAGTTCTTCATACTTACCTCACCAGTCGCTCCCCTGCAGTGCCTCTCTGCTTCTAGCATCCGGGTCATGTCGGCGCGTGCGTGAGGATGCCATCGCGCATGCCCAGCACCTAACCTGGAAGTATAGAGAACATGAAGGGAGCAGTATCTGTGCAGCCGTCAAGGTGACAGCCAAGCATAGCTCCTGGCCCCAGCGCAGGCGTGTGCGCTGACTGTGATGCGGCTGTGTCTGCTGCCGGCCACGTCACAGTACAGCAGACATGGCTGCCCACAATTTGCTGTGTGGCTGTAGCCACCACCAGGCAGCCGGCCCTGAACAGCAGCTGGGGGAGCGGCCCGGGGGGCATTTGCCTCTTTGCCACCTGGGCCAGTCAGCCCCTGCTTGTCAGAATGATAGTGGATAAGGCGACAGTATAGCAGGACCCATCAGGTTGCTTGAGAAGTGTCATAGTAGAACACATCAGGGTTGCTGTCGGACGTTCGCTATCAAGTTTATTCGTAGGGGTGTAATAGACCGTAGAGCGCCTAAAGGGCATTAGTGTACCAAGGCCTGCAAAGGCGGGGAGCACCGCCGAGGCAATATCATAGGGAGACACAAAATATTGTGTAATCAACCAATATCAAGAACACTGAGCCGTATCATGGAATAACTGTACCATGCAGTAGTATTCTGTAAAAGACAATCTCATGAATAAAGCAATATCATACCGGAACAGTATCACGATGTAGCAGCACAAATAAAAATAATAATAATAATAAAAATAAGAGGTACCCAGGTGGTGGACACTGGAAGCAGTATAGTAATATAGTAAAGAGTTAGAAACTGACCTTCCAATGATAGATATGGAGAGGAGGGCACAGATCCCTGGAGGGGTGCAGGAGTCCCGTTAGGGGCTGTGGGAAGGAAGGCCAGAGCAGTAAATACACTGAAATGGGCTAAAAGTCAGAGAGCAGGAGGGCAGTGGGTATAGTTACCTATCACTTTGTAGCTTCAGGTGTCTGCGGTGGTGGTGTGTATGGGACCAGGGAGATGAGCGCCCTTTATGCTGGGCGGCAGGAAGTGTGGAGCGCCGGGTGGAGCGCACTGAATAGCGGCCAGGAAGAGGCTTGGTACGCTTTGGGGAAAGAGCTCCAAATGGCGCTTGCGCAGTGTAAAGTCGAGTACGCTGAGAGAGGTGTGCGATGATCACAATGGGCGCAGAGTGCGCAGGCGCACAGGCTAGCGGCTTGTGGGAAACTAAGGGCGCTCAGAGGACCAGGCTGGTGCAAGCGCATTATGAGTGGAGGGACGCTGTGTGCGAAGACCACTATAGTAGGAAGCTGTGGAAAAGATAAAAGGGAAGGAATCCCTGGAAAAAAGTGTACTGTAAGCGCTAATGGCCCATAGTAATGAAACCGGAAAGATACTGCTAAGGATTAATAAACAGAATACACAGACTGTAGAGACTGGCCCAGTGTGTAGACAGGTTATGTGGAGAACAATAGGAAAGCTAAGGGGAAGTAGGTAACGTTGGGCAGAAATTGTATTTTGTTGTTGAGGAAGAAAACGAACACTTATGCAAAGAAAATAAAAATGAAAAAAATATTGATAAAAATAAATATACATATAAAAATAAAAAATAAAATAATAAAAAAGATACAGAAAATTAAATAATAAAAGGAGAAAAAGGTAAAAAATTAAAAAATAATAAAAAAAATAATAAAAAATAATAAGGAAATAATAATAAAAATAAAAATAATGAGAGAAATAAATAAATGGTGAAATAAATGGAAAAAAATGATGGAAGAAAGAATGAAAATTAAAAAATGAAAATTTAAAAAATGAAATTTTTTTTTTTTTTCCAGATGTTACAGCATAGTGGAGGGGGTTTTATGAAATCCCGTCTCCACTATGCGATGTAACACGCACCCGGCGGCCCTGCGATTACGGACATGCGTCGCGTCTTTTTAGATCGCAGCATGTCCGTGTACCTTGCGGCGCCGCTGTGCTGCCACAAGGTAAATCACAGAGCCCTATGTGTGGGGTGCGATGATGCCGGATGTGTGCAATGAACACATCCGGCATCATCGCGTCTCCAGAAGGGGGCAGAGCAAGTTGCCGCTCCGTCCAAACCGCCGGCCATCCTGAAAGTGGACACATACCCTAATAGTTTTTGGATGACTAATCAAATTCAGAAATATTATTCACCTTTTTTATGGAGTGCTGTATACTATAAAACTTAACAGAGAGCACCTAATACTGTATGGATGACTAAATGACTTTTAGTCAACTGAAATGTCACAGAAAGCACCAAATACTGTATGGTTGACTAATTAAATACAGAAAACTTTTTCAATGCTTTTTTGGACTGTTATATAACACTGAAATGTATAACAGACCACATAATGGTATACTGATTAACTTTTTTTGATTGAGTTGAGACTTTTATTGGGAACATTTTACCGACTGTCTTACCGGCAGTAGCGTTACAGCTGATAAGAACCTCTGTGCCATTGTTACCCATGCTGTCACAAAGATTACAGCGTGGGAAACACCATAGGAAGTATGTGAAAAAGCAAACAAAAACTCAGCAAATCTTCAGAAAATCCAAAAAGCATTTTTATTCCTGTGTTTTTGCTGCGGACTTGACTGACACACAAACACACAAAGAACTGACATGCTGCAGAAAAAACGCACTGCAAATACTTAAAGGAAATTTACTGATCATGTGAACAACACTTCAGGATTGTCATTGAATTAGCTTGCATAAGGATTCCATAGCGTTTTTGGCTCATTTTTAAGTGGAAAAACTGTTGTGAAAACGCATAAAAAACGCACAGTGTGCACACAGCCTAAAATTAGCACTACAATATGGCGTTCCTTCCCTTCTGAGCTTTGCATTGTGCCTGAAAAGTAGTTTTCAACCACATGGGGTATTGGCACACTCAGTAGAAATTGAACAGCAAATTTTGGAGTAAATTTTCTCCTGTAACCCTTGTGAAAATAAAAAATTTGGGACTAAAATAATTTTTTTGTGGAAAAATGTGATATTTTAATTTTTACGGCTCTATGTTATAAACTTCTGTTAAGCAACTGAGGGTTCAAGGTGCTCACCACACATCTATATACAGTCCTTGAGGGGTTGACATGCCGTCCGATCTCAATTTCAGGCATTTTTTAGTTAAAAAAATTAAAAAATTCAAACTGTGCTCCTTCCATTGCGAGCCATGCCATGGGCCCACACAGTAGTTTTTCCCCTTGTACTCATGAGAAATTACACAGCAAATATTGGGGTCCATTTTCTCCTGTTACCATTATGAAAATAAAAAAAAGGGGGCTAAAGTTACATTTTTGTAAAAATGTTTAGTTTTTCCAAATTTCATTCATTTCTGTGAAGTACTTGAAGGGTTAATAAACTTCTTGAATGTGGTTTTGAGAACATTGAGGGATGCAGCTTGTAGAATGGTGTCACTTTTTGGGTATTTTCTGTCATATAGGCCCTCCAAAGTCACTTCAAATACATTGTGGTCCTGAAAAAAAATGGTTTTGTAAATTTTGTTGAAAAAATGAGAAATTTCTCATCAACTTTTAACCCTTCTAAGTTTCTACCAAAAAAAATTGTTTCAAAAATTGTGCTAATGTAAAGTAGACATGTGAGACATGTGGAAATGCTATTTATTAACTACTAGCTGTACTACCCGGCTTCGCCCGGGTTAATGACTGCTGTTAGCAAAATAGAATGTGTTAACAAAAATTTATTCTGCACACAAAAACCACAAAACAAATAGATAGAAATGTAATTATTAAAAGGCAAAAACTAAGCAAATAGAAGCATTTCACAACATATATTAGCTTTGTTATACTGAGAATGTCTTTGTTGCCTATATTAACCAATCAGAGCTCAGGTTAATTAACTGTAGCAAAATAGAAGCTGAGCTGTGATTGGTTGCTATTGGCAGCCTGATAAATCCCCAGCCAACAGGAAGCCCTCCCCCCTGGCAGTATATATTAGCTCACACATACACATAATAGACAGGTCATGTGACTGACAGCTGCCGTATTTCCTATATGGTACATTTGTTGCTCTTGTAGTTTGCTTATTAATCAGATTTTTATTTTTGAAGGACAATACCAGACTTGTGTGTGTTTTAGGGTGAGTTTTATGTGTCAAGTTGTGTGTGTTGAGTTGCGTGTGGCGACATGCATGTAGCGACTTTTGTGAGATGAGTTTTGTGTGGCGACATGCGTGTAGCAACATTTTGTGTGTTGAGTTGCATGTGACAGGTTAGTGTAGCAAGTTGTGTGCAGCAAGATTTGTGCATGGCGAGTTTTGCGCGTGGCGAGTTTTATGTGTGGTGCATTTTGAGTATGTGCAAGTTTTGTGTGAGGCAACTTTTGCATGTGGTGCAACTTTTGTACATGTGGCAATTTTTCTGTGTGTGCAAGTTTTGCATGAGGTGAGTTTTCCATGAGGTGAGTTTTGAACGTGTGGCGAGTTTTGCGTGAGCCTAGTTTTGCATATGGCGAGTTTTGCATGTAGCGAGTTTTGAGTGGTGACTTTTGTGTTTCGACTTTTATGTGGCGAGGTTGGTGTGTGTGTGTGGTGAAATGTGTGCTGAGGGTGGTATATGTGTTCAAGCACGTGGTAGTGTGTGGCGCATTTTGTGTTTGTGTTCATATCCCCGTGTGTGGTGAGTATCCCATGTCGGGGCCCCACCTTAGCAACTGTACGGTATATACTCTTTGTCGCCATCGCTCTCATTCTTTAAGTCCTCATTGTTCACATCTGGCAGCTGTCAATTTTCCTCCAACACTTTTCCCTTCACTTTTTCCCCATTATGTAGATAGGAGCAAAATTGTTTGGTGAATTGGAACGCGCGGGGTTAAAATTTCACCTCACAACATAGCCTATGACGCTCTCGGGGTCCAGACGTGTGACTGTGCAAAATTTTGTGGCTGTAGCTGCGACGGTACAGATGCCAATCCCGGACATACACACATACATACATACACACATTCAGCTTTATATATTAGATATACCTGTATGTAATCTCCTGTATATAGTATATACCTGTGTGTCATCTCACCTATATATAGTATATATCTGTGTGTCATCTCCTGTATATAGTATATACCTGTATGTCATCTCCTCCTATACATAGCATATACCTGTGTCATCTCCTCCTGTATATACTATATACCTGTAGGTAATCTGCTCCTGTATATAGTATATACCTGTGTGTCATCTCCTCCTGTATATAGTATATACCTGTATGTCATCTCCTCCTGTATGTAGTATGTACCTGTATGTCATCTCCTCCTCTATATAGTATATACCTGTGTGTCATCTCTCCTGTATATAGTATATATCTGTGTGTCATCTCCTCCTGTATATAGTATATACCTGTGTGTCATCTCCCCTGTAAATAGTATATACCTGTGTGTCATCTCCTGTATATAGTATATAGCTGTATGCCATCTCCTCCTGTATTAGCCCTCGTTCACACGTTATTTGGTCAGTATTTTTACCTCAGTATTTGTAAGCTAAAATGGCAGCCTGATAAATCCCCAGCCAACAGTAAGCCCACCCCCTGGCAGTATATATTAGCTCACACATACACATAATAGACTGGTCATGTGACTGACAGCTGCCGGATTCCTATATGGTACATTTGTTGCTCTTGTAGTTTGTCTGCTTATTAATCAGATTTTTATTTTTGAAGGATACCAGACTTGTGTGTGTTTTAGGGCGAGTTTCGTGTGTCAAGTTGTGTGTGTTGAGTTGCGTGTGGCGACATGCATGTAGGGACTTTTGTGAGATGAGTTTTGTGTGGCGACATGCGTGTAGCAACTTTTTGTGTGTCGAGTTGCATGTGACAGGTTAGTGTAGCAAGTTGTGTGCAGCAAGTTTTGCGCATGGCGAGTTTTGCGCGTGGCGAGTTTTATGTGTGGTGCCTTTTGAGTATGTGCAAGTTTTGTGTGAGGCAACTTTTGCATGTGTTGCAACTTTTGTGCATGTGGCAATTTTTCTGCGTGTGGCAATTTTTCTGCGTGTGCAAGTTTTGCGTGTGGCGAGTTTTGCACGTGTGGCGAGTTTTGCATGTGGAGAGTTTTGCGCGTGGCGAGTTTTGAGCGGCGACTTTTGTGTTTCTACTTTTATGTGGCGAGGTTGGTGTATGTGTGGTGAAATGTGCACTGAGGGTGGTATATGTGTTCGAGCACGTGGTAGTGTGTGGCGCATTTTGTGTGTGTGTTCATATCCCCGTGGTGGTGTGATTATCCCATGTTGGGGCCCCACCTTAGCAACTGTACAGTATATACTCTTTGGTGCCATCGCTGTCATTCTTTAAGTCCCCCTTGTTCACATCTGGCAGCTGTTAATTTGCCTCCAACACTTTTCCTTTCATTTTTTCCCCATTATGTAGATAGGGGCAAAATTGTTTGGTGACTTGGAAAGCGCGGGGTTAAAATTTCACCTCACAATATAGCTTTGACGCTCTCAGGGTCCAGACGTGTGACTGTGCAAAATTTTGTGCCTGTAGCTGCGACGCCTCCAACACTTTTCCTTTCACTTTTTCCCCATTATGTAGATAGGGGCAAAATTGTTTGGTGAATTGGAAAGCGCGGGGTTAAAATTTCACCTCACAACATAGCCTATGACGCTCTCGGGGTCCAGACGTGTGACTGTGCAAAAAGTTTGTGGCTGTAGCTGCTACGGTTCAGATGCCAATCCCGGACATACATACATACATACATACATACACACACACACACATTCAGCTTTATATATTAGATTTTGTGCTTCTGATTTCTGACAAATTTCTGATATTTTCACAAATAAATGCAAGTCATATCTAGCAAATTTTACCACTATCAAGAAGTACAATATATAGTGATGAGCGAGTGTACTCGTTGCTCTGGTTTTTCCGAGCACGCTTGGGTGATCTCCGAGTATTTGTAAGTGCTCGGAGATTTAGTTTTTGTTGCCTCAGCTGCATGATTTACAGTTGCTAGACAGGCTGAATACATGTGAGGAATGCCTGGTTGCTAGGGAATCCCCACATGTATTCAAGCTGTTGTGATGCAGCGGCAGGACCATATGCAGTGAAATGGAAGTGACCCAAGCAAGTTCAAACAAAACGTTTCTTTATTGTGTTACTTCACACAGTCTTTTAGCAATACATAGTAAATGGCTTCTTCATCCAGGCCAAAGGAAAATACACAGTACACGGCTTCTTCACACAGTCCATCAAAAATACACAGTAACCGGCTTTACCTTTGCAGTCCCTACACAGGCCAGACTTCCCTTTGTCCAGTTTCCCTGAGGCGACCGCCCGCCGATACCAAGTCTCTTTACTCACGCCGTGCACATCACGCTATCCACCAGATTGCAGCCTGGCAACACAAGATAGCCCGGGATGCAGGGTGTCAGTTCCTTTTGCCCCTGTGTTGCTCCACACACAGAGAGAGCTCTGCAGACAATTGCTCTGTCTGCTTCCAAACCAACCCTGACACACCGTCCCCTCTACTACAGGGCTTTTAATCAGTCACTGCTTCACTATTCTAATTACAGCCACACCTGTGTCTGCAGTACGCCCTCATGGCCTCACTACGCTTCCATGCACAATCTTATAGAGTACATACGGCGCCCCCTAGCTGTAACAGGAGTCACTGCCTCACACTGTGTAGTAGATGTAAATCATTCAGCTGAGGTGATGAAAACTAAATCTCCGAGCACTTACAAATACTTGTAGATCACCCGAGCGTGCTCGGGAAAACCCAAGTAATGGGTATAGTTGCTTATCACTAACAATATATCTAGAAAAAAAACATTCTCAGAATCAGTGGGATCCATTGAAGCATTCCAGCGTTATTTCCCCATAAAGTGACACTGGTCAAATTTTAAAACATGAATCTTGGTTATTAACCTACAAACTCTTCGATCCTGGGAACTATTTCTGAATACCTTTGGTCCAAGATACTGGTATTGACCACAGTGCAGATTGATTGACAATGACAATCTATTGAGGGTCTGCAGCAGCTGAATTTTCAAAAATGCTATTACTGTTGTGGTCACACACCTGAATGAGGTGAGCAATTCCTGTTTTTTTTTCATCTCTTTAATTGGATAAGACTCTATTTGAACTAATTGTTTTTCCAGCAATGTTTACCTCAACAGACTAGTCATGGCTCTTTAGCATACATCAAGGTTCTGTATATTATTTCATTTTATTCTAATCTAATCTATGCAGTTCCATAAAGCAATAAAAATATTACTAAAATACCTGAATAAAGGACTTAAAGGTCATGGGCTCAGTTTAAAAATGTTGAAGGACCTAACAGATTCTTTTTAAAAATATTTTTTGCACATTATATGACAAATTGAATGATTTCATTTAAAACTACAAAAATGCCCTACAAAAACAAAGCCCTTATAGAGTTTTGCTGAAGATAAAAAAAGATTATGGATCTTGGAAATATAGGGAAAAATTAAAAGTATCCCCATCAGGAGAGGATTAACATTCTTGTTTCTTATATTTATGTTAGATACAGTACACTTTTTAAACTATTATTATTAATATGTTACCCATGTTACCATTAATTTTCTTGAAGTGAAAAACAAACAAATAAAAAAAACTTTTTGCTGTATGAAAGCTGAGGTATATAGAGGATATGCATGGAGCCATAAACTTCTATGGATGCCATATTATGAGTGTAATGGAGAGAAGGCTAGGAGACAAAAAGCGCAATAGGGTCTTATCCGATGGTACGGAGAAAATAGAAATGTGAGACCACTCACCTGACAAGGTTGCTGACTAGCAACATAAAAAAGGCATATGTAACAGCTGCTGCAGGACATCAGTCAGAAATACCACAGAAAAAACGATGTGCAAAAGGTGGTGTCATTCAGTTGCGCAGCTGATAAAAGCTCGATGGCTGAGATGAAATCAAAGGAATTTAATAGTACAGGTTTTAAAAGTCAACGCGTTTAAAGGTTCTGCACGACCTCTTCATCAGGACAAAAAGGTGCCGAAGCTGTCAGTGCTTTGATTGACAGCTCAGTCATCCAGTCTGGTACAGTGGCATGCTGAGCTGTCAGTATGTTGATTGACTGCTTGATTTTCCAATCTGAGACTGGGAGGCACTGGCTGTCTCCAAGTGTTTATTATTCCAGGTTATTGCCATGCTACTTAACTGAACTGTTTATGCCAGACTTCTGCCAGATGTACATTCAGCTAAGTGTGGTTTCTTCCCCTGTGCCTTGCGTTCTGTATGATGATCTTTCATTGCTTGACCTTGGACCTCATTCTGACCATCCATTTGTTTAACCCCTTCTGCTCTGAGCCGCTATCTTCCTGGTATTCTGACCTCAGAATGTGACCTGACTACGCTTTTATCTCTTCCTTCTGTTTATGATGTACCCTCCTGTCTTCTAACCTTGGACTCCTTGACTATTCTGATTCACGGCTTGACTGTGAGAAGTGTCTAGTGTCACAATATCCCTGTGTAATTCAGACCTTTTGAAATATTAAGATCTTAGATTAGAACCCTTAAATTCATACAATAAAACATTGGTTTAAGGGGAAGCATTTGTCCTTATCATCACTCCCAGAATCCATCTATGAGACCAGGAGACAATAATTAACTTGGTGCCTGTGCTTTGGTAGACAAATCTGAATCTAATAGGCATATTGGACAGCCATGAACCTTTGAGTCTTTGTAGTACCCCACATTAGCCATACTATAATCCATGACTGTGCCTCATGGCTTTTTTGACAATCATATCTTGTAAGCGCTTACACTGGTGTAATGATATGTGAGCCCTTACAATGATGAAGTGGAGTCCTTTCACCCACCTACCCTTGAAATGGAAATACTTTATTGTCTTAACACTTGCCTATTGTCCTGGCCCTTGTGACCACTTTTATGAATCAATAATAAGTATTGCTTTCTCCCACACTTGTGTTAGTAAATCATGCAAAATGTCATATTCATCTAGTGTTACATTCATTTATGTGATCCATGAAGCTTGATAAACATAGAATGCAGAATCATAAAAATACCAGCAAAGTGTATGCCCCTGGCGATGTGTGTATCCTTATACTCAGATATTTGCTAAGGATAAGGTGCTGTGTTTTTATTACTAAGAGTTTGCTGCAGTATGTGTGCCTGGTAAATGTTTCCTTTGCCTTCAGTTAAAATAAAACACAATCTACATCGCTAGCATTACATTACATATTTGTCTGCAGGCCCTCATGTACCATAATTGTACAGAGCAGCAGCACTCTCAAATATATCTATGATATCTAAAGCATCAGAAAAAACAGTTATCTGTCCAAGGCACATATTAACACGGGTGTCACCAAAACCACAAGACTCACGCTTTAGAAAAAGGTTAACAAGTAGAATATTATCTTCAGCTCTGTGTGCTGTAGTCCAGTAAATACCTCCAGGCCACAGATAAGTGATGTTTTCATTTATCTATTTGTTTATGGGTTTTTTCCAGTTTTATTATCATTGCAGAATTTTTATGTTGCTGTTTACTTCCTCTTGGCAGTTTATGTCACTTATGGTGGAAATTCTAGTTTCTAACATATGCAGGCATTTTAGGTTTAGTGCAGCATTGTATAATGAAGGATGTGGAGGTTAAAAAGAGCTCCTGTACACAGTTATACTTAGTAAATCTTTTGCTATACACTAATATAGATTGCACCTTTTGAAGCATGCATATATACAGGGGATGGACAAAATAATGGAAACACCTAACGTTTTGGCATCAATCTTTGAACATGTGATAAACATGCAAACCGTGACATATGGTAATGTTTTGTAGTTGATTATTTGTGTTATGTGATATGTGTATGTAAATTAACTGTTTTGCATAATTGTAAGAACATTGATGAGAACCTGATACCAATGGCAGACCTCTCGGATTTTCAAAGAGGCCAAATTGTTGGTGCTCATATGGCAGGCGCTAGTGTAACAGAAAGTGCCCAAATGCTTGGCGTGTCAAGAGGTAATGTCTCCAAAATAATGACTGTGTTTGAAAGAGAAGTAAAAGCGTCTGCAGCAAAGCACAGGTCCGGCCAAAAGTCGAAGTTGACTGAGAGAGACCGTTGGACTCTAAAGCGAATTGTGAGAGAGGATCGCAAGACCACAGCTCCGAAAATCACTGCTGAGCTCAATGAACACCTACAGAACCCAGTTTCCACGAGAACTGTTCGTCGGGAGCTGCACAAATCTGTATTCCACAGAAGAGCTGCAACTACAAAACCACTGCTCTCAATGACAAATGTTTCCAAGCATTTAGAGTGGTGTAGAAACCTCCAGAATTGGTCCCTCGAGCAGTGGAAACGTGATATTCTCAGACGAATCATCGTTTACCCTATTTCCGACCTCCGGCCGAGTGTAAGTTTGGAGACAGCCGAAAGAAGCATTCCATCCAGACTGCCTTCTCCCAACTGTAAAACATGGCGGAGGTTCTGTGATGATCTGAGGTGCTATTTCGTGGAGATCCACAGGGCCAATGATATCCCTTCATGGAAGAATTAACAGCCGAGATTATTTAGGCATTTTGGGCGACCAAGTGCATCCAATGGTTCAAGCACTGTTCCCGGAGGGGAACGCCATCTTTCAGGATGATAATGAACCAATTCATACAGCTAGAATCGTTAAAGCATGGCACGAGGAACATTCTAATGAAGTTGAGCATCTCATCTGGCCCCCACGATCCCCTGACCTCAACATTATAGAGCATTTATGGTCGATTTTAGAGAATCAAGTTAGACGTCGATTTTCGCAGCCATCGTCGCTCAATGAACTGGAGGGTGTTTTAACTGCAGAATGGGCTAAAATTTCTTTGGAAACAATTCACACCTTGTATGAATCCATACCTCGGAGAATTGAGGCTGTAATCGCCGCAAAAGGTGGACCTACACCAGATTCAACTAACTTTTGTTGATGTTTCCAGGTGTTTCCATTATTTGGTCCAACCCCTGAATATTTGTTGTAGCACATAATTAGCACCTATTTTTAAATTGAAGCCCTATTCAATTCACAGGATCATGAACACTGCAAGTAAAGCCACACCATCTGACCCTACACAATATTACAGACATGCTAACTTTTTTGCACCAAGCAAAAAATTAACTAGCACATCCAAACACCGCTGGTTAATATGCAAGTGAATGTTATTGTGGCTACAATACAAAAACACTATCACAACACATGCATCGGCACACTCCATGCATAAAACATATGTAAACTTAATACTGATCAAATTGTGTGAGTTCATTTGCCATCGTCCAGTTGACCACTTCAGATGGCAACCAACACTAAACAGACTCACCTAGGCCTCCACAAAGAAGTCTGTTTGGCATATGGTCCTTTTTGAAGGATTTTACCTTGTTGGTAACAGGTGAGCTGCTACAATTTGATCGAAATGTCGTGATAAGCCTCAAATTTCTATGTGTAGTAAATATAGCAGAAATGTGCCCAGCAACCTGTTGTAAATTACATTAAATTCTGGCAGTAAATGTTACATATCTTTGCTGTAACACCACAGGGAATCATTTATGCTGAAATCAACCAACTGTCAATGTAAATACATGGGCATGAAGGGTCCTCTTCAAAATCAAACTAAGAAACATGAGGAAGGTCTAAACACATCAGTGTTCCTTACAGCATAGATGCACACTGTGATGGACTTTTTGTTTAAAGGGGTTTTCCCGTGAACAGAATACATTTACTCCCCCACCCCACCATCCAGGAGCTGTCCTATGATCTGACCATATTCCTGTACGGTCAGACACGGCCATTACACAGTACACAGCAGGGGCACATTTATAAGATTATCTCAGAACAGGAACATTTTATTTAAACATATACAATTGTGGCTGCTTTTTGGTTGGTGGTTTTGAGTCGCTTGGAAGGAGCTTATAGATGTGTGGTACCAAGGGAACCGGTGTTTTTTTTTGCTGGGTTATGTAGAAGAAATTAAAGTGGATAATACCCTGAAAATACCAATCGCTAGATTAAAGGGAACCTATCACCCCGTTTTTTTCGGTATGAGATAAAAATACTGTTAAATAGGGCCTGAGCTGTGCATTACAATAGTGTAGTTTGTGGACCCCGATTCCCCACCTATGCTGCCGAAATACGTTACCAAAGTAGTCATTTTCGCCTGTCAATCAGGCTGGTCAGGTCGGATGGGCGTGGCTTCTTCCCCCAGATATTGCGTAGTTTTCCGTTGGTGGCGTAGTGGTGTGCGCATGTCCAAGGTCCCCAATCCTGCACGGGGGGGTGAAAATAGCAGCGATGTCCGTTATTCCATTGGTGGTCGGTGGGCGCGGCCATCTTCCTTTGGCCGCGCGTGCGCAGAAGCGGCACTCTGCTGGCCGCGGCTTCAGGAAAATGGCCGCGGGATGCCGCGCGTGCGCAGATGGAGATCGCGGCGGCCATTTTCCTGAAGCCGCGGCCAGCAGAGCGCCGCTTCTGCGCACGCGCGGCCAAAGGAAGATGGCCGCGCCCACCGACCACCAATGGAATAACGGACATCGCTGCTATTTTCACCCCCCCCGTGCAGGATTGGGGACCTTGGACATGCGCACACCACTACGCCACCAACGGAAAACTACGCAATATCTGGGGGAAGAAGCCACGCCCATCCGACCTGACCAGCCTGATTGACAGGCGAAAATGACTACTTTGGTAACGTATTTCGGCAGCATAGGTGGGGAATCGGGGTCAACAAACTACACTATTGTAATGCACAGCTCAGGCCATATTTAACAGTATTTTTATCTCATACCGAAAAAAACGGGGTGATAGGTTCCCTTTAATATATATGGCTCGAAAGGTAATAGCGAGGAATTGGATAAATGAGGAACCGCCTTCAAGAGGAGAATACCTTAAATATGTGAAGCATGGTCTTGCTTTGGAAATAGGGGTTTATAAGAAAAGGGGGAAAATGGGGGTGTTTGACAAATTGTGGACTCCTTGGCTGGAAATGGACTAAAAGGTGGATAAGAGGGGAAAGGCTTTGGGGGCCTTTATCTGGAGGAAATATTGGTTACACGGTTATGGTTTGGGATAATGGTTAATATGCATCTTTGGAGGATATGTTAATGTAAGAGGGTGAGGTGTCTAAATGGGATGGGGGGTGGGGGGGATAAGTTGGTGATGTTGGGGTTTGTTACTGTTAAAATCTAAAATGAAAGTACCGTATGTTCTGGTGTATAAGACGACTGGGCGTATAAGACGACCCCCAACTTTTCCATATAAAATATGGAATTTGGGATATGCCCGCTGTATAAGACGGGGGTCATCTTATACGCCCAGTCATCTTATACGGCATGTGGTTCCCAGGGTCTGGAGGAGAGGAGACTCTCCTTCAGGCCCTGGGATCCATATTCATGTAAAAAATAAAGAATAAAAATAAAAAATATGGATATACTCACCCCTCCGAGAAGCCTGGCTGTCACCACTGCAAGCGTCTGCCTCCGTTCCTAAGAATTGCAGAGCGTGAAGGACCTACGATGACATCACGGTCTTGTGATTGGTCCGTGACTGCTCATGTGACCGGTCACCTGACCGCGACGTCATTGAAGGTCCTTCACGCTCTGCAATTCTTAGGAACGGAGGCAGACGCTTGCACCGGTGACAGCCAGGCTTCTCGGAGGGGTGAGTATATCCATATTTTTTATTTTTATTCTTTATTTTTTACATGAATATGGATCCCAGGGCCTGAAGGAGAGTCTCCTCTCCTTCAGACCCTGGGAACATCCAGGATCGCTCCCTGCACATGCCGTCCCCGGCGTATAAGACGACCCCCGACTTTTGGAACCATTTTTAGGGGTTAAAAAGTCGTCTTATACGCCGGAAAATACGGTATTATTGTATTATGAATACTGTCATATTATTCTTAATAAAAATCTATTTGAATTAAAAAAAATATCCAATTGTGGAAATTATTATTATTCCAAGAGGTATTGATTAAAATGTACTTTGTTCGTGGGAAAACTTCTTTAATAAGGATACCTTGCAGTGGGTGCAAGCCTTTTTGCATTCCTTTTACAAAACAGGGATGATTAATTGCTATTTACTAAAGTTGATAAATAAGGAACATTGACAAACAATTCCTGTATATTCACAAAGTGACAAAGTGCCCTAATAGGGTATCCAGAAATCATATTTCTAAGCCAGCCATCCCAATAAATATGACATCTAGTGAAGTATGCCACATTTATAATTAGATAACTACAGAGCTACAGAATGTGCCCATAGCGAACTAATGGTATCAAAGGAAGCCCTATGTTACAGCCTTCTAGAATGCTGTCTATATGTCACCAAAGTGCTACGTAGAACACAAAAATAGCTTTTATTATACTCACCTTCAGTGCAGTCTGGTCCGATTGGCATCACTGGTCTGGATCTGGAGCCTCTCCTTACGATCGCCGTCCTTCTTGCTTCGTGTGGATGACTTGTCCTACGTCATCCACACAGTGTTCTCCAATGCTCTCCAGTGCGGGCACACGTTTCTCTGTCCTTCTCAAATTTGTGTTTAGTATTATCTTTAAAAAATGTGTTTAAATTTGTGGAGATAGTAGAACCCAGTAATCAATGGGAATTATATCCCCAAAAATGTCAACATCATATAATTTTTTTGTATACCATGTACATATAGACCAACCTTAACATTTTGACGTTTACTTCTTCAAGCTATACAATTAGAATTTTATCAAACTATTTGTTTCCCCATATCAAGCAATTCTTATTATAAAGGCCTGTTATCATTAATATGCAATTTAGGTACATCGAAGCTCATTTTTAGTGTTGGTCCCTTAACCCCTTCCACACTTTCGCCGTACATACAGTATACTGCTATGCAGGAGCTGCGTTCCCGCAAACTGTAGTATATGTACGGCGACATGATCGTGCGAGCTCATGCTGAGTGCCGCTGCAATTGGTTCGGGTGTCAGCTTTGTGTGAGAGCTGATACCCTGCAGCAATACCCACGATTGGTGCTAGCACTTAACCCCTCCGATGCCTCTGTCAGTAGTGACAGCAACATAGAAGAGCATCGCGCAGGATATCAGTTCCCTGCGTGCTTCCATCATGACAATGCGACGTGATCGCATTGTCCTCATGGTGTCCATGGAGACCCCTGGCCGCAAGATGGCCACGGGGTCCTTCGGTGGTCCTTCAGGGACGGTGGCTTGTGAGCACCTGCTGAGAGCATTCACTGACATACCTCCTTCCCTGCTTCCCTGCCTGTCAGATGCTGATATGATACTCAAAAAAAAACAATATAAAAAGCATATTTTTGTATGTGACAGCAGCTAACTCTGGTATATACATATATTTTTACCTTTTGTTTTTTATTTTAATTACCTCAATAAAAATATTCTTTTAATACATTCCATTTGTAATTTGGTTTATTTACACCTCTTTCTTTGATATGATTTCTATATTTCTGGTGTAGAACCTATCATTGTCCTTCATTGCTCCTTGTGGAGTTTCACTTCATATATTTCATATGATGTTTTTCTTTGCCTACCACATGAGGAATGGAGTAAAAAAATAAATAAAACCAATTCTTCACATGCTGTTGATTTTTTCATTCTGCCTCCCAAAGATCGCAGTAAGGCTCGGCGCACATTTATCCTGCGCGCTACACTGAGCGCTTACAATGGAGTTTCTGGGTAAATCACTGAAATATGTGATTTAGACAGAACCCCGGCAGAAGATTACCTATAATAAGGTAGATGGAGGCACCGTGGACACCATAGGACCTGTGAACCGGTGGTGTCCATCTTTTTAAGATTACATAAAAGTGCCGTCGGCCACAGTTTTGTGCACTTCTGAAAAGAAGGACACCACTGAACAGAAGCCAGATGGAGTCCAGAGTAACTCTGTTGCTTCATCATAGTGAATGGAACAACAGGGGTTTCATCTGTCACGTCACTCAGAGATTTAGATGGAAAGCCCAAAGTAAGTGGTCAGCATAGAGCGCCAGATAAATGTGATCCCAAACGTTAGGTAAAATGATCCCAATAAAAGCTTCAACTCAATACACAAAAAAGCAAGCCCTCACTCATGTCCATCATCTGTTAACGGAAATGTAGTGGGTTTCCACGTCACTGGTAGCACAAAGGCTCTGGAAAAGCTAAATGGCTCCTCGCCCTCCAAAATAAATTCAGCAAATTATCCACTCCCAAATCCCAATGCCCCCCTCACCTCTAAGCCCCAGTGTGCCTAAACCATATTTAGCACCCACATGTTTGTTATTTCTGTAGTGATGAGAGCCCGCCTAATTTACAGATGCGCGTACCTATAAGCAAGGGTGAGAATAATGTACTGGTGACTGCAACGGCACCCATGGAGTCAAAATTGTCACTACATCTGTAGATAAGTTCCGAAAGGGTTATAATTTCCAAAATGGGGTCACTTGAGGGGGGAGTCTGCTTTTCTATCACTTAAGGGCTATTTATATGGAATCCTCAAACTATTCTAGGAAAATCTGTGTTTCAGGAGGCAAATAACGTTCCGTCCTTCCCGAGTCTCTATGTATGGCTAAGTAGTACTGTACAGTCACATGCAGGTGCTTCTCACTAAATTAGAATATCATTAAAAAGTTAATTTATTTCAGTTCTTCAATACAAAAAGTGAAACTAATATATTATATAGAGTCATTACAAACAGAGTGATCTATTTCAACTGTTTATTTCTGTTAATGTTGATGATTGTGAATTACAGCCAATGAAAACCCAAAAGTCATTATCTCAGGAAATTAGAATACTTTATAACACCAGCTTGAAAAATGATTTTAAAATCTCAAATGTTGGCCTACTGAAATGAATGTTCAGTAAATGCACTCAATACTTGGTCGGGGTTCCTTTTTCATCAATTACTGCATCAATTTGGCATGGCATGGAGGCAATCAGTCTGTGGTACTGCTGAGGTGTTATGGAAGCACAGGTTGCTTTGATAGCAACCTTCAGCTCGTCTACATTTTTGGGCCTGGTTTCTCTTTTCTTCCTCTTGACAATACCCCATAGATTCTCTATGTGATTAAGGTCAGGTGAGTTTGCTGGCCAATCAAGCACAGTGATACTGTTGTTTTTAAACCAGGTATTGGTACTTTTGGCAGTGTGGACAGGTTCCAAGTCCTGCTGGAGAATTAAATTTCCATCTCAAAAAAGCTTGTCGGCAGAGGGAAGCATGAAGTGCTCTAAAATTTTCTGGTAGACAGCTGAGCTGACTTTGGTCTTGATAAAACACAGTGGACCTACATCAGCAGATGACATCGCTCCCTAAACCATCACTGATTGTGGAATCTTCACACTAGACCTCAATCAGCTTGGATTGTGTGCCTCTTCACTCTTCCTCCAGACTCTGGTACCTTGATTTTTAAATGAAATGCAAAACTTTCTTTAATTTGAAAACAACACTTTAGATCACTGAGCAACAGTCCAGTTCTTTATCTCCTTGGCCCAGATAAGATGCTTCTGGCGTTGACTTTTTGGTCATGAGTTGCTTGACACAAGGAATGTGACACTTGTAGCCCATGTACTGGATACGTCTGTGTGTGGTGGCTCTTGAAGCAATGACCCCAGCAGCAGTCCACTCCTTGTGAATCTCCCACAAATTTTTGAATGGCTTTTTCTTAACAATCCTTTCAAGGCTACAGTTATCCCGGTTGCTTATGCACCTTTTTCTACCACACTTTTTCCTTCCACTCAAACTTACATTAATATGCTTGCACTCTGTGAACAGCCAGCTTGTTTAGCAATGACTTTTGTGGCTTACCCTCCTTGTGGAGTGTGTCAATGACTGCCTTCTGGACATCTGTCAAGTCAGCAGTCTTCTCCATGAGTGTGGAGCCAACTGAAGCAGACTAAGGGACATTTTTAAATGTTTAGGAAGCCTTTGCAGGTGTTTTTTTGTTAATTATTCTAATTTACTGAAATAATGACTTTTAAGTTTTCATTAGCTGTAAGCCATAATCATCAACATTAACTGAAAAAACACTTGAAATAGATCAGTCTGTATATAATATATGAGTTTCACTTTTTGTATTGAAGAACTGAAATAAATGAACTTTTTGATGACAATCTAATTTTGTGAGAAGCACCTGTATGGGGTATTGGCATGTTTTGTAGAAATTGTGGGACAAATGTTGGTGCCATTTTTACTCATTTCCCATTGAAAATGTAAAACTTCACACACAATCTTAACCCCTTAACGACCGCCGATACGCCTTTTAACGGCGGCCGCTAAGGGTACTTAAACCACAGCGCCGTTAATTAACGGCGCTGTGGAAAAAGTGAATAGCGCCCCCCAGAGTCGGATTTTCTCTGGGGTCTCGGTTGCCGAGGGTAGCCGAGACCCCAGAGAACATGATTCGGGGGGTTTTTACCGACCCCCGAGTTGCGATCGCCGGTAATTAACCGTTTACCGGCGGTCGCAACAAAAAAAAAAAAAAACGCGATTTGCCGTTTAATTTCTCTGTCCTCCGATGTGATCGCACATCGGAGGACAGAGAAATGTGGTCCCCGATGGCCCCCAATAGCCCCCCGATACTTACCTACCTCCCCCGGTGCTCCTCGCGGCTCCCGATGGGCGCCGCCATCTTTTTTCTGGGAAAAAATGGCGGGCGCACGCGCAGTGCGCCCGCCGCCCGGCACCCGGAAGATCTTTGGGGTCTCGGCTGCCGGGGGTAGCCGAGACCCCAAAGAACATGATCGGGGTCGGTTTGCACCGACCCCTGTTTTGCGATCGCCGGTAATTAACAGTTTACCGGCGACCGCAAAAAAAAAAAAAAAAAAGCGATCTGTAATTCTCTGTCCTCTGATGTGATCGCACATCAGAGGACAGAGAAATAGGGGGATTCGGGGACCCTAACATACTCACCCGGTGTCCCTGGGTCCTCTTCTGTCTTCTCCTGCCAGCCGGCTTTTCCATCATGGCGGGCGCATGCGCAGTGCGCCCGCCATCTGCTGCCATCTGCCGGCCGGCAGGAGAAGACGAGTTGGGGCTAAAATTAGGGTTAGGGTTAGGGTTAGGGTTAGAGTTAGGGTTAGGGTTAGAGTTAGGGTTAGGGTTAGGGTTAGAGTTAGGGTTAGGGTTGGGGCTACATTTAGGGTTAGGGTTAGGGCTAGGGTTAGGGTTAGGCTACTTTCACACTAGCGTTTTTTGGCTTCCGTCGCAATGCGTCGTTGGAGAAAAAACGCATCCTGCAAAAGTGCTTGCAGGATGCGTTTTTTCTCCATTGGCTTGCATTAGCGACGCATTGCGACGGATTGCCACATGTCGCATCCGTCGTGCGATGGATGCGTCGTGCTTTGGCGGACCGTCGGCACAAAAAAAGCTACATGTAACTTTTTTGTGCGACATGTCCGCCATTTCTGACCGCGCATGCGTGGCCGGAACTCCCCCCCGCCTCCCCGCACCTCACAATGGGGCAGCGGATGCGTTGAAAAAACAGCATCCGCTGCACCCGTTGTGCGGCGCTTACAACGCTAGCGTCGGTACGTCGGCCCGACACACTGCGATGGGCTGAGTACGACGCTAGTGTGAAAGTAGCCTTAGGCTTCTTTCACACTTGCGTCGGTACGGGGCGGTCGCAATGCGTCGGCCCGACGTACCGACGCACGTTGTGAAAATTGTGCACAACGTGGGCAGCGGATGCAGTTTTTCAACGCATCCGCTGCCCAGTCTATGTCCTGGGGAGGAGGGGGCAGAGTTACGGCCACGCATGCGCGGAAATGGCGGACGCGACGTACAAAAAAAAGGTTACATTGAACTTTTTTTGTGACGACGGGGGCTAAAGTTATGGTTAGGGTTGGGGCTAAAGTTAGGGTTAGGGTTGGGGCTAAAGTTAGGGTTAGAGTTGGGATTAGGGTTAGGGTTTGGATTAGGGTTGGGATTAGTGTTACGTTTGGGATTAGGGTTGGGATTAGGGTTAGGGTTGGGATTAGGGTTAGGGGTGTGTTGGATTTAGGGTTTTGATTAGGGTTATGGTTAGGGTTGAGATTAGGATTTAGGGTTTTGGGGTTAGGGTTGTGATTATCGTTAGGGTTGTGATTAGGATTATGGATCGGGTTGAGATTAGGGTTACGGGTGTGTTGGAGTTAGGGTTGGAGTTATAATTTGGGGGTTTCCACTGTTTAGGTACATCAGGGGGTCTCCAAACACGACAGCCAATTTTGCGCTAAAAAAGTCAAATGGTACTCCCTCCCTTCTGAGCTCTGCCGTGCGCCCAGTGTTTTACCCCCACATATGGGGCATCAGCGTACTCGGGATAAATTTGGTGTCCAATTTCTCCTGTTACCCTTGTGAAAATAAAAACTTGGGGGCTAAAAATCTTTTTTGTTGGAAAAAAAAATATTTTTTTATTTTCACTACTCTGCATTATAAACTTCTGTGAAGCACTTGAGCTTTCAAAGTTCTCACTACATATCTAGATAAGTTCCTTAGGGGGTCTAGTTTCCAAAATTTGGTCACTTGTGGGGGTTTCTACTGTTTAGGTACATCAGGGGCTCTGCAAACGCAACATAACACCCACAGACAATTCTATCAAAGTCTGAATTCCAAAATGGCGCTCCTTCTCTTCCGAGCTCTGCCGTGTGCCAAAACAGTGGTTTACCCCCACATATGGGGTACCAGAATACTCAGGACAAATTGGAGAACAAATATTGGCATCCAATTTCTCTTGTTACCTTTGTGAAAATAAAAATTTGGAGGCTAAAAAAATCTTTTTTGTGGGAAAAAAAATATTTTTTATTTTCACTACTCTGCATTATAAACTTCTGTGAAGCACTTGGGCATTCAAAGTTCTCACCACATATCTAGATAAGTTCCTTGGGGGGTCTATTTTCCAAAATGGGGTCACTTGTTGGGGGTTTCTACTGTTTAGGTACATTAGGGGTCTGCAAACGCAACATAACGCCCGCAGGCAATTCTATCAAAGTCTGCATTCCAAAATGGCGCTCCTTCCCTTCCGAGCTCTGCCGTGCGCCCAAACAGTGGTTTACCCCCACATATGGGGTACCAGCATTCTCAGGACAAATTGGACAACAACTTTTGGGGTCCAATTTCTCTTGTTACCCTTGTGAAAATAAAAAATTGGGGGCTAAAAAAATCTTTTTTGTGGGAAAAAAAATATTTTTTATTTTCACTACTCTGCATTATAAACTTCTGTGAAGCACTTGGGCATTCAAAGTTCTCACCACATATCTAGATAAGTTCCTTGGGGGGTCTATTTTCCAAAATGGGGTCAATTGTTGGGGGTTTTGGGGGTTTCTACTGTTTAGGTACATTAGGGGTCTGCAAACGCAACATAACGCCCGCAGACAATTCTATCAAAGTCTGCATTCCAAAATGGCGCTCCTTCCCTTCCGAGCTCTGCCGTGCACCCAAACAGTGGTTTACCCCCACATATGGGGTACCAGCATTCTCAGGACAAATTGGACAACAACTTTTGGGGTCCAATTTCTCTTCTTACCCTTGTGAAAATAAAAATTTGGGGGCTAAAAAAATCTTTTTTGTGGGAAAAATTTTTTTTTTTATTTTCACTACTCTGCATTATAAACTTCTGTGAAGCACTTGGGCATTCAAAGTTCTCACCACATATCTAGATAAGTTCCTTGGGGGGTCTATTTTCCAAAATGGGGTCACTTGTTGGGGGTTTCTACTGTTTAGGTACATTAGGGGTCTGCAAACGCAACATAACGCCCGCAGACAATTCTATCAAAGTCTGCATTCCAAAATGGCGCTCCTTCCCTTCCGAGCTCTGCCGTGCGCCCAAACAGTGGTTTACCCCCACATATGGGGTACCAGCATACTCAGGACAAATTGGACAACAACTTTTGGGGTCCAATTTCTCTTGTTACCCTTGTGAAAATAAAAACTTGGGGGCTAAAAAATCTTTATTGTTAAAAAATATATATTTTTTATTTTCACGACTCTGCATTATAAACTTCTGTGATGCACTTGGGCATTCAAAGTTCTCACTACACATCTAGATAAGTTCCTTGGGGGGTCTAGTTTCCAAAATGGGGTCACTTTTGGGGGGTTTCTACTGTTTAGGCACATCAGGGGCTCTCCAAACGCGACATGGCGTCCGATCTCAATTCCAGTCAATTTTGCATTGAAAAGTCAAATGGCGCTCCTTTGCTTCCGAGCTCAGCCATGTGCCCAAACAGTGGTTTACCCCCACATATGGGGTGTCGGCGTACTCAAGACAAATTGTACAACAACTTCTGGGGTCCATTTTCTCCTGTTACTCTTGGTAAAATAAAAATTTGGATGCAAAAAGATCAATTTTGTAGAAAAAATGCGATTTTTTTATTTTCACGGCTCTACGTTATAAACTTCTGTGAAGCACCTGGGGGTTTAAAGTGCTCACCACACATCTAGATAAGTTCTGTAAGGGGTCTAGTTTCCAAAATGGTGTCATATGTGGGGGGTCTCCACTGTTTAGGCACATCAGCGGCTCTCCAAACGTGACATGGCGTCCGATCTCAATTCCAGCCAATTCTACATTGAAAAAGTAAAACGACACTCCTTCTCTTCCAAGCTCTGCGGTGCGCCCAAACAGTGGTTTACCCCCATATATGGGGTATCGACGTACTCAGGAGAAATTGCACAACAACTTTTGTGGTCTAATTTCTCCTGTTACCCTTGTGAAAATAAAAATTTGGGGGCAAAAAGATCATTTTTGTAGAAAAAATGAGATTTTTTATTTTCACGGCTCTACGTTATAAACTTCTGTGAAGCACTTGGGGGTTCAAAGTGCTCACCACACATCTAGGTAAGTTCCTTAAGGGGTCTAGTTTCCAAAATGGTATCACTTGTGGGGGGTTTCCACTGTTTAGGCACATCAGGGACTCTCCAAACGCGACATGGCATCCGATCTCAATTCCAGCCAATTCTGCATTGAAAAAGTCAAACGGTGCTCCTTCACTTCCAAGCTCTGCGGTGCGCCCAAACAGTGGTTTACCTCCACATATGGGGTATCGACGTACTCAGGAGAAATTGCACAACAACTTTTGTGGTCTAATTTCTCCTGTTACCCTTGTGAAAATAAGAATTTGTGGGCGAAAAAATCATTTTTGTGAAAACAAATGCGATTTTTTATTTTCACGGCTCTACATTATAAACTTCTGTGAAGCACTTGGGGGTTCAAAATGCTCACCACACATCTAGATAAGTTCCTTGGGGGGTCTAGTTTCCAAAATGGTGTCACTTGTGGGGGGTTTCCACTGTTTAGGCACATTAGGAGCTCTCCAAACACGACATGGCGTCCGATCTCAATTCCAGCCAATTCTGCATTGAAACAGTCAAACGGTGCTCCTTCACTTCCAAGCTCTGCGGTGCGCCCAAACAGTGGTTTACCTCCACATATGGGGTATCGGCGTACTCAGGAAAAATTGCACAATAAAATTTGTGGTTAAATTTCTGTTTTTACACTTGTGAAAATTAAAAAAATGGTTCTGAAGTAAAATGTTTGCAAAAAAAAGTTAAATGTTCATTTTTTTCTTCCACATTGTTTTAGTTCCTGTGAAGTATGTAAAGGGTTAATAAACTTCTTGAATGTGGTTTTGAGCAGCTTGAGGGGTGCAGTTTTTAGAATGGTGTCACACTTGGTTATTTTCTATCATATAGACCCCTCAAAATCACTTCAAAGGTGATGTGGTCCCTAAAAAAAACATGGTGTTGTAAAAATGAGAAATTGCTGGTCAACTTTTAACCCTTATAACTCCCAAAAAAAAAAATTGTTTCCAAAATTGTGCTGATGTAAAGTAGACATGTGAGAAATGTTATTTATTAACTATTTTTTTGTGACATATCTCTCTGATTTAAGGGCATAAAAATACAAAGTTTGAAAATTGCTATTGAGTAATATCGAAGAAATGTTACCACTATCTTGAAGTACAACATGTCACGAAAAAACAATCTCAGAATCAGCGGGATCCGATAAAGCGTTCCAGAGTTATAACCTCATAAAGTGACACTGGTCAGAATTGTAAAAATTGGCTCGGTCATTAAGTACCAAATTGGCTCTGTCACTAAGGGGTTAATGGTAAAAATGTAAATTATTTTATCTTCACTGCCCAATTGTATTAAAGTCTTTCACACATCTGTAGTGTCGATATAATCACTGTGTCACTAAATGAACTCATTGAGAGTTTGTAAAATGGAGTCAATTATGGGGGGTTCTACCTCAGGGGCTATGCCAATGTGACATGGCACCCTCAAACAAGTGCAGCAAGATCTGTGCCATAATATGGAGTTTTTTTCCTTCCAAGCCTTGCCGTGCGCCCAAACAGTTGTTTTCCTCCACATATTGGGTATTAGCATACAACAAATTTTATGGAGCAGTTTCTCCTGTTACCTTTATGAAAATGCAAAATTTGGAACGTAAAAAGATTTATTTGGAAAAAATGTGATTTTTTTATTTTCATGGCTCTACGTTATAAACTTTTGTGAAGCACCTCTGTGGGTTCAAGGTGCTCAATACACATCTAGATAAGTTCCCTAAGGGGTCTAGTTTCCAAAATAGTGTCACTTGTTGGGGGTTTCCCTTGTTTAGGCACATCAGGGGCTCTACAATAGTGACATGGTGTCCGCTAATTATATAATAAATATTATATTCAAAAAGTGAAATGTTGCTCTTTCCCTTCCGAGCCCTGCCATGTGCCCAAACAGTAGGTTTCTCCTACAAATGGGATATCAGCATGCTCAGGATAAATTGCACAACAAATTTATTGGTCCATTTTCTCCTGTAACCCTTGAGAAAGTAAAAAAAAATAGGTCTAAAGGAAAATTGTTGTGAAAGAAAATTAAATGTTTATTTTTTCCTTCCACATTCCAAAAATTCTGGTGAAGCACCTGAAGGGTTAATAAACTTATTAAATGTGGTTTTGAGTACCCTGAGGGGTGCAGTTTTTAGAATGGTGTCACCTTTGGGTATTTTCTGTATATAAGCCCCTCAAAGTCACTTCAAATATGAGGTAGTCTCTAAAAAAATAGTTTTGCTAAATTTGTTGTAAAAATGAGAAATTGCCTGTCACTTTTATAACCTCCTAACAAAAAAAAAATTATGTTTAAAAAATTGTGCTGATGAAGAGTAGATACGTGGCAAATAATATTTATTAACTATTATGTGCGATATGACTTTCTGATTTAGGCTGCGTGTCCACGATCAGGATGGTCGGCGGTATTGCCGGAGCGGCGAAGCCGCTCGGCGCTAAGCCCCGCCCCCTTTCTGGGACGCGATGATGCCGGATGTGTACTGTACACATCCGGGATCATCGCACCCCACGCCATAGGGCCCTGTGATATTACCTGCGGTGACGCAGCGTCGCCGCAGGTAGCACGGACATGCTGCGATCTGAAAAGCAAAAAGAAACAGTACATACTCACCTTCTGCTGTCTGTCACACGTCCCTCGCCGTCTGCTTCCTGCACTGACTGTGAGCTCACAGTCAGTGCGGGAAGCAGACGGCGAGGGACCTGTGACAGACAGCAGAAGGTGAGTATGTACTGTTTGTTTTTTTACATTTACAATGGTAACCAGGGTAAACATCGGGTTACTAAGCGCGGCCCTGCGCTTAGTAACCCGATATTTACCCTGGTTACCACTGTAAAACATCGCTGGTATCGTTGCTTTGGCTGTCAAACACGACGATACACGCCGATCTGATGACCAAGTAAAGTTCTGAACTTTCAGCAACGACCAGCGATATCACAGCAGGATCCTGATCGCTGCTGCGTGTCAAACACAACGATATCGCTATCCAGGACGCTGCAACGTCACGGATCGCTATCGTTATCGCTGCAAAGTCGTTTAGTGTGAAGGTACCTTAACTACTAGATTCAGGCAATGGTAATGAAGGCTTGAATGAGGCAGATTCACTACCTAAGATATAAGGCTGTTTTTATCTTTATTCCCCATGAGACCTTAGTTTGCATCTTACATTAATCTGCGCTTCTTCCCTTCTTATTTCAGTTGGTTTCACAATTAGCTTTGAAATAGATCTGTCCATTATGTGTATCCATGTTGCTGTCAACATGTCACTGTAGATGTAAACAATCACTTGAGCTGCAAGATAACTGAAGATACTGTAAGGCTGTGTGCACACGTTCTGGATTTTTTTGCGATAAAACCGCAAAAAAAGCCTACATTGAGCATCCTATTATTAGAATGCAATCCGCAATTTTTGTGCACATGCTGCGTTTTTTTCCGGAGCAGAAACACATTCTGGAAAAAAACGCAGCATGTTCATTCATTTTGCGGAATCGTGGGGATTCTGCACACATAGGAATGCATTGATCCGCTTACTCCCCGCATGGGGTTATGCCCACCATGCGGGAAGTAAGCAGATCATGTACAGATGGTACCCAGGGTGGAGGAGACTCTCCTCCACGGACTGGGCACCATATCCCTGTTAAAAAAGTAATTACAATAACAAAATAGTGATATACTTACTTTCCGATGGCCCGCGGAGTCCTACCGCCTCTGAGCGGTGCACGCGGTGGCTTCCTTTCCCAGGGATGCTTTGCGCGAAGGACCTGGGATGACGTCGCGGTCACGTGACTGTGACATCACAAAGGTCCTTCGTGCAGAGTATCCATGGGAACAGAAGCTGCCACGTGCACCGCTGAGGAGATCGGGGGCCGTCGGAAGGTGAGAATAACCATTTTTTTGTTAAATTATTTTTAACATTATATCTTTTACTATTGATGCTGCATAGGCAACATCAATAGTAAAAAGTTGGTCACACTTGTCAAGCACTATGTTTGGCAAGTGTGACCAATCTGTCAATCAGTTTTCCAAGCGATGCTACAGATCGCTTGGAAAATGCTAGCATTCTGCAAACTAAAAACGCTTGCAAAGTGTTTAGCGGGAAAACGCATGCCAATTCCGCATGCGTATTTCCCTCTGCAGGGAGTTCCGGAATTGCAGCGGAAATTTCTGTGACTATTCCGGACATGTGCACATAGCCTTATAGTGCAAACTACAATAGCATTGTGAGCAAAACCAATGCTTACCAAAGTTCGTATGAATTTATATACCTCTACTAATTGACTAATATTGCGTGAGCCATCTTTTGCTTCCAAAACAGCTCTTACTTATTAGTAGTGTTGAGCGATACCTTCCGATATCGGAAAGTATCGGTATCGGAAAGTATCGGCCGATACCGTCAAAATATCGGATCTAATCCGATACCGATACCCGATCCCAATGCAAGTCAATGGGACGAAAATATCGGAATTAAAATAAACCCTTTCTAAACTTGTAGGTTCATTCTACATGAAGGAAAACAACTAAGAATAATGTAGGATGTATTGGGGGACGTGGCGGAGACATTAAAGGCACAGAGGTTTAGCCCAATGTAATAGAATAGCAGGATTTGGGGGTTTTTTTTATGACGTTCGGCGTTAGAAAGATTTTGACTATGTTAATTTTTTTTTTATTTTGTCAGATATTGATGTTTCACTACTTCCACGCCCTTCACCTTCTTTTTTACTTCTCCCACACTTTCTTCTTCATTATCCTCATCATCAGCTTCTTTGACATCAACTTCTTCACCTTATTCATCTTCTTCTTCATCTTCTACCTATTATTTTTTTGGTTACATTGTTCATATTCTTTTTATTTTACTATTATCTTCATCATATTCTACTTCTTCATCATATTCTTATTTGTGACAGGCATTCCCGTAGTTGTTATCTATAAAAGTTTGAAGATTACACCTTCCGTTCTGCCTGTCACAAAACAGTTACATTTGTCCGCGTTCAGTTTGGCCTGCAGCATCAGGCTTTATCCAGGGGCACCACGAGGAGGAACGGACTCACCCCCATACACTGCTTAGTCTTCTTCTGCTTATAATTTAGATAATATTTTTTGCTCTGATATTTAGTGTTATGCTTAATGTTCTTCTGCTCTTTGTTCTGCAGCCTCTTGTTCTTCTGCTTCTCGGTCTTCCAGGTCGTCGTCGTCTCCAGGGTCGTCGTCTCCGGGGTCGTCGTCATCGGGGTGGTCTTCAGGGTCGTCATCTCCGGGGTCGTCGTCATCGGGGTGGTCTTCAGGGTCATCGTCTCCAGGGTCGTCGTCATCACGGTGGTTGTCGTCTCTGGTGTCGTCGTCATCTTAGGGGTGGTCTTCCGGGTCATCGTGTTTAGTCTCTTGAACTTGGAAATGTAGCAGAAGGTACAAGAAGGCTGAGAAAATGCCGAGAACCAGCTGATGGAACTGGAACTCGGATGGCTACCCGAAGGTCCAAGAGCCAATGGAACTACCGAGGACCAGCTGACGTTACTGGAACCCGGTTACTAAGCAGGAGGTACCCGTGCCTGAAAGCACTACCAAGGACCACCTGACGTTGGTGGAACTCGGATACCCAGAGGGAGGCACCTAAGCCAAAGGCTCTGCCCGGAACCAGCTGACGGTACTGGAACCAGGATGGGGAGCAGAAGGTACAACAGCAAAAGACACTGCCGAGAACCAGCTGACGGTGCTGGAACCCGGATGGGTAGCCGAAGGTCCAAGAGCCAATGGAACTACCGAGGACCAGCTGACGTTACTGGAACCCGGTTACTAAGCAGGAGGTACCCGTGCCTGAAAGCACTACCAAGGACCACCTGACGTTGGTGGAACTCGGATACCCAGAGGGAGGCACCTAAGCCAAAGGCTCTGCCCGGAACCAGCTGACGGTACTGGAACCAGGATGGTGAGCAGAAGGTACAAGAGCAAGTGTCTGCGTGGCTTTTGCAGGACACGATGCCGGCTGCACAGCAGGGGAACAGCTGGCGGTGCTGAACCCCACTGACACATTGGCTGGTGTTTTTCTCTGTGCAGCTAGCAGTACCGGGCCCCAACTGGCGGTGTTAGAGCCCGGGGTCAGCAGGAGGAGGAGAGGGAGCAGAGTGTAGGCCGAAGCCTGCACTGGCGGCAGCTTTGGGTCTGTTGTGCCTGCGTGGCAGTTGCAGGACACGTTGCCGGCTGCACAGCAGGGGAACAGCTGGCGGTGCTGAACCTCACTGACACATTGGCTGGTGTTTTTCTCTGTGCAGCTAGCAGTACCGGGCCCCAACTGGCGGTGTTGGAGCCCGGGCTCTGCAGGGGGAGCAGAGTGTAGGCCGAAGCCTAATTGAACCAATTTCAAAGGTAACCTTTAACCCCCCCTCAGGGGTTACAAAGTAGAAGAGCCACAGCTTATGCAGCAGTAGTGCTGCACAAGTCAAAGGTTGCTCTTTTAATTTTGCTCCTTGCACACGCTGAATGAAACACGTATAACATTTAGCCCTTTATACAGTCAAACTGTGTTGGAGGCGCGAGTTCCCTTTGTAATGAGACGCAGCACAGATGTCAAGAATCCCACCTTGGTGCTGGGTGCAGCCTCCTGAGCGTTGTTATTTGCTGTACAGGAGTCTGCGCTGTCGTGTTATCCCCTGGCCTAGCGCTGTTAGCGCTGCCCATCTTCTGACATCATTTAATGTCGGCCGGTGCGGTTCGCGATGACCATGAATCCCAGCCCCGCAGTGTCTTAACATTGTTAAAACACTGCGGGGCTGGGATTCATGGCCTGGCGCAGCACATATGTTCGCCTCTCACACTCGGGTCCTTACACCCGCTTCAGACTGTGCGGCGTCAGCTGATCCCTTATCGCATGCCACGGCCATGAAGCCGCACAGTCTGAAGAAGGCGGAAGGAGATGAGGGACAGGCGAACTGATGCACTGATCATGCCCATCAATCACACCCTCGCAGTCCCAATAAATAAGACACCGAGGGGCGTTGTGTGGGTCAGGGCGGCCGCAGAGGCGCAGGCAGCCAAACAATGATGCCAGAAGACGGGCAGAGCTACCAAGGGGGTTGCAGCGTGTCATTACAAAGGAAAGTCACACCACCGGGACGGTTAAATGGTCACACAGAGGACACATTTTAGACGTGTTTTCAGTTCCACATGTGCGAGGAGAATACGTTTATGAGCCACCTTGCACACATGCAGCATTACCGCTGTACAAGGTGGCTGTAAAACGTACAAACGCCTGGGGGAGGGGGGACAGGTTCCCTTCAATTTCAGTTCTGGTGTCTGCGTGGCTTTTGCAGGACACGATGCCGGCTGCACAGCAGGGGAACAGCTGGCGTTGCTGAACCCCACTGACACATTGGCTGGTGTTTTTCTCTGTGCAGCTAGTGGAGCGCCCCCACACCGCCGCAGGGCCGAGGGGTACCCGGAGCCGGGCCTCTAGGTCTCAGTCCTGGGGTTGTCACGGTGGCTAGACCCGGTCCGTGGCCCTGTCCGTCAGTGGGGGACGTCCGGTGCAATAAGTGGTAGTAATGGTAGCGATGGAGCGGTACGGTTGTGGGGTGTAAGTCGCGGTAAATAACGAGGACACCAGGTTGCAGTCTCTTTACCTCTTTACTGGAGATCTCTGAGTCCTCAGTCCGGAACACGGTTCACCAGGCTACGCAAGGCCGGCCGGTCCAATGGCACCTCCAGAGTTCTCCTCTCAGGTGGAAATCTGTGCCTTCCTTCTAGCGCTATGTGTTGTAGTCCTTCCCTGCTGTGCTCACGGAAAGTAACCCCACAACGGTTGTGTCTGTTTCTTAAGTTCCCTCACAACTCGATTTGATGTTCCTCTGTAATCCACCCCTTCCCTGTATTCAGGTTGGAATGGCACCCGTTTGTCAGGTAGGCCTGGAGTTCTTCCGGGACCCTAGAGTCGCCCCTCTCCCGCAATTGCCCCCCAAGACTTCATAGGTGATATGTGGTAGACAGCCCGCCTGAGACCGACTGTCCTGCCGCTGTTTGGAGTATGGCTTGAAGCTGTATTCTAATCCACTCCCTCGGCGTTCCGGCCACCGGTATTGCGCCTCAGCAGGGTGCTGCCTCTTTCAGCACAACCCCTGCTGGTATTCTCCTTCTGCTTGATCTCGTTTCTCACTCAGCACAATCTATCTCGCTTCTAATCCTTTCTTGAGTCCCGCCGCTTCCAGGAGCCTGCGCGGACCCGTTACGTTCTTTCAATGCCAAGCCTCTGCCAGGATCCCACCCCTGGCAGAGACCCTACAGTCTCTCCCTTCACAACACCCCCTGCCACAGGGTGTTGCTCCGTTCAATCCCGTCAGCGTTCTCTTCTAACTTCCTGCCTGACCCCCAGTTTACCCACTATGGTGGGGAGTGGCCTAATGAATAGCACCCTTAGCTCCCCCCGGAGGCCCAGCTGTGAAACATATTGGTGTCTGTGATACCTGATTGGAGGAACTCCTTCGGTGCCATCGAACGTACCATGGCTCCCCTTAGCGGCGAAGCCACAGCACTGCAACGACCAGAACTCTGGGGCGCTGCACTCCCCCCTGGTTAAACACAGTACTCCGGGACTGGGAAGAAAAACAACAATACAGATTAGCAAAAAGACATACAATTTTGTTGAGTGCAAAACGATAAGTATACTTGAACAAGCTTCCCTTTATGGGAGGTGAGGACACTTTTAACGTTACAAACATGGTCAACATTATAAATTACAGGCTATACATAACTCCTGTTACCCAACCGGGTATTCTACTTAGTGCAAATTCTGGAACAATAAATTAACATTGCCTTTAAGAAACATACACTCTTAGTTTACCAAAGGCCTTCCTATAATCACATTACAGGGTAAGGTAACTTCACATTCTCCTACTTTGAACCTGCAGGACCGCCTGTCCCTATGGCACCAGACCTACTGCCTCTCCTTTCTTTTACAGGACCGCCCCGTTCAGCCAGGGCCTACTGCCTTTCGCTACTATACATAGTATAGACATAACATTCCTTTCGTTTAAAGAACTCTGAGCCCGCTCTACTCGGCTCCTTTAAGGACTCACTCTCTAACCCCTACGGGTTCGCCTTCTGTCCTTAGTAACAAAGTAACTTTCTATGGGGACGCAGGGTTGACCTTCTATCCTCACCTTCATCATTACTTCCTTACTTTCAACTATGCAGACCTCTACATCTACCCCTACGGGCTCTCTGCATCTTTTCTTTCTGCTAAACATTATTTAGATTTCACATTTCAACAAGTTCAACACATATAACTTAGCATGTAAAACAGTTACATTTCTTTTCAAGGCATCATTATGGCATTACTGTTCTGCAACAGTATCTCTCACGTTCAGTTTCTCACATCCCCTTTAAGAGGGGACCAAGTCTTTCCGAGGTAGCTCGTCTTCTCAGCCTACCAGCCCATGCAAAGGTTCCGGTATGGTATCTTCGCAAAGTGTCTTTAACTAGAACCGGTAGGAAAGGTATCTTCACAAAGTGTCTTTGGCTCAAACCAATAGGGCAAATATCTTCGCAAAGTGTCTTTGGCTAAAACCAGTAGGGAGCACCTTTAAGAAGGTGCAAACTATTTACAAAAGAAAGTTCGAATCATGCACAGTCCATGATTTCTGCAGTTTGTGTAACTTGGTGCAAAAAACTTCAAGAAAAAGAAAAACAAACAAAGGGGATCCCAGGTCAACAAAGGGATCCATTAACCCTTGACAGGTTTAGCAGCAACTTTAAAAGAACAAACAGTAACTATTTACATTTTCACAAACATTGAAAGCTATATCTTACTGAGGTTCTGCGGAAGGTGATCTCTTTTCTGGCCTCACCAGACCAACAGATCGGCCCGGTGAGCCAGGACGCCGTTCTGATCCCAGTAAAGATAGAATCCCTCTCCGGGAGGTCCTTCTCGTCGGTAGGCGTACCCGCCTCTCCGGGGCGCGGTGAGGTCGAACTTCCCCTGGTTCCGCGGGGTCAGGTCCCGCTGCCTTTCCTCCAGGACTATCCTCTTCTGGTGTCCCAGCAGCAGCCTGGAGGGCGACACATCGTTGGACCCCCCGGGCAAACCAGCCCGTCTCACTGGTGTTCTTTCTCCACCTCGTATAGGTGACGGCGTCCCCCGGCTTCAGGTTACAATCAAACCGCCTGCCAGAAGGTTCCACCTCTTCTCGGTCCACCCGGACCTGGATCGGCTCCCCGATCTCCTGTATGACCCCTCTCCCTTGCTGGGGATGGAAGGCCACCACAACACCCCAGTGTGAGGGCGGAATCTCGGGGACACTAACCAAGTCCGCTTGTTCTGCAGGCTGGGGCCGGCTCCGCCACTCTGCCATAAGGCGCCGTAAGTGCTCCGCATCCGGCATGATCTTCAGACCCGGTGCAGGTAGGGTGCTTTCAGCCGGGCCCGGGTAAGGAGCAATGGGAGACAGCTTAATCTCGGTGGGTTGGCCCACCCGGGTGAGCACGCGGGCATCGGCCCTCAGTCGGCGGGTCAGCTGGCGGGCCTCGGCCGCAGCCACACGTTCCTCCGATAACGGCGTCGGAGGTCGGCCCATCAGGGACTCGGTAAGGGTCAGACCTCCCAGCAGCGGTGCCTCGGAGCCTATCTCGGACGCCGCGGCCTCAGACTGAGCCGACTCAGCTCCGCGTGGTGCTTCTGGTGCCGCCATTTCTTGCTCTTTTCCCGTGTCCCCTTCCCGCGGTCTCTTCCGTGGGCGGCCCCGTCCCCATGGTCTCCACCCTCCGACCAAGATCAGAAGGCGTACCTCAGCTGTTGACGGGCACGTCCTCAGGACACAGAAATACTTAGACTGGGCGGCCATTACTGTTCGCGCTCTCCAGCTCGTCTACGCCCACTCCACGCCCCTCTTCTCTTCCTGCGCTCTCCTCAGCGCTGCAATGGCGGCGGATTTTGGCGGCAAATGGCACAGCACACAGTCTTGCAATAAAGTACAGTCCAAGCACAACAAATCACAGTCTCTAGGCACACATGACCTGATTCTTCAGGCTTAAGTAGATCCTGTTCGTGACGCCAAGTTGGAGCGCCCCCACACCGCCGCAGGGCCGAGGGGTACCCGGAGCCGGGCCTCTAGGTCTCAGTCCTGGGGTTGTCACGGTGGCTAGACCCGGTCCGTGGCCCTGTCCGTCAGTGGGGGACGTCCGGTGCAATAAGTGGTAGTAATGGTAGCGATGGAGCGGTACGGTTGTGGGGTGTAAGTCGCGGTAAATAACGAGGACACCAGGTTGCAGTCTCTTTACCTCTTTACTGGAGATCTCTGAGTCCTCAGTCCGGAACACGGTTCACCAGGCTACGCAAGGCCGGCCGGTCCAATGGCACCTCCAGAGTTCTCCTCTCAGGTGGAAATCTGTGCCTTCCTTCTAGCGCTATGTGTTGTAGTCCTTCCCTGCTGTGCTCACGGAAAGTAACCCCACAACGGTTGTGTCTGTTTCTTAAGTTCCCTCACAACTCGATTTGATGTTCCTCTGTAATCCACCCCTTCCCTGTATTCAGGTTGGAATGGCACCCGTTTGTCAGGTAGGCCTGGAGTTCTTCCGGGACCCTAGAGTCGCCCCTCTCCCGCAATTGCCCCCCAAGACTTCATAGGTGATATGTGGTAGACAGCCCGCCTGAGACCGACTGTCCTGCCGCTGTTTGGAGTATGGCTTGAAGCTGTATTCTAATCCACTCCCTCGGCGTTCCGGCCACCGGTATTGCGCCTCAGCAGGGTGCTGCCTCTTTCAGCACAACCCCTGCTGGTATTCTCCTTCTGCTTGATCTCGTTTCTCACTCAGCACAATCTATCTCGCTTCTAATCCTTTCTTGAGTCCCGCCGCTTCCAGGAGCCTGCGCGGACCCGTTACGTTCTTTCAATGCCAAGCCTCTGCCAGGATCCCACCCCTGGCAGAGACCCTACAGTCTCTCCCTTCACAACACCCCCTGCCACAGGGTGTTGCTCCGTTCAATCCCGTCAGCGTTCTCTTCTAACTTCCTGCCTGACCCCCAGTTTACCCACTATGGTGGGGAGTGGCCTAATGAATAGCACCCTTAGCTCCCCCCGGAGGCCCAGCTGTGAAACATATTGGTGTCTGTGATACCTGATTGGAGGAACTCCTTCGGTGCCATCGAACGTACCATGGCTCCCCTTAGCGGCGAAGCCACAGCACTGCAACGACCAGAACTCTGGGGCGCTGCACTAGCAGTACCGGGCCCCAACTGGCGGTGTTAGAGCCCGGGGTCAGCAGAAGGAGGAGAGGGAGCAGAGTGTAGGCCAAAGCCTGCACTGGCGGCAACTTTGGGTCTGTTGTGCCTGCGTGGCAGTTGCAGGACACGTTGCCGGCTGCACAGCAGGGGAACAGCTGGCGGTGCTGAACCCCACTGACACATTGGCTGGTGTTTTTCTCTGTGCAGCTAGCAGTACCGGGCCCCAACTGGCGGTGTTGGAGCCCGGGCTCTGCAGGGGGAGCAGAGTGTAGGCCGAAGCCTAATTGAACCAATTTCAAAGGTAACCTTTAACCCCCCCTCAGGGGTTACAAAGTAGAAGAGCCACAGCTTATGCAGCAGTAGTGCTGCACAAGTCAAAGGTTGCTCTTTTAATTTTGCTCCTTGCACACGCTGAATGAAACACGTATAACATTTAGCCCTTTATACAGTCAAACTGTGTTGGAGGCGCGAGTTCCCTTTGTAATGAGATGCAGCACAGATGTCAAGAATCCCACCTTGGTGCTGGGTGCAGCCTCCTGAGCGTTGTTATTTGCTGTACAGGAGTCTGCGCTGTCGTGTTATCCCCTGGCCTAGCGCTGTTAGCGCTGCCCATCTTCTGACATCATTTAATGTTGGCCGGTGCGGTTCGCGATGACCATGAATCCCAGCCCCGCAGTGTCTTAACATTGTTAAAACACTGCGGGGCTGGGATTCATGGCCTGGCGCAGCACATATGTTCGCCTCTCACACTCGGGTCCTTACACCCGCTTCAGACTGTGCGGCGTCAGCTGATCCCTTATCGCATGCCACGGCCATGAAGCCGCACAGTCTGAAGAAGGCGGAAGGAGATGAGGGACAGGCGAACTGATGCACTGATCATGCCCATCAATCACACCCTCGCAGTCCCAATAAATAAGACACCGAGGGGCGTTGTGTGGGTCAGGGCGGCCGCAGAGGCGCAGGCAGCCAAACAATGATGCCAGAAGACGGGCAGCGCTACCAAGGGGGTTGCAGCGTGTCATTACAAAGGAAAGTCACACCACCGGGACGGTTAAATGGTCACACAGAGGACACATTTTAGACGTGTTTTCAGTTCCACATGTGCGAGGAGAATACGTTTATGAGCCACCTTGCACACATGCAGCATTACCGCTGTACAAGGTGGCTGTAAAACGTACAAACGCCTGGGGGAGGGGGGACAGGTTCCCTTCAATTTCAGTTCTGGTGTCTGCGTGGCTTTTGCAGGACACGATGCCGGCTGCACAGCAGGGGAACAGCTGGCGTTGCTGAACCCCACTGACACATTGGCTGGTGTTTTTCTCTGTGCAGCTAGCAGTACCGGGCCCCAACTGGCGGTGTTAGAGCCCGGGGTCAGCAGGAGGAGGAGAGGAAGCAGAGTGTAGGCCGAAGCCTGCACTGGCGGCAGCTTTGGGTCTGTTGTGCCTGCGTGGCAGTTGCAGGACACGTTGCCGGCTGCACAGCAGGGGAACAGCTGGCGGTGCTGAACCCCACTGACACATTGGCTGGTGTTTTTCTCTGTGCAGCTAGCAGTACCGGGCCCCAACTGGCGGTGTTGGAGCCCGGGCTCTGCAGGGGGAGCAGAGTGTAGGCCGAAGCCTAATTGAACCAATTTCAAAGGTAACCTTTAACCCCCCCTCAGGGGTTACAAAGTAGAAGAGCCACAGCTTATGCAGCAGTAGTGCTGCACAAGTCAAAGGTTGCTCTTTTAATTTTGCTCCTTGCACACGCTGAATGAAACACGTATAACATTTAGCCCTTTATACAGTCAAACTGTGTTGGAGGCGCGAGTTCCCTTTGTAATGAGACGCAGCACAGATGTCAAGAATCCCACCTTGGTGCTGGGTGCAGCCTCCTGAGCGTTGTTATTTGCTGTACAGGAGTCTGCGCTGTCGTGTTATCCCCTGGCCTAGCGCTGTTAGCGCTGCCCATCTTCTGACATCATTTAATGTTGGCCGGTGCGGTTCGCGATGACCATGAATCCCAGCCCCGCAGTGTTGTGAAATTGGATTTTGGGCTCCCCCGGTGGCCACTGGTGGAATTGAACTGGTGTGCATCATCCCCTCTGTTCACCTGTTTCCATCAGGATGTGGGAGTCGCTATTTAACCTTGCTCCTCTGTCACTTCCATGCCGGTCATCATTGTAATCAGAAGCCTTTCTGTGCATGTTCCTGCTGCTAGACAACTCCCAGCTAAGTTGGACTTTAGTCCTCGTTTGTTTTTGCATTTTGTTCCAGTTCACAGCTGTAGTTTCGTTTCCGTGTCTGGAAAGCTCTTGTGATCTGAAATTGCCACTCTGATGTTATGAGTTAATACTAGAGTCTTAAAGTAATTTCAGGATGGTATTTTGATAGGGTTTTCAGCTGACCATGAAAGTGCCCTTTCTGTCTTCCTGCTATCTAGTAAGCGGACCTCAATTTTGCTAAACCTATTTTCATACTACGTTTGTCATTTCATCTAAAATCACCGCCAATATATGTGGGGGCCTCTGTCTGCCTATCGGGGAAATTTCTCTAGAGGTGAGCCAGGACTATATTTTCCTCTGCCAGGATTAGTTAGTCCTCCGGCCGGCGCTGGGCGTCTAGGGATAAAAAACGTAGGCAACGCTACCCGGCTACTGTTAGTTGTGCGGCAGGTTTAGTTCATGGTCAGTTTAGTTTCCATCCTTCCAAGAGCTAGTACTTAACTCATAACATCAGAGTGGCAATTTCAGATCACAAGAGCTTTCCAGACACAGAAACGAAACTACAGCTGTGAACTGGAACAAAATGCAAAAACAAACGAGGACTAAAGTCCAACTTAGCTGGGAGTTGTCTAGCAGCAGGAACATGCACAGAAAGGCTTCTGATTACAATGATGACCGGCATGGAAGTGACAGAGGAGCAAGGTTAAATAGCAACTCCCACATCCTGATGGAAACAGGTGAACAGAGGGGATGATGCACACCAGTTCAATTCCACCAGTGGCCACCGGGGGAGCCCAAAATCCAATTTCACAACACCGCAGTGTCTTAACATTGTTAAAACACTGCGGGGCTGGGATTCATGGCCTGGCGCAGCACATATGTTCGCCTCTCACACTCGGGTCCTTACACCCGCTTCAGACTGTGCGGCGTCAGCTGATCCCTTATCGCATGCCACGGCCATGAAGCCGCACAGTCTGAAGAAGGCGGAAGGAGATGAGGGACAGGCGAACTGATGCACTGATCATGCCCATCAATCACACCCTCGCAGTCCCAATAAATAAGACACCGAGGGGCGTTGTGTGGGTCAGGGCGGCCGCAGAGGCGCAGGCAGCCAAACAATGATGCCAGAAGACGGGCAGCGCTACCAAGGGGGTTGCAGCGTGTCATTACAAAGGAAAGTCACACCACCGGGACGGTTAAATGGTCACACAGAGGACACATTTTAGACGTGTTTTCAGTTCCACATGTGCGAGGAGAATACGTTTATGAGCCACCTTGCACACATGCAGCATTACCACTGTACAAGGTGGCTGTAAAACGTACAAACGCCTGGGGGAGGGGGGACAGGTTCCCTTCAATTTCAGTTCTGGTGTCTGCGTGGCTTTTGCAGGACACGATGCCGGCTGCACAGCAGGGGAACAGCTGGCGTTGCTGAACCCCACTGACACATTGGCTGGTGTTTTTCTCTGTGCAGCTAGCAGTACCGGGCCCCAACTGGCGGTGTTAGAGCCCGGGGTCAGCAGGAGGAGGAGAGGAAGCAGAGTGTAGGCCGAAGCCTGCACTGGCGGCAGCTTTGGGTCTGTTGTGCCTGCGTGGCAGTTGCAGGACACGTTGCCGGCTGCACAGCAGGGGAACAGCTGGCGGTGCTGAACCCCACTGACACATTGGCTGGTGTTTTTCTCTGTGCAGCTAGCAGTACCGGGCCCCAACTGGCGGTGTTGGAGCCCGGGCTCTGCAGGGGGAGCAGAGTGTAGGCCGAAGCCTAATTGAACCAATTTCAAAGGTAACCTTTAACCCCCCCTCAGGGGTTACAAAGTAGAAGAGCCACAGCTTATGCAGCAGTAGTGCTGCACAAGTCAAAGGTTGCTCTTTTAATTTTGCTCCTTGCACACGCTGAATGAAACACGTATAACATTTAGCCCTTTATACAGTCAAACTGTGTTGGAGGCGCGAGTTCCCTTTGTAATGAGACGCAGCACAGATGTCAAGAATCCCACCTTGGTGCTGGGTGCAGCCTCCTGAGCGTTGTTATTTGCTGTACAGGAGTCTGCGCTGTCGTGTTATCCCCTGGCCTAGCGCTGTTAGCGCTGCCCATCTTCTGACATCATTTAATGTTGGCCGGTGCGGTTCGCGATGACCATGAATCCCAGCCCCGCAGTGTTGTGAAATTGGATTTTGGGCTCCCCCGGTGGCCACTGGTGGAATTGAACTGGTGTGCATCATCCCCTCTGTTCACCTGTTTCCATCAGGATGTGGGAGTCGCTATTTAACCTTGCTCCTCTGTCACTTCCATGCCGGTCATCATTGTAATCAGAAGCCTTTCTGTGCATGTTCCTGCTGCTAGACAACTCCCAGCTAAGTTGGACTTTAGTCCTCGTTTGTTTTTGCATTTTGTTCCAGTTCACAGCTGTAGTTTCGTTTCTGTGTCTGGAAAGCTCTTGTGATCTGAAATTGCCACTCTGATGTTATGAGTTAATACTAGAGTCTTAAAGTAATTTCAGGATGGTATTTTGATAGGGTTTTCAGCTGACCATGAAAGTGCCCTTTCTGTCTTCCTGCTATCTAGTAAGCGGACCTCAATTTTGCTAAACCTATTTTCATACTACGTTTGTCATTTCATCTAAAATCACCGCCAATATATGTGGGGGCCTCTGTCTGCCTATCGGGGAAATTTCTCTAGAGGTGAGCCAGGACTATATTTTCCTCTGCCAGGATTAGTTAGTCCTCCGGCCGGCGCTGGGCGTCTAGGGATAAAAAACGTAGGCAACGCTACCCGGCTACTGTTAGTTGTGCGGCAGGTTTAGTTCATGGTCAGTTTAGTTTCCATCCTTCCAAGAGCTAGTACTTAACTCATAACATCAGAGTGGCAATTTCAGATCACAAGAGCTTTCCAGACACAGAAACGAAACTACAGCTGTGAACTGGAACAAAATGCAAAAACAAACGAGGACTAAAGTCCAACTTAGCTGGGAGTTGTCTAGCAGCAGGAACATGCACAGAAAGGCTTCTGATTACAATGATGACCGGCATGGAAGTGACAGAGGAGCAAGGTTAAATAGCAACTCCCACATCCTGATGGAAACAGGTGAACAGAGGGGATGATGCACACCAGTTCAATTCCACCAGTGGCCACCGGGGGAGCCCAAAATCCAATTTCACAACACCGCAGTGTCTTAACATTGTTAAAACACTGCGGGGCTGGGATTCATGGCCTGGCGCAGCACATATGTTCGCCTCTCACACTCGGGTCCTTACACCCGCTTCAGACTGTGCGGCGTCAGCTGATCCCTTATCGCATGCCACGGCCATGAAGCCGCACAGTCTGAAGAAGGCGGAAGGAGATGAGGGACAGGCGAACTGATGCACTGATCATGCCCATCAATCACACCCTCGCAGTCCCAATAAATAAGACACCGAGGGGCGTTGTGTGGGTCAGGGCGGCCGCAGAGGCGCAGGCAGCCAAACAATGATGCCAGAAGACGGGCAGCGCTACCAAGGGGGTTGCAGCGTGTCATTACAAAGGAAAGTCACACCACCGGGACGGTTAAATGGTCACACAGAGGACACATTTTAGACGTGTTTTCAGTTCCACATGTGCGAGGAGAATACGTTTATGAGCCACCTTGCACACATGCAGCATTACCGCTGTACAAGGTGGCTGTAAAACGTACAAACGCCTGGGGGAGGGGGGACAGGTTCCCTTCAATTTCAGTTCTGGTGTCTGCGTGGCTTTTGCAGGACATGATGCCGGCTGCACAGCAGGGGAACAGCTGGCGGTGCTGAACCCCACTGACACATTGGCTGGTGTTTTTCTCTGTGCAGCTAGCAGTACCGGGCCCCAACTGGCGGTGTTAGAGCCCGGGGTCAGCGGGAGGAGGAGAGGGAGCAGAGTGTAGGCCGAAGCCTGCACTGGCGGCAGCTTTGGGTCTGTTGTGCCTGCGTGGCAGTTGCAGGACACGTTGCCGGCTGCACAGCAGGGGAACAGCTGGCGGTGCTGAACCCCACTGACACATTGGCTGGTGTTTTTCTCTGTGCAGCTAGCAGTACCGGGCCCCAACTGGCGGTGTTAGAGCCCGGGGTCAGCAGGAGGAGGAGAGGGAGCAGAGTGTAGGCCGAAGCCTGCACTGGCGGCAGCTTTGGGTCTGTTGTGCCTGCGTGGCTGTTGCAGGACACGTTGCCGGCTACACAGCAGGGGAACAGCTGGCAGTGCTGAACCCCACTGACACATTGGCGAGGTGTTTGGCTCTGTGCAGCCAGCACTTCCGGACAGCAACTGGCGGTGTTGGAGCCCGGGCTCTGCAGGCGGAGCAGAGTGTAGGCCGAAGCCTAATTGAACCGATTTTAAAAGTAACCTTTAACCCCCCCTCAGGGGTGAAAAACTACAAGAGCCACAGCTTGGGCAGCAGTAATGCTGCACAAGTGAAAGGTTGCTCTTTTAATTTTGCTCCTTGCACACGCTGAAAGGAACACGTACAACATTTAGGCCCTTACACAGTCAAACTGTTTTGGATGCGTGAGTTCCCCTCGTAAGGAGATGCAGCACAGCTTGCAAAAATGCCAACTTGGTGCTTTGCGCGGCCTCCTGAGCATCGTTATTTGTTGCACAGGAGTCTGCGCTGTCGTGTTATCCCTTGGCCTTGCGCTGTTAGTGCTGCCCGTCCTGTTGTGAATTTGGTTTTTGGGCTCCCCCGGTGGTCACTGGTGGTACTGGACTTGTGTGCTTCACTTTCTCTGTTCACCTGTTTCCATCAGGATATGGGAGTATCCTATTTAGCCTTGCTGCTCAGTTATTCTAGTGCCGGCCATCAATGTAACCAGAGCCTTTCTGTTGCATGTTCCTGCTTCTAGACTACTATCAGCTAAGTTGGACTCTTAGTCCTAAGTTTGTTTTGCATTTTTGTTCCAGTTCACAGTTATGTTATTTTTCTGTAGCTGGAAGCTCTTGTGGGCCGAAATTGCCACTCCGGTGTCATGAGTTGACACATGAGTCTTAAAGTAATTTCGGGATGGTATTTTAATAGGGTTTTCAGCTGACCGTGAAGTTCCCTATTGTATCTTCTTGCTATCTAGTAAGCGGACCTCGCTTTGCTGAACCTACCTTCATACTACGTATGTCTTTTCCTCTGAACTCACCGTCAATATATGTGGGGGGCTTCTGTCTCCTTTTTGGGGGAATTTCCCTAGAGGTAAGCCAGGTCTGTCTTTTCCTCTATTAGGGTTAGTTAGTCCTCCGGCTGGCGCTGGGCGTCTAGGGATAAAACGTAGGTATGTCACCCGGCCACTGTTAGTTGTGTGATAGGTTTAGCTCATGGTCAGCTCGAGATTCCATCACCCAAGAGCTGTTCTGTTATTTATGTTCTCTGACTTTCCCTTGCCATTGGGAACCATGACAGTATGGCCGGCCAAGGGTTAAAACCATTGGCAGAAGAAAGGAGAGAAAAAGAAGTCTGCAGATTTTTTTTTTTTTTTTTTTCCTTCTGAGCTTGCTTTTTAGTTGACTCAGTTGCATTTCTGCTCTAATTGCAGCCTTTGTCTCTCTCTCTCCTTCTAATCCTTGAATGGCTCTGATCTCACCTGATTAAAATGGATCCTCAGAGTGTGGCTACAGGTTTGAATAATCTTGCTATGAAGGTTCAAAATTTACAGGATTTTGTTATTCATGCTCCTATATCTGAACCTAGAATTCCTATACCAGAATTTTTCTCCGGGGATAGATCTCGTTTCCTGAATTTCAAAAATAATTGTAAATTATTTCTTTCCCTGAGATCTCGCTCCGCTGGAGATCCCGCACAGCAGGTTAAGATAGTAATTTCCTTGCTGCGGGGCGACCCTCAAGACTGGGCATTTGCATTGGCACCCGGGGATCCTGCGTTGCTCAATGTGGATGCGTTTTTTCTGGCTTTGGGGTTGCTTTATGAGGAACCTAACTTAGAGATTCAGGCTGAAAAAGCCTTGATGGCCCTATCTCAAGGGCAAGATGAAGCTGAAATATACTGCCAAAAATTTCGTAAATGGTCTGTGCTTACTCAGTGGAATGAGTGCGCCCTGGTGGCGAATTTCAGAGAGGGTCTCTCTGATGCCATTAAAGATGTTATGGTGGGGTTCCCTGCACCTACAGGTCTGAATGAGTCCATGACAATGGCTATTCAGATTGATCGGCGTTTGCGGGAGCGCAAACCTGTGCACCATTTAGCGGTGTCTTCTGAGAAGGCTCCAGAAAATATGCAATGTGATAGAATTCTGTCCAGAAGTGAGCGGCAGAATTTTAGGCGAAAAAATGGGTTGTGCTTCTATTGTGGTGATTCAACTCATGTTATATCAGCATGCTCTAAACGTACAAAAAAGGTTGATAAGTCTATTTCAATTGGCACCTTACAGTCTAAGTTTATTCTGTCTGTGACCTTGATTTGTTCATTATCGTCTATTACCGCGGATGCCTATGTCGACTCTGGCGCCGCTTTGAGTCTAATGGATTGGTCCTTTGCCAGGCGCTGTGGGTTTGATCTAGAGCCTCTGGAAGTTCCTATACCTCTGAAGGGTATTGACTCTACACCATTGGCTAGTAATAAACCACAATACTGGACACAAGTGACTATGCGTATGAATCCAGACCATCAGGAGATGATTCGCTTCCTTGTGTTGTACAATCTACATGACGTTTTGGTGCTCGGATTACCATGGTTACAATCTCATAACCCAGTCCTTGACTGGAAAGCAATGTCTGTGTTAAGCTGGGGATGTCAGGGGGCTCATGGGGACGTACCTTTGGTTTCCATTTCGTCATCTATTCCCTCTGAGATTCCGGAATTTTTATCTGATTATCGTGATGTTTTTGAGGAGCCTAAGCTTGGTTCACTACCTCCTCACAGAGATTGCGATTGTGCCATAGATCTGATTCCGGGCAGTAAATTTCCAAAGGGTCGTTTATTTAATCTATCTGTACCTGAACATGCTGCTATGCGAGAATATATTAAGGAGTCCCTGGAAAAGGGACATATTCGTCCTTCTTCATCTCCCTTAGGAGCCGGTTTTTTCTTTGTATCTAAAAAAGATGGCTCTTTGAGGCCGTGTATTGATTATCGACTCTTGAATAAAATTACAGTCAAATATCAGTATCCTTTGCCACTGCTTACTGATTTGTTTGCTCGAATAAAAGGGGCTAAGTGGTTCTCTAAGATTGATCTCCGTGGGGCGTATAATTTGGTGCGAATTAAGCAGGGGGATGAGTGGAAAACCGCATTTAATACGCCCGAGGGCCATTTTGAGTATTTAGTAATGCCTTTTGGTCTTTCAAATGCCCCTTCAGTCTTTCAGTCCTTTATGCATGACATTTTCCGTGAATATTTGGATAAATTTATGATCGTGTATCTGGATGATATTTTGATTTTTTCGGATGACTGGGATTCTCATGTCCAACAGGTCAGGAGGGTTTTTCAGGTTTTGCGGGCTAATTCCTTGTGTGTGAAGGGTTCTAAGTGTATTTTTGGGGTTCAAAAGATTTCTTTTTTGGGGTACATTTTTTCCCCCTCTTCCATTGAGATGGATCCTGTCAAGGTTCGGGCTATTTGTGATTGGACGCAACCTTCTTCTCTTAAGAGCCTTCAGAAATTTTTGGGCTTTGCTAATTTTTATCGTCGATTTATAACTGGTTTTTCTGATGTTGCTAAACCTTTGACTGATTTGACCAAAAAGGGTGCTGATGTTGCTGATTGGTCCCCTGCTGCTGTGGAGGCCTTTCGGGAGCTTAAGCGCCGCTTTTCTTCCGCCCCTGTGTTGCGTCAGCCTGATGTTACTCTTCCTTTTCAGGTTGAGGTCGATGCTTCCGAGATCGGAGCTTGGGCGGTCTTGTCGCAGAAAAGTTCCGACTGCTCCGTGATGAGACCTTGTGCGTTCTTTTCTCGAAAATTTTCGCCCGCCGAGCGAAATTATGATATTGGTAATCGGGAGCTTTTGGCTATGAAGTGGGCTTTTGAGGAGTGGCGTCATTGGCTTGAGGGGGCCAGACATCAGGTGGTGGTATTGACCGATCACAAGAATTTGATTTATCTTGAGTCTGCCAGGCGTTTGAATCCTAGACAGGCGCGCTGGTCGTTGTTTTTCTCTCGGTTTAATTTTGTGGTCTCATACTTACCGGGTTCTAAAAATGTGAAGGCGGATGCCCTTTCTAGGAGTTTTGAGCCTGATTCCCCTGGTGATTCTGAACCTACAGGTATCCTTAAGGATGGGGTGATATTATCTGCTGTTTCCCCAGACCTGCGACGGGCTTTGCAGGAGTTTCAGGCGGATAGACCTGATCGTTGCCCGCCTGGTAGACTGTTTGTTCCTGATGATTGGACCAGTAGAGTCATCTCGGAGGTTCATTCTTCTGTGTTGGCAGGTCATCCCGGGATCTTTGGTACCAGGGATTTGGTGGCTAGGTCCTTCTGGTGGCCTTCCCTGTCTCGAGATGTACGAGTTTTTGTGCAGTCTTGTGATGTTTGTGCTCGGGCCAAACCTTGTTGTTCTCGGGCTAGCGGATTGTTGTTATCTTTGCCTATTCCGAAGAGGCCTTGGACTCACATCTCTATGGATTTTATTTCTGATCTCCCTGTTTCTCAGAAAATGTCTGTCATCTGGGTGGTGTGTGACCGTTTTTCAAAGATGGTTCATTTGGTGCCCTTGCCTAAGTTGCCTTCCTCATCCGAGTTGGTTCCTCTGTTTTTTCAAAATGTGGTTCGCTTGCATGGTATTCCGGAGAATATCGTTTCTGACAGGGGGACCCAGTTCGTGTCTAGATTTTGGCGGGCGTTATGTGCTAGGATGGGCATTGATTTGTCTTTTTCGTCTGCGTTCCATCCTCAGACTAATGGCCAGACTGAGCGAACTAATCAGACCTTGGAGACTTATTTGAGGTGTTTTGTGTCTGCAGATCAGGATGACTGGGTTGCCTTTTTGCCGTTGGCGGAGTTTGCCCTCAATAATCGGGCTAGTTCTGCCACTTTGGTTTCTCCTTTTTTTTTGCAATTCGGGGTTTCATCCTCGTTTTTCTTCCGGTCAGGTGGAGTCTTCGGATTGTCCTGGAGTGGATACTGTGGTGGATAGGTTGCATCGGATTTGGGGACAGGTGGTGGACAATTTGGAGTTGTCCCAGGAAAAGACTCGGCATTTTGCTAACCGCCGTCGTCGTGTTGGTCCTCGTCTTCGTGTTGGGGACTTGGTGTGGTTGTCTTCTCGTTTTGTCCCTATGAGGGTTTCTTCTCCTAAGTTTAAGCCTCGGTTCATCGGCCCGTATAAGATTTTGGAGATTCTTAACCCCGTGTCCTTTCGATTGGACCTCCCAGCATCTTTTTCTATCCATAATGTCTTCCATCGGTCATTATTGCGCAGGTATGAGGTACCGGTTGTGCCTTCCGTTGAGCCTCCCGCTCCGGTGTTGGTTGAGGGTGAATTGGAGTACGTTGTGGAGAAGATCTTGGACTCCCGTGTTTCCAGACGGAAACTTCAGTATCTGGTCAAGTGGAAGGGCTACGGTCAGGAGGATAATTCTTGGGTGACAGCCTCTGATGTTCATGCCTCTGATTTGGTCCGTGCCTTTCATAGGGCTCATCCTGATCGCCCTGGTGGTTCTTGTGAGGGTTCGGTGCCCCCTCCTTGAGGGGGGGGTACTGTTGTGAATTTGGTTTTTGGGCTCCCCCGGTGGTCACTGGTGGTACTGGACTTGTGTGCTTCACTTTCTCTGTTCACCTGTTTCCATCAGGATATGGGAGTATCCTATTTAGCCTTGCTGCTCAGTTATTCTAGTGCCGGCCATCAATGTAACCAGAGCCTTTCTGTTGCATGTTCCTGCTTCTAGACTACTATCAGCTAAGTTGGACTCTTAGTCCTAAGTTTGTTTTGCATTTTTGTTCCAGTTCACAGTTATGTTATTTTTCTGTAGCTGGAAGCTCTTGTGGGCCGAAATTGCCACTCCGGTGTCATGAGTTGACACATGAGTCTTAAAGTAATTTCGGGATGGTATTTTAATAGGGTTTTCAGCTGACCGTGAAGTTCCCTATTGTATCTTCTTGCTATCTAGTAAGCGGACCTCGCTTTGCTGAACCTACCTTCATACTACGTATGTCTTTTCCTCTGAACTCACCGTCAATATATGTGGGGGGCTTCTGTCTCCTTTTTGGGGGAATTTCCCTAGAGGTAAGCCAGGTCTGTCTTTTCCTCTATTAGGGTTAGTTAGTCCTCCGGCTGGCGCTGGGCGTCTAGGGATAAAACGTAGGTACGTCACCCGGCCACTGTTAGTTGTGTGATAGGTTTAGCTCATGGTCAGCTCGAGATTCCATCACCCAAGAGCTGTTCTGTTATTTATGTTCTCTGACTTTCCCTTGCCATTGGGAACCATGACACCGTCCTCTGACATCATTTGATGTCGGCCGGTGTGGTTCGCGATGCCCATGAATCCCAGCCCCGCAGTGTCTTGACATAGTTAAAACACTGCGGGGCTGGGATTAATGGCCTGGCGCAGCACATATGTTCGCCTCTCACACTCGGGTCCTTACACCTGCTTCAGACTATGCGGCGTCAGCTGATCCCTTATCGCATGCCACGGCCATGAAGCCGCACAGTCCGAAGAAGGCGGAAGGAGATGAGGGACAGGCGAAGAAATGCACCGTTCATGACCGTCAATCACACCCTCGCAGTCAAAATAAATAAGACACCGAGGGGCGTTGTGTGGGGCAAGGCGGCCGCAGAGGCGCACCCAGCCAAACAATGATGCCAGAAGACGGGCAGCGTTACCAAGGAGCTTGTTGCGTGTCAATACAAAGGAAAATCACACCTGAGGGATGTTTTAATGGTCACAGAGGACACTTTTTAGATGTGTTCAGTTCCACGAGTGCAAGGAGAATAAGTTTCTGAGCCACCTTGCACACATGCAGAATTACTGCTGTACAAGGTGGCTGTAAAACATAGAAACACCTGGGGGAGGGGGGACAGGTTCCCTTCAATTTCAGTTCTTGTGTCTGCGTGGCGGTCGCAGGACACGTTGCCGGCTACACAGCAGGGGAACAGCTGGCGGTGCTGAACCCCACTGACACATTGGCTGGTGTTTTTCTCTGTGCAGCTAGCACATCTGGGCCAAAACTGGCGGTGTTAGAGCCCAGGGTCAGCAGGAGGAGCAGGGGGAGCGGAGTGTAGGCCGAAGCCTGCACTGGAGCAAGTTGAAAGGAAACCTTTAACCCCCCCCCCAGGCGTTTGTAGCTGAAAGAGCCATTGTGTACAGTACTAATGCTGGAAAAGGTAAACTTAGATCTTTTAATTATGGTCCTTGCACATGCTGAACCTAACACTTATGAAATGTGTCCCCTCACAGCGTTAAACCGTTTTGCAGGTGGAACTTTCCTTTGTCGTGTGACGCAGCACAGCCATCATTTTTACCCCCTTGGCGCCGTGTGCCGCCTCCTCAGCGTTGTTTGAATCTGTCCCGGAGCCTGCGCTGTTAGGTTAGCCCTTGGCCATGCCACATGTTGCGCTGCCCGTCTTCTGACATCATTTGGTGTCAGGCTGGCTGCGCCTGTGCGGGTGCGCTGGCCGAGATCCCGCCTCGCAGTGTCGTCTAATGTAATCCCACCGCGGGCCTGGGATCCGTGGCCATGCGCAGTGCATATCCTCGCCTCTCACTCCCCTCCCTACGGCTTCTTCAGACTGTGCGGTGTCACGGCCGTGGCATGCTATTAGGGATCAGCTGACACCTCACAGTCTGAAGAAGCCGTAGGGAGGGGAGTGAGAGGCGAGGATATGCACTGCGCATGGCCACGGATCCCAGGCCCGCGGTGGGATTACATTAGACGACACTGCGAGGCGGGATCTCGGCCAGCGCACCCGCACAGGCGCAGCCAGCCTGACACCAAATGATGTCAGAAGACGGGCAGCGCAACATGTGTGCATGGCCAAGGGCTAACCTAACAGCGCAGGCTCCGGGACAGATTCAAACAACGCTGAGGAGGCGGCGCACGGCGCCAAGGGGGTAAAAATGATGGCTGTGCTGCGTCACACGACAAAGGAAAGTTCCACCTACCGGACGGTTTAACGGTGTGTGGGGACACATTTGATAAGTGTTAGGTTCAGCATGTGCAAGGAGCACCACGAAAAGAGGCACTTTTTCCCTTTGCATCATTACTGCTGCACAAGGTGGCTCCTTCAGTAACAAACGCCTGGGGGGGGGGGACAGGTTCCCTTAAATTTAACTTGTTGTGCCTGCGTGGCGGTCGCAGTACACGTTGCCGTATACACAGCAGGGGAACAGCTGGCGGTGCTGAACCCCACTAACACATTGGCGAGGTGTTTGGCTCTGTGCGTACAGCACTTCTGGACGGCAACTAGCGGTGTTGGAGCCCAGGGACAGGTGGAGGAGGAGGAGGTAGGATGAGGTAGGAGGGATTGCCAAACACACAGCAGGGGAACAGCTGACGTTACTGAACCCCAATAACAGAGGAGGGACTGTTGACTGTGCGTACAGCACTACTGGACGGCAACTAGCAGTGTTGGAGCCCAGGGACAGGTGGAGGAGGAGGAGGTGGAGGAGGTAGGAGGGATTGCCACACACACAGCTGGGGAACAGCTGACGTTACTGAACCCCAATAACAGAGGAGGGACTGTTGACTGTGCGTACAGCACTTCTGGACGGCAACTAGCGGTGTTGGAGCCCAGGGACAGGTGGAGGAGGAGGAGGTGGAGGAGGTAGGAGGGATTGCCACACACACAGCAGGGGAACAGCTGACGTTACTGAACCCCAATAACAGAGGAGGGACTGTTGACTGTGCGTACAGCACTACTGGACGGCAACTAGCGGTGTTGGAGCCCAGGGACAGGTGGAGGAGGAGGAGGTGGAGGAGGTAGGAGGGATTGCCACACACACAGCTGGGGAACAGCTGACGTTACTGAACCCCAATAACAGAGGAGCGACTGTTGGGACTGTGCGTACAGCACTTCTGGACGGCAACTAGCGGTGTTGGAGCCCAGGGACAGGTGGAGGAGGAGGAGGTGGAGGAGGTAGGAGGGATTGCCACACACACAGCTGGGGAACAGCTGACGTTACTGAACCCCAATAACAGAGGAGGGACTGTTGACTGTGCGTACAGCACTACTGGACGGCAACTAGCGGTGTTGGAGCCCAGGGACAGGTGGAGGAGGAGGAGGTGGAGGAGGTAGGAGGGATTGCCACACACACAGCTGGGGAACAGCTGACGTTACTGAACCCCAATAACAGAGGAGGGACTGTTGACTGTGCGTACAGCACTACTGGACGGCAACTAGCGGTGTTGGAGCCCAGGGACAGGTGGAGGAGGAGGAGGTGGAGGAGGTAGGAGGGATTGCCACACACACAGCTGGGGAACAGCTGACGTTACTGAACCCCAATAACAGAGGAGGGACTGTTGACTGTGCGTACAGCACTTCTGGACGGCAACTAGCGGTGTTGGAGCCCAGGGACAGGTGGAGGAGGAGGAGGTGGAGGAGGTAGGAGGGATTGCCACACACACAGCTGGGGAACAGCTGACATTACTGAACCCCAATAACAGAGGAGGGACTGTTGACTGTGCGTACAGCACTACTGGACGGCAACTAGCGGTGTTGGAGCCCAGGGACAGGTGGAGGAGGAGGAGGTGGAGGAGGTAGGAGGGATTGCCACACACACAGCTGGGGAACAGCTGACGTTACTGAACCCCAATAACAGAGGAGGGACTGTTGACTGTGCGTACAGCACTACTGGACGGCAACTAGCGGTGTTGGAGCCCAGGGACAGGTGGAGGAGGAGGAGGTGGAGGAGGTAGGAGGGATTGCCACACACACAGCTGGGGAACAGCTGACGTTACTGAACCCCAATAACAGAGGAGGGACTGTTGACTGTGCGTACAGCATTACTGGACGGCAACTAGCGGTGTTGGAGCCCAGGGACAGGTGGAGGAGGAGGAGGTGGAGGAGGTAGGAGGGATTGCCACACACACAGCTGGGGAACAGCTGACGTTACTGAACCCCAATAACAGAGGAGCGACTGTTGGGACTGTGCGGACAGCACTTCTGGACGGCAACTAGCGGTGTTGGAGCCCAGGGACAGGTGGAGGAGGAGGAGGTGGAGGAGGTAGGAGGGATTGCCACACACACAGCAGGGGAACAGCTGACGTTACTGAACCCCAATAACAGAGGAGGGACTGTTGACTGTGCGTACAGCACTACTGGACGGCAACTAGCGGTGTTGGAGCCCAGGGACAGGTGGAGGAGGAGGAGGTGGAGGAGGTAGGAGGGATTGCCACACACACAGCTGGGGAACAGCTGACGTTACTGAACCCCAATAACAGAGGAGCGACTGTTGGGACTGTGCGTACAGCACTTCTGGACGGCAACTAGCGGTGTTGGAGCCCAGGGACAGGTGGAGGAGGAGGAGGTGGAGGAGGTAGGAGGGATTGCCACACACACAGCAGGGGAACAGCTGACGTTACTGAACCCCAATAACAGAGGAGGGACTGTTGACTGTGCGTACAGCACTACTGGACGGCAACTAGCGGTGTTGGAGCCCAGGGACAGGTGGAGGAGGAGGAGGTGGAGGAGGTAGGAGGGATTGCCACACACACAGCTGGGGAACAGCTGACGTTACTGAACCCCAATAACAGAGGAGCGACTGTTGGGACTGTGCGTACAGCACTTCTGGACGGCAACTAGCGGTGTTGGAGCCCAGGGACAGGTGGAAAAGCAGAGGAACACAATGTAGGCCGAAGCCTGAGAAAGTCGAAAGGGAACCTTTAACCCCCCCCAAGGCGTTTGTAGCTGAAAGAGCCAGCTTGTGCAGCACAAAAGATGCAAAAGGAAAAGGTGGCTCTTTTCATCATGCTCCTTGCAAACACAGAACTAAACACTTATAAAATGTGTCCCCTGAAACCGTGAAACCGTCCCGGAGGTGGGACTTTCCTTTGTAATATGACGCAGCACAGCCGTCATTCCTACCCCCCCGGCGCCGTGCCCCGGCTCCTCAGCGTTGTTTGATTCCGTCCCGGAGCCTGCGCTGTTATGTTATCCCGTGGCCAGGCACACTTAGCGCTGCCCATCTTCTGACATCATTTGGTGTCAGGCTGGCTGCGCCTGTGCGGCCGCGCTGGCCGAGAGCCCGCCTCGCAGTGTCTTCTGATTTAATCCCACTGGGGGCCTGGGATCCATGGCCATGCGCAGTGCATATCCTCGCCTCTCACTCCCCTCCCTACGGCTTCTTAAGACTGTGCGGTGTCACGGCCGTGGCATGCTATTAGGGACCAGCTGACACCGAACAGTCTGAAGAAGCCATAGGGAGATGAGTGAGAGGTGGAGGTTCAGATATGCACTGCGCATGTCCATGGATCCCAGGCCCACAGTGGGATTACATCAGAAGACACTGCGAGGCGGGCTCTCGGCCAGCGCGGCCGCACAGGCGCAGCCAGCCTGACACCAAATGATGCCAGAAGATGGGCAGCGCTAAGTGTGCCTGGCCACGGAATAACATAACAGCGCAGGCTCCGGGACGGAATCAAACAACGCTGAGGAGCCGGGGCACGGCGCCGGGGGGGTAGGAATGACGGCTGTGCTGCGTCATATTACGAAGGAAAGTCCCACCTCCGGGACGGTTTTACGGTATCAGTGGACACATTTTATAAGTGTTAAGTTCTGCGTGTGCAAGGAGCTAAACAAAAATAGCTACCTTTTCCTTGTGCAGCATTACTGCTGCACAAGGTGGCTCTTTCAGTAACAAACGCCTTGGGGGGGGGGGACAGATTCCCTTACATTTCAGTTGTTGTGTCAGCGTGGCGGTCGCAGGACACATTGCCGGCTACACAGCTGGGGATCAGCTGACGTTACTGAAACCCAATAACACTGGGTCGTATGTTTTGACTGTGCAGACGGCACTTCTGAGCCTCAACTGGCGGTGTTGGAGCCCAGGAATTTAAGTTCAGGTGGTAGAAAGATGAACACAACAGGAGACCTGGATAACCTATACAGTGACCTAATTATTTAATCAGGAAGAGGAGTGGCAAATTCCTGCGAGATCCAGGCCTTGTTCATTTTCAGGAAAGTAAGCCGGTCAACGTTATCGGAGGATAGTCGCATGCGACGGTCAGTTAGTACACCACCTGCAGCACTAAAGACACGTTCCGATAATACACTGGCCGCAGGGCAAGACAGCACCTCCAATGCATACTGGCTTAGCTCTGGCCATGTATCCAGCTTTGAGACCCAAAACTTGAAAGGGGAAGAGCCGTCTGGGAGTACAGCAAGAGGGCAAGACATGTAGTCTGTCACCATCTGACGGAACCGTTGCCTCCTGCTGACTGGAGCCGTCTGTGATGGTGTAGACTTTTGTGGGGGGCACAGAAAACTGTGCCACAGTTGGGCCATACTGGTCTTGCCTTGGGCAGAGGCACTGCTTCTGCTCCCTCTTTGTGCAGAGCCTCCACCACTGCCTGGACGCACTGAGCTGCTTTGGAATGCACTAGCAGCACTTCTCTCAGTTGGAATGGAAAGATGATGGAATTGACCAGTGTGTCTTGGTACTCCCGCATTTTTCGCTCCCGGTTCAATGGTGTGATGAGGCTTTCTACGTTGTCCCGGTAGCGAGGATCGAGGAGGGTGAACACCCAATAATCAGACATGTTGAGAATGTGGGCGATGCGGCGGTCGTTTCTCAGGCACTGCAGCATGTAATCCACCATGTGCTGCAGACTGCCAACTGCCCAAGAAACGCTGTCCCCTGCTGGAGGCGTGATCTCTGCCCGCTCGTCATCACCCCACCCTCGCTGTACACACTGAGTACTGGACAATTGTGTAACTCCCTCCTCTGGACGGATGTCTTCCTCCTCCATTGACTCCTCCTCATCCTCCTCACAAACTGTCCCCTGCCTACGCGTTTGTGAGGAACCACGTGGCGCTGACTGTCCAGAAGATGATGGAAATGGTGAATCCTCATCCTCCACCTCTTCCACAACATCATCCCTTAGCGCTTGCAGTGATTTTTCAAGCAGGCAGATAAGGGGGACAGTCATGCTGACTAGTGCATCATCTGCACTCGCCATCCGCGTGGAATAATCAAAGGGACGCAAAACCTGGCAGACGTCATTCATAGTGGCCCACTCTGTGGTTGTGAAGTCTGTACGGCGCTGACTGCGACTTCTTTGCGCCTGAAGCAGCTGGTACTCCATTACAGCTTGCTGCTGCTCACACAATCGCTCCAACATATGTAACGTGGAATTCCACCTGGTAGGTAGGTCACATATGATGCGATGTTCCGGCAGGCGGTGTCGGCGCTGCAGAGCCGCAATGCGCGCTTTTGCCGTGCTGGAACGCCGCAAGTGAGCACACTCCAGGCGGACCTTGTGCAGCAGTGCATCAAGATCCGGATAGTCCCTCAAAAAGCTCTGCACGACCAAATTGAGCACATGTGCCAGACATGGGATGTGAGTGAGGTTGCCGAGGCCAAGAGCTGCCACCAGATTTCGGCCATTATCACACACTACCATGCCTGGCTGGAGATTCGCTGGCACAAACCACACATCGCTCTCCTGTTTGATGGCATTCCAGAGCTCCTGCGCTGTGTGGCTACGATTCCCCAAAAAAATTAATTTCAAGACGGCCTGTTGACGTTTGGCCACGGCTGTGCTCATGTCGGTCGTAACAGGTACACGTTCATCACGGGTCCATGTGGAGGTGGACTGTGACGGCTCCTGCAGCGATGATTCTGAGGAACTGGTGTAAGAGGAGGAGTCAATGCGTACAGAATGGATTCCTGCAATCCTTGGAGTGGGCAGGACACGTCCTGCGCCACTCGCACGGTCTGTACCCGGCTCAACGACATTAACCCAATGGGCAGTGAGGGAAAGGTATCGCCCCTGTCCATGTTGACTGGTCCACGCATCGGTGGTGAGGTGGACCTTGCTACTGACGGCGTTCAGTAGCGCGTGTTTTATGTGTCCCTCCACATGCTTGTGCAGGGCAGGGACGGCTTGCCTGCTGAAGTAAAAGCAGCTGGGCACATTGTACTGTGGGACTGCCAATGACATCAAGTCACGGAAGCTGTCAGTCTCCACCAGCCTGAATGACAGCATTTCCAGTGACAGAAGTTTGGCAATGCCTGCAGTCAGAGCCTGTGCTCGTGGGTGGTTTGACGAGAAAGGCCGCCTTTTCTCCCATGCCTGTACTACCGATGGCTGTAGACTGGGCTGGGAGTGTGTGGATGACTGGGAAAGTGGTGCTGCGGGTGGAATTACAGCGGGTCTCTGGACAACAGGGCCAGAGGTTCTTCCACGGCCGGCGATCCTGGGAGGAAGCCGAACCAGCTGCGTGTGAGCTGGAGGAAGAGGCAACACGAGCTGAAGGGGTGGTAGCTGCCGCTGTTGGTTGGCCTAGCTCTTCAGTGTGTTTTTGTAACTCCGCCGGGTGCCTGGTGCGCACATGTTTCCACATGTTGGAGGTATTGAGGTTGCTGACATTTTTCCCTCTTTTGACTTTTTGATGACACACCTTGCATCTGACATAGCAAATGTCATCTGCAACTGTGTCAAAAAAGGACCAGGCACTGCAAGTCTTGGGAGCGCCCTTTTTGGCTTTTGGAAGAGACATGCTCCTAACGGGTGCCAAAGCGGAGGCTGCAGGATCCGCAGTCTTCCCCCTCCCTCTCCCTCTTTGGGCCGTACGGGGAATCTCTTCCTCAGAGCTGCTCCCACCACCTTCCTGTCCCTCACGCCAAGATGGGTCAAGGACCTCATCATCTACACTACCCTCTGCCCCCAACTGCTCCTCCTGGGTAGTCTCAGCAGCAGAGCACGCACCAGTAAGTGGCACCTGAGTGTCATCATCAGCTGATGCGGCCTGCGATGTGGTGACCGGAGCCACTGGCCCACCCGCCTCTTCAGAGGAAGAGAGAAAAAGCTGTTGGGCATCACTGCACCCTGCCTCTTCTTCCATTTCTCCAATGCTGCTTGGCTGGCCCCCTGTTTCCAAGCCAAGATATTCAGAGAACAGAAGTAGAGACGGCTCCTGTCCTGGGCTCTCTGTCTGCCTGGGCAATTTGGCATGTGGTGAAGAGACAGATGGCTGCTCTCCAGTGCTCTGTGTCTGAGAGGATGTGGCACTAATTGAAGTTGATGCATTAGCTGCCATCCATCCGACAACGGCTTCAATTTGTTCTTCACGCAGCAGCGGTGTACGGCGCTCTGACACAAAGCTGCGCATGAATGACTGTTGCCTGGTGAAAGTGGGTGCTGATGAGTCACCGGTGCCCGCAGCAGGCACAGAATCCCCACGTCCCCTCCCTGCTCCGCGCCCACGCCCACGCCCACGTGCCTTACTCACTGCCTTCTTCATCTTGGTTGACTGATAAAGATAAGCAGAAAAGTACTAACGGCTTTGTGTGCTTATTCCTGAACAACTCCTCCTAACAGGTATAAGAAACACTAATTTTCTAAAGTGTGGACTAGACTTTAATATGAGCTAATGTGGCCTACACAAATGTAAAGTGGTGTAACTGGTGTGTTTGGTGAACTTTATTATTTATTTATTTTTTGGGGGCTGAACTGACAACAGATAGAGCTGCAGTCACACGGAGACCTGCAGACAGCCGTAAACGGCACTGCAAGGCCCAAAAACCCTCCTCTACGTTACCCTATGTAGTGTTTTTCCACAAGTTAGCTGGAGACGGGTGGAAAGACACTAATAGGAATTTTTTGAAAAAATGTGCAGCAGCCTGCACTACTTAAAACAAAATGAAAATTGATTTGGCGGTATGACGCAGTGAAGAACCCTGAGCTGGAGACAACCAGGCTATGGCTGCTCACAGACTACAGGGCGAGCTGCAGTCACACGGAGACCGTGCAGACAGCCGTAAACGGCGCTGCAAGGCCCAAAAACCCTCCTCTATGTTATCCTATGTAGTGTTTTTCCACAAATTAGCTGGAGACGGGTGGAAAGACACTAATAGGAATTTTTTGAAAAAATGTGCAGCAGCCTGCACTACTTAAAACAAAATGAAAATTGATTTGGCGGTATGACGCAGTGAAGAACCCTGAGCTGGAGACAACCAGGCTATGGCTGCTCACAGACTACAGGGCGAGCTGCAGTCACACAGAGACCGTGCAGACAGCCGTAAACGGCGCTGCAAGGCCCAAAAACCCTCCTCCACGTTATCCTATGTAGTGTTTTTCCACAAATTAGCTGGAGACGGGTGGAAAGACACTAATAGGATTTTTTTGAATAAATTAGCAGCAGACTACACTACTTGGAAAAATAAAAAAAAAAAGAAGAACAGTATGAGGCAATGAACCACCCTCCCTGAACTGAATACAACCAGCTATGGATGGCCTATGTGGCTGCACTCAGACTAGAGAGTGGGCTGCACTTACACACACACACACACAGACCTTGCAGATCGCTGTGAAAACAGCGCTACAAGGCAAAAGCAAGGTGAATAGTAGGTGAACACAGCGGTTGCTAAATTAACCTTTGGAAAGCACAAAGAAGCAAATCGCTATCTCTAAACTGGCCCTCAGTCAGCAAACAGCGTCCTGTCACTAACTGAATTCACAGCAGAGTGATCGCAAAATGGCGCCAGCGACTTTTAAACTGCATCATGACATCATTTCAGCAGCCAATCACAGCCTTGCCAGTAGTTTCATGCCCTCCATGCTAAACAGGATGTGCCCACACTTGGAATGATTCTCATTGGCTGAATTTGTGCATTTTGAATCTGGGAACTTCCGATTCCGGTATCCGATACGCGGCAAGTATCGGAATCCCGGTATCGGAATTCCGATACCGCAAGTATCGGCCGATACCCGATACTTGCGGTATCGGAATGCTCAACACTACTTATTAGGGCTTGTTCACACCATCCTTTTTTTCCTGCGGATTTTTCAGGTCCTGATTTGGAAATCCCGCAGTGCAAAACCGCGGTGGATTTCCCTGCGTTTTTTGTGCGGTTTCTTCTGCGGATTCCACTGCGGTTTTCCAACTGCACTTTCCTATTGGTGCAGGTGGAAAACAGTTGCAGAAAGAAGTGACATGCTACTTCTTTTTTTCCGCAGAAAATCAGTGCGGATTTTCCAGCGGAAAAAAGGAAAGTGGGAACAGCGGATTTGGTTTTCCATAGGGTAACACTGTACTGTACCCTGCATGGAAAACGTCTGCGCGGATCCGCAGCTGCAAATCCGCGGCGGATCCGCAGCAAAAACCGCAGCGTGTGAACATAGCCTTAAGGCTAGTACTTCCTAACACTTCTGAAAGTGTCATGTGATACCGGCACTAAGATGTTAGTAGGCAATCCTTTGGGGCAGCACGGTGGCGCAGTGGATAGCACAGCACAGGTTCAAGCCCCACTAAGGACAACATCTGCAAAGAGTTTATATGTTCTCTCTGTGTTTGCGTGGGTTTCCTCCAGGTACTCCGGTTTCCTCCCACATTCCAAAGACATACTGATAGGGAATTTAGATTGTGAGCCCCAACGGGGACAGCGATGATAATGTGTGCAACCTGTAAAGCGCTGCGGAATATGTTAGCGCTATATAAAAATAAAAAGATTATTACAAAAAAAAAAAAAAAAAAAAAAGATTATATTATCCTTTAAATCCTGTACATTGCAAGTTGGGCCTCCATGAATTGGTCTTGCTTTCCCAGTATGTCCCAGTACATTTCACAGATGTTCTATTGGATTGAGATTTGGGGAGTAGAAAGGCCATTTGGCACCTTGAATTCTTTGCTACTCTCTTAATCCATTCAACTATCATTTTGGCAGTCTGTCCAGGTGCAAATGTTGCAAGATGGACAAGAGAGACTGAGTAACTGTAAGTGATCACCACCAAATTGAAGATGAAAGTAAAAAAAAAAGAAAGAATTGTGTTAGCAGGAACTAAGTTATGCTGGGAGATTTGCAGGGGGAGTGAATTCGCCTGCTGAACCTATTCAGATGACACACAAGAAGGACTTCCTGAAGATAAAAGGCCTGAGAAGAGGGATTGGTGACAGAACCTGCACCATTGCAGGTTATATGCCTGCTACGTGGGCTTGTAGCCACCATTGCCACAGAAGAGTCTGAGATTGGTCAGATGCTGCAGAAAGCCTAAGTTGTGAGGAAGATCTGTGCCCTGTTCCAGTGGAAGGCCATGACCAGAGCCAAGCCACACCCGAGGGACACCACGGCTGAGTTACTGGGACATGCTTGGCGAGCGAGACAGGTGGGACTTTGTGAGCCAGTGAGCAAGATTCGGACGACTCCACTCAAGGCCTGGGATCCAGTCTACGCTGGTCAAATACCGAAGACCAGAGTATCCTCGGTCAAGACCCGGAACCCAGACGATGCTAGTCAACAGTCGAGATCCAGCTCCCCACTTTACCATATGGAGGAGATGCCTGTCGGTGGTCAAGCACTGAAGATACCCGAAGAATATGCAACAAGATACTATCACCTCAGCTGGTGATCAAAGGACGCGAGTGAGCAGGGCCGTTGCTTTCTGCACAGACTCATGGTACTAGGAGTGGGCAGGGGGAGGCTGCAGATGATACGGTGGCCTGGCTGATGCTAAAGCGACCCAGAAAGCACTATTAGACTTTGTCAGGCACCAGAAAGCTATTCCTGATAAATACAGTGTGCCCCCTTCCCAGTTAAACTAAGGTTGGACTGCAGACCCCGAGCTGATCTCGAGGACATATCTCTCGTAATGTACTGACCAATATATATCTATGCATATACAGGTGCATCTCACAAAATTAGAATATCATCATGAAGTTAATTTATTTCACTTCTTCAATACAAAAAGTGAAACTTGTATATTAGATAGAATCATTACAAACAGAGTGTTCTATTTCAAGTGTTTATATCTGATAATGTTGATGATTATGGCTTGCAGCCAATGAAAACCCAGAAGTCATTGTCTCAGTAAATTAGAATACTTTATAACACCAGCTTGAAAAAATAATTAAAAAATCCGAAATGTTGGCCTACTGAAATGTACATTCAGTAAATGCACTCAATACTTGGTCGGGGCTCCATGTTTGGGGAGCCGCGTCATATGCTGGTATAGGTACACTGTGTTTTATAAAGACCTATAGCTAGTAGCTATAAATCATTCAGCTGCGGCGAGGAAAACTAAATCTCCGAGCACGTACAAATACTCAGAGGACACCCAAACATGCTAGGGAAATCTCGAGTAATGAGTACACTCACTCATCACTAATGTAGACCCATTCAAATGAATGGGTCTATGCACATGTCAGCCTGTTTTCACGGACCGTGTGTCCATGTGCAAAACACGCAGACATGTCCATGTTTACCCGGACACACGGGCCGCAAAACAGTACAAGAACAGTGCACACTGTCCTCCATGTGCACGGATGGCCGCTGGGGAAGTAGCACTACTGTAAGGGCTGTTCCCCTGTGTGTGGTGCTGAATGGGGCTTTCATACATTCTTCCCTGCTCTGCCATCGAGCAGCGCAAGCAGGAGACAATGAATAATTGGAAAACCCGATGTGGGGTCCCCCCTATGTTGTTAAACCAACCCAGCAAAACTCACAGGTGGGGATGCTATTCTCAGGCTGGTGAGGGGTCATGGATATTGGCCCCCCAGCCTAAAAACAGCAGTCCGCAGCTGCCCAGGAATGGCGCAACTGTTAGATGTGCCAATTCTGGAGCTTTGCCTTGTTCTTCCCACTTACCCTGTAGCGATGGCAAGTGGGGTAATGAGGGGTTAATGTCACCTTCCTATTGTAACTTGACATTAAGCCCAGCTTAGTAATGGAGAGGTGTCACTAAGACTCTTCTCCATTACAAATCCTATAGTTGGTAAAGGGTTAATTAAACACACCACACAGTAAGAATAAAGTCTTTTAAGGAAATCAAACACCACACAGTTTTGTCATATTTATTATACTGGTAATCCAAGCGACGCCCTTGATCTCCTGTAAAAAAAAATAAAAATAACAAACCAACAATATACCCATACCTGTCCGGCGTTCAGTCAGTCCCACACTGTAATCCATATCTGGGGGATAGACAGTTTACAACCGGGAGCAGTGCTAATGCGACCAGCCCGGCTGTAAACTACTGGGGAATGAATGATACACAGTGGGCGCAGGCTCAGTAACCTGCGGTGACATCACTGAGTCTGTGCTCTCTTGCCTGTGACCTCAGGACCATGGGAGAATGCAAGACAGAGCTTGAGCTGCCGTGGAGTTCATGCCAGCTGCGAACACAGACTCAGTGACGTCAGCGGTAGTTACTGAGCTTGTGCCCCCTGCTTCTCATTCATTCATTCTCCCCTGCTCGATGACTGAGCAGGGGAGAACGGACGACTGCCACGTTCAACATCACACACAGGGGACAACGCTTACAGTAGCGCTACTTCCCTGGCGGCCGTCCGTGTGGTACTGATGCGGCACACGGCTGCCACACGTGTGCTGCATGTAGTACACACACGGACACACGAACACTGATATCTCCAGTACCGTTTTTTCCGGTACCAAAAATATCAGGACGTGTGAAACCAGCCTAAAGCAGAGCAGCAATGCCAGAAAAATCCTTTGAACCAGTGATGAATGTGGGTTTTTTCTTAGAAGAAAGCATCCAGGTTTTTCAAAGCTTTGGCGACTGCATTCATTCTCTGTTCCGAATTGTGGTGAGTTGGGCATTTACTTTATGATATTGATTGAATGCATCAGTTGTAATCCTTGCTGTGCACATCTTAAATTTACAGATTACGCTACTACTGAATATAATATTTCTTCATAAACACTTTTGCACTTTCAGTGTAACATTGGAAATCACAACATTTCAGGAGATTTTATTGGTGACATGCACAACAATGTAGTGAGCTTCACCTCTACAGTAAGTGTTGTCGATATTATTATAATTATTTATTTACTAGATGGTGGCCCGATTCTAACGTAACGGGTATTCTAGAATATGTATGAGTAGTATATTGCGCCGCCCATGCTGTACATTGCGCAGGCCACGCAGTACATTGCGCAGCCCACGCAGTACATTGCGCAGCCCACGTAGTACATTGCGCAGCCCACGTAGTACATTGCGCAGCCCACGCAGTACATTGCGCAGCCCACGCAGTACATTGCGCAGCCCACGCAGTACATTGCGCAGCCCACGTAGTATATTGCGCAGCCCACATAGTACATTGCGCAGCCCATGCAGTACATTGCGCAGCCCACGTAGTACATTGCGCAGCCCACGCAGTACATTGCGCAGCCCACGTAGTACATTGCGCAGCTCACATAGTGCATTGCACAGCCCACGCAGTACATTGCGCAGCCCACGCAGTACATTGCGCAGCCCACGTAGTACATTGCGCAGCCCATGTAGTACATTGCGAAGCCCACGCAGTACATTGCGCAGCCCACGCAGTACGTTGTGCAGCCCATGTAGTACATTGCGCAGCCCACGTAGTACATTGCGCAGCCCACGCAGTACATTGCGCAGCCCACGTAGTACATTGCGCAGCCCACGTAGTATATTGCGCAGGTCACGTTGTATATTGCCCAGCCACGTAGTATATATCACAGCCCATGTAGTATATTGCCCAGCCACGTATATAGCACAGCCCATGTAGTATATTGCCCAGCCACGTATATAGCACAGCCCATTTAGTATATTGCCCAGCCCATGTAGTATATTGCCCAGCCCACACAGTATATAGCAATGCGGGCATCATATCCCTGTAACAAAAAAGAAATAAAATAAAAAATAGTTATATACTCACCTTCCGGAGCCTCCGGATCCAAGCGATGCTCCTCGCCCGCTCCGGTCCCAAGAGTGCATTGCGGTCTCGCGAGATGATGACGTAGCGGTCTCGCGAGACCGCTACATCATCATCTTGCCGAGATCGCAGCATGGAGCGTCGGGAGGAGCAGGAAAGGCCTGTTGTCGTTCAGGGGGCCGACGGACTGTGAGTATCTAACGATTTTTATTTTTTTTAAATTATTTTTAACAATAGATCGTTTTACTATTCATGCCGCATAGGCAGCATGAATAGTAAAAAGTTGGTCACACAGGGTTAATAGCAGCAGCAACGGAGTGCATTACACCGCGGCATAACAACGTCCGTTACCGCTGCCATTAACCCTGTGTGAGGGCAGACTGGAGGGGTGTATGCTGTATGCGGGCATCGGGCAGTGAGTGCGGGCACTGCGGGGAGTAAGGAGCGGCCATTTTTTGTTCCGGACTGTGCGCGTCGCTGATTGGTCGCGGCAGCCATGACAGGCAGCTGCCGAGACCAATCAGCGAATGAATAACCGTTACAGACAGACAGACAGAAGGACAGACAGACGGAAGTGACCCTTAGACAATTATATAGTATATATAGTACCATTGATTCTATGGTGCTGTACATGAGATGGCGGTTATGTTCAAAATACAGATATCAGTAAACAGTAAACAAGCTAACAATGATAGACTCGTCCAGAGGGAAGAGGACCCTGCCCTTGCGGGTTTACATTTTACAGGATGATGGGAAAGGAGACAGTAGGTTGGGGGGTTGCAGTAGCTCCGATGGTGTTGAGGTGGCAGTACAGTCATTGCAGGCTGTAAGCTTTCTTGCAAAGTTGGATTTTCAGGTTCCGTCTGAAGGATTCAAATGTGCTAGATAATCAGATGTGCTGGGGCACAGAATTCCAGAGGATGGGGGATATTCAGGAGAAATCTTGGAGGTGATTTGGGTGAGGAACGAATAAGTGTGAAGGAGAGAAGGAGGTCTTGGAAGAACTGCAGATTACGGAGGAGACAGGTTATAGATGGCTTTGTAGGTTAGTGTTAGAAGTTTGAACTGGACATGGTAGGGAATTGGAAGCCAATTAAGGGATTTGCCAAGGGGAGAAGCTGAGGAGCAGCGAGGAGAGAGATGGATTAGGTGAGTTAGAGTTATGGACAGTCTGTAGAGGTGCGAGATTGTTAGCAGGTAGGCCACAGAGGAGGATGTTGTCGAGGCGGGAGATGTTGAGGGCATACACAAGCATTCCAGTAAATTGGGGGTTGAGGAAAGAATGGATTCTGGAAATATTTTTGAGCTGGAGGCGACAGGTGGTGGCGAGAGACTGAATGTGTGGTTTGAAGGTCAGGGTAGAGTTAAGGGTTATTCTGTGGCAGCGGATTTCTGGGACAGGGGATAGTTTGATGTAATTTATTGTGACAAATCGATCAGGTAGGGAAGCTATGTGCGATAGAGGAAAGATAAAGAGTTTAGATTTGTCCACATTGAATTGAGGAAGCAAGAGGAGTAGAATGAGGATATGGCTGATAGACACTCTGGGATTCTGGACAGCAGAGATGACGTCTGGGCCAGAGAGGTAAATCTGATGGTTATCAGTGTATAGGTGGTACAGGAAGCCATGGGACTTTATGCTGGCAGAGTCCTCGCACCACCGAACACCTGCAGCGGTGTACATCGGAACACCCCTCATCCCAGCCTGCAGCCTGCAACAACGCTCCACTCTTGCCTCCTCCAGCAGCGACCCTGGGATCCTGCTCCACCACGGCCAGTAAGGTATTTCCGCATTATAAGACATAGCCCCATTTTCTCCCCAAATTTTGGGGAAAAAAGTAATCCGAAAAATATGGTAATTTTGTTAGAATATTGAAATTGTAAAATGTTTAGCAGCAGTTTTTTGCAAGGTCATTTCAATTTAAAATTTTTTATTTATTCAGTTTTGAAGTGACTTTGAGGGACTAGTGATGAGCGACGAGTATACTCACTCATCACTATGAGGGACCTATATATTGGAAAGCCAACCAATATTGATATTATTTAAAAAACTGAATGCCTCAAATTAATCCAAACTGCTGTCAGGAACTTTGCTAAACCTTTAGTTGCTTCCCTGGAATTAAATCAAAGTAGAATGAAAAAATGAAAATTTACATTTATTACACTTAATGTTGCTAATAATGTAATAAGCCACCATAGCTGGCAGACCACGAGGCCAATTAGAACCACATGATGGCAATCACAGGATGGGTGCCAATGGGGTTAAACAGGGAGCACCCTCCCTCCTTTAATCATCTAGATGCCATTGTTGCTCATGGCTGCAGAATCTGGGGGGGGGGGGTGTAAATGGCCACTATTATTGTTAACACCGATTGTGGCAGATGCATCATGGTGTCACCTATAGTATACAGTTGACATCTGCTGCAATTTCACCTGTGGGGTCATTATTCTTTTTAAACTGTTCTATGAGCTACTTATTCGTATATTTGTCCTATTAAAATTATTGTGTAAGAATAAAACTGACAGAATGAGGATAATTTAACATTGAACAATGATGGGCTATATTTAATCAAACCTTACCCAGAGGTTAACCCCATGTGCCATTTAATTCTAGTATTTAGCATTTTGATGTAGTTTACCTATTGCAAATACATAATATATTTTGCAGTTCCAAAGTATATATATGTATTTTTTTTTATCAAGTAGCAAACAGAACTGCACAGCAAACTCTGAAGACATCTTATAGACAAATTTGCCTTAGGATTGAACCTACAGCCTTCATGATACCATACTTTGCAACCTTCACTTAATTTGTTTTTATCTTTGGCTTGTGCCATCTCTTGATGTTGAGTAAAAATCCAAGTCTACTAAAAATAATTCAACTGTGAAAATCTCTCAGTGATACTTGTTATTGTTATTTCCGTTAGTGGGAGATAAAGTTCTTTTAGAGCAGCTGCTCCACAATTTCAATGACTTAGTCAAGATGTTCAGAATCAATTTCTTTTTCAGCTTAGGAATACTAGATCTTTTTTTCTTCATGTTTGTCCTTTCCAGTAAAGCAGGATTCAAATAGTATGTATGACTTTGAATTTATATGCTCTTAAAATAGTCACGCCACACAAATTACGGTAATTAATAATGAACATTAACTATATGTCTTACATTTACTATGTCTGCATGATTTTTCAAACATCTTTTATTTTGCTAGGATACTAGAAGGATTAAAAGTTTAACAGCAATTTTGTATTATTTTCAAGGAAATTTACAAATTCTATAGTTTTAGGGATGACTTCACATGTATAGTGACTTTGAACAGGTGCGAAGTGCGAACTAAGAGTAGCCATTTCTATACATAACAATAAAATAAAGTTGCATTCTGTAGTGCTAAAGTATGTAAATATGAAATATATGAAATATATAAAATATGAATAGCATTACTGCTCTAGGTAATAAATAAAATGTAGATACTTAGCACATTGGCCAATTCATGCAAGCGCAATAGCCAACGACAAGGCTATCTCTGGTTTTGCTGGGAAACTATCTAGTGTAAATACTTCTCTTAGGCTAAGGCTACTTTCACACTTCCAACAACCTATATAGAAAGAAACACCAGAGATAATAATTTTTATAAACTGAGGAAAAACACTATAGAAATGAACCCTTAAAAAATTTCCTTCAGACCAGATTATATTAAATAAAATATATTTTTTATTAAAAATAAATTGCAATCACAAAAAACATCACCAAAACGTATGGAAATTTTTATTATTATTAAAATTGTATAATCTACAACAGATATTTATTTATTAAGAATATAAAACATACAACTATAGATAATATGTATCTCCTCCAATCGAGGTTTACTTAGGGATAGATAAAAAAATATATATATAAAAATCCCGTATGTGCAAGACAGGGCAAGTCCAAACTGATCAGTATAATAAACATAAAAATATATATAATGCAGCAAATAATAATTTAATAATATAATATGTGATAAAAATCAGTCAAATAAATTTGTGAATAATATGTGTGTATATCCATATATACACACACACACCTATTGTGTGCAGCAAAATAAATCAATTCATAATAAAGTGCAATAGTGCAATAGTGCAATAAAAAATAAATTGCATACAAAACAACCAGTGTGTCCACAAAAGTTGTGAGCCAAAAACAAAAAACAAATAATTATATATTACCCAGTAAAAGCGCTGCCAAATGTGCCAAAATATATTATGAATACTGACCAGTTAGGAGTACCACTGCCCTGCACACACCACTCCAACGCCGTTTCGCTCACTGCTTCATCAGGGAGTATGGATATACACACATATTATTCACAAATTTATTTGACTGATTTTTATCACATATTATATTATTAAATTATTATTTGCTGCATTATATATATTTTTATGTTTATTATACTGATCAGTTTGGACTTGCCCTGTCTTGCACATACGGGATTTTTATATATATATTTTTTTATCTATCCCTAAGTAAACCTCGATTGGAGGAGATACATATTATCTATAGTTGTATGTTTTATATTCTTAATAAATAAATATCTGTTGTAGATTATACAATTTTAATAATAATAAAAATTTCCATACGTTTTGCTGATGTTTTTTGTGATTGCAATTTATTTTTAATAAAAAATATATTTTATTTAATATAATCTGGTCTGAAGGAAATTTTTTAAGGGTTACTTTCACACTTCCGTCTTTAGAGCTCCGTCGCAATCCGTCGTTTTGGGAAAAAATGGATCCTACAAATGTGCATGCAGGATGCGTTTTTTTCCCATACACTTGCATTAGCGACGGATTGCGATGGATTGCGACACATCGCATCCGTCATGCGATGGATGAATCGTGTTTTGGCGGACCGTCGGCACAAAAAAAATGTTCCATGTAACGTTTTTTTGTGCATCGCATCCGCCATTTTCGACCGCGCATGCGCGGCCGAAACTCCACCCCCTCCTCCCCGGACTGCAGAATGGGCAGCGGATGCATTGAAAAACTGCATCCGCTGCCCATGTCATGCAGTTATTTCACAACGTCCGTCGGTACGTCGGCCTGACGCATTGCGATGGTTCCGTACCGTTGGAAATGTGAAAGTAACCTTAGGCACTAAAGAGTGCAACTTTATTTTTTTTGCTATGTATAGAGAAGTTTACTCTTAGTTCACACCAGTTTTCTGATTTGGAAGTGCCAGTCAGTTTTTGCTGTTTGTATATCAGCCCTCTGATCGAGCACTCTGCCCTCCAGCCTGTTGCAGTTTTAATTGCAGCATGATCCTACCTACCCATAAATTCAGGCTTTAGTCTAAAGGAGGTGTTCTGTTATGATGGACTGGTGGTTAGGAGCACTAGAAATGACCAGATGAGCAAACTAGCAATACAGGACGAGCTCTGGGAAGTGGGAGCTCTGCTGACCGCAACCCCTAATCCTATCACAACAACTAGAAATAGCCGTGGAGCGTTCCTGACTCTGCCTAGACGCCTCTTCACAGCCTAAGAGCTAACTACCCCTAAAGATAGAAAATAGAGCCTACCTTGCCTCAGAGAAATTCCCCAAAGAAATAGGCAGCCCCCACATATATTGACTGTGAGTTAAGATGGAAGTCACAAACACAGGAATGAAATAGGTTTCAGCATAGGAGGCCAGACTGAACTAAACAGACTGAGGATAGAAAAGGTATCTTTGCGGTCAGCATAAAAAACTAACAAAAAACCACGCAGAGTGTGCAAAAGAAACCACCGCACCGACTCACGGCGCGGTGGTGCCACTCTGCATCCCAGAGCTTCCAGCTAACAAGATTAAATATGATAGCAAGCTGGACAAAAACACAGTGGTAATAAATAAGCTAGCAGGGACTTAGCTTTTGCTGAAGTAGACAGGTCATCTGAAAGATCCAAGAGAACTGAACCAGTACTAGGACATTGACAGCTGGCATCAAGTAACGACCTGAGTGGAGTTAAATAGAGTAGCCAGCTAAGGGCTGAACGAGATCAGCTGGAGAAGGAATCTCAGAACCAGCAGCTCCACTCACAGCCACCAGAGGGAGTCCATGAACAGAACTCGCCGAAGTACCATTCATAACCACAGGAGGGAGCTCGAGAACAGAATTCACAACAGTGTTGATACTAGATAGGTTCCCATCAAAACCGGAGATCACCTTGTTGTTGGCTGCTGGGCATGCATGAATTGGCCAAATTATGTGCTAAGTATAACCATTTTTTCTGATTATCTAGAGGAGGAATGTTTTTCATATTTCATGTTTTTCATATATGATTTCTTGATTAAGAACAGGTGTGGCAGTAATCAGGCATACATGTGGCTAGGGAATTTTAACTCTTCTTCCCAAAGATGTGATAAACCACAGTTAATTCATGTTTTTTGTGGGAGGTTAACATTTTTTTTGCACAGGACCCAAATATGTATCCTTTATTGTGGATTAACATGAACAAAGACAGGGAAGCTTGCTGGTGGAAATGTACTAGATGATGTCCGTTTTGCACTATAATGCATTGCAGCACGAAATGCAATGCATTGGAGGCATTGGAGCGCGAAACAGCCGTTGTCTAGTACATTTCCACCAGCAAGCTTCCCTGTCTTTGTTCATGTTAATCCACAATAAAGAATATATATTTAGGACATTGAGTGCCATTTTCTTCATTGAATGGTGAATTTGGACATTGACTCAGCATTATTTCATATGTTTGGCACCCCTGTCCCTGGAGCTAATGTTGCCTTGATTTCCTGGAGTTGTGCAGATGTGCTGGTCACCTACTTTTCCTCATGTATTTTTTGCACAGTGCCCTGTTGGTTTGGATTTCTTTTTTGATTAATAATAAAGACCTTCATTTAAAATCTGCATTTTGTGTTTACTTGTATTGTTTTTGTCTAATATTTAAATTTGTTTGGTGACCTGAAACATTTATGTGTGACCAAAATTCAAAAGAATAGGAAATCAGGAAAGGGGCAAACACTTTTTCACACAACTGTAAAAAACCTATAAAAAGAATATATAAAATCTGTGTATAATGATTATCATCTTTACATAAAACTTGTAATAATTAAAAAAAAGTTCCTATTACACAGAGGCCAGATTACAATATTCGCATATTACCTATGATGATAATTAAAGTATTCCCACTGCACAGGGATTGGGGGAAAATCTTATCTTGTGTTTTCAATACTCTCCTTTAACCCCTTTCTGACATCAGACATAATAATCCATCCATGTGACCTAGGCCTATTTGACCAATGACGGATTATTATGTCCGTGTGTCAGCGTAAATGTGATCTCGAATCTTATGCAAAATGTTTCCAATAAAAGCTTCAACTCAATCCACAAAAAAAGCAAGTCCCCACTCAGGTCTGTCATCTGTTAACAGAAATATAGGGGGCTTCTACGATACTGGTAGTACTAAGGCTCTGGCAAAGCAAAATGGCTCCTCACCTGCCAAAAATATTTAGACATGAGAGTCCTCAGTGGTTGATACCTTTTAGTGGTTAACTGAAAAGATGGTAACAAATTGCAAGCTTTGGAGACTACGCAAGTATCTTCATCAGGCAAAGACTAATGCAAATCTGAAGAATCACATACTTATACACAACACAGCACAGAGAGAAAGAAGGAAATAGATAAGACAAGTGACGTGAAGCAGAAGGTCTGAAGAGCAAATTCCTTAATTGATGTAAAAAGACATAAATCCATGCGACACATTCATTTCTGCACTGAGTGTGTCAAAGGTCCTCATGAGTTTATACTCACAGACTCTTCTGTATTTCTGAGATTTGAAATTATCATTTAAAACAAGTAATTTGATGTCCATGATACTAAAACTGGGGATACAAAAATGTTTTTCCTACCAGTAGGTCCATTCTTTTTTCTCTTATTGTGTGGCAATGAGAATTCATTCTTGTTCTAAGTTTTTGTCCTGTCTCCCCCACATACAGACCCTCAGTTGGACATTTAGTACAAATAATTAAATACACCACACTAGATGTGATGCAGCTGAAAGTACCTGGGATCTTGTAGTCCTGATGTGAGTTGGGGATCTTCATCTTGTCCGTTGTCATTATAAATGGACAAGTTTTACATTTTTCTGGTTGCAATGAATGGTTCCTGCAGCTGTTGGAGAGGACAGGGAGCTTCTGACAATGATGCTTCTTAAATTTGGGGGCTGCCTAAAACACAGTACATTTGGGGGGTCTGGAAAAATGGATTGTAATCGGGCATCTTTTTGTAGTAAAGGTCGTAATTTACGTGCAGCGTCCCTTAGCACCTCCTGATTTGGATTGTAGGTGACTACTAGAGGCACCCCAGTATTTTCTTCTTTAGCTTTATAATGTAGCAGGTGATTCCCTGATATTCTGGTGGCTCTTGTAAGTTGGTTTTCACTAAGTCTGACACGTGGTGAACGAATTAAGAGGATGGAGCAGGAGTATCTAGAACTGAATATCAATACCATCAGGGAGGGTTTGGACCCTTTTATATTTTGGTCTTCAAAAATGGATCAGTGACCTAAGCTCGCCTCTCACGCCTTGGAGGTATTATCATGCCCAGCATCCAGCGTTATCTATGATGTCCATCTGCTGGGTTGGCTGTGATGGAAGATGTGTCGGTCTCTAATATACTATTTCTACTGTGGTGAAATTGATGCCAATTTGGTGGTGTGTGCCACTAATTGTTTGAAATGTGAACGCTCCAGATTGAGTCTCTCCATCTGCTGGGTTGGCTGTAGTGGAAGATGTGTCGGTCCCTTTTATACTATTTCTACTCTCGTGAAATTGATGCCACTTTGTTGGTGTCTGCCACTAATTTTTGGAAATGTGTAGTCTCCTGGTTGGGTCTCCTTCATGTGTGTTGCCTGTAGCAGTAGGCATCCTAGACTAGCAGGCTTCCACTCTCTTTGAGTCAACTACCAGTGTTACTATTCTTAGATTTTTCTGACAATAGTAATCTACAAAACTGATATTTGTGCCACCTGAGTGAGCCTAAGCATCAGAGCAGGTTGAACTGTTACATATGGTAGCAGGACTCCGAGCACAGCAGGCCTACACCGATCCCTTACCCACCTTGTCTTAATTAGAAGTTTAATTCAAAGCTGCATATGTTGGCTCAGACCCTAATACATCATGCATGGCTGATTGCTGCCGTGCCATTCTAAAATTTGTGCTGTGGATGAATTGAGGCCACTTCCCTGGTGTCAAACAAACAAGCAACCCCCACATGTATTCAGGCTGTCTAGCAGTCACAAATCATGCAGCTGTGGTGATGAAAACTAAATCTCCGAGCACGACAAAATACTCGGAGGACATCTGATCTTGCTCGGGAAAAGCCGAGCAACTAGTATACTCGCTCATCACTACTAATAATGATCCTAAACACACATCCAAATTCACAATAGACTACCTCAAAAGGTGCAAACTGAAGACTTTACAATGGCCCTCAGAGTCTCCTGATCTGAACATTATTGAAAATCTGTAGCTAGATCTCAAAATAGCAGTGCATGCAAGACGACCTAGGAATCTCACAGAACTGGAAGAATTTTCCTTGGAAGAGTGAATGAAACAAACAAGAATTTAAAAACTATTGGTTGGCTACAGAAAGTGTCAACAAGCTAAGATACTTTCAAAATGGGATGCTACTAGGTACTAACCATGGTCACTGCGGACGTTGAGGCATTGTATACGTCAATCCAACATGCAGATGGGTTAAAGGCCACTGGATGGTTTTTACGATCTAGCAACATCGATCCCCCCATTGCCGACCTGATTTTGATTTTGTTAGAGTTCATCTTAAACCATAATGTATTTACATTTAACAACAGTATTTTTCTTCAAATACAGGGTACGGCAATGGGGGCTTCCTGTGCCCCAGCCTATGCCAACTTATTCTTAGGGGCGTGGGAGAGAAGTATTTTTCAGGGGGATCTCATCCAGGATGTGAACTATGTTAACAACTGGATGAGATATATTGATGATGTACTGTTCTTTTGGGAGGGCTCTCTGGAGGGACTGAATGGATTCATGAATGCCCTAAATGACAATAACATCAATGTTAAACTAACATTTCGTATTGGCAGAAGTCTGGATTTCCTGGACCTGAAGATTGTGATGACGCAAGATGGTCACATCAGCACTGACGTATTCAGAAAACCTACGGCTACCAACGCACTGTTGCAAGCTGATTCCTCTCACCTTAGGTCAACCATTAGAGGTATCCCTATTGGGCAATTTTTACGGCTCAGGAGGATTTGCTCAGAGGACACTCAAATTGAGAATCAAGCCAAAGACCTGACCCAGAGATTTGGGGCAAGAGGATATAGTGCCCGATGCATAAAAAGAGGATATATGAGGGCTAAGAGGACCACTCGGAATGAACTGCTGTATAAACAGGGGAAGGAGAATAAGGAAGAAGAGAAAAACCAGGTGAGATTGATATCAACATATAATTGCCAGTGGCAAATGTTAACCAATATTATCCGAAAGCATTGGGAGGTGTTGATGGTTCACCCTACGCTGAAATGTGTGCTACCCTCAGCTCCATCTTTTGTGGCAAGACGCTCTCCGAACCTCAGGGATACCCTAGTGAGAAGCCACTATGAAGCCCCAAGAGTCGGATCTTCTAGAACTGCAGGTGGGGACCGAAAAGGATTTTTTTCATGTGGAATGTGTAAGGGGTGCCTTAATCATACCAGATTCACAGAATTTTGTAATTTTGATGGATCAAGGGTATATGAAATAAGAAAGTACCTCAGTTGTAGCTCCCGGGGGGTCAATTACCAGGCTCAGTGTCCGTGCGGCAAGATTTATATAGGGCTAACCACTAGGGAACTTAAAATTAGAAATAGGGAGCATGTTAGGGACATTAACAAACCAAGGACAGTGGAAGATGAAACCATGCTGAAGACCTTACCCAGGCACTTTAAGAAATTCCATGATGGACAAACTAGAGGCCTGAGAATTAAGGGGATTGATCAAATTAATCAAGACATACGTGGGGGTGATCTGGGTAGGGCTTTGGCCCAACTAGAGAGCCAATGGATTTATAGGTTGGGGTCCATGGCACCCCAAGGACTTAATGAAAACCTGGGCTTTGCCTCTTTCCTTTGATACATATGAGACCCGGATGTATTAGTTTCCGTTGTAATCAGTTTAGGATATTCTTTTATGGGTTGGGGTTGGGGGGTTCTCTTTTAACTGTTGTTGGTTTTAAATAGTAAAAAGTTATGATTCTAATCTTTGTCTTATTAGTTTTTAGGAACATGTGATCTCTTCTTTTTTTGCCGTGATGAGCCGTATGGGACATAGACCTTTCGTTGGTTGGACAAAAGATCCCTATTGTAAAGAGCAGGAAATTTCAACTTCTGCATCATCTCAGAAAATGAGTCCATGGAGCATTACAAGAATGTACACTAACTCCTGTAGAGTACCATAGGGCTTGGACTGATTAATTTAATTATGTATCCATTTATTTAGGGACTTTTTCCTGTTTTTCTCCAATTGTTTAATATTGTCTGGATATGATATTTGGGATTCAGAAATATCAACGTGGGGGTGGGGCTCTCTTTTTTGTGGGGGGGGGATGGGATTTTAGTATACATGTATTGGTCTGTATGGGCATTATAGATATATGTGGGGGGATCACCAATAAATGCACTTTATATGTATCAGTTTTTTATTATTGATGTTAGATTTAGTCTTAATAAACTATTTATTCTGCACGGTCACTTTAGTCTAATTGGCACTTTAGAGGCACAAAATATATATATTGTAAGTGGTATGCACGGCCATCTATGGCATGATATGCATCAGAGTGAAAGTATGCACATTGTCACTTTATTATATAGAAAGATCTGATGGATGCAAGGATAGGTAGTCACTTCACTTTTTATGAAATATAAATATATGGTGGTCTTTAGTAGATCGTACTTAAATTATGTCCAACACACGCACTTTTTTAGTACTTAGCATCACTTTTGATTGGATCCCGTTCCCTATCTATTCCCAGCAACTAAGTTAAGGCTAGTCCTGTATCCAGTACGGTTCCTCCGGCACTGATATATGTCCACAGGGCTGTGCCCATGCGCCCGCCCCCTGCCCTGTTCAGTTCCGGATGCGCTCTGACTTGGACTGCTTGCGTACCAGCAAGCGTTACAATGAGCGCAGGTCCGGAAGTGACCGTTTGCATCAAGGAGCAAGGATGGGTGGTGCATGCGCTAAATGAAATGGACCCGGTGGGCATTGCATCACACTCCCGGTCACATGATTATTTTCTGGTATCTTATTGGCGCTAGGGCATGATAAGAACCCCGCATGTACCCACCCCAAACACGCCCCCGGAAGAAGCTTGGTGCAAAACGCGCGTTGGGGTGAGGTGGGACGCTGTATCGCAGGTAGATATCACCTTTATTTGTTATTTATATCTGTATTATATATATGCTGAGGCAGCGGAAAATGTACAGGATAGGTCTAAGGGATATAAAAGTATTATCCTGCATTACGGACTACTGAGCTTGATATGTATTATCCAGCTTCTCACTTTGTTAGGGTGCTTTGGGCATTTGTGCATGTGATGTAATTTGTACACAATAAAGCTTTAATTTAACTTTTTTACTCTGGATCGCTTTGTTTCGGCTGTCTGGTGAGGTCAGACCGAGTTTTGAGTAATAGGTACTAACCATGCAGGGTACCAAATCCTAACTTTTGTGATGACTTATTTTCCTTTTTGTAATTTTTAAAATATAAAAGATAACAATTTTTTTTACTAAAATACAAAGGAAATGTGTCATCTTTAACTTTAGGCCTTTTAGAGATCATTTTTTCTCCAACTTGCTTAACTGTTCACAATAACAGTAATTTTGACCAAGGGTGCCCACATTTTTACATGCCACTGTAAATTGTATCACAATTTAAAAATTGACTCATAGTGAAATTCTCTCCAGTGTCAGCAGATCCAAATTCTCTGCAGCTATGTGAGGTCGATGTGAGAGTGTGTGGCAGCATTGACCTGGACCTACCCAATGGAAAGATCTGCTTAGGTTTAGGAAAAAAGAAAACTTATTTGTTTCTGTTTTGCCTTAATTTGTCAGATTTGATCCAATTAGGAGCAATGTTATTTTCAGATTCATATTACTACTAAATATGATATTGGAAGACCATACAAACGATGCCAGGCCTATCCAAATGACTCTTCCAACAATAAATGAAAATACCAAAAAGAGAACCAGTGGAAGCTTAGGTCAAACGTATCCAAAAATCAACACATTTTATTAAACATCTTTAAAAATACATTATTTTTCCATATATACAATAATATTCTATACCGTCCTCTGGGGGATACACATACAATATATAACTGCTGGTGCAAAGCCAAATATAGCAACCATACTAGGTATTAAAAGAGTCAATATGCACAGAAACACTTTACACTTTACGTGCAGTCCTGAAGGGGCCTTCAGGACTGCACGTGCAGGTCATGTATTGCATCCATCTCTCCTTTCTACTACTTATATGAGTTTACTATGGGGCATGGTATGATTACCAACCCCTTATGCACTGCACTTTTATAACTTATATGATCTTTTGACAGGAATGTTAATAAGTTTATAAAGCACTTAGCACTTTTTTCTTATATGGATCTGAGCTTGGTATTGATCCATGCATACTATGGTAAGGGGTGGTGACCCTTACTAGCAAGTGACACTTGGTTAATAGTCTGGATTTATTCCCAACAGCAATGCATTCTGTCCATCTATTTATCTATTTATTATGGTAAAGTGTTTCTGTGCATATTGACTCTTTTAATACCTAGTATGGTTGCTATATTTGGCTTTGCACCAGCAGTTATATATTGTATGTGTATCCCCCAGAGGACGGTATAGAATATTATTGTATATATGGAAAAATAATGTATTTTTAAAGATGTTTAATAAAATTTGTTGATTTTTGGATACGTTTGACCTAAGCTTCCACTGGTTCTCTTTTTGGTATTTTTAAATATGATATTGGGCTTACCTGATAATTGACCAGATAGAATAAAGTTACTTTTTATTATAGGCAAGTGATATATTTCCTAAGTGTAATTTACTAAATCCATCTATGGGTGTAGTGACTTTTTTGACACCAAGCACCACCAATATTTTATAAAAATTGCAACTATTCCATTTGCCTAAGACATAATGTCCATCTTGTGATTCTGTAAACATGCATCCCATAAACTGTAAATGGTTTGTCCATGACTTAATCATTGGTAACTACTAGTGTTGAGCATTCCGATACTGCAAATATCGGGTATCGGCCGATATTCGCTGTATCGGAATTCCGATACCGAGTTCCGATATTTTTGCGTTATCGGAAATCGGAATTGGGATCCATATTCATGTAAAAAATAAAGAATAAAAATAAAAAATATGGATATGCTCACCCACCGACGGCCACTGGCTCTCAGCGGTGCAACTGGCAGCCTCCGTTCCTAAGAATGCAGTGAGTGTAGGACCTGCGATGACGTCGCGGTCTTGTGATTGGTCGCGTGACCGCTCATGTGACCGCTCACGTGACCGCGATGTCATCGAAGGTCCTTCACTCTGCATTCTTAGGAACGGAGGCAGATGCTTGCAGCGGTGACAGCCAGGGGCCGTCCGAGGGTGAGTATATCCATATTTTTTATTTTTATTATTTATTTTTTACATGAATATGGATCCCAGGGCCTGAAGGAGAGTTTCCTCTCCTTCACACCCTGGGAACCATCCAGGATCGCTCCCTATTACGTTCCGATATTTGTGTCCCATTGACTTGTATTGGTATCGGGTATCGGTATTGGCGATATCCGATATTTTTGGGATATCGGCCGATCCAATCCGATACCGATACTTTCAAATATCGGAAGGTATCGCTCAACACTATTGGTGACCTATCTTAATATGATTTTGATGGGTGCCTAGCACCCTCACCAATCATCTGAAGATAGATCTAGCAGTAACCAGGGCTAAGCGATGTAGAATGCAGCTCTCTGCATTACTTAGTGGGTCCTGCAAAGTACTGCAGTACATTCTCTTGCATGAGAGATAAAACAAAGTACTTGACAATGAATGGGGCTGCTGTGTCGCCTAGCTTCTGTTACAATTCAACCCTTTTTATTCCTCATGTTTGGCCCCATTGAAATAAAAACACTTATACTCATCGCCTGTGCTGGCTCCATTCCAGCAGTGTTGCACTTGCATTGCTGAGTTGTTATGACAAGTGTCTAAGGGGTATCGTTTCTCCTTATGGAGAGTGACATACCATCTCTGGCTTGTCAAGGTAAGGAGGCTTATTTGCCGTACAATGCTCCTCTGGGAATTTAAATATGCAAATTGCCTCTTCTGAGAAAAAGAGGACTTAACTCTATAGCGCCACCTGTTGGAAGTAGCGATCCTACAAGTCACAATCAATCCTTTTAACAGAGGAGCATTGTACGGCAAATAAGCCTCCTTACCTTGACAAGCCAGAGATGGTATGTCACTCTCCATAAGGAAAAACGATACCCCTTAGACCCCAGTCCAGAGCCTCTCACCTAGCCAAATCAGTTCTCATGCTTCGCACTGACGAGGGCCAACAGCCCGAAACACCGTGTCTGCGAATTGAGATACTGATTTGGCTTTTATCCTAAGTCATATTGCACGACTCGTTAAAGGGTTGATTGTGACTTGTAGGATCGCTACTTCCAACAGGTGGCGCTATAGAGTTAAGTCCTCTTTTTCTCAGAAGAGGCAATTTGCATATTGTTATGACAAGTGAGCCCTGCACCAAATCAGTGCTGGCATCACTGTATCCACCTCCGGACAAATTGAACATCAAGAGTAAGTCAGAGAGCAGCCGCAATCCTAGCTTCTTGTTGATGTTCAATATGTCCAAATGTGGGGAGAGTGAAGCACTGATTGGGCGCAGGGCTTATGCGATGTCACAACCTCACTTTTGCTCAAGAACAAGAGTGTCGCCACTGCCGGAATAGTGCTGGCACAAGAGGTGAGTATAAGTGTCTTTATTTTAAAGGGGCCAAAAATGAGGAATGAGAAGGGGATGTCCAAATAGTAAACAACCCCTTTAAAGAAAAATTAAATAATGTCTCAGCTTCATAATTTTCTTACTAACAATAACATACTGATGGTTTTCATAACAAATAGGCAAACTTTGGATGAAACTAGGCAACGTTTCCATTTGATAGAATAATAGAATGTTACATTTGGGAGGGTGTTCAAGGGTGATGTCCAATCCCCTGGTCAATGCAGGTGTCACGATATATATATTGACCCCATGGGGGAATGGTGGCAGATCGCACAGCAAACACACAACAGGATGATAAAGGGGGAAGGAAGGCCCTTTCAATAGGGAAATGAAGGAATGTTCACCTCCTGCTCAAACCTGATACTGTCCCTGCACTCCCCTAATGCCCTACGTGGCTCCTTCCCCCCACCACCATCAGGAACCTCGTCCCTCGCTGTCACCTCACACTGCCCTGGCTAGAGCACTGCCCGGCAAGGATCGCTAGCCTCACCACTGCAGATAGTATCACACAGGGGACAGAGAAAAACATGAAATGGATGAGAAGAAAACACCACACTTAGCTTCCAAACTCCTCTGACAACCTCCACAGCTTGGAAACAGCAGAACCAGAGAGCTGCCACTGCAAGGCTTGTCTCCATACAGAAACTCTATCACCAACAGTCAGCTGATGCATCAGGTGACCATTTAAAGGAAGCCAGTGTCACAAAACTGCAGCACAGAACTAGGAGAGATGGGGGAAAGCTGAAACCCTACAATGGAGTGGGTGACCCATTCCTTGCAAATAGACCCACCGACGATCCTAGTCTAAACTCAGAAAAGACCTATAGATAAGGGGAAGGAGGTCCCTAAAAGATCTAAGGACTGAATACAAAAAACAGGTCACCTCCTAATAGGAAACACAGAGAAGACTGCAGAAACCAACTGAAACCAGAAACAAAAGATAGCAGAACCAGAGATCCCAGACCTGCAAAATATCAAACACAGAAAGCTATCAAAGCACCTAGCCAGAACTCTAGCGGATTAACACTGTTGTCCAGCAAGGAATGGGAGGCAGGTGCTGAGTAATAAAGGGTGATACAATCACCTGACCAAGACAACCCAGCACCAGGGGAAAAAGACCAGCAGCCAGAAAACCACAACATGATGGGGGATGGTCAAAACAAAACAGGTTCTAACAAGCGGGAGTGGTCACCACCACATCAGCTGACCCAACAGCACTGTAACATTTAAAACAGCTGACCCAACAGCTGACCCACATCAGCTGACCCCACAGCACTGTAACATTTAAAACAGAGTGGAACCAGAGCTGACACGAATGCAAAAATGGATTGTGACAGCAGGATTCACTAAATCATCTCAGACAGATGTCTATCCAGCCTCTGTTTTAAGATTTCCATTGAAGGAAAACTCACCACCTCTCGTGGCAACTTGTTCCACTCATTGATCACCCTCATTGTCAAAAAGTTTTTTCTAAATCTAATCTGTATCTTTTCCCTTTCAGTTCCATTGCTTCCATGTGCAAATGAGAATAAGGATGATCCCTGTACACTGTGACATCCCTTCAGATATTTGTAGACAACAATTAAGTCTCATATTAACCTTCTTTTTTTGCAAGGTAAAAATTCACAGATCCTTTAACATACTTTGCAGTCCGCTCACTATACTGGTAGCTCTTCTCTGAACTTGCTCCAGTTTCTCAATGTCTTTTTTAAAATTTGGTGAACAGAACTGGACACAGTATTCCAGATGAGGCCTGACCAAGGAGGAGTAGAGGGGGGTTATTACTTCACATGATCTATTTTTATTATTATACATTTTTATAGCGCCATTTATTCCATGGCGCTTTACATGTGGACGGAGCAAATATAGACAAGTACAATAAACATAAGTAAAACAAGGCACACACAAGTACAGGAGGATAGAGGACCCTGCCCGTGAGGGCTCACAGTCTACAGGGGATGGGTGAGGATACATTAGGAGAGGGTAGAGCTGGTCATGTGGTGGTTCAGTAGACTGGGGATCACTGCAGGTTGTAGGCTTGTTGGAAGAGGTGGGTCTTTAGGTTTCCGTGGTAGGCGAGAGCCTGATGTGTTGGGGTAGAGAGTTCCAGAGTATAGGGGAAGCACAGGAGAAGTCTTGGATGTGGTTGTGGGAGGAAGAGATGAGAGAGGAGTAGAGAAGAAGATCATGAGATGATCGAAGGCTGCGTGTAGGTAGGTACCAGGAGACCATGTCACAGATATATGGAGGAGTCAGGTTGTGAATGGCCTTGTATGTCATTGTTAGTGTTTTGAACTGTACCCTCTGGGCAATAGGAAGCCAGTGAAGGGCCTGGCAGAGAGGAGAGGGTGGAGAGTAACGGGGAGACAGGTTGATTAGTCGGGCAGCAGAGTTTAGGATGGATTGGAGTGGTGCCAGAGTGCTAGAGGGGAGGCCAGAGAATAGGAGGTTACAGTAGTTGAGGCGGAAGATGATAAGGGCATGTACTAGTGTTTTTGTGGTTTCATGGTCAAGGAATGCACGGATCCGGGAAATGTTTTTGAGTTGGAATTGGCAAGAAGAGGCAAGCGCTTGGATATGTGGCTTGAATGAGAGGGTAGAGTCAAGGATCACCCCGAGGCACTGAATGTGCGGGATCGGGGAAAGAGAGCAGCCATTGATATTGATGGATAGGTCAGGTGGAGGGGTAGCGTGAGGTGGGGGAAAGATGATGAATTCTGTTTTGTCCATGTTCAGTTTTAGAAAATGAGCAGAAAAGAAGGATGAAATAGCAGACAGACATTGTGGGATTTTGGTCAGTAAGGAAGTGAAGTCGGGTCCAGATAGGTAGATCTGCATGTCATCAGGGTAGAGATGATATTGTAAACCGTGAGATTCTATGAGCTGTCCCAGGCTGAAGGTGTAGATGGAGAAGAGTAGGGGTCTGAGAACTGGGCCTTGGGGAACACCGACAGACAGGGGGCAAGATGAGGAGGTGGTGTGGGAGAGGGAGACACTGAATTTCTGGTCTGTTAGATATGATGAGATCCAGGATAGGGCCAAGTCTGTGATGCCAAGAGATGAGAGAATCTGTAACAGGAGGGAGTGGTCCACAGTGTCATAGGCAGAAGACAGGTCCAGGAGGAGGAGGACAGAGTAGTGTTACTTGCTCTTGGCGGTTAGTAGGTCGTTGGTCACTTTAGTTAGGGCAGTTTTAGTTGGGTGATGTGGTCAGAAGCCAGATTGTAACCGGTCAAAGAGGGAGCAGAAGGAGAGGTGGGAGGACAGTTCAAGATGGACATGCTGTTGCAGTAGTTTTGAGGCATAAGGGAGAAGGGATATAGGGCGATATCTGGACACAGAGGATGGGTCGAGGGAGGGTTTTTTGAGGATAGATGTGATTGATGCATGTTTGAAGGATGAGGGGAAGACACCATTTGTAAGTGAGAGTTTGAAGAGTTGTGTTAGGGTTGGGATGAAGACTTTTGCGAGGTTAGGGATGAGGTGGGACGGGAGCTGGTCGAGCGTGCAAGTGGTGAGATGTGATCTTGACAGAAGAATGGAGAGCTGATCGTCTGTCATGGTGGAGAAGCTGGCTTTGGAACAGGGCTGAGAAGTCAAGAGAAGGGGCATTGGGGGCTGTGGGCCAAAGCTTTGTCTGATGTTATCGATCTTCTGCTTAAAGAAAGAGGCAAATTCATCAGCAGAAATGAGAGGGGAGGGAGAAGATGCTGGGGGATGGAGTAGAGATTTGAAAGTGTTGAAGAGCTGTTTAGGGTTGTGAGTCAGAGAGGATATGAGAGATGAGAAGTAAGTTTGTTTTGCGGCAGTGAGCGTGGACTTGAAGCTGGCGAGGGACTGCTTGTATGCAGCTAAGTGCTCAGCAGCAGAATGAGATCTCTTCCATCTCTGTTCAGCGACCCTGGAAGCCCATCTCAGTTCTTTGGTCAGGCTGGTTAGCCAGGGCTGCCTGTTGATTCCACGAGTTTTGCTATGCATGAGCGGGGCGGCTAAATTGAGTGTTGCTGTGGTGTTATAAAAAGTGGCAGCAGCATCTGTGTCATGGAAGGAGCCTATGTCTGTAAGAGGGAGAAGGGACTCAAAGAGTGAGTGTAAATTGAGGTGTTTGAGATTTCTGCAAGGGTGAGTGAGTTAGTGGAGTGGAGGTTGAGCACTAGGAGGGGAGAGGGAAGAAAATGTCAGTAGGTTGTGGTCAGACAGGGGGAGGGGTGAGTTAGTGAGATTAGTAAGGGAACTGAGGCGGGTGAAGATGAGGTCCAATGTGTGGCTATCTTTATGGGTGGCTGCGGATGACCATTGAGTGAGACCAAAGGAGGCAGTGAGCGATGACTCTATACTTCTCTTAATACATCCTAGAACTGTGTTTGTCTTTTTGCTGCTGCACCACACTGTTGACTCATGTGCAGTCTGTGATCTATAAGTATACCCAAGTCTTTTTCACACGTGCTGTTGCTTAGTTCTATTCCTCCCATTCTGTAGATGTCATTTTTGCTTTTCTTGTCCAGATGTATAATCTTGCATTCTCCCTGTTAAATACCATTGTATTAGTTTCTGCCCATTGTTCAAGCTTATATAGATCCTTCTGAATCCTTTGTCATTCTTTTCTATTGCTATCCCTCCTAGCTTTGTATCGTCTGCGAATTTGATGAATTTACCTTCAGTTCCCTTATCTAGATCAATAATAAAAATGTTAAACAACACAGGGGCCAGGACAGAGCCTTGTGGTACTCCATTTGAAACACTCTTCCAATTGGATGTGCAGCCATTTAACAGCACTATTTGAGTACAATCACTGAGCCAGTTATGAATCCACCTATCCATAGCCTTGTCAATCCCATGCTTGGTCATTTTTTTGAATAAGGATAGTATGAGATACTTTATCAAATGCTTGGTGTGCATGCATGATAGGCCATGAAGAAGCATTCAAAAGCCCCTCCCCCGCCTCTGGTCTTTGAATGACAAGTCACTGCTGTAATTTCAAACAGAGGAGGCACGTAATTCACATACTGAAGACAGGTGAAGGGGCTGGAGAATTGCCGAAAGGGAGAAGACCCAGTGTACAGTCCAGCCTCAGTGCAACAAAATATAATTAGCAGATAACTTCTAATGGTGATTGCAGAAGAACCACAAGGTGGATTTCTTCACCAAAGTTATCAATTCAATCTGTAATACAGTATTATTACAGCCATTTTAATACATTATAAAATCATGCCTAAAGGTTCGCTTTAAGTGCTAAAAAAGTGGATCGGTGCTCGTGATATTAAAACTTATGAAGTGTTCAAGCAGCAAGTAAGAAGAACTCAAAGAAGACCAAACTCCATCATAATACACCCCATATTTGACCTAACTCCATCATAATACACCGCATATTCGTTTTAATACTTCAGTTTTGATTCTGCCTTTATATTCTCCTTTTTTAATATTTTGGATAAAACATGAGTTAATAGGTTTTGACCTAGAATTTAACAAGAACACATTCAGTTCTGATCTCTCAATTCTGCTGTCTTGGCATTAAACTGAAGTGGGCCTGACTCAGCTTTCTTGGCTGCTCCTAGGTCTTCAGACAGCATAGTAATCATAGATCTGATTTTCCCAGTGGACATTTTGGCTTAACCTGTCATTTCGATATTTGAGTCTGACAGAAAACTGCTTAATGAACATTCTTCCTGACCTGAGATTGCTTGTTGAGGTTTCCTGAAGTAAAGTGTCACATATAGCATTCACTCAATTGCCGAGATCTTCCTTCATCTTTTTTTTTATCACCTGTGTGATACGATCATTTTATTCTCATAAAAGTAGCTGAATGGCTATAAAGTAATGGTACTGCTGAGTTGTCAATATGTGTAGAATAATATGAATGCTGAAAACTAAATCAATGTTCAGTAAGGAGAAATGACTGTATTTTTAAAAAAGTACAATCAATTATGGAATGTAATGGCGTATATGGCATAGCAAGTGTTATTCCATTTTTTAATGAAAAGGCACAAAATAAAGCAAAAGATGTACCCAATGTAAAAATTAATGCACCATTACATGCAGAACAGAATTCTTAGTAAAACTGCTGTTAATACAGTATTAATTTGATGTAAGTATCTAACATTATTTATATTTGTTTATCAAGCAAACTTCACATAAGAGATGAGCTGATCGATTTGCAAGTGATCAAATCTGAGTTCATTTTCTGAAATTTGTGATTTCACGCAAATTCAAACATTTTCAGTTTTGATTAAAAAAGATAGACTTACTCGGCACTTTTTCCCTTACTTCTGAAGCATCAGAGAACAGGCAAATGTTATTTTGCATTGCTACGTGGGCTTCCTCATAATGCCCTGCAGCTATGACATATTACAGATTATCATAACTTGTACAGTGGTCGCTGGCTTCCCCATGATGCCCTGTAGCTATGACTGTTAGAATCTGTTTAGTTTGTGACTATCTGCCATTTTCTTCACTCTTTATTAACCAGCACCTGGCTCCCATTCCTTGCTGGACAACAGTGTTGATCTGCTTGAGCTCTAGCTTGGTGCTTTGCTTTGTGTTCTGTGTGTGTTATTTGTGCAGTGCTGGTACCTCTGGTTCTGCTAGCCTTAGTTTCTGTTTTCTATTGGTTTCTGCAGCCTTCTCTGTGTTTTCTAGTAGGGGGTGACCCATTTTTGTATCCAGTCCCTAGTTCTTTTAGGGAACCTCTTCCCCTAATCTATAGGTCTTCGCTAGAGATTAACCAAGGATCATCTATGGGTCTATTCGCAAGGAATGGGTTGCCCACTCCATCGTAGGGTTTCAGCCTAGTCATAGTGCAGTGTCAGTTTTTCCCCTTCTACCTTAGCCCTGTGTTGCAGATCCGTAACAATGACATCTTGTGGATTATCATAACTTGTACAGTGGTGGTCCATACCTGTGCCATCACAGATCAGCAGCAGTTCTCAATGGAGCATAGTTTGTATGACAAACTTATTTTCCATCTCCAGAGTCACTGGGTAAGTATCTATCTCTCCTGTAGAGTAAAAGCTCTTATGGCCAGTGGGGTCCTCTTTTTATTGCCTGTAAAGTGTAAGCTCTTATGGTCAGTGAAACTTTTTCTCTCATCTCCCCCACGTGTATGTTACTAGGAATTACAAGCTTTCAAGTATTGAAATTTGCATGAATTTATTTGCCACAAATTTATTTTTTGAGGGAAAATTATTCGAATTCTCGAAGTCGTAGCATATAAATTTCAAAAGTTTCGTTAATCTCTTCTTCACAACAAAAAGTTGAATGGCAAAGAGAAAAAAACAGGACTGATTGACATGCATTTTTTTAACGTTTTTATTGAGTTTTAACAGTATTGGAACAGAAACAGAACATTGCAAATACACGATATAATAAAGAAACCGTGATTGTTAGTATTATATTGACATTGAGTATTTGAATAAAATAAAATAAAGAATAAGAGAAACAAACAAAAAAAACACAGCCTAATGTAGCTAGCGCTATGTAGCTAACATTATCAAGGAGATCATATCTGCCCCACCTCTCCAGTGAAAATATGATTTTCTGTCAACCCAGTTGCCAAGTCATTCTCCTTACTGAATAATATCATGGAATCATAGAATGTTAGAGTTGGAAGGGACCTCAAGGGTCATCATGTCCAACCCCCTGCTGAATGCAGTACAAAATTCACTAAACCAACTCAGATGTCTGTCCAGCCTCTGTTTGAAGATTTCCATTGAAGGAGAACTCACCACCTTTCATGGCAGCCTGTTCCACTCATTGATCAACCTCACTGTAAAAAAGTTGACAACTGTATCTTCTCCTTTTCAGTTTCATTCCATTGCTTTTCGTGTTTCCATGTGCAAATAAGAATAAGGATGATCCCTCTATACTGTGACATCCCTTCAGAGGTTTCCGTGTGAAATAATCTCCTACCTACATTTTTTTCTGACACCTATCAGAATGGAATGCGATCCTCTCACAATGTTCACTTAAACGTATCAACTTGATCATAAAACATGAAGAAATCAAATTGAACCAACTAATAAAGATATAGACAAAACCAATAATGAACTTGTCAAATACGTTGACAAATTTTCTAAAAAAATGACTAACTACATTAATGCTATGGGATATATCACTAAAAAAGAGAAATCCAAATTTCACAGGGATTCCTTTGATAATAAAAATGATACAGTTTATTCCTGGAGAGACAAACTCATGGGTGACACACCTAAGTCCATATTAAAAAAGCGTTCCTACTGGCATTAACGAGATATTGCAAGCAGCAAATCTATGTCTTTTTCCACATCTGGTCCGGACACCAGACACATTCGTGTTACTACCTCTCCAAAAAATGCACTAGGAAGAGGAGCGGTAGAAGAGCCAGAAGGAGGCGGATGTACAAGATGAGGCAAAAGAGACACAGATACTACTGTTAGATCAAAACTAGACAGCAATAGCACAAAAAAAAGACTTGAAAATCCTCCAAAAATACAAAAATACAGCAAAAATGCAGCGATCCTCACCTGCCTAGGCCTCCAAACAAATGCACTATCCGAATGCAGTGGACTCATATAGTTAAGATGGCAGTAACACAGGTGCAAGAATACCAATGAGGCAACCGCTCACCACCTACCAATTCATGCAGGGGCGGTTGCTTGGTATATTGATGCACAGTAAAGACTTGTATGTGGTGCTGTTCACACTATGGCAATGCTTAGCATCCAGGTTAACAGCCTAGTAGTTATACCCTTCTATTAGATCAGGCAGGCTGCCCAGCGCTATCAAAATGCAACCCGTGAACAGACACCACAGTTTACAAGACAAAATGGGCCCAACTGCACCCTGGGAAAAAGTGTAAAAATCACATCATCTCGCAGCATCAGTGAGCAGCGGTGACCTCATCCAGGTTACCGTCGGTCACTGAAGCTGCATTCCCAGCCAGTCCCCTGATCTACAATGACCTCGGTGAGATATCAAGATGCGACCTTCCAAGCTGAAAATCACCGATGAATGAGCTGCTGCGAGATCCCCTCTAGCACAGTGAGAAAAAGTCTCACGGTGCAGCGCTGAGTTTAGAGAGTTCAACGCAGTTCACTGTGAGAAACTTCTCCTGGTGAACTGTGGTGAACTCAACGCTGCACCATGAGGCTTTTTTCTCACTGTGCTCACAGAGATCTAGCAGCAGCTCATTCACTGGTGGATTTCAGCCTGGACGGTCGCATCTTGGCACTGTCTAGGTTGAAAACTAGCAATCCCCAGACATGGATTATGGCATGTAACAGAACATTGGACAGATAAGTGATATTGTTGATTTTTATTTTTGTTTTATTGGGAGTTAGGTGCGTAAAACTGTGCTTGATATTTTTAAATAAAAAAAGGAAAATTCTGTTTTGTTTTCATTATTTATTTTCTGGGTAGCTGCGGGATGCTGTTTTTAGGCTGAGAGGGCCAATATCTATAGCCCCCTACCAGTCTCAGAATACCAGCCCCCAGCTGTTTGCTTTAGCAAGGCTGGTTGTCAAAAATAGGGGTGACCCCACACCATTTTTAAAAAATATTTCATGCACATGACAACGCAACAAACACCTGGTGTTTTGGGGGACTGAACCCAAAAAGTAATACGGACTTTCTGGTGAAGTCCGTGTTCGTTGTCCGTGCCCGAACAGTAGGTGTTCAGTATGGATGCCGAACTTTACTGTTTGGGTTCGCCCATCTCTAATCCTAACATCTACACAAATCAAAACTCTTGCTAAAGACTGAAACTATGTTCCCGCAGGCAACCAACTTATTTGACACATTAAAGATTTCAATAAATTCACCAGACTGTTCACATTCAAAAGACATTTTCTTTTGGACAAACAACAGGATACCAATTCCAGAGTCACTGAATTTGCTTGCACTAGGGACAATAATGCTGCATTCTCCTTTTCAGAACAATGTGCTTTACTTGCCCTAACCTATCTTCAGGATGAAAGCAACAGTGATGGCAAAGTTGAGGATAAGGAGATAAATTATCCCGTTCAATCAAGGGTTTCCTCCCTAGATCTCTTGTAGAGTCTGTTAGAGCAGGATCTGAGAAAACTGCATGCCGAATCGCAATCCACCACCTATCGAAGTAACCTAAGCAGGAAAATTACAAAGAATTACAGTCAAATCATAATCTGACAGTACGCCAGATAATGGAGTCTGTGTTGTAATTTTGGACATCGCTCTCTATTACAAGTTGATATGGTCTATCATACCGAACACTAATATCAGATTCCTCAGGATGCTTTGAATAACCTAGTGGCTTCAATGTCCCATCGGTGTGGTGCAGTGTAAGAAGAAGAACCCAGCTTGGCGTGCCTCCTCTGTGACAGGTCCACAACCGTTGTGGCTGTCACCTATGTTTCAGGGGGAAAGATTAAGGCCCTGGACCATTCCTGGCAGTTGAGAAAAGGGGGCGTGGCTAAGCTGAGGGAACTGCAGGTAATCTGACAGTTATGGCAGGTACGTGCAGCACGCAAGAGGTCAGAGTAGAGGCTCCTAATGCAGAGTATCATGAGAGAGCAGGCCTAAGACTTGAAGGCCAGAGGGCGATAAACAGAGAACTGTTGTCAGAGCCTTGTACAGATATCGCTTACACCGCTGACACTGCTGATACCGCTGACTGTGAGACAAAGGGCCTATGCATGGGACATAGCCTCGTGCCCATGCAGACTGGAGAGTCGTATCACCCATTGTGAACTTTATCCTGATAAGCTTCTAAACAGACTCCACTTAGGGGAAACTGCCGTGCAGGACAGAGACATTGCCTTGTGTATTCCTTCTTCTTCCGGACCCAAAGCTGGCATCAGGACCACAAGGAAACATCACCCACGACAGGACCCAAGTCGCCATCTTCTCCAGGACCCAGGACACCATCCTCTCCAGGATAACACTGAATTTCCACCACGCCATAGCCATGGCACCACCTTTTGCACTTAGGTAATACACTGAAGACTGCATCGGATTGATAAGTCTATTTCTTCTGAACATATTGTCTTAGTTATTTGTTTTACTACTGTGCTCCAAGTTTCAGTAATTTATATTCAGAAAATTTCCCTCTACTTCTCCCTGCGTGGAGTATCCACTGTAGAATTGAATCCCCTGTTAACCCTTGTTCTGACTACGTTCCGTTACTGCATCCTACGTGCCTGCTGTCTCCTTACACAGTAATGAAAGCAAAAGGTTATGCTACAAAATACTACAAAATACTAAGTTATGGCATTGTAAACAATGAATTACTAGTACTCTATGTTGTGAACAATAAATAGCATATGCAAAAATTTTGGCAGTCAGTTTTCCTTCATTAAATCCCCATACCTATATTCTAAAGCATTTTGGTTAAAATTAAGGTCTTGCATGATGACAACTTCATGCACTTTCAATTCATCACCAAGAAAATGGCATAACAGCAACCAGACAGAAGTATTGGTCACCACTGTAACTTTTGGTCACCACTGTAAGTATGGTTTTAAATGAATGATGTAGACTAGAGGTCATCAATAACAAAACCTACAAGTGGTTGTTACCTCATTATCCTGTCACCTTCATTGTTCACGGTCTCCCCAAGATTCACAAATATACCTTTCCATCACCATTACGACCCATAATTTCAGGAATATATTCCCTCAATAAGAACCTAAGTCATTTGGTGGATGAATACTTACAAATCATTTTGTTCAATATTACTTTATTTGTTTTTGTTATGCCCCTTTCACATATAAAGCGGCGTGAAATAAATGGCGTTATAATAGTAATAATAACCTTTTATTCCAAGAACATCAAGATACCTCAAGGACACGTCCACCGTTTTGAAAGTTTTTGACAAATTTCGGTGGCAGGACAATTATGCTTTTGTGACTTGTGGTCATGCATTATATTCATGCATTCCTCATGTGTCAGCTATGATAAACATCAAAAATCATCTTGATACTACGATACTCCTTATTCTACACCATTGAAACAGTTTATTCTTTTATCATAACATCATCTGTTCCTGCACAATTTTTTCATGTTCCAAAATTCCTTTTTTTCTGCAGACCTTAGGTGCACATATGAGCTCAAAATTCTCCCTATCCCTAGCCATTTTATTCTTGTCATGGTGGGAAGAGTTCCAAATTTTTTCAGAAAAAAAAAAGTTTTCCCCATATCTAACTTAGTATGGGAGATATGTGCATGACATACTCTTGATTTGGCTGAGTAATGCAGGGTAAAATAACAATGACAGCAATTTGCATTTCACATGAGGTCTTCCACGTGTCCAAGTTAAATTTCTTGACGCTTTTCTTACTGTTGATATCACATCGCATAAAGTAAACACCTCCTGCTACAGAAAAAACAACTCAGGGAATACGATTTTGGTGTCATCCAGTTCACACCCACAACACATAAGCCCTCTAATCTGCGGTTCACCCTCACTCCCCTCAATTTGTCCTATATGAGGGGCTGATTATCAGTATTAGAATGATGTATTTTACGCTGATTAAGGGGCTATAAATAATGAGGTAATATATTTGTCCTAAATTAGGGCAGAGTGAGATGACTGCCAATTTTGTTCACTCTTATGCAACCAATTTCTGCCTAAAGGAATATACTAAACTTGGTGGGACAGTCATATCAGCAGGGGTTATAAGTTATTTAATGTTATTACTCCTGAACAGATAAATATGAGGGGATATTTTCCCTAAAAACATCTAAAAGATACTTTCCCTACCCGCCAGTGGAGGTTGTCACTCTAGGGGGACATGATATGGCGCCCCTGCTCCACAGCAGCTTTTTGTTATTAATTTACAGCACTTGTTCCCTTCACAAATTAATTTTAATTATTTACATTAATATGGGTTGATCCTTTATTAGCTCGAGGGCTTTTTACTTCCTTATAATTTAGTAAGAACCATTCATGACAAAAAGAGTCATTTTGATGAGCCTTTTTAGGAACATTCCAGCAGGGAGACCTGTGCTGTGTTGCTGAGTGGACTGCAAATTCCAGACACTCTAAGCGAGGGATGCTGAGCGGAGTGAGGGCTGTTAAGTCCATAGTTAAATGCAATTTCATAGTTTAACACAAGAGTTTGGTGTTTTCCTTACTAGTTTCAATTGTTTATTGTTTTTCTGCTTTTATCTGTACTTTTATCCCCATTGATTATGTGCTCCATGGACAATGCCACCAGGTGTGCATCTTGCGAGATGTATGCATTCTTTGAACAGCTGATTGAGGGTGAATATGTCTGCAATTGATGCAAGCGAGTTATATGTTTGGAAGCCCAGGTAATGAATCTAAATGTGCAGCTGGCAACACTCAGGAGCATTGCAAACCTGGAGAAGAGTTAAGAGCTTACTGAGCTTGTGCTGGCCAGTAATACGGAGATGGGCTTAGGTGGGGAAGATCAGGAAAGAGAAGTAAGCAGCTGGGTAAATGTTACAAGAAAAGGTAGGGGTACGGGGAAAAGTGCCAGGGAGCCCAGTCCTGACCTGGCACAACCTAGTAAATATGCCCACTGGCTGATATTGGGAATGCAAGCCCAGGACTGGGATCACTGCAGGACGTTGCTCCTAGCAACCAAGAAAACTGCTATAGGAAGGAGGGAAATAGGAGTGCAGCAAAGTCCAGACAGATGTTGGTGGTAGGGGACTCTATAATTAGGCGTACGTAAAATCCTTGTCTTAGTCCAGGCACAGATACATATGCTTATTAGGCAGTTCAAATCATATCTTAGCTCAACCAGGGAGGCCTGGTTAATAGTCTCAGGTTATTGCAAAGCAGAAACAGCTTACATGTCCAGCAAATGCAGATGGAAGTAAATACAAACAGCAGATGAAGGAGGATTACTGGAAACTTGTGCATGCAGCAGGAACTCAGAGCTGAGTAGCAGGATCACCACACAGGTTCACAGGAGCAGGTGTATAGCCAGGGAGTAATCAGAGGTCAGGAGCTGGATGCAAGGCAGAATACTCTAGCACAGACTGAAGGCTGGGGTGGAGTTTTATAGCAGGAAGTGTTGTGAATTCCGTTCTTGGACTCCCTCCAGTGGTTGTAAATGGTACTTTTGTGAATTCTGCCCTCGGGCTCCCTCCGGTGGTTTTAAGTGGAACTGCTGCTCCTTGGATTTAGCTTAGCAGCTGCTTCCACTGATCGTCTCTCCTGCTCTGCTATTTAGCCTGGCTCTGATCTTCAGCCAGTGCCAGCTGTCAATGTTTCTTGGTTGGATTCAGATCTCTCCTTGGATTTCCATGATAGTCGGTCCTGTTCAGCAAAGATAAGTCCTTGCATGTTCATTTGTTGTCCTCTTGCTGTGGACTTAATCATTCAGCTCATTTTATGTTTGCTCTAGTCCAGCTTGTCAGTATTCAATATTCAGTTAAGCTGGAAGCTCTGGGGAAGCAGATTTGCCCTCCACACCGTTAGTCAGGTGTGGAGATTTTTTTGTAAACTCTGTGATGGATTTTTTTAGCTTTTAATACTGACCGCACAGTACCCTTTCCTATTCTGTCTATCTAGTTAGAAGTGGCCTCCTTTGCTAAATCCTGTTTTCATTCTGTGTATGTCATTTCGCTCTCCACTCACAGTCCATATTTGTGGGGGGCTGTCTGTCCTTTGGGAACTTTCTCTGAGGCAAGATAGCTTTCCTGTTTCCATCTTTAGGGGTAGCTAGTTCTCCGGCTGTGACGAGATGTCTAGGGAGTGACAGGAACATTCCAAGGCTACTTCTAGTGTTGTGTTAGGTTCAGGAACTGCGGTCAGTAAAGATACCATCTCCTCAGAGCTCATCCCATGTTGCTCCTTAACGACCAGGTCATAACAGTACAGCTGGCCAACAATGTATTGAATGCATCTCAAAAGAGGGAAAAAGAAAGTTCTGAGCCATTTTTTTTCTCTGCAGCCTGTTTTGTCTTTTTTTCCCCTTAATCTCTGGGTGGTTCAGGATTTTGGCACTGACATGGATGTTCAGGGTTTGTTCTCTCGTGTGGATCAACTTGCTGCAAGGGTACAGAGTATCCAAGATTATGTTGTTCAGACTCCGGTTTTGGAGCCTAGAATTCCTATTCCTGATTTGATTTTTGGGGATAGATCTAAGTTCTTGAACTTTAAAAATAACTGCAGATTGTTTTTTGCTTTGAGACCCCGTTCCTCTGGTGACTCCATTCTGCAGGTGAAAATTGTCATCTCTCTGCTGCGTGGAGACCCTCAGAATTGGGCATTCTCCCTTGAGTCAGGGGATCTGGCATTACTTAATGTAGATGCATTTTTTCAAGCGCTCGGATTACTGTATGATGAACCTAATTCTGTGGATCAGGCAGAAAAAACCTTGTTGGCCCTGTGTCAGGGTCAGGAAGCGGCAGAAGTATACTGCCAGAAATTTAGAAAATGGTCTGTGCTCACTAAATGGAATGAAGATGCTCTGGCTGCAATTTTCAGAAAGGGTCTTTCTGAAGCCCTTAAAGATGTTATGGTGGGGTTCCCCACGCCTGTTGGTTTGAACGAATCTATGTCTCTAGCCATTCAGATTGATCGGCGCCTGCACGAGCGCAAGGTTGTGCACCATATGGCAGTGTCCTCTGAGCAGAGTCCTGAGCCTATGCAATGTGATAGGATTTGGACTAGAGCAGAACGGCAGGAATTCAGACGTCAGAATAGACTGTGTTTTTACTGTGGTGATTCTGCTCATGCTATTTCTGATTGCCCTAAGCGTACTAAGAGGGTCGCTAGGTTTGTTACCATTAGTACTGTGCAGCCTAAATTTCTCTTGTCTGTTACCCTGATTTGCTCATTATCGTCCTTTTCTGTCATGGCATTTGTGGATTCAGGCGCTGCACTGAATTTAATGGACTTAGAGTTCGCCAGACGCTGTGGTTTTTCCTTACAGCCTTTGCAGAGCCCTATTCCCTTAAGGGGAATTGATGCTACACCATTAGCCAAGAATAAACCTCAGTACTGGACTCAGCTGACCATGTGCATGGCTCCAGCACATCAGGAAGATTGTCGTTTTCTGGTGTTGAATAATTTGCATGATGTGGTTGTACTGGGTTTTCCATGGTTACAGGTACATAATCCAGTGCTGGATTGGAAATCCATGTCTGTGACTAGTTGGGGTTGTCAAGGGGTACATAGTGACGTTCCTTTGATGTCAATCTCCTCTCCCCCTCTTCTGAAGTTCCTGAGTTTTTGTCGGATTTCCAGGATGTATTTGATGAGCCCAAGTCCAGTTCCCTTCCTCCTCATAGGGACTGTGATTGTGCTATTGACTTGATTCCTGGCTGTAAGTTCCCTAAGGGCCGACTTTTCAATCTGTCTGTGCCAGAGCATGCCGCCATGCGGAGTTATATTAAGGAGTCCTTGGAGAAGGGGCATATTCGGCCCTCTTCGTCACTGTTGGGAGCGGGATTCTTCTTTGTTGCCAAGAAGGATGGCTCCTTGAGACCCTGTATTGATTATCGCCTTCTTAATAAGATCACGGTCAAATTCCAATACCCTTTACCTTTGCTTTCTGATTTGTTTGCTCGGATTAAGGGAGCTAGTTGGTTTACTAAGATTGACCTTCGAGGGGCGTATAATCTTGTTCGTACTAAACAGGGTGACGAATAGAAAACTGCATTTAATACGCCTGAAGGCCATTTTGAATACCTTGTGATGCCATTCGGGCTCTCTAATGCCCCATCTGTGTTTCAGTCCTTCATGCATGATATCTTCCGGAATTATCTGGATAAATTCATGATTGTATATTTGGATGATATCTTGATTTTTTCCGACGATTGGGAGTCTCATGTGAAACAGGTCAGGATGGTATTTCAGATCCTTCGTGCTAACACTTTATTTGTTAAATGCCTATTTGGAGTTCGGAAGGTTTCTTTTTTGGGTTTTATTTTTTTTCCCTCGGCTATAGAAATGGATCCTGTTAAGGTCCAAGCCATTCATGATTGGATTCAACCCACTTCTGTGAAGAGCCTTCAGAAATTTTTGGTCTTTGCTAATTTTTATCGCCGTTTCATTGCCAACTTTTCCAGTGTGGTTAAGCCCCTGACCGATTTGACGAAGAAAGGCGCTGATGTGATGAATTGGTCCTCTGCGGCTGTTGAGGCCTTTCAGGAGCTTAGGCGACGATTTACTTCTGCCCCTGTGTTGTGTCAGCCGGATGTTTCTCTTCCTTTTCAGGTTGAGGTTGACGCTTTTGAGATTGGGGCAGGGGCCGTTTTGTCTCAGAGAAGTTCTGATGGTTCTTTGATGAAACCGTGTGCATTCTTCTCCAGAAAGTTTTCGCCTGCGGAGCGTAATTATGATGTCGGCAATCGGGAGTTGTTGGCTATGAAGTGGGCATTTGAGGAGTGGCGACATTGGCTTGAGGGAGCCAAGCACCGCATTGTGGTCTTGACCGACCATAAGAATCTGATTTACCTCGAGTCTGCCAAGCGGTTGAATCCTAGACAGGCTCGATGGTCCCTGTTTTTCTCCCGTTTTGATTTTGTGGTCTCGTATCTTCCGGGATCTAAGAATGTTAAGGCTGATGCCCTCTCTAGGAGTTTTTTGCCTGATTCTCCGGAAGTCCTTGAGCTGGTTGGTATTCTCAAGGAGGGGGTGATTCTTTCTGCCATCTCCCCTGATTTACGGCGGGTGCTTCAGGAATTTCAGGCTGATAAGCCTGACCGCTGTCCAGTGGGGAAACTGTTTGTTCCTGATAGATGGACTAGTAAGGTAATCTCTGAGGTTCATTGTTCGGTGTTGGCTGGTCATCCTGGGATTTTTGGTACCAGAGATTTGGTTGCTAGGTCCTTTTGGTGGCCTTCCTTGTCGCGGGATGTGCGTTTTTTTGTGCAGTCCTGTGGGACTTGTGCCCGGGCCAAGCCTAGCTGTTCCCGCGCTAGTGGGTTGCTTTTGCTTTTGCCGGTCCCTGAGAGGCCCTGGACGCATATTTCCATGGATTTTATTTCGGATCTTCCTGTTTCCCAGAAGATGTCTGTTATCTGGGTGGTTTGTGACCGGTTTTCTAAGATGGTCCATTTGGTACCTTTGCCTAAATTGCCTTCCTCCTCTGATTTGGTTCCATTGTTTTTTCAGCATGTGGTTCGTTTGCATGGCATTCCGGAGAATATTGTGTCTGACAGAGGTTCTCAGTTTGTTTCTAGGTTTTGGCGGTCCTTTTGTGCTAGGGTGGACAATTTGACGTTGTCTCAGGAAAAGGCTCAACGTTTTGCTAGCCGCCGTCGGTGTGTTGGTCCCCTGCTTCGTGTTGGGGATTTAGTTTGGTTATCTTCTCGTCATGTTCCTATGAAGGTTTCTTCCCCTAAGTTCAAGCCTCGCTTTATTGGTCCCTATAAGATTTCTGAGATTATCAATCCGGTATCTTTTCGTTTCGCCCTTCCTGCCTCTTTTGCCATCCATAATGTTTTCCATAGATCTTTGTTGCGGAGATATGTGGTGCCCGTTGTTCCCTCTGTTGATCCTCCTGCCCTGGTGTTGGTTGAGGGGGAGTTGGAATATGTGGTGGAGAAGATTTTGGATTCTCGTTTTTCGAGGCGGAGACTTCAGTATCTTGTCAAGTGGAAGGGTTATGGCCAGGAGGATAATTCTTGGGTTGTTGCCTCCGATGTCCATGCCGCCGATTTGGTTCGTGCCTTTCACTTGGCTCGTCCTGATCGGCCTGTGGGCTCTGGTGAGGGTTCGGTGACCCCTCCTCAAGGGGGGGGGTACTGTTGTGAATTCCGTTCTTGGGCTCCCTCCGGTGGTTGTAAATGGTACTTTTGTGAATTCTGCCCTTGGGCTCCCTCCGGTGGTTTTAAGTGGAACTGCTGCTCCTTGGATTTAGCTTAGCAGCTGCTTCCACTGATCGTCTCTCCTGCTCTGCTATTTAGCCTGGCTCTGATCTTCAGCCAGTGCCAGCTGTCAATGTTTCTTGGTTGGATTCAGATCTCTCCTTGGATTTTCATGATAGTCGGTCCTGTTCAGCAAAGATAAGTCCCTGCATGTTCATTTGTTGTCCTCTTGCTGTGGACTTAATCATTCAGCTCATTTTATGTTTGCTCTAGTCCAGCTTGTCATTATTCAATATTCAGTTAAGCTGGAAGCTCTGGGGAAGCAGATTTGCCCTCCACACCGTTAGTCAGGTGTGGAGATTTTTTTGTAAACTCTGTGATGGATTTTTTTAGCTTTTAATACTGACCGCACAGTACCCTTTCCTATTCTGTCTATCTAGTTAGAAGTGGCCTCCTTTGCTAAATCCTGTTTTCATTCTGTGTATGTCATTTCCCTCTCCACTCACAGTCCATATTTGTGGGGAGCTGTCTGTCCTTTGGGAACTTTCTCTGAGGCAAGATAGCTTTCCTGTTTCCATCTTTAGGGGTAGCTAGTTCTCCGGCTGTGACGAGATGTCTAGGGAGTGACAGGAACATTCCACGGCTACTTCTAGTGTTGTGTTAGGTTCAGGAACTGCGGTCAGTAAAGATACCATCTCCTCAGAGCTCGTCCCATGTTGCTCCTTAACCACCAGGTCATAACAAGGAAGACACAGTGCACATGAGACCAAAGATGCCATCTTGGAAAAAGGCAGTAATGCACAAAAGGTAAAAAATGTTCAGAGTCCTGACACTCCCCAGGGAGGTAATCACAACAGCCTGCTTCTTAAACATGAAGCAAAATGGATAATGATCACAAATGCTCAAGGACCTATAGGTCTGAATGACAAGTTAGATATGGCTATATTTTTGTAATTTTTGTAATTCTTTATATTAATGCAATCGGCGCAAATAGAATTTGTATTAATATTACAGTCATAGTAGTTGCGGTGGGGTGCTTCGCCACCCCCCGAGACAATAACTCCATGTGATTTAAAATGTCACCAGAATTTTAATGCACCATGACAGTGGTTGCAGTGCCATATTAGAGATGAGACATATCCATACGTTCCAGGTCAATTAAACCCAGGTCACAGGGACGTATGGATAGGTCTCCGGTGGGAAAGGGGTTATTGGCATTGGCTAAATGTTTGGGCTTGCTGCCCTGCTGCAAAATAAATTTGGAGCCTCCTTAATAACCTTGCCACCCGCCTCAACTAGGCGTATACAGCCAAAAATGATGCACGACAGAGCACATGCTAACGCCGTCTGCATCATTATAGTCAATGGCCCCGTCAGAACGTATCACTGAATGCTGATTTGAGGTGCTCATATCTAGGCCCCAACAGAGCCACTGAATGCATTTACACAGAACAGCCACTACATAGCATCCTCTTCCACCCCCAGTTCATAAGTCACTGTATAAAGTTATCTTCTACCCTATCAATTCATTGTGTCTCTTTCCAGTGTTCTCTCTCTCACCCTAATTCATTATTAGGTCCCCTCTCCCATCCTTAATTCATTTTAAACCCCCTATATAATGTTATCTCAGAATCCCAATTAATTGTAAGTCCCAATGTAGCTTCCTGTTCCCCCATTGTGTTCTTCACCACTGTGTTTAAAGGAAAGAAAAAAAAATCAGTCACCCATCTTTCATCTCTTAGCCAGATAGTTTCTAAATTACACAGGCAGTGTGCTGATATAATCACACAATCCAGGAATCTCTAAGTGATTTTCTTTGGTTCTGCTGCTATCTTTTTCTATAGGAAGTGAGGCTGCAGGAACATTCGCTACCTGGTGCACTGCTAATAATGAAGGTAATCTGGCTATGAGCCCTCCGGAGCCTTGGGCTCCTACAGACAGGCCAGATTTCCCTGCTTATAAGATGCCCCTGCCTAAATTGCTCCTGCAACCCACAATTGATTTTAAAAAGCTTTCTCTTATGTGAGACATGTAATGACAGACAGTCTAATCTACTCACTGATTTAATTGTATAGCTGTGTGTAATTGCAAAGTGCCCGGAGCAGAGCAGAGATGAGTGTGATTAACAACACTTCTTCAACTTTCATCTCACAGCAGTCAGTGTACAGTGGGGTAAGGACAGTACAAAAGAGCTTGGCTCATTAAAAAACCTCAACAGGTGCTGTTTTCCTCTCACTGCGCTTTCAGCTCTGCCCCTCCCCCCACACTGGCTGCTATAACTATACTCATTTCTGTTCTACTCCAGGTGGTTTGTAATCATACACAGCTCTGCACTGAGATCTGCGAGAGCAGGGAAATCTGTCATCACATCCAAATGGGGTGCATACATTTCTGCACAGTGAACAAGTATAAAATTACCCTTAAAGGGAACCTGTCAGTTTATGCTGTGCAAATTATGGCCTGCTTGAAATCAGAGTAAGGTATGTTTTTCTCTGAAACACTTCAGCATTTTAGAGAAAACCTCAGTTCAGAGACCAAAGGTAAAGATAAAACTAGTCTGGTGCGGCTCCTGGCTGGCTCTCCCGGTACCTTTCCAGTTGCTCGACAGGAGATGTGCGTACTAGTTTTGTCTCTGTATATGGTTCCCAGATGATACTTTTAACTACTGTATTTTCCAGACTATAAGACACACATTTTCCCCCCAAATTTGGGAGGAAAATGGGGGTGCATTTCATAGTCCGAATGTAGCTTACGAGGGAGGGGTGGCAGTGGAACGGGTCACAGGAGGCAGGAACAGGGTCACCACTGCAGGAAATGGGATGATACTGCGAGCCCTGGGCTGGGAGTAGGGGGTTTCCTGGTGGTACGAGGCAGGAGACATTGATTTCCTGGCTGTGAGCTGCAGGAAAATGGTGCCGGTGTTGACGCATGCGCAGATTTAGTTGTCAGCTCTATGCCATTTCCGGGACAATTTTCCTGAAGCCCACAACTGGGATATCAATGTGCATAGCGGGGACTCAGTTCCTGCCTTGCACAGCAGACATTTTCCTGAAGCCCACCACTAGGAGGTCAATGGCTTTAGCCTCGCACTGCAAGTAGACCACCTCCTCCCAGCCCAGCCCAGTCTAGGGCCCATAGCATTATCCAACTCCTACAGCGGATGGCTTCCAGTTGTACCCTTCTAATTCCTCCTGTGATCCTGCTTCATTGCCACTGCCCCCCCCCACCCCACACACCCCGTAAGCGAAGCTTAAACTTAAAGGGAACCTGTCACCCCCCAAATCACGGGTGAGGTAAGCCCACCGGCATCAGGGGCTTATCTACAGCATTCTGGAATGCTGTAGATAAGCCCCCGATGTATCCTAAAAGATGAGAAAAAGACGTTAGCTTATACTCACCCAGGGACATTCCCGCTGCTGGTCCGGGTCCGGCGCCTCCCATCTTCATCAGATGACGACCTCTTCTGGTCTTCACGTTGCGGCTCCTGCGCAGGTGTACTTTATCTGTCCTGTTGAGGGCAGAGCAAAGTACTGCAGTGTGCAGGTGCTGGGCCTCTCTGACCTTTCCCGTAGCCTGCACACTGCAGTACTTTGCTCTGCCCTCAACAGCGCAGACAAAGTACGCCTGCGCAGGAGCCGCAGCGTGAAGACCAGAAGAGGACATCATCTGATGAAGATGGGAGGCGCCGGACCCGGACTAGCAGCGGGAACGCCCCTGGGTGAGTATAATCTAATGTCTTTTTCTAATCTTTTAAGATACATCGGGAGTAGTGTTGAGCGATACCGTCCGATACTTGAAAGTATCGGTATCGGAAAGTATCGGCCGATACCGGCAAAGTATCGGATCTAATCCGATACCGATACCCGATACCAATACAAGTCAATGGGACTCAAGTATCGGACGGTATCCCTGATGGTTCCCAGGGTCTGAAGGAGAGTAAACTCTCCTTCAGGCCCTGGGATCCATATTAATGTGTAAAAGAAAGAATTAAAATAAAAAATATTGCTATACTCACCTCTCCGACGCAGCCTGGACCTCACCGAGGGAACCGGCAGCGTTGTTTGCTTAAAATTCGCGCGTTTACTTCCTTACGTGAAGTCCCGGCTTGTGATTGGTCGTGTGCCGCCCATGTGGCCGCGACGCGACCAATCACAGCAAGCCGTGACGTAATTTCAGGTCCTTCAGGATTTTAAAATTACGTTCTGGCTTATGATTGGTCGCGTCGCGGTCACATGGGCGACGCGACCAATCACAAGCCGTGACATCACGGAAGGCTGGACACGCGCGCATTTTAAAATGCGCGCGTGTCCTGCCTCCCGTGACGTCCCGGCTTGTGATTGGTCGCGTCGCCCATGTGGCCGCGACGCGACCAATCACAGCAAGCCGTGACGTAATTTTAGGTCCTTCAGGATTTTAAAATTACGTTCTGGCTTGTGATTGGTCGCATCAGGGTCACATGGGCGACGCGACCAATCACAAGCCGTGACATCACGGGAGGCTGGACACGTGCGCATTTTAAAATGCGCGCGTGTCCAGCCTCCCGTGACGTCACGGCTTGTGATTGGTCGCATCGCGTTGCGACCAATCATAAGCCAGAACGTAATTTTAAAATCCTGAAGGACCTAAAATTACGTCACGGCTTGCTGTGATTGGTCGCGTCGCGGCCACATGGGCGACGCGACCAATCACAAGCCGGGATATCACGGGAGGCAGGGCACGCGCGCATTTTAAAATGCGCGCGTGTCCAGCCTCCCGTGACGTCACGGCTTGTGATTGGTCGCGTCGCCCATGTGACCGCAACGCGACCAATCATAAGCCAGAACGTAATTTTAAAATCCTGAAGGACCTGAAATTACGTCACGGCTTGCTGTGATTGGTCGCGTCGCGGCCACATGGGCGGCACGCGACCAATCACAAGCCGGGACTTCACGTAAGGAAGTAAACGTGCGAATTTTAAGCAAACAACGCTGCCGGTTCCCTCGGTGAGGTCCAGGCTGCGTCGGAGAGGTGAGTATAGCAATATTTTTTATTTTAATTCTCTCTTTTACACATTTTTACATTAATGTTGTCTCGATACCGATACCCGATACCATAAAAGTATCGGATCTCGGTATCGGAATTCCGATACCCGCAAGTATCGGCCGATACCCGATACTTGCGGTATCGGAATGCTCAACACTAATCGGGAGCTTATCTACAGCATTCCAGAATGCTGTAGATAAACCCCTGATGCCGGTGGGCTTACCTCACCCGCGATTTTGGGGGTGACAGATTCCCTTTAAGGACAGATTCCCATTTTCACATTCAAATTCTATAATTTCCTATTTCTTCCTCTAAATTTAAGGTGCTTCTTATGGTCTGGTGCGTCTTATAGTGTGTCTTAAATACAGTATGTTTTCTCTGATACACAGGAGTGTTTCAGAGAAAAGCATACCATGCAGCCAGAATCTCATTAATGGTGTCTGTGGTTTGGGCAGCATGAATCGACTGACAGATTCCCTTTAATGCCCATTGTGTCTCTAAAAAGTCATGCAAATAGAGCACGAATCATTGTTTGCTTAGAAATTAAGATTGCTTGCTCATTGCTGTCTGGGATTAATCCATAGTTAATAATTCACTACAGACAGAATTAATCCTTATTATACATTCTTCTTACATTTTTTCCTGATGCAAGTGGAATATTTATTATGAACAGTAGACATATGCTCATTATATATAGCCTAAAGACTGGAAAATATGTTTTGCTACTTTCTAAATCGGCTTGAAATAAGGTTTGTGCATATGATTTTGAAAATGCTTATTAAGATAGTGTAATATTGGTACCAGAGAAATGTTAAAAAAATAATTTCTAATATAAGAAGTTTAAGAACTTTTTTTGCCTGCAGATAACCAAAATATTAGCTTTCTAAGCTGCTTAAACATCCAAACTGTAAAATAATGCCAGCACGCCTATTCAAATTTACAGGAAAATCTTCATTATTTTAATCCTAAACTATCCATAAAATCATCCTGCATTTCCCTTGCTTACGGGTTTTGAACATGTATCTTCAGTCACAACCTTGCACCCAAGCATTTTTTGCTATTATCCACTTACATAAATACATACAACTCAATGAATTAGTTGTATATAAACTGCAATATCAGGATATGCTTTAAGATATCAAATGAAAAACATCCCCAAGTTTCTATTCAATGTCATTATGCTGAGATTTTGAAAATTAATTTAGACAGGATTGTAAAGTGGCTGTCGGGGACCTAGTGGTTGGGAGATAAACTTGAAGTAATTCTTTGGTACATATATCGGACTGAAAGGGGTTAATCGGCCATGACAGATTAATTGTGAGTAGTGTTGAGCATTCCGATACCGCAAGTATCGGGTATCGGCCGATATTTGCTGTATCGGAATTCCGATACCGAGTTCCGATATTTTTGTGATATCGGAAATCGGAATCGGAAGTTCCCAGTGTATGGTTCCCAGGGTCTGGAGGAGAGGAGACTCTCCTTCAGGCCCTGGGATCCATATTCATGTAAAAAATAAAGAATAAAAATAAAAAATATGGATAAACTCACCCCTCCGGCGGACCCTGGACCTTAGCGATGTAACCGGCAGCCTCCGTTCCTAAGAATGCAATGAGTGTATGACCTGCGATGATGTAGCGGCTTGTGATTGGTCGCATGAGCGGTCACATGAGCGGTCACGCGACCAATCACAAGCCGTGACGTAATCGAAGGTCCTTCACTCTGCATTCTTAGGAACGGAGGCAGGCGCTTGGACCGGTGAGAGCCAGGGGCCGTCCGAGGGGTGAGTATATCAATATTTTTTATTTTTATTCTTTATTTTATACATGAATATGGATCCCAGGGCCTGAAGGAGAGTTTCCTCTCCTTCAGACCCTGGTAACCTTTCCGATATTTTGTGTCCCATTTATATGCATTGGTATCGGGTATCGGTATCGGTGATATCTGATATTTTTTGGGTATTGGCCGATCCAATCCGATACCGATACCTTTGCATATCGGAAGGTATCGCTCAACACTAATTGTGAGCAGCTGATGAGTTAGGAGACAGGGCCACTTACCATATCTCGTCACCCGGGTGTGGTTCACTTTGTAAATTGGGAACTGTTTGTCTCACACATATGTGTATGGAGGTGTGCAGATCTCTTGGATTGAATACCTTTGCTAAAAGACTAAGAAGCTGGACTCTAAGGCCACATTCACATGTTCAGTATTTAGTCAGTATTTTACATCAATGTTTGTAAGACAAACCCATGAGTGGGTGAAAAATGCAGAAGTGGTGCACGTGTTTATATCAAAGTTTTCTTCTATGGCTACGTGCCCACGATAAGGAATAGTAGCGTATTTTCGCTGCATACAAAATGCTGCATTCTAATTGCTGCACTTATTTGTCAATATATGTGGATTTACTGCATGTAATAACATTCTATTGGTCTCGGCTACAGAAATTACCATGCTGTGGCTCGTAAACCCGCATTACTGGTGAGTTTATGCAGCATTGACTAGAAGCACAGTGGGCATGGGATTTCCATAAATCTCATCCACTGTACTTGTAATGTAGAATGCAGCTTTGTGCTGCGTCCAGAACACTGCAAGCAGCCTGATTGTGCCACTACTAATTTTGGCTTACAAATACTGATGTAAAATACTGACCAAATACTGAGCATATGAACATTAGTGATGGGCGAGCACTAAAATACTCAGGAGCTCGTTGCTCGGCTCAAGCAAACTGGAATGCTTGGGTGCTTGACCAAGCAACGAGCCCAATGAAAGTCAATGGGAAACTCGAGCATTTTCCCGGCGGCCCCCCCTGGGGTCTGCAGAGGGACTAGTAATTGCAGAAATCGATGGGAACAGTGCTCAAATAACATGGGAACATCATGGAAAAGACTGCTGGAAGCTTTTCTGACTCCCAGGTCACTGCTGTGAACAAAGTTGTCAGAGTCTTACGTCACTTTTACAGACTCAGCATAAAACATACAAAAACGAAACCAAATGGATTTTTCTGGTATGTTAAGGAACATCCTTTCCAGGGTAATGACTTGTATATATGGCAAAATAATAACCAAAAACAAAAAAGCTCCTCCACACCTTGGGCTATGTTCACACGTAACATTTTTGATGTGTTTTTGAACTTTAGCATTGCTTTCAACCAAGACAAATGCATTCACTGGAAAATGTCATTTTAACATTTTACAACCTTATCTGGCCATGTGGTGTGTAACACATCATCGGACACATCCTGCTTCATTTATCAAGGAGGGACTCTAAAAGTCACAAAGCCTATTTTTATAGGGCCATCAGGCAACCTTTGCTATTCTTAAAGGGCCAGCAGTCGGCCCTCACTATGTTTAGAGAGCCATCTGCCGGCTATGATTTGTTGCTCCCATTATTAAACAGTGTGTCTCCTATACTGTTATTGTGTATGCAGTGAGTGGCAGGGCTGCCCAAAAATTGGACGCACCCTAATACCTCTTTGAAGAGACGTACCAGAGGGCCTCCTGAACACAATGTTCCCTTTATTAGGAAGTGGGTCTCCCATACTGTTTGCCTATGCAGTGAATGCAAGGGCTGCCAAAAATTTGGAGGCACTCCAATTCCCCTTGGAAGAGACGTGGAGGAAGGCCTCATAAAAAATGTTCCCATTACAAAGTAGCGTGTCTCCAATACTTGTAATGCCCATGCACTAAGTGTATGGGCTGACAAACATTTACCCCTTGGGGGTATATCTGAACATACTGTATAACAATTTTTTTAATGGGCTTCATAAACAGCCTTTAAAAATATTATGTGGGTGTTGCAACATGGACCACGGTCACCCTGGTGATATCGTGGTGGAGGATGAGGAGGAGGAGAACAAAAGCAAATAGCCAAAATCAAGAAGTGTAAACCCATGTGTGGGTGTTGAAGAGGTGTATGGGAATAGACCTCCCAAAAAAGACACTGGTTTTGAGTTTATGATACGCTGCTATCATTCGGTGGTGTTGAGAAGTCTTGCCCAATCCAGCCCTTGTTCATCTTTAAAAGCGTAAGCCTGTCAGAATTTTCAGTTGACAAGCAGATGCGCTTATCAATTATAATTCCACCAGCGGCACTAAAAACCAGCTCTGACAAAACACTAGAGGCAGGGCAGACAAGAACCTCCAAGGCATAGAGAGCCAGTTCATTCCACGTGTCCAGCTTGGAAACACAATAATTATAAAGCACATAAGAATCACGAAGGACATTGGTACGGTCAGCAAGATACTCCCTCAGCCTCTTTCCAAACTTTGCACTCATTGGTAGAGTACCCCATGCGTCAGGGCCTGTGCGATGGGAGGGTCTGAGAAAACTCTTCCAGAACTTTGACTGTATTCCACTGCCTCTGCTGGATTGGAGTTGTGTCTCTCTTATCTGTACTCCTCCTTGGTTATTCAATGAAATTTGACCTCTGCCACCAGCATTTTCAGATGGGATTTTTTTTTATAATTCCTCAACAAGGGCCTTCTGGTACTGCCCCATTTTAGTAGACCTCTTCACCTCAGGAATAAGTGATAGAAAGTTCTCCTTGTATCGTGAGTCTAGAAGTGTCAACAACCAGTAATGACTGTCACCCAAAATTTTGAGAATGCGCGGGTCACGGGAAAGGCATAACATAAACTCAGCCATGCGTGCCAGATTGCTAACAGGCAAGACTTCAGTGTCCTCACTAAGAGAACGAATGACCATACTCTCCTCCTCCTTCCTGTCCTCAGGCCATCCACGCTGAACTGACAGTATGACAGTTGTGCTTGTAGTACCATCTATAGCGCATGAAACTAGCTCCTGTTCTTCCTCCTTCTCCTCCTCCTCCTCTTCCTCATTGTCACCCAATCCATGTTGGGATGAAATAAGGCTGGGCTGTGTGTAATCACCCTGTATGGTTCCTAGCTCCATCTCATCGTGCTCTGCCTGCAATGCATCCTCTTTGACTGTGAGCAGAGAGCGTTTCAGAACACAGAGAAGCGGGATGGTGACACTAATTATGGCATCATTGACACTCACCATCTTGGTGGAGTCCTCAAAGTTTTGGCAGATGGTACATATGTCTGACATCCATGTCCACTCTTGAGGTCTTATGTATGGAGCCTGAACTGAACACTGAAGGCCTTGTTGATGCTGGTAGTCAACAACTGCTCTATTCTGCTCACAAATCCTTCCCAACATCTGCCGTTTAGAGTTCGAATACTTAGGGACATCACACATCAGTTGGTGAGCCAGAAGCTGCAAACTCTGCTGAAGCACGGCAAGGGTGGCGGAAGCTGTAGCTGATTTTCTAAAATGGGCACACAGGCGGTGTACTTTGACAAGAAGATTCAGCAGCTCCGGGTAGGTTTTGAGAAACCGCTGAACCATGAGGTTAAGCACATGGGCCACGTATGGTACGTGTGTGAGCTCACCTCGCCTCAGAGCCCCCACCAGGTTCTGGCCATTGTCACACATGACCATGCCTGGCTAAAGGTTCAGTGGTGTCAGCTACAGATCTGCCTGCTCTTTCAGAGCTGTCGTCAGCTCTTCAGCATTGTGTGGTTTTTCACCAAGCATATTAGCCACAGCCTGTTGCCGCTTAGCTGAGGCAGTGCTGCAGTGCTTCCAGCTTGTGACTGATGTGGTCATTTCGGAGATGGAGGCTGAGGAGGAGCTGCAGGAGCTGTTGACTGTGAGGGCAATCCTGAATGACCTAGGGCCCGCCATCCTCAGCATTGGGAGAATGTGTTCCATCCCAAGGTCCAACTGGGTCCTGGCTTCCACTATGTTAACCCATTGTGCCGTCAGCAAGATGTACCGTCCCTGCCCACAATCACTTGTCCACGTGTCCGTGGTTAGGTGGACTTTCCCAGTAACTGCATTGTTAAGGGCACGGCTGTCCCTGACAGCAAGCAAGCTTGAATGGTAACATATCATTCATTCTTTGAACTGAAATATCCTGCATGTCTATTGCTCCATTCCCTGACAGCAAGCAAGCTTGAATGGTAACATATCATTCATTCTTTGAACTGAAATATCCTGCATGTCTATTGCTCCATTCCCTGACAGCAAGCAAGCTTGAATGGTATCAGAGTCCTTCTACCTTCGGCATTGATTCCTGCTTATATCTATATTTGTTAGCCAGCTTGTTATGCAATTGTTTTTGTTTCTAGATATTTAATTCTCTTCTGCTTGTCCTTATGCCAAGAGTTCGCATAACTGTTTTTCAAAGGGGTTTATGATCCATGTAGACCTGGACATTTGTTTATCTGATCACTACATTTATTGTGCCCTGCTGTCTCAATTGAGTTAGATTGATTGGTAACGAGAGGGGGGAAGACCAAAAAAAAAAAAAAAAAAAAAAAAAGTGAGATCTAAGAGCTGGCCACCTATAAATGTAGATATAGCTTGGGGAAGCATTCATGCAGGGGGCATTCGTGCACTATTATTCGTGTACATTTTTTTTTTTCAAAGTACTTTTTTTTCTAAGTATTCAGCAGTTATAACATGGCAGTTAGACAGGGCAGGAGACAGGTTAGACAATCAAAATCTATTCCCTATTCAGTTGGCACACAACAAATACTCACCATATGTATTTGTATAATCTATATCATGGCTGCTGCTTTCACACACAATCACCGCCCTTGCATCAACTCTTTACACTCCATCCATATTGGCCCCTCTGTCCTGGCCTCTCCTATGTATAGCACTCATGCTCTGTTCACATTGCTTAACAGTACAGATCCATTCAGTCCCACCATCCAACACAAGAGACGCTCTCACAAATCACTTAACCATCTGCTCACTCTTTCTATCCTCCTTCTCCTAGTTGCTGGAGACATCTCTCCGAACCCCGGCCCCCCATGTTATAGCCAGTCAAACCTCCCAACTGCTACACCCAGAAACCCCTCTAACCTTATTAATATTCCATGCATGCCTTCTGTCTCCTTCAATTGTGCTCTTTGGAATTCTCGCTCTGTGTGTAATAAACTCTCCTTCATTCATGACTTCTTCCTTTCTAACTCTCTTAATCTCCTGGCTCTTACTGAAACCTGGATCCAGCAGTCAGACACCACCGCTGCTGCTGCTCTCTCATTTGGTGGACTACACTTTTCTCATACCCCAAGATCAGACAACAGAGCAGGTGGAGGCGTTGGTCTGCTCCTTTCACCCAAATGTACCTTCCAAGTTATCCCCCAAGTACCCTCACTTGTATTCCCTTCCTTTGAGGTCCATGCTGTCAGATTCTACGTCCCCTTCTCCATGCGAGTGGCAGTGGTGTATCGTCCTCCCGGCCCCTCTCACCAGTTCCTGGATCATTTTGCCACCTGGCTTCCACACTTTCTCTCTTATGACACCCCCACCCTCATCATGGGTGATTTCAATATCCCAATTGCTTCTCCCCTCTCCCCATCTGCTTCTCACCTTTTATCTCTAACCTCCTCTTTCGGCCTCTCGCAGCATACTAACTCTCCAACACATGATGATGGAAACTCCCTTGATTTGGTCTTCTCCCGGCTTTGCTCACTGGATGATTTCACAAACTCCCCTCTCCCGCTCTCTGACCACAACCTTCTTTCATTCTCTATCAAGAACTGCCATCCCGCTCAGGTCATCCCCACTTTCCACACTTATAGAAACATACAGGCCATTAACACCCAGAAACTTATGAAGAACTTGCAGTCTTCATTGGCCCCAATCTCCTCCATCTCTTGTCCTGATTCTGCTCTGAAGCATTACAATGAAACCCTGCAAAGTGCCCTGGAAGAAGCTGCACCTCCTATACATAGAACAACTCGGCACAGACGGCGACAACCGTGGCACACGCTGCAAACACGTTTCCTGCAGCGGTGCTCCAGGTGCGCCGAACGTCTGTGGAGAAAATCTAATCTGCCCGAAGATTTCATCCATTATAAGTTCATGTTAAAAACATACAACTCTGCCCTTCACCTCTCCAAACAAACCTATTTCAACACCCTCATCACCTCGCTGTCCAATAACCCTAAACGTCTCTTTGACACTTTCCGGTCCCTACTCAACCCAAGAGAGCAGGCCCCAACCACAGATCTCCACGCTGACGATCTGGCCAATTACTTCAAAGAAAAAATTGACCACATTCGACAGGAAATCATTTCCCAATCTCTTCATACCAAGCACTGTCCTCCCTCCCCCACTGCATCTAGTTCACTCTCTGACTTTGAACCAGTTACAGAAGAAGAAGTAAGCAGGCTCCTTGCATCTTCTCGCCCGACCACTTGCACCAGCGACCCCATTCCGTCGCATCTCCTCCAGTCCCTTTCCCCGGCTGTCACCTCTCACCTAACAAAAATATTCAACCTTTCCCTCACTTCCGGTATTTTTCCCTCCTCATTTAAGCATGCCATCATACATCCACTACTTAAAAAGCCCTCCCCCGATCAAAATTGTGCCGCTAATTATAGACCTGTCTCTAATCTTCCCTTCATCTCTAAACTCCTGGAACGCCTGGTCCACTCCCGTCTTACCCGCTATCTCTCAGATAATTCTCTTCTCGACCCTCTTCAATCTGGTTTCCGCTCTTTACACTCTACTGAAACTGCCCTCACTAAAGTCTCTAATGACCTACTAACAGCTAAATCTAATGGTCACTATTCCATGCTAATTCTCTTGGATCTCTCCGCAGCATTCGACACTGTGGATCATCAGCTCCTCCTCACTATGCTCCGCTCCATCGGCCTCAAGGACACCGTTCTCTCTTGGTTCTCCTCCTATCTCTCTGGCCGATCCTTCACTGTTTGTTTTGCTGGTTCCTCCTCCTCTCACCTTCCCCTTACTGTTGGGGTTCCTCAAGGATCAGTCCTAGGCCCCCTCCTCTTCTCTTTGTATACTGCCCCTATTGGACAAACAATCAGTAGATTTGGTTTCCAGTACCATCTCTATGCTGACGACACCCAATTATATACCTCTTCTCCTGTTATCACGCTGACCTTTTTAGAAAACACCAGTGATTGTCTTACCGCTGTCTCTAACATCATGTCCTCCCTCTATCTGAGACTGAACCTGTCAAAAACTGAACTCCTCGTGTTCTCTCCCTCTACAAACCTACCTTTGCCCGACATTGCCATCTCTGTGTGCGGTTCCACCATTACTCCAAAGCAACATGCCCGCTGCCTTGGAGTCATCCTTGATTCCGAGCTTTCATTCACCCCCCACATCCGATCACTGGCTCGCTCTTCTTATCTGCATCTCAAAAACATTTCCAGAATTCGCCCTTTTCTTACTTTCGACTCTGCAAAAACTCTTACTGTCTCACTTATTCATTCTCGTCTGGACTATTGTAACTCTCTACTAATTGGCCTACCTTTTACCAGACTCTCCCCGCTCCAATCTGTCCTGAATGCTGCTGCCAGGATCATATTCCTCGCCAACCGTTACACCGATGCCTCTACCTTGTGCCAGTCATTACACTGGCTACCCATCCAATCCAGAATCCAGTACAAAACTACTACCCTCATCCACAAAGCACTCCATGGCTCAGCACCACCCTACATCTCCTCTCTGGTCTCAGTCTACCAACCTACCCGTGCCCTCCGCTCTGCTAATGACCTCAGGTTAGCATCCTCAATAATCAGAACCTCCCACTCCCGTCTCCAAGACTTTACACGTGCGGCGCCGATTCTTTGGAATGCACTACCTAGGTTAATACAATTAATCCCCAATCCCCACAGTTTTAAGCGTGCACTAAAAACTCATTTGTTCAGATTGGCCTACCGCCTCAACGCATTAACCTAATTATCCCTGTGTGGCCTATTAATAAAAAACAACAACATAATCACGTTCCTCCATCATGTTCTCATACACTTTATGCAGTTAATAGCCTCTGTGTCTGTACTGTTACATACTTAGGCAGTTAACTGGTTCATGCAGCTTTACATGAACACCCGAGCCTTACACTATGGCTGGTCCAAATAACTAAAGCAATTGTTACCATCCACCTCTTGTGTCTCCCCTTTTCCTCATAGATTGTAAGCTTGCGAGCAGCAGGGCCCTCATTCCTCCTGGTATCTGTTTTGAACTGTGATTTCTGTTATGCTGTAATGTCTGTTGTCTGTATAAGTCCCCTCTATAAGTTGTAAAGCGCTGCGGAATATGTTGGCGCTATATAAATAAAATTATTATTATTATTATTATTATTATTATAATGTTGAGGGACATGTGCTTGTGTAATCCAATAGTGGTATGCTATGTTCCCCTAGTAATTGGGACAGGAAGATTGAGCGAGAAAATGTGGGTGTTTGTTGTGGCACAATTTCAGCTCTCACACGGCCTCAGCCTCTGCATGCACCATCACCATCACGTTCAGTTCCCCGTCCCTTGCCACATGCCTTGCTCATTTTAAATGGAGCACAATATTTTTCACGTTCACTACAAATGAGTGAATTTGGAGCTAACTTATATGTGATCAGTGTGACAGAAACCAACAGTATTAAAGAGCTGGCCTGTAGGTAACTATTTTTTACAGAAATCTGGTGTCAATAACTTCGCTATAACACTGCAACAAAATTTAAATGGAGGCCAGAAATAGCAGAATTTTGAGCGCACTTATATGTGATCCGTGTGACAGACAAACCACAGTTTTAAATATCTGGCCTGTAGGTAACTATTTTTACCGCCAAACTGGTGTCAATAACTTCGCTAGCACACTACAACAAAATTTAAATGGAAGCCAGAAATGGCATAATTTTGAGCGCATTTATATGTGATTTGTGTGACAAACAAACCACAATTTTAAATAGCTGGCCTGTAGGTAACTATTTTTAACAGCAAACTGATGTACCTGACTTGCTGAAATGGGTGCTAGCACAGCATACCTTGAATAGAGGCTCTGGCAAATCTGAGTAAGTTTTCCGAAACCGCTGAACCACCGAGTTGAGCACGTGGGCCAAGCGGGCTATTTCTAGTCAGCTATAAATGAGGTTATTTATTCCGAAACACATAAACCAATTGACAGCATGAGATTAAAGGGAACCTGTCAACAGGTTTGTCCCATATGAGGTAAGGCCACCACCTTTCAGTTCTCATATACAGCATTCTAATATGCTGCATGTATGCCCCAATCCAGCCTGCAACAAAATAAAAACACCCTTTATTATACTTACCTATGGCGCAGTTAGGTCTGATAGATTCAGCAGAGAAAGCCACATATCTGTCTGGTCTGTAATTCTTTTCAATAACTTTGTGGCTGTGTGCAGTTTGTCTCCTAGAAAATTAGCTTTAGCAAAGCATGTTGCCGCTGCACTGAGGCAATACTGCAGAGCTTCCAGCTTTAGGCTTATGTGGACGATGTGCTCTGAGATAACATATCAGAGATGGAGAATGATGAGGAGCAGGAGTGGGTGCAGAAACTGGTGTAAGAGGTGGAAGAAACCATGATAGAAGTAGACCCAGCAATCCTCGGCGACGGTATCACATGTGCATTGCCAGGGTGGTACTCGGCCCTGACCTCCACAATGTTCACCCATTGTGCAGTAAGGGAAATGTAGCATCACAAGCCACAAGCACTTGTCCATATTTCGATCATTAGCTGGTCAATCCAGTAATTACATTAGTAAGGGCACCGGTTCCTAGACGCATGCTGATAAAAGGCGGGGACGTCACACCCCGCTAAATAGTGGCAGCTGGGGAATGAATGCCGAGATATGGCTGCCGCCATGAGATGGAAGAAATCCTTCATGTCCACAAGCCTAAACAGAAACATTTCCACCGCAATCAGCCTGGAAATGTGACTGTTTAGCGTTTGAGCCTGTGGATGGGTGGTTGGAAACTTTCTTTTTCTCTAGTCACCTTCCACAACAGCGTAGGAGGTTGTCTCCACGCCCTAATGGGGGACAGGAAGCACAAAGAGGTTAAAAGACTTTCCCACCTCCTACTTGCCAGTGTCTTTCCTGTCCCCCATGGGGAATGGAGAGGCTATAGGGTATGCTGTGTGGCAGGCGACTAGAGTACTACTTTTTAATGATTAGCTGGCAGTAGTGGTCGTGGCTTCCTCCTCCGCATAATGCTGCTCCCGTCTCCCCACCTGCGGTGGATTCAGGGACTTTCCTGGCCCACCTGTGCCTCTTCTGGGGGTAAAAAGGGCTAGTGAACCCCGGTCAGAGGCCTCCTGCAGCCCTCCGGCCTTCCTCCTCCTGCGCACGCTGTTCAGCTTCCCAGAAGTGACATCATCATAGGGCGCGTGTCACTTGCGGGTCTTGCGTTCCACCGTGGAATGCAGGAAACTTCTGGTTTCGGCCTTCTGCAGCCTCCAGAGGACCAAAAGGCGTGTGGGCATGCTGAAGTTAGCTGAAGCCTGCTCTGGACCCAGGGAGGAGGAGGGGGATAATTGATTGCACTGAGGGAGGGTTTATTACCTATATAAACCCTCCAGAAGACACCTTCAGGTAAGGCTATTGTCACAATGGAGGTTGTCTCTGCAACCAGCCCTGCAGAGCTCAGCGCCACCCCTGCCCCAGTAAGTGATGGGAAACGGGGGGGGGGGGATCCTAGTACAGGATTTTTTGAGCATCTACCCCTGTGGTGTCACTTCTCTCCCTTTTTTGTTTTAGGGAGACAAGTCTACACACAAAAGCCCCCACAAAGTACTAAAATGTGCCATCTGTTTAAAAAAAAACTCCAGTCCAGATGGGAGAAGAAATTGTGTCACGAGTGTACTGATACAGTGGTTAGGGCTGAACACCCCTTGTGAAGCATGAGGTTCAGGCCTCCCTTGCCACTCTGACACCTACCCCTCCTTCTCCAGGTCTATCAGTCCACAAGAAAAAAAAGATGTATTTTGAGCCCTAACTCAGATTTTGATAACTCCTACAGCTCAGCCTCGGGAAAATGGGAGGAACCTTCATCCCATAGGTCTTTCAAAAATAGGAAATATTTTTTCTCTATGGAATTGATAGAGGACTTCATTAGTTCAGTACGTAATACTATGAGCTTTGAGGAGGATCAAACCCCAAAAACGATCCTGGATGAATTTTTTGGTGGTCTGAAAGCAGAAAGGCAGATAGGATTCCCTGGACATGAGAATGTCTTAAACATGATTTCCCAAGAGTGGGAATCTCTGGAAAAATGCTTAAGTACCCCCTCTGAACTAAAACATAGATTCCTCTTCGAGGGAGAATTGGTTAATTGGGAGATCCCTAAAGTGGACGTACAGGTGGTGCAGCGCCCCAGAGTCCTGGTCGTTGCAGTACTGATGCTCCGCCGCTAAGTGGAGTGATGGTTCGTCTGATGGCACTGAAGGAGTTCACCTGACCAGGTATCACAGACACCAATACACTTCATAGTCTGGCCTCCAGGGGGAGCTAAGGGCGCTATGTATTAGGCCACTCCTCACAATCTGGTAAAACTGGGGGTTAGATAGAAAGTTAGACAGAAAGCTGACTGGGTTGGAACCAAGCAACATCCTGTGGCAGGGCAGAGGGTGTTGCAGGGGAAGATTCAGGGGGGTCCCTGTCAGGGGTGGGATCCTGACAGAGGCCTAGCGAACAGGAAAGAACATTAAGGAACCGCGCCTGCACTACATCGCGGCGGTATCTCAAGAAAGGACAAGAAGCGAGGTTTATTGTGGAGAGTGAGAAACGAGATCAAAGCAAAAAGGAGATAACACCAGTAGGAGTCGTGCTGTAAGATCGAGGCAACATCCTATTGAGGCGCGTAGCCGGTGGCCAGAATGCCGAGGAAATATTAGGCTCCAAGCAATACTTCAAACAGAGGCAGGACAGTTGATTTTAGGTTGGCTGTCTCACCAAAATCACCTAAGAAGACATAGGGGGCAACAGTGGGAGAGGGGCGACCCTAGGGTCCCGGAAGAACTCCAGGCCTTCCCGTCATACAGGTGCGTCCTATCCATATCATCTGGGGGACGGAGAAGAACATCAGAACAGACATAAGTTGTGGGAAATACCATCAGAATCAGACACAACAGTTGTGAGGACTATCCCGTGGTGCTCAGCAGGGAAGTACTACAACACACAGGCGCTAGAAGGTAGGCACAGATTTCCACCTGCAAAGGGAACTCTGGAGGTGCTATCGGACCGACCGGTCTCTTGCAGCCCTGTTGACCGTACTCTGGATTGAGGACCTTGAAGCCTTCAGTAAAGAGGTAAAGAGACTGCAACCCTGTGTCCTTGTTATTCACCACGACTTGCACCACGCACCACCACTTACAACTTTCATTGGACGCCCCTTAGCAGGGTCACGGACCAGGTCTAGCCACCGTGACAACCCCAGAACTGAGACCGAGAGGCCCAGTGCCGAGTACCCCGCGGCCCTGCGTCTGGGGGCGCTCCATTGGCAAGGGTTGCTAAGAGGACCTCTCTCCCTGTAACGGCTGGCGGAATGCACCGAGTAAATATATGAGTTGTTATAGGTGCGTTCCCAGCCCGGGGTCCACCGTGTAGGAGAGAAGCCGGCATTTAACTAGCGCTCCCGGCCGCGTGGCCGGAAGTGCTCGCACTGCTGACCCCGTCACATGATCGGTGGTCATCGGTGCATTGCCATAACAACCAGAGGTCTCCTTGAGACCTCTATGGTTGTTGATGGCCGATTGCTTTGAGCGCCACCCTGTGGTCGGCGTTCAAAGTACACCTGCATTTCTGCTACATAGAGGTGATCTGTACTTCACCTCTATGTAGCAGAGGCGATTGAGTTGTGCATGCTTCTAGCCTCCTATGGAGGCTATTGAAGCATGCCAAAATTAAAAAAAAAAAGTGTTTAAAAATATAAAAAAAATAAAAAAATATATAAAAGTTCAAATCACCCCCCTTTCGCCCCAATCAAAATAAAACAATTAAAAAAAAAAATCAAACACACACATATTTGGTATCGCTGCTTTCACAATCGCCTGATCTATCAATAAAAACAAAGGATTAACCTGACCGCTAAATGGCATAGCGAGAAAAAAAATAGAAACGCCAAAATTACGTTTTTTTTGTCGCCACGACATTGCATTAAAATGCAATAACGGGCGATCAAAAGAACGTATCTACAGCAAAATGGTATCATTAAAAACGCCAGCTTGGCACGCAAAAAATAAGCCATCACCTAACCCCAGATCATGAAAATTGGAGACACTACGGGTATCGGAAAATCGCGCAATTTTTTTTAAAGCAAACTTTGGAATTTTTTTTCACCACTTAGATAAAAAATAACCTAGACATGTTAGGTGTCTATGAACTCGTAATAACCTGTAGAATCATACTGGCAAGTTAGTTTCAGCATTTGCTGAACCTAGCAAAAAAGCCAAATAAAAAACTAGTGTGGGATTGCACTTTTTTTGCAATTTCATCACACTTGGATTTTATTTCCCGTTTTCTGTTACATGGCATGGTATAACCAATGGTATCATTCAAAAGTACATCTCGTTCCGCAAAAAATAAGCCCTCACATGGCCATATTGACGGAAAAATAAAAAAGTTATGGCTCTGGGAAGGAGGGGAGTGAAAAACAAAAATGGAAAAACGGAAAAAGCTCCGGGGGTGAAGGGGTTAATATCAGGTCTTCAGGATCTTCTGAATGCGAATGTAATCTCCCCGATACCAAATCAGGAGTGGGGGAGAGGTCACTACTCTCGACTCTTTGTAGTAAAGAAACCATCTGGGGATGCACGTATAATTATAAACCTGAAAGGTCTCAACAAGCATGTCACATACCGAAAATTCAAAATGGAATCAGTAAAAACGGTGATTCCACTAATCGGTCCCCATTTTGTGATGGCAACAATCGATCTAAAAGATCCCTATTTTCATATTCCCATTCATCCTTGCCACAGAAAATATATAAGATTTGCAGTTCTCCAAAATCAACAAGGAAAACGCTATCAACACAATGTACTCCCATTTGGCATCTCATCAGCTCCGATGATATTCTCAAAAATTATGGCAGAGACCGTGACCTACATTCGCGGACAGAACATCTGTATAGTACCATACTTAGATGACCTACTAATCATAGCCCCATCCACTCAGATCCTTAAAGATCATGTACGGAGAGTGCTAGACATCCTTCGGTTCCTAGGGTGGATTCCGAATGTAAAGAGGTCAGAGCTCCAATCATCCACAGTAAGAAAATTTCTAGGAGTGATTCTAGATTCCAAGAGACAGATGTCTTTCCTCCCAGTGGATCATCGTCTCAACCTGATGGCAAAAATCCTGGATTTCAAAAAACTAAGATCTCCTACCCTCCGAGTGGCAATGTCTGCTTTGGGCTCTATGACAGCCTGCATTCAGTTGGTACCCTGGGCACAAGCACACTCCAGGACTCTACAAGCTCACATTCTAAAAAATTGGAATGGAAACCCCAATTCCTTGAACAAAAGAGTTCAAACTCCTGGCAGAGGAAAAGCGCCTATGGCATGGTGGTTAAACCCCAGGAATCTACAGAAAGGGGTAGCCTGGTGTCAGTCACCCCTAATCATGGTAACCACAGACCCCAGCCAGAGGGAGTGGGGGGGCATGGTGCTACATACTCCATTTCAGGGTCTCTGGAGTCCAGGGATGGCTGCCAGATCATTCAACGTCACAGAACTAAAGGCGGTAGAGGAAACCTTTCTGGCAGCAAGCCAAAAGATTACAGGTAGCTCACATAAAACATCAAGGGAGCGCAGGGTCTGACAACCTAAGGACTATATCAAGCTGAATATTTTGCTGGGCCGAAAGGCATCTCTTGTCCCTAACAACTGTACATTTGAGAGGATCCTCAAACCAACAGGCAGACTTTTTGAGCCGGAAGGATATATATCCGGGAGAGTGGAGCCTGAATCGAAAAATTTTCACCATGCTAGTGTCCAGATGGGGTCTACCAGACATCGACCTGTTTGCCTCAGCTCAGAATTCACAGCTCAACAATTACTTCTTCCTAAATCCCAGGGACAACTCCAAAGGGGTAGACACGTTCGCTCAGCAATGGAATTTTCATCTAGCTTATGCGTTCCCCCCAATCCAAATGTTAGCCAAAACCCTTCAAAAAATCAGGGAAGATCGGGTTCCAACTATTCTGGTGGCACTAATGTGGCCAAAATGAAGTTGGTACAGTCTTGTAATCAATTTCCGGGTGGACGGTTCAATACAACTTCCTTCCAACATGGATCTTCTATCCCAGTGACACATATCATCCAGATCCTGGAAGACTGAAGTTAGCTGCCTGGCTTCTGAAGCTCAAGTACTTCATGTGAAGGGGCTGTCGGACAAGGTGATTGCCACTCTACAGATGTCCAGAAAACCAGTCACCAGTGCAATATACAATAAAATGTGAAAAAAGTTCTTGTCCTGGTGCACGTCTAACCCACCAGACCCCTTTCACCCTAATATACCTCAAATTCTGGATTTTTTACAGAGAGGTCTAGAACTAGGCCTGAAGCCTAGCATCTTAAAAGTTCAGATCTCGGCCCTTAGTTCTATCTTTGACTACAACTTAGCTGACCACCATTGGATTAAAAAATTCGTGTCAGCCCTTAGAAAATGTCCCAGAAAACTGACTACTATCCCATGGGACTTCAATGGGACTTCAATGTAGTTGTTAAAGGCCTCACCCGACCTCCATTCGAACCTCTGTCGTCATGTACTCCTCAGCTCCTTTCCCTTAACACAGCCTTCTTGGTGGCCATTACCACAGCAAAACGTGTGGGAGAACAGCAAGCGCTGTTCATTAGGGAGCCTTATTATATAAACAGAGAAGACTGCTTCGTACTACGACTCTATCCATCCTTCCTACCTAAGTTTGAATCAGGTTTCCACCACTCACAAGAAATACTACTCCCCTCATTCTGCCAAAATCCAAAAAATACAGGGGAGAAAGAATTTCATACCCTCGACGTCCGGTGTACCGTTCTATATTATTTAGAACAAACTAAAACATGGAGAATTGACTCAAACCTATTTATTAACCCTTCAGGGCAGAATAAAGGTAGGAAGGTAGCAAAGAGTACCATCGCAGGATGGATCAGAAGAGCTATTTATGAATCATACTTGGCTCAAGATATGACCCCTCCGGAAGGCATCAGAACCCACTCTACAAGATCTACCTCTGCCTCCTGGGCAGAAAGAGCTGGTGCATCTACAGAGCAGATTTGTAGGGCTGCCACATGGTCGTCCATCCATACCTTTACAAAACATTATAAGTTGGACTTTCTGTCCAGCAAGGACCTAGCCTTCGGCTGGAAGGTTCTCCAGGCCGTTGTCCCCCCTAACTGCAAAATAGGTTGGTATTCCTCCTATGCTGTCGTGGAAGGTGACTAGAGAAAATACAATTAGACTTACCGGTAATTTGGTTTCTAGGAACCTTCCACGACAGCGTTAATTTCCCTCCCTATTTTCCTTGGTTAATTCTTGGAACTTTAAAGTAACTGGTGCTATGGGATTCGTTATGTCACTGGCAAGTAGGTGTTGGGAGGGTCTTTTAACCTCTTTGTGCTCCGTATCCCCCATTAGGGCATGGAGACAACCTCCTATGCTGTCGTGGAAGGTTCTTACAGTAGAAACCAAATTACCGGTAAGTTTAATTCTATTTTCGTTCCAAGGCCTGGGGTAGGGACAGCTGAACGCTGTGCTGGGACAAAGACTTTGAAGTGCCTGATGGTATCTCAAAATGTGCAAGGACAGGTGCAGGGCAGGAGGGATTTGCTCCAATGTCATGTGCAGGGGATTGGCAAGCAGCGGGAACAGGGGAAGACCAGTGGTGTCACCCACTGGCACCAATTGTGGACCCAGGCATTCGGCCCACTAAGTCATGTGCTTAGATGACATGTGCCTGATCATTCTGGTGGTGGTTAGGCTCTTAGTGGTTATGTCCCTGCTGGTCTTGGCATGACACAGGTTACAAATTGCCATTTTTTTTGTCTCAGAACTCTCTTTACAAAATTCCACACTGGGGAATACCTAACGCTTTGACGGAGAAATTCACCAGTGTCCTTGCTCTGCTGAACAGTTGCACGCCTTCTCCCTCTGGTCACCCCACAGCCTCTTTCTGCCTGTTTCGGTCATGCTGATCCTTCCCCCTCAACACTGCTGTCCTCGATCTGCATGCCAGCTTCCCAGGTTGGGTCAGTGAGTTCTTCATTCACCACCTCATCTTCCAACTCCGCACTCTAGTCCTCCTGACTTGATGACTTAACAACAACATAACTTATTGACAACTGTGTCACATCAACATCTACCTCCTTAGAAAAAATTTGCCATTCCACACTGTCAGGGCCGGCGTCAGCACCCGGCGCACCCGGGCAAGTGTCGGGGCCCTGGCGAGACGGGGGGCCCACTCACGCTGTCATAGAGATCCATCTGGCCATTCAATTTGTGCTGGCACAAGCATTTTCTCACTGTCAGTGCAGGGCCAGGCACATAGGGGTTAAGAAGGCAGCCAGCGTGACACTGTTTGTGGGCGGAGAGAGCACGTTCTCCTGCTCTGCATTCCCGCCCGCCCGCCCGCCCGCCCCTCGCTGGCTGCACTCACTGACTGCTGAACTTATCAGATTCAGGCAGCCAGATTCCGGAGGAGCTCCTAACCGCCCTGAGTGAGTGCGATGAATCACTGTATTCTGACAGTCTGGGTGACCTGGGGTGGCCACAGCTGATATACTGTATATTATATACTTAAGCAGCCGCCCAGGCCCCCAGCACCTGTCCTGTATATGTATATACTGTATCTATACAGCCTGTATGACAGTATATATAATATATATACAGGACAGGTGCTGGGGGCCTGGGCTGCGTGGCTGTTGAAATATATATGCACTGCACAGTACCATCACTGCCCTGTATATATACACTGCACAGTACCCCTCCTCCTGTCCTGTATATACACTGCACAGTACCATCACTCCCCTGTAATATATACACTGCACAGTACCATCACGCCCCTGTATATATACCGTGCACAGTACCATCACTCCCCTGTATATATACACTGCACAGTACCGCTCCTCGTGTCCCGTATATATACACTGCAGAATTTTCAATAGCTATCACTCATGTAAGAAGTGAAATCTGGCATTGTACTATAGCTATATTTCTCAGCTGTATCTGGGCATCATGAATCGTGGTATGTGTTAAAGGGGGGGCCCACTGAGACTCTTTCGCCCGGGGCCCTCAAAAACCTGGAGCTGGCCCTGCACACTGTCATCTTCTTGTGACCAGGGCTGCTCTAAGTTTTATTAATCTCCAAACAGCATGTCCACCTGTTCCTCTTGGAACATGCAGGGCAAATTGCTGCAATCAAGAAATGGTGATGTAAAAAGCTCCTCGCTGTCTCGTAGTATGAAATTATTGGTCACCTGTGACTCCACATGAGGGAGGAAGAAAGACCAGGTTGAGGATTAAGTAATCCAAACTTTTGGCTGGTGAGGTTGGGCCGTGTTGAAGACTGGATGGTGCTGATAAACATTCTGAAAGTATTATCTGCTATCCAACCGACCACCTGTTTGCACTGATGTGGCTTCAGAAGTGGTGTATCGTGCCAACCTGCAGATTGGGATAGGAAGCTATGTGTGAAAAGCGTGTTGCTTGTGCTCCAGCAACTGATATAGTCACACCTGCCCCACATCCTTGGCATCTAGGTGCACCATCATCAGTACTTCCACTTCCCCGTCCCTTACCGCACACCTTATGCATTTCTTGCTCGTTCTCTGGAAACTAAGTTTCCTTGTTTATTTGAAAGTAATTTTTGGACCAAAAAATTTGGTCACCTGTAGCAGTCCAAGTGTTTTTTTTTTTACTATTCAATCCACCGTAATTTCACACAAAACAGGTTAAATTGTATGGATGACAATAGTACATTTTTGGATAGATATGACCACGGAACTACCATGTAATGGTGCACAAGTAAGATCTAGTTTCCTTCAACGATACATAAGAAAACTTGACACTAAGGCTGCCGTCAAACTAGCAGTATTTGGTCAGTATTTTACATCAGTATTTGTAAGCCAAAACCAGAAGGGAAACAAATAGAGGAAAAGTATAATAGAAACATATGCACCACTTCTGCATTTATCACCCACTCCTGGTTTTGGCTTACAACTACTGATGTAAAATACTGACCAAATACTGCTAGTGTGACGGCAGCCTTAGACCTTCCTCAGTGTGCTGCATAATAAAGCAAAAAAAAATCACAAAAGATAGACAATAACAGACATGTATCAATGCTCATAAAATCAAAATGTAGCAAATAATCATATGAGAGAGAGCATTCAAACATCATATACCTTAGGTCAGGATTACTTTGATTTTTTACTTTTATTTATATGTTAATGGGAAAAAGTGAGGATATGTCAGGGAGTGTTCTGTTCAATTGATGGACTTTTTTCAGTGTGTGTTTTTATTACTTTTTATTTATTGTGTTAGCAATGGGGATGTCTGACAGATGCCTCTCCATTAGGTTACTTTCACACATCAGGTTTTTGCTGTCAGGCTCAATCCGGTGAATTTTGAAAAAAAACGGATCCTTTTTTTTCCTCCTGATCCTTTTTTTTTCTCATAGAGTTGAATTAGCGCCGGATTGCGACGGATGGCCTAACGTTTCATCTGTTTTTTGCCAGATCCATCCAAAATTAGTTTTCCGGCGGCTGTAGAAAATGTACAGAGGAACATTTTTTCTGTGAAAAAACACCCAGCGACGGTTCCGGCGGTAAACGGATGAAACGTGAGGTGAAATAAGTGAATCAGGCTACCGATTCTGTTTTTTTTACACTGAGAATGCCCCGTAGCTACATTTTCCATTCTGGAGACTCTCTCTCTCTCTCCCCCAGGACAGGAAGTCCAAATTTTATCCCCGGTTTTAAAAAAAAAAAACAACAAAAAAAACGGATCCAGCAAAAAAACTGATCCGTTGCATCAGTTTTTCCAAATTTTTGCCGGATACATTTTTTGCAAAAATTCGCCAGATTGTGCCTGATGGTACAAAAAACTGATGTGTGAAAGTAGCCTTACTAACCCCTCGGCTTGATGTTAGCGGACATAAAACAGCTGACATCAACCACAAAACCATTACCCCACTTGCTAATGCACCAGGACAAGTGGAAAAAGCAGAGGCTAAATGCCAGAATAATAATCTAATGAGTGCGCCATTTCAGGGGCAGCTCAGGACTGGTGTTCTTAGTCTGGGAGGGGCCAATATCCATGGCCACTTCCCATCCTATCAATATCAGCTCCCAGCTGTCTATTTAGCCTTTTCTATTTATTAAAAATAATGAGGACTTCATGCTGTTTTTTTAAATAATTAAAAAAAATTAGAAAATCTTGTGGGACCCCCATATTTGATACCCAGTCAAGCTAAAGAAGACAGCGGTGGGCTGATATTAATAGGTTGGGAAAGGGACCTGGATATTGGGCCTTTCCAAGACTAATAAAATTAGTCCTCAGGTGCCCTATAAAACGCACATCCGTTAGATCCACCAGTTCTGGCTCTTTGCCTTGGCTCTTCCCGCTTGCCTTCATGCGTTGGCAAGTGGAGTAATATTTTGGGGTTAATTTCAGCTTTGTAATGTCAACTGATTTCAAGTCCAGGGGCTAGTAATGGAGAGGTGTCAATCAGACACCCCATTACTAACTCATTTAGTAAAAAGTAATTAAGACACACAGAATAAAGTCCTTTAATTGAACAAAAGACTCTTTGACAAATCCCCTTTCTTCCCTAAATAGTAACATAAAAATAAAAAATCAATATAATTCTTAATAGAAAATAAAGGTATTGCGCTAAGAACAGTAATTTGTGTTGAGCTGGCTATACACAATAAGCTCTACCAGTCAAGAGGACTGGTGTACCACTAGACCAATGATGGTAATGTAAACAATGCTGTTAATAGCGGTCTCATATAAAGAATAACAAACACTTACTGGTCTATGAGTTCCCTGAGTCACAGCTGTGGGACGCGGTCCTGACTGATTTGGTGAACTGTAGGTGCTGCAGTGCAGGATACTTCAGTACCCAGGCGGCAGGAACAGATAAAGTCGCGCAGAGCCAGAAGCGCCTGGCCGGTGGCGTCCCTGGATGTGTGGCTGAAAAAAATGACTGCAGCCGTGCATAGATTAATCTTAGTGCTGGTTTGTGTGCAGGATAATACCCGCTTACTGGTGTGCCCTCAACTATATTCTTACCATAAATAGCCTGCATAGGATGTGAACACAATTAAATGCTGATATTACACATGGACTTAAAAGACTGAAAAAATAAAAAAATGCAAAATCACTACAGGGAAAAAATTAAGAGTAAATAGAAGGGAGAAGGGAGAAAGCATTAAAATTAATACCTATATTAATCCATAAAATGTAAAATGTGCTCAGGTGTAAAATTATTTTTATGCATAAAATAGATTAACAAATGTGACCTATATTAATCTATAGGATTTAAAATATGCTCATGTATAAATTTGTTTTTATACATAAAATGGGTTACCATATGTGACCTAATGAAAGCACACGTTCCCTGGATTAGCAGTAACCAGATTGGTGAAACCGACCTCACTTGTTAGACTCCCCTAAACAGGTCCTCCAATAGGTACTTTTATAAAAAAATAAACATTTTTCCAAGATTTCCTCAAAAAAAAATTTTTATTAAAAAATTTTCTTAAAAAATCTTTCTTTCATAAAATGTTTTCCATTTTTTTCCAAAAACCATTCAAAAATTATTTTATAAAAAATCTTCCAAAGTTACTTTAAAATTTTTTGGATTTGTTTATGTTTTTATATACAAAAATGACCAAGATTCTCAAACCTACTAGTACTAGAACGCATATAGTTCTAACTCATAGTTGAGGCCTTTAGGGGCCAAACTGTAAAAAGTGAAAATCCACTGGGATTCAACTCTGGACATTTTTTAAGGAAATCGCCCCCTCTTTGATTTTGGGAAACAATCTGTATACCACAAAAATAGACATTCCTCAAGGACTGATTGTGTTTGTCCCTGAAATGTCGTGAAAGGGGGTGTCCTACAAATAAAATAAATAAAATAAATATTTTTGAATATTTTTAAAATGCTCCTTGATACGCTCCATAAGGCGTCGTTTTGTATGGCCTCTGTATGGTTAATATTAACAATTCAATATAATTCTTACATATCTGCTACATCTGGTTGCATTGCTGAGAGATGACATCAGTAATACATCACCGCCGGTCACACACAGTATCGTTCTCATGCTCAGCTCAGACTGATCTGGTTTGCTGAGCTAAGCAGTAACATTACTGATGCCTGCGTTCAGCAATACAACCAGATGTAGCAGAGTCAGGGTATGTGCACACGTAGAAAGGTGCGGATTTTTCCGCAGCAGATTTTAGAAATCTGCAGGTAAAAGGCACTGCGTTTTAACTGCGGATTTACCGTGGATTTACCACTGTTTTTATGCGGATTTTGTGCGGATTGCACCTGTGGTTTTACACCTGCGGATTCCTATTGTGGAGCAGGTGTAAACCGCAGCAGAATCGGCACAAAGAATTGACATGCTGTTGAATGTAACACACAGCATTTCCGAGCGATTTTTTCCACAGCATGGGCACTGCGGATTGCGGTTTCCATAGGTTTACATTGTATTATATAAACATAGGGATGAATGACCTCGGGGAGATCAAAACATCCAACACCGCGGAGACACCATCACGTGTTTCTCAACGCAAGCAATAAATAGCCAGGTCTTTCACTGGGAAGGAACAACCACGGGAAGGGCAGCATCCAATAAAGGAAAACCACCTATGCCAAAACATGGTATCCATCCACAGACAGCTGTTTCGGGGTATTTGCCCCTCATCAGTGTGGAGTAGGAAACTGGCTATTAGGAGCAGTGCCTAGTGAAAAGGCTATAAACATAAGGATGAATGACCTCGGGGAGATCAAAACATCCAACACCGCGGAGACACCATCACGTGTTTCTCAACGCAGTGATCCAGAACACTGCCCCCATCCCTAATGGGAAATATGCAAATGCATGTAGAAAAGCCGTCAGATTTTGCCATCAAAGTTTTATCTGCGTTCTCTTCTATCAAAAAAACATGATAACCAGACATCACATGGATAGCCCATGGATGACATACAAGTGCTGTTTAATTTTTTGTTTTCATGAAACCATAGACTTGTATTGGGGCATTTGAAATCACAGTAGGAATAGTCCCAAAGACTAAAATGAGTTTGAGTTATATTCATGAAATACACAGAACGTGAAAGACTGACTTTTGAATGAGCCCTACGTACCAGTCATCTTAAGGAAAAAGCTCTATTTAGGCCTCACTCGGACATTTGTTTTTCATGTACATGTTCTATCTGTGTCTTTCATGAATAGGACTGTATGTGGTTTTAAATGGAATCTATCAGCAAGTTTTTGCTATGTAATCTGAGAACAGAATGATGGCAGAGTTAAAACACTGAACTCAACTATGCATCACTTATTTGTCTGTGTGCTGTTGTTTACTTATTGTGATGTTATTTACTTCACGCTGCCAAGCCATGTGTCAGGATAGTTTTGAAGTTCAAGGTCAGAAGCCAGATGGGTACATCATAAACAGAAGGTTTGTCGGGCATTGTTCAATAACTGTATTCCAGACACACTGAGGAGTGGAACCATGACCGTCCGTACCCCCTCTTCTAGCGGGGGGGGGGAAATTATAAATGGAAGGCCCTGACTGATTGGCCTTCACATCTCAGGCAGAGACCCAGGATCTCTCCTCTGGTCCATTGAAACACTTTGCACTTTATTAACAGGGCCCTGTTCCCAGACATTAGTCACTTTAATTGGCACCAGATGTGCCTGTCTTTAGATATATGTGTACACAGTCTCCCAGCAACTATTGAGACTGCAATGGAATCATTGAAATGTACTCTTTGTAATATAGTAATATACTACTCTGAATTTATACAGCCAGGTGCATTTATACTTATCTCCCTGCTGCCAAACTATATAGTGAGTTAATTAGAACATTACTGTTAATATAATCACTGTAATTTCTATGAATGTTTCTTGTATTACACGTGTTATATATATTTACAATCATTTGATGTCTTTTGGATATTTTGCACATTGTGATCATATATATGGTAATCGCCTAGCATCCACATTTGGCTTGAGGCATTCTATTATGTACTGTATTATATCTATGTTATGCTAATAAAGATTGTTTTTATTCATATTCATTATGCTTCTTGACTCAGGACTATCATCTGGTGTCAGTGGATGTAATAGAGTCTGAGATCTTGTCTACATCTTGTCTTCGTAACACGAAGGCGCTAATCTCCAATGGCTCCACCTTTGGCAAAAAGACCTGCTCTGGGGAAGCATAATGAGCAGCCTGCTGTTCATCACGTCTCTCATGATTCTGCGACCCATTCATATAGTCATGGCCTCCACCAGAGAACAAGGGGCGTCATGAAGGACCAGAGCATCCTTAAGGGTTTCAGAAAGGCCTTTTCGGGACTGGCACCTGCGAGCAGTATGGAACTATAGAGCTTCTGCCGGAATTCAGTACAGTATTCCTCAGCGGTGCCACCCCCCATGCCAGTTTCAGCTACATGAATTCTATTGGGTTCATCGTATATCAAGGGCAGCACAGTGGCTCAGTGGTTAGCACTGCAGCCTAGCAGAGCTGGAGTCCTGGGTTCAAATCCCAAGGACACCATCTGCAAAGAGTTTGTATGTTCTCTCCGTGTTTGCGTGGGTTTCCTCCGGGTACTCCGGTTTCCTCCCACATTCCAAAGACATACTGATAGGGAATTTAGATTGTGAGCCCCATCGGGGACAGCAATGATAATGCATGTAAAGCACTGCATAATATGATAGCGTTATATAAAAATAAAGATTATTTATTATATCAGATCTAAACCGTCAAAAACGGCTTCAACAGAAAAATGTTCCGGGGCTTGTGGGGGATAAAAAAATGCACAGTATTGGCATGATTATTCCTACCCGCTGGAACTCCTCCCCTGATGACTGGGGGCACAGGGTAAAAAATAACCTACAGCTCTCCCTGAATACCCTAAACAAGACTCTCTCTCCCAAAAATTTATCAGGGAGGGATATCACAGGTTTGGGAGAGACCCACTATACACCAGAGAATACTGACCTCACAGCCACTGCCAACAGTGGATGGTTGTAAGAAGTCTTCATCAAATTATTTATCTGACCTTGCAACTGAAATTGCGATGACTCCAGACTCTGGCATTTCTTAACCAGATCCTGAGTCAAATTTGCCACCTGGTTACAAAGAGTGTGAACAGACTCCATACTGACGAAAAAGAAAAACGTATAGGCCAGATGTAATGTAACGATAGTCACTTCTCACAGCCAAGCCGTGAGTAAGGATAGTCAAGGAGTCCAAGGTCAGAAGCCATTAGGGTATGTCATAAACAGAAGGAAGAGACAAAAGCATAGTCAGGTAACGTTCTGAGGTCAGAATGCAGGGAGCATAGTGGATCAGAGTAGAAGAGGTTAAACAGACGGCTGGTCAGAACAAGGTCCAAGTTCAGGCAACGAAAGATCAACATATAGAACTCAAGGCACAAACCACACTTAGCTGAAAGAATGTCTGTCAGAGGTGTGGAAGAAACAGCTCATTTAAATAGCATGGCAATCACCTGATATAATAAACACGTGGAGACAGCCAGTGCCTCCCAGTCTCAGAATGGATAGTCGAGCTGTCAATTAACGCTCTGACAGCTCAGCACCCCCCTGTACCAGATTGGATGGCTGAAATGTCAATAACCGAACAGTGTCTCTTACAATGAAAGTTTTATCACTAGGATATTATTGCCAGGATATTGCCAAAAGTAGGTCTCAAGCGACTGTCACAACGATCTTGCCCCCTCCCAGGGCCAGATCCAGGTTTTCATGGGCCCTGGGTGAAGGAGTCTCAGTGGCCCCTATAACACTTACCACGATTAATGATGCACAAATCCGGCAGAGAAAAATAGGTATAGAACACATGGCCCACCCCCTCATCCTTCACATATGCAGTCTCGCACACACGCAATCACACACAATACGCAGAGATGCGCACAAACACAATAAGCAGACATGCACGCACAATGCTCAGACATGCACGCACAATGCTCAGACATGCACGCACAATATGCAGACACTCACAGTATGCAGATATGCACACACACAGTACTCAGACATGCACACACAATATGCAGACATGTGTACATGATAAACAGACATGCGTACACACACGCAGACATGCACACATGATACGCAGACATGCACACATGGTACACAGACATGAGCACAAATACAGTAAGCAGACATGTATACACGGTATGCAGGCAAGCTCACCCACATGCAGACATGCATACACAAACAGTACGCAGACATGTTTACATGGCATGCAGACAGGAGCACAAACACAGACATGCACACACATACTGTACGAAGATGTGTATACACAGTACGCAGACATGCGCGCACACATACAGACATGCACACACATACAGTACGCAGACATGTAGACATGCTACGTAGATATGTGCACACACGCGGACATGAATATATATATACATGGTATGCAGATATGCACACATACAATTTGTAGTCAAGCACCTAAACAAACATACACAGATATACACATACACATTCGAAGACAAATACACAAAAACACATACAGTGGGTATGGAAAGTATTCAGACCCCTTTAAATTTTTCATTCTTTGTTTCATTGCAGCCATTTGGTAAATTCAAAAAAGTTAATTTTTTACACATTAATGTACACTTTGCACCTCATCTTGACTGAACCCCCCCCCCCCAGATATGTAGACATTTTTGCATATTTAATAAAAAAAGAAAAAATTAAATATCACATGGTCGTATGTATTCAGATCCTTTGCTCAGACACTCATATTTAAGTCACATGCTGTCTGTTTCCTTATGATCCTCCTTGAGATGGTTCTACTCCTTCATTGGAGATCAGCTATGTTTAATTAAACTGATTGGACTTGATTTGGAAAGGCACACACCTGTTTATATAATACCTCACAGCGCGCAGTGCATGTCAGACCAAATGAGAATCATGAGGTCAAAGGAACTGGCCAAGGAGCTCAAAGACAGAATTGTGGCAAGGCACAGATCTGGCCAAGGTTACTACAGAATTTCTGCAGTACTAATGGTTCCTAAGAACACAGTGTCCTCCATAATCCTTAAATGGAAGAAGTTTGGGCCCACCAGAAGTCTTCCTAGACCTGACCATCCAGCCAAACTGAGCAATTGTGGGAGAAGAGCCTTGGTGAGAGAGGAAAAGAAGAACCTCAACATCACTGTGGCTGAGTTCCAGAGATGCAGTAGGGAGATGGCAGAAAGTTCCACAAAGTCAACTATCACTGCAGCCCTCCACCAGTTGGGCCTTTATTAAGTATAGGGGAAATGGTGTGCACTCAGGTCGAAGGACAGTGAGGTGCTGGTAAACTGACCATTAGGTCAAGTCTATCATAAAGAAAAATTACCGCACACTCGATACTGAAGTATTGCAGAAAAAATGGTTTATGCCAATTTTATTTAAGAAAAAACAAAGTAATGGTTTGCCACATTGATAGAACAAAACCCGACGTTTCGACCCTCCCGGGCCTTATTCATGGGGTTACTCTAGTCCAATGATATATATGCATAAAGGTGGCAGTAGTGGAGGAAAACAAACGATCTCTCTTTTAAAGGGCATAACCTTATAATGAGGTCAGTAAGGGCTGCTGTCCCAGAGATATGTAGCTTATTATAGAAGGGCCGTGTCATACATGGTGGGCCTGTTAGGGGTCTCCTGTGGGGTCAGCGGCGCATCCCGCGCCTTGCTGTGCTGTCCTGGACTGAGGCTTGCAGTGTGAGTTGGGCCTTTATGGCAGAGTGGCCCAACGGATGCCTCTCCTCTCACTCATATGAAAGCCTGCATAGAGTTTGCTAAAAAACACATGAAGGACTCCCAGACTATGAGAAATAAGATTCTCTGGTCTGATGAGACAAAGATAGACCTTTTTGTTGATAATTCTAAGCTGTATGTGTGGAGAAAACCAGGCATTGCTCATCACCTGCCCAATACAATCCCAACAGTGCAACATGGTGGTGGCAGCATCATGCTATGGGGGTTCAGCTGCAGGACAGGACGACTGGTTGTCATTGAAGAAAACATGAATGTGGCCAAGTACAGAGATATTCTGGATGAAAACCTCTTCCAGAGTGCTCTGAACCTCAGACTTGGACGAAGGTTCACCTTCTAACAAGACAATGATCCTAAGCACACAGCTAAAATAACAAAGGAGTGGCTTCAGAACAACTCTGTGACCATTCTTCACTGGCCAAGCCCTGATTTAAACCCAATTGAGCATCTCTTGACAGACCTGAAAATGGCTGTCAACCAACGTTCACCATCCAACCTGATGGAACTGGAGAGGATCTGCAAGGAAGAATGGCAGAGGATCCCAAATCCAGGTGTGAAAAACTTGTTGCATCATTCCCAAGAAGACTCATGGCTGTGCTAGCTCAAAAGGGTCCTTCTACTCAATACCGAACAAAGGGTCAGAATAAGTATGACCATGTGATATTTCAGCTTTTATTTCTAAATAAATTTGCAAAAATTACTAAATTTCTGTTTTTTTTTCAGTCAAGATGGGGTGCAGAGCGTAAATTAATGAAAAAAAAAAAAACTTTTTTGAATTTACCAAATGGCTGCAATAAAACGAGTGAAAAATTTAAAGGGGTCTCAATATTTTCTGTACCCATTGTATAAGCAGACTAATATATACACAGTCTTACACACTGACATACATAGCTATACACATCATACATGCACATATGAGTCACCTGCCTGGGCAGTGGGGTACTCAGTACTGGATCTGGTCGCACTTAAAGGAAATGTCACAGTGGCTGCGACCCGGTCCGTAGCCCTGGGCACTCAATTAAAGGGGAAAGTCTTTTAAAGTGTTTTATATTAAAGTTTGTGTTCATGACGCAACCTGTGGTTCTCAGTCAGAGGGGACCGACGCTGCTTAAAGGGGTCCTCTGGGGTGATGATGTTGCAGCAAGATGGTGATGCTTCCCACAGGTGAGGCGGGGTCCCCAGGGCTCCCAAGCTGTATGGACAAGGATGGTGTATGCTGGCAAATAAGTGAAGGACACAAAGTTGTAAAATCTTTACCTGGTTAACTGACAGTAGCAGTCCACAGTCCAGGGTACCAGGAACAGGTGATGGTATGGCCCAGCCGGCCTGGAGGCAATAGTGAATCCCTTTCCCAGGTGAGGTCTGTAAGCCTTCCTCCTTGCGCTAGTGTGCGAGGTCCCTGCTGCCTGTAGTTGCTGGCAAAGTCCTCTCTCTCCTGTCCCGGGACAGTTACCTGCATGGTGGGCAACTTGAGCAGTTTTATAGGTTCTCTATCATGACCCAGGCTCTTCAGGTGCTGCTTCACCTTCAGGTGTGGTGTGGGCAAATAGCATACAGTCCTATGCCCTCCGTTTCTGCCGTGTGTCCTGGAGTATGCCACAGCCTCGGGCTCCCGGTGCCGATTCCTGCACTTCGGCTCTGAGGGTGCCTGGTCACAGTTCCCCTCTGAGCCCCTTTCCTTCTCCACTTTGCTCCTTTCCTCAGTAGCTCCACCACTTTCAACCTCTCGGGTTCACTTCCTTCCCTGGAGCTGCAGCTCAGTCTTGACTGCACGGCTCCGCTGTCTGCTCTCCTCTCCCTCCAACAGACTGCTCTCTTTGGTCTCCCTGGACTAACTGCCTAACTCCTCCTCCAGACCAGAACACTTAAAGCTGGGGAAGCACCCCCTGAATCCGGGTACAGAGCTCCCCCTTCTGGCCTGGATTCGGAATGTGTTGAATGTGGGTGCATTACCTGGTAAAGAGAATCCTCCTTGCCTCCAAGCGTGATATCGCCCTCCCTGAAAGGAAGGCAACATCACTGTAACAACCGGTTACCTGGGGTGTTACACATAACACAGACATACAGACACATTGGAAATATTTTTTAAATATGGGGAAGCCAGCAACAAGCCTCGCTCACCTCCCCCCGGCTTGTCTCCCATCCAGCTCTTCTCATTTGTGGCTATTGAGTTCATGTTGCTTGATTGCTGTCACTTGGAAATGGCCAAGCTGTGTCTGCAAGCAATGATGCAGTCGAGCCGGCACCGTGCCCCAATTTTGCTTCTGTGTCACCCCGGTCGCATCATTACTTGCAGACACAGCTGCACAATGCACTGGTGGCATGGCCATGTCTGTTGAAGTGATGGCTCAAACAGCACCTGTAGCCTTGCAAAGCCCAGGCCCGATGGTGAGTGGGCCCCCCTTTGTCCAGGGCCCTGGCACTTGCCCTGGTGCGCTGGGTGCTGATGCTGGTGCTTCCCCCTCTGTTGATAAGTGGCTCACTGTCAATAGACAATGTACATAGAGAGCCTGGTGTGGACAGAGTTAGCTTTCTGAGCTCTGTTACATGCTACAGCTAAGAACTGCTGCACCCAGTGAACTAAATGATACATCATTGGATTAAGGGTCTCTTTTCCAACATTATGCTGCTCTGAGTTGATGTAGCAAAAACTTGGTGAGAGATTCTCTTTAACATTCCTGTTTTCAATTTTTTTTGCATTTTATTCATACATTAAAAATCAGTGATGAAACCCTAATGATAAAAACTGACACAGTAACAAAACTGATGAATATGGGATCGAAAACACTGACAAACAATGGTCCATGTTTTTACAAACAATAAGGTCTTCATTAGTTTCCATTATCTTTTCTTTTCCATACTGACAACGGCTATATTTCCTTTCTTTTATTAAAGAACTGAATAAGAACTGCCAAGTGCCAATACATTTTAAAATAGAAATCTGGTTTTAATGCTTAAGTAACCTCAATTGCTATGAGTAATATAATGTATAACATTTGCTGTTATTATTATTGCGTATTATTAAGTTTAATAGGAATAACAATAGCCTAGAATTACCCAGAACTGTGTAACGTAAATAATTGTACACATAGTACAGGAACAATGCCTTGGGAAGACAAATTGTAACACAACCTAGACCCGAGCAGTATTATGCAGATTGTTATTATAGTACTAATAAAACATAAATATATGTTATAAGAAAGTCATACATATACACGCTAAACTACAGATAGTATTTAGGGTAAGTCAAGGTGAAGCTTGCAGTGGGGCATCCTAAATCATTGGTTGTGTTACTGTAGAACCGCTTTGCTTTTTTAAATGATTGCTAAACAGATTGCAGAATTTTGCAGAACAGCTGTCCTGTTTAAAAGAAAAAAACATATAGGATATCTAATTGTGCAGTTTTCAGCCTGGTCTTAGGCTTTGAACTTGTTCTGGGGAATTGGAAACCATATCAACACCTTGAATGCTTTGTTTTTTATTCCATTCCTGAATTATGTTTGCAGTGTGGCAGGGTACACTGAAGAAAGAGGCAAAATCCATTAGCATACTTCCCATCTGCCCCAGATCCAATGCGATAGTCCCAAGATGTCTCAAGAGGTCAGGGTTATGTCCCAACTAATCTATGTCCTTGTACGGTGGCTCTGATAATGGTCACCTGGCAACTAAAATGGCTAACACAAACAGGCTTGGCATAAGCTACTCTGTTTCTCAGACCCATGTGTTTGCCCTGGCCTTCACACTTTAACCCCTACAAAGGGATATGCACTTACACAGGAGTCCCTATGCAAGAGCCATCAAATCAGCTGCTGTTTGGTGATGGAAGCTAGCAAAAAGGATGAGTGGGTAGCCAGGTCAAAATGAAGATGGCAACAAAGGTACAAAGTGGTCAAGCAGGAGACGCATCAATAAACAAGCCGAGGTCAAAACAGGAAAGCATAAATACTACGCAGGAGCAGAAACCACAGACCTAAACCAGGGGAAGCACAAAGTTATATCTATATCCAACACTAAACTGGCGACAGAAACAGATGTCGCAGGAGCAGATCTTGATGGATATGTGACAGTCCTGGGCTGAAATCAAGATAGTACGTGCCTGCTGCTGTGATCATTCTGTTACTCCTTGGGAGAGGGACTGACATCTATCTGTGATCTGTACAACATTAAATATGAACAAATAATTCCCTGCCTTGCTTGAATTCTGATATTCTCATGTATTGGAATGCACACCCTCCAGCATGGTAAGCAGCAATCACATGCTGTATTGCCAAGGATAGGAGAATATTCTGTGGCTACATCTCTGCATGCTATTCTTTTTTATTGTCACATTGTACTGCTAAATAGAGATATGGCTCTAATAATAATCTTTATTTATAAAGTGCCAACATATTCCGCAGCACTTTACAATTAAGCGGGGACATATACAGACAAATTCAGTACGAGTTAAGACAATTTAAACAGTGACATTAGGAGTGAGGTCCCTGCTCGCAAGCTTACAATCTACTAGGAGATGGGGGGGACACAATAGGTGAAAAGTGCTTGTTATTTCAGGTCTGGCAATTATAATAAATAGGGATTTTCATACAAAGCTGCATGATCCGGTCATCAGCCCGTGTGTTTAAGTGCAATAGTCAAGTATCAAGTGCAGTTAATCGTGTGCATGGAGGGTGTGGAGACAAATGAATAGTAGGGTGCAGATTTAGAATAATATTTGGAAGGAGGGAACAGGGCAAAGTTAGTTTACTGAGTAGTTGATGTGGTAGGCCTGTTTGAAGAGATGGGTTTTTAGAGCGCGCTTGAATAGGTCGGGGCTAGGTATCAGTCTGATCATCTGGGGAAGTGCATTCCAGAGAGCTGGCACAGCATGAGAGAAGTCTTGGAGACGGAGGTGCGAGGTTCGGATTACGGGTGATGTTACCCTTAGGTCATTTGTAGAACGGAGGGCACGTGTAGGGCGATAGACAGAGATGAGAGAGGAGATATAAGACGGTGCAAAACTGTGGAGGGCTTTGTGGGTGAGAGAGATGAGTTTATACTGGACCCTGTAGCGAATGGGTAGCCAGTGTAATGACTGGCACAAGATGGAGGCATCGGTGAAGCGGTTGGACAGAAATATGACCCTGGCTGCCGCATTTAAGATGGATTGGAGAGGAAGGAGAAAGTTTGGTAAGAGGGGGACCGATCAGAAGAGAGTTGCAGTAGTCCAGACGAGAATGAATAAGAGCGACAGTAAGAGTCTTAGCAGTTTCAAAGGTGAGAAAAGGTCGGATTCCATAGATGTTTTTAAGATATAAGTACATCTCTATGTACTAATCAACTAAATAACTACATAAATTAATATTTATTAATATATATTGATGTACATATCTACAGTATATACACAGAATTAATGTAATTCTAATTCTATATACAGCTCCTTGCGAAATTATTCGGCCCCCTAGAACTTTTCAACCTTTTCCCACATATCATGTTTCAAACATAAAGATACCAAACGTAAATTTTTGGTGAAGAATCAACAACAAGTGGAACACAATTGTGAAGATGAGCGAAATTTGTTGGTTATTTTAAATTTTTGTGGAAATTCAAAAACTGAAAAGTGGGGCGTGCAATATTATTCGGCCCCTTTACTTTCAGTACAGCAAACTCACTCCAGAAGTTCATTGTGGATCTCTGAATGATCCAATGTTGTCCTAAATGCCTAATGATGATAAATGTGATCCACCTGTGTGTAACTAAGTCTCCGTATAAATGCATCTGCTCTGTGATAGTCTTAAGGTACCTTCACACTAAACGATATCGCTAGCGATCCGTGACGTTGCAGCGTCCTGGCTAGCGATATCGTTGTGTTTGACACGCAGCAGCGATCAGGATCCCGCTGTGAGATCGCTGGTCGTTGCTGAAAGTCCAGAACTTTATTTCATCGCTGGATCTCCCGCTGACATCGCTGGATCGGTGTGTGTGACACCGATCCAGCGATGTCTTCACTGGTAACCAGGGTAAACATCGGGTTACTAAGCGCAGGTCCGCTTGTAAAAGTAAAAAAAACCCACATACTCACATTCCGGTGCCCGGCGTCCGCTTCCCTGCACTCCTCCTGCATCCTGTGTAAGTGCTGGCCGTAAAGCAGAGCGGTGACGTCACCGCTCTGCTCTGTGGGAGATGCCGGAGATGTTCGGCGCTGACACAGGATGCAGGAGGAGTGCAGGGAAGCGGACGCCGGGCACCGGAATGTGAGTATGTGTTTTTTTTTTACTTTTACAATGGTAACCAGGGTAAAAATCGGGTTACTAAGCGCGGCCCTGCGCTTAGTAACCCGATGTTTACCCTGGTTACCAGGGGACTTCAGCATCGTTGGTCGCTGGAGAGCCATCTGTGTGACAGCTCTCCAGCGACCACACAACGACTAAACAGCGACGCTGCAGTGATCGGCATCGTTGCCTGTATCGCTGCAGCGTTGCTTAGTGTGAAGGTACCTTTAGGGTTCTGTTTGAAGCACAGAGAGCATCATGAAGCCCAATGAATACAACAGGCAGGTTCGTGATACTGTTGTGGAGAAGTTTAAAACCGGATTTGGATACAAAATGATTTCCAAAACTTTAAACATCCCAAGGAGCACTGTGCAAATGATCATATTGAAATAGAAGAAGTATTATACCACTGCAAATCTACCAAGACCCAGCCGTCCCTCTAAACTTTCATCTCAAACAAGGAGAAGACTGATCAGAGATGCAGCCAAGAGGCCCATGATAACTCTGGATGAACTGCAGAGATCTACAGCTGAGATGGGACAGTCTGTCCATAGGACAACAATCAGTCGTACACTGCACAAATCTGGCATTTATGGAAAAGTGGCAAGAAGAAAGCCATTTTTCAAAGATATCCATAAAAAGTGTCATTTAAAGTTTGCAACAAGCCACCTGAGAGACGCACCAAACATTTGGAAGAAAGTGCTCTGGTCAGATGAAACCAAAATCGAACTTTTTGGTAACAATGCCAAACGATATGTTTGGAGTAAAGGCAGCAAAGCTCATCTTCCTGAACACACCATCCTCACTGTCAAACATGGTGGTGGCAGCATCATGGTTTGGGCCTGCTTTTCTTCAGCAGGGACAGTGAAGATGGTTAAAATTGATGGGAAGATGGATGGAGCCAAATACAGGACCATTCTTGAAGAAAACCTGTTGGAGTCTGCAAAATATCTGAGACTGGGATGGAGATTTGTCTTCCAACAAGACAAGGATCCCAAACATAAAGCAAAATCTGTGATGGAATGGTTCACAAATAAATGTATCCAGGTGTTAGAATGGCCAAGTCAAAGTCCAGACCTCAATCCAATCGAGAATCTGTGGGAAGAGCTGAAAACTGCTGTTCACAAACGATCTCCATCAAACCTCACTGAGCTCGAGCTGTTTGCCAAGGAAGAATAGGCTAGAATTTCAGTCTCTCGATGTACAAAACTGATAGAGACATACCCCAAGCGACTTGCAACTGTAATTGCAGCAAAAGGTGGCACAACAAAGTATTAAGTTAAAGGGGCGAATAATATTGCACGTCCCACTTTTCAGTTTTGAATTTCCACAAAAATGTAAAATAACTAGTGTTGAGCGATACCGTCCGATACTTGAAAGTATCGGTATCGGAAAGTATCGGCCGATACCGGCAAAGTATCGGATCTAATCCGATACTGATACCCGATACCAATACAAGTCAATGGGACTCAAGTATCGGACGGTATCCCTGATGGTTCCCAGGGTCTGAAGGAGAGGAAACTCTCCTTCAGGCCCTGGGATCCATATTACTGTGTAAAATAAAGAATTAAAATAAAAAATATTGCTATACTCACCTCTCCGACGCAGCCTGCACCTTACCGAGGGAACCGGCAGCCTTCTTTGCTTAAAATGCGCGCGTTTACTGCCTTCCGTGACGTCACGGCTTCTGATTGGTCGCGTGCCGCCCATGTGACGGCGACGCGACCAATCACAACAAGCCGTGACATAATTTCAGATCCTGAATGCCTAATTCTAGGCATTCAGGATTTGAAAATTACGTCACGGCTTGTGATTGCTCGCGTCGCGGTCACATGGGCGGCACGCGACCAATCAGAAGCCGTGACGTAATTTTTAAATCCTGAATGCCTAGAATTAGGCCATACTGGCCCCCTCTTCACACTGTCCACTCACATTGTATCCCCACTATAGGGCCCAGTATTTATACCGTACTCTCTCATCACACTCCCCCTCCTTTGTATACTGTCCGCTCCTGGCTGTGCCCTTACACTGTCCTCCATGCTACGAACCCACTGCTCAGTTTCTATTCTGTGCCCACTCACTTTTCTCCCCCCATATTGTCTCATCACACTATTCCCCTCCTTCCTCATACTGTCTCCTCTCACATCCCTCCTGTTCACCATACTGTCTCCTCATATATTTACCCCCTTGCTTTCTATACTGCCTCTGCATCTGACTCCCCATACTGTCTGCACACATCCCATCACCCTCACTCCGTGTACTCTGTCCACATACATTTTTCACATCGCTACTCATACTGTGCCCGCATACATTCCCCTGTTCGCTTCTGATACTTTCTGCACACATCCCCGTACTGTTTCCTTATACATGCCCCCCATTGCCCATACATGCCACCCATTCCCCAGTACTGTTTCCTCATACATGCCCCCATTCCCCCGTACTTTTCCTCATACATGCCCCCCATTGCCTAGTACTGTTTCCTCATACATGCCCCCCCATTCCCCCGTACTGTTTCCTCATACATGCCCGCATTGCCTAGTACTGTTTCCTCATACATGCCCCCCATTCCCCAGTACTGTTTCCTCATACATGCCCCCATTCCCCCGTACTTTTCCTCATACATGCCCCCCATTGCCTAGTACTGTTTCCTCATACATGCCCCCCCATTCCCCCGTACTGTTTCCTCATACATGCCCGCATTGCCTAGTACTGTTTCCTCATACGTGCCCCCCATTCCCCAGTACTGTTTCTTCATACATGCCCCCAATTCTCCCATACTGTTTCCCCATCTCCCCCTTTGCTCTTCATTTTGTGTCCTCAAATATCTCCCCACACATTAAATCCCCCATCCCCACTCCAATTCTCCCCACACATAATAAATCCCCCTATCCTCATTCAAATTGTCCCCACACACAATAAATCCCTCCATCCCCACTCCAATTGTCCCCACACATAATGAATCCCCTCATCCCCACTCAAACTCACCACACACATAATAAATCCCCCCATCCCCACTAAAATTGTTCCCCCCTCCCATCTTGTATGAATGGCTCAGCTTCTCCCCTCTCCCATCTTGTATGAATGGCTCAGCTCCCCCCTTGTATGAATTGCTCAGCTTTCCTCCCCCTTGTATGAATGGCTCAGCTTCCCCCCCTTGTATGAATGGCTCAGCTTTCCTACCCTTTGTATAAATGGCTCAGCTCTCCCCCCCTTGTATGAATGGCTCAGCTTTCCTCCCCCTTGTATGAATGGTTCAGCTTTCCCCCCTTGTATGAATGGCTCAGCTTTCCCTGCCCTTGTATGAATGGCTCAGCTCTCCCCCTTGTATGAATGGTTCAGCTTTCCCCCCTTGTATGAATGGCTCAGCTCTCCCCCCTTGTATGAGTGGCTCAGCATTCCTCCCCTTGTATAAATGGCTCAGCTTTCCTCCCCCTTGTATGAATGGCTCAGCTCTCCCCCTTGTATGAATGGCTCAGCTCTCCCCCCTTGTATGAATGGCTCAGCTCTCCCCCTTGTACGAATGGCTCAGTTTCCCCCCTTGTAAGAATGGCTGTTTCCTCCCCCTTGTATGAATGGTCCAGCTCCCCCTTGTATGAATGTCTGTTTCCTCCCCCTGTATAAATGGCTCAGTTTCCCCCCTGTATCAATGGCCCAGCTTTCGTCCTCCTCCTTGTATGAATGGCCCAGCTTTCGTCCTCCTCCTTGTATGAATGGCTCAGTTTCCTCCCCCTTGTATGAATGGCTCAGCTCTCCCCCTTGTATAAATGGCTCAGCTTCCCCCTTGTATGAATGGCTCAGCTCTCCCCCCTTGTATGAATGGCTCAGTTTCCTCCCCCTTGTATGAATGGCTCAGCTCTCCACCCCTTGTATGAATGGCTCAGTTTCCTCGCCTTTGTATGAATGGCTCAGTTTCCGCCCCCTTGTATGAATGGCCCAGCTTTCCCCCTTGTATGAATGGCTCAGTTCCCCCCCTTGTATGAATGGCTCAGTTTCCTCCCCCTTGTATGAATAGCTCAGTTTCCTCCCCTTGTATGAATGGCTCAGTTTCCTCCCCTTGTATGAATGGCCTAGCTCCCCCCTTGTATGAATGGATGTCTCCTCCCCCTGTAAGAATGGCTCAGTTTCCTCCCCCTGTATGAATGGCCCAGCTTTCGTCCTCCCCCTTGTATGAATGGCTCAGTTTCTTCCCCCTTGCATGAATGGCTCAGCTTTCCCCCCCTTGTATGAATGGCTCAGCTTTCCCCCCCCTTGTATGAATGGCTCAGCTCTCCCCCCCTTGTATGAATGGATCAGTTTCCTCCCCCTTGTATGAATGGCTCAGTTTCCTCCCCTTGTATGAATGGCTCAGTTTCTTCCCCCTTGTATGAATGGCCCAGCTTTCCCCCCCTTGTATGAATCGCTCAGTTTCCTCCCCCTGTATGAATGGCTCAGTTTCCTCCCCCTGTATGAATAGCCAAATCTTTTGTCCCCCCCTTGTATGAATGGCTCAGTTTCCTCCCCTTGTATGAATGGCTCAGCTCTTCCCCCCTTGTATAAATGGCTCAGCTTTCCCCGGCTCCTGCTCCCATCTTGCACTCATGGCTCGATCCCCCATCCTCCCTCCGCACTCCTTCATCCTCCCCCCTGTCCTCCCTGGCTGTCATACTCACCTTTCCACAAGCGCCGTACCCAGCCCTGTCCCGGCTCGGCAGCTTCTTCCTGCATGAGCGGTCACGTGGTACCGCTCATTAAGGTGATGAATATGTGTTCATATTTATCACCTTAATGAGTGGTACCACGTGACCGCTCACACAGGACGAGCTGCAGGCTCTGAGACCAGGCATCGCTGGAGTAGGTGAGTATGACGTCCTCAAGCGGGGGGGGGGGGGGGGTTGTGAGGTGGGAGGCAAGCGGGCACAAGCGGAGAGGAGTCCCCGGACTAAAATTTTTTAAAAAAACAGAACAGAACAAAAAACTTGCTCAGGTGCCGCCCACATCGCACCCACCCTAGGCACGTGCAATCAAGTGCCTAGTGGCAAATACGGCCCTGTATATATATATATATATACAGTGGGGCAAAAAAGTATTTAGTCAGTCAGCAATAGTGCAAGTTCCACCACTTAAAAAGATGAGAGGCGTCTGTAATTTACATCATAGGTAGACCTCAACTATGGGAGACAAACTGAGACAAAAAAATCCAGAAAATCACATTGTCTGTTTTTTTATCATTTTATTTGCATATTATGGTGGAAAATAAGTATTTGGTCAGAAACAAACAATCAAGATTTCTGGCTCTCACAGACCTGTAAATTCTTCTTTAAGAGTCTCCTCTTTCCTACACTCATTAACTGTAGTAATGGCACCTGTTTAAACTTGTTATCAGTATAAAAAGACACCTGTGCACACCCTCAAACAGTCTGACTCCAAACTCCACTATGGTGAAGACCAAAGAGCTGTCAAAGGACACCAGAAACAAAATTGTAGCCCTGCACCAGGCTGGGAAGACTGAATCTGCAATAGCCAACCAGCTTGAGTGAAGAAATCAACAGTGGGAGCAATAATTAGAAAATGGAAGACATTCAAGACCACTGATAATCTCCCTCGATCTGGGGCTCCACGCAAAATCCCACCCCGTGGGGTCAGAATGATCACAAGAACGGTGAGCAAAAATCCCAGAACTATGCGGGGGGACCTAGTGAATGAACTGCAGAAAGCTGGGACCAATGTAACAAGGCCTACCATAAGTAACACACTACGCCACCATGGACTCAGATCCTGCAGTGCCAGACGTGTCCCACTGCTTAAGCCAGTACATGTCCGGGCCCGTCTGAAGTTTGCTAGAGAGAATTTGGATGATCCAGAGGAGTTTTGGGAGAATGTCCTATGGTCTGATGAAACCAAACTGGAACTGTTTGGTAGAAACACAACTTGTCGTGTTTGGAGGAAAAAGAATACTGAGTTGCATCCATGAAACACCATACCTACTGTAAAGCATGGTGGTGGAAACATCATGCTTTGGGGCTGTTTCTCTGCAAAGGGGCCAGGACGACTGATCCGGGTACATGAAAGAATGAATGGGGCCATGTATCGTGAGATTTTGAGTGCAAACCTCCTTCCATCAGCAAGGGCATTGAAGATGAAACGTGGCTGGGTCTTTCAACATGACAATGATCCAAAGCACACCGCCAGGGCAACGAAGGAGTGGCTTCATAAGAAGCATTTCAAGGTCCTGGAGTGGCCTAGCCAGTCTCCAGATCTCAACCCTATAGAAAACCTTTGGAGGGAGTTGAAAGTTCGTGTTGCCAAGCGAAAAGCCAAAAACATCACTGCTCTAGAGGAGATCTGCATGGAGGAATGGGCCAACATACCAACAACAGTGTGTGGCAACCTTGTGAAGACTTACAGAAAACGTTTGACCTCTGTCATTGCCAACAAAGGATATATTACAAAGTATTGAGATTAAATTTTGTTTCTGACCACATACTTATTTTCCACCATAATATGCAAATAAAATGATAAAAAAACAGACAATGTGATTTTCTGGATTTTTTTGTCTCAGTTTGTCTCCCATAGTTGAGGTCTACCTATGATGTAAATTACAGACGCCTCTCATCTTTTTAAGTGGTGGAACTTGCACTATTGCTGACTGACTAAATACTTTTTTGCCCCACTGTATATTTATTTACACATATGTATATTATTTTACTCTACTTATTATTCATATATACAGTGGGGAAAAAAGTATTTAGAAAGCCACCAATTGTGCAAGTTCTCCCACTTAAAAAGATGAGAGAGGCCTGTAATTGACATCATAGGTAGACCACAACTATGAGAGTCAAAATGACAAATCAAATCCAAAAAATCACCATGTCTGATTTGGCAAGATTTATTTTGCAAATTATGGTGGAAAATAAGTATTTGGTCACCTAAAAACATGCAAGATTTCTGGCTCTCACAGAACTGTAACTTCTTCTTTAAGAGGCTCCTCTGTCCACCACTCATTACCTGTAGTAATGGCACCTGTTTGAACTTGTTATCAGTATAAAAGACACCTGTCCACAACCTCAAACAGTCACACTCCAAACTCCATAATGGTGAAGACCAAACTGTTATGATCTGGTGGCCGAAGAGCAGCATGAAACGTACTCTGGAGAAGGTGGTACCTGTACTGACCGCAGACCCTGAACTTAACACCGCAATTAGAAGTAGCCGTGGAATGTACCTAGCACTCCCTAGACATCTCGACACAGCCGGAGGACTAATTACCCCTAGAGATAGAAAAGGGAAAACTATCTTGCCTCAGAGAAAATCCCCAAAGGATAGACAGCCCCCCACAAATATTGACTGTGAGAGGAGAGGGGAAAAAACATACACAGACTGAAATGAGAATTTAGCAAAGGAGGCCACTTCTAGCTAAATAGAAAGGATAGGACAGAGTACTATGCGGTCAGTATTAAAACACTAGAAAATATCCACCACAGAAAATACAAAATCTCCACAGCTAACTAAAGATATGGAGGGTATATCTGCATCTCCAGAGATACCAGCTTGGCTATACAAATCCTTATACAGACCAAGCTGGACAAGACAAAAACATGGAAAAGAACTGAACAATAAGGCCACAGCATGTGGACAGCAAAAATCAAGGCCAGAACTTATCTTGGTTGAAATGAACTGCAAAGCAGAAGAGACCAGGCAGGGATGTGAATCCTCCAGTAACAATGGACAACTGGCACTGACTAAAGGGTGAAGCAAGACTAAATAGCCCAGTCAAAATTGCAAAAAGTGAACACACCTGATAAATGCTGCGATTCAGAGACAGCAGCGCTACCACTTACAACCACCGGAGGGAGCCCAAGAGCAGAATTCACAACAGTACCCCACCCCTTGAGGAGGGGTCACCGAACCCTCACCAGAGCCCCCAGGCCGATCCGGACGAGCCAAATGAAAGGCACGAACCAAATCATCAGCATGAACATCGGAGGCAACAACCCAAGAATTATCCTCCTGGCCATAACCCTTCCATTTGACAAGATACTGAAGCTTCCGCCTCGAAAAACGAGAATCCAAAATCTTCTCAACCACATACTCCAACTCCCCATCAATCAACACCGGGGCAGGAGGATCAACAGAGGGAACAATGGGCACCACATATTTCCGCAACAAAGATCTATGAAAAACATTATGGATGGAAAAAGAGGCTGGAAGGGCCAAACGAAAAGACACTGGATTGATAATCTCAGAAATCCTATAAGGGCCAATAAACCGAGGCTTAAACTTAGGGGAAGAAACCTTCATAGGGACATGACGGGAAGACAACCAGACCAAATCCCCAACCCGAAGCCGGGAACCAACACACCGACGACGGTTAGCAAAATGCTGAACCCCCTCCTGAGACAACACCAAATTGTCAACAACATGAGCCCAAATTTGCTGCAACCTGTCAACCACAGAGTCCACCCCAGGACAATCAGAAGGCTCAACCTGCCCCGAAGAAAATCGAGGATGAAAACCAGAGTTACAAAAGAAGGGTGAAACCAAGGTAGCAGAACTAGCCTGATTATTAAGGGCAAACTTGGCCAATGGCAAGAAAGCCAGCCAATCATCCTGATCAGCAGACACATAGCATCTCAAATAAGTTTCCAAAGTCTGATTAGTTCGCTCGGTTTGGCCATTTGTCTGAGGATTAAATGCAGAAGAAAAAGACAAATCAATGCCCAGCCTAGCACAAAAGGCCCGCCAAAACCTAGAAACAAACTGGGAACCTCTATCGGACACAATATTCTCCGGAATGCCATGCAAACGAACCACATGCCGAAAAAACAAAGGAACCAAATCAGAAGAGGAAGGCAACTTAGGCAAAGGTACCAAATGAACCATCTTAGAAAACCGGTCACAAACCACCCAGATAACTGACATCCTCTGGGAAATCGGAAGATCCGAAATAAAATCCATAGAAATATGCGTCCAAGGCCTCTCAGAGACCGGCAAAGGCAAAAGCAACCCACTAGCGCGGGAACAGCAAGGCTTGGCCCACGCACAAGTCCCACAGGACTGCACAAAAGAACGCACATCCCGTGACAAAGAAGGCCACCAAAAGGACCTACCAACCAAATCTCTGGTACCAAAAATCCCAGGATGACCGGCTAACACAGAACAATGAACCTCCGAAATCTCTTTACTAGTCCATCTGTCAGGAACAAACAATTTCCCCACTGGACAGCGGTCAGGTTTATCAGCCTGAAATTTCTGAAGAACCCGTCGTAAATCAGGGGAGATGGCAGAAAGAATCACCCCTTCCTTCAGAATACTGACCGGCTCAAGGACCCCAGGAGAATCAGGCAAAAAGCTCCTAGAGAGGGCATCAGCCTTAACATTCTTAGAACCCGGAAGATACGAGACCACAAAATCAAAACGGGAGAAAAACAGGGACCATCGGGCCTGTCTAGGATTCAGCAGTTTGGCAGACTCGAGATAAATCAGATTCTTATGATCGGTCAAGACCACAATACGGTGCTTGGCCCCCTCAAGCCAATGTCGCCACTCCTCAAATGCCCACTTAATAGCCAACAACTCACGATTGCCGACATCATAATTGCGTTCCGCAGGCGAAAACTTTCGAGAAAAGAAGGCACACGGTTTCATCAAGGAACCATCAGAATTCCTCTGAGACAAAACGGCCCCTGCCCCAATCTCAGAAGCGTCAACCTCAACCTGAAAAGGAAGAGAAACATCCGGCTGACGCAACACAGGGGCAGAAGTAAATCGGCGTTTAAGCTCCTGAAAGGCAGAAACAGCCGCAGAGGACCAATTCGTCACATCAGCGCCTTTCTTCGTCAAATCGGTCAGGGGTTTAACCACACTGGAGAAGTTGGCAATGAAACGGCGATAAAAATTAGCAAAGCCCAAAATTTTCTGAAGGCTCTTCACGGATGTGGGCTGGATCCAATCATGAATGGCCTGAACCTTAACCGGATCCATTTCTATAGATGAGGGAGAAAAAATGAAGCCCAAAAAAGAAATCTTCTGTACTCCAAAGAGGCACTTAGACCTCTTCACAAACAAGGCATTGTCACGAAGGATCTGAAATACCATCCTGACTTGTTTCACATGAGACTCCCAATCATCTGAAAAAATCAAAATATCATCCAAATATACAATCATGAATTTATCAAGATAATTCCGAAATATATCATGCATGAAGGACTGAAACACAGATGGAGCATTAGAGAGTCCGAATGGCATCACAAGGTATTCAAAATGGCCTTAGGGCGTATTAAACGCAGTTTTCCATTCGTCACCCTGCTTAATACGAACAAGATTATATGCCCCTCGAAGGTCAATCTTAGTAAACCAACTAGCCCCCTTAATCCTAGCAAACAGATCAGAAAGCAAAGGCAAAGGGTATTGGAATTTGACCGTGATCTTATTCAAGAGGCGATAATCAATACAGGGTCTCAAGGAGCCATCTTTTTTGGCAACAAAAAAAAAACCTGCTCCCAATGGTGAAGAAGATGGCCGAATATGCCCCTTCTCCAAGGACTCCTTAACATAGCTCCGCATGGCGGTATGTTCTGGCACAGACAGGTTGAAAAGTCGGCCCTTAGGGAACTTACAGCCTGGAATCAAGTCAATAGCACAATCACAGTCCCTATGCGGTGGAAGGGAACTGGACTTGGGCTCATTGAATACATCCTGGAAATCTGACAAAAACTCAGGAATTTCAGAAGAGGGGGAGGAGGCAATTGACATCAAAGGAACGTCACCATGAACCCCCTGACAACCCCAACTAGTCACAGACATAGATTTCCAATCTAATACTGGATTATGCACCTGTAACCATGGGAAACCCAGCACAATAGCATCATGCAAATTATGCAACACCAGAAAACGACAATCTTCCTGATGGGCTGGCGCCATGCACATGGTCAGCTGTGTCCAAAACTGAGGTTTATTTTTAGCCAACGGTGTAGCATCAATGCCCCTCAAAGGAATAGGACTCTGCAAAGGCTGCAAGGGGAAACCACAACGTCTGGCAAATTCTAAGTCCATTAAGTTTAGAGCGGCGCCTGAATCCACAAATGCCATGACAGAAAATGACGATAATGAGCAGATCAGGGTCACAGATAACAGAAATTTAGGTTGTACAGTACTGATGGTAACAGAACTAGCGATTCTCTTGGTACGCTTAGGGCAATCAGAAATAACATGAGCAGAATCGCCGCAGTAAAAACACAACCTATTCTGACGTCTGAATCCTTGTCGTTCAGCTCTAGACACCATCCTATCACACTGCATAGGCTCAGGACTCCGCTCGGAAGACAATGCCATAGTGTGCACAACAATGGCCAGAGACATAGAATCAAACAGACCAGCAGGCGTGGGGAACCCCACCATAACATCTTTAACGGACTCAGAAAGACCCTTTCTGAAGATTGCCGCCAAGGCATCCTCATTCCATTTAGTCAGTACAGACCATTTTCTAAACTTCTGGCAATATGATTCTGCCGCTTCTTGACCCTGAGACAGGGCCAACAAGGTCTTCTCAGCATGATCCACTGAATTAGGTTCGTCATACAATAACCCAAGCGCCTGAAAAAAGGTGTCTACATTAAGCAACGCTGGATTCCCAGGTTCCAGGGCAAATGCCCAATCCTGGGGGTCACCACGCAGCAGAGATATAATAATTTTAACCTGCTGGATGGGATCACCAGAGGAACGGGGTTTCAGAGCAAAAAACAGTTTACAGTTATTTTTAAAGCTCAGAAATTTGGACCTATCCCCAAAAAACAAATCAGGAGTTGGAATTCTAGGCTCTAAAACCGGAGTCTGAACGATATAATTGGAAATACCCTGTAATCTAGCAGCAAGTTGATCCACACGAGAAGCCAATCCCTGAACATCCATACCAGCGCCGAACTCCTGAGCCACCCGGATTTAAAGAGGGAATAGAAAAAAAAAACACAACAGACTACAGAAAAAAAAATGGCTCAGCACTTTCCTTCCCTTCTTCTGAGATGCGGTTAACTCATTGTTGGCCAGTTGTACTGTTATGATCTGGTGGCCTAAGAGCAGCATGAGACGTACTCTGGAGAAGGTGGTACCTGTACTGACCGCAGACCCTGAACTTAACACCGCAATTAGAAGTAGCCGTGGAATGTACCTAGCGCTCCCTAGACATCTCGACACAGCCGGAGGACTAATTACCCCTAGAGATAGAAAAGGGAAAACTATCTTGCCTCAGAGAAAATCCCCAAAGGATAGACAGCCCCCCACAAATATTGACTGTGAGAGGAGAGGGAAAAAACATACACAGACTGAAATGAGAATTTAGCAAAGGAGGCCACTTCTAGCTAAATAGAAAGGATAGGACAGAGTACTATGCGGTCAGTATTAAAACACTAGAAAATATCCACCACAGAAAATACAAAATCTCCACAGCTAACTAAAGATATGGAGGGTATATCTGCATCTCCAGAGATACCAGCTTGGCTAAACAAATCCTTATACAGACCAAGCTGGACAAGACAAAAACATGGAAAAGAACTGAACAATAAGGCCACAGCATGTGGACAGCAAAAATCAAGGCCAGAACTTATCTTGGTTGAAATGAACTGCAAAGCAGAAGAGACCAGGCAGGGATGTGAATCCTCCAGGAACAATGGACAACTGGCACTGACTAAAGGGTGAAGTGTCATGGTTCTCAATGGCAAGAGAACGTAATAAAGCATACAAAAAGACTAGCTCTTGGAAGATGGGAACTCGAGCTGACCATGAGCTAAACCTACCGCACAACTAACAGTGGCCGGGTAGCGTGCCTACGTTTTATCCCTAGACGCCCAGCGCCAGCCGGAGAACTGACTGACCCTAGCAGAGGAAAATACAGACCTGGCTTACCTCTAGAGAAATTTTCCCCAAAAGGCAGACAGTAGCCCCCACATATATCGGCGGTGATTTTAGAGGAAATTGACATACGAAGTATGAAGATAGGTTTAGCAAATTGAGGTCCGCTTACTAGATAGTAGGAAGACAGAAAAGGGAACTTCACGGTCAGCTGAAAACCCTTTCAAAATACCATCCTGAAATTACTTTAAGACTCTAATATCAACTCATGACACCAGAGTGGCAATTTCAGCTCACAAGAGCTTCCAGCCTCAGAAATATTCAATCACAGAGAACTGGAACAAAAATGCAAAACAAACTTAGGACAACAAGTCCGACTTAGCTGATAGTTGTCTAGGAGCAGGAACATGCAACAGAAAGGCTTCTGGTAACATTGTTGGCCGGCATAGAAATGACTGAGGAGCAAGGCTAAATAGAAAACTCCCACATCCAGATGGAAAACAGGTGAACAGAGGAGATGAAGCACACAAGTGCAGTACCACCAGAAACCACCGGGGGAGCCCAGAAACCAAATTCACAACAGTACCCCCCCCTCAAGGAGGGGGCACCGAACCCTCACCAGAACCACCAGGGCGATCAGGATGAGCCCTATGAAAGGCACGGACCAAATCGGAGGCATGAACATCAGAGGCTGTCACCCAAGAGTTATCCTCCTGACCGTAGCCCTTCCACTTGACCAGATACTGAAGTCTCCGTCTGGAAACATGGGAGTCCAAGATCTTCTCGACAACGTACTCCAACTCACCCTCAACCAACACCGGAGCAGGAGGCTCAACGGAAGGCACAACCGGTACCTCATACCTGCGCAACAACGACCGATGGAAGACATTATGAATAGAAAAAGATGCAGGGAGGTCCAAACGAAAGGACACAGGGTTAAGAATCTCCAATATCTTGTACGGGCCGATGAACCGAGGCTTAAACTTAGGAGAAGAAACCTTCATAGGGACAAAACGAGAAGATAACCACACCAAGTCCCCAACACAAAGACGAGGACCAACACGACGACGGCGGTTGGCAAAATGCTGAGTCTTCTCCTGGGACAACTTCAAATTGTCCACCACATGCCCCCAAATCTGATGCAACCTCTCCACCACAGCATCCACTCCAGGACAATCCGAAGACTCCACCTGACCGGAAGAGAAACGAGGATGAAACCCCGAATTACAGAAGAAAGGAGAAACCAAGGTGGCAGAACTAGCCCGATTATTGAGGGCAAACTCCGCCAAGGGCAAAAAGGCAACCCAATCATCCTGATCCGCAGACACAAAACACCTCAAATAAGTCTCCAAGGTCTGATTAGTTCGCTCGGTCTGGCCATTAGTCTGAGGATGGAAAGCAGACGAAAAAGACAAATCAATGCCCATCCTAGCACAGAACGCTCGCCAAAATCTAGACACGAATTGGGTTCCCCTGTCAGAAACGATATTCTCCGGAATACCATGCAAGCGCACCACATTTTGAAAAAACAGAGGAACCAGCTCGGATGAGGAAGGCAATTTGGGCAAGGGAACCAAATGGACCATCTTAGAGAAACGGTCACACACCACCCAGATGACAGACATCTTCTGAGAAACAGGGAGATCAGAAATAAAATCCATGGAGATGTGAGTCCAAGGCCTCTTCGGAATAGGCAAGGATAACAACAATCCACTAGCCCGAGAACAACAAGGCTTGGCCCGAGCACAAACATCACAAGACTGCACAAAACCTCGCACATCTCGCGACAGGGAAGGCCACCAGAAGGACCTAGCCACCAAATCCCTGGTACCAAAGATTCCAGGATGACCAGCTAACGCAGAAGAATGGACCTCCGAGATGACTCTACTGGTCCAATCATCCGGAACAAACAGTCTACCAGGCGGGCAACGATCAGGTCTATCCGCCTGAAACTCCTGCAAGACCCGTCGCAAGTCTGGGGAAACAGCAGATAATATCACTCCATCCTTAAGGATACCTGTAGGTTCAGAATTACCAGGGGAATCAGGCTCAAAACTCCTAGAAAGGGCATCCGCCTTCACATTTTTAGAACCTGGTAGGTAAGAAACCACAAAATTAAACCGAGAGAAAAATAACGACCAGCGCGCCTGTCTAGGATTCAGGCGCCTGGCAGACTCAAGATAAATCAAATTCTTGTGGTCGGTCAATACCACCACCTGATGTCTAGCCCCCTCAAGCCAATGACGCCACTCCTCAAAAGCCCACTTCATAGCCAAGAGCTCCCGATTACCAATATCATAATTTCGCTCAGCGGGCGAAAATTTACGGGAAAAGAGCGCACAAGGTCTCATCACGGAGCAGTCGGATCTTTTCTGCGACAAAACCGCCCCAGCTCCGATTTCTGAAGCGTCAACCTCAACCTGAAAAGGAAGAGTAACATCAGGCTGACGCAATACAGGGGCGGAAGAAAAGCGGCGCTTAAGCTCCCGAAAGGCCTCCACAGCAGCAGGGGACCAATCAGCAACATCAGCACCCTTCTTAGTCAAATCAGTCAACGGTTTAGCAACATCAGAAAAACCAGTTATAAATCGACGATAAAAATTAGCAAAGCCCAAAAACTTCTGAAGGCTCTTAAGAGAAGAGGGTTGCGTCCAATCACAAATAGCCTGAACCTTGACAGGGTCCATCTCAATGGAAGAGGGGGAAAAAATGTACCCCAAAAACGAAATCTTTTGAACCCCAAAAACACACTTAGAACCCTTTACACACAAGGAATTAGAGCGCAAAACCTGAAAAACCCTCCTGACCTGTTGGACATGAGAGTCCCAGTCATCCGAAAAAATCAAAATATCATCAAGATACACAATCAAAAATTTATCCAAATAATCACGGAAAATGTCATGCATAAAGGACTGAAAGACTGAAGGGTAGTGTTGAGCGATACCGTCCGATACTTGAAAGTATCGGTATCGGAAAGTATCGGTATCGGAAAGTATCGGCCGATACCGGCAAAGTATCGGATCCAATCCGATACCGATACCCGATACCAATACAAGTCAATGGGACTCATGTATCGGACGGTATTCCTGATGGTTCCCAGGGTCTGAAGGAGAGGAAACTCTCCTTCAGGCCCTGGGAACCATATTAATGTGTAAAATAAAGAATTAAAATAAAAAATATCGCTATACTCACCTGTCCGACGCAGCCGGGACCTCAGCGAGGGAACCGGCAGCGTTGTTTGTTTAAAATTCGCGCTTTTACTTGGTTCTGTGAAGTCCCGGCTTGTGATTGGTCAGGGCGGCCATGTTGCCGGGACGCGGACCAATCACAGCAAGCCGTGACGAAATTACGTCACGGCTTGCTGTGATTGGTCCGCGTCCCGGCAACATGGCCGCCATTAACCAATCACAAGCCGTGACGTCACGGGAGGCTGGACATGCGCGTATTTTGAAAAGCGCGCGTGTCCAGCCTCCAGTGACGTCCCGGCTTGTGATTGGTTAATGGCGGCCATGTTGCCGGGACGTCACTGGAGGCTGGACACGCGCGCTTTTCAAAATACGCGCATGTCCAGCCTCCCGTGACGTCCCGGCTTGTGATTGGTTAATGGCGGCCATGTTGCCGGGACGTCACTGGAGGCTGGACACGCGCGCTTTTCAAAATACGCGCATGTCCAGCCTCCCGTGACGTCCCGGCTTGTGATTGGTTAATGGCGGCCATGTTGCCGGGACGTCACTGGAGGCTGGACACGCGCGCTTTTCAAAATACGCGCATGTCCAGCCTCCCGTGACGTCCCGGCTTGTGATTGGTTAATGGCGGCCATGTTGCCGGGACGTCACTGGAGGCTGGACACGCGCGCTTTTCAAAATACGCGCATGTCCAGCCTCCCGTGACGTCCCGGCTTGTGATTGGTTAATGGCGGCCATGTTGCCGGGACATCACTGGAGGCTGGACACGCGCGCTTTTCAAAATACGCGCATGTCCAGCCTCCCGTGACGTCCCGGCTTGTGATTGGTTAATGGCGGCCATGTTGCCGGGACGTCACTGGAGGCTGGACACGCGCGCTTTTCAAAATACGCGCATGTCCAGCCTCCCGTGACGTCACGGCTTGTGATTGGTTAATGGCAGCCATGTTGCCGGGACGCGGACCAATCACAGCAAGCCGTGACGTAATTTCGTCACGGCTTGCTGTGATTGGTCCGCGTCCCGGCAACATGGCCGCCCTGACCAATCACAAGCCGGGACTTCACGTAACCAAGTAAAAGCGCGAAATTTAAACAAACAACGCTGCCGGTTCCCTCGCTGAGGTCCCGGCTGCGTCGGACAGGTGAGTATAGCGATATTTTTTATTTTAATTCTCTTTTTTACACATTATTACATTAATGTTGTTGCGATACCCGATACCCGATACCACAAAAGTATCGGATCTCGGTATCGGAAATTCCGATACAGCAAGTATCGGCCGATACCCGATACTTGCAGTATCGGAATGCTCAACACTACTGAAGGGGCATTTGAAAGACCAAAAGGCATTACTAAATACTCAAAATGGCCCTCAGGCGTATTAAATGCGGTTTTCCACTCATCCCCCTGCTTAATTCGCACCAAATTATACGCCCCACGAAGATCAATCTTAGAGAACCACTTGGCTCCCTTTATTCGAGCAAACAAATCAGTAAGCAGTGGCAAAGGATACTGATATTTAACCGTGATTTTATTCAAAAGCCGATAATCAATACACGGCCTCAAAGAGCCATCTTTTTTAGATACAAAGAAAAAACCGGCTCCTAAGGGAGATGACGAAGGACGAATATGTCCCTTTTCCAAGGACTCCTTAATATATTCCCGCATAGTAGCATGTTCAGGCACAGATAGATTAAACAAACGACCCTTTGGAAACTTACTGCCCGGAATCAGATCTATAGTACAATCGCAATCTCTGTGCGGAGGTAGTGAACCAAGTTTAGGCTCCTCAAAAACGTCACGATAATCAGATAAAAATTCCGGAATCTCAGAGGGAATAGATGACGAAATGGAAACCAAAGGTACGTCCCCATGAGTCCCCTGACATCCCCAGCTTAACACAGACATTGCTTTCCAGTCGAGGACTGGGTTATGAGATTGCAGCCATGGCAATCCAAGCACCAACACATCATGTAGATTATACAACACAAGGAAGCGAATAATCTCCTGGTGATCCGGATTAATACACATAGTTACTTGTGTCCAGTATTGTGGTTTGTTACTAGCCAATGGCGTGGAGTCAATACCCTTCAGAGGTATAGGAACTTCCAGAGGCTCTAAATCAAACCCACAGCGTTTGGCAAAGGACCAATCCATAAGACTCAAAGCGGCGCCAGAGTCGACATAGGCGTCCGCGGTAATAGACGATAAAGAGCAAATCAGGGTCACAGATAGAATAAACTTAGACTGTAAAGTGCCAATTGAAACAGACTTATCAACCTTCTTAGTACGTTTAGAGCATGCTGATATAACATGAGTTGAATCACCACAATAGAAGCATAACCCATTTTTTCACCTAAAATTCTGTCGTTCGCTTCTGGACAGAATTCTATCACATTGCATAATCTCTGGCGTCTTCTCAGTAGACACCGCCAAATGGTGCACAGGTTTGCGCTCCCGCAAACGCCGATCAATCTGAATAGCCATTGTCATGGACTCATTCAGACCTGTAGGCACAGGGAACCCCACCATAACATCTTTAATGGCATCAGAGAGACCCTCTCTGAATTTCGCCGCCAGGGCGCACTCATTCCACTGAGTAAGCACAGACCACTTACGAAATTTTTGGCAGTATATTTCAGCCTCATCTTGCCCTTGAGACAGGGCCATTAAGGCTTTTTCAGCCTGAATTTCTAAATGAGGTTCCTCATAAAGCAACCCCAAAGCCAGGAAAAACGCATCCACATTGAGCAACGCAGGATCCCCTGGTGCCAAAGCAAATGCCCAATCCTGAGGGTCGCCCCGGAGCAAGAAAATTACAATCCTGACCTGCTGTGCAGGATCTCCAGCGGAGCGAGATCTCAGAGACAAAAATAATTTACAATTATGTTTGAAATTCTGGAAGCGAGATCTATCCCCAGAGAAAAATTCAGGTAAAGGAATTCTAGGTTCAGATGTAGGAGCATGAATAACGAAATCCTGTAAGCTTTGAACCTTCATAGCGAGATTATTCAAACCTGTAGCCAAACTCTGAGGATCCATATTAATCAGGTGAAATCAGAACCATTCAAGGATTAGAAGGAGAGAGAGACGAAGGCTGCAGTAAGCAGAGATGCTAGTGAATCAACTAATGAGCAAACTCAGGAAAAAAAAAAAATCTCTGCAGACTTCTTTTCTCTCCTTTCTTCTGCCAATTATTTTAACCCTTGGCCGGCCAAACTGTCATGGTTCTCAATGGCAAGAGAACGTAATAAAGCATACAAAAAGACTAGCTCTTGGAAGATGGGAACTCGAGCTGACCATGAGCTAAACCTACCGCACAACTAACAGTGGCCGGGTAGCGTGCCTACGTTTTATCCCTAGACGCCCAGCGCCAGCCGGAGAACTGACTGACCCTAGCAGAGGAAAATACAGACCTGGCTTACCTCTAGAGAAATTTTCCCCAAAAGGCAGACAGTAGCCCCCACATATATTGGCGGTGATTTTAGAGGAAATTGACATACGAAGTATGAAGATAGGTTTAGCAAATTGAGGTCCGCTTACTAGATAGTAGGAAGACAGAAAAGGGAACTTCACGGTCAGCTGAAAACCCTTTCAAAATACCATCCTGAAATTACTTTAAGACTCTAATATCAACTCATGACACCAGAGTGGCAATTTCAGCTCACAAGAGCTTCCAGCCTCAGAAATATTCAATCACAGAGAACTGGAACAAAAATGCAAAACAAACTTAGGACAACAAGTCCGACTTAGCTGATAGTTGTCTAGGAGCAGGAACATGCAACAGAAAGGCTTCTGGTAACATTGTTGGCCGGCATAGAAATGACTGAGGAGCAAGGCTAAATAGAAAACTCCCACATCCAGATGGAAAACAGGTGAACAGAGGAGATGAAGCACACAAGTGCAGTACCACCAGAAACCACCGGGGGAGCCCAGAAACCAAATTCACAACAGTGAAGCAAGACTAAATAGCTGTTATGACCCCAATGGCAGAGGGTCTCAAAAGTACATACCAAGTCTGCAAACACAAAAAACCAGCTCATAGGGCAGTGGTAACTGGGCTGACCATATATCTAATCCTAGCACCACAAATAGCAGCAGCCGGGGAACGTGCCTACGTTGGTTCTAGACGTCTCGCGCCAGCCGGAGAACTAACTAACCCTAGAAGGGAAAAGATAGACCTTTCTTGCCTCCAGAGAAAAGACCCCAAAAGTTGGATACAAGCCCCCAACAAATAATAACGGTGAGGTAAGGAGAAAAGACAAACGTAAGAATGAACTAGATATTTAGCAAAGAGAGGCCCACTGACTAATAGCACTAATAGCAGAATATAGTAAGATGACTTATATGGTCAGCAAAAACCCTATCAAAATTTCCACGCTGGATATTCAAGACCCCCCAAACCGTCTAACGGCCCGGGGGGAGAACACCAGCCCCCTAGAGCTTCCAGCAAAATCAGGAATCACATTTAGTACAAGCTGGACAAAAAAATAAGAGCAAAGCAAATAACCAAAAAACAAGGAAGCAGGACTTAGCTTAATTTTGCAAGATCCAAGACCAGCAGACAGGAGCAAACAGAAAGGAACTGATTACAACGATGCCAGGCACTGGACTGAGAAACCAGGAAGTTTATATAGCAACACCCCTGGACTAACGACCCAGGTGGGTGCCAAACTGAGGAAAGACAATCCCAGAGTCATATCATTAGTGACCACAAGAGGGAGCCAAAAAAGTCTAATTCACAACAGTACCCCCCCTTTAAGGAGGGGTCACCGAACCCTCACCAAGACCACCAGGGCGATCAGGATGAGCAGCGTGAAAGGCACGAACTAAATCAGCCACATGCACATCAGAGGCAACCACCCAGGAATTATCCTCCTGACCATAGCCCTTCCACTTGACCAGATACTGAAGCCTCCGCCTGGAGAGACGAGAATCCAAAATCTTCTCCACCACGTACTCCAACTCGCCCTCAACCAACACCGGAGCAGGAGGCTCAACAGAAGGAACCACAGGTACAACGTACCGCCGCAACAAAGACCTATGGAACACGTTGTGAATGGCAAACAACACCGGAAGATCCAAGCGAAAGGACACAGGATTAAGGATTTCCAATATCTTGTAAGGACCGATGAAGCGAGGCTTAAATTTAGGAGAGGAGACCTTCATAGGAACAAATCGAGAAGACAGCCATACCAAATCCCCAACACGAAGTCGGGGACCCACACCGCGGCGGCGGTTGGCAAAACGCTGAGCCTTCTCCTGTGACAACTTCAAGTTGTCCACCACATGATTCCAGATCCGCTGCAACCTATCCACCACGGAATCTACCCCAGGACAGTCAGAAGGCTCCACATGTCCCAAGGAAAAACGAGGATGGAAACCAGAGTTGCAAAAAAATGGCGAAACCAAAGTAGCGGAACTAGCCCGATTATTAAGGGCAAACTCAGCCAACGGCAAGAAGGTCACCCAATCATCCTGATCTGCAGAAACAAAACACCTCAAATAAGCCTCCAGAGTCTGATTAGTTCGCTCCGTTTGTCCATTAGTCTGAGGATGAAAGGCAGACGAAAACGACAAATCAATGCCCATCTTAGCACAAAAGGATCGCCAGAACCTGGAAACAAACTGGGATCCTCTGTCAGACACAATATTCTCAGGAATGCCGTGTAAACGAACCACATTCTGAAAGAACAAAGGAACCAGATCGGAAGAGGAAGGCAGCTTAGGCAAAGATACCAAATGGACCATCTTGGAAAAGCGATCACATACCACCCAGATGACAGACATGCCCTGAGACACCGGAAGATCTGAAATGAAATCCATGGAAATGTGTGTCCAAGGCCTCTTCGGGACAGGCAAGGGCAAGAGCAACCCGCTGGCACGAGAACAGCAAGGCTTAGCTCGATCACAAGTCCCACAGGACTGCATAAATGACCGCACATCCCGTGACAAGGAAGGCCACCAAAAGGACCTAGCCACCAGATCTCTGGTGCCAAAAATTCCCGGATGCCCTGCCAACACCGAGGAATGAACCTCGGAAATGACTCTGCTGGTCCACTTATCAGGAACAAACAGTCTGTCAGGTGGACAAGAGTCAGGTCTACCAGCCTGAAATCTCTGCAACACACGTCGCAAATCCGGAGAAATGGCTGACAGGATAACTCCCTCTTTGAGAATACCAACTGGTTCTGCGACTCCAGGAGAGTCAGGCACAAAGCTCCTTGAAAGAGCATCAGCCTTCACATTCTTTGAACCTGGTAAATACGAGACCACAAAGTCAAAACGGGAGAAAAACAATGACCAGCGGGCCTGTCTAGGATTCAGGTGTTTAGCAGACTCGAGATACATCAGATTTTTGTGATCAGTCAAGACCACCACACGATGCTTAGCACCCTCGAGCCAATGACGCCACTCCTCAATCCTCAAATGCCCACTTCATGGCTAACAACTCCCGATTGCCAACATCATAATTCCGCTCAGCAGGCGAAAACTTCCTAGAGAAAAAAGCACATGGTCTCATTACAGAGCAACCAGGGCCTCTCTGCGACAAAACGGCCCCTGCCCCAATCTCAGAAGCATCCACTTCAACCTGAAAGGGAAGTGAGACATCAGGCTGGCACAAAACAGGCGCCGAAGTAAACCGGCGCTTCAACTCTTGAAAGGCTTCCACGGCTGCAGGAGCCCAGTTAGCAACATCAGAACCTTTCTTGGTCATATCCGTCAAAGGTTTAACAACGCTAGAAAAATTAGCGATAAAACGACGGTAGAAGTTAGCAAAACCCAAGAACTTCTGAAGACTCTTAACTGACGTGGGTTGAGTCCAATCATGAATAGCTCGGACCTTGACTGGGTCCATCTCCACCGCAGAAGGGGAAAAAATAAAACCCAAAAAGGGAACCTTCTGTACTCCAAAGAGACACTTTGAGCCCTTAACAAACAAAGCATTCTCACGCAAAACCTGAAACACCATCCTGACCTGCTCTACATGCGAGTCCCAATCATCAGAAAAAAACAGAATATCATCCAGATAAACAATCATAAATTTATCCAGATACTTCCAGAAAATATCATGCATAAAGGACTGAAACACTGAAGGAGCATTAGAGAGCCCGAAAGGCATCACCAAGTACTCAAAACGACCTTCGGGCGTATTAAATGCAGTTTTCCATTCATCTCCTTGCTTAATGCGCACAAGGTTGTACGCACCACGAAGATCTATCTTGGTGAACCACTTGGCACCTTTAATCCGGGCAAACAAGTCCGACAACAGAGGCAAAGGATACTGAAATTTAACAGTGATTTTATTCAGAAGCCGATAGTCAATACAAGGTCTCAAAGATCCGTCCTTCTTGGCCACAAAAAAGAATCCCGCACCAAGAGGGGAAGAGGATGGACGGATATGCCCCTTCTCCAGAGATTCCTTGATATACGAACGCATTGCGGTATGCTCAGGTACAGACAGATTAAATAATCTTCCCTTAGGAAATTTACTACCTGGAATCAAATCTATAGCGCAGTCACAGTCCCTATGAGGAGGAAGAGCACTGGACCTGGACTCGCTGAATACATCCTGGTAATCAGACAAATACTCAGGAACTTCCGAAGGAGTAGAGGGAGCAATAGACACCGGCGGGGAATCACCATGAATTCCCTGACAGCCCCAACTTGACACAGACATTGCCTTCCAATCCAAGACTGGATTATGGGTCTGTAACCATGGCAGACCCAAAACGACCAAATCATGCATTTTATGCAGAACAAGAAAACGAATCACCTCCCGATGTTCAGGAGTCATGCACATGGTTACCTGTGTCCAAAACTGCGGTTTATTTTCTGCCAATGGCGTAGCATCAATACCTCTAAGAGGGATAGGATTTACCAACGGCTCAAGAACAAAACCACAGCGCTTGGCAAACGACAGATCCATAAGACTCAGGGCAGCACCTGAATCCACAAACGCCATAACAGGGTAGGAGGACAATGAGCAAATTAAAGTCACAGACAAAATAAATTTAGGTTGCAAATTACCAATGGCGACAGGACTAACAACCCTAGTTAGGCGTTTAGAGCATGCTGATATAACATGTGTAGAATCACCACAGTAAAAACACAACCCATTCTGACGTCTATGATTTTTCCTTTCATTTCTAGTCTGAATTCTACCACATTGCATTAAATCAGGTGTTTGTTCAGACAACACCACCAGAGGATTAGCGGTTTTGCGCTCCCGCAAACGCCGGTCAATTTGAATAGCCAGCGCCATGGAATCATTCAGACCTGTAGGAATGGAGAAACCCACCATCACATTCTTAATGGCTTCAGAAAGGCCATTTCTGAAATTTGCGGCCAGAGCACACTCATTCCACTGAGTAAGCACGGACCATTTCTGAAATTTTTGGCAATACACTTCAGCTTCATCCTGACCCTGAGAAATAGCCAGCAAGGCTTTTTCTGCCTGAATTTCAAGATTGGGTTCCTCGTAAAGCAATCCGAGCGCCAGAAAAAACGCATCAATATTTGCCAATGCCGGATCTCCTGGCGCTAGCGAGAAGGCCCAATCCTGAGGGTCGCCCCGTAAGAAAGAGATAACAATTTTTACTTGCTGAGCTGAGTCTCCAGATGAACGGGGTCTCAGAGATAGAAACAATTTACAATTATTCCTGAAATTCCTAAACTTAAATCGGTCTCCAGAGAACAGTTCAGGAATAGGTATTTTAGGTTCAGACATTGGACTACTGGTAACAAAATCTTGTATGCTCTGCACACGAGCAGCAAGCTGATCCACACTTGTAATCAAAGTCTGGACATTCATGTCTGCAGCAAGCACAAGCCACTCAGAGGTAAAGGGGAGGAAAAAAGAGAGGAAAGAGAAAAAAAAAAAAAACTCAGACTTTCCTTTCTTGTAATCCCACTTCTGCAATGCATTAAACATTCAACCTAGGCCTGGCATACTGTTATGACCCCAATGGCAGAGGGTCTCAAAAGTACATACCAAGTCTGCAAACACAAAAAACCAGCTCATAGGGCAGTGGTAACTGGGCTGACCATATATCTAATCCTAGCACCACAAATAGCAGCAGCCGGGGAACGTGCCTACGTTGGTTCTAGACGTCTCGCGCCAGCCGGAGAACTAACTAACCCTAGAAGGGAAAAGATAGACCTTTCTTGCCTCCAGAGAAAAGACCCCAAAAGTTGGATACAAGCCCCCAACAAATAATAACGGTGAGGTAAGGAGAAAAGACAAACGTAAGAATGAACTAGATATTTAGCAAAGAGAGGCCCACTGACTAATAGCAGAATATAGTAAGATGACTTATATGGTCAGCAAAAACCCTATCAAAATTTCCATGCTGGATATTCAAGAACCCCCGAACCGTCTAACGGCCCGGGGGGAGAACACCAGCCCCCTAGAGCTTCCAGCAAAATCAGGAATCACATTTAGTACAAGCTGGACAAAAAAATAAGAGCAAAGCAAATAACCAAAAAACAAGGAAGCAGGACTTAGCTTAATTTTGCAAGATCCAAGACCAGCAGACAGGAGCAAACAGAAAGGAACTGATTACAACGATGCCAGGCACTGGACTGAGAAACCAGGAAGTTTATATAGCAACACCCCTGGACTAACGACCCAGGTGGGTGCCAAACTGAGGAAAGACAATCCCAGAGTCATCACTAGTGACCACAAGAGGGAGCCAAAAAAGTCTAATTCACAACAATAGCCCAGTCAAAATTGCAAAAAATGAACACACCTGATAAATGCTGCGATTCAGAGACAGCAGCGCTACCACTTACAACCACCGGAGGGAGCCCAAGAGCAGAATTCACAACACCAAACAGCTGTTGAAGGACACCAGAAACAAAATTGTAGCCCTGCACCAGGCTGGGAACACTGAATCTGCAATAGGCAAGCAGCTTGGTGTGATGAAATCAACTGTGGGAGCAATGATAAAAAAATGGAAGACATACAAGACCACTGATAATCTCCCTCGGTCTGAGGCTCCATGCAAGATCTCACCCCGTGGGGTCAAAATGATCACAAGAGCGGTGAGCAAAAATCCCAGAACCACACGGGGGGACCTAGTGAATGACCTGCATAGAGCTGGGACCACTGTAAAAAAGGCTACCATCAGTAACACACTATGCCACCAGGTACTCAGATGCTGCGGTGCCAGACCAGTCCCCCTGCTTAAACCAGTACATGTTTGTTCTCATCTGAAGTTTGCTAGAGAGAATTTGGATTATCCAGAAGAGTATGGGAGAATGTCATATGGTCTCATGAAACCAAAGTAGAACTGTTTGTAGAAACAAAGCTCAACATGTTTGGAGGAGACAGAATGCTGAGTTGCATTTACAGAACACCCTACCCACTGTGAAGCATGGGGTGGCAACATCATGCTTTGGGGCTGTTTCTCTGCAAAGGGACCAGAATGATTGATCCGTGTACATGAAAGAATGAATGGGGCATTTATTGTGAGATTTTGAGTGCAAACTTCGTTCCATCAACAAGGGCATTGAAGATGAAACGTGGATGGGTCTTTCAGCATGATAATGATCCCAAGCACACTGCCAGAGCAATGAAGGAGTGGCTTCATATGAAGCATATGAAGGTCCTGGAGTGGCCTAGCCAGTCTCCAGATCCCCATAGCAAACCTTTGGAGGGAGTTGAAAGTCTGGGTTGCCCAGCAACAGGCCCAAAACATCACTGCTCTAGAGGAGAGCTGCATGGAGGAATGGGCCAACATACCACCAACAGTGAAAAAAAAACACAAAAATTGAGCTTAACTTGAGGTGGTACACATGCAGAGGTTAAACGCATGTTCACATTGGCCACAAAACATTAAAAACTACAAGAGAAAAAGAGTGAGCAAAAACCCTGATATAACTAAGCAAAAAAGCAAAAGTGCATTTAAATAACACAGAGTTTTTAGTAATACTGTTTTTTGATCAAAAAATAGCACAAAAGCCATCCCACCTCGTCAAGGTAACTCTGATCGGGACAGTCCTACACTGTCTAATATTAAAACCTTACCATGTGTCAATGTTGACCTCAGTGTGAATAAGGGCATACAAAAGGACTGGGCCCAACCAGTGAAACACTAGACTGTGGAAGCCTTAAATATAATCTCAAGCTCAGTTACAGGGAGGCCACACCCTGGCTTGCACAGAATGCAACAATACAGAGAAAACCCCCCCACAAAAATTGAGCTTAACTTGAGTTGGTACACATGCAGAGGTTAAACACATGTTCACATTGGCCACAAAACATTAAAAACTACAAGAGAAAAAAGGGCAGACAAAAGGACTGGGCCCAACCAGTGACTGGACTGTCCAGATCAGAGTTACCTTGACGAGGTGGGATGGCTTTTGTGCTATTTTTTGATCAAAAAACAGTATTACTAAAAACTCTGTGTTATTTAAATGCACTTTTGCTTTTTTGCTTAGTTATATCAGGGTCTTTGCTTACTTTTTTTCTATTGTAGTTTTTAATGTTTTGTGGCCAATGTGAACATGCGTTTAACCTCTGCATGTGTACCAACTCAAGTTAAGCTCAATTTTTGTGTTTTTTTTCTCTGTATTGTTGCATTCTGTGCAAGCCAGGGTGTGGCCTCCCTGTTTCTGAGCTTGAGATTATATATAAGGCTTCCACAGTCTAGTGTTTCACTGGTTGGGCCCAGTCCTTTTGTCTGCCCTTATTGACACTGAGGTCAACATTGACACATGGTAAGGTTTTAATATTAGACAGTGTAGGACTGTCCCGATCAGAGTTACCTTGACGAGGTGGGATGGCTTTTGTGCTATTTTTTGATCAAAAAACAGTATTACTAAAAACTCTGTGTTATTTAAATGCACTTTTGCTTTTTTGCTTAGTTATATTAGGGTTTTTGCTTACTCTTTTTCTCTTGTAGTTTTTAATGTTTTGTGGCCAATGTGAACATGCGCTTAACCTCTGCATGTGTACCAACTCAAGTTAAGCTCAATTTTTGTGTTTTTTTTTTCCTCTGTATTGTTGCATTCTGTGCAAGCCAGAGAGTGGCCTCCCTGTTTCTGAGCTTGAGATTATATATAAGGCTTCTACAGTCTAGTGTTTCACTGGTTGGGCCCAGTCCTTTTGTCTGCCCTTATTCACACTGAGGTCAACATTGACACATGGTAAGGTTTTAATATTAGACAGTGTAGGACTGTCCCGATCAGAGTTACCTTGATGAGGTGGGATGGCTTTTGTGCTATTTTTTGATCAAAAAACAGTATTACTAAAAACTCTGTGTTATTTAAATGCACTTTTGCTTTTTTGCTTAGTTATATCAGGGTTTTTGCTTACTTTTTTTCTCTTGTAGTTTTTAATACCACCAACAGTGTGTGCCAACCTTGTGAAGACTTACAGAAAATGTTTGACCTCTGTCATTGCCAACAAAGGATATATAGCAAAATATTGAGATTAACTTTTGTTAATGACCAAATTTTTATTTTTCACCATAATTTGCAAAATAAATCTTGCCAAATCAGACAAGGTGATTTTCTGAATATGTTTTCTCATTTTGACTCTCATAGTTGTGGTCTACCTATGATGTCAATTACAGGCCTCTCTCATCTTTTCAAGTGGGAGAACTTGCACAATTGGTTTCTGTCTAAATGCTTTTTTCCTCACTGTACATATACAGTGGGGAAAATAAGTATTTGAAACACTGACGATTTTGCACGTTTTCCCACCTACAAATAATGGAGCAGTCTGTAATTTTTATCATAGCTACTCTTCAACTTTGAGAGACAAAATCTTAAAAACTGCCTGTCAGGATTCAAACCCAGCAGCTCTTGTGCATCAGGCGGCTGCTCTTCCCTCTTAGCCATTCATCTCGCTTGACAGTTCCTTTCTAAATCAGATACTAGTACCTGTGTTGTTCCTGATGGCCTCCCTGTGGTCTCCTGATTGAACACCCTACTTAAACCTGGCACTGCACTTCTTTCCTTGCAAGATTATTGTGCTACCAGCCTTTAGTCTAGCTTCTTTCCACCTGCTGCTTATCCTCAAGATTCTACTGCTGCTACCTTGTACCGACCTCTGGCAATCTTCCGAATACGATTCCTGATTATCTCTTAAACAACACTGCTGCTCCATTACTGACCTGTGGCGATTCCCTGACTATGCTATCTGCTTGTGCTGCCCCTAGTGGTTGCAATATCACTACTCCAACTCAGATCAGTCCATAACACAGTCTCTGACAGTTGAAGTATACCTATGGTAAAATTACAGAGCTCTCCATTCTTTGGAGGAGGAAAATTTGCCAAATTAGCACTGTATTAGATGCCTATTTCCCCCGTGTGTGTGTGTACTATATATATATATATATATATATATATATATATATACACTGCTCAAAATCATAAAGGGAACACTTAAAGGGAAACTGTTACCCCCAAAATCGAAGATGAGCTAAGCCCACCAGCATCAGGGGCTTATCTACAGCATTCTGTAATGCTGTAGATAAGCCCCCGATGTATCCTGAAAGATGAGAAAGAGAGGTTAGATTATACTCACCTGTGTGGGCGGTCCGATCCGATGAGCGTCGCGGTCCGGTCCAGGGCCTCCCATCTTCTTACTATGACATCCTCTTCTTGTCTTCACTCTGTGGCTCCGGCGCAGGCGTACTTTGTCTGCCCTGTTGATGGTAGAGCAAAGTACTGCAGTGAGCAGGCGCCGGGCCTCTCTGACCTTTCCCGGCGCCTGCGCACTGCAATATTTTGCTCTGCCCTCAACAGGGCAGACAAAGAACGCTTGCGCCAGAGCTGCAGCATGAATACAAGAAGAGGACGTCATCGTGAGAAGATAGGAGGTGCTGGACCGGACCACAACGCCCATCGGACCGGACCACAGTGGGACTGCCCCTGGGTGAATATATTCTAACCTCTTTTTCTCATCTTTCAGGATATATCGGGGGCTTATCTACAGCACTACAGAATGCTGTAGATAAGCCCCTGATGCCGGTGGGCTTAGCTCATCTTTGATTTTGGGGGGTGACAGGTTCCCTTTAAATAACAGAATATAACTCCAAGTAAATCGAACTTCTGTGAAATCAAACTGTCCACTTAGGAAGCAACACTGTTTGGCAATCAATTTCACATGCTGCTGTGCAAATGGAATAGACAACAGATGGAAATTATTGACAATTATCAAGACACACTCAATAAAGGAGTGGTTCTGCAGGTGGGGACCACAGACCACATCTCAGTACCAATGCTTTCTGGCTGATGTTTTGGTCACTTTTGAATGTCGGTTGTGCTTTCACACTCGTGGTAGCATGAGATGGACTCTACAACCCATACAAGTGGCTCAGGTAGTGAAGATCATCCAGGATGGTACATCAATGCGAGCTGTGGCAAGTAGGTTTGCTGTGTCTGTCAGCGTACTGTCCAGAGGCTGTAGGCACTACCAGGAGACAGGCCAGTACACCAGGAGATGTGGAGGGGGCCATAGGAGGGCAACAACCCAGCAGCAGCAGGCAGCTACCTCAGTCGTTTTGCAAGGAGGAGCAAGAGGAGCACTGCTAGAGTCGTGCCAAATGATCTCCAGCAGGCCACAAATGTGCATGTGTCTGCACAAGCGGTTAGAAACTGACTCCATGAGGATGGTCTGAGTGCCCGACATCCACAGATGGGGTTGTGCTCACAGCCCAACACTATGCAGGATGCTTGGCATTTGCCACAGAACAAAGGAATTGGCAAATTTGCCACTGGCGCACTGTGCTCTTCACAGATGAAAGCAGGTTCACACTGAGCACATGTGACAGATGTGACAGAGTCTGGAGACTCTGTGGAAAGTGATCTGCTGCCTGCAACATTCCTCAGCATTACCAGCTTTGCAGTGGGTCACTAATTGTGTAGGGTTGAATTTCTTTGGAGGGCCACACAGCCCTCCATGTGGTTGCCAGAGGTAGCCTGACTGCCACTAGGTACCGAGATGAGATCCTCAGACCCCTTGTGAGACCATATGCTGGTGCAGTTGGCCCTGGGTTCCTCCTAATGCAGGACAATGTCAGACCTCATGTGGGTGGAGTGTGTCATCAGTTCCTGCAAGATGAAGGCATTGAAGCTATGGACTGGCCCGCCCATTCCCCAGACCTGAATCCGATTGAACACATCTGGGACATCACGCCTCGCACCATTCACCAATGTCACGTTACACCACAGACTGTCCAGAAGTTGGCGGATGCTTTAGTCCAGGTCTGGGAGGAGATCCCTCAGGATACCATCCACCGCCTCATCAGGAACATGCCCAGACATTGTAGGGAGGTCATACAGGCTCATGGAGGCAACACACACAACTGAACATCATTTCCTTGTCTTGAGGAAATCCCACTGAAATTAGATCAGCCTGTAATTTGATTTTTCCACTTTGATTTTGAGTATAATTCCAAATCCAGTTGGAATGATGCTCAAATTCAAAGTGGAAAACGAAGTTACAGGTTGATCCAACTTCAGTGGAAATTTCTCAAGACAAGGAAATTATTCTCAGTAGTGTGTGTGGCCTGGAAGCTTGGGCTGATAAATGGCAAATGAGCTTTAATGGAAATAAATGTAAGGACATGCACATGGGCAGAAGAAATAAGATGTATAATTATGTGCTTAATTGTAAAACACTGGGTAAAACCGTCAATGAAAAAGACCTGGGTGTATGGGTGGATGACAAACTCACATTTAATGGAAAGTGTCAGGCAGCTGCTACAAAAGCAAATAAAATAATGGGATGCATTAAAAGAGGCATAGATGCTCATGAGGAGAACATAAGTTTACCTCTATGCAAGTCACTAGATCAACCACACTTAGAATACTGTGTACAGTTCTGGTCTCCGGTGTATAAAAAAGACATAGCTGAACTAGAGCGGGTGCAGAGAAGAGCGACCAAGGTTACTAAAAGACTGGGGGGTCTGCAATACCAAGACAGGTTATTACACTTGAGGTTATTTAGTTTTGAAAAACGAAGGCTAAGGGGTGATCTTATTTTAAGGTAGAAATACAGTGGGGCAAAAAAGTATTTAGTCAGTCAGCAATAGTGCAAGTTCCACCACTTAAAAAGATGAGAGGCGTCTGTAATTTACATCATAGGTAGACCTCAACTATGGGAGACAAACTGAGACAAAAAAATCCAGAAAATCACATTGTCTGTTTTTTTTATCATTTTATTTGCATATTATGGTGGAAAATAAGTATTTGGTCAGAAACAAACAATCAAGATTTCTGGCTCTCACAGACCTGTAAATTCTTCTTTAAGAGTCTCCTCTTTCCTCCACTCATTACCTGTAGTAATGGCACCTGTTTAAACTTGTTATCAGTATAAAAAGACACCTGTGCACACCCTCAAACAGTCTGACTCCAAACTCCACTATGGTGAAGACCATTATTATATTTTTTGTTTTAGGTTTTATTTCAATTATTTATACACTTTTTTCATATTTATTTTATTATTTTTTATTATTTCTTATCTTCAATGTCTTCACTTTTGTTCTTGTTCACCTGGTCACCTTCAATACGTCTTCGTTATCTAATTTCTTGTAACCCACTTTTAATTTTAACATAGTTTTCTTATAAGTATTTCATTCACATTTTTTTCTTTTTGATCAATATTTATTTATACATTTTTTATTATATATTTTTTTCTTTTGTCATCTATCTTCCCTTTTCCAGCTTTATCACCTCTTTCCTCTCTTTAATTCATTTATATTTTTATTTCAATCTTGCCCACTTTTCTGCCTATAAACATCAAAATCTCTCTCTTCTTATTGCTATCCTTATCCCATATGTTTGCCATGAGTTATCATGGTCTCCCTAGTGGTGCGCACAGTACATCTTTCTTGGCGTGTGCGCTCAGCCTCTCAGGCACATAGCCTGTTATGTCACGAATGATGCCGCTGCGCCTCCTTGTGAAGTCTCCGCGATCTGCCAGATGTACGGGTGGCAGTGTCGACAAGTTGGTGCATGCGCCAGGTAATTGGAAACTAGGTGATTTTTATTTCATTGGTCTCTGCAATATCCTCATCCTATTTAAGCCTTGTTATGCCCTCCTGCCCTAGCACTCTCTAAGGAAGCTCGTATGAAATGTGGCTTGGAGTGTGTGCTCACTTATAATACGAGTATAGTTAGTTGTTATATTGCTTACTAGTGTTGAGCGATACCTTCCGATATCCAGAAGTATCCGTATCGGATTGGATCGGCCGATATTCCAAAAAATATCGGATATCGCCAATATCGATACCCGATACCAATGCAAGTCAATGGGACAAAATATCGGAATTAAAATAAACCCTTTCTTTCCTTGTAGGTTAATTCTACATGAAGGAAAACAACTAAGAATAATGTAGGATGTATTGGGGGAGATGGAGGAGACATTAAAGGCATACAGAGACCGTGCAGACAGCCGTGAATGGTGCTGCAAGGCCAAAAAAAGCTCCTCTGTGTAATCCTATATAGTGTTTTTCCAAAATCTAGCAGGATACGGATGGAAAGCCACTAATAGGATCAATTTGAAAAAATGGGCAGCAGGCAGCACTAATTGAAAAAAGGACAATGGAACGGTATGAGGCAATGACGCACCCTGAGCTGACTACAACCAGTGGTGGCTGCAGACCAGACAACAGAGTGAGCTGCACTCACACAGACACCTTGCAGGCAGCCGTGAACAGCGCTGCAAGGCAAAAACAAGGTTCTCACACAGCTGTTGCTAAATTAGCCGGGGTGAAGCACAATGAAGCAAATCGCTATCTCAAAACTGGCCCTCAGTCAGAACACAGCGTCCTGTCCCTAACTGAATTCACAGCAGAGTGCACCCAAAATGGCGGCGGCTACTTTTATAGTGCATCATGACATCATTTCAGCAGCCAATCACAGCCATGCCAGTAGTTATATGCCTACCATGCAGAACAGGATGTGCCCACACTTCTAATGATTCATCATTGGCTGAATTCTGGCTCTTTGAATTATGGAAACTTCCGATTCCAGTATCCGATATACTGAAAGTATCGGAACTCGGTATCGGAATTCCGATACTGCAAATATTGGCCGATACCCGATACTTGCGGTATCGGAATGCTCAACACTATTGCTTACACATGACCACATTTGGTTCATGGTGCTCATGTTCCTCCGCCTCCTAATTTGAATTTTGTATTCATTTTTTAAATTTTGTCTTGTTTCTTGTTTTTATATTGTCTTGTCAAATTGGTATTTCTATTTTAAAAATTACTAATTTGTTAAAGCCCTTTGGGATTATTTATTGACTTCCCCAAGAAATGTTTAAGGGTTCACTAACTTTTGTCCAAGCCTGGACAACTATTTTAGCACGTCACATCTGCAATAATTTTTAATTTGTACTATTTGCATTTTTTTTGTCTCATTCTTATAACAGCGACAACATTTTTTTTTTCTGCTGACTTCCCTATGGTGGCTTTTTTTTTGCACTACGACCACCACTACATTTTCATTGACACCATGCATTTTTCCATGCAATGTACTGAAAATTAAGAAAAAAATTACAAATAAAATGGAATGGAGAAAAAAATGCAACTCAGACTTTTTTTTTCTTTGTTTTTACAATATTCATTCAGTATTTTCTATAATTTCCTTTATGTGGCCAGGTGAGGCTGAATTTGTAAATTGGTGTGGCTAGTTTTGTGATTAAGGACAAGGCTTCTTTTTGCTTTTTGGAATGTTGGGATTGGAATTAGGGAATCAGTTGCCATGAAGTTGTGTACTTGGATTGCAACAGTACTTAGACAGGTGGTGTGTGTGAAAATAACATCCATATGAATGGTAGGACCCAGATTTTCCAAGAGAACATTGCCCAGACACTTTGCTGGCTTGCTTTTCATAGTACACCCAACTGACATATTTTCTACAGGTAAGAAAAACAGCATAGACGGGATGTGAAAGAAAATGTTTTTCATCAAGCCAGGTCATTTTCTACCATTAATTTGAGGCAAATTCTCATACTGATTTGACTTTTGAAGGTGCTTTAACGGTTGGTAGGGGTAAAAAAGGCACTCTAACTGGCATGTGACCTGCTCTTTCTATTATAAGATTCTTATCTATATATGTGAAGTTGAAGGCAACTTGTTAGTAAATTCATACCACCCAAACCATGGACAGCACAAATCGGAGTCTTGTTGCATCACTGTAGAGCCGGCCAGGGAAAGGCAAAACTTGTCCAGCACCACCCTTGGCCTGATTCTTCCCTTACTTCTCTAGCTGAGCGGTAAATCTCTCTCTCTGTACACATGAGGGAGATACTTGTCAAATAATGTTTTCTCTGAAACATCGGAGCTTAGTCTCAACATCCAGCTACAGGAAAGGTTAAGGTGCCTTGCCTCATCTTTCCAGCATTAGTTTACATAACATAATAAAGCCTGCAACACAACATACATTTGATGAAGTGAATTATATATGTAAAATAGAAAAAATGATGCTGGATATATAAAGACTGTATATAATTCTTTTTATGGGATCAAGTTTTTACTCATATTGCAGTTCACCTTGCTTCTAAGTTTCACTTTAAATGTAAATCTGACATTAGTGTTCTCTTGGACATTTAACTCTGGCAAGATATTAATATCCTGTGACCAGAAGAGGTCAGCAGATTCACATAAAAATAAGAGAAACAAAAGATTGTGCTTTGAAACTATGTCTGTTTGTCATTTGCATATACTGTAAGTAATCCTATAAATGTATTACATTAACAAGAATTTGGGTACATTCATGAAGAGTAATATACACTCAATTTGTGATTTTGGATTTGGATGTGACAATAATAATAATAATAATCTTTATTTATATAGCGCCAACATATTCCGCAGCGTTTTACAGTTTAACAGTTTCAAACACAACAGTCATAAGTAACAACGTTAACAATACAATAATTAAAGCGAAATAAGAGGACCCTGCTCGTGAGAGCTTACAATCTACAATGAGGTGGGGAGATACAAAGCACAGGTGTGTAATTACAATGATGTATTTACAATGATGGTCCAGCCATCTTCAGGGGGTGGGGGGTAGATGGGGATAGTGAATGGGCTACACACACACAAATATAAAATGAGTTTGATTAGTGAACGTGGTAGGCCGCTCTAAACAAATGTGTTTTGAGGGAGTGCCTAAAACTATGCAAATTATGGATGGTCCTAATATCTTGGGGCAGAGCATTCCAGAGGATTGACGCAGCATGGGAGAAGTCTTGGAGTCGGGAGTGGGAGGTACGGATTAGTGCAGAGGTTAGTCGGAAGTCATTTGCAGAGGTCGGTTAGGCCGATAGACAGAAATGAGGGAGGAGATGTAAGGGGGTGCCGCACTGTGGAGAGCTTTGTGGGTGAGAACAAGTACTTTGAATTGTATCCTGTAATGAATGGGCAGCCAGTGTTACGACTGTCGAAGAGCGGACGCGTCCGAGTAACGATTAGCCAGATGGACGACCCTGGCTGCTGCATTAAGGATGGACTGGAGAGGGGAAAGTCGCGTGAGGGGGAGGCCAAATAATAGAGCGTTACAGTAGTCCAGGGAGGGGGTGGATCAGGGCGACAGTGAGGGTTTTTGTTGTTTCCATGGTGAGAAAAGGGCGGATTCTAGAGATGTTCTTTAGGTGTAAGCGGCACAAGCGGGCAAGAGATTGTAAATGGGAGGTGAAGGAGAGATCGGAGTCAAACACAACACCCAGATAGCGCGCCTGCTGCCAGGGTGTTATTATGGTGCCATCCACGGAGAGGGAAATGTCAGATTTAGAGAGATTAGTAGATGGCGGGAGCAGAAGAACAGAGCGGACATGATGTTGGAGACTGCAGACAGACAGTCAGTGGCGTTCTGTAGTACAGCGGGGGTAAGGTCAGGGGATGACGTGTATAGTTGTGTGTCATCAGCATAAAGATGATACTGAAAGCCAAATCTGCTGATGATCTGTCCAACTGGGTCTGTGTAGAGGGAGAAGAGAAGGGGGCCAAGGACTGAGCCCTGAGGTACCCCGACAGTGAGAGGAAGAGGAGAGGAAGTGGAGCCAGAGAACAGAATGCTGAAGAAGCGGTCAGAATGGTAGGAAGAGAACCAGGAGAGAGCAGTGTCCTTAATGCCTAGTGACTGGAGCCTAGAGAGTAGGAGAGGGTGGTCAACAGTGTCAAAAGCTGCAGAAAGGTCGAGAAGAATGAGCAGAGAGTGGTCACCATTACGTTTTGCTGTCAAAAGGCCATTGGTCACTTTGATGAGTGCAGTTTCAGTCGAATGTAGGGGGCGAAAACCGGACTGTGAAGGGTCTAGGAGGGAGTGAGTGGAGAGGTAACGGGTAAGGTGGGAGTAGACCAGGTGCTCCAAGAGTTTAGAGATGAAGGGGAGATTGGAGACCGGTCTGTAGTTATTTGGGCAGGATGGGTTCAGAGCGGGTTTCTCTAGTAATGGAGTAATGATAGAGTGTTTGAAGGAGGAGGGGAAAATGCCAGAGGAGAGGGAGAGATTAAAGATTGTAGTTAGGTGAGTTGTGACGACTGGAGAGAGAGACTGGAGGAGGTGTGAGGGAATGGGGTCGGTGGTGCATGTAGTCGGACGAGAAGAGGAGAGGAGCCTGGAGACTTCTTCTTCTGTGATGGGATCGAATGTGGAGAGTGAGCCAGGGGAAATGCAGGGAGGGATGGGAGTCACTGAACTTTGTGATTGGGAGTGGATTTCCTGACGGATATTGTCTATTTTCTCTATAGTGGGAGGCCAGGTCATCAGCACAAATGTCTGTGATAGAGGCTTGTGCTTTTGGCCTGAGGAGGGAGTGAAAGGTATCAAAAAGTTTCTTGGGGTTGTTGGCTAGTGAGGAGATCAGGGTGGTGAAGTAGGTCTGTTTGGCAAGGTGAAGGGCAGAGTTATAGGTCCTTAACATAAATTTGAAGTTTATGAAGTCGTCTGGTGTGCGTGTTTTCCTCCATAAGTGCTCAGCACACCTAGAGCATCGCTAGAGAAATCGGGTTTGCGATCTGAGCCAGGGCTGTTTCACTCTGTGTTTGAAGGTTCTGATGGTGAGGGGAGCTACTTGGTCAAGGGTGCTTCTAAGAGTGTCATTGAAGTGATGTACAACCAGATCAGGAAAGGAAAAAGAAGAGATTGGGGACAATGATGAGTGTAGGGAGTCTGAAAGTGTATGAGGTTAATGGCATGTAGATTTCTGAATGTGCAGTAGGTAGGAGTGTGCTGGAGTGGGCGAGGATTTGTGAGTGTGAAGGAGAGAATGTTGTGGTCAGAGAGGGGAAGCGGTGAGTTATCTAGGTAGGAGATTGAGCACAGCCGGACAAAGAGCAGGTCAAGGGTGTTACCGTCCTTGTGTGTCTGCATGTGTTCACTAAGAGATTTCTGTTGTACAATCAGATGATATGTCTGCTTTATTTTGACCAATATATCACACAGAATGCGTTAGAATGGTGAGACCAGTCAGAAAGGCAGTGATGCATGTGTGCTGAGTCTGAAAACTCTAACAGTTGGATACTGCAATTTTTAATGGATTCATAAAACAAGTACGTGAATTTGTTGAGAGTAGCAATTTAACTTGCATTAACCTATTCAAGACTTCAGATGAGTATATGGTTTTGCTAGGCTCGGTGAACTTCCCTATGTCTGCCGAACAGTTCGCCAAACTTACCCAAACCCTATTGCATTCAATTGAAGCCAAAACCAAACACATAGACAACACCTTCAGGAGGGCCCAAATGCTGCCAAAACAGCTCAAATTAGGGGCAGATATCAGGAAAAGTGGCATCAATTGACCCAGAGTACAAATATTATAATTGCGCAGCCTTGATGCATGGAACAGGGCATGGACCGACATTTCTAACTTAAACATTAATCAATAACAGGAGAATAAGTGACAGGTGTAGGCTTAGTGCTCTGAAAGCCTTTCAAAATTCAGGCAACACACATAAAGGATACCCAACATGAAGTCCAAACATTTTCAAAAATTTGGGGCAGACACCAGTAAAAGTGGCATCAATTGACCCACAGTAGAAATTTTACAATGTCGCAGCAGTCAGGCATGGGCCAGCATTTACAGCTTTGAAATTAAGTTGAAATTAAGAGGTGGGTGAGGGACCAGTGTAAGTCTGCTGTGCTGCGAGCCCTGATACCTCATGCAACAGCTCAAACTGCTTTTCTGCTCAGCCACACTCAGGTGGCACAAATATCAGCTTCGTAGACTACTGTTAACAGTCAAGCATGGGTCATGAAGGAGACAGGGTCTGGGCCAGCGCTTACAGCTTTGAACTTAAGTTAAAATCAAAATTAAGAGGTGGTGATGGACTGGTGTAAATCTGCTGTCCTGAGAGCCCTGTTACCTCATGCAAGAGCTCAAATTCATTTTCTGCTCAGCCACACTCAGGGGGCACAAATATCAGCTTCATAGACTACTTTTGTTAGAATCTTTTAAGGATAATAATGCAGGTAGTTGACTGAAAGTAAGTGATGGCCTCCCGAGCTGGATGCCCTACTGACACAGGTAACATACATGAAGGAGACCTAACTTGGAGTCCAAACATTTCCAAAAATTAGAGGCTTACACCAGGAAGAGTGGCATCAATTGACCCACAGTAAACATTTTATAATGGCGTAGCATGGATGGATGGGACAGGGCCAGGCCCAGAATTTCTTGCTTACAAATTGATCAGTAAGAGGGGGATGAATGACAGGTGTAGGCCTGGTGCTCTGAGACCCCTTCCACTACAGGCAACCCACCAAATGGAGACCCAACTCGGAGTCTCCACATTTCAAAAAAATTACTGACACACACACCACTAGAGTGGCATCAATTTCCCCAGAGTAGAAATAATATAATGGGGCTCTGACACCCCTTCCACGACAGGTAAACCACCAGATGGAGACCCAACTTCGAGTCTCCACAATTCAAAATATTATCGACATACACCACAAGAGCACCATTAATTGCCCCAGAGAAGAAATAGAATAAAGGGCTCTGTGACTCCTTTCAGGACAGGCAACCCACCAGATAGAGACCCATCTTGGAGTTGGCACATTTAAAAAAATTATTGGCACACACCACTAGAGCACCATCAATTTCCCCAAAGTAGAATTAGTATAATGGTGCTCTGATACCCTTTCTACTACAGGCAACACACAAGTAGACCATAATAAGAGTCTCTATTTACACAAAAGTTGGCTTGTCATGACTCAGGAGGAAGAAAAAGGAGGAGGAAAAGGAGGAATATTAGGTGCTTTGAAAAAAGGCAAATTGTAAAAGTAACAACGGTGGACACACCTTCTGATTGTTACGCCGCAAAGACACTTATCAGTAACACCAGCAACAGTATTAACAGCAGCCACAGAAGCCACAAAAAAGGTATCACAGACTACAATAACGCAAGATCAATGCAGCACACTGAAAGCTATACCAACACCTAGTTTACCCAGTCTGTGACTTGGGTACAAAAGTCATTGGAGAGCCATGACTTGTTCAACTTGATGAAACTTAGGCAGTCTACACTTTCAGGGGACAGTTGGATGCGCTTATCTGTCAGGACACCACCAGTAGTGCTGAAGACATATCCTGAGAGAACGCTGTCTGCCGGGCATGACAAAACCTCCAAGCCATGACTGGCAAGATCAGGCCACTCTTCCATTTTTGAAGACCAAAATAGAAAAGGGTCCAAACTCCCCTGATGGCATTGATATTGAGCTCGAGATACTCCTGCACCATCCTCTCCAGTCGTTCAAGATCTGTCAGACTTATACTCTGTTCTGCTAGTGCATGGGATGGTCTAAAATACAAGTGCTTCTCACTATATTAAAATATAATCAAAAAGTTAATTTATTTCAGTTCTTCAATACAAAAAGTGAAACTCATATATTTTATAGAGTCATTTCCAACAGAGTGATCTATTTCAAGTGATTATATTTGCTAATGTTGATGATTAGGGTTGAGCGAAACGGATCGGACAAATTCATAAATCGCTGACTTTCGGCAAAGTCGGGTTTCATGAAACCCGACCCAATCCTAGTGTGGGATCAGCCATGAGGTCGACGATCTGCGCGCAAAAGTCGCGTTTCGTATGACGCTTTCAGCACCATTTTTCAGCCAATGAAGGAGGACACAGAGTGTAGGCAGCATGATGACATAGGTCTCGGTCCCCACCATCTTAGAGAAGGGCATGACAGTGATTGGCTTGCTTTCTGCGGCATCACAGGGGCTATAAAGGGGCGTGCATGCCGACCGCCATCTTACTTCTGCCGATGTTAGCATAGGGAGAGGTTGCTGCAGCTTCATCAGAAGAAGGGATATAGTTAGGGAGGGAAGATTAACCCTCAAACTGCTTGTGCTGTAGCGATTTCCACAGTCCAACACCACCTTTTTTTTGCAGGGACAGTGGAGGCTATATTTTTGTGCATCAGCTCTGTAGCTTATTAGGCTGCCTTATAAGGCTCCCTGATAGCTGCATTGCTGTTTGCACCGCTGCTGTGAAAACCAACTGCTTTTTTAAAAGCAAAAATCTTGTTGCTCCTTTCTGCACAGTTATCTTGTTTATTTGTCCACACTTTTGTGTGCAGCAGTCCTTTTTATTGCTGCCATACTTGTCCTGAGATCATTGTAGGGAGATTGAAATTGTACTACAGTCCTTGTATTTTTTCATATATCTTCCAGCCACTTTCTGCCACTTACATTGTGTTGTGTTATACACTGGGCCTGAGTTTTGGTTCAGTCTCCCCCCCAAAAAAAGTGAGATTCAAATTCTCACAAAGTGGATATACTTCAGTCCTGTTAGTTTGTCGTATATCAGCCAGCCACTTTCTGCTACGTACATTGTGCTGTTTTATACACTGGGCCTGAGTTTTAGTTCAGTCTCCCCCCAAAAAAAGTGAGATTCAACTTCTCACAAAGTGGATATACTTAAGTCCTGTTAGTTTGTCGTATATCAGCCAGCCACTTTCTGCCACGTACATTGTGTTGTGTTATACACTGGGCCTGAGTTTTGGTTCAGTCTCCAAAAAAAAAAGTGAGATTCAAATTCTCACAAAGTGGATATACTTCAGTCCTGTTAGTTTGTCGTATATCAGCCAGCCACTTTCTGCCACGTACATTGTGTTGTGTTATACACTGGGCCTGAGTTTTGGTTGAGTCTCAAAAAAAAAAAGTGAGATTCAAATTCTCAAAAAGTGGATATACTTCAGTCCTGTTAGTTTGTCGTATATCAGCCAGCCACTTTAAGCCACGTACATTGTGTTGTGTTATACACTGGGCCTGAGTTTTGGTTCAGTCTCCCTCCAAAAAAAGTGAGATTCAACTTCTCACAAAGTGGATATACTACAGTCCTGTTAGTTTGTCATATATCAGCCAGCCACTTTCTGCCACTTACATTGTGTTGTTTTATGCACAGGGCCTGAGATTTGGTTCAGTCTCCCCAAAAAAAGGGAGATTTAAATTCTCAAAAAGTTATTATATACCTTCTACCTTGTTTTACAGTACCATAAAACGGTTGTTATTTTGGTTAGATTTTCCAAAAAATGAGGAAGTCTGGTGGAAGAGCCCGTGGGCGGTGGTTGCCAGCTGGAACTGATAGTGGTGGTGGTGCTGCATCTGGTGGGAGTGGCAAAAGCACAATAACACCTAAGGCTGGAGATGTTGAGCCAGCGTCATCATCTGGCTACACAAGGCCTCGAAGGCGCCCTTATCTGGGAGTAGGAAAACAGCTTTTAAAGCCGAAGCAGCAGGAAAAAGTTTTGTCTTTGACTCAGCCTCTTGCTCTTTCGCCTCCTCTTCAGAAAGTTCCAAGTATAAAAGCAGCGAGTCGTCAGTGGATGCTCCCTGTCAGGAACAAGACGTTTCCTTGTGTCCTTCACCCAAACCAAAAGTGAAGGATGCATCAGGCGACACTACAGGTTACTCCATGGAGCTCTTTACACATACCGTGCCTGGGTTAGAAAGGGAAATTGTTAACTGCCCATTACAAGATGAATCGGACATGGAGTGCACTGATGCACAGCCACAGCTAGATTATTATGCTGTTCCATTGAATCAGATCACTAAATTGTCCTCGCAGTGTACTGAGCCAGAATCTGACCCTGATGAGACTATGGTGCCCTGTCCCGAATGCTATAGCACCTTACACGGTGACACAGAGGAAGGTGCACATGACATTGAAGAGGAGGTGATAGATGACCCAGTTGTTGACCCACATTGGCAGTCATTGGGGAAGAGGGTGCCGCTGCCAGTAGCTCAGAAGCAAAGGAGGATGATCCGCAGCAGCCATCTACATCGCAAAAGCTGTCATCTGGCAGGCCCGTATCAGAAACGGTATCAAAAACAAACACAGTTTTAGGACAGTGTGCCCTCCGGTGAAAGTAGCACAGCGTGCAATGCCTGAAAAGGTATTCTATAGTAGGAAGAGTGTAGTGTGGCAATTTTTTAACCAAGATCCAAATGATCAGTCAAAAGTTATCTGTAAGAAATGCTCAAAGACCTTTAGCAGAGGGAAGAATCTTCAAAATTTAAATACAACGTGCATGCTCAGACATTTAACCAGCATGCACTTGCAAGCCTGGACTAACTACCAAACGTCACGTACCATTGGTGCACCTGCTCAGAATGAAGGTAGTTAGCAACCCTACATTGCTTCCCTCACTGTAAGCCCACCGGTTAGGACACCACCAGCAGCAAATGTGGAGGTATCGTCGCAAGGTCAAACCAAGACTATAATATTTATAGGTCCGAGAATTTATAGTATATCACAATTAACCTATACTCATAAGACATATATATAACAATACCTATTTTATTAATTAAATGAATCCATAAAACACAACCACAAACATAACACTACAAACAATCGTGCTCTCTATATATATAACCCTAGCAAGGGGCCCTGGGTGCCCACTGCCTATCAGCGGAGGTTGACACCCTATACACAGTCGAGATTGGCGCCCCCACTCAACGTCGGCTAGCCCTAATTCTCCTGTTGATGCCCTATATACGTGTCACATTCGGGCCCCCAATTGTACAACAGGTAATCATTGGGTAGAGATAGATAGTCAGCCGATATGGCCCATAAAAATATTGGGCAAAAAATTGCTTTTACAGGGTGAGAGACACAGACATACAAAGTGCAAAACAGTGCAAAACTAAAGTGCTATAGTGAACAAAAAGTCCTTGCTAGACTGCTCCCTATAATCTCAGATCCTGCCTTGCCACGGGGGTTGGCACCCTACTGTTCAGCGGAACCGGCTCCCCCAATCCACGTCGGCTATCCCTTGATATTCCCTATATGTAGCTGATAAGGATTGGCAAGAGAGAAAATGTCTTGTTGCTAAATTGATAATGAAGACCAGACTGCTAACAAGACTACAAATAAATTAATAAAACCCACACGCTAGTTGCCGTATGCACTGAATATATATCACAAAATTAGTGAATATGTATATATCATATAAGGAATGGCATAATATACCTCATGCTCTGATGTTGCATATCATTAGAGGTCTCTATATATATGACTATTGCCATGGGTAACCTATAGTCAGTCAATATCTGCATATTAATCTGCAGTGGACTAGCAATGTGTACATGACATAGTAGGGCTAAGCAGTTAGCAAGGAAGAGATACTCATCGTTCAAAAGATGTCATAATGCGCCTCAACGCAATTCACCAAAAGGATCATCAGGAGGCTTTGATGCAATGGATCTTATATAGATCTATATAAGTATGAGTTAGTGGATGACTCCATGACACATGTAGGCCAACATCAAGAATACCATCACCAACTCTCTCTCAATCCGCCATGTCCACCACCAACACCGCTAGTTCCACCATATGCAGCTCTCCAGTCCAGCTCACCCTACAAGAGACACTTGTTAGGAAAAGAAAGTACTCATGGTCTCTTCCGCGTACACAGGGTTTGAACGCCCACATCGCTATACTAATCTCGTTAGAGATGATGCCCTACCAGTTGGTTGAAAGCGAAGCTTTCAAAGACCTGATGGCCTATGCAGTACCACGCTATAACCTACCAGTTGGCACTTCTTTGCGAGAAAAGCCATCCCGGCCCTCCACCAGCATGTCAAAGACCGCATTGCCCATGCACTGAGGCAGTCAGTGGATAGGTGCACCTCACAACAGATGCATGGAACAGTAGGAATGGCCAGGGACATTATGTGTCCATCACGGCGCACTGGGTTAATGTGGTGGATGCAGGGGACAGCCATAGTGGGACAGTTCTGCCTAGCCCACAGTCTAGGAAACAGTTGGCTGTAGGCGTTCACCACCCCTTCTCCTCCTCCTCCTTCTCCAGAAGCGAAAGCTCATCCACAGAGTGCAGTCGCACGACCACTCCATCCGCAGCTGCCAGTGTTGCACACGAGGTGTCCGTGCAACAATCTCAGTCATGGCTGGGCAGTGTACATCTTGAGGCAGGCAAGGTAGTCAGTGATAACGGAAGAAATTTTATGGCTGCCATAGCCCTTTCAGAACTGAAACACATACCTTGCCTGGCTCACACCTTGAAACTGGTGGTGCAGTGCTTCCTCAAAAATTATCCAGAGTTACCAGCCCTGCTCCTGAAGGTGCAAAGACTTTGCTCAAACATCCGCCGGTTGCCCATACACTCCAGCCGTATGCTGAACCATCAGCGATCGCTGAATCTTCCCCAGCACTGCCTAATAATCGACGTTGCAACAAGGTGGAACTCCACACTGCACATGGTTCAGAGGATGTGCGAACAGAGGCGTGCTGTAATTAATTTATGGGAGGATACACGTACACGGGCAGGCAGTTAGATGGCAGACATGGAGTTGTCTGGTGTGCAGTGGTCGAAGCTACAAGACCTCTGTCAAGTCCTTCAGTGTTTTGAGGAATGCACATGGCTGGTAAGTGCAGATGACGCCATCATAAGCATGAGCATCCCACTAATGCATCTGCTGATGCAAAGTGTGACGCACATTAAGGAGCAGGCATCTGCAGCCAAGGAGAAGGGAAGCTTTGATGACAGTCAGCCATTGTCTGCTCAGGGAACTCTCCTGGACGAGGTGGCGGATGAAGAGGAGAAGGAGGAGGATGATGGGGATGAATATTTATGGGAGGAGGATGCTTCTCAGGGGGCAATAGAAACTGGTGGCGTTGCAAGGACAGGTACAGGGTTTTTGCGGGACACAAGTGATGTTGATTTGCAAGAAAGTGCTCCTCAACCCAGCACAAGCAGTGAATTGACACCTGGAACATTGGCCCACATGGCTGAGTATGCCTTGCGTATCCTAAAAAGGGACCCCTGCACTATCAAAATGATGACCGATGACGATTACTGGTTGGCCTGCCTCCTGGATCCACCATATAAAGGAATATTACAAAATATCATGCCACATGAGAACCTTGAGCAAATATTGGCTACCAAACAAGCAACTCTTGTAGACCGTTTGGTTCAGGCATTCCCAGCACACAGCGGCGGTGATGGTCCTCACACGAGCCGTAGGGGGCAACATGGCAGAGGTGTTAGAGGTGCACAAATCCGAAGTGGCGTTGGACAGAGGGGTTTTATGACCAGGTTGTGGAGTGATTTTGCAATGACCGCTGACATGACAGGTACTGCTGCATCGATTCAAAGTGACAGGAGACAGTATTTCTCCAGTATGGTTATGAACTACTTTTCCTCTCTTATCAATGTTCTCCCTCACAGGTCATTCCCCTTTGATTACTGGGCATCTAAAATAGACACCTGGCCTGAATTGGCAGAATATGCATTACAGGAGCTCGCTTGCCCTGCTGCTAGTGTGCAATCAGAATGAGTCTTCAGTGCTGCTGGTTCAATACTGACCGAAAAAAGGACACGTCTGGCTACCAAAAATGTTGATGATCTAAACTTCATTAAAATGAACCAATCATGGATTTCAAATTATTTTGCCCCACCTTCCCCTGCAGACACGTAGCTTGCCTGAAAAATGTCTTGCTTTTGGCCTCCTCTTACTGACTTCTCCAATTCCTCCATTTGCAGCTGCTGAATATCCACCATAGGCCATTTTTATACCTCCCTAAATGGGCTGACTCCCCCCACAAGGCCGTGGTCACCACCTGGCACAAGCACCCGTGCGAGTGCCGTTTGCCTGGACAGGTGGGTGGGCCCACTCTTGGGCGACGGCACTGGCACAGGGTCCCTCATAGTACAATGAAGTGTCTCTGACGGTGGTAGTGCACAACCAACGTCAGACACACCGTAGTAATATGAGGGGCCCTGTGCCAGTACCGCCACCCACGAGAGAGTGTTCCCCCCAGCTCAAACAGTGCTCTACCACTTGCAATACTTACCTCTCCCTGCTCCACCACTGTGTAGTCTGTGCTGTTAAATCCTTCAATGGCACTGCCAATGCAAATTTGTTGAAATGATAGATGATAGTTAAAATATACAGGGGCCCTGGCCTCCATTTAGACCAGTTAATACTTTGCGCCTACTACCACTGTCTGCTACTCAGCAGAGGATCCCACCCCTGTACCTAGTTATGCCACCTGTTTATTTATGAACAATTTTTTGGCAGACATTTAGCCCACTTTATTATTTGGGCCTAATATCTGTGTCTGCCACTCATTACAGTTTTCCTCCACTGAACAAAGCAATGCCACCTGTTTAGTCCTTTTACCAATTTTGAACTGCATTTAGCCTACTTTATTATTTGGGCCTACTAACTGTGTCTTCCACTCATTACAGTTTTCCTCCACTGAACAAAGCAATGCCGCCTGTTTAGTCCTGTTACCACATTTGAACTGCATTTAGCCTACTTTATTATTTGGACCTACTAACTGTGTCTGCCACTCATTACAGTTTTCCTCCACTGAACAAAGCAATGCCACCTGTTTAGTCCTGTTACCACATTTGGAACTGCATTTAGCCTACTTTATTATTTGGGCCTACTATATGTGTCTGCCACTCATTACAGTTTTCCTCCACTGAACAAAGCAATGCCGCCTATTTAGTCCTGTTACCAATTTTGAACTGCATTTAGCGTACTTTATTTTTTGGGCCTACTAACTGTATCTGCCACTCATTACAGTTTTCCTCCACTGAACAAAGCAATGCCGCCTGTTTAATCCTGTTACCACATTTGAACTGCATTTAGCCTACTTTATTTTTTGGGCCTACTAACTGTGTCTGCCACTCATTACAGTTTTCCTCCACTGAACAAAGCAATGCCGCCTGTTTAGTCCTGTTACCAATTTTGAACTGCATTTAGCCTACTTTATTATTTGGGCCTACTAACTGTGTCTGCCACTCATTAAAGTTTTCCTCCACTGAACAAAGCAATGCCGCCTGTTTAGTCCTGTTACCACATTTGAACTGCATTTAGCCTACTTTATTATTTGGGCCTACTAACTGTGTTTCCTCTTCATCCTGCCCATTGCCCAGCCACTGCTAGATGAGTCTGCTGGTACATTGACCCAGACCACTACATTCCCCTTGCACTCTACACAGCCAGAATCTGACCCTGCTGAAAGTCAGGTTCCCCTTCCCGCATACTATACCATCTTACACGGGGACAAAGAGGAAGGTGCAGATGAAAGTGCAGGTTCCTTCATCAGGTGGGGGGGGCATACTCGTTGGTGACATCACTGGCACAGGGCCCCTCATAGTACGCAAAAGTGTCTCTGCCAGTGGGAGGTGCCACCCGCCGTCAAACACACTGCCGTACTATGAGGGGCCCTGTGCCAGTGACGTCACCAACGAGTATGTCCCCCCACCTGATGAAGGAACCTGCACTTTCATCTGCACCTTCCTACGAATGAGTGGGCCCCCCTGCTTGCTCAGGATCACAGCACTTGCAAAATTGAAATACTTACCTCTCCCTGCTCCACCGCCGTGAGATATTCCGCGTTTCCTGGGCCCATGAAAATCTTGAGCCAGCCCTACCTCCCCACAACTTTAGCCAAATGACCCCCAGTTTTCAATGCCTAACTATTATTATAAAGTAAATTAAGATTGACAAGCTTAAGTAATAAGAATTGATGTTTTTGGCATTAAAATGGGCACTGTAGGTGTTTTCCTGTCCTCCACTCACTGCCGACTTTGATTCCCCATTGAGTTGCATTGGGTTTCGTGTTTCAGTCGGCCCCCGGCTTTTCGCAATAATTGGCCGATTTCACCCAACCCGACTTTTGACAAAGTCGGGTTTCGCGAAACCCGACTCGATCCAAAAAAAGCAAAAGTCGCTCAGCTCTATTGGTGATTATGGCTTACAGCCAATGAAAACCCAAAAGTCATTAGCTTAGTAACTAGAATACTTTATAACACCAGCTTGCAAAATGATTATTTTAAAATGCGAAATGTTGGCCTACTGAAATTTATGTTCAGTAAATGCACTCAATACTTGGCAGGGGCTCCTTTTGGATCAATTACTGCATCCATGTGGCATGGCATGGAGGCGATCATTTGTTCCTCTTGAGGTTGCCCTGACGTAGGGACACCACGAAGATTGCACTGTTATTGCACACGGCCTTCCCTCCAGGTTCAGTGGAGACAACCAGCTGAAATTAAGCCTGGATAGCTGTCCACAACTCTTGAGCTGTGTGACTGTGATCTCCAAGGCAAATTAATTTAAACACTGCCTGATTACGGTGAGCCCTAGCTGCACAGTATGGAAGTGGAGGGGATTATCTCTGCCCTGTAGGAAAGTGTGTCTCATTAAGGGAAGGGGTTGAGGGCAGAGGTGGAGGCCATAAAAGGAGTGGAGGAGGCAGAAGCAGTGAAGGAAGTGTTAGATGCTTGAGTGTTTGCCTTTCAAGTCTTGAGTATTTCAAGATTTGTGCAGCAGCCCCTTCCCCACAGCCACCAGATTCACCCGGTGCCCAGTTAGCGATATATAATGCCGCTAGCCATGCTTGCTCTTTCTGTTGTCAGTGGTGAAATTCACCCTGTCAGACTTAGATTTTTTCAAGGATTGAGTGATGTAGTCTGCGACATACTGGTGTAGTGCAGGCACGGCTATGTTAGAGAAGTAACGGTGACTGGGCAACTGGTAATGGGGGACTGCAACGGCCATGAGCTTTCAGAAACCGTCTGTATTCACCAGTCAGAAAGGCAACATATCCATGGCTAACAGATTGGAGATGGTCATGTTCAAGCTCTTAGCTTTGGCATGTGTAGGAGGAGAAAATCTTTTACGTGACCAAAACTGCAGGACCGAGAGTTGGATCCTAAGCTGAGAGAGGGTGCATATGGGTGTACACAACAAAACTGCTGGATTGCAAGTGAGGTGCAGACAGAGATATTATGGTGGATTGAGAAAGATGTAGTGTGCTCTGTGTCTGAGTGCACCAAAAACAGCAGGCATGTTCACTTCCATAATAGCTAATGGGCTCTCATTTACCCAGATTGTAGCGGGTAAAGAAGTGGAGGTTCTGTGGCCAGACACCTGTGTGAGAAAACTTGCCATGGTGACGGAGGAGGAAGAAGCAGCGAGCTCCAGTAGGCCACGTGTTAGCACAGTGAGATTCCAGACTAATGCATGTTGATCGCACATGTGCTGATTCATGTGTGTTGAAGATAAGTTATTGAATTTTTTGCCTCAACTGAGCCATTTTTTGCAAAGTTGCCTGATAACATGAGTTTGGCTATCATTTGCGGTTTCAAAAAATGCCCAGGCTATGCAACAGTTGCCACCAGTATGAACTGCAGACCTGTGACTGCTGCTGGCCACAGCCAGAGTTGTGGTTGAGGATGCAAAGTTGGTTGCATTACTTCATGTCTGTGCGGGAAGTTGCAATGTAACCTCCTCATCTTCCTCCTCCTACACCTCCTCTGCTGAGCTACTCAGTTGCGTGCCTCTGGTTTCACACCAAGTGAGATCTGCAACCTCATCATCATCCACTCTGTTGTCCCACTGCTCACCTTGAGAGTCACCCTGCTCCTCTTCCTGCCCTGAGGGCATAGTAGAGTATGCGTGCTCCTCAAGTATCTCAGTCTCACCAGGATCACCTACACTCCTGGGGTTTAATGTCTGGTGATGAGGGCCTGGATTCTGCTTGGACCCTACTTTGTCTGGCCCCAGATAAAACTGAAAAAAGTTTGAGCATAGGTGCAGATGCTTTCCTGCCCTGGATTTTGTGAATCTTTGGAGCAGGCCTCTGATGTCCATGGAAGAGAATGCGTGAACAGCTCTGCAGACTCACCCATCTGTGGTTCCCCACAGTCAGTTGAACAGTTGGAGAGTTGTGACGTGTGGGGAAACAAGGGTAATTGGGGTGCCACCTTTGAGGACTCTATTGTGTTTGATGTTAAGGTGGAGGAAGAGGAGGAGAGGCCACTTAATGTAGCACTTACCATCCACTGGCGCACATGCTCTTTCCAGCCCTCATCTACAAGGCATACCGCTGTGCGTCTGCCAAAGAATGGGAGTCTAGCAGTCCATCCCATAACGGAAGTTGTCATTTGTATATGGCTAGAATGAGCTGGTGTTTGTTCTGTAGAGTTTTCAGTAACATTACCACCTACTAGGGTTGAGCGAAATGGGTCGTTCATTTTCAAAAGTCGCCGACTTTTGGCAAAGTCGGGTTTCATGAAACCCGATCCGACCCCTGTGCGTGGTCGGCCATGCGGTATGCGACTTTCGCGCCAAAGTCGCGTTTCAATGACGCGAAAAGCGCCATTTCTCAGCCAATGAAGGTGAACGCAGAGTGTGGGCAGCGTGATGACATAGGTCCTGGTCCCCACCATCTTAGAGAAGGGCATTGCAGTGATTGGCTTGCTGTCTGTGGCGTCACAGGGGCTATAAAGGGGCGTTCCCGCCGACCGCCATCTCACTGCTGCTGCTCTGAGCTTAGGGAGAGGTTGCTGCCGCTTCGTCAGAAGCAGGGAGAGCGTTAGGCAGGGTCCATTAACCACCAAACCGCTTGTGCTGTAGCGATTTCCACTGTCCAACACCACCTTCGGTGTGCAGGGACAGTGGAAGCTACATTTTTTTTTTTTTTCCTCAGCGCTGTAGCTCATTGGGCTGCCCTAGAAGGCTCCCTGATAGCTGCATTGCTGTGTGTACGCCACTGTGCAAACCAACTGCATTTTTCAAAGCACAAATCCTCTTGTTCCTTCCTTTCTGCACAGCTATCTTTTTTGTTTGTCCACACCTTTTTATTTAATTTGTGCATCAGTCCACTCCTTATTGCTGCCTGCCATACCTGGCTGAGATTACTGCAGGGAGATAGTAATTGTAGGACAGTCCCTGTTTTTTTTTGTGGGAGATTAAGATTGGCATTTCTGCTAGAGTGCCATCCCTGTGTGTGCCATCTCTCACTCAGTGGGCCATAGAAAGCCTATTTATTTTTTTGCTTGATTTGGGTTCTAAAATCTACCTGAAAAAAAATCACTACATCAATCAGTGGGAGAAAAATATTGGCCTCAGGGCTTGTGTGCCACTCCTGACTCCTGTGTGTGCCATCTCTCACTCAGTGGGCCATAGAAAGCCTATTTATTTTTTTGCTTGATTTGGGTTCTAACATCTACCTGAAAAAAAATCACTACATCAATCAGTGGGAGAAAAATATTGGCCTCAGGGCTTGTGTGCCACTCCTGACTCCTGTGTGTGCCATCTCTCACTCAGTGGGCCATAGAAAGCCTATTTATTTTTTTGCTTGATTTGGGTTCTAAAATCTACCTGAAAAAAAATCACTACATCAATCAGTGGGAGAAAAATATTGGCCTCAGGGCTTGTGTGCCACTCCTGACTCCTGTGTGTGCCATCTCTCACTCAGTGGGCCACAGAAAGCCTTTTTTTTAATTATTATTTGGTTTCTAAATTGTCCCTGAAAAAAATCATTTTATCTTATTTGGTTTCTAAAGTCTCCCTGAAAAAAAATAAAAAAAATAAAACAGTGGGAGATTAATATTGCCCTTTCTGCTTGTGTGCCAGTCTTGACTCCTGGGTGTGCCATCTCTCTCTCTCAAATTGTGGGCCATAGAAAGCCTATTTATTTTTTTGCTTGATTTGGGTTCTAAAATCTACCTGAAAAAAAATCACTACATCAATCAGTGGGAGAAAAATATTGGCCTCAGGGCTTGTGTGCCACTCCTGACTCCTGTGTGTGCCATCTCTCTCTCTCAAATTGTGGGCCATAGAAAGCTTATTTATTTTTTTGCTTGATTTGGGTTCTAAAATCTACCTGAAAAAAAATCACTACATCAATCATTGGGAGAAAAATATTGGCCTCAGGGCTTCTGTGCCACTCCTGACTCCTGTGTGTGCCATCTCTCACTCAGTGGGCCATAGAAAGCCTATTTATTTTTTTGCTTGATTTGGGTTCTAAAATCTACCTGAAAAAAAATCACTACATCAATCATTGGGAGAAAAATATTGGCCTCAGGGCTTGTGTGCCACTCCTGACTCCTGTGTGTGCCATCTCTCACTCAGTGGGCCATAGAAAGCCTATTTATTTTTTTGCTTGATTTGGGTTCTAAAATCTACCTGAAAAAAAAATCACTACATCAATCAGTGGGAGAAAAATATTGGCCTCAGGGCTTGTGTGCCACTCCTGACTCCTGTGTGTGCCATCTCTCACTCAGTGGGCCATAGAAAGCCTATTTATTTTTTTGGTTGATTTGGGTTCTAAAATCTACCTGAAAAAAAATCACTACATCAATCAGTGGGAGAAAAATATTGGCCTCGGGGCTTGTGTGCCACTCCTGACTCCTGTGTGTGCCATCTCTCTCTCTCAAATTGTGGGCCATAGAAAGCCTATTTATTTTTTTGCTTGATTTGGGTTCTAAAATCTACCTGAAAAAAAATCACTACATCAATCAGTGGGAGAAAAATATTGGCCTCAGGGCTTGTGTGCCACTCCTGACTCCTGTGTGTGCCATCTCTCACTCAGTGGGCCATAGAAAGCCTATTTATTTTTTTGCTTGATTTGGGTTCTAAAATCTACCTGAAAAAAATCACTACATCAATCAGTGGGAGAAAAATATTGGCCTCAGGGCTTGTGTGCCACTCCTGACTCCTGTGTGTGCCATCTCTCACTCTCAAATTGTGGGCCATAGAAAGCCTATTTATTTTTTTGCTTGATTTGGGTTCTAAAATCTACCTGAAAAAAAATCACTACATCAATCATTGGTAGAAAAATATTGGCCTCAGGGCTTGTGTGCCACTCCTGACTCCTGTGTGTGCCATCTCTCACTCAGTGGGCCATAGAAAGCCTTTTTATTTTTTTGCTTGATTTGGGTTCTAAAATCTACCTAAAAAAAAATCACTCATCAATCATTGGTAGAAAAATATTGGCCTCAGGGCTTGTGTGCCACTCCTGACTCCTGTGTGTGCCATCTCTCACTCAGTGGGCCATAGAAAGCCTATTTATTTTTTTGCTTGATTTGGGTTCTAACATCTACCTGAAAAAAAATCACTACATCAATCAGTGGGAGAAAAATATTGGCCTCAGGGCTTGTGTGCCACTCCTGACTCCTGTGTGTGCCATCTCTCACTCAGTGGGCCATAGAAAGCCTTTTTTTTTATTATTTGGTTTCTAAATTGTCCCTGAAAAAATCATTTTATCTTATTTGGTTTCTAAAGTCTCCCTGAAAAAAAATAAAAAACATAAAACAGTGGGAGATTAATATTGCCCTTTCTGCTTGTGTGCCAGTCTTGACTCCTGGGTGTGCCATCTCTCTCTCTCAAATTGTGGGCCATAGAAAGCCTATTTATTTTTTTGCTTGATTTGGGTTCTAAAATCTACCTGAAAAAAAATCACTACATCAATCAGTGGGAGAAAAATATTGGCCTCAGGGCTTGTGTGCCACTCCTGACTCCTGTGTGTGCCATCTCTCACTCAGTGGGCCATAGAAAGCCTATTTATTTTTTTGCTTGATTTGGGTTCTAAAATCTACCTGAAAAAAAATCACTACATCAATCAGTGGGAGAAAAATATTGGCCTCAGGGCTTGCGTGCCACTCCTGACTCCTGTGTGTGCCATCTCTCACTCAGTGGGCCATAGAAAGCCTTTTTTTTTAATTATTATTATTATTTGGTTTCTAAATTGTCCCTGAAAAAATCATTTTATCTTATTTGGTTTCTAAAGTCTCCCTGAAAAAAAATAAAAAAAATAAAACAGTGGGAGATTAATATTGCCCTTTCTGCTTGTGTGCCAGTCTTGACTCCTGGGTGTGCCATCTCTCTCTCTCAAATTGTGGGCCATAGAAAGCCTATTTATTTTTTTGATTGATTTGGGTTCTAACATCTACCTGAAAAAAAATCACTACATCAATCAGTGGGAGAAAAATATTGGCCTCAGGGCTTGTGTGCCACTCCTGACTCCTGTGTGTGCCATCTCTCACTCAGTGTGCCATAGAAAGCCTATTTATTTTTTTGCTTGATTTGGGTTCTAAAATCTACCTGAAAAAAAATCACTACATCAATCAGTGGGAGAAAAATATTGGCCTCAGGGCTTGTGTGCCACTCCTGACTCCTGTGTGTGCCATCTCTCACTCAGTGGGCCATAGAAAGCCTTTTTTTTTATTATTATTATTATTTGGTTTCTAAATTGTCCCTGAAAAAATCATTTTATCTTATTTGGTTTTTAAAGTCTCCCTGAAAAAAAATAAAAAAAATAAAACAGTGGGAGATTAATATTGCCCTTTCTGCTTGTGTGCCAGTCTTGACTCCTGGGTGTGCCATCTCTCTCTCTCAAATTGTGGGCCATAGAAAGCCTATTTATTTTTTTGCTTGATTTGGGTTCTAACATCTACCTGAAAAAAAATCACTACATCAATCAGTGGGAGAAAAATATTGGCCTCAGGGCTTGTGTGCCACTCCTGACTCCTGTGTGTGCCATCTCTCACTCAGTGGGCCATAGAAAGCCTTTTTTTTAAATTATTATTTGGTTTCTAAGTTGTCCCTGAAAAAATCATTTTATCTTGTTTGGTTTCTAAAGTCTCCCTGAAAAAAAAAAAAAAAATAAAACAGTGGGAGATTAATATTGACAGTTGTGCTTGAGTGACAGTCCTGCGTGTGTGGCATCTCTGTGATTTGGTGCCACAGAAAACAGAGTGTGTAACATTGGGCCTGATTTTCCTTGTGGTCTCACCAACCTGTAAAGGGATGTTGAAATCATACTGAAGTTATAGCTCACTGTGTAAGTTGTTTGACAGCAACAAATAAAGTTACTTTGGTTAAGTTTTTAAAACAATGAGGAAGTCTGGTGCAAGAGGTCGTGGCCGTGGGTGTTCATTGTCACCTGGTAATGATGGTAGTGGTAGTGGAGCATCAGGTGGTCGTGGGGATAAAAATATGACACCTAAGTCTGGAGCTGTGGAGACAGGTTCGTTGTCTGGCTACACAAGGCCTCGAACGCTCTCTTTTCTGGGAGTAGGAAAACCGCTTTTAAAGCCGGAGCAGCAACAGCAAGTTTTGGCTTACCTTGCAGACGCAGCCTCTAGCACTTTTGCCTCCTCTTCTGAAACTGCTAAAAGTAAAAAACAGCGCGTCGCTTGTGGATGTTCACGGTCAGGGACAAGTCGCTTCCTTGTCCTCTTCAGCAAAAACAACAACAAGAGAGAAGGATGCAGCAGACGACACAACGGGTTACTCGATGGAGCTCTTTACACATACCGTCCCTGGCTTAGGAAGTGAAACACTTAACAGGCCATGCCCATTACAAGTAGATTCTGACATGGAGTGCACTGATGCACAGCCACAGCCAGAGTACTATGCTGCTCCTTTGACTCAGACCACAACATTGCCCTCTCAGGTTACTGATCCACAATCAGACCCTGATGAGACTATGTTGCCCCGCCACGAACGCTATACCACTGACCGACACGGTGACACAGACGAAGTTGCACACGAGCTCGAAGAGGAGGTAATAGATGACCCAGTTGTTGACCCCGATTGGCAGCCATTGGGGGAACAGGGTGCAGGCGGCAGTAGTTCAGAAGCGGAGGTGGAGGAGGGGCCGCAGCAGGCATCAACATCGCAACAGGTTCCATCTGCCGGTCCCGTATCTGGGCCAAAACGCGTGTCAAAGCCGAAACCTGTTGGAGGACAGCGTGGCCATCCGGTTAAAGCTCAGTCTGCAATCCTTGAAAAGGGATCCGATGCTAGGAAGAGTGCAGTCTGGCATTTTTTTAAACAACATCCAATTGATCAGCGCAAAGTCATCTGTCAAAAATGTTCAACTAGCTTAAGCAGAGGTCAGAATCTGAAAAGTCTCAATACTAGTTGCATGCATAGACACTTAACCACCATGCATTTTCAAGCCTGGACTAACTACCAAACGTCCCTTAAGGTTGTAGCACCCTCGGCCAATGAAGCTAGTCAGCAACGCGACATCCCTTCCGTCACTGTAAGGCCACCATTTTCCACACCACCGGCAGTATCTGTGCAGGTTTCTTTGCCAGCCAAAAGCAGTCAGGGTCAGGGAATCACCAGTTTTGTAGGAGGAAATATTGCATCTAGGGCACCGGCGGAAACAATACCGTCTCCAACCGTCTCTCAGTCTGCCATGTCCACCGGCACACCCGAAAGTTCCACGATCTCCAGCTCTCCAGTCCAGCTCACCCTACATGAGACTCTGGTTAGAAAAAGGAAGTACTTATACTCGCATCCGTGTACACAGGGTTTTAACACCCACATAGCTAGACTAATCTCGTTAGAGATGATGCCCTACCGGTTAGTTGAAAGCAAAGCTTTCAAAGCCCTGATGGAGTACGCTGAACCCCGATACGAGCTACCCAGTCGACACTTTTTTGCCAAAAAAGCCATCCCAGCCCTGCACCAGCATGTTAAACAGCGCATCGTCCATGCACTCAGGCAATCTGTGAGTACAAAGGTGCACCTGACTACAGATGCATGGACCAGTAGGCATGGCCAGGGACGTTATGGGTCCATCACGGCACACTGGGTGAATGTGGTGGATGCAGGGTCCACAGGGGACATCAATTTCGGGACAGTTGTGCCTAGCCCACGGTCTAGGAAACAGTTGGCTGTAGGCGTTCGCACCCCCTCCTCCTCCTCCTCGTCCTCCTGCAGAAGCTACAGCTCTTCCACAGACCGCAGTCGGCCAACCACTCCATCGGCAGATGACACTGTTGCACACCAGTGGTCCCATTATGGGCCAGCTACTGGCAAGCGTCAGCAGGCTGTATTGGCTATGAAGTGTTTGGGCGACAACAGACACACCGCGGAAGTTCTGTCCGAGTTCTTGCAACAAGAAACGCAGTCGTGGCTGGGCACAGTAGATCTTGAGGCAGGCAAGGTAGTGAGTGATAACGGAAGGAATTTCATGGCTGCCATCTCCCTTTCCCAACTGAAACACATTCCTTGCCTGGCTCACACCTTAAACCTGGTGGTGCAGTGCTTATTGAAAACTTATCCTGGGTTCTCCGACCTGCTCCTCAAAGTGCGTGGACTTTGCTCACATATCCGACGTTCGCCTGTACACTCCAGCCGTATGCAGACCTATCAGCGGTCTTTGAACCTTCCCCAGCATCGCCTAATCATAAACGTTGCAACAAGGTGGAACTCAACACTGCACATGCTTCAGAGACTGTGCCAACAGAGGCGGGCTGTTATGTTTTTGTGGGAGGATACACATACACGGGCAGGCAGTAGGATGGCAGACATGGAGTTGTCTGGTGTGCAGTGGTCGAAGATACAAGACATGTGTCAAGTCCTTCAGTGTTTTGAGGAATGCACACGGCTGGTTAGTGCAGACAACGCCATAATGAGCATGAGCATCCCCCTAATGTGTCTGCTCATGCAAAGTTTGACGCACATAAAGGATCAGGCGTCTGCACCAGAGGAAGAGGAAAGCCTTGATGACAGTCAGCCATTGTCTGGTCAGGGCAGTGTACAGGACGAGGTAGCGGGCGAAGAGGAGGTGGAGGATGAGAAGGATGATGGGGATCAGTATATTTTTAATGAGGAAGCTTTCCCGGGGGCACTGGAAATTGGTTGCGTGGCAAGGCCGGGTTCTGGTTTTTTGAGGGACACAAGGGACGTAGATTTGCCTGAAACTGCCCCTCAACCAATCACAACCGGAGTTTTGACAACTGGAACTTTGGCCCACATGGCGGATTATGCCTTACGTATCCTAAAAAGGGACACACGCATTACGAAAATGATGAACGATGACGATTACTGGTTGGCCTGCCTCCTTGATCCACGCTATAAAGGCAAATTGCAAAATATTATGCCACATGAGAACTTGGAACTAATATTAGCAACCAAACAATCAACTCTTGTTGACCGTTTGCTTCAGGCATTCCCAGCACACAGCGCACGTGATCGTTCTCACACGAGCTCCAGGGGCCAGCAGACTAGGAGTGTTAGGGGTGCACACATCAGAAGTGGCGTTGGACAGAGGGGTTTTCTGACCAGGTTGTGGAGTGATTTTGCTATGACCGCAGACAGGACAGGTACTGCTGCATCAATTGAAAGTGACAGGAGACAACATTTGTCCAGTATGGTTACTAACTATTTTTCATCCCTTATCGATGTTCTCCTTCAACCGTCATTCCCATTTGATTACTGGGCATCAAAATTAGACACCTGGCCAGAATTGGCAGAATATGCATTGCAGGAGCTTGCTTGCCCGGCAGCTAGTGTCTTATCAGAAAGAGTATTCAGTGCTGCAGGTTCAATATTAACTGAAAAAAGGACTCGTCTGGCTACCCAAAATGTTGATGATCTAACATTCATTAAAATGAACCACAACTGGATTTCGAAATCTTTTGCCCCACCTTGCCCGGCCGACACCTAGCTTTCCTATGAAAAGCTCTTGCCTGTGGACTACTGTGAATTACTTTTCTAATGTTTAATTTGCTGCAGCTGATTGTCCAGCATACGACATGTTTACACCTCCCTAAATGGCCAAACTCCCCACATGGGGCCGTGGTATCGCGACTTGGCGCAAGCACCCGTGAGACTGCTGTTTGTCTGAAGAGTTGGGTGTGCTCGCTTTTGGTCGACGGCATTGCTACTGGGTCCCTCATAGTACAATAAAGTGTCTCTGGCGGTGGTGGTGCGCACCCAACGTCAGACACACTGTTGTAACATGAGGGGCCCTGGGCCTGTACCGCCGGCCACAAGAGAGTTCACCCACCCCCAGGTCAAACATTGCTCTACCACTTCCACAGTTATCTCTCACACTTCCACCAATGTTTAGTCTATGCGCTGACATCCTTCCATACCTGCCACTGACAATACCATTGTGTTGACATGTATGATGGTACTTAACATAGTCAGGGGCAGTGTCCTCTATTTACCACAGTAAATACTTTGCGCTAAATTAGTAGGTCTGACACAACGCAGAGGATCCCACCCCTGAACCTAATGATTGCACCCTTTAGTGTTTTTGTTTTGTTTTAATGCGAGACATTCACATTTATTTGTTGTTTTGGACTACTAACTGGCAGACACTCATTACAATCGGCCTCCGTTGACCAGACCACTGCTGCCCGTGTACCCCTGGAACCAATTATAAAGTGCCTACAGCCTGCCCATTTTATTATGTTAGGCCTTCGAAGCCTGCCTGCGGTCCCTCCTTCCACTAGGCCTCCACTGACCAGACCACTGCTGCCCGTGTACCCCTGGAACCTATTTTACAGTGCATAGAGCCTGCCCATTTTATTATGTTAGGCCTTCGAAGCCTGTCTGCGGTCCCTCCTTCCACTAGGCCTCCACTGACCAGACCACTGCTGCCCGTGTACCCCTGGAACCTATTTTACAGTGCATAGAGCCTGGCCATTTTATTATGTTAGGCTTTCGAAGCCTGTCTGCGGTCCCTCCTTCCACTAGGCCTCCACTGACCAGACCACTGCTGCCCGTGTACCCCTGGAACCTATTTTACAGTGCATAGAGCCTGCCCATTTTATTATGTTAGGCCTTCGAAGCCTGTCTGCGGTCCCTCCTTCCACTAGGCCTCCACTGACCAGACCACTGCTGCCCGTGTACCCCTGGAACCTATTTTACAGTGCGTACAGCCTGGCCATTTTATTATGTTAGGCCTTCGAAGCCTGTCTGCGGTCCCTCCTTCCACTAGGCCTCCACTGACCAGACCACTGCTGCCCGTGTACCCCTGGAACCAATTATAAAGTGCCTACAGCCTGCCCATTTTATTATGTTAGGCCTTCGAAGCCTGTCTGCGGTCCCTCCTTCCACTAGGCCTCCACTGACCAGACCACTGCTGCCCGTGTACCCCTGGAACCTATTTTACAGTGCATACAGCCTGGCCATTTTATTATGTTAGGCCTTCGAAGCCTGTCTGCGGTCCCTCCTTCCACTAGGCCTCCACTGACCAGACCACTGCTGCCCGTGTACCCCTGGAACCTATTTTACAGTGCATACAGCCTGGCCATTTTATTATGTTAGGCCTTCGAAGCCTGTCTGCGGTCCCTCCTTCCACTAGGCCTCCACTGACCAGACCACTGCTGCCCGTGTACCCCTGGAACCAATTATAAAGTGCCTACAGCCGGCACATTTTATTATGTTAGGCCTTCGAAGCCTGTCTGCGGTCCCTCCTTCCACTAGGCCTCCACTGACCAGACCACTGCTGCCCGTGTACCCCTGGAACCTATTTTACAGTGCATAGACCCTGGCCATTTTATTATGTTAGGCCTTCGAAGCCTGTCTGCGGTCCCTCCTTCCACTAGGCCTCCACTGACCAGACCACTGCTGCCCGTGTACCCCTGGAACCTATTTTACAGTGCATACAGCCTGGCCATTTTATTATGTTAGGCCTTCGAAGCCTGTCTGCGGTCCCTCCTTCCACTAGGCCTCCACTGACCAGACCACTGCTGCCCGTGTACCCCTGGAACCAATTATAAAGTGCCTACAGCCTGCCCATTTTATTATGTTAGTCCTTCGAAGCCTGTCTGCGGTCCCTCCTTCCACTAGGCCTCCACTGACCAGACCACTGCTGCCCGTGTACCCCTGGAACCTATTTTACAGTGCATACAGCCTGGCCATTTTATTATGTTAGGCCTTCGAAGCCTGTCTGCGGTCCCTCCTTCCACTAGGCCTCCACTGACCAGACCACTGCTGCCCATGTACCCCTGGAACCTATTTTACAGTGCATACAGCCTGGCCATTTTATTATGTTAGGCCTTCGAAGCCTGTCTGCGGTCCCTCCTTCCACTAGGCCTCCACTGACCAGACCACTGCTGCCCGTGTACCCCTGGAACCTATTTTACAGTGCATAGAGCCTATTTTTTTATTTTATTTAATATTAATAAAGCCATGATGGACTACGCTGTACCACGCTATGAGCTACCCAGTTGACAATTCTTTTGCGAGAAAAGCCATCCCACCCCTCCACCAGCATGTTAAAGACCACATTGTCCTTGCATTCTGTCAATCTGTGAGTCCAAAGGTACACCTGACAACAGACACATGGACCTGTAGGCATGGCCACGGAAGGTTACGTGTCCTTTGTGGCGCAATGGGTTAATGTATTGGATGCATGGTCCACACAGGGGACAGCCTGGTAAGTCTGTCTGCAGTCCCTAATTCAAGTTGTCCTCAAATGAATAAATCTGAGCTTCCACCTTCTGGCTCTCATTAAGTGCTGTTTTTTAAAAGATTGTTGGTTCCGTCCTACTAACGGTGTCTGCCCCTCCCTGGTGTTTGCTCTCAACTGAATAAAGTTGAGCTTCATCCTTCTGGCTCTCATTAAGTGCTGTGTTTTCAAAAATTGTTGGTTAGGGCCTACTAACGGTGTCTGCCCCTCCCTGGTGTTTTCCTCAACTGAATAAAGCTGAGCTTCTACCTTCTGGCTCTGATTAAGCTTTTTTTTTTTTTTTTTTTTAATTGCTGGATGGGGCCTAATACCTCTGTATGCTGCTCCCTGGTGTTTGTCCTCAACTGAATAAAGCTGAGCTTCAACCTTCTGGCTCTCATTAAGTGCTGTGTTTTCAAAAATTGGTGGTTAGGGCCTACTAACGGTGTCTGCCCCTGCCTGGTGTTGTCCTCAACTGAATAAAGCTGAGCTTCATCCTTCTGGCTCTCATTAAGTGCTGTGTTTTCAAAAATTGGTGGTTAGGGCCTACTAACGGTGTCTGCCCCTGCCTGGTTTTGTCCTCAACTGAATAAAGCTGAGCTTCATCCTTCTGGCTCTCATTAAGTGCTGTGTTTTCAAAAATTGGTGGTTAGGGCCTACTAACGGTGTCTGCCCCTCCCTGGTGATTGCTCTCAACTGAATAAAGCTGAGCTTCAACCTTCTGGCTTTGGGCCTATAGTATCAGATATTAAACTGCATTTGGCCTTCAACATTGGTTACGGCCTACTAACGGTGTCTGCACCTGCCTGGTGTTTGTCCTCAACTGAATAAAGCTGAGCTTCAACCTTCTGGCTCTCATTAAGTGCTGTTTTTTGAAAAATTGGTGGTTAGGGCCTACTAACGGTGTCTGCCCCTCCCTGGTGTTTGCCCTCAAATGAATAAAGCTGAGCTTCAACCTTCTGGCTCTCATTAAGTGCTGTTATTTTAAAAATTGGTGGTTAGGGCCTACTAACGGTGTCTGCCCCTCCCTGGTGTTTGCTCTCAACTGAATAAAGCTGAGCTTCATCCTTCTGGCTCTCATTAAGTGCTGTGTTTTAAAAAATTGTTGGTTAGGGCCTACTAACGGTGTCTGCCCCTTCCTGGTGTTGTCCTCAACTGAATAAAGCTGAGCTTCTACCTTCTGGCTCTGATTAAGCTTTTTTTTTTTTTTTTTTTTTTAATTGCTGGATGGGGCCTAATACCTCTGTTTGCTGCTCCCTGGTGTTTGTCCTCAACTGAATAAAGCTGAGCTTCAACCTTCTGGCTCTCATTAAGTGCTGTTATTTTAAAAATTGGTGGTTAGGGCCTACTAACGGTGTCTGCCCCTGCCTGGTGTTGTCCTCAACTGAATAAAGCTGAGCTTCATCCTTCTGGCTCTCATTAAGTGCTGTGTTTTCAAAAATTGGTGGTTAGGGCCTACTAACGGTGTCTGCCCCTGCCTGGTGTTGTCCTCAACTGAATAAAGCTGAGCTTCATCCTTCTGGCTCTCATTAAGTGCTGTGTTTTCAAAAATTGGTGGTTAGGGCCTACTAACGGTGTCTGCCCCTGCCTGGTGTTGTCCTCAACTGAATAAAGCTGAGCTTCATCCTTCTGGCTCTCATTAAGTGCTGTGTTTTCAAAAATTGGTGGTTAGGGCCTACTAACGGTGTCTGCCCCTCCCTGGTATTTGCTCTCAACTGAATAAAGCTGAGCTTCAACCTTCTGGCTTTGGGCCTATAGTATCAGATATTAATCTGCATTTGGCCTTCAACATTGGTTACGGCCTACTAACGGTGTCTGCCCCTGCCTGGTGTTTGTCCTCAACTGAATAAAGCTGAGCTTCAACCTTCTGGCTCTCATTAAGTGCTGTTTTTTTAAAAATTGGTGGTTAGGGCCTACTAACGGTGTCTGCCCCTCCCTGGTGTTTGCCCTCAAATGAATAAAGCTGAGCTTCAACCTTCTGGCTCTCATTAAGTGCTGTTATTTTAAAAATTGTTGGTTAGGGCCTACTAACGGTGTTTGCCCCTCCCTGGTGTTGTCCTCAACTGAATAAAGCTGAGCTTCTACCTTCTGGCTCTGATTAAGCTTTTTTTTTTTTTTTTTTTTTATTGCTGGATGGGGCCTAATACCTCTGTTTGCTGCTCCCTGGTGTTTGTCCTCAACTGAATAAAGCTGAGCTTCAACCTTCTGGCTCTCATTAAGTGCTGTTATTTTAAAAATTGGTGGTTAGGGCCTACTAACGGTGTCTGCCCCTCCCTGGTGTTTGCTCTCAACTGAATAAAGCTGAGCTTCAACCTTCTGGCTTTGGGCCTATAGTATCAGATATTAAACTGCATTTGGCCTTCAACTTTGGTTACGGCCTACTAACGGGGTCTGCCCCTGCCTGGTGTTGTGCTCAACTGAATAAAGCTGAGCTTCAACCTTCTGGCTCTCATTAAGTGCTGTTATTTTAAAAATTGGTGGTTAGGGCCTACTAACGGTGTCTGCCCCTCCCTGGTGTTTGCTCTCAACTGAATAAAGCTGAGCTTCATCCTTCTGGCTCTCATTAAGTGCTGTGTTTTCAAAAATTGTTGGTTAGGGCCTACTAACGGTGTCTGCCCCTCCCTGGTGTTGTCCTCAACTGAATAAAGCTGAGCTTCTACCTTCTGGCTCTGATTAAGCTTTTTTTTTTTTTTTTTAATTGCTGGATGGGGCCTAATACCTCTGTTTGCTGCTCCCTGGTGTTTGTCCTCAACTGAATAAAGCTGAGCTTCAACCTTCTGGCTCTCATTAAGTGCTGTTATTTTAAAAATTGGTGGTTAGGGCCTACTAACGGTGTCTGCCCCTCCCTGGTGTTGTCCTCAACTGAATAAAGCTGAGCTTCTACCTTCTGGCTCTGATTAAGCTTTTTTTTTTTTTTTTTAATTGCTGGATGGGGCCTAATACCTCTGTATGCTGCTCCCTGGTGTTTGTCCTCAACTGAATAAAGCTGAGCTTCAACCTTCTGGCTCTCATTAAGTGCTGTGTTTTCAAAAATTGGTGGTTAGGGCCTACTAACGGTGTCTGCCCCTGCCTGGTGTTGTCCTCAACTGAATAAAGCTGAGCTTCATCCTTCTGGCTCTCATTAAGTGCTGTGTTTTCAAAAATTGGTGGTTAGGGCCTACTAACGGTGTCTGCCCCTGCCTGGTTTTGTCCTCAACTGAATAAAGCTGAGCTTCATCCTTCTGGCTCTCATTAAGTGCTGTGTTTTCAAAAATTGGTGGTTAGGGCCTACTAACGGTGTCTGCCCCTCCCTGGTGATTGCTCTCAACTGAATAAAGCTGAGCTTCAACCTTCTGGCTTTGGGCCTATAGTATCAGATATTAAACTGCATTTGGCCTTCAACATTGGTTACGGCCTACTAACGGTGTCTGCACCTGCCTGGTGTTTGTCCTCAACTGAATAAAGCTGAGCTTCAACCTTCTGGCTCTCATTAAGTGCTGTTTTTTGAAAAATTGGTGGTTAGGGCCTACTAACGGTGTCTGCCCCTCCCTGGTGTTTGCCCTCAAATGAATAAAGCTGAGCTTCAACCTTCTGGCTCTCATTAAGTGCTGTTATTTTAAAAATTGGTGGTTAGGGCCTACTAACGGTGTCTGCCCCTCCCTGGTGTTTGCTCTCAACTGAATAAAGCTGAGCTTCATCCTTCTGGCTCTCATTAAGTGCTGTGTTTTAAAAAATTGTTGGTTAGGGCCTACTAACGGTGTCTGCCCCTTCCTGGTGTTGTCCTCAACTGAATAAAGCTGAGCTTCTACCTTCTGGCTCTGATTAAGCTTTTTTTTTTTTTTTTTTTTTTTAATTGCTGGATGGGGCCTAATACCTCTGTTTGCTGCTCCCTGGTGTTTGTCCTCAACTGAATAAAGCTGAGCTTCAACCTTCTGGCTCTCATTAAGTGCTGTTATTTTAAAAATTGGTGGTTAGGGCCTACTAACGGTGTCTGCCCCTGCCTGGTGTTGTCCTCAACTGAATAAAGCTGAGCTTCATCCTTCTGGCTCTCATTAAGTGCTGTGTTTTCAAAAATTGGTGGTTAGGGCCTACTAACGGTGTCTGCCCCTGCCTGGTGTTGTCCTCAACTGAATAAAGCTGAGCTTCATCCTTCTGGCTCTCATTAAGTGCTGTGTTTTCAAAAATTGGTGGTTAGGGCCTACTAACGGTGTCTGCCCCTGCCTGGTGTTGTCCTCAACTGAATAAAGCTGAGCTTCATCCTTCTGGCTCTCATTAAGTGCTGTGTTTTCAAAAATTGGTGGTTAGGGCCTACTAACGGTGTCTGCCCCTCCCTGGTATTTGCTCTCAACTGAATAAAGCTGAGCTTCAACCTTCTGGCTTTGGGCCTATAGTATCAGATATTAATCTGCATTTGGCCTTCAACATTGGTTACGGCCTACTAACGGTGTCTGCCCCTGCCTGGTGTTTGTCCTCAACTGAATAAAGCTGAGCTTCAACCTTCTGGCTCTCATTAAGTGCTGTTTTTTTAAAAATTGGTGGTTAGGGCCTACTAACGGTGTCTGCCCCTCCCTGGTGTTTGCCCTCAAATGAATAAAGCTGAGCTTCAACCTTCTGGCTCTCATTAAGTGCTGTTATTTTAAAAATTGTTGGTTAGGGCCTACTAACGGTGTTTGCCCCTCCCTGGTGTTGTCCTCAACTGAATAAAGCTGAGCTTCTACCTTCTGGCTCTGATTAAGCTTTTTTTTTTTTTTTTTTATTGCTGGATGGGGCCTAATACCTCTGTTTGCTGCTCCCTGGTGTTTGTCCTCAACTGAATAAAGCTGAGCTTCAACCTTCTGGCTCTCATTAAGTGCTGTTATTTTAAAAATTGGTGGTTAGGGCCTACTAACGGTGTCTGCCCCTCCCTGGTGTTTGCTCTCAACTGAATAAAGCTGAGCTTCAACCTTCTGGCTTTGGGCCTATAGTATCAGATATTAAACTGCATTTGGCCTTCAACTTTGGTTACGGCCTACTAACGGTGTCTGCCCCTGCCTGGTGTTGTGCTCAACTGAATAAAGCTGAGCTTCAACCTTCTGGCTCTCATTAAGTGCTGTTATTTTAAAAATTGGTGGTTAGGGCCTACTAACGGTGTCTGCCCCTCCCTGGTGTTTGCTCTCAACTGAATAAAGCTGAGCTTCATCCTTCTGGCTCTCATTAAGTGCTGTGTTTTCAAAAATTGTTGGTTAGGGCCTACTAACGGTGTCTGCCCCTCCCTGGTGTTGTCCTCAACTGAATAAAGCTGAGCTTCTACCTTCTGGCTCTGATTAAGCTTTTTTTTTTTTTTTTTAATTGCTGGATGGGGCCTAATACCTCTGTTTGCTGCTCCCTGGTGTTTGTCCTCAACTGAATAAAGCTGAGCTTCAACCTTCTGGCTCTCATTAAGTGCTGTTATTTTAAAAATTGGTGGTTAGGGCCTACTAACGGTGTCTGCCCCTCCCTGGTGTTTGCCCTCAACTGAATAAAGCTGAGCTTCAACCTTCTGGCTTTGGGCCTATAGTATCAGATATTAAACTGCATTTGGCCTACTAGTGTGGTTGGGCCCTTAAAACAGTGTCTGCTGCTCCTGGGTTTGCTACTCCACTGAACAAAGCAATGCCGCCTGTTTAGTCCTGTCCTGTTACCAATTTTGAACTGCATTTAGCCTACTTTATTCTTTGGCCCTATATCTGTTTCCTCCTCATCCTGCCCATTGCCCAGCCACTGCTAGATGAGTCTGCTGGTACATTGACCTAGACCACTACATTCCCCTTGCACTCTACACAGCCAGAATCTGACCCTGCTGAAAGTAAGGTTCCCCTTCCCGCATGTTATACCACCTTACACAGGGACAAAGAGGAAGGTGCAGATGAAAGTGCAGGTTCCTTCATCAGGTGGGGGGGGCATACTCGTTGGCGACGTCACTGGCACAGGGCCCCTCAGAGTACGCAAAAGTGTCGCTGCTGGTGGGAGGTGCCCCCGCCATGCAAACACACCGCTGTACTTTGAGGGGCCCTGTGCCAGTGCCAATGCGAACAAGTGTGCCCCCTGCTTGCTCAGGATCACAGCACTTGCAACGTTGAAATACTTTCCTCTCCCTGCTCCACCGCCGTGACGTAGTCCACGATTCCTGGGCCCACTAAAACCTTGAACCAGCCCTACCCCCCACAAATTTGCCAAATGACCCCCAAGTTCCATTGAACAACTATTATTATAAAGTTAATTAAGATTGACAAGCTTCAGAAACAAGAATGGATATTTTTGGCATTAAAATGGGCACTGTAGGTGTTTTCCTGGCCTCCACTCACTGCCGACTATGCTTCCCCATTGACTTGCATTGGGTTTCGTGTTTCGGTCGATCCCCGACTTTTAGCGATAATCGGCCGACTGCGCTCGACTCGACTCTGGACAAAGTCGGGTTTCACAAAACCCAACTCGACCTTAAAAAAATGAAAGTCGCTCAACCCTACCACCTACCCCATGTACACCTCAAACCCAGCCCATTCCTCCTTCCACCACTGCTTCACTATTTCCCACTCATGTTGGATGTACCCTTCCCCTCAATTAACCAGCTGTTTCACAACCCTAGGCCCAGACCTTTCAGCCACCTGTCACTTTTTTAATCAGTATTAATTTGCTGAGACCACACTTTTAGCACTATTACTTTTATTATTATTTATTATTTTAGCACCATTTATTCCATGGCGTTTTACATGGACTTAGTTACTGAAATGTGGACTGGTGGCTGGACCACACATTTAGTTCAAAGAATTTAGACTCTAAAATGTGGGCTGGTGGCTGGACCACACATTTAGGACATAGGATTTAGATGCTGAAGAGAGTCAGAACCACTATGGATTTACAAGTGCTTCTCACTAAATTAGAATATCATCAAAAAGTTAATTTATTTCAGTTTTTCAATACAAAGGGTGAAGCTCATATATTATATAATGTTATTACAAACAAAGTGATCTATTTCAATGTTTTTTTCTGTTAATGTTGATGATTCTGGCTTACAGCCAATGAAAACCCAAAATTCACTATCTCATTAAATTATAATAAGTAACAAAAACACCTGCAAAGACTTTGTAAGCTTTTAAAAAGGTCCCTTAGTCTGTTTCAGTAGGCTCCGCTTTCATGGGGAAGACTGATGACTTGACAGATGTCCAGAAGACAGTCATTGACACACTCCACAAGCAAGGTAAGCCAAAAAAGGTCACTGCTAAAGAAGCTGGCTGTTCACAGAGTACTGTATCCAAGCATATTAATGGAAAGTTGAAGGGAAGGAAAGTGTGGTAGAAAAAGGTGAACAAGCAATCGGGATAACTGCAGCCTTGAAAGGATTGTTAAGAAAGGCCATTCAAAAATTTTGGGGAGATTCACAAGGAGTGGACTGTTGCTGTAATCTTTGCTTCAAGAGCCACCACAAACAGACATGTCCAGGACATGGGCTACAAGTATCTCATTCCTTGTGTCAAGCCACTCATGACCAATAGACAACGCCAGAAGCATCTTACCTGGGCCAAGGAGAAATAAAACTGGACTGTTGCTCAGTGGTCCAAGGTGTTGTATTCAGATGAAAGTAACAAGCTTCCAACAAACTTTTTGGAGATGAAAATGTCATTCTCCAGCAGGATTTGACACCTGTCCACATTGCTAAAAGTACCAATACCTGGTTTAAAAACAACAGTATCACTGTGCTTGATCAGACAGCAAACTCATCTGACCTTAGCCCCAATGTAGCCAAGCTGAAGACTGCTACCAAAGCAACCTGGGCTTCCATAACACCTCCGCAGTGCCACAGGCTGATCGCCTCCATTCCACTCTGCATTGATGCAGTAATTGATGCAAAAGGAGCCCAGACCAAGTATTGGGTGCATTTACTGAGCATACATTTTAGTAGGCCAACATTTCGGATATTAAAAGCATTTTTCTATCTTGTTAAGTAAAGTATTCTAATTTAATAAGATAATGACTTTTGAGTTTTCATTGGTTGTAATCCATAATCATCAACATTAACTGAAATAAACACTTGAAATAGATCACTCTTTTTGTATATATAATATATAATGTCTATACAATATGAGTTTCACTTTTTGTATTGAAGAATTGAAATAAATTAACTTTTTGATTATATTCTAATTTAGTGAGAAGCACTTGTACATGCTAAAGTGGCGACTTGGGGGTGCACCACTGAATTAGCATTCCAGATTTATATGCTGGAAGGTCTATTTGACACAGAATCCTATCTATCTTGTGACAAAGTCACTGTTAAGATGCTGGAGGGGATATATGTATCACTGCAGTTATTGGATTCAGTGATATCAAAAGCCAGAAATTTTCTTCCAGCAGATTAAGTGCTGCGAGGGGTTACTAGCCAAATAGTTATAAGGGCTGGGTTTTTGGGGACAACCATAGAGTGCATGAGAGGTTGTCCACCTTATCTCCACCCCAGGGAGTAGTCTGGGGCTTAAATAGCCGACCTCCAGAGGCAGTCATGGTTATAGTTGTACAAGAAAAGAAATCCAGCATGTTCACAGGTAAGTAATAAAAGTCCAGTATTTATTGAAAAATCAATTCTTAAAAAACATGTTGACATCCGGCTTTTGCCATGGCGTGAGCAACCGATGTGTTTCAGCTCAACGGAGCATTAATCATGGTTGTGGTTCAATGTGATTAGAGCTGAATATATACCCAAATCCTACTGAACCAGCCTGATTGGCTGCCAGCATTTCCACATATTAAATTAATTAATTTAAAAAAAAAAGAATAACAGTCCGACGCTCCTCTAACCTCTATTCACCCCCTTCCCTCATCAAACATGTCCCCCACGCTGATCATACATCACCCTCATTCTAGCCAAAGTCCTAACAAAAGCATTAGTGGAAACTCAATTATTTACTGAACTTTGGCTTAATTTTGCAGATTTTGAGGAAAATGCTCTGGAATCCGAATCCAAAACCGAATGCACAAGGTTTATGACGAATTTGAGATTGGTGAAAGTTTTCCTACCAAGTTCACTCATCTTTATTCAAGACCAAGTCATTTACCCCTGCTCCTGGTCAGGCTCATTTTTGTTTTCTTTATACATATGGTATAAGGCAGGGTTGGGCAATTAATTTTCTCAAGGGGTGAAATAACAGACCGTGACTATTGTGGAGGGCCCAACCAATAGGCTGAAATTAATTCTGTTCAATATTCATCTTAACATATTGACTATTTTATATTATTATTAGTTGTATCACTTAAAGGGAACCTGTCACCTGAATTTGGCTGGACCAGTTTTGGGTCATATGGGCGGGGTTTTCAGGTGTTTGATTCACCCTTTCCTTACCCGCTGGCTGCATGCTGGCCGCAATATTGGATTGAAGTTCATTCTCTGTCCTCCATAGTACACGCCTGTGTAAGGCAAGACTGTTTGCAGTTAACAAGTTGATTAGGAGCATCTAAGTGGTATATAGTAGCCAGAACTCTTAATGGTTGGTGGGGGATCAAACACTTATTTCTCACTGCAAAATGCAAATAAATTGATATAATTTATACCATGTGATTTTCTGGATTTTATTTTTGATATTATATCTCTCAATGTTAAAATTAGCCTACCCTTAAAATTATAGACTGTTCATGTCTTTGTTAGTTGGCAAACAAACAAAATCAGCAAGGGATCAAATACTTATTTCCCCCACTGTACATACCTCAACAAGCTCTAGACATCCCTATGAGCTGTATCTGCCTAACACCCTATGTGTAATGCAAAAATTGCCACACCCGCTCCCCGGCAGCTTTCCCTGGGAGACTCTGTTTCTCCCTGTCCTCTAATATATAGGAACAAATGTCAATAATCTATATTGTCCTGGGTAATTTCATAAAATTCTCTGTAGCCGTAAAAAATGACAGCACAAAATTATATACCATATAAATACCAGCAATAATAATGGCAAAAAGTAGACAACTTATTTTGGAACCAGCAATTATGCCACAGGTGATCAACCCCAAAGACAATGATCCAATGCCAAAATTATGTACATCAACAATGTAAATTCATTGTGCATTATGTAATGCTCCATTCATAACCAGAGTATACAATAAATATGCAACTAACCCAGATTTTATCATTCGCTTGAGATATTGATATACTGTATAATGATGACAGACAAACAGATAGATTTGAAGTGTTTGTGTTTTATTTATCTGATGCTATATACTGTGTACATCCATAATTTGAGATATGTCCATCCATGGGTAGCAAAAATCTGTTTTAAAAATAGAAAAACAATGTAAAAAACCTATAATTAAGGCTACAATACCATGGCTGAACGATATATAGTCTTTGTGTCATACATACTGTAATTACTTACCATTAGTGTTGAGCGATACCGTCCGATACTTGAAAGTATCGGTATCGGAAAGTATCGGCCGATACCGGCAAAGTATCGGATCTGATCCGATACCGATACCCGATACCAATACAAGTCAATGGGACTCAAGTATCGGAAGGTATCCCTGATGGTTCCCAGGGTCTGAAGGAGAGGAAACTCTCCTTCAGGCCCTGGGATCCATATTAATGTGTAAAATAAAGAATTAAAATAAAAAATATTGATATACTCACCTCTCTGACGCAGCCTGGACCTTACTGCTGTGAACCGGCAGCCTTCTTTGCTTAAAATGAGCGCGTTCAGCACCTTCCATGACGTCACGGCTTCTGACTGGTCGCGTGCCGCTCATGTGACCGCCACGCGACCAATCAGAAGCCGTGACGTCATCCCTCAGGTCCTAAATTCCTAGAAGGGAATTTAGGACCTGCGGGATGACGTCGCGGCTTGTGATTGGTCGCGTGGCGGTCACATGAGCGGCACGCGACCAATCAGAAGCCGTGACGTCATGGAAGGTGCTGAACGCGCTCATTTTAAACAAAGAAGGCTGCCGGTTACCAACGGTGATGTCCAAGGGCCTCCGGACAGGTGAGTATATCAATATTTTTTATTTTAATTCTTTATTTTACACATTCATATGGATCCCAGGGCCTGAAGGAGAGTTTCCTCTCCTTCAGACCCTGGGAACCATACACTGGAAACTTCCAATTCCGATTCCCGATACCACAAAAGTATCGGATCTCGGTATCGGAATTCCGATACCGCAAGTATCGGCCGATACCCGATACTTGCGGTATCGGAATGCTCAACACTACTTACCATGTCTCAGGATTAAAAGCCTTATAAAAAGTAAAGAATATTATAGAAAAAATATATATTTATGAGGAGGTGCTAGGACAGGTAATTTAGTGTAACTGTAAAACAACACCTCATTTTGTAACAAATCCAGTCCATTGGCACACTTATACTTATCTTGTAAGGGTACAGAACTTGTGGGGAAGTAATTGATGGAACTACATAAAGATACCAACCATCAATGCTAATTCCTTCGATGGATGTGCGTTTCGCTGTTGCTTTGTCTAAGGGGCAGATGAGTGAAGCTGGAGTAACATAGGATTCACATCTACAAATAGCTGTTCAGCTTCATTTGCGTATCAATTCAAATGCTGATTTGTTAATAAAAGAGGAACAGACAGGGCATGTAAATGTATTGTTGGACTTGTCTTTCTTTGATGAAAGCTAACTTTTCTAATAGCCTTTGTGGCCAGATGTACTGTATGTTGGGTAAAATGGTTACTTAACCAGTAGGGTGCTCTGTATTACAAAGTATTCCAATGTTAATAGTCCAAATATGGAAAAATATTTAAAAGCATTAATTGGGGATTTTAGTTGGAAATTCAAGCAAGCTCAGCAAAGTTTAGGGTAAAGAAAATGAGTACGGCTTACTGCACTGATTGTTTTTCTTGCACAGATGGTACACTTGGTTTACGAAAGTGAGTGGTTGAAAGTACAATTTTGAGGAGTTTTTATAAATGATGTGGTTAAAATTTATTATGTGTCCCTGTGATTTTGGAAGCAGGATTGTTCGAAGTGTTGTAATTTCACTGCTGAGATGAAGTTAAGTATTATTAAGGACAAGTTATTATTTAAACGCTACACCTTTTAGGCAAACATATCATTGGTGAAATTACAGATAACTACAATATAATACAAGAGCAAAAGTTTATTAGGAGTATTTGTTTCTTAGTTGGTAAGGTAGCGAAAGTGAAAGTTTAGATATAAGTTAGGAAAAGAAATACACATACTTTATTTAAAGTTAACATATGTGTGTGTATTTACATACTGTAACTGTGATTTTATCCTTATGTTTTAATTCTATAACTGTGATTTTTATCCTTATGCTACATTTTTCAAACATTTTATAAATTAGGAATCAGCTTATAGTATAAATGATGAATTGTTTGAAATTTAAATTTAATAGTTTTGCCAACTTTTTCAAAAATAATTTTGATTACCAGCAAATCAATTTCCTACAAATTGTTAGTACTCCAGTTGCTTTAAATGACTCTGAGGTTTTCTATGGGTGAACGTATTGTAATCATTCTAGACTGCTGTGCTATCACAAACTATCTGTAATGTTTTTTAAGCTTTTATGGTAATCTCTCTCTGTCCCCATGACTAAGCTGTGACATCCTCTCACTACCCAGGTTCACTATAAAATAGCTGCTGCATTTCCTGCTTTTATTTTTATATAGGACTAGCTGAAGAGACCGGCATTGCCCGGGCATAGTTACTAACTGTGGATAGTTATAACAAATTCTAATTATTATATTGCACATAAAAACATTTCTCATCATATATTCAACACTACAGATTTGTAACACAAATTAACTAAATTATTACCCAAGTATTGATAGTATTTTATTTTCAACTCATTCAAGAGCCTTTTGATGAACAACATTTTTGGTTTTTCCTTACGGTGCAAAGATGAACAGATTTTTAGCAGTTCCAACTCTTGAGCAGGCCATGTAAAGTTGACCATGAGAAAAGTATGGAGACTCCATCTTGACCCCTACTACGTTCAAGTACTGTCCCTGAGCCTTGTTAATGGACAATATCAATGTGAGTGTTTGGAATTAAAAAGCATCTCTGCTGAGCCACTGCTTGAGAGGTTCTTTTCCTTGTAATGGAAGCAGTGAGACAATTGAGTGGTAAATCTGTTCTTGAACTTTGAACGTGGGCATAAATCAAGTTGAAAAAACTTCTCTTTTTGCACCAAATGATGTGATTTGGAAGCAGGAGTTGCACTTCCTGATGTTATCCAAGAAATGGTTTGATATTGCAGTGGTGCCTGTCATCAGAGACTTCAGGGGATCCAGTGGGGAGAAGAGAGGAAGCAGTTTTACCTTGCCATTTGCACAGCATAAACCTGGCGGTTCATCTTCCCACTTCTGGGCATTGCAGTACATGCAGACCACATCCATTTTTCCTATGTTAACTATTGGATTATCCTGACAGTTGATTTCTGAGTGGTAGCAAAAGGCAGAGTAATTCAAATTTCATGTGTCCTGGTGGAAGCAGTTGCGATTCTCATGTCTGTAAGTTTTGCTTCTCTCTGCAGAGATGTTTCAGCAGCCCTTGAGGAAACAGCTTTTGTTCTCATGTCTGCAAGTCTTGCTTATCTCTGCTGAGACGTTTCAGTGGCCCTTGAGGAAGCAGCTCTTGTTCTCTTGTCTGCAAGTCTTGCTTCTCTCTGCTGAAATGTTTCAGTGGCCCTTGAGGAAGCAGCTCTTCTCCTGTCTGCAAGTTTTGCTTATCTCTGTTGAGACGTTTCAGTGGCCCTTGAGTAAGCAACTCTTATTCTCATGTCTGCAAGTCTTGCTTCTCTCTGCTGAGATGTTTCAGTGGCCCTTGAGGAAGCATCTCTTATTCTCATGTCTGCAAGTCTTGGTTCTCTCTGATGAGACATTTCAGTGACCCTTGAGGAAGCAGCTTTTGAGTCCCTTTCTTCCATTTCTGTACTTATTTCTGTAAGTCTTGGCTCCCTTTCTTCTTTCTGTAAGTCTTACTCATTGAGGCATAATACAGCTTTTCTCTTAGAAAGCAGATTACAACCTTGAGGGAGTGTAATACCATTTAGTTTGAAATTTTTAAGAAGGACTAATTTAGAGTGCCATTAGTTGTAGCTGTATAAATAAGATTAAAGCGAGCCAAGCATTGTCAGGTTGGCACTGTTACACCAATTAAAATGATACCTGGGTTGGAGAAATCAATCTTGTGTGTCTTTTTTTAATATGTGTTTGAATTTTTAAGTTAATGAGATGCTTCATGCTAGACAAAGAGAAGTTCCTGATTCTGTGCCTGTGGGTGGTCTATGTCGGCATGGTAATAAATTGTGTTATTTCCAGCTTTACAGAAGGAAGATAACACCATAGAAATGATAAGAATAATAGGCCTCAGTTACCACAACTGTCTATAAGGAAAACTGTTGCTCATAGCAACCAGTCACAGCTCAGCTTTAATCTTTTAAACAGCTCTGGTGAAATGAAAGATGCTTAGTGATTGGTTGCTATGAGCAACACAGCCAGTGTAACCTGTTGTGGTCAAGAAGATGTGCCTTTGAAATATATATTATATATATAAATATTAATTAGATATTTATTATATGGGGCTTTGCCTGTGGAGTAAGTGTGGCTATGCGGACTGGGCGGGGCTATGTGGAGTGGGCGTGGTTTGATACATAATACACACACATACGTACACTCAGCTTTATATATAAAGATATGGTATATATGCAGTAATTTATGATAATCCCTGCTGATTAGCTGCAATAGATTATATGAAAGGCTGCCTGGCTGCATTTAAGTTAATCTGAGTCTTCTATTGCTGATTAGTGTTGAGCGATACCGTCCGATACTTGAAAGTATCGGTATCGGAAAGTATCGGCCGATACCGGCAAAGTATCGGATCTAATCCGATACCGATACCCGATACCAATACAAGTCAATGGGACTCATGTATTGGACGGTATTCCTGATGGTTCCTAGGGTCTGAAGGAGAGGAAACTCTCCTTCAGGCCCTGGGAACCATATTAATGTGTAAAATAAAGAATTAAAATAAAAAATATTGCTATACTCACCTCTCCGACGCAGCCTGCACCTTACCGAGGGAACCGGCAGCGTTGTTTGCTTAAAATTCACGCTTTAACTTCCTTACGCGAAGTCCCGGCTTGTGATTGGTCGCGCGCCGCCCATGTGACCGCGACGCAACCAATCACAGCAAGCCGTGACGTAATTTCAGGTCCTTCAGGATTTTAAAATTACGTTCCGGCGTTGTGATTGGTTGCGTCGCAGTCACATGGGCGACGCGACCAATCACAAGCCGTGACGTCACGGGAGGCTGGACACGCGCGCATTTTAAAATGCGCGCGTCTCCTGCCTCCCGTGACGTCACGGCTTGTGATTGGTCGCGTCGCCCATGTGACCGCGACGCAACCAAGACGTAATTTCAGGTCCTTCAGGATTTTAAAATTACGTTCCGGCGTTGTGATTGGTCGCGACGCGACCAATCACAAGCCGTGACGTCACGGGAGGCAGGAGACGCGCGCATTTTAAAATGCTATTGTCTGGAGCTGATAAATGTGTGGGAAGAACATCAGTCTTTTGCACTCACACTGGACTGCTTTAACCACAACCCGAAGAAAGCAAGGGAACAGGGAGTATATACAATAGCGAAAATGTTATTATTAAACATCAATAAAAAAACAAATTGTTAAAAAGATGCCTCATGTCAGACTAAGGCACAACAACCAACTGACAGCCCTTATAAGGTTAAATGATTTTTACTTAATGCTGTGTGGCCCTTTAATAAAGTTTATGTTGATCTATTCACAAACTTAAATAACCATTATTAAACCATCAATGCAAGTTATTCCAAGAAAAAATATGCATTATGCTATATTAGAGTGTGTTCATATGCTATAAAAATACAGTCATGTGCATATAAAGAAAGTGCATATAAGGAATGTAAACAGATACTCAGCAATGCTTAAGAGCCTAAGTGCTTATGTAAACTTGAACTGCTACTAGAGATGGGTGGACAGCTGGAGGTTCGGGTGTGGTGGCCGAACAGATACAAAAAGTTCGGGTACCAGAACAGTACCCGGACCTGAACCCGGACCCCATTCACTTGAATGAGGAGCCTGAACATCCAGTATTTGCCACACTGTCATGTGCAAACACTGCTTCTGATCGGTGGTGAAATTATCCCCGCCGATCAGAGAGCTACAGTTCACACGCTGTCAAAAGACAGCGTGAGCACTCAACTGTGATCATAGGTATAATATTTTACCTCCGGTCACTGGTGCCAGCTAATGGGACTACAGCTCCAATCATCTGACGCCTGCTGCCACTAATACCAGCAAGAGCAGCAGTGGCTGATGGGTGTATTCATTAGCCGGTTCTTGCGATGTAAATAAGTAATAAAAAAGGCATGGGTTCCCCTGTATTTTTGATAACCAGCCAGGCAAAACTCACAGCTGGGGGCTGCAACCCTCGGCTGTCAGCTTCAGTAAGGCTGGTTATCAAGAATAGAGGGGTCCCCACGCCGTACTTTTAATTACTTAAATAAACAATAAAAACAGTGTGGGGTCCCCCCTATCAAGAGCCCTGCTGCAAACTTACAACAGGAGACTGTGCATTTGTTACAGAAGGACAGATGTTGTGAACTCTATTTTTGGGCTCCCTCTAGTGGTCACAAGCGGTACTGTGTAGTGTTGTCTTTCTGCAGGTTGGCAGCATCAGCTGGTTCGTTATCCTTGGTTGGTTTCCTATTTAGCTCACCTGGATACTCAGTTCCTTGCCTGCTCTCAATGTATTCAGTGCTCTTCAGATTCCTTGTGACTACCTTGCTCCCAGTCTCTCCAAGACAAGCTAAGCTTTTGTTTGTTTATTTTTTGATTATCAGCATTTCATCATGTTTCTTGTCCAGCTTGCTAAAATGTGATTTCCTCGCTTGCTGGTTGCTCTAGGGGACTGAGTTTCTCCCCCCACACTGTTAGTTGGTGCGGGGGTTCTTGAAATCTCAGTGTGGATATTTTGTAAGGGTTTTTTACTGACCGCACAGACCCCTTTTCTATTTTCTGCTATCTAGTATTAGTGGGCCTCATTTGCTGAATCTGCTTTCACCCCTGTGTATGTGCCTTCCTCTTACCTCACCGTTATTATTTGTTGGGGGCTTCTATATCTTTGGGGATTATTTCTCTGGAGGCAAGTGAGGTCTTTCTTTCTCTCTATGGGTAGTTAGTTCCTCAGGCTGGCTCGAGACGTCTAGGATTTTAGTCACGTTCACCGGCTACCTCTAGTGTGTTGGATAGGTTCAGATTTGCGGTCAGTCCAGTTTACCACCTCCCTAGAGCTTGTCCTATGTTTTGTACTTAGCTGGAGTATTTTGTGATCCGCAACCACTAAGGATCATAACAGTAGAGCAGGCCCTAAAGTGTTTAATGCATCGCAGAAGTGGGATAAAAAGAAGACCTGAGTACATTTTTTTTTTCCTCCCGCTTTTCCTTTGCTGCAGTCTGTTTAGCTTCTTTCATCCCCTTGAACTCTGGGTGGTATTGAGCTCAGCTGCAGACATGAATGTTCAGACTCTGGCTTCTAGTGTGGATCATCTTGCTGCACGGGTGCAAAGTATTCAGGATTTTGTTATTCATAGCCCTATGTCAGAACCAAAGATACCTGTTATGACCCCAATGGCAGAGGGTCTCAGAAATAATTACTAAGTCTGCAAACACAAAAAACCAGCTCATAGGGCAGTGGTAACTGAGCTGACCATATATCTAATCCTAGCACCACAAATAGCAGCAGCCGGGGAACGTGCCTACGTTGGTTCTAGACGTCTCGCGCCAGCCGGAGAACTAACTAACCCTAGAAGGGAAAAGAAAGACCTTTCTTGCCTCCAGAGAAAAGACCCCAAAAGTTGGATACAAGCCCCCAACAAATAATAACGGTGAGGTAAGAGGAAAAGACAAACGTAAGAATGAGCTAGGTATTTAGCAAAGAGATGCCCACTAGCTAATAGCAGAATATAGTAAGATGACTTATATGGTCAGCAAAAACCCTATCAAAATATCCACGCTGGATATTCAAGAACCCTCGAACCGTCTAACGGCCCGGGGGGAGAACACCAGCCCCCTAGAGCTTCCAGCAAAGTCAGGAATCACATTTAGTACAAGCTGGACAAAAATAAGAGCAAAGCAAATAACCAAAAAACAAAGAAGCAGGACTTAGCTTAATTTTGCACGAACCAGGACCAGCAGACAGGAGCAAACAGAAAGGATTTGATTACAACGATGCCAGGCACTGGACTAAGGATCCAGGAAGTTTATATAGCAACACCCCTGGACTAACGACCCAGGTGGGTGCCAAACTGAGGAAAGACAATCCCAGAGTCATATCACTAGTAACCACAAGAGGGAGCCAAAAAGTCTAATTCACAACAGTACCCCCCCTTAAGGAGGGGTCACCGAACCCTCACCAAGACCACCAGGGCGATCAGGATGAGCAGCGTGAAAGGCACGAACTAAATCGGCCGCATGCACATCAGAAGCAACCACCCAGGAATTATCCTCCTGACCATAGCCCTTCCACTTGACCAGATACTGAAGCCTCCGTCTGGAGAGACGAGAATCCAAGATCTTCTCCACCACGTACTCCAACTCGCCCTCAACCAACACCGGAGCAGGAGGCTCAACAGAAGGAACCACAGGTACAATGTACCGCCGCAACAAAGACCTATGGAACACGTTGTGAATGGCAAATGACACCGGAAGATCCAAGGGAAAGGACACAGGATTAAGGATTTCCAATATCTTGTAAGGACCGATGAAGCGAGGCTTAAATTTAGGAGAGGAGACCTTCATAGGAACAAATCGAGAAGACAGCCATACCAAATCCCCAACACGAAGTCGGGGACCCACACCGCGGCGGCGGTTGGCAAAACGCTGAGCCTTCTCCTGTGACAACTTTAAGTTGTCCACCACATGATTCCAGATCTGATGCAACCTATCCACCACAGAATCTACCCCAGGACAGTCAGAAGGCTCCACATGTCCCGAGGAAAAACGAGGATGGAAACCAGAGTTGCAGAAAAATGGCGAAACCAAAGTAGCGGAACTAGCCCGATTATTAAGGGCAAACTCAGCCAACGGCAAGAAGGTCACCCAATCATCCTGATCTGCCGAAACAAAACACCTCAAATAAGCCTCCAGAGTCTGATTAGTTCGCTCCGTTTGTCCATTAGTCTGAGGATGAAAGGCAGACGAAAACGACAAATCAATGCCCATCCTAGCACAAAAGGATCGCCAGAACCTGGAAACAAACTGGGATCCTCTCTCAGACACAATATTCTCAGGAATGCCGTGTAAACGAACCACATTCTGAAAGAACACAGGAACCAGATCGGAAGAGGAAGGCAGCTTAGGCAAAGGCACCAAATGGACCATTTTAGAAAAGCGATCACATACCACCCAGATGACAGACATGCCCTGAGACACCGGGAGATCTGAAATGAAATCCATGGAAATGTGTGTCCAAGGCCTCTTCGGGACAGGCAAGGGCAAGAGCAACCCGCTGGCACGAGAACAGCAAGGCTTAGCTCGAGCACAAGTCCCACAGGACTGCACAAATGACCGCACATCCTGTGACAAGGAAGGCCACCAAAAGGACCTAGCCACCAGATCTCTGGTGCCAAAAATTCCCGGATGCCCTGCCAACACCGAGGAATGAACCTCGGAAATGACTCTGCTGGTCCACTTATCAGGAACAAACAGTCTGTCAGGTGGACAAGAGTCAGGTCTACCAGCCTGAAATCTCTGCAACACACGTCGCAAATCAGGAGAAATGGCCGACAAGATAACTCCCTCTTTAAGAATACCAACTGGTTCTGCGACTCCAGGAGAGTCAGGCACAAAGCTCCTTGAAAGAGCATCAGCCTTCACATTCTTTGAACCTGGTAAATACGAGACCACAAAGTCAAAACGGGAGAAAAACAATGACCAGCGGGCCTGTCTAGGATTCAGGCGTTTAGCAGACTTGAGATACATCAAATTTTTGTGATCAGTCAAGACCACCACACGATGCTTAGCACCCTCGAGCGAATGACGCCACTCCTCAAATGCCCACTTCATGGCCAGCAACTCCCGATTGCCAACATCATAATTCCGCTCAGCAGGCGAAAACTTCCTAGAGAAGAAAGCACATGGTCTCATTACCGAGCAACCAGGGCCTCTCTGCGACAAAACGGCCCCTGCCCCAATCTCAGAAGCATCCACTTCGACCTGAAAGGGAAGTGAGACATCAGGCTGGCACAAAACAGGCGCCGAAGTAAACCGGCGCTTCAACTCTTGGAACGCCTCCACGGCTGCAGGAGCCCAGTTAGCAACATCAGAACCTTTCTTGGTCATATCAGTCAAAGGTTTAACAATGCTAGAAAAATTAGCGATAAAACGACGGTAGAAGTTAGCAAAACCCAAGAACTTCTGAAGACTCTTAACTGACGTGGGTTGAGTCCAATCATGAATAGCTCGGACCTTGACTGGGTCCATCTCCACAGCAGAAGGGGAAAAAATAAACCCCAAAAAGGGAACCTTCTGTACTCCAAAGAGACACTTTGAGCCCTTAACAAGCAAAGCATTCTCACGCAAAACCTGAAACACCATCCTGACCTGCTCCACATGTGAGTCCCAATCTTCAGAGAAAACCAGAATATCATCCAGATAAACAATCATAAATTTATCCAGATACTTCCGGAAAATATCATGCATAAAGGACTGAAACACTGAGGGAGCATTAGAGAGCCCAAAAGGCATCACCAAGTACTCAAAATGACCTTCGGGCGTATTAAATGCTGTCTTCCATTCATCTCCTTGCTTAATGCGCACAAGGTTGTACGCACCACGAAGATCTATCTTGGTGAACCACTTGGCACCTTTAATCCGGGCAAACAAGTCCGACAACAGAGGCAAAGGATACTGAAATTTAACAGTGATTTTATTCAGAAGCCGATAGTCAATACAAGGTCTCAAAGATCCGTCCTTCTTGGCCACAAAAAAGAATCCCGCACCAAGAGGGGAAAAGGATGGACGGATATGCCCCTTCTCCAGAGACTCATTGATATACGAACGCATTGCGGCATGCTCAGGTACAGACAGATTAAATAGTCTTCCCTTAGGAAATTTACTACCTGGAATCAAATCTATGGCGCAGTCACAGTCCCTATGAGGAGGCAGAGCACTGGACCTGGACTCGCTGAATACATCCTGATAATCAGACAAATACTCAGGAACTTCCGAAGGAGTAGAGGAAGCAATAGACACCTGAATTCCCTGACAGCCCCAACTTGACACAGACATTGCCTTCCAATCCAAGACTGGATTGTGGGTCTGTAACCATGGCAGACCCAAAACGACCAAATCATGCATTTTATGCAGAACAAGAAAACGAATCACCTCCCGATGTTCAGGAGTCATGCACATGGTTACCTGCGTCCAAAACTGCGGTTTATTTTCCGCCAATGGCGTAGCATCAATACCTCTAAGAGGAATAGGATTTACCAACGGCTCAAGAACAAAACCACAGCGCTTGGCAAATGACAGATCCATAAGACTCAGGGCAGCACCTGAATCCACAAACGCCATAACAGGGTAAGAAGACAATGAGCAAATTAAAGTCACAGACAAAATAAATTTAGGTTGCAAATTACCAATGGCGACAGGACTAACAACCCTTGTTAGGCGTTTAGAGCATGCTGATATAACATGTGTAGAATCACCACAGTAAAAACACAACCCATTCTGACGTCTATGATTTTTCCGCTCATTTCTAGTCTGAATTCTATCACATTGCATTAAATCAGGTGTTTGTTCAGACAACACCACCAGAGGATTAGCGGTTTTGCGCTCCCGCAAACGCCGGTCAATTTGAATAGCCAGCGCCATGGAATCATTCAGACTTGTAGGAATGGGGAAACCCACCATCACATTCTTAATGACTTCAGAAAGGCCATTTCTGAAATTTGCGGCCAGAGCACACTCATTCCACTGAGTAAGCACGGACCATTTCCGAAATTTTTGGCAATACACTTCAGCTTCATCCTGGCCCTGAGAAATAGCCAGCAAGGCTTTTTCTGCCTGAACCTCAAGATTGGGTTCCTCGTAAAGCAATCCGAGCGCCAGAAAAAACACATCAATATTTGCCAATGCCGGATCTCCTGGCGCTAGCGAGAAAGCCCAATCCTGAGGGTCGCCCCGTAAAAAAGAGATAACAATTTTAACTTGCTGAGCTGAATCTCCAGATGAATGGGGTCTCAGAGATAGAAACAATTTACAATTATTCCTGAAATTCCTAAACTTAAATCGGTCTCCAGAAAACAGTTCAGGAATAGGTATTTTAGGTTCAGACATTGGACTACTGGTAACAAAATCTTGTATGCCCTGCACACGAGCAGCAAGCTGGTCTACACTTGTAATCAAGGTCTGGACATTCATGTCTGCAGCAAGCACAAGCCACTCAGAGGTAAAGGGGAGGAAGAGAGGAAAAAAAAAAAAAAACTCAGAATTTCCTTTCTTATTATCCCACTTCTGCAATGCATTAAACATTCAATGTTGGCCTGGCATACTGTTATGACCCCAATGGCAGAGGGTCTCAGAAATAATTACTAAGTCTGCAAACACAAAAAACCAGCTCATAGGGCAGTGGTAACTGAGCTGACCATATACCTAATCCTAGCACCACAAATAGCAGCAGCCGGGGAACGTGCCTACGTTGGTTCTAGACGTCTCGCGCCAGCCGGAGAACTAACTAACCCTAGAAGGGAAAAGAAAGACCTTTCTTGCCTCCAGAGAAAAGACCCCAAAAGTTGGATACAAGCCCCCAACAAATAATAACGGTGAGGTAAGAGGAAAAGACAAACGTAAGAATGAGCTAGGTATTTAGCAAAGAGAGGCCCACTAGCTAATAGCAGAATTGTTGTGATCCGCTTTTTGGGCTCCCCTAGTGGTGGCTGGTGGTACTGGAGACTTGTGTGTTCTTTTCTGCCTCAGCTCACCTGCTTCCATCAGTTTTGGGAGTTCCCTATTTAGCCTTGCTCTCCAGTCACTTTCTTGCCGGTCATCATTGTAACCTGAGTCTTTCAGTTGCATGTTCCTGCTACCAGTCTGCTGATCAGCTAAGTGGACTCTTGTCCTTCTTGTTTTGTATTTTTTGTCCAGTTTACAGTTTGTCATTTCCTGTTACTGGAAGCTCTTGTGGACTGAAATTGCCACTCCTGTGTCATGAGTTGACACAGGAGTCTTAAAGTAATTTCAGGATGGGTTTTTGAAAGGGTTTTTCAGCTGACCGTGAAGTCCTCTTTTGTATCCTTCCTCTATCTAGTAAGTGGACCTCGCTTTGCTAAATCTACCCTCATACTGTGTATGTCTTTTCCTCTGAACTCACCGTTAATATATGTGGGGGCTACTATCATCTTTGGGGAATTTCACTAGAGGTAAGCCAGGTCTGTTCCTTCCTCTTCCAGGCGTAGTTAGTTCTCCGGCTGGCGCATGGCATCTAGGCAGCCGTAGGAATGCTTCCTGGCTACTGTTAGTTGTGTGGTAGATTTAGGTCACGGTCAGCTTGAGTTTCCATCACCCGAGGGCTAGTCTGTTATTTTGTGTTTCTGATGTTCCCATGCCATTGGGGAATCATGACAGTATGACCGGCCCTGTTAAAGTAATTGGCAGAAGAAAGGAGAGTAAAAGAAGTCTGTAGATTTTTTTTTTTTTTTCCTCACATGTTTGCTACTTAGTTGGCTCAGTTGTATTTCTGCTCTATTTACAGCCTTGCCTTTCTCTCCTTCTAATCCTTGAATGGCTCTGATCTCTCCGGTTTAAGGATGGACTCTCAGAGTTTGGCTGCAGGTTTAAATAATCTTGCTACGAAGGTTCAGAATTTACAAGATTATGTTATACGTACTCCTATTTCTGAACCTAAGATTCCTACACCAGAGGTATTTTCCGGAGATAGATCTCGGTTTCTGAATTTCAAATGTAATTGTAAATTATTCCTTTCTCTCAGACCTCACTCCTCTGGAGATCCTGTTCAGCAGGTTAAGATTGTGATTTCTTTGCTGCGAGGTGACCCTCAAAATTGGGCATTTTCATTGACACCAGGGGATCCTGCATTGTTCAATGTGGATGCGTTTTTTCTGGCTTTAGGGTTGCTGTATGAGGAACCTAATTTGGAGATTCAAGCTGAAAAAGCTTTAATAGCCCTGTCTCAAGGGCAAGATGAAGCTGAGATATACTGCCAAAAATTTCGTAAATGGTCTGTGCTTACTCAGTGGAATGAGTGTGCCCTAGCGGCAATTTTCAGAGAAGGCCTTTCTGATGCCGTTAAGGATGTCATGGTGGTGTTTCCTACGCCCACAGGTCTGAATGAGTCCATCACAATGGCAATTCAGATTGATCGGCGTTTGCGGGAGCGCAAACCCGTGCACCATTTGGCGGTATCTTCTGAAGGGACGCCAGAGAAAATGCAATGTGACAGAATTCTGTCAAGAAGCGAGCGGCAGAATTATAGGCGCAAAAATGGCTTGTGCTTCTACTGTGGTGATTCCGCGCATGTTATATCAGCATGCTCTAAACGTACTAGGAAGGTTGACAAGTCTGTTTCTATTGGCACTTTACAGTCTAAATTTCTTCTGTCTGTAACTCTGATTTGTTCATTATCAGTTATTACCGTGGATGCCTATGTGGACTCTGGCGCCGCTCTGAGTCTCATGGATTGGTCCTTCGCCAGGCGCTGTGGGTTTGATTTGGAGCCTCTGGAAGTTCCTATACCTCTGAAGGGTATTGATTCTACACCTCTGGCTTGTAATAGACCACAGTTCTGGACGCAAGTGACTATGCGTATGACTCCAGACCATCAGGAGATGATTCGCTTCCTCGTGTTGCATAATTTACATGATGTGTTAGTGCTTGGATTACCATGGTTGCAATCTCATAACCCAGTACTGGACTGGAAAACTATGTCTGTGTTAAGCTGGGGATGTCGGGGGGCTCATGGGGACATACCTTTGGTTTCTATCTCGTCATCTATTCCCTCTGAGGTTCCGGCATTTTTGTCGGATCTTGGGGATATTTTTGAAAAGCCTAAAATTGGTTCTCTCCCTCCCCACAGAGAGTGTGATTGCGCCATAGATCTGATTCCAGGCAGTAAATTTCCAAAGGGTCGTTTGTTTAACCTATCTGTACCTGAGCATGCTGCCATGTGAGAGTATGTTAAGGAGTCCCTGGAAAAGGGACATATTCGTCCTTCTTCATCACCTTTAGGAGCTGGGTTTTTCTTTGTCTCTAAAAAGGATGGCTCACTGAGGCCTTGTATTGATTATCGACTCCTGAATAAAATTACTGTCAAATATCAGTATCCGTTGCCGCTGCTTACTGATTTGTTTGCTCGCATAAGGGTGGCTAAGTGGTTCTCCAAGATTGATCTCCGTGGGGCGTATAATTTGGTGCGAATTAAGCAAGGGGATGAGTGGAAAACCGCATTTAATACGCCTGAGGGCCACTTTGAGTATTTAGTAATGCCTTTCGGCCTTTCTAATGCACCTTCAGTTTTTCAGTCCTTTATGCATGATATTTTCCGTGAATATCTGGATAAATTTATGATTGTGTATTTGGATGATATTTTGATTTTTTCTGAGGACTGGGAGTCTCATGTTCAGCAGGTCAGGAGGGTTTTTCAGGTCTTGCGGGAGAATTCTCTGTGTGTAAAGGGTTCTAAGTGTGTTTTTGGGGTTCAAAAGATTTCCTTTTTGGGGTACATTTTTTCCCCTTCTTCTGTTGAGATGGACCCTGTCAAGGTTCGGGCTATTTGTGACTGGACGCAGCCTACTTCTCTAAAGGGTCTTCAGAAGTTCTTGGGCTTTGCTAATTTTTATCGTCGATTTATAACTGGTTTTTCTGGTGTTGCTAAGCCTCTTACGGATTTGACTAAGAAGGGTGCTGATGTTGCCAATTGGTCCTCTGCCGCTGTGGAGGCCTTTCGGGAACTTAAGCGCCGCTTTTCGTCTGCCCCTGTGTTGCGCCAGCCTGATGTCTCTCTCCCCTTTCAGGTTGAGGTCGATGCTTCCGAGATCGGAGCGGGGGCGGTTTTGTCGCAGAAAAGTTCCGATTGCTCAGTGATGAGACCTTGTGCGTTCTTTTCTCGAAAATTTTCTGCCGCCGAAAGAAATTATGATGTCGGTAATCGGGAGCTTTTGGCCATGAAGTGGGCATTTGAGGAGTGGCGTCATTGGCTTGAGGGTGCTAGACATCAGGTGGTGGTTTTGACTGATCACAAGAATCTGATTTATCTTGAGTCTGCCAGGCGCCTGAATCCTAGACAGGCGCGCTGGTCGTTGTTTTTCTCTCGGTTTAATTTTGTGGTCTCATATCTACCAGGTTCTAAGAATGTGAAGGCAGATGCCCTTTCTAGAAGTTTTGAGCCTGATTCCCCTGGTGATTCGGAACCTACAGGTATCCTTAAGGATGGGGTGATATTATCCGCTATTTCCCCAGATCTGCGACGTGCTTTGCAAGAGTTTCAGGCGGATAGACCTGATCGCTGTCCACCTGGTAGACTGTTTGTTCCTGATGATTGGACCAGTAGAGTCATCTCGGAGGTTCATTCTTCTACGCTGGCGGGTCATCCTGGAATTTTTGGTACCAGGGATTTGGTGGCTAGATCCTTCTGGTGGCCATCTCTGTCTCGAGATTTGCGTGTTTTTGTGCAGTCTTGTGATGTGTGTGCTCGGGCCAAGCCTTGTTGTTCTAGGGCTAGCGGGTTGTTGTTGCCCTTGCCTATTCCGAAGAGGCCTTGGACGCACATCTCGATGGACTTTATTTCTGATCTTCCTGTCTCTCAGAGGATGTCTGTTATCTGGGTGGTGTGTGACCGTTTTTCTAAGATGGTTCATTTGGTGCCATTGCCGAAGTTGCCTTCCTCGTCTGAGTTGGTTCCTTTGTTTTTTCAAAATGTGGTTCGCTTGCATGGTATTCCTGAAAATATCGTTTCTGACAGGGGTACCCAGTTCGTTTCTAGATTTTGGCGGGCATTCTGTGCCAGGTTGGGCATTGATTTGTCTTTTTCGTCTGCCTTTCATCCTCAGACTAATGGCCAGACGGAGCGAACTAATCAGACTTTGGAGACGTATTTGAGGTGTTTTGTGTCTGCGGATCAGGATGATTGGGTTGCCTTTTTGCCGTTGGCGGAGTTTGCTCTTAATAATCGGGCTAGTTCGGCCACTTTGGTTTCCCCTTTCTTTTGCAATTCGGGGTTTCATCCCCGTTTTTCTTCTGGTCAGGCGGAGTCTTCGGATTGTCCTGGAGTAGATGCTGTGGTGGATCGGTTGTATCGGATTTGGGAACAAGTGGTGGACAATTTGAATTTGTCCCAGGAGAGGACTCAGCGGTTTGCTAACCGCCAGCGTCGGGTTGGTCCTCGCCTTCGTGTTGGGGACTTGGTGTGGTTGTCTTCCCGTTTTGTCCCAATGAGGGTTTCTTCTCCTAAATTTAAGCCTCGGTTCATCGGTCCCTATAGGATTTTGGAGATTATTAACCCTGTTTCCTTTCGTTTGGACCTCCCGGCATCTTTCGCTATCCATAATGTGTTCCATCGGTCGTTGTTGCGGAGATACGAGGTGCCGGTGGTTCCTTCTGCTGAGCCTCCTGCTCCTGTGCTGGTTGAGGGTGAATTGGAGTACGTTATAGAGAAGATCTTGGACTCCCGTATTTCCAGGCGGAGACTCCAGTATCTGGTTAAATGGAAGGGCTATGGTCAGGAAGATAATTCTTGGGTAACTGCCTCTGATGTTCATGCCTCGGATTTGGTTCGTGCCTTTCATAGGGCTCATCCAGGTCGCCCTGGCGGTTCTTGTGAGGGTTCGGTGCCCCCTCCTTTAGGGGGGGGGTACTGTTGTGATCCGCTTTTTGGGCTCCCCTAGTGGTGGCTGGTGGTACTGGAGACTTGTGTGTTCTTTTCTGCCTCAGCTCACCTGCTTTCATCAGTTTTGGGAGTTCCCTATTTAGCCTTGCTCTCCAGTCACTTTCTTGCCGGTCATCATTGTAACCTGAGTCTTTCAGTTGCATGTTCCTGCTACCAGTCTGCTGATCAGCTAAGTGGACTCTTGTCCTTTTTGTTTTGTATTTTTTGTCCAGTTTACAGTTTGTCATTTCCTGTTACTGGAAGCTCTTGTGGACTGAAATTGCCACTCCTGTGTCATGAGTTGACACAGGAGTCTTAAAGTAATTTCAGGATGGGTTTTTGAAAGGGTTTTTCAGCTGACCGTGAAGTCCTTTTTTGTATCCTTCCTCTATCTAGTAAGTGGACCTCGCTTTGCTAAATCTACCCTCATACTGTGTATGTCTTTTCCTCTGAACTCACCGTTAATATATGTGGGGGCTACTATCATCTTTGGGGAATTTCACTAGAGGTAAGCCAGGTCTGTTCCTTCCTCTTCCAGGCGTAGTTAGTTCTCCGGCTGGCGCATGGCATCTAGGCAGCCGTAGGAATGCTTCCTGGCTACTGTTAGTTGTGTGGTAGATTTAGGTCACGGTCAGCTTGAGTTTCCATCACCCGAGGGCTAGTCTGTTATTTTGTGTTTCTGATGTTCCCATGCCATTGGGGAATCATGACACAGAATATAGTAAGATGACTTATATGGTCAGCAAAAACCCTATCAAAATATCCACGCTGGATATTCAAGAACCCTCGAACCGTCTAACGGCCCGGGGGGAGAACACCAGCCCCCTAGAGCTTCCAGCAAAGTCAGGAATCACATTTAGTACAAGCTGGACAAAAATAAGAGCAAAGCAAATAACCAAAAAACAAAGAAGCAGGACTTAGCTTAATTTTGCATGAACCAGGACCAGCAGACAGGAGCAAACAGAAAGGATCTGATTACAACGATGCCAGGCACTGGACTAAGGATCCAGGAAGTTTATATAGCAACACCCCTGGACTAACGACCCAGGTGGGTGCCAAACTGAGGAAAGACAATCCCAGAGTCATATCACTGGTAACCACAAGAGGGAGCCAAAAAGTCTAATTCACAACAGATACCCATTCCTGAGTTGTTTTCTGGAGATAGATCTAGGTTTCTAAATTTTAAGAATAATTGTAAGTTATTTCTATCTCTGAGACCTTGTTCCTCTGGTGATTCCGCTCAGCAAGTTAAGATTGTTATCTCCTTGTTGCGTGGCGACCCTCAAGATTGGGCTTTCTCTCTGGCGCCAGGAGATCCTGCATTGCTTAATGTAGATGCATTTTTTCTGGCTCTTGGACTGCTTTATGAGGAGCCTAATCTTGAGAATCAGGCAGAAAAAGCGTTGCTGGCTATCTCTCAAGGTCAGGATGAAGCAGAGGTGTATTGTCAAAAATTTCGGAAATGGTCGGTGCTTACTCAATGGAATGAGTGTGCCCTGGCTGCAAATTTCAGAGAAGGTCTTTCTGAGGCCGTTAAGAATGTTATGGTGGGGTTTCCCACCCCTACAAGTCTGAGTGATTCTATGGCTTTAGCCATTCAGGTTGATCGGCGTTTGCGGGAGCGCAAATCTGCTCATCCTTTGGCGGTATTTTCTGAACAGAGACCTGAGTCTATGCAATGTGACCGAACTCTGACCAGAATTGAGCGACAAAGTCATAGACGTCAAAATGGGTTGTGCTTTTACTGTGGTGATTCTACTCATGTTATCTCAGCATGCTCTAAACGCTTAAAAAAAATCGCTAAACCTGTCACCATTGGTACTATGCAGCCTAAATTTATTTTGTCTGTTACTTTGATTTGTTCTTTGTCGTCCTACCCGGTTATGGCTTTTGTGGATTCGGGTGCTGCCCTGAATCTGATGGATTTGTCGTTTGCCAGGCGCTGTGGTTTTGTCCTGGAGCCTTTGGAATTTCCTATTCCTCTGAGGGGAATTGATGCTACGCCATTGGCTGAGAATAAGCCTCAGTATTGGACGCAAATGACCATGTGCATGACTCCCGTACATCAGGAGGTGATTCGCTTTCTTGTTCTGCATAATTTGCATGATGTTGTCGTTTTGGGTCTGCCATGGCTGCAGGCTCATAATCCAGTTTTAGATTGGAAAGCTATGTCTGTGTCAAGTTGGGGTTGTCAGGGAATTCATGGCGATGCTCCGTTGGTGTCTATTGCTTCTTCCACTCCTTCTGAGGTCCCTGAGTTTTTGTCTGACTACCAGGATGTATTTGATGAGCCCAGGTCCAGTGCCCTGCCCCCTCATAGGGATTGTGACTGTGCTATAAATGTAATTCCTGGTAGTAAATTCCCTAAGGGACGACTTTTTAATCTGTCTATACCAGAGCATGCCGCGATGCGGAGTTATATAAAGGAGTCTTTGGAGAAGGGACATATTCGCCCATCCACTTCCCCTCTTGGTGCAGGATTTTTTTTTGTGGCCAAGAAGGACGGTTCTTTGAGACCTTGTATAGATTATCGTCTTCTGAATAAAATCACAGTCAAATTTCAGTATCCTTTACCACTATTGTCTGATTTGTTTGCTCGGATTAAGGGTGCCAGTTGGTTCACCAAGATAGATCTCCGTGGTGCGTATAACCTTGTGCGCATTAAGCAGGGAGATGAATGGAAAACAGCATTTAATACGCCTGAAGGCCATTTTGAGTACTTGGTGATGCCTTTTGGACTCTCTAATGCTCCTTCTGTGTTTCAGTCCTTCATGCATGACATCTTCCGAGAATATCTGGATAAATTTATGATTGTTTATCTGGATGACATTTTGGTCTTTTCTGATGATTGGGAGTCCCATGTGAAGCAGGTCAGGATGGTGTTTCAGGTCCTGCGTGCTAATGCTTTATTTGTGAAGGGCTCAAAATGCCTCTTCGGAGTACAGAAGGTCTCCTTTTTGGGTTTTATTTTTTCTCCTTCTACTGTGGAGATGGACCCAGTCAAGGTCCAGGCTATTCATGACTGGACTCAGCCCACGTCTGTTAAGAGTCTTCAGAAGTTCTTGGGTTTTGCTAATTTTTACCGTCGTTTCATCGCTAATTTTTCTAGCGTGGTTAAACCTTTGACGGATTTGACCAAGAAGGGTTCTGATGTGACTAATTGGTCTCCTGCGGCCGTGGAGGCCTTTCGGGAGCTGAAGCACTGGTTTTCTTCAGCTCCAGTCTTATGTCAGCCAGATGTCTCTCTCCCCTTCCAGCTCGAGGTTGATGCTTCTGAGATTGGAGCAGGGGCTGTTTTGTCGCAGAGAAGCTCTGATGGCTCTGTGATGAAGCCATGTGCTTTCTTTTCAAGAAAGTTTTCACCTGCCGAGCGGAATTATGATGTTGGTAATCGGGAGTTGTTGGCTATGAAGTGGGCATTTGAGGAGTGGCGACATTGGCTCGAAGGAGCTAAACATCGTGTGGTGGTTTTGACTGATCACAAAAATCTGATTTACCTTGAATCTGCCAAGCGCCTGAATCCTAGACAGGCTCGTTGGTCGTTGTTTTTCTCCCGTTTCAACTTCGTGGTCTCATACCTGCCTGGTTCGAAGAACGTGAAAGCTGATGCACTTTCTAGGAGTTTTGTGCCTGACTCTCCGGGAGTTTCTGAGCCGGCTGGTATTCTCAGAGAGGGAGTGATTTTGTCTGCCATTTCCCCAGATTTGCGACGAGTGCTGCAGAAATTTCAGGCGGATAGACCTGACCGTTGTCCACCAGAGAGACTGTTTGTCCCGGATAGATGGACCAGCAGAGTTATTTCCGAGGTTCATTCTTCGGTGTTGGCGGGTCATCCTGGGATTTTTTGTACCAGAGATTTGGTGGCTAGGTCCTTCTGGTGGCCTTCCTTGTCGCGGGATGTGCGTTCCTTTGTGCAGTCTTGTGGGATTTGTGCTCGGGCTAAGCCTTGCTGTTCTCGTGCCAGCGGTTTGCTTTTGCCTTTGCCTATTCCGAAAAGGCCTTGGACGCACATTTCCATGGATTTTATTTCGGATCTTCCAGTATCTCAGAAAATGTCTGTCATCTGGGTGGTGTGTGATCGTTTTTCCAAGATGGTCCATTTGGTGCCCTTGCCTAAGTTGCCTTCTTCCTCCGATTTGGTTCCTCTATTTTTTCAGAATGTGGTTCGCTTGCACGGCATTCCTGAAAATATTGTGTCTGATAGAGGATCCCAGTTTGTGTGCAGGTTTTGGCGGACTTTTTGTGCTAAGATGGGCATTGATTTGTCTTTTTCGTCGGCCTTCCATTCTCAGACTAATTGCCAAACCGAGCAAACTAATCAGATGTTGGAAACTTATTTGAGATGTTTTGTTTCTGCTGATCAGGATGATTGGGTGACTTTTTTGCCATTGGCCGAGTTTGCCCTTAATAATCGGGCTAGTTCTGCTACTTTGGTTTCGCCTTTTTTCTGCAACTCTGGTTTCCATCCTCGTTTTTCCTCGGGTCAGGTTGAGCCTTCTGACTGTCCTGGGGTGGATTCTGTGGTGGATAGGTTGCAGCAGATTTGGAACCATGTGGTGGACAATTTGAGGTTGTCACAGGAGAAGGCTCAGCGCTTTGCCAACCGCCGCCGCGGTGTGGGTCCCCGACTTCGTGTTGGGGATTTGGTGTGGCTGTCTTCTCGGTATGTTCCTATGAAGGTCTCCTCTCCTAAATTCAAGCCTCGCTTCATCGGTCCTTATAAGATCTTGGAAATCCTTAACCCGGTGTCTTTTCGTTTGGATCTCCCAGCATCGTTTGCCATTCATAATGTGTTCCATAGGTCTTTGTTGCGGAGGTATGTGGTACCTGTGGTTCCTTCTGTTGAGCCTCCTGCTCCGGTGCTGGTCGAGGGCGAATTGGAGTACGTGGTGGAGAAGATTTTGGATTCTCGTATCTCTAGACGGAGGCTTCAGTATTTGGTTAAGTGGAAGGGCTATGGTCAGGAGGATAATTCCTGGGTTGTCGCCTCTGATGTTCATGCGGCCGATTTGGTTCGTGCCTTCCACGCGGCTCATCCTGATCGCCCTGGGGGTCTTGATGAGGGTTCAGTGACCCCTCCTCAAGGGGGGGTACTGTTGTGAACTCTATTTTTGGGCTCCCTCTAGTGGTCACAAGCGGTACTGTGTAGTGTTGTCTTTCTGCAGGTTGGCAGCATCAGCTGGTTCGTTATCCTTGGTTGGTTTCCTATTTAGCTCACCTGGATACTCAGTTCCTTGCCTGCTCTCAATGTATTCAGTGCTCTTCAGATTCCTTGTGACTACCTTGCTCCCAGTCTCTCCAAGACAAGCTAAGTTTTTGTTTGTTTATTTTTTGATTATCAGCATTTCATCATGTTTCTTGTCCAGCTTGCTAAAATGTGATTTCCTCGCTTGCTGGTTGCTCTAGGGGACTGAGTTTCTCCCCCCACACCATTAGTTGGTGCGGGGGTTCTTGAAATCTCAGTGTGGATATTTTGTAAGGGTTTTTTACTGACCGCACAGACCCCTTTTCTATTTTCTGCTATCTAGTATTAGTGGGCCTCATTTGCTGAATCTGCTTTCACCCCTGTGTATGTGCCTTCCTCTTACCTCACCGTTATTATTTGTTGGGGGCTTCTATATCTTTGGGGATTATTTCTCTGGAGGCAAGTGAGGTCTTTTTTTCTCTCTAGGGGTAGTTAGTTCCTCAGGCTGGCTCGAGACGTCTAGGATTTTAGTCACGTTCACCGGCTACCTCTAGTGTGTTGGATAGGTTCAGATTTGCGGTCAGTCCAGTTTACCACCTCCCTAGAGCTTGTCCTATGTTTTGTACTTAGCTGGAGTATTTTGTGATCCTCAACCACTAAGGGTCATAACAGACAGAGAGAGTAAGGAGCACTGTGGTGAGCTTACCTGCTGGAACGCAGGAAGTGTCAAAAGGGAGAGACGTAAGCATGGTCGGAACGTAGCAAAAGGTCGGGGAGCCGAAGATAGTGGTGCAGTACAAACGGGGCAGACAGGAGGGAAGTTAGAGTACCAAGCCGAAGGTCAGAGCCAGAAACAAACAATTAGCACAGAGTCACAAGGCAAAGCACAGAACGAGAAAACAGACCAAGTCATAGACCACCAGGTCCAACAGCAACTCTGACAATACTACTAACGCTGACTTCTATCCATGCTGTACGTGTAAATCATGCCTCAGTGTGATCAAAACAAAGACTTTTTCTAATTTTAACAACACAAGGACTTATAGCATCAGGAAACATATTACATGCGCATCCCGTGGTGTTATCTACCGTGCAACTTGCCCTTGCCAAAAGGTGTACATCGGGCTAACAATCTGTGAGTTAAAGATCAGAACAAGTGAACACTGCAGAGACATAGTCAAAGCCAAAACAATTGAAGAAGAGTCAACCCTGAAAACTTTGTCTAGGCATTTCAAGAAATATCATCAGTGCAACCCCAGTGGCCTGAAAATAAAAGGCATTGATTGTGTACCACTGGGGATCAGAGGCGGTAATTTAAGAAAGGTTTTGACACAGGTAGAAAGCTGCTGGAGTTATTGCTTAGGCGCTTTGTCACCTCAGGGCTTGGATGAAAGTTTTGGTTTTGGGGCCTTTTTGTGATTTTTTTCTCTTGGCTTATGATACCTGCATCTCATTATTTCAATATGGAAGTTTTTATGGGTGAGGGGTTTTATTGTGTGTGTGTATTCTATGTATGTCTAATTATCCTTTTATCATCTAGATTTAGCCCTTTGATGTCAATTTGTTTACCGTGCCTGTGATGTGGTGTTTTCCATTACCAAGATGTACAAGAAGCCTGCTATTAAGAGCTCCACTTTGATGAATAAACTACAATCTGGAGATTTCTACAGTCCTTGTTTAATCTAAACAGCTTTAGTAAAACCAAGAACTTTGATCCAACCTGATGACCATTTTTGAGATTGTTTACTTTTGTGTCCATGTGCTCACTTTCAAGAATGAAGGTGGCGCAGTGGTTCGCACTGTAGCCTTGACGTGCTGGAGTCCTGGGTTCAAACCCCACCAAGGACAACATCTGCAAAGAGTTTGTATGTTCTCTCCATGTTTGCGTGGGTTTCCTCTGGGTACTCCGGTTTCCTCCCACATTCTAAAGACATACTGATAGGGAATTTAGATTGTGAGCCCCGTCAGGGACAGTGATGATAATGTGTATAAACTGTAAAGTGCTGTGGAATATGTTAGCACTATATTAAGATTATTATTATTATACAGTATGAGGAATTTTTTAATTTTTTGCAAATGGGATCAAGAATGGACTATCAGATTGAATATCGTAAAGAAAATGTCATGCCATATAAAGAGACTTTGGCTTGGACTTATTATTATGTATTTTATTTTTATTGTTTTTTAATACTTCCTTGGAAGTATGCCTCTATAGGCATCAATACCATTGTGGTGAGTGTAGCATATCACTCCTTCAACCTGACGTTCACCTCATTGCTGACCTATACAACACCATGGACCAGCTTCTCCTTTACAACCTTTATGTTTTTGCCTGGGTTACACCAATCAAACAGTGTTTGCCACCTTTTCCTTCCTCCAAATATTCACTCCCAACACACCTACACACCTGTGGTCAGAGTTACATGCACACATACATGTTCCTTCCCCATTTCCTGCTTGACTTCTGCATATTCATTCTCCAAACTACACAATGAAGCAGCCAGCTCACCTTATTGCACATACATGGTGTTCATCCCTTCACCACATTTACTAATCTATTGTCCTTGCACTATATAGATTTGACATTATGGAATGTATAGGGGTTGCACAATATGTAGATTAAGCCTTTCTTGGACCATGCATTCGTGTATGTATCTGAACTGCCTGACAAGCGGTTTTGGCCATACCTTTTTGCATGGTCCTTTATTCCACACTATCCTTTTAGATTTTTCAATCAATATCAATAATCCTATTAACATCAATCTACCGTATATACTCAAGTATAAGCTGAGATTTTCAGCCCATTTTATTAGGCTGAAAGGGCCCCTCTTAACCCCTTCATGACCTTGCCGTTTTTTGCAATTCTGACCAGTGTCCCTTTATGAGGTAATAACTCAGGAACGCTTCAACGGATCCTAGCGATTCTGAGACTGTTTTTTCGTGACATATTGGGCTTCATGATAGTGGTAAATTTAGGTCGATAATTTCTGAGTTTATTTGTGAAAAAAACGGAAATTTGGCAAAAATTTTGAAAATTTCGCAATTTTCACATTTTGAATTTTTATTCTGTTAAACCAGAGAGTTATGTGACACAAAATAGTTAATAAATAACATTTCCCACATGTCTACTTTACATCAGCACAATTTTGGAAACAAATTTTTTTTTTGCTAGGAAGTTATAAGGGTTAAAATTTGACCAGTGATTTCTCATTTTTACAACAAAATTTACAAAACCATTTTTTTTAGGGATCACTTCACATTTGAAGTCAGTTTGAGGGTTCTATATGGCTGAAAATACCCAAAAGTGACACCATTCTAAAAACTGCACCCCTCAAGGTGCTCAAAACCACATTCAAGAAGTTTATTAACCCTTCAGGTGTTTCACAGCAGCAGAAGCAACATGGAAGTAAAAAATGAACATTTAACTTTTTAGTCACAAAAATGATATTTTAGCGAAATTTTTTTTATTTTCCCAAGGGTAAAAGGAGAAACTGGACCACGGACGTTGTTGTCCAATTTGTCCTGAGTACGCTGATACCTCATATGTGGGGGTAAACCACTGTTTGGGCGCACGGCAGGGCTCGGAAGGGAAGGAGCGCCATTTGACTTTTTCAATGAAAAATTGGCTCCAATCTTTAGCGGACACCATGTCGCGTTTGGAGAGCCCCCGTGTGCCTAAACATTGGAGCTCCCCCACAAGTGACCCCATTTTGGAAACTAGACCCCCCAAGGAACTTATCTAGAAGCATAGTGAGCACTTTAAACCCCCAGGTGCTTCACAAATTGATCCGTAAAAATGAAAAAGTACTTTTTTTTCACGAAAAAATTATTTTAGCCTCAATTTTTTCATTTTCACATGGGCAACAGGATAAAATGGATCCTAAATTTTGTTGGGCAATTTCTCCTGAGTACACCAATACCTCACATGTGGGGGTAAACCACTGTTTGGGCACATGGTAAGGCTCGGAAGGGAAGGAGCGCCATTTGACTTTTTGAATGAAAAATTATCTCCATCGTTAGCGGACACCATGTCGCGTTTGGAAAGCCCCTGTGTGCCTAAACATTGGAGCTCCTCCACAAGTGACCCCATTTTGGAAAGTAGACCCCCCAAGGAACTCATCTAGAGGCATAGTGAGCACTTTAAACCCCCAGGTGCTTCACAAATTGATCCGCAAAAATGAAAAAGTACTTTTTTTCACACAAAATTTCTTTTAGCCTCAATTCTTTCATTTTCACATGGGCAACAGGATAAAATGGATCCTAAAATTTGTTGGGCAATTTCTCCTGAGTATGCCGATACCTCATATGTGGGGGTAAACCACTGTTTGGGTGCACGGCAAGGCTCGGAAGGGGAGGCGTGCCATTTGACTTTTTGAATGGAAAATTAGCTCCAATCGTTAGCGGACACCATGTCGCGTTTGGAGAGCCCCTGTGTGCCTAAACATTGGAGCTCCCCTACAAGTGACCCCATTTTGGAAACTAGACCCCCCAAGAAACTTATCTAGATGCATAGTAAACACTTATAACCCCCAGGTGCTTCACAGAAGTTTATAACGCAGAGCCGTGAAAATAAAAAAATAATTTTTCTTTCCTCAAAAATGATTTTTAGCCCAGAATTTTTTATTTTCCCAAGGGTAATAGGAGAAATTGGACCCCAAATGTTGTTGTCCAGTTTGTCCTGAGTACGATGATACCCCATATGTGGGGGTAAACCACTGTTTGGGCGCACGGCAGGGCTCGGAAGGGAAGGCACGCCATTTGGCTTTTTGAATGGAAAATTAGATCCAATCATTAGCGGACACCATGTCGCGTTTGGAGAGCCCCTGTGTGCCTAAACATTGGAGCTCCCGCACAAGTGGCCCCATTTTGGAAACTAGACCTCCCAAGGAACTAATCTAGATGTGTGGTGAGCACTTTGAACCCCCAAGTGCTTCACAGAAGTTTATAACGCAGAGCCATGAAAATAAAAAATAATTTTTCTTTTCTCAAAAATGATTTTTTAGCCCACAATTTTTTATTTTCCCAAGGGTAATAGGAGAAATTGGACCCCAAAAGTTGTTTTCCAGTTTCTCCTGAGTACGATGATACCCCATATGTGGGGGTAAACCACTGTTTTGGCACACGTCGGGGTTCGGAAGGGAAGTAGTGACGTTTTGAAATGCAGACTTTGATGGAATGCTCTGCGGGCATCAGGTTGCGTTTGCAGAGCCCCTGATGTGCCTAAACAGTAGGAACTCCCCACAATTGACTCCATTTTGGAAACTAGACCCCCAAGGGAACTTATCTAAATGTGTAGTGAGCACTTTGAACCCCCAAGTGCTTCACAGAAGTTTATAACGCAGAGCCGTGAAAATAAAAAATGTGTTTCCTTTCCTCAAAAATATTTTTTTAGCCCAGAATTTTTTTATTTTTGCAAGAGTAACAGGAGAAATTGGACCCCAAAAGTTGTTGTCCAGTTTCTCCTGAGTACGCTGATACCCCATATGTGGGGGTAAACCACTGTTTTGGCACACGTCGGGGTTCGGAAGGGAAGTAGTGACGTTTTGAAATGCAGACTTTGATGGAATGCTCTGCGGGCATCAGGTTGCGTTTGCAGAGCCCCTGATGTGCCTAAACAGTAGGAACTCCCCACAAGTGACTCCATTTTGGAAACTAGACCCCCAAGGGAACTTATCTAGATGTGTGGTGAGCACTTTGAACCCCCAAGTGCTTCACAGAAGTTTATAACGCAGAGCCATGAAAATAATAAATGTGTTTCCTTTCCTCAAAAATATTTTTTTAGCCCAGAATTTTTTATTTTTGCAAGAGTAACAGGAGAAATTGGACCCCAAAAGTTGTTGTCCAGTTTCTCCTGAGTACGCTGATACCCCATATGTGGGGGTAAACCACTGTTTGGGTACATGCCGGGGCTCGGAAGGGAAGTAGTGACGTTTTGGAATGCAGACTTTGATGGAATGGTCTGCGGGCATCATGTTACGTTTGCAGAGCCCCTGATATGCCTAAACAGTAGAAACCCCCCACAAGTGACCCCATTTTGGAAACTAGACCCCCCAAGGAACTTATCTAGATGTGTGGTGAGCACGTTCAACCCCCAAGTGCTTCACAGAAGTTTACAACGCAGAGCCGTGAAAATAAAAAATCATTTTTCTTTCCTCAAAAAAGATGTTTTAGCAAGCAATTTTTTATTTTCACAAGGGTAACAGGAGAATTTGGACCCCAATATTTGTTGCCCAGTTTGTTGTGAGTACGCTGATACCCCATATGTGGGGGTAAACCACTGTTTGGGCACACGTCAGGGCTCGGAAGGGAAGTAGTGACATTTGAAATGCAGACTTTGATGGAATGGTCTGCGGGCGTCACATTGCATTTGCAGAGCCCCTGATGTGCCTAAACAGTAGAAACACCCCACAAGTGACCCCATTTTGGAAACTAGACCCCCGAAGGAACTTATCTAGATGTGTGGTGAGCACTTTCAACCCCCAAGTGCTTCACAGAAGTTTATAACGCAGAGCCGTGAAAATAAAAAATAATTGTTCTTTCCTCAAAAATTATGTTTTAGCAAGTAATTTTTTATTTTTGCAAGGGTAACAGGAGAAATTGGACCCCAACAGTTGTTGCCCAGTTTGTCCTGAGTACGCTGGTACCCCAAATGTGGGGGTAAACCACTGTTTGGGCGCACGTCGGGGCTTGGAAGGGCGGGAGCACCATTTGACTTTTTGAACGCAAGATTGGCTGGAATCAATGGTGGCGCCATGTTGCGTTTGGAGACCCCTGATGTGCCTAAAACAGTGGAAACCCCTCAATTCTAACTTCAACACTAACCCCAACACACCCCTAATCCTAATCCCAACTGTAGCCATAACCCTAATCACAACCCTAACCCCAACACACCCCTAACCACAACCCTAACCGCAACACAACCGTAACCCTAATTCCAACCCTAATCCTAACCCTAATCCCAACCGTAACCCTAATCCCAACCCTAACCACAACTGTAACCCCAACACACCCCTAACCCTATCCGTAACCCTAACCACAAGCCTATTCTTAACCCTATTTCCAACCCTAGCCCTAATTCCAACCCTAACCCTAAGGGTATGTGCCCACGTTGCGGATTCGTGTGAGATTTTTCCGCACGATTTTTGAAAAATCTGCAGGTAAAAGGCACTGCGTTTTGCCTGCGGATTTACAGCAGATTTCCAGTGTTTTTTTGTGCGGATTTCACCTGCGGATTCCTATTGAGGAACAGGTGTAAACCGCTGCGGAATCCGCACAAAGAATTGACATGCTGCGGAAAATACAATGCAGCGTTTCTGCACGGAATTTTCCGCACCATGGGCACAGCAGATTTGGTTTTCCTTAGGTGTACATGGTACTGTAAACCTGATGGAAAACTGCTTTGAATTCGCAGCGGCCAATCCGCTGCGGATCCGCGGCCAATCCGCTGCCAATCCGCTGCGGATCCGCGGCCAATCCGCTGCAGATCCGCTGCAGATCCGCTGCGGATCCGCGGCCAATCCGCTCTGTGTGCACATGCCATAACCCTACCCCTAACCCTAACCCTACCCCTAACCCTACCCCTAGTTCTAACCCTAACTCTAGTGGTAAAAGAAAAAAAAATATTTTCTTTATTTTATTATTGTCCCTACCTATGGGGGTGATAAAGGGGGGGGTTTATTTATTATTTTTTTATTTTGATCGCTGTGGTAGAACCTACCACAGCGATCAAAATGTACCTGTAACGAATCTGCCAGCCTGCAGATTCGGCGGGCGTACTGAGCATGCGCCCGCCATTTTCCAAGATGGCGGCGCCCAGCGAGGAGACGGCCGGACACCGGGAGGTTCGGTAAGTATGAGGGGGTGGTGGGGGGGTGGATCGGAGCACAGGGGGGGGGGGATCGGAGGACGGGGGGAGCGGACAGGAGCACGGGGGAGCGGACAGGAGCACGGGGGAGCGAACAGGGGGACGGAGGGGGGTACCTGACAGAACGGACGACTGGGGAGGAGATCGGGGGCGGTGGGGGGGGCCAGTACATGATTTCCAGCCATGGCAGATGCTATTGCAGCATCGGCCATGGCTGGATTGCAATATTTCACCATTTTCATAGGTGAAATATTGCAAATTGCTCTGATTGGCTGTTGCACTTTCAACAGCCAATCAGAGCGATCGTAGCCACGTGGGGGCAAAGCCACCCCCCCTAGGCTGAAGTACAACTCCCCCTCTCCCTGCAGATCGGGTAAAATAGGAATTAACCCTTTCACCCGATCTGCAGGGATGCGATCATTCCATGACGCCGCATAGGCGTCATGGGTCGGGAAGGGGTTAACTTATACTCGAGTCACCCCCACCGGTCTGTCTCCCGTCACCCACACCGGTCTGTCTCCCCTCTCCCCTCGGTCCGTCTCTCTGTCACATCATACTCACCTGTTCCCGGCGTGGTCCCTGCTTCTCCAATGGTCTCCGGGCGCCGGCAGTTCTTCCTGTGTTCAGTGGTCACGTGGTACCGCTCATTAAAGTAATGAATATGGACACGACTCCACTCCCACAGGGGTGGAGTGCATATTCATTACTTTAATGAGTGGTACCAGTGACTACAGAAAAACAGGAACAAGCTGCCAGCGCCGGAGAGACCATCTCATCAGAGAAGCAGGGACGTGCAGACCGCACCACGAGGGTGAGTATGACGGGTGACGGGGGAGGGTGAGCATTGCTATAGTCACCTGTCCCTGTTCCACCGCCGCACGACGATCCATCTTCCGCATCCTCTGGCTGTGACATTCAGGTCAGAGGGCTTGATGACATGTTTAGTGTGCACCCACCCTCTGCCTGAATACAGTCACTGCAGAGACCCGAAAGATAGAGTGGCGTGCAGCGGTGTAACGGGGACAGGTGAATATCGCAAGTACCAGTGTCCCTGCCTGCTCAGGACAAGAGGTGAGTACATAATTTTTTTTTTTAATCGCAGCAGCAGCAGCATATGGGGCAAATGTTTATATGGAGCCTCTTATGGGGCCATAATCAACCTTGGTGCAGCATTATATGGGGCAATTGTTTTTATGGAGCATCTTATGGGGCCATAATCAACCTTTGTGCAGCATTATATGGGGCAAATGTTTCTATGGAGCATCTTATGGGGCCATAATCAACCTTTGTGCAGCATTATATGGGGCAAATGTTTCTGTCGAGCATCTTATGGGGCCATAATGAACCTTTATGCAGCATTATATGGGGCAAATGTTTCTATGGAGTATCTTATGAGCCATAATCAACCTTTATGCAGCATTGTATGGGGCAAATGTTTCTATGGAGCATCTTATGGGGCCATAATAAACCTTTGGGCAGCATTGTATGGGGCATATTTTTGTATGGAGCATCTTATGGGGTCCATCATAAACTTTTTGGAGCATTATATGGGGTGTATTTTGTATGGAGCATTATATGGGGTGCATTTTGTATAGAGCATCTTATGGGGCTCCTGATTCAATATGGATATTCAAAAACACTTAACCTACTGATGTCTCAATTAGTTTTACTTTTATTGGAATCTATTTTTATTTTTGAAATTTACCAGTAGCTGCTGCATTTCCCACCCTAGGCTTATACTCAAGTCATTAAGTTTTCCCAGTTTTTTGTGGCAAAATTAGGGGTCTCAGCATATACTCAGGTCACCTTATACTCAAGCATTTACGGTATATCTTATTTTTTGTTTAGTAACACTGTGTGTTTATGATTAAGGTATTAATAATTTACTCACCCACCACCATCCTTTTTGCATCTCTAATCACTAGCAATCATTCCACATCATACTTTTTATGCCCAATGCATTCTCACTACTACATCCTTATTTCTTTGATGACTCGGTAGTGCGTATGCGTGACTTGCGTCATGCTGGACTGTCCCACCTCTGGCACCTGATGGAAGTGGTGACTTCCACCCGGCTCGGGCTGGGTGGAACACATGTGTTCCACAAGACAGAAGTGGGAGGTCTTTTGCTGCAGTGACGACAAGAACAGATGCACCGCAGAATCTCTGCACCAGTGAACTCGGCGAACATGACAGGATGGTGCTGACATTTGTGACGCCCGCTAGGGCCGCAGGGTACTCGGTCCGGGTCGGGCAGTTCTTCAGAGAGTTGTCACAGCAGCAGTAACCCGGTCCATGGCCCTGGGTGAGCAATAAAATAATGAAGGAAAGTTTGTAGGGGATTTAACGTGACGCCACCTGTGACGTTCGGCAATGAGTGGCCGACGCTGGAGGCTGCTGGGACCAATGGTGATGCAGCTCGGATGGTTCTGCTCCCCACAGGTGGAGCGGGGCCCCAGGGCTACCAGTATAGTTTTTTAAGGGATCATAGACGTTGGGGTGCAGGACTGAGGGTGCGGGAAATGACTGGAAGACACAAGGACTGTAGTTTTCTTTACCTTTACTTGTTAGCTGAAGGTGCAGTTCGGTGCACGGGTAACAGGTGATGATGGGGGTCCAGGGAGCCTGGAAAGAACTTAGGATCCACCTAGCCAGGTGGGTTCGGAGGCCTTCCTGCTGCACTCTCTCTTAGGTCCTTGCTGCTTAAAGCTCTGCTCAAGTTCCTTTCTTATGTGTTGCTTCTAACCTGTATGGCAGACAGTGTGAGCCTATCATGAGCGCTGCCTTCTCACTGGCATCCCGGGCTCTTGGTCTGCTGTGGTGCCTCCGGGTGTTCGGTGTGGCCAGGGAGCTTACAGTCCCCTGCCCTCAAGATTCGGCTATCAGGGTGTAAGGCACACACACAGCCAAGGACTCTGGTGTCCTCTTTGTCAGCATATCACAGCAACCTCAGACTCACAGTCAAGGTACAATTCACTGCCCAAGGCATTGCTTTAATGCAGTTTAAAATTTAAAGTTGTATGCTGCAATGCTTTGCCAGTGAAAATGTTTATAGTAGCAGTTCAAGTTTACATATGCACTTAGGCACTTTAGCATTGCTGATTATATGTGTACATTCCTTATATGCAAATTCTTTATAAGCACATGAACGTATTTTTAAAGCATATGAATGCACTCTTATATTTCATAATACATATTTTCTCTTGGAATAAGTTGCATTGATGATTTAATAATGGTTATTTAAATTTGTGCATAGATTAACATAAAGCTGTGTGGCCCTTTAATAAAGTTTAAGTAAAAATTATATAACCTTATAAGGGCTGTCAGTTGGTTGTTGTGCCTAAGTCTGACATAAGGTATAATTTTAACAATTTGTTTTTTTATTGATGTTTAATAAAAAAATGTTGCTATTGTTGTATATACTACATGTTCCATTGTTTTCTTCGGTTTCTAGTTAATGCATCGTGATAGGGAGTGTAACCTTGCAGTATAGATTATTTATGGACTAATATGTATACTCACACTAAACTGCTGCAGTTTTAGTTGCTCTAATGTAGACTCTCATACTTATGAGATGAACCAGGGCCACTGGGTTCCCCGTAGTAAAAGCTTGGATCAGTCTTATACTCTGCAATATCCTTGATAAGCTGACAGAAGTAAGAAAAGTGAGGAAAAGAAACTTGATTTTCTCTTTTGCTTCTTAACACAAGTGTGGTACACTTTTTCATGAATATTGTACTGAAGCTTTAGAGACTGTTTGGTTTACCCCACCAGCAGTGTGCAGGTAGCTGAGGTTAGGTGGGTGCCTGACTGCCTTGGCCAGCTGGAGTTCTAACAGGAGGTCACGGGGCTCTTGGAATTTTGAACTGTCCTTACTGGATATTTTTGGAAAATCCTGTAGTTTCTTGAACAGTGCATTTTCTATTGCTTCAGTGCTTCAGGATTGCTAAAGCTATGTTATCGTCTCTCCAATGCAGCCATGAGACCAGCCGCTTTATTACTGATGTGAACAGATCTGAGTCTCTCAACCCACTCTGTGGACTGTGGCCCAAGCCACTTGATCAGCAGATCCAGCTTTACAGCAGCAGTAATGCAGCAGTCACTAATTACGGATCTAACGGCACATTTACAAGCTCTATAGTTCTCAGGCTGATCATGGAACCTTGCGCGGTGAACCAGGTAACTTGCAAAGTCAACCATGTCAGTTTTCTCTGATTTTGGAAAGATGATTGCTGGCTGATTAGTACTATTCATTTGGCAGACAGTGTACTGACAGAGATACAAGAAAGTATGGTGCAGCATAGGCATTTATTCCAATAACGGGTTTAACATGCATTGTCCCTCAAGGTTCAGTCCTATGGCCCCTGCTCTTCTCCATTTACAACTTCGGCCTGGGACAGCTCATAGAATATCGCAGCTCGCAGTATCACCTCTATGCTGATAACACACAGATCTACCTCTCTGGACCAGATATCACCTCCCTACTAACCAAAATCCCACAATGTCTGTCCGCTTTTTCATCCTTCTTCTCCGCTAGATTTCTAAAACTTAACATGGACAAAACAGAATTCATTATCTTTCCCCCAACTCACTCGACTCCACTAACAGACCTATCCATTAATATAAATGGCTGCTCACTCTGCCCAGTCCCACAAGCTCGCTGCCTCGGGGTAATCCTTGACTCTGATCTCTCCTTCAAACCACATATCCAAGTCCTTTCCACTTCCCACCAACTTCAACTCAAAAATATTTCCCTGATCTGTACATTCCTCAACCTAGAATCTGCAAAAACTCGAGTGCATGCCCTCATCATGTCCCGCCTTGACTATTGCAATCTCCTCCGCCTTGTCTACTGCAATCTCCTACTTTGTGGCCTCCCCTCTAACACTCTCGTGCCCCTCCACTCTTTCCTAAACTCTGCTGCCCAACTAATCCACCTGTTCCCCTGCTATTCCCCAGCCTCTCATCTCTGTCATTATCTTCGCTGGCTTCATATTACCCAGAGACGCCAGTTCAAAACCCTAACCATGGCATACAAAGCCATCAACAACTTGTCTCCTCCATATATCTGTGACCTTGTCTCCCAGTACTAACCTGCACACAACCTCTGATCCTCACAAGATCTCCTTTTCTACTCCCCTCTTATCTCCTCTTCACACAATTGCATACAAGCTTTCTCCCACTCATCCCCCTTACTGTTGTGAATTCTGCTTTTGGGCTCCCTCCGGTGGTTGTAGGTGGTAATGCAGTTGCCCCTGAGTTGCAGTCCTGGTCAGGTGTATCTGCTGATTGCAGTTCTGACTGGGGTATTTAGGTGTGCAGGATTCATTAGTCCTTGACAGTTGTCAATTGTTGTTGGGAGGTGTTTGTCCTCTTCCTGGTTCCTCCTGCCTTTCTGCCAAATCAGCAAAGATAAGTGTCTGGTTTTTTTTTTCCTGTGACACACATGCTGTGTGTTTCACAATTCAGTGCTATTCTTTGTGTTTTCTTGTCCAGCTTAGATTGTGTTAGTATTTTCTCAGTCTTGCTGGATTCTCTGGAGTGGCATATATACATTCCATGTCTTTAGTTAGATTGTGGAACTTTTTGTATTATCTGCTGTGGATATTTTTGGAAGGGTTTTAATACTGACCGCCTAGTAATCTGTCCTATCCTTTCCTATCTAGCTAGAGTGGCCTCTTTTGCTAAATCCTGTTTTCTACCTGCGTGTGTCTATTCTTCTCCTACTCACAGTCAATATTCGTGGGGGCTGCCTATCCTTTGGGGGTCTGCTCTGAGGCAAGATAGCATTCCTATTTCCATCCATAGGGGTATTTAGTCCTTCGGCTGTGTCGAGGTGTCTAGGGTTTGTTAGGCACACTGTTATGATCCGGTGACCTTGGAGCCGCATGAGACTTTCTCAGGAGTAGGTGGAACCTATACTGACTGCAATCCCTAAACTGACACCGCAACTAGAAGTAGCCGTGGGATGTACCTAACAATCCTAGACACCTCGACACAGCCGGAGGACTAAATACCCCTATAGATGGAAATGGGAATCCTATCTTGCCTCAAAGCAGAACCCCAAAGGATAGACAGCCCCCCACAAATATTGACTGTGAGTATTAGAGGAAAGACACACACAGGCAGAAAACAGGGTTTAGCAAAAGAGGCCACTCTAGCTAGATAGGAAAGGATAGGACAGAATGCTAAGCGGTCAGTAATAAAACCCTGAAAATATCCACAGCAGATAATACAAAAATTCCTCCATCTAACTAAAGACATGGAATGTATATCTGAATCTCCTGAGAATCCAACTTGACTGGAAAAATCCTGGCACAGTCAAAGCTGGACAAGAAAAAACAATGAATAGCACTGATCTGTAAAGAACACTGCATGTGTGCTGCAGAAACAAAAACCAGACACTTATCTTTGCTGAATTGGCAGCAGGAACCAGACTGAGATCCAAACCTTCCAAGAACAATGGACAACTGGCAAGGACTAATGAATCCTGCAACCTTAAATACCCCAGTCAGCACTGCAATCAGCAGGGACACCTGCCCAGGATTGCAACCCAGGGACAACTGTATTACCACCAACAACCACCGGAGGGAACCCAAGAGCAGAATTCACAACAGCACACCCCACGGCTACTTCTAGTTGCGGTGTTATTTCAGGATTTGCGGTCAGTACAGGTTCCACCGACTCCAGAGAAAGTTTCATGCGGCTCCAAGGTCACCGGATCATAACAGTACAACTGGCCCGTAATGAGTTAAATGCATCTCAGAAGAAGGGAAGAAAGGTGTTGAGCCATTTTTTTTTTCTGCAGCCTGTTTTGTCTTTTCTTCCCTCTTTATCTATGGGTGGCTGAGGATTCTTGTGCCAGCATGGATGTTCAGGAATTAGCTTCTCGTGTAGACCAGCTTGCTGCTAGGGTACAGGGTATTTCTGATTATATTGTTCAGACTCCTGCTTTAGAGCCGAAGATTCCTACTCCTGATTTGTTTTTTGGTGATAGGTCCAAATTTTTGGGTTTTAAAAACAATTGTAAACTGTTTTTTGCTCTGAGACCGCGATCCTCCGGTAATTCCATTCAGCAGGCTAAAATTGTCATCTCCCTGCTGCGTGGCGATCCTCAGGATTGGGCATTTTCCCTGGAATCTAGGAATCCGGCCTTGCTTAATGTAGATTCCTTTTTTCAGGCTTTAGGATTATTATATGATGAACCGAATTCTGTGGATCAAGCGGAGAAAACCTTGTTGGCCCTGTCTCAGGGTCAAGAGGCGGCAGAATTGTATTGTCAGAAATTTAGAAAATGGTCTGTGTTGACTAAATGGAATGATGATGCTTTGGCGGCAATTTTCAGAAAGGGTCTTTCTGAATCCTTTAAAGATGTTTCCCACGCCTTCCGGTCTGAGTGATTCTATGTCTCTGGCCATTCAGATTGATCGGCGCTTGCGGGAGCGTCAAACTGTGCGCGCTGTGGCGTCGTCCTTAGAACAAAGTCCTAAGCCAATGCAGTGTGATAGGATTTTGTCTAAAACGGAACGACAAGGATTCAGACGTCAGAATAGGTTGTGTTATTATTGTGGCGACGCTTCTCATGTCATTTCAGTCTGCCCTAAGCGGACAAAAAGGATCGCTAGTTCATTTACTATCAGTACTGTACAACCTAAATTTCTGTTATCGGTGTCTTTGATCTGCTCATTGTCATCATTTTCTGTCATGGCATTTGTGGATTCAGGCGCCGCCTTGAACTTAATGGATTTTGAGTTTGCCAGGCATTGTGGTTTTCCCTTGCAGCCTTTGCAGAACCCTATTCCTTTAAGGGGGATTGATGCTACACCTTTGGCTAAAAATAAGCCCCAGTTTTGGACACAGGTGACCATGCACATTCTAGGAATTTAGGACCTGAGAATGACGTCACGGCTTGTGATTGGTCGCGTGGCGGTCACATGAGTGGCACGCGACCAATCAGAAGCCGTGACGTCATGGAAGGCCCTAAACGCGCTCATTTTAAGCAAAGAAGGCTGCCGGTTATCAGCGGTGAGGTGCAGGGGCCTCCGGATAGGTGAGTATATCAATATTTTTTATTTTAATTCTTTATTTTACACATTAATATGGATCCCAGGGCCTGAAGGAGAGTTTCCTCTCCTTCAGACCCTGGGAACCATCAGGATACCTTCCGATACTTGGTATCCCATTGACTTGTATTGGTATCGGGTATCGGTATCGGCGATATCCGATACTTTTCGGGTATCGGCCGATACTATCCGATACCGATACTTTCAAGTATTGGACGGTATCGCTCAACACTACTCAGAAGCTCTCCCCTTGCGAGAGGCCTCCAGGCAGCTGAACCCTTCAATAACCTCACATGGAGTTCTCCCGCTGTCCCTAAACTAAGTCTCTTAGCGTCATCTGAGAATAGGGGGTTTTGTCTAATTTCTTGAGGGGGACGTACTTAGGGATCTCCCCTGGATCAGTACCATCGTACTCTAGTGGGTCTACTTCTTGATTGAGGAAGGTGCCAGTCGGAATTGCTTTTTCAATAACCTTTTTATACAAGGGAATAACACAACAGAGAATTATCGATCCAATTATAAGGAGGGCAATCAGTACCAGACAAGCTTGTTGAAGGAATCCCTTGAGCCCACCCAACCAGCCGGAAAAGAAAGATGTATCTACTACAGCATTAGTTTTCAATTCTGCTGCTAACCCAGTTATCTTTTTAAGGGCTATCATGGTTTTTCCATTCACTCCAGAGTTCTGAGGGATATAGGTACAACATTATTCTCCTATCATCCCACAAACTCCTCCTTTCTCAGCTAAGATCATATCAAGGGCTCAATTAGTATTAGTATTAGGGCTCAATGCCTCAACTATACCCTGAAAGGCATCACAGCTATAATTGACAAATCTTTGTTCACTGTAATATATGTAATTGATCCAATCAACATTTTTATTAATCTGCACCTGTGGGATCAAAGAAGCAAAGCCGGCATAAATCTGGTTCTGAGCTTTAAACTGGTCAGGCACCCCCCTTGGCACTCCAATGGCATCAATATATACTAGTGGATCTTCTTCATAACTCATATGGAGCTGATCAAGGCTTCTCCTCTTTCTGGTAGGTTCATCAGATGTCTCTGGATCCCAAGGTAAAATCTTGAACTGCATAGCTAGTTTAACAAGGGTGCATTGACCTGTCCAGGCCTTAGGCAACCTAGGACGGAGCTTACCATCTCCACATAACCAATAAATGTCATACATATATTGTGTATGTTTAATTAGCAAGTCAGTATCTAGAGAACTGTTCTCTTTGCAGAAACCTGTCCCAAAGATCCCCACCGGTGTACCTGTGGTGTCGTGGGAATTATAGCAGGTGTAATTGTCAGCTAATACGGTTACTTCTCCTGGGACCTTTAGTTTGGGTTCCTCATGAATTAGTGGGACATAATCTGGGCAATCAGTGGGCTTCAGACCTTTCAACAGATTCATGACACAGGCAGTGGTGTTGTCATCAGGAAAAAGCAATGCATGTGTGTATAGATGTGTATTCGCAGCAGCACAAGCAATACATCCTACAGAGATATTCTGGACTCTTACATTGTATCTCACCCATTCTAACCATAGGTTTTTCCTTGGGGCTGTTTGTGTTTCTATGGAGAAAACTTCTTGCCAACTGAGACCTGGAATGGGGATTACTTCGTTAACTACATTTTGCAAATGCTCACCTGGGCCTGTTTTAGCTGTACTGGTAACGGGGGCCTTGGTTGGTCTGAAGCTAATATCCTGGAGCTGTATATGGCCTAAATTCCCATAGTATCCACCATTAAATACATTATGAAAATGCCTTCCCAGTACAAACGTCTGCAGGTCAGCAGATTGGGGCTTTCGAGATTTAGGAGGAGGGGGTGACAGTTTCTACCCCATCTACAGCCCCAAGGTGGGGCTGTGGGAGAGGGACCTCCTCCTGTCCGGCGAACAGGGATCAGTTGACCGTGTCCCCTTTTGGACACGCTATATTGATGACATCTTCTTCGTCTGGCAGGGCACGTCCGTCGACCTTGTGCAGTACATGTCCTCCTTGAACAGCAACGATATGAACATACACTTAACATTTGTATGGAGTGACATATCTATTGATTTCCTAGATGTGACAATTAAGAAAGACCCCAATGGTATCCTGTGTACGGACATCTTTCGTAAACCAACTTCCACTAATACCCTGCTGCATGCATCCTCAGGTCACCCCCACCATTTGATACGTTCTATCCCGGTGGGGCAGTTTCTTCGGTTACGTCGTATCTGCTCCACCGACAGAGATTTTGAGAAAAGAGCTGGTGAACTGAGGATGCGTTTTGCGGCAAGGGGATATAGTGGGAGATCCATCAAAAAGGCATATCAGAGGGCGAAACATTCTACACGCCACAATTTACTCTATGGTAGTCAGGATGGACAACGTAGGAGGATGACTAATAATATCAACAATATTAGGTTTATCACTACCTATAATTCCAAGGCTAACCAAATTAGGAGAGCCTTGGATAAAGCCTGGCCTATACTTCAGGTTGATCCGATAGTTAAGAAGTTCATTCCAAACAAACCATCCATCACATTCAAGCGTGCCCCCAATCTGAGAGATCAATTGGTCCATAGTCACTATGAGGGACGGCCTCCCACTACTTTCTTAGATAGGTTTACACCCCGGGTGGGTTGTGTTCCATGTGGCCGGTGTGTCGCCTGCCCCAATATAGAGAGAAGTGATTGTTTCTTCAATTCTAGTGGTACAAGGAGATTTTCCATTAGACAACGGATCACTTGTACCACTAGATATGTCATCTATTACGCCACATGCCCCTGCGGACTTGCATACGTCGGCCTTACCACCCGCCAGTTGAAAGTCCGCGTGAGGGAGCATGTGTTGGGGATCCAGGCGGCCGCCGGCCATGTTGACACAACCACACTTAAGACATTGCCGAGGCACTTCAAAACATTTCATAATTGTGATGCGACAATGTTGAAAGTAAGGGGAATTGATGCCCTCAAAATAAATATTAGAGGTGGCCGTCTCTCTAAGAGACTTGGTATGCTGGAAACACGCTGGATCTGGCGTTTACAGACTGTTCAGCCCCATGGACTGAATGAATGCCTGTCGTTTGCCCCGTTTTTATAGCCGCTCGACTGCTGTGCATCGTTTCCTCTGTACTGTCCCGCATTTGCTGCCTCTCCTTTGTTTTTAATGCTATTTTCTAATTTTATTTGAATTTTAGCTCTTTCCGGGCTGTGACTGGTTGATGGGATTAGTACTCCGGCGGCTGTCAATATATATATATATATATCTCTAATATATATCTGCATCATTGGATATACGGATGGAATTTTCAACAAATACCAATATCTTCTACCATTCGACATCCGGAGACACACATATATCATGGACTATGTTATCTAATAATGTGTCTTTTCATGGACTTCATGATAATTTGTTTTGATTTGATTTTTTATTTTTTATGTTATGACTTGTTGGTGATTTATCCCTTATATATGTGTGCTTGTACTTATTTTTCCTTAATGGGTGCAGAAATGATGGCTGCACGTGTTGGATATATCAATATATTTATATCTGTGCTTGATCCTTTTATAGGTATAATATATGCACTAGGCTTTGTTATCTTTATGCCTATGTACTTTCCATCTTCCATTACACATGGGTTGGTTGTAATTACATGTATTTTCACTTTTTTGCTTTGTTTTTCGGTTTTATTTATATTGCCAGTACATTTGCCCTTCTTTAACATGGCCGCGGCTGTGGTTCGCGCATGCGCGGTCGCGCCGCACTCCTCTTCGGTTTTGCCATGCCTGGTGGGCGGATCACATGGGGCCCGTGTGTTTCCGGTCCCGCGGCCTGCGCAGACCGGATGTGGTGGTGCGATGCGGCGGCACATGTGTACGCCGCTATTTCCGGATTGCTCACTATTTAATCTGTGCCCTCTGCGTCTTTGGGCACCCCCCTGAGGAAGGCCACCCGCCGAAACACGCGTCGGGGAGGACGTGACTGCGGTGCACATCTATACTGATCCATCACTGCGGTATGTATTAGGTCCATGATACTTATCTATAAGGCTGCATATACCATCGGCTGATACTTCTTTATTATTACCGCTATCATAGCATAGTCTGGACTGATTACATATGCGGCTTACAGTAAACATCAGTGCACCGCAGTGTGGTCCCTTTTTGTGAGAGACATGTGGGTGCGGGCTTGTGTAGGGGAATTTTTGCCTGTCATACTGTGCACCTGTATATTTTAACTCAATAAAGTTGTTTTCTATTTTGCATAATTTGGACGTTTTGACTGCATTTCTGGTGCTTTGTGTTAGCCCCAAGGTGGTTGCAGAAGGGCTGTTAGATGCATTCTCCCGCGAAGACTCCTACCTGTCCCATCCTTAGGGAACATGGCTTCGCTAGGTTTATATCCCCAATCATCCCCCGTATTCCAGGCAGCATCTGACCAATAATAACAGTTATTGTTGTCATTTCTGGTAACACATATATAAAACTGGATAATTCCCTCTACCACCTGTTGAGTCTCGGGGCACCTGACTACATCACAGAAATCAAATCGCCAGATATTTACTGGGGCCGTTAGGTTTACCCAGAGAATAGTGGCACCAGGATTCTTATTTACAATAGGGGCCGAAGAGGTAGGGGTGAGGATGGCCCTCAGCCCCAGGACCAAAAACAACAGCAACATTTCCCTTCAATCACTACTGTGACTAAACGCTGGTTTGGTCTCTTTTACAGTGTGAGGCGTGGATCCAGCTAGGTTTTCCTTCGAGCTTGACAGCTGTGGCTGTGGTCAGGAGCACTTGGTATGGTCTGTCAAATCTTGGTTCCAGGCTCTTCCGGACATGCCGCTTTATCACTACCCAGTTTCCTGGCTCCAAGGGATGGTGTCTGGAGAGAACTGAAGACAGTTAAATGCACTTTGGCAAGGTGTCCATGTAAGGCCTGCACATAGCTAGTCAAGTCCTGGTACTTGAGCTGCAACTGTTGTGGAAAGAAACATCCAAGATTGGGGCCCCTGCCAAACAGAATCTCATAGGGTGACAGTCCTGTCTTCCTGTTTGGGGTATATCTTACTGAAAACAAAGCTAGAGGAAGGCATTCTGTCCATGGTTTACCAGTCTCTGCCATTGCCTTCTGGATTTTAAGCTTAAGAGTTCCATTTAGTCTCTCCACTTTCCCACTGCTCTGTGGATGGTATGGAGTATGCAATGCTTGACTTACCCCCAGTGCTGCCATTACCTCTGACATGATCTCTCCAGTAAAATGGGAACCCCGATCGCTTTCAATGACTTCAGGAACTTCATACCTGCATATGATCTCAGCCATCAGTTACTTCGCCGTTGTCTTAGCCGTAGCTTTGGCAACTGGGTAGGCTCCTGGCCAACCTGAAAATAAATCAATGCAGACCAGCACATACTCATATGTCCCTACCCTAGGCAACTGAATATAATCAATCTGCAGTCTCTGGAATGGGTAAAGGGGCCGGGGAGTGTGTTTGGATGGAGTTTTCACTGTCCTACCCTGATTATGTGTGGCACATATCATGCAGCTCTGTACCTGCCTTTCTGCGCAGGTGGAAAACCCGGGGGCAATCCATTGTTTCTGTAGGGTGTCACACATGGCCGTCTTCGAGTGGTGCACATTCCCGTGCAGAACCTGTGCCATCATTGGGTACAGTGCCTGTGGTAGGCAGACCTTTTCACCCCTCCCCCATAGTCCAGTGACGGTATCAGAGCAAGCCCCTATCTCTTGCCACCTATTTTTCTCCTCCTTACTTGCCTGTTCTTGTAACCGGGCTAAGATGTCTTTCGACACAAGTGGAGATGGTGGGGTGTCTAGGTGATGTACTTTAGAGGCTACAGGAGTGCTTGCTGCTTTCTTGGCAGCCTGGTCTGCCAGTGCGTTACCCTTTGTCTGTCCATCAGTGCCTTTGGTATGTGCCTTTACCTTTATGATACCTGCTTGGGTGGGAAGCTGTAGTGCATTCATAAGTTGGTGGACTGCCTCAGCATGTTTAATGGGGTGGCCATTTGCTGTCAGGAAAGCTCTGGCTCTCCAGATAGGCCCATAATCGTGTGCAATGCCAAAAGCATACCTGGAATCAGTGTAGATATTTACAGTCTTACCTTCTGCTAGTTTGCACGCTTCTGTGAGCGCCTTGAGCTCTGCTTCTTGTGCAGACATATGAGCTGGCATTGACTCTGCCTTGATTACCTCATGTTCTGAGACCACAGCATATCTGGTACAGAAGCGTCCTTGGTCATCTTGGTGACGGGATCCATCTACAAAAAGCTCAAAATCAGCATTAGGTATTGGCACACTAGAGACAGTAGGGAGACCAGCCGTTTCCTGAGACATCAATTCTAGACAATCAAGTGGTTAGGAAACCTGATCTTGTTCCTCTGGATCCATTCTAGAAAGAAAAGGAGTGTCCTTTTCCATGTCACCTCCCCCTCCCCAATTTGGATCCATAGGAACTAGGAGAAAAGTAGCGGGGTTTAGGACAGTGCACCTTTTCAAAGTCACATTAGTAGGCATGAGAATAGCACACTGAAGTCGCAGCTGTCTGGCCATAGACATGTGGCTAGGTTGTACTCGGTTAAGGATACTATGTACATCACGTGGGGTATGGACCATCAGTGGGTGATCCAAAACAATCTCTGAAGACTTGTGTAGCAACAGCTGGACAGACAACACAGCCCGAACACAAGAGGAACTTCCTCTTGCCACCGTATCCAAGCGGCCACTGTAATAAGCAACAGGTCTCTGTTTGTCTCCATGAAGCTCAATCAGCACACCCGTAGCATGTCCTGCATAGGTGAGTACTGTCTGCAAGGCAGTCTGCAATACTGTACGGCAGTGCTCAGGTGTCTTGTAATCATATACGGGGCCTGCAGCATGTAACACTATATCACAGGGTAAATTCCCTCCTTGGGTGGACATAGCATCTCCTGGTTGCAAGGGGCCATAAGCGGCAAGGTAGGCCTGACACTCTTGGGCTATGACTGGGCCTCCCTTTTTAGCTATCTGTTGGGCCAAACCACCTCAATTGACAGGGTAGAGTTGGCTGGGTTCACTATGGCTCCCACCTGGTGGGTAATTATATCCCCATACCCCACTGAGAAAAGAACCTGGGAGCCCTGAGATGTGATGTAGTAGCGTGTATGACAGGGGAACCAAACTTCAGGTTCTTGGAGAGTCTGGCCTTGTAGGTGTGAGGGTTTCACGGGAAGAGGAGGTCTAGGGGCCTTTCCGGGCTGGGGGGTCTGCCATCTACACCGATTAAAACAAGCTCTTGGTCTGAGAATTGACATGGCGGGGCTTGGGAGGGAGATTCCAAGACAGGGTTAAAAGAGGTATTGGAGAACTGAATTTGTGTACGGTGGGAGGAGGGCAGGAGCTGGAGTCTGTTACATGGGCCACTGATAAGGAACAGAGCTGTGTCCTTGTAGCTTGTAACTGCGGTGGGGGCTGGAATTAGAGCAGAATTCGCTGCGGCTACTGATTTAACCTTTAATTTCCCCGTTGATGCAGAGCGGGGTAAGTTCTTTTGAAAACTCTTTACTATTTTCAATGCATCATCCGGAGTGGAAATCTCAATATCGGATCTAACTGACATTATTGCCTCTTTCAATTCAGATTTAAGGCCGGACATTAAAGCTACTACAAAAAGGTGTGAATGGGCTTTTTGTTACAATGAGAATCCCAGATCTTTAAATACTACCATAAGACGCCCATAGAACTTCTCGGCAGTCCAGGATATATTGGTGCCTTGGGATTAAGGGCATAGGGCTTACAGTTGGGAGTAGAGGCTTAATTTCCTGGGGAGGGACCATATTATCTAGCAGGGAAACCCCCTGTTTCAGATTATTATTTTTAATTATTTGTCTTTCTAACACATTAATCTCAGTCACTTACTCAGTTCCTTCTGGTACCACAAAACATCCAGTTTTTTGTCATAGTAATAGACAACTTTCCTTTTTTCAACGTGACAAAAACAATCAGAATTCACTTCCTCTGTTGATCCTCAATTTGCTATATATCAACCACTCAACTTGAAGCAGGTAAATCTTTTACCAATCTTTCAATCACACTGATAACCAAACAATCACTTACAAGTTTCCTTCTAAAATAGGCACAGTTCTATTGCTTTAAACACAAATCTCTCAACATGTATTAAACCAAGGACAATATTTGAGCGCAGCTCTATGCCCCCCTTCCTCTGGCACGCAGCACAGATAAGGAGAAGAGAGGAGAAATCACAAACAAATCGCGCAGCGGTCCGCTTCCCTCCTCCCATCTGGTACACAGCACTGATAAAAGCTCAGTATCTTCTATACAGAAACGGATTGCAGCAGTTTTCAGACTTAATTAATTTCTACAAAAACTACATCACACAATTCATGTGCCAGAACACCTTAGAAAAACCCATGATTGAGAATATCTTTCCTGCGTTCCTGACAGATTTATTTCCCCGTCTTTGAGCTAACAATATCAGATTCATCACACAAATTCAAAGTCTTCTTTTCCTTCCATGGAAACTAATTCTCCTTCTCCATCAACCTCTTTCCATCCTTCGTTCATTAAGCCTCGCGCAACTCGTAAATGAGTTTGCGCTTGTTCTAACAATCCTTTATCCTTCAACATGCCCCTTTTGTTCTCTATGAGATTGTGCCATGTAGACGGTTGCAATCTCCCTGACGAGGGCAATCCTACATGCTTGTACAACCTCTCAACATTCTTGACTGCCTTCTTGCCCTCCCGTGACTTAACTATTGTCTTGACTTCCACAGCATCCTCATTTAACTTGTGGGGCACAGACTTCTTCTGTTTTAAGAGACGCAGCATGACTCCCAGAATACTGCGCCCTTCTGCAGCAGGCGGCTGACAGCGATATCAACACTGTGTCCTATAGCACGGAACCTCGCGTTCAACGTACTTGGAATAAAGAGCCTCACGCTCAATATTTCCTGTCCCTAACCTGAACAACAGTGATTACAGACTATCCTGTCACGATATTCTAAACCGTTGGGAGGCGGTCTCCTTGTGAGAACCCCTCCACTGAAATACAGGTGGTCCCCTCTCGGGATGTCTTAATTACCTATTTGTACAATATCACAGAGGCTGCGCATCCCTTTCTCTAAGCCGCCCTGCAATCTACAACTTTTTCAATCTTTCACTCTACTTCACTACTAGACAATAGTCACGGGTAGGGTGGTTGAATGGAGTACAATGACCGGTGGAGGAGGTATGGTGTACACGAGGACGCGCAGGATGCGACGTCTCTCAGTTGCTGGTTCAGAGCGTGGCACGGGATCATGCTCGGTCTCACCACTCGACCGGTCACCCCTCGGACCCAAGGAGACCACAGACAAACCAATAACGGCTGAGACACTAGCAAGTGTGACACATACAGAGTATATGATCTCCACTTACCGTGTTTGGAGGGTGATCAGTCCTCGAGGTCAGCCACTACGGGTGTCGTCCACGGACATCCAGGGATGGGTCCAGGGGGTCTCGGATCGCTGGCCACGCCCCACGTTGGAAGCGCCAAATTGTCGGGGTCGTCACGACAATAACCCTCATTCATCAGTCATCCCAAATTAGAGTATGAGCAGAGCATTGGTACGGGGTAAGAATGAGTCAGACAAAGAGCTGGTTCAATCTCAGTGCATGCTCGTGCTTGTTTAAGTATCAGCAACGATCACAGCAACTGACTTTATTTCCGGATACGCAGTACTATATTGTGTATTAGGAGAAGGAATGCAATAGGCGGGGTTTAAGCAGTACATGTCTAGTATTCGGTCTTTCTGATTTGTCCTGATGTCTTCTGGTGAATCCTCCTCTCTTCACATATCCTAGGTTTCGATTTCAGAAGAAATGATACTTGGCTTCTCAGAAACGAAAGTAGGGCATAGGTGAATACTGGCAACCATTTTAAATATAGTTACATCTACATTAGCTAGCAGAAAGGGAAAACTTATTGTTTCACAGTATAAGAATATAACAGTACAAAAAGTGTATAAAGATATATCTTTTCCCCCTGACAGTGCGATTGACTTGATTCCAGGCAGTAAGTTTCCTAAGGGCCGACTTTTCAACCTGTCTGAGCCTGAACATACCGCCATGCGGAGTTATGTTAAGGAGTCTTTGGAGAAAGGGCATATTCGGCCATCTTCTTCACCGTTGGGAGCAGGTTTTTTTTTTGTTGCCAAGAAGGATGGCTCCTTGAGACCTTGTATTGATTATCGCCTCTTGAGTAAGATCACGGTCAAGTTTCAATACCCTTTACCTTTGCTTTCCGATTTGTTTGCTAGGTTTAAGGGGGCTAGTTGGTTTACGAAGATTGACCTTCGGGGGCATATAATCTTGTTCGTATTAAGCAGGGTGATGAATGGAAAACTGCGTTTAATACGCCCGAAGGCCATTTTGAATACCTTGTGATGCCATTCGGGCTCACTAACGCTCCATGTGTTTTTCAATCCTTCATGCATGATATCTTCCGGACTTATATTGATAAATTCTTGATTGTATATTTGGACGATATTTAGATTTTTTCTGATGATTGGGAGTCTCATGTGGAACAGGTCAGGATGGTATTTCAGATCCTTCGTGACAATGCTTTGTTTGTGAAGGGGTCTAAGTGTCTCTTTGGGGTGCAGAAGGTTTCTTTTTTGGGCTTTATTTTCTCTCCCTCATCTATGGAGATGGATCCAGTTAAGGTTCAGGCCATTCATGATTGGATTCAACCCACATCTGTGAAGAGCCTTCAGAAATTTTTGGGTTTTGCAAATTTTTATCACCGTTTCATTGCTAACTTCTCCAGCGTGGTTAAACCCTTGACTGATTTGACGAAAAAAGGCGCTGATGTGGCGAATTGGTCCTCTGCGGCTGTCTCTGCCTTCCAGGAGCTTAAACGCCGATTTACTTCTGCTCCGGTGTGGCGCCAACCAGATGTTTCTCTTCCGTTTCAGGTTGAGGTTGATGCTTCTGAGATTGGGGCAGGGGCCGTTTTGTCTCAGAAAGATTCTGTTGGTTCTTTGATGAAACCGTGTGCCTTCTTCTCCCGCAAGTTTTCGCCTGCTGAACGCAATTATGATGTCGGCAATCGGGAGTTGTCGGCTACGAAGTGGACGTTTGAGGAGTGGCGACATTGGCTTGAGGGAGCTAAGCACCGTATTGTGGTCCTGACCGATCATAAGAATTTGATTTACCCCGAGTCTGCCAAACGGCTGAGTCCTAGACAGGCTCGATGGTCCTTGTTTTTTTCCCGTTTTGATTTTGTGGTTTTGTATCTTCCGGGTTCTAAGAATATTAAGGCGGATGCCCTTTCTAGGAGTTTTTTGCCTGATTCTCCTGAGGTCCTTGAACCGGTCGGCATTCTGAAAGAAGGGGTGGTCCTTTCTGCCATTTCCCCTGATTTACGGCGGGTTCTTCAGGAATTTCAGGCTGATAGACCTGACCGCTGTCCTGTGGGGAAATTGTTTGTTCCTGACAGATGGACTAGTAGAGTGATTTCTGAGGTTCACTGTTCTGTGTTGGCTGGTCATCCTGGTATTTTTGGTACCAGAGATTTGGTTGGTAGGTCCTTTTGGTGGCCTTCGTTGTCACATGATGTGCGTTCTTTTGTGCAGTCTTGTGGGACTTGTGCGCGGGCCAAGCCTTGTTGTTCCCGTGCTAGTGGGTTACTTTTGCCATTGTCGGTCCCTGAGAGGCCCTGGACGCATATTTCTATGGATTTTATTTCGAATCTATAGATTTCGTTTCGAATCTTCCGGTTTCCCAGAGGATGTCGGTTATCTGGGTTGTTTGTGACCGGTTTTCTAAGATGGTTCATTTGGTGCCTTTGCCTAAATTGCCTTCCTCTTCAGAGTTGGTTCCATTATTTTTTCAGCATGTGGTTCGTTTGCATGGTATTCCGGAGAATATTGTGTCCGACAGAGGTTCCCAGTTTGTTTCTTGGTTTTGGCGGGCCTTTTGTGCTAGGCTGGGCATTGATTTGTCTTTTTCTTCTGCATTTCATCCTCAGACAAATGGCCAGACCGAGCGAACTAATCAGACTTTGGAGACGTATTTGAGATGCTTTGTGTCTGCCGATCAGGATGATTGGGTGGCCTTTTTGCCATTGGCCGAGTTTGCCCTTAATAATCGGGCTAGTTCGGCTACTTTGGTTTCGCCTTTTTTTTGCAATTTTGGTTTTCATCCTCGTTTTTCTTCTAGGCAGGTTGAGCCTTCTGACTGTCCTGGTGTGGATTCTGTGGTTGACAGGTTGCAGCAGATTTGGGCTCATGTGGTGGACAATTTGGTGTTGTCTCAGGAGGAGGCTCAACGTTTTGCTAACCATCGTCGATGTGTTGGTTCCCGCTTCGGGTTGGGGATTTGGTTTGGTTGTCTTCCCGTCATGTTCCTATGAAGGTCTCTTCCCCTAAATTTAAGCCTCGGTTTATTGGTCCTTATAGGATTTCTGAGATTGTTAATCCGGTGTCTTTTCGATTGGCGCTTCCGGCCTCTTTTGCTATCCATAATGTCTTCCATAGATCTTTATTGCGGAAATATTTGGTGCCCGTTGTTCCCTCTGTTGATCCTCCGGCCCCTGTTTTGGTTGATGGGGAGTTGGAGTATGTGGTTGAGAAGATTTTGGATTCTCGTTTTTCGAGGCGGAGGCTTCAGTACCTTGTCAAATGGAAGGGTTATGGCCAGGAGGATAATTCTTGGGTTTTTGCTTCTGATGTCCATGCTACTGATTTGGTCCGTGCCTTTCATCTGGCTCGTCCTGATCGGCCTGGGGGCGCTGGTGAGGGTTCGGTGACCCCTCCTCAAGGGGGGGTACTGTTGTCAATTCTGCTTTTGGGCTCCCTCCGGTGGTTGTAGGTGGTAATGCAGTTGTTCCTGAGTTGCAGTCCTGGTCAGGTGTGTCTGCTGATTGCAGTTCTGACTGGGGTATTTAGGTGTGCAGGATTCATTAGTCCTTGCCAGTTATCAATTGTTGTTGGGAGGCGTAGGACCTCTGCCTGGTTCCTCCTGCCTTTCTGCCAAATCAGCAAAGATAAGTGTCTGGTTTTTTTTTCCTGTGACACACATGCTGTGTGTTTCACAATTCAGTGCTATTCTTTGTGTTTTCTTGTCCAGCTTAGATTGTGTTAGTATTTTCTCAGTCTTGCTGGATTCTCTGGAGTGGCAGATATACATTCCATGTCTTTAGTTAGATTGTGGAACTTTTTGTATTATCTGCTGTGGATTAGGGTTGAGCGAAACGGGTCGTTCATTTTCAAAAGTCGCCGACTTTTGGCAAAGTCGGGTTTCATGAAACCCGATCCGACCCCTGAGCGGGGTCGGCCATGCGGTACGCGACTTTCGCGCCAAAGTCGCGTTTCAATGACGCGAAAAGCGCCATTTCTCAGCCAATGAAGGTGAACGCAGAGTGTGGGCAGCGTGATGACATAGGTCCTGGTCCCCACCATCTTAGAGAAGGGCATTGCAGTGATTGGCTTGCTGTCTGCGGCGTCACAGGGGCTATAAAGGGGCGTTCCCGCCGACCGCCATCTCACTGCTGCTGATCTGAGCTTAGGGAGAGGTTGCTGCCGCTTCGTCAGAAGCAGGGAGAGCGTTAGGCAGGGTCCATTAACCACCAAACCGCTTGTGCTGTAGCGATTTCCACTGTCCAACACCACCTTCGGTGTGCAGGGACAGTGGAAGCTACATTTTTTTTTTCTCTCAGCGCTGTAGCTCATTGGGCTGCCCTAGAAGGCTCCCTGATAGCTGTATTGCTGTGTGTACGCCACTGTGCAAACCAACTGCTTTTTTCAAAGCACATATCCTCTTGTTCCTTCCTTTCTGCACGGCTATCTTTTTTGTTTGTCCACACTTTTTATTTAATTTGTGCATCAGTCCCCTCCTTATTGCTGCCTGCCATACCTGGCTGAGATTACTGCAGGGAGATAGTAATTGTAGGACAGTCCCTGTTTTTTTTTTTTTTTTTTTTGTGGGAGATTAAGATTGGCATTTCTGCTACAGTGCCATCCCTGTGTGTGCCATCTCTCACTCAGTGGGCCATAGAAAGCCTATTTATTTTTTTGCTTGATTTGGGTTCTAAAACCTACCTGAAAAAAAATCACTACATCAATCAGTGGGAGAAAAATATTGGCCTCAGTCAGGGCTTGTGTGCCACTCCTGACTCCTGTGTGTGCCATCTCTCACTCAGTGGGCCATAGAAAGCCTTTTTTTATTATTATTATTATTTGGTTTCTAAATTGTCCCTGAAAAAAACATTTTATCTTATTTGGTTTCTAAAGTCTCCCTGAGAAAAAAAAAAAAAACAGTGGGAGATTAATATTGCCCTTTCTGCTTGTGTGCCAGTCTTGACTCCTGGGTGTGCCACCTCTCTCTCTGAAATTGTGGGCCATAGAAAGCCTATTTATTTTTTTGCTTGATTTGGGTTCTAAAATCTACCTGAAAAAAAATCACTACATCAATCAGTGGTAGAAAAATATTGGCCTCGGTCAGGGCTTGTGTGCCACTCCTGACTCCTGTGTGTGCCATCTCTCACTCAGTGGGCCATAGAAAGCCTATTTATTTTTTTGCTTGATTTGGGTTCTAAAATCTACCTGAAAAAAAATCACTACATCAATCAGTGGGAGAAAAATATTGGCCTCAGTCAGGGCTTGTGTGCCACTCCTGACTCATGTGTGTGCCATCTCTCACTCAGTGGGCCATAGAAAGCCTATTTATTTTTTTGCTTGATTTGGGTTCTAAAATCTACCTGAAAAAAAATCACTACATCAATCAATGGGAGAAAAATATTGGCCTCAGTCAGGGCTTGTGTGCCACTCCTGACTCCTGTGTGTGCCATCTCTCACTCAGTGGGCCATAGAAAGCCTTTTTTTTTTTTTTTTTTTTTTTTTTATTATTTGGTTTCTAAATTGTCCCTGAAAAAAACATTTTATCTTATTTGGTTTCTAAAGTCTCCCTGAGAAAAAATAAAAAATAAAAAAACAGTGGGAGATTAATATTGCCCTTTCTGCTTGTGTGCCAGTCTTGACTCCTGGGTGTGCCACCTCTCTCTCTCAAATTGTGGGCCATAGAAAGCCTATTTATTTTTTTGCTTGATTTGGGTTCTAAAATCTACCTGAAAAAAAATCACTACATCAATCAGTGGGAGAAAAATATTGGCCTCAGTCAGGGCTTGTGTGCCACTCCTGACTCCTGTGTGTGCCATCTCTCACTCAGTGGGCCATAGAAAGCCTTTTTTTTTTTTTCTTTTTTTTTTAATTATTTGTTTTCTAAATTGTCCCTGAAAAAAACATTTTATCTTATTTGGTTTCTAAAGTCTCCCTGAGAAAAAAAAATAGATAAAAAAACAGTGGGAGATTAATATTGCCCTTTCTGCTTGTGTGCCAGTCTTGACTCCTGGGTGTGCCACCTCTCTCTCTCAAATTGTGGGCCATAGAAAGCCTATTTATTTTTTTGCTTGATTTGGGTTCTAAATTCTACCTGAAAAAAAATCACTACATCAATCAGTGGGAGAAAAATATTGGCCTCAGTCAGGGCTTGTGTGCCACTCCTGACTCCTGTGTGTGCCATCTCTCACTCAGTGGGCCATAGTAAGCCTTTTTTTTTTTCTATTATTTGGTTTCTAAATTGTCCCTGAAAAAAACATTTTATCTTATTTGGTTTCTAAAGTCTCCCTGAGAAAAAAAAAAAAAAAATAGGTGGGAGATTAATATTGACATTTGTGCTTGAGTGACAGTCCTGCGTGTGTGGCATCTCTGTGATTTGGTGCCACAGAAAACAGAGTGTGTAACATTGTGCCTGATTTTCCTTGTGGTCTCACCAACCTGTTAAGGGATATTGAAATCATACTGAAGTTATAGCTCACCGTGTAAGTTGTTTGACAGCAACAAATAAAGTTACTTTGGTTAAGTTTTTAAAACAATGAGGAAGTCTGGTGCAAGAGGTCGTGGCCGTGGGCGTTCATTGTCAGCTGGTAATGATGGTAGTGGTAGTGGAGCATCAGGTGGTTGTGGGGATAAAAATATTCCACCTAAGTCTGGAGCTGTGGAGCCAGTTTCGTCGTCTGGCTACACAAGGCCTCGAAAGCTCTCTTTTCTGGGAGTAGGAAAACCGCTTTTAAAGCCGGAGCAGCAACAGCAAGTTTTGGCTTACATTGCAGACTAAGCCTCTAGCTCTTTTGCCTCCTCTTCTGAAACTGGTAAATGTAAAAGCTTGTGGATGTTCACGGTCAGGGACAAGTCGCTTCCTTGTCCTCTTCAGCAAAAACTACAACAAGAGAGAAGGATGCAGCAGGCGACACAACGGGTTACTCCATGGAGCTCTTTACACATACCGTCCCTGGCTTAGAAAGTGAAACACTTAACAGGCCATGCCCATTACAAGTAGATTCTGACGTGGAGTGCACTGATGCACAGCCACAGCCAGAGTACTATGCTGCTCCTTTGACTCAGACCACAACATTGCCCTCTCAGGGTACTGATCCACAATCAGACCCTGATGAGACTATGTTGCCCCGCCACGAACGCTATACCACCGACCGACACAGTGACACAGACGAAGTTGCACACGAGCTCGAAGAGGAGGTAATAGATGACCCAGTTGTTGACCCCGATTGGCAGCCATTGGGGGAACAGGGTGCAGGCGGCAGTAGTTCAGAAGCGGAGGTGGAGGAGGGGCCGCAGCAGGCATCAACATCGCAACAGGTTCCATCTGCCGGGCCCGTATCTGGCCCAAAACGCGTGTCAAAGCCAAAACCTGTTGGAGGACAGCGTGGCCATCCGGTTAAAGCTCAGTCTGCAATCCCTGAAAAGGGATCCGATGCTAGGAAGAGTGCAGTCTGGCATTTTTTTAAACAACATCCAATTGATCAGCGCAAAGTCATCTGTCAAAAATGTTCAACCAGCTTAAGCAGAGGTCAGAATCTGAAAAGTCTCAATACTAGTTGCATGCATAGACACTTAACCACCATGCATTTTCAAGCCTGGACTAACTACCAAACGTCCCTTAAGGTTGTAGCACCCTCGGCCAATGAAGCTAGTCAGCAACGCAACATCCCTTCCGTCACTGTAAGGCCACCATTTTCCGCACCACCGGCAGTATCTGTGCAGGTTTCTTTGCCAGCCAAAAGCAGTCAGGGTCAGGGAATCACCAGTTTTGTAGGAGGAAATATTGCATCTAGGGCACCGGCGGAAACAATACCGTCTCCAACCGTCTCTCAGTCTGCCATGTCCACCGGTACACCCGAAAGTTCCACGATCTCCAGCTCTCCAGTCCAGCTCACACTACATGAGACTCTGGTTAGAAAAAGGAAGTACTTATCCTCGCATCCGCGTACACAGGGTTTTAATGCCCACATAGCTAGACTAATCTCGTTAGAGATGATGCCCTACTGGTTAGTTGAAAGCGAAGCTTTCAAAGCCCTGATGGAGTACGCTGAACCACGATACGAGCTACCCAGTTGACACTTTTTTTCCAGAAAAGCCATCCCAGCCCTGCAACAGCATGTTAAACAGCGCATCGTCCATGCACTCAGGCAATCTGTGAGTACAAAGGTGCACCTGACTACAGATGCATGGACCAGTAGGCATGGCCAGGGACGTTATGTGTCCATCACGGCACACTGAGTGAATGTGGTGGATGCAGGGTCCACAGGGGACATCAATTTCGGGACAGTTGTGCCTAGCCCACGGTCTAGGAAACAGTTGGCTGTAGGCGTTCGCACCCCCTCCTCCTCCTCCTCGTCCTCCTGCAGAAGCTACAGCTCTTCCACAGACCGCAGTCGGCCAACCACTCCATCGGCAGATGACACTGTTGCACACCAGTTGTCCCATTATGGGCCAGCTACTGGCAAGCGTCAGCAGGCTGTATTGGCTATGAAGTGTTTGGGCGACAACAGACACACCGCGGAAGTTCTGTCCGAGTTCTTGCAACAAGAAACGCAGTCGTGGCTGGGCACAGTAGATCTTGAGGCAGGCAAGGTAGTGAGTGATAACGGAAGGAATTTCATGGCTGCCATCTCCCTTTCCCAACTGAAACACATTCCTTGCCTGGCTCACACCTTAAACCTGGTGGTGCAGTGCTTATTGAAAACTTATCCTGGGTTCTCCGACCTGCTCCTCAAAGTGCGTGGACTTTGCTCACATATCCGACGTTCGCCTGTACACTCCAGCCATATGCAGACCTATCAGCGGTCTTTGAACCTTCCCCAGCATCGCCTAATCATAGACGTTGCAACAAGGTGGAACTCAACACTGCACATGCTTCAGAGACTGTGCCAACAGAGGCGGGCTGTTATGTTTTTGTGGGAGGATACACATACACGGGCAGGCAGTAGGATGGCAGACATGGAGTTGTCAGGTGTGCAGTGGTCAAAGATACAAGACATGTGTCAAGTCCTTCAGTGTTTTGAGGAATGCACACGGCTGGTTAGTGCAGACAACGCCATAATAAGCATGAGCATCCCCCTAATGTGTCTGCTGATGCAAAGTTTGACGCACATAAAGGATCAGGCGTCTGCACCAGAGGAAGAGGAAAGCCTTGATGACAGTCAGCCATTGTCTGGTCAGGGCAGTGTACAGGACGAGGTAGCGGGCGAAGAGGAGGTGGAGGACGAGGAGGATGATGGGGATGAGTATATTTTTAATGCGGAAGCTTTCCCGGTGGCACTGGAAATTGGTTGCGTGGCAAGGCCGGGTTCTGGTTTTTTGAGGGACACAAGTGACGTAGATTTGCCTGAAACTGCCCCTCAACCAATCACAACCGGAGATTTGACAACTGGAACTTTGGCCCACATGGCGGATTATGCCTTACGTATCCTAAAAAGGGACACACGCATTACGAAAATGATGAACGATGACGATTACTGGTTGGCCTGCCTCCTTGATCCACGCTATAAAGGCAAATTGCAAAATATTATGCCACATGAGAACTTGGAACTAATATTAGCAACCAAACAATCAACTCTTGTTGACCGTTTGCTTCAGGCATTCCCAGCACACAGCGCACGTGATCATTCTCACACGAGCTCCAGGGGCCAGCAGACTAGGAGTGTTAGGGGTGCACACATCAGAAGTGGCGTTGGACAGAGGGGTTTTCTGACCAGGTTGTGGAGTGATTTTGCTATGACCGCAGACAGGACAGGTACTGCTGCATCAATTGAAAGTGACAGGAGACAACATTTGTCCAGTATGGTTACTAACTATTTTTCATCCCTTATCGATGTTCTCCCTCAACCGTCATTCCCATTTGATTACTGGGCATCAAAATTAGACACCTGGCCAGAATTGGCAGAATATGCATTGCAGGAGCTTGCTTGCCCGGCAGCAAGTGTCCTATCAGAAAGAGTATTCAGTGCTGCAGGTTCAATATTAACCGAAAAAAGGACTCGTCTGGCTACCCAAAATGTTGATGATCTAACATTCATTAAAATGAACCACAACTGGATTTCTAAATCTTTTGCCCCACCTTGCCCGGCCGACACCTAGCTTTCCTATGAAAAGCTCTTGCCTGTGGACTACTGTGAATTACTTTTCTAATGTCTAATTTGCTGCAGCTGATTGTCCAGCATACGACATGTTTACACCTCCCTAAATGGCCAAACTCACCACACGGGGCCGTGGTATCGCGACTTGGCGCAAGCACCCGTGAGACTGCTGTTTGTCTGAAGAGGTGGGTGTGCTCGCTTTTGGTCGATGGCATTGCTACTGGGTCCCTCATAGTACAATAAAGTGTCTCTGGCGGTGGTGGTGCGCACCCAACGTCAGACACACTGTTGTAACATGAGGGGCCCTGGGCCTGTACCGCCGGCCACAAGAGAGTTCACCCACCCCCAGGTCAAACATTGCTCTACCACTTCCACAGTTATCTCTCACACTTCCACCAATGTTTAGTCTATGCGCTGACATCCTTCCATACCTGCCACTGACAATACCATTGTGTTGACATGTATGATGGTACTTAACATAGTCAGGGGCAGTGTCCTCTATTTACCACAGTAAATACTTTGCGCTAAATTAGTAGGTCTGAAACAACACAACCACCCCTGAACCTAATGATTGCACCCTTTAGGGATTTTGTTTTGTTTTAATGCGAGACATTCACATTTATTTGTTGTTTTTTGACTACTAACTGGCAGACACTCATATTACAATCGGCCTCCGTTGACCAGACCACTGCTGCCCGTGTACCCCTGGAACCAATTATAAAGTGCCTACAGCCAGCCCATTTTATAATGTTAGGCCTTCGAAGCCTGTCTGCGGTCCCTCCTTCCACTAGGCCTCCACTGACCAGACGACTGCTGCCCGTGTACCCCTGGAACCAATTATAAAGTGCTTACAGCCAGCCCATTTTATAATGTTGGGCCTTCGAAGCCTGTCTGCGGTCCCTCCTTCCACTAGGCCTCCACTGACCAGACCACTGCTGCCCGTATACCCTTGGAACCAATTTTACAGTGCCTACAGCCAGCCCATTTTATAATGTTAGGCCTTCGAAGCCTGTCTGCGGTCCCTCCTTCCACTAGGCCTCCACTGACCTGACCACTGCTGCCCGTGTACCCCTGGAACCAATTATAAAGTGCCTACAGCCAGCCCATTTTATAATGTTAGGCCTTCGAAGCCTGTCTGCGGTCCCTCCTTCCACTAGGCCTCCACTGACCAGACGACTGCTGCCCGTGTACCCCTGGAACCAATTATAAAGTGCTTACAGCCAGCCCATTTTATAATGTTAGGCCTTCGAAGCCTGTCTGCGGTCCCTCCTTCCACTAGGCCTCCACTGACCAGACCACTGCTGCCCGTATACCCTTGGAACCAATTTTACAGTGCCTACAGCCAGCCCATTTTATAATGTTAGGCCTTCGAAGCCTGTCTGCGGTCCCTCCTTCCACTAGGCCTCCACTGACCAGACCACTGCTGCCCGTTTACCCTTGGAACCAATTTTACAGTGCCTACAGACAGCCCATTTTATAATGTTAGGCCTTCGAAGCCTGTCTGCGGTCCCTCCTTCCACTAGGCCTCCACTGACCAGACCACTGCTGCCCGTGTACCCCTGGAACCAATTATAAAGTGCCTACAGCCAGCCCATTTTATAATGTTAGGCCTTCGAAGCCTGTCTGCGGTCCCTCCTTCCACTAGGCCTCCACGGACCAGACCACTGCTGCCCGTGTACCCTTGGAACCTATTTTACAGTGCCTACAGCCAGCCCATTTTATAATGTTAGGCCTTCGAAGCCTGTCTGCGGTCCCTCCTTCCACTAGGCCTCCACTGACCAGACCACTGCTGCCCGTGTACCCCTGGAACCAATTATAAAGTGCCTACAGCCAGCCCATTTTATAATGTTAGGCCTTCGAAGCCTGTCTGCGGTCCCTCCTTCCACTAGGCCTCCACTGACCTGACCACTGCTGCCCGTGTACCCCTGGAACCTATTTTACAGTGCATAGAGCCTATTTTTTAATTTTATTTAATATTAATAAAGCCATGATGGACTACGCTGTACCACGCTATGAGCTACCCAGTTGACAATTCTTTTGCGAGAAAAGCCATCCCACCCCTCCACCAGCATGTTAAAGACCACATTGTCCTTTCATTCTGTCAATCTGTGAGTCCAAAGGTACACCTGACAACAGACACATGGAGCAGTAGGCATGGCCACGGAAGGTTACGTGTCCTTTGTGGCGCAATGGGTTAATGTATTGGATGCATGGTCCACACAGGGGACAGCCTGGTAAGTCTGTCTGCAGTCCCTAATTCAAGTTGTCCTCAAATGAATAAATCTGAGCTTCCACCTTCTGGCTTTGATTAACTGCTGTTTTTTAAAAAATTGGTGGTTCCGGCCTACTAACGGTGTCTGCCCCTGCCTGGTGTTGTCCTCAACTGAATAAAGCTGAGCTTCTACCTTCTGGCTTTGATTAACTGCTGTTTTTTAAAAAATTGGTGGTTCCGGCCTACTAACGGTGTCTGCCCCTGCCTGGTGTTGTCCTCAACTGAATAAAGCTGAGCTTCTACCTTCTGGCTTTGATTAACTGCTGTTTTTTAAAAAATTGGTGGTTCCAGCCTACTAACGGTGTCTGCCCCTGCCTGGTGTTGTCCTCAACTGAATAAAGCTGAGCTTCTACCTTCTGGCTTTGATTAACTGCTGTTTTTTAAAAAATTGGTGGTTCCAGCCTACTAACGGTGTCTGCCCCTGCCTGGTGTTGTCCTCAACTAAATAAAGCTGAGCTTCTACCTTCTGGCTTTGATTAACTGCTGTTTTTTTAAAAAATTGGTGGTTCCGACCTACTAACGGTGTCTGCCCCTGCCTGGTGTTGTCCTCAACTGAATAAAGCTGAGCTTCTACCTTCTGGCTTTGATTAACTGCTGTTTTTTAAAAAATTGGTGGTTCCGGCCTACTAACGGTGTCTGCCCCTGCCTGGTGTTGTCCTCAACTGAATAAAGCTGAGCTTCTACCTTCTGGCTTTGATTAACTGCTGTTTTTTAAAAAATTGGTTGTTCCGGCCTACTAACGGTGTCTGCCCCTGCCTGGTGTTGTCCTCAACTGAATAAAGCTGAGCTTCTACCTTCTGGCTTTGATTAACTGCTGTTTTTTAAAAAATTGGTGGTTCCGGCCTACTAACGGTGTCTGCCCCTGCCTGGTGTTGTCCTCAACTGAATAAAGCTGAGCTTCTACCTTCTGGCTTTGATTAACTGCTGTTTTTTAAAAAATTGGTGGTTCCGGCCTACTAACGGTGTCTGCCCCTCCCTGGTGTTTGCCCTCAACTGAATAAAGCTGAGCTTCCACCTTCTGGCTTTGATTAACTGCTGTGTTTTAAAAAATTGGTGGTTCCGGCCTACTAACAGTGTCTGCCCCTGCCTGGTGTTGTCCTCAACTGAATAAAGCTGAGCTTCTACCTTCTGGCTTTGATTAACTGCTGTTTTTTAAAAAATTGGTGGTTCCGGTCTACTAACGGTGTCTGCCCCTGCCTGGTGTTGTCCTCAACTGAATAAAGCTGAGCTTCTACCTTCTGGCTTTGATTAACTGCTGTTTTTTAAAAAATTGGTGGTTCCGGCCTACTAACGGTGTCTGCCCCTGCCTGGTGTTGTCCTCAACTGAATAAAGCTGAGCTTCTACCTTCTGGCTTTGATTAACTGCTGTTTTTTAAAAAATTGGTGGTTCCGGCCTACTAACGGTGTCTGCCCCTGCCTGGTGTTGTCCTCAACTGAATAAAGCTGAGCTTCTACCTTCTGGCTTTGATTAACTGCTGTTTTTTAAAAAATTGGTGGTTCCGGCCTACTAACGGTGTCTGCCCCTGCCTGGTGTTGTCCTCAACTGAATAAAGCTGAGCTTCTACCTTCTGGCTCTGATTAACTGCTTTTTTTAAAAAATTGGTGGTTCCGGCCTACTAACGGTGTCTGCCCCTGCCTGGTGTTGTCCTCAACTGAATAAAGCTGAGCTTCTACCTTCTGGCTTTGATTAACTGCTGTTTTTTAAAAAATTGGTGGTTCCGGCCTACTAACGGTGTCTGCCCCTGCCTGGTGTTGTCCTCAACTGAATAAAGCTGAGCTTCTACCTTCTGGCTCTGATTAACTGCTTTTTTTAAAAAATTGGTGGTTCCGGCCTACTAACGGTGTCTGCCCCTGCCTGGTGTTGTCCTCAACTGAATAAAGCTGAGCTTCTACCTTCTGGCTTTGATTAACTGCTGTTTTTTAAAAAATTGGTGGTTCCGGCCTACTAACGGTGTCTGCCCCTCCCTGGTGTTGTCCTCAACTGAACAGAGCTGAGCTTCCACATTCTGGCTTTTGGCCTATACTATCAGATATTAAACTGCATTTGGCCTACTAGTGTGGTTAGGCCCATGAAACAGTGTCTGCTGCTCTTGGGTTTGCTACTCCACTGAACAAAGCAATGCCGCCTGTTTAGTCCTGTTACCAATTTTGAACTGCATTTAGCCTACTTTATTCTTTGGCCCTATATCTGTTTCCTCCTCATCCTGCCCATTGCCCAGCCACTGCTAGATGAGTCTGCTGGTACATTGACCTAGACCACTACATTCCCCTTGCACTCTACACAGCCAGAATCTGACCCTGCTGAAAGTAAGGTTCCCCTTCCCGCATGTTATACCACCTTACACAGGGACAAAGAGGAAGGTGCAGATGAAAGTGCAGGTTCCTTCATCAGGTGGGGGGGCATACTCGTTGGTGACGTCACTGGCACAGGGACCCTGAGAGTACGCAAAAGTGTCACTGCTGGTGGGAGGCGCCCCCGCCATGCAAACACACCGCCGTACTTTGAGGGGCCCTGTGCCAGTGCCAATGCGAACTAGTGGGCCCCCCCTGCTTGCTCAGGATCACAGCACTTGCAACGTTGAAATACTTACCTCTCCCTGCTCCACCGCCGTGACGTAGTCCGCATTTCCTGGGCCCACGAAAACTTGAGCCAGCCCTACTCCCCCCACAACTTTTGCCAAATGACCCCCAATTTCCTATGCCCAACTATTATTATAAAGTTAATTAAGATTGACAAGCTTCAGAAACAAGAATGGATGTTTTTGGCATTAAAATGGGCACTGTAGGTGTTTTCCTGGCCTCCACTCACTGCCGACTATGCTTCCCCATTGACTTGCATTGGGTTTCGTGTTTCGGTCGATCCCCGACTTTTAGCGATAATCGGCCGACTGCACTCGACTCGACTCTGGACAAAGTCGGGTTTCACAAAACCCGACTCGATCTTAAAAAAATGAAAGTCGCTCAACCCTACTGTGGATATTTTTGGAAGGGTTTTAATACTGACCGCCTAGTAATCTGTCCTATCCTTTCCTATCTAGCTAGAGTGGCCTCTTTTGCTAAATCCTGTTTTCTACCTGCGTGTGTCTATTCTTCTCCTACTCACAGTCAATATTCGTGGGGGGCTGCCTATCCTTTGGGGGTCTGCTCTGAGGCAAGATAGCATTCCTATTTCCATCTATAGGGGTATTTAGTCCTCCGGCTGTGTCGAGGTGTCTAGGGTTTGTTAGGCACACCCCATGGCTACTTCTAGTTGCAGTGTTAATTCAGGATTTGCGGTCAGTACAGGTTCCACCAACTCCAGAGAAAGTTTCATGCGGCTCCAAGGTCACCGGATCATAACACCTTACTATGGAACTCTCTGTTAGGTGCCGGGATTTTTCCGCTGCACGGGATAGATCCCAAGCCTTGTCTGGTGCTGTAGTCTCACATTCAAATCCGCCTGCTGGGATGACTGCTCTGCACAGACTGCAGTCCCAGCGTCTTGCTTAGGCTCGAGCTGTAAGTGTGGTTATTGCTGTCTCTCCAGCTAAGTTTATGGTAACCACTAGTATACACGTGCAGCATTGCGCTCCAGACACTAAATCCATAAATCACGTTACTGATCATGTCCGTGAGGTGGCGCCGTCTCATTGGTGCTCGGCCGTCAGCTGACAACACTGACAAAGACACCCCTGTGGTTACCTTTCAATGTATGGAGATCTGTAAGAGACTCACAGGCGGAAGATCCTGTTCAAAAATCTGCCTTGTCTGAGTCTACCCAGCAGGCCGCAGGGACAAAGCACTCAAGATTTATGCAATCCTGGATGAACAAAGTAACAGGTCTCAAGCCAAGTCCATCTTCTTTGACTACTTCAGCATCATAGGTCCCGATTCTCCCTACTCCTTGAAGATGTGTTCAGGTACCATTGAGATGGCCGGGAGGAAAGCAACCGGATACCAGGTGGAGTCCATAGATGGCCAGACCTGCCTATCTCTACTGACCATCCTGAAGTGCAACCAGATTCCCAACACAGGTCTGAGATACCTTCACCGGAGGTGGCGACACATCACCCCCATCTAAGGGTATTGCCCACATAACACCTGAGTTGAATCCAGAAGCCCCAATATTTTTACTCCTGGGAAGAAATATAGTATGAGTCCACAAGACTAGAGAATAGATCAACAGCTTCCAGCATGCTCCATACGCACAGAGGCTCGACCTTGGATGGGTCATTATAGGAGACTTCTGTCTAGGAGGATCACACAAGCCAACCTCAGTCAACAGTATGCTTACCAGCACACTAGAAAATGGACATTCGTCTCTCTTCCCACAATGTAACAATAGTCTGATGAAAAAGGAATTACCGAGCAGCACCCCCCTACCTTGCCCTTTCTCAGTTCATACCAACGAAGACCACGCCTGTGAAGGTGAACAAGACCACATAGGATGTACAATCTTCCACAGGACAAAGGAAGAAAATAAGGCAGCGATGTCTGTTGTGAACTCTATTTTTGGGCTCCCTCTAGTGGTCACAAGCGGTACTGTGTAGTGTTGTCTATCTGCAGGTTGGCAGCATCAGCTGGTTCGCTATCCTTGGTTTGTTTCCTATTTAGCTCACCTGGATACTCAGTTCCTTGCCTGCTCTCAATGTATTCAGTGCTCTTCAGATTCCTTGTGACTACCTTGCTCCCAGTCTCTCCAAGACAAGCTAAGTTTTTGTTTGTTTATTTTTTGATTATCAGCATTCATCATGTTTCTTGTCCAGCTTGCTAAAATGTGATTTCCTCGCTTGCTGGTTGCTCTAGGGGACTGAGTTTCTCCCCCCACACCGTTAGTTGGTGCGGGGGTTCTTGAAATCTCAGTGTGGATATTTTGTAAGGGTTTTTTTACTGACCGCACAAACCCCTTTTCTATTTTCTGCTATCTAGTATTAGTGGGCCTCATTTGCTGAATCTGCTTTCACCCCTGTGTATGTGCCTTCCTCTTACCTCACCGTTATTATTTGTTGGGGGCTTCTATATCTTTGGGGATTATTTCTCTGGAGGCAAGTGAGGTCTTTCTTTCTCTCTAGGGGTAGTTAGTTCCTCAGGCTGGCTCGAGACGTCTAGGATTTTAGTCACGTTCACCGGCTACCTCTAGTGTGTTGGATAGGTTCAGATTTGCGGTCAGTCCAGTTTACCACCTCCCTAGAGCTTGTCCTATGTTTTGTTACTTAGCTGGAGTATTTTGTGATCCTCAACCACTAAGGATCATAACAGATGTCTATAGAAGACAGGATGTTCTTGGACATCATTAATAGACAAATAGTCAAGGGCAAGTCGAACAGTTGGGTCACATCTTTACCATTTTGACCTCAGAGAAAAAGCCTACCCAACAACAGGGAACTGGTCTACAACCGATTCATCTCCATCAGACACAAGCTTAAGAAGTTACCTGAGACGAAGGAACATTTCTTTGCCTTCATGGGGAAGATATTCCAGAACAACCATGCAGAGATTGCACCTGCACTTCGGCACTCACAGGAGTGTTGGTATTTGCCCATCTTCAGAGTGTACCATCCTAAGAAACCAGGTCAGATAAGAGTGGTATTCAACTCAACTGCCAAATGCAAAGATTTCTCATTGAATGATGTCCTATTGTCGGGCACAGACCTCAGCAACAGACTTCTAGAAGTGCTACTCTGTTTCCACAAAGATATGATGGCATTTAGGCTGACATACAGCAGATTATTCTGCAAAAATACGGTGGCATTTATGGCTGATATACAGCAGATGTTCCACTGTTTTCTCATCAAACAGGAACACAGAAACTACTTGAGATTCTTCTGGTACTGTGACAACAAACTAGACAAAGACATCGCAAAGTACTGGATGAGGGTACACATCTTTGGGTACCACCCTTCCCCAGCAGTCGCTATCTACGGCCTTTGAAATTCCACTAAAGAGGGCGAAGAAGAGTATGGGTCAGATCCTTAGTAGAAAAGGAATTCTACGTAGACAACTGTTTGAAGTCCGACAAATGAGGCTGCAATCAGTCTACTAAAAAGGGCTCAAGAAATGCTTGCTCAGTCTAACTTAAGGTTACACAAGATTTCCTGCAACAGCCGAGAGTTGATTGAAGCCTTTCTGTCATGTCGGACGCTATTCACACTAGGGCGTCCGACAGACAGCGGTAATTCCACATTCGTCCACTATAAGCTCAGTGGCACTGGCTAGATTTTATCCAGGTTGTCCGGGGTTAATCTAGCTGGTAATCTGGTTGGAGGCTGGGTCATGCCTGTGGCCTTTAAATAGTCATTCTGTACTTTGGGCATCACCGATTATAGCTTGTGTCTTGTGCCTGGTGATCTCCGTCTGAAGTGGTGGTCTAGGAGAAGAAATATCGTATCTGGTGGTGTATTATCCTTTGTCATATTTCTCCTTCCTATATTTGTGTTTTTTTTGCCCTGTGCACATTATAGTGTTTTCCTGTGTGTCTGCGGCGTGGTGCGTTTTTTAGTTTTCCCTGTCGGTGCTTTCTGTGGAGGTTGGTGTGTGGTCTAATCACTGGGTGGCGGGTGGAGGTTTCAGCATAGGGCTGAAACAGGAGTCAGGGTTAGGCCTGGCGGCCCAGACAAGCACACCATCAGTGTAAATTCTGGGAGAGGGACAGACAGGGTTTTCCCTAGTCTGAGGGATATCGCAGGGGCCCGGGTAATCAGCTGTAGTCTACCCAGTACCCCCGTGACATTATAATCGGTGACGCCCAAAGTCCAGAATGACTATTTAAAGGCCACAGGCATGACCCAGCCTCCAACCAGATTACCAGCTAGATTAACCCCGGAAAACCTGGATAAAATCTAGCTGGCGCCACTGAGCGTATAGTGGATGAATTACTGCTGTCTGTCTGCCCAAATCAGTGGCACTGCATACTTACTCACCACAATCCTGAAGACCATGCAACTAGATCCATTGCACCAAGTCATCTTAAGGACATAACATGGTTCACAGGCCCTGCCTCTTTGTACCGTTTGATGCCCCACATCTGCATGCCTGATACGTTCGAACTAGTGGATCCAGATACCGACGAAGAGCTCCATCCTCAAGTGTCTGCTCTACATACATACAGTGACTTCAAGTCATCACCTCGAATCTCATCGGTTCAGCAGGTTCTCAACCTGGAAGTCACTTGTTCGCTTGTCTACTTCATGTAGCCCAGTCCTTCAAGTCAGCACTACATGCAAGCCAGAGACATTGTAAGGGTATGTCTCCACGTTCAGGATTGCATCAGGATTTGGTCAGGATTTTCCATCAGTAGTTGTAAGCCAAAACCAGGAGTGGAACAATCAGAGGAAAAGTATAATAGAAGCATATGCACCACTTCTGCATTTATCACCCACTCCTGGTTTTGGCTTACAAATACTGATGGAAAATCCTGACCAAATCCTGATGCAATCCTGAACGTGGAGACATACCCTAAAGGTTGGCATCATTGCAAGCATGCGTTTATCACTCCTAACCTGGAAAGAGCCAAGGTTACAATACTTTGTATTGTACGAAAGGAAACCTACACCAGAGAGACAGTCAACCTCAACAAGGGACAATCTGTTCCTAGAGACAGCGTGCTAAAGAAGCTTGATCCGATTGTTGACTAAGACTGGTCTCTGAGAGTAGGTGGCCTGTTATGATCCTAGTGGCAAGGATCGCAGGTCGGACTAGCTAAGTAACTGAACAGACGACTAGCTCTGGGGAGGTGGTAACTAGATTGACCGCAACCTGATCCTATCCGCAAACAACTATAGGTAGCCGTGGAACGTTACCTGAAAATCCTAGACGTCTCGTCACGGCCTGAGAAACTGACTATTCCTGGAGGGAAAGAAAGTCCTCTCTTGCCTCAGTGGAATAACCCCAAAGATATAGAATAGCCCCCCACAAATATTAACGGTGAGTTAAGGGGAAAGCACAAACACAGAGATGAAATTAGATTTAGCAAATGAGGCCCGCTAATACTAGATAGCAGAAAATAGGAAGGGAACTGTGCGGTCAATAAAAAAACCCTATTCAAAATATCCACGCAGAGATTGCTCGAGCCCCCGCACCAACTAACAGTGCGGGGGAAGCAACTCCGTACCCCAGAGCCTACCAGCAACAAGAAATCACATATTAGCAAGCTGGACTAGACTCATCATACACAGAAATCATATTGCAGGCAGATGAGCAAAAAATATTCAAACAGAACTTAGCTTATCCTGAAGAGGCAGAAAACGAGATAATCAGGAGTAATCAGAATAGCACTGAATACATTGACAGCCGGCAACAAGTGGAAGTGAAGCAGAGCTAAATAGGAGCCTCCCTGGTGAATAACGAGGCAGCTGATCCAGCCAGACCCGCAGGATAATAAACCAAACCACCAGGGGGAGCCAAAAAACCAAAGTCACACAATACCATCTGTGACCACAAGAGGGAGCCTGAAAACGGAGTTCACAACAGTACCCCCCCTTGAGGAGGGGTCACCAAACCCTCATCAAAACCCCCAGGGTGATCAGGGTGAGCCACATGGAAGGCACAAACCAAATCGGCCGCATGAACATCAGAGGCGACAACCCAGGAATTATCCTCCTGACCATAGCCTTTCCACTTAACCAAATACTGAAGCCTCCATCTAGAAATACGAGAATCCAAGATCTTCTCCACCACGTATTCCAATTCTCCCTCAACCAGCACAGGGGCAGGAGGCTCAACCGAAGGAACCACAGGCACCACATACCTCCGCAACAACGACCGATGGAACACATTATGAATAGCAAACGATGCCGGGAGGTCCAAACGAAATGACACAGGGTTAAGGACTTCCAAAATCTTATAAGGACCGATAAACCGAGGCTTAAACTTAGGAGAGGAGACCTTCATAGGAACAAAGCGAGAAGACAACCACACCAAGTCCCCAACGCGAAGTCGGGGACCCACACAGCGACGGCGGTTGGCAAAGCGCTGAGCCTTCTCTTGTGACAGCTTCAAATTGTCCACCACATGATTCCAAATCTGATGCAACCTATCCACCACAACATCCACTCCAGGACAGTCAGAAGGCTCCACCTGACCCGAGGAAAAACGAGGATGAAACCCTGAATTACAAAAAAAAGGCGAAACCAAAGTAGCAGAACTAGCCCGATTATTAAGGGCAAACTCGGCCAATGGCAAAAAAGTCACCCAGTCGTCCTGATCAGCAGAAACAAAACATCTTAAATAGGTTTCCAAAGTCTGATTAGTGCGCTCGGTTTGGCCATTCGTCTGAGGATGGAAGGCCGACGAAAAAGACAAATTAATGCCCATCTTAGCACAAAAGGTCCGCCAAAATCTAGACACAAACTGGGATTCTCTGTCGGAAACAATATTTTCAGGGATCCCGTGCAAACGAACCACATTTTGAAAAAACAGAGGAACCAACTCGGAGGAGGAAGGCAACTTAGGCAAGGGCACCAAATGGACCATCTTAGAAAAACGATCACACACCACCCAAATGACAGACATTCTCTGAGAGACAGGGAGATCTGAAATAAAATCCATGGAAATGTGCGTCCAAGGCCTCTTCGGGACAGGCAAAGGTAACAACAAGCCACTGGCACGAGAACAGCAAGGCTTAGCCCGAGCACAAATTCCACAAGACTGCACAAAGGAACGCACATCCCGTGACAAGGAAGGCCACCAGAAGGACCTAGCCACCAAATCTCTGGTACCAAAAATCCCAGGATGGCCTGCCAACACCGAAGAATGAACCTCGGAAATAACTCTGCTGGTCCATCTATCTGGGACAAACAGTCTCTCCGGTGGACAACGGTCAGGTCTATCCGCCTGAAACTCCTGCAGCACTCGTCGCAAATCTGGGGAGATGGCAGACAAAATCACCCTTTCTCTGAGGATACCAGCTGGCTCTGAATCACCAGGAGAGTCAGGCACAAAACTCCTAGAAAGAGCATCAGCCTTCACATTCTTCGAACCAGGCAGGTATGAGACCACAAAATCAAAACGAGAGAAAAACAACGACCAACGAGCCTGTCTAGGATTCAGCCGCTTGGCCAACTCGAGATAAATCAAATTCTTGTGATCAGTCAAGACCACCACACGATGCTTAGCTCCCTCGAGCCAATGTCGCCACTCCTCAAATGCCCACTTCATAGCCAACAACTCCCGATTACCAACATCATAATTCCGCTCGGCAGGCGAAAACTTTCTTGAAAAGAAAGCACATGGCTTCATCACAGAGCCATCAGAGCTCCTCTGCGACAAAACAGCCCCCGCTCCAATCTCAGAAGCATCAACCTCAACCTGGAAAGGAAGGGAGACGTCTGGCTGACATAAGACCGGAGCCGAAGAAAACCGGCGCTTCTGCTCCTGAAAGGCCTCCACAGCCGCAGGAGACCAATTAGTAACATCAGAACCCTTCTTGGTCAAATCCGTCAATGGCTTAACAACACCAGAAAAATTAGCGATGAAGCGACGGTAAAAATTAGCAAAACCCAAGAACTTCTGAAGACTCTTAACAGATGTAGGCTGAGTCCAGTCATGAATAGCCTGAACCTTGACTGGGTCCATCTCAATAGCAGAAGGAGAAAAAATGAAACCCAAAAAAGAAACCTTCTGGACTCCAAAAAGACATTTTGAGCCCTTCACAAATAAAGCATTGGCACGCAGGACCTGAAACACCATCCTGACCTGCTTAACATGGGACTCCCAATCATCCGAAAAAAACAGAATATCATCCAGATACACAATCATAAATTTATCCAGATATTCGCGGAAGATGTCGTGCATAAAGGACTGAAAGACAGAAGGAGCGTTAGAAAGTCCAAAAGGCATCACCAAGTACTCAAAATGGCCTTCGGGCGTATTAAATGCAGTTTTCCATTCATCACCCTGCTTAATACGCACAAGGTTATACGCACCACGAAGATCTATCTTGGTGAACCAACTAGACCCCCTAATGCGAGCAAACAGATCAGATAACAATGGCAAAGGATACTGAAATTTTACCGTGATTTTGTTTAGAAGGCGATAATCAATACAAGGTCTCAGGGAACCATCCTTCTTAGCCACAAAAAAGAACCCCGCACCAAGAGGGGAGGAGGAGGGGCGAATAAGTCCTTTCTCCAAAGACTCCTTTATATAACTCCGCATAGCAGCATGCTCCGGCACTGACAAATTGAAAAGTCGTCCCTTAGGAAACTTACTACCAGGAATCAAATTTATAGCACAATCACAATCCCTATGAGGAGGTAGAGAACTGAGTTTGGGCTCATCAAATACATCCTGGTAATCCGACAAAAACGCAGGGACCTCAGAAGGAGTGGATGAAGCAATTGACACCACAGGAGCGTCGCCATGAATTCCCTGACAACCCCAACTTGACACAGACATTGCTTTCCAATCCAGGACTGGATTATGAGTCTGCAACCATGGCAGGCCCAACACGACAACATCATGCAAATTATGCAATACAAGAAAGCGAATCACCTCCTGATGAACAGGAGTCATGCACATGGTCACTTGTGTCCAGTACTGAGGTTTATTCGTAGCCAATGGTGTAGCATCAATTCCCCTTAGTGGAATAGGGAATTTTAAAGGCTCCAAAACAAAGCCACAGCGCCTGGCAAATGACAAATCCATCAGACTCAGGGCAGCACCTGAATCCACAAAAGCCATAACCGGGTAAGATGACAGGGAACAAATCAGGGTAACAGACAAAATAAACTTAGGCTGTAAAGTACCGATGGTGACAGATTTATCAATCTTTTTTGTGCGCTTAGAGCATGCTGAGATAACATGAGCTGAGTCACCACAGTAAAAGCACAACCCATTTTGCCGTCTATAATTTTGCCGTTCACTTCTGGTCAGAATTCTATCACATTGCATAGACTCAGGTGTCTGTTCAGAAGACACCGCCAAATGGTGCGCAGGTTTGCGCTCCCGCAAACGCCGATCAATCTGAATGGCCAGAGTCATTGACTCATTCAGACCTGCAGGCGTAGGGAACCCCATCATGACATTCTTAATGGCTTCAGAAAGACCTTTTCTGAAATTTGCAGCCAGGGCACACTCATTCCATTGAGTAAGCACCGACCATTTCCGAAATTTCTGGCAGTACACCTCTGCATCATCTTGCCCCTGAGAGAGGGCCAACAACGCTTTTTCAGCCTGGTTCTCAAGATTAGGTTCCTCATAGAGCAATCCAAGGGCCAGAAAAAACGCATCCACACTGAGCAATGCAGGATCCCCTGGAGCCAATGCGAAAGCTTAATCTTGAGGATCGCCACGCAAGAAAGAAATAACAATCTTAACTTGCTGAACAGAATCCCCAGAGGAATCAGGTTTCAAAGAAAGAAACAATTTGCAATTGTTCTTAAAATTCAGGAACCTAGATCTATCTCTAGAAAACAACTCCGGAATAGGTATTCTAGGCTCTGACATAGGACTGTGCACAACAAAATCCTGAATACTTTGTACCCTTGCAGCAAGATGATCTACACTGGAGGCTAAACTCTGGATATCCATATCAGCAGCTGAACTCAGAGCCACACCAAGATTAAGAGGAGGAGAGAAGCCAGACACACAGCAGCTAAACACACGGCAGCAAAAAAAAAAAAAAAAAATTCTCCAAGCTTCTTTTCTCCTGCTTCTGCCATGCAATTAACACTTTACTGGCCGGCTGTACTGTTATGATCCTAGTGGCAAGGATCGCAGGTCGGACTAGCTAAGTAACTGAACAGACGACTAGCTCTGGGGAGGTGGTAACTAGATTGACCGCAACCTGATCCTATCCGCAAACAACTATAGGTAGCCGTGGAACGTTACCTGAAAATCCTAGACGTCTCGTCACGGCCTGAGAAACTGACTATTCCTGGAGGGAAAGAAAGTCCTCTCTTGCCTCAGTGGGATGACCCCAAAGATATAGAATAGCCCCCCACAAATATTAACGGTGAGTTAAGGGGAAAGCACAAACACAGAGATGAAATTAGATTTAGCAAATGAGGCCCGCTAATACTAGATAGCAGAAAATAGGAAGGGAACTGTGCGGTCAATAAAAAAAACCCATTCAAAATATCCACGCAGAGATTGCTTGAGCCCCCGCACCAACTAACGGTGCGGGGGAAGCAACTCCGTACCCCAGAGCCTACCAGCAACAAGAAATCACATATTAGCAAGCTGGACTAGACTCATCATACACAGAAATCATATTGCAGGCAGATGAGCAAAAAATATTCAAACAGAACTTAGCTTATCCCGAAGAGGCAGAAAATGAGATAATCAGGAGTAATCAGAATAGCACTGAATACATTGACAGCCGGCAACAAGTGGAAGTGAAGCAGAGCTAAATAGGAGCCTCCCTGGTGAATAACGAGGCAGCTGATCCAGCCAGACCCGCAGGATAATAAACCAAACCACCAGGGGGAGCCAAAAAACCAAAGTCACACAATACCATCTGTGACCACAAGAGGGAGCCTGAAAACGGAGTTCACAACAGTGGCCGTCTTCAAGAAGCTGAGGTAGAAGTTTCAAAGAAACATCCGGTAATAATTCCTGTATGTCATCACGTCACAACCCTGCTCATTCAGCATCATCATGACTTAGTGAGACACCAAGGCCATTTGTTTACTGAAGAGACTCTACGGACGGCTGCACTATGGATAGTTAGAGCAAAGAGAAGCGTGAGCAAATCATCTTCAACTGTGTTACGTGTCGCAAACTCTGGCATGTTCCAAAATCTGAAGATGGCCAATCTTCCACCCAACAGACTTAGTACTGAACCACCTACACCAACGTTGGATTAGACGCATTCGGTCTTTGGTCTGTGGCTACATGATGCACTAGGAAGACCCATACTGAAGCAAAGTGTTGGGCAGTTCTATTCACCTGTCTGTCCATCAGAGCTGTTCATATCAAAGTAATTGAATCTATGGACGCTTCAAGCTTTATAAATGCACTTCGACACTTCATCACAATCAGAGGCCCTGTGAAGCATATTCATTCTGACAGAGGTACGAACTTCATTGAAGCAGCAAGAGAACTCCAAATCTCTTGCAATCTAGACATCACTAATGTTGAAAAGTACCTAGGTGAGCAAGGATGCACCTGGACATTTAATCTACCACACTCTTCGCATGGGAGGTGCCTGGGCAAGATTGATAGGGATATTACACAAAATACTAGACTATATCTTCTTGCAAGCGAACAACAGACTCACACATGAGAGTTTAACTACATTCTTGGCCGAGGTCTCAGCTATCATGAATGCCAGGACACTGACAGCACTTTCCAGGGATACTGGAGACCCAACAATCCTTACTCCTGCAATGTTGCTCATGCAGAAAACCTGTGTCCCGAGTGCTCCACTCAGAGAATTCAATGACAAAGACCTCTACAGATGACAAAGGAGGCAAGTATAAAGCATGTCCAATGTTTTTTGGGAGAGATGGAAGAAGCAGTATCTCTCCACTCTGCAAATCAGGACAAAATGGCAGAAAAAACACCCAAACATCCAATTTGGCGATGTTGTACTCGTGAAAGACAGTCAGTCGCATCTAAATGAGTGGCCATTCGGCCAAGTCACAAAGCCCTTTCCGAGCAAGGATGGGAAAGTGTGCAAAGTAGAGGTCAGAGTGTGCAAGCTTGGGGAGAACAAACTGTTCTTCAGGCCAGTTATTGAACTTGTGTTGTTGTTTGCCAAAAAAGAACCAAATAGTGGCATCCGTTGATGCCAAGCGAGGAGTGTTCTGCCCATTTATGAGCAGCAAAGATAAATATTCATAGCATAGTACCAGTTACAACCCTTAGAGGTCATTAGTTACCCAATTATCTTATTTCTGTATACATGAGTATTTCTCCTTTAAGAAGTAGTGAGTGGTTAGAACCGCCCCCTTAGCTCCCCGAGGAGAAGGAGATATGCAGACATTTTACCCGGGCTTTCTTAGTGATACACAAGTGTTCCTGGCTCTCACTCACTATAATCACTCCTCCTGTCCAGAGGATCCCGGTGAGAGTAATAATACAGTCATGTGTGTGTTAGAATCTGTAAATGTGAACCTTATGCAGTCTCTGTATAGCATATTGTGAAGTGAGGCATATTGTGCTCTGTATCCTCCAGTGTAGTGCTAATGCTCTTTGCTCTGCATATAGATAGGTGCATTTCTGTATGGAGTAGGACAGTGCAAGTAATATTCCTGTATTATGCATTTTGGTATTATGCACCCTGTGTCATTCGGTTGTTCTGTGACATGCCAGTACCGATATACTGCTTATTCTTTGTAGTTTTTCCCGTTATCAAGTTCACATCATCACCTCAATAAATATAGACTTAAGAATCCATACAGTCTGTTCACTAGGGAAGTGGACAAGGGTTAAGCTGTATGCTGAAATCCACACAGCATCATACGTGGAGGAAGGCAGAATAGGCAAAATGGATCTTTATTGTGATGTGAACTGCTGTATTGTAGCAGGGTGAAGGCTAGGGAGAATCCAGTCCTGTAGTCTTTACATACACACAAAGATGATTCTTATTTGCTGTTAGAAGACTTTTGTTGGAAGGACAGACAAAGAGGGGAAACATGACTGTTCAGCAACCAAACAGCAGCACAATGATAATAATAAAATAATGTGTGATTCTGTATCATTCCCAAGTCATGGCAGGTACAGTATATAGATGAAATAATGGTTACTGAATTATTCTGAGATCTAATTATTGTATCAGTTTATTCCCTATATACTATTATTATTTATTTTATTATCATTATGTGCAATAGCCCCAACATCAAACTGCAGTTGTGAAGGCCTCAATATTGCCAGTGTGCGTCACTGACATCATGAAGACACTTTCTCCAGAAGTGAGCTAGAGATGAGCTCCAGAAACAGGATGTTGACGTGGCTTGGGACTGCTGCTGCTTACACCAATTAACTGGCACCTTACCTAATAAAGGGTAATATAAACTACAAAAGGGATAATTTTTAGACCGTTTATACAGTTTAAGTTGCTTAAAAAATATGAAGCTTCAATGTATTGTTAAATAGGCTGCTGTTTACCACTGCTTCCCAACCATTTACATGTAGCAATATAGGGTGAGGTCATTTGGACATCAATAAGGCTGTTTTTGCATTGCAGAGCTCAAAATGTGTTCAATTCCCACCTAACAGTCCTCAAGGTGTTGTACATGTATTTTCAGGGAAAATACAATGTACAATTTACATTGCAGAGTAATCAAAATTTTCTCATTAACGTAGCTGTATGAGGACCTCTTTTTAGCTGGATCATTTTTTTTATTGGCACAATTTTTGCGGTACGTAAATAACTTATTACCTAACTTATATTAACTCGGTATGAGGAAAGATAGAAAAAACAGCCATTCTGATAATTTTTTTTACAAAATTTCTCACTTTTAGTGCTGTACAGATAAAGTGTTAACTTAATTTTCTGCATTAGTACTGTTTTGGAGATACCAATTTTGAATATTTTTTCATGTTCTATTACTAAATTATTTTTATTTGTTTTACTGTTGCCATATCCTAGGGGCTACAAGTTTTATATTTTTCCATTAACCGTGCTTTGTTAGGGCTGTTTTTGCATCATAATTTGTCGTTTTCATGGGTACAATTTGTGGGGCATATGACTAAGGCTACTTTCACACTAGCGTCGTGCACTGCACGTCGCTATGCGTCGTTTGGTTGAAAAAACGCATCCTGCAAAAGTGCTTGCAGGATGCGTTTTTTCACCATTGATTTGCATTAGCGTTGCATTGCGACGCTTTGCCACACGTCGCAACCGTCGTGCGACGGTTGCACCATGTTGTGGCGGACCGTCGGCTGCAAAAAACGTTACATGTAATGTTTTTTGCTGCCGACAGACCGCCATTTCCGACCGCGTATGCGCGGCCGGAACTCCACCCCCACCTCCCCGCACCTCACAGTAGGGCGGCGGATGCGCTGGAAAAATGCATCCGCTGCCCCCATTGTGCGGCGCATTCACTGCTAGCGTCGGTACGTCGGCCCGACGCGCTGCGACGGGCCGAGTATGACGCTAGTGTGAAAGTAGCCTTATTGGTTACTTTTCATTTCACTTTTTGTGAAATTTAATGGCAAAAACAAAGTTATTTTGTATTTTTTATAAAGACTATTCACCATTCAATATTTTTTTTGTCATATGAGACTCACAACATTTTTTTTATTTTTATATACACATATCTGTACAAGGGCTTTTTTGCACAGCATTATTTTCACTGGTGTATTTTTGGGTCTATATGATTTTTTGATCACTTTATATTCCATTTTTTGTAAGAAAGTAGAGCAATTTTTAAATTTCATTAATCATACAGGATAATGACCCTCTTTAATAATATATTATGGAAACATTTGTTTACTGCAACACTTAATTTATATTGTTGGCTTTTTTTATGTTTTGCTACTTTTGTACTAGAAAATCACTATTAGAGAAAATGTTGGGTTTTATTGGGTCCATGATTATTTGTGAGGCAAAATAAATGACAAAAGCAAATCTGTTATTGTTTTTCCACTGCTTTTGTTGATTCAACATGCAGGATAAATAATATACCTTATACAGGAAACAAGAGGGAGAGTCAGCCAACTCTGCAGGGCTGGATACTGATTGGTGGATTGAACTGCTGCTCAGCTGCCTCCACCAATCAATGATTGTGTCTTTCCTACGAAGGATAGTGTGGGCCTTAATAAAGATCTACTCAGTAAATTAGGTGAGTAAAGACACTGAAGGGGTGCTTAATGGCCGAACTGAGGTGCAATATAACTACAAAGCCTTCAGAATATACAGTAACAATGGGTGTTTTCTGAAGGATGATGGGGATTGTTGTCATATTTAGTATCCAGGGAGGGACTGAAAATGTAAGTAGACAAACTGTTCATTGTAAATGTGAATACCACCTTCCTCATCTTTCAGAATACACTCATGTATAGAGTACATGGGTGTATTCCTAAGGATGAAGAGGGTGGTAGTCAAAATGTGACTATCACCCCTGTCATCCTTAAGCAAACACTCATGTATACAGTATTTTATCAAATGTCTTAGCACACTATTAGGGTCACAATTTTTTTTCTTATTTTCCTTCGCTAAAATCTTGGTGCGTCTTATAATCAGGTGCATCTTATAAAATGAAAAATACTATATAGTTTTATAGTATAGATCGCATTGAACATGCAACAATAACAAAAATGTTTCTTTTTTTGGGTGATTAGTTTTTTTTTCATATTATATTGCAAAAATTAAATAAACATTTTTGTTATCATCTGCACAGCATAAACCCCTTAACGACGACCGATACGCCTTTTAACGGCGGCAGTTAAGGGTACTTAAACCACAGTGCCGCTTTTTAATGGCACTGAGGTTTAAGGCTAAGTGCATACGTTGCGGATTGGGGTGCAGAATTTTCCGCACAAAATCCGCATCTCCTGGCAGAAACCGCAGGTGCGGATTTGCCGAGGATTTTGTGCAGATTTTATGCGTTTTTTACCACTGCAGATTTCTATAATGGAAGGGTGCAGAAATGCTGCAGTTCCGCACAAAAGAAGTGACATGCACTTCTTTTCAATCTGCAGCGGATTCAGTGCGGATTTTTCCGCACCTTTAACACAGCTTTTTTTTTCCCTTTTGATTTGCATTGTACTGTAAATCACTGTGCGGAACTGCAGCGTTTCTGCGCAGAAAAATCCGCTGCGGATACGCACAAATTCAGCATCGTGTGCACACAGCCTAAGTGTAAAGCGCCCCCAGAGTCGGAATTTCTCTAGGGTCTTGGCTAAAGGGGGTTGCTGAGACCCCAGAAAAGATGATTCGGGTCGGTTTTTCCTGGTAACACTAGGACATTTTTCATAATGGTTCATTTTGACATTGTAATAGATCCTAACATAGTGATCAAAATAAAAAAAAGTAAATAAAACCCCCTTGTATCACCCCCTTAGTTAGCTAGAAATAATGAAATTATAAAATATATGTATTTCCATTTTTCCATTAGGGTTAGAGTTGGGCTAAAATGAGTTAGGCTAAGGTGAGTTGGGGTAAAGTTAGGGTTAGGATTGGGCTAAAGTGAGTTGGGCTAAAATTAGGGTTAGGGTTGGGCTAAAGTGAGTTGGGCTAAAGTTAGGGTTAGGGCTAGGGTTTGTACTAGGGTTAGGGTTGGGATTAGGGTTGTGGTTATGGCTGGGATTACGAATAGGGTTGGGATTAGGGTTAGGGGTGTGTTATTATTATTATTTATATAGCACCATTAATTCCATGGTGCTGTACATGAGACAGGGTTTGGAACTTGAAAACCTACCTCTTTAAAAAAAGCTTACAACCTGTAATGACCACACGACCACCTCAACACCATCGGAGCTACTGCAACCCTTGACCTACTGTTTCCTTCCCCATAATCCTGTAGAATGTAAGCCCGCAATGGCAGGGTCCTCTTCCCTCTGTACCAGTCTGTCATTGTTAGTTTTGTTTACTGTAAGTGATATTTGTATTTTGATGTAACCCCTTCTCATGTACAGCACCATGGAATTAATGGTGCTATATAAATAAATAACAATAAATAATAATAATAATCTTTAAGGATATATCGGGGGCTTATCTACAGCATTCCAGAATACTGTAGAGCCCCTGATGCTGGTGGGCTTAGCTCATCTTCGATTTTGGGGGTGACAAGTTCCCTGTAAAGGCATAAAAATTAAAAGTTTGAAAATTGCAAAATTTTCTACATTTTCGCCATATTTCCATTTTTTTTCCATTTTTTTCATAAATAAACGCAAGACAGCAAGACATATCGAATAACTTTTACCACTAACATGTAGTACAATATGTCACAAAAAAAAATCTCAGAATCAGCAGGATCCATTATAGCATTCAAAAGTTATAACCACATAAAGTGACAGTGGTCAGAATTGTACATTTTGCTTGGTCATTAAGTACCAAATTGGCTCTGTCACTAAGGAGTTAATTTCCCACAATGAACTTGATCATGCTATTCTATAATTGCATAAATCTGTTATGTGCAGTAGATGTATTATCTCAAACTGTCAATGTTAGGGCTCGCTCCCATTTGCAATGAAATGGGACAAATGCAATCCAATAAAAAATCAGATTGCATTCGGACCATTGTTATTCAATGACCAGTGCTCATCTGTGATTTTTTTTTAGCAGCTTGGATTGGATTGTGATTGGACTGATAAAAATTAGCAGTATCCTGCAAGTGGATGCAAATTTTCGGATTGCAATCGCCAATGGAAGTAGATGGGTGCGAGAAAAAAAATAAAACGGCAATCGGACCATGTGAGTGACGTCCAATTTTTTTCTTACCCGTGTCCTTGAGAACCCAACATTTCATCAGCTGCGTACAGTAAAATCACAGCATTACCTGTCAGAATATAGTAGATATATATATATATATATATATATATATATATATATATATATATAAGAATAGATACATATAAAGATGCCAGCGTACAGCATGCCAAATACATGTAGCAGAGCTAGACTCGTCAAGGGACAAATTGATTATTATCTTCTCATCAGAGAGGTAAGTAATATGGTTGTTTATTTTGTTTACTCTTTCACAGGGGACATGGGCATTGGAGGATTATCTTCATATCAGAGAGATGAGGAATCTGGTTGTTCTTTATTTTAATTTATTTTACAGGGGACATGGGCTTCAGTGGATTAGGTGTCAAGGTGAATATAACTGTGCTTTTTTATTTTTAATAAAAAAAAGATGTCAGTGTCTTTATTTTAAATAAAGGACTTTATTCAGGGTGTTTTTATGTACAATATAACTATGGGGTTAGTAATAGGGGTGTATAATAGACCCTTCTCCATTACTAAACCCTGGGCTTGATTTCAGCTGCTAATACAAAACTGACATCAACCCCAATACTATTATGTCAATCTCCATGGCCCCTTCCTTGGCTGCAGGCGCAGCTGTCTGCCTAGCCTTTGATGTTTATTAATTATAGGGGTACCCTATGTCATTTTTTGGTGGTCCCCCATTTTAATAACCAGTATGTATACAGCTGTGAGCTGATATTAATAGCCTTAGAAGCTCCATGTGTTTTACACCCTTCCCAGTCTATAGACATCAGCCCACAGCCACTTTCCCTCAGCTGATAAATAACATTTCAAGGCATCCCATGCCTTTTTTTGAGAAATGTATTTTTTTATTACTAAAATGCATGTACAGTAAGCTACACATGCAAAGAACTGATTATATTTCTCACTCACATAGTTCTATCTATCTACAGTATCTATCTATCTATCTATCTATCTATCTATCTATCTATCTATCTATCTATCTATCTATCGAAGAATATTTCCATTGAAAACTATCTATAAATGACATAGAGAATTAGTCTATGTAAAATCTAATGTTAAAATCGCATTGCATATTTATGCCGCTTGTCATTCAGATGTCATTTGGATGCTAGGTGATAAAAATATTACTCACATGAAAATCGCATGACACTTGCATGACACTCATCTGAGTTTTCTGGATCAGCATCAGACCAAATTTTTAAATGCTACTCTGTCTCCGGCCATAGGCTGGGGCTACATGACAGCTTTGACTTTGACACCTATGACATGACCAAAGTTCACTAGGTTTCACTTTTACATTGCAGGTCAATATAAGTGAACAGGGTCGCATTTTGACCTCATGGATACTGGGACAATCAAGTTGCAAAAAATCTGACCTGGTTGGATGTCTGGCAGCTTGCATGCCACGGTCTCAGTGCCCGCTTTGGGTCACAATTCAACTCCATTCACTTCTATGGCATTGTGATGTAGTAGCAACAGCTAGCAAGCTTTGGTCACGCATCAAGCATCATGGCTAAAGCCGCCGTGTAGCTCAGCCTTACAAAGGCAAGAAGCCTATTTGACCCTGATTCCAGCAGCATCTCATAAGCTTTTTTTAATCCTCCCATTGCATTAGCTGCCTATTGGTAACCCCATAATTGCAAAGCAGGGGTGCAGATGGACAGACAGGACATTTATTCTCTCTGTCAAACTTCTCAGATGCTGTGGTTGCTATTTATAATGGCATCTGAGGAGTTAAACTGCTGGGTTCGGAACTAGCTTCTGTAGCAGGAGATGCATCGGGAGCTTAGCTGTATTTTACTGTTACAGATAACTGCTGTGTCCGCTCCATCCTAATGATGTAAATGTACCTGTTCACTCCGTAAGTGACATAGCCTGAGGACGGACATATAAGTCAGTTTGTGTTGAGGGGTTAAATGATCCAATGATTTACATGTTTGTTCGTATATAGAATCACCACAGAAATGGTTGCATTTTGTTCAATATGTAATTAAAATATGATCTAAGTTCAAATAATTAAACCAAATTGCTGAACAAAACCAAGAGGGAATCCAAATACCATTATTCTGTTGTCATCAGGTGAATAAACACAATTTTAATTGCTTGAAATGCGTGCATGTGCAAACATATCCAAAATAACCATTTGAGCAGTTAATTAGCAGCACAAATGATTTTAGAGCAATTGGAAGCATTCCATTCCTCAGCTCACTGCATTATGGGTATAATTAAAAATAAATGTATTTAGATTTTGAAGTAACACTGCTAATTGTATGATTCCTTGAGTGTTTTGCTCCTGAGATGGAAACATGGCACGTGTTCATGTAAGATTCACATCATATTGCGACAAAGCAAATGAAGAAATTTGACATCTCATAGTTCAGCTGTGCGGAGGAAAGAGAAACATCTTTGTAACTAAGAACCAATGGGCAAAAATAAGACAATTATTTTTAATTGAAAAAATATACATTAAATATTTATAATGCTTCATAAATCTGATGTTCCATGACCTCTTCTATTTGCTTTACTCTTTTGTAGCAAAAGTATAGCCTTTTGTCCTACCCCTAGTTAGACAAACAGTAACATTTGTCAGCAAAGTACTAAAATATTAATGGTAGTGTTGATCAAATCTGCCAAGGTTTGTATTAGCCAAATTGTGTTTATTTAACAGAGAAATTTGATTGGCAGTGAAGTTATTAAATGTGGATAGCACATTCATTATGTTCTGTGGTCCCACAGCCCCACTGTATGATAAACACGCTATGTGAAAAATAATAACAATAATAATACCTCACTGTCCACCTCTCCTGCCATCCCTGCAGCCTGCTGTCTGGTCCTCCACATTTCTTCTTTTCACCTTTTAACTCCATATTATGGCTTTCAGTGTGTTTTGGCCTCATACATCAAAATGTGCTAGGCCTTGGCTGTGCCACAACGTTAGAATCGCCTGAGTGATAGCACGGCATACAATTACGTCTGAGGCCTAGTCAAACTTGAAAAAATGGCCTTGAGCGAAGAGGCTGAAACAGATGTGTGCAACAAAGAGAAGTGAAAAGTATGGGTGTGGAGGACCAAATGGGGCTGTTAAGTTAGCAGGACAGGTGATCAGTACCGTATTATTATTATTTTTTTATTATTCTTTATATTTACCAATTTGCTGAATTTGCCCATCAAGTCAATTCTGCTAGAGTAAATTAGCTCCTCTCTAACTGATGGTATCATATTTTGACATACCTCCCAACCGTCCCGGATCCAATGGGGCAGTCCCAATTTTGACAGTCTGCCCTGTGGTCATAGTTCTCCCTCACTGCAATGTCAGCCTCAGCCTCATCCCTCCACCTGCAGAGCAGTACACCACATATATGGCTGCTCTGTGCGAACAGGACCTGTGATGAGGTCACAGGAGGGAAGGAGTCAGGGGTCACATGATCGGGGCCTCCGTGTATCCATGCAGGACTCTGCAGGTTGTCATGGTGCTAGATGAGGGTAAGTTTATGTGTGGGGTCAGGAGGTTTTTACAGTGTGGATGTAGCATGTGTGTACAAGGTGTAAGGAGCGGAGCCGCATGTGTATGAGGTGTACAGAGCGGAGCCGCATGTGTACGGAGTGGAGCCACATGTGTACGAGGTGTTCGGAGTGGAGCCGTGTGTGTACAAGGTGTACGGAGCGGAGCCGCATGTGCAAGGTGTATGGAGCAGAGTTGCGTGTGTGTACGAGGTGTATGGAGCAAAGCCGCATGTGTACGAAGTGTATGGAGCAGAACCGCATGTGTACGAGGTGTAAGGAGCGGAGCTGCGTGTGTACGAGGTGTACGGAGCAAAGTCTTGTGTGCAAGGTGTATAGAGCAAAGTTGTGTGTATGCACAAAGTGTACGAAGCGGAGCCACGTGTGTACGAGGTGTACAGAGCGGACCCTAGCTGTGTTGGAGGATAGGAACAGATATTGCTCCTCACTCTGACATTGACTGGCACAGGAGACATGGAGAGGTCTTTATCAGTTGTGTACCGGATCTGCAGCGACATGAGCAGTCAGCGGCGTTGCGCGGCTGGATGACATCTTTCAGCACCGTGGGAGTGGAAGCTACCGGCTGCAAAAAGGAAGCGCGTTGAAAGGTGTGTGTGTGTGTAGGTGTGTGTGTGTGTGGGTGTGTGTGTGTAGTGATGCAGAAGGCAATGATGGAGGTGTGAGGGCAATGAGGGGGGTGGGGTAACCATGTGTGGCCATTATACTGTACGCAGTATCATGTGGGGCCATTATACTGTACCCAGCATCATGTGGGGCTATTATACTGTGCCCAGCATCGTGTGGGGCCAATATACTGTATGGAGCATCATGTGAGGCCATTATACTGTATGCAGCATCATGTGTGGCAATTATACAGTATGCAGCATCATGTGGAGCCATTATACTGTACAAAGCATCATGTGGGGCCATTATACAGTATGGAGCACTATGTGTGGCCATTATACTGTATGGAGCACTGTGTGGCCATTATGCAGCATGGAGCATTGTGTGGCCATTATACAGTATGGAGAATCATGTGCGGCCATTATACAGTATGGAGCGCTATGTGCGACCATTATACAGTATTTAGCATCATGTGTGGCCATTATACAGTATGGAACACTATGTGTGGCCATTATACAGTATGGAGCACTATGTGTGGCCATTATACTGTATGGAGCACTGTTTGGCCATTATGCAGTATGGAGCATTGTGTGGCCATTATACAGTATGGAGCATCATGTGCGGCCATTATACAGTATGGAGCGCTATGTGCGGCCATTATAGAGTATTGAGCACCATGTGTGGCCATTATACAGTATGGAACACTATGTGTGGCTATTATACAGTACGGAGCACTGTGTGGCCATTATACAGTATGGAGCACTGTGTGGCCATTATACAGTATGGAGCATCATGTGCGGCCATTATACAGTATGAAGCATCATGTGTGGCCATTATACAGTATGGAGCATCAAGTGTGGCCATTATACAGTATGGAGCATCATGTGTGGCCATTAAACAGTATGGAGCACTGTGTGGCCATTTTACAGTATGGAGCACTGTGTGGCCATATTTTTCTGTTTATAATTATTGTTTATGAAACAGTGTGATCAGCAGTGCTAAATGGGTGTGGTTGGGGTGTGGATATGGGTGTGACTAGTTGTGAAATGGGTGTGGTCAGAGGTGTGGTCTAAAATTTGCCGCGGCGCAAACTTTGTCCCTCGTTTACTTCTTCAAAAGTTGGGAGGTATGATTTTGACATTAGCACAAATACTTTCCTTATTGTAAAATAGTACAATAGAAATCTGCAAGGATCATCCAATTTCCATTCAAGTATGATAGAAAGCTACAGACAGTTGAAAATAGCAAAATGGTACTATACTCACCTTTTAAAATTCTTGCTTCTGTTTTGTCACCTGTTGACGTTTGCTTCAGCACAAGGGAGTTGCATCTCACAATCATACGAATTCCACATCCAATCTCTCGCTACATCAGTTACATCATTTATTATGGAACCTTTAAGTATTTTAAGGCATTTTGAGTCCTGTCCTCTCTTTTATTTAAGGCCACTCAGCATATTTACTATATAGGTTCACTCTAGTGTCTTTTATAGATTCTCATTCTATGTTTTTTCTGAATGGAAAATATTGGATATCACTAGAGATGAGCATATCAATTTAATGTAAAATGAATTTGTGATACATTTTTAGCAATCCGCCAAGTTTGTAGAATGTGCAATTCGCTTAACACAAATCGTCTAAACTGGCTGACACAACTTTGCACATTGCATCAGCCATAGAAAGCTCTTATAACCTCAGGAAAGGATGGGTGGACTTCCCAATAAAGCCTTGAGCTATGACACTATGCTACAATGGGGCTAATCAAGTGTGACTATCATATCTTGTATAATGGTGAATCAGATATTGAGAAGACATCACAGTTCACAGCTTAGCCATAGACATAGGGAGAGAAAGCATTAAAACACTGAGCAGAGTGTACAGATCGTATTACATTAACATATAGCAGTGAAGAAAATTAGTATATTGTGCGTGAAAAATAGAGAATAATGCAGACACTCAGTCGATAAGGAAAAAGAGATAGGAGAGCTGGCAGTGATTCATCAGTGTCACTGGCCTGCTGTACATCAATTACACATATTTTTTTCTATCCATGCAGAAAGTTGAAATAAAAAAAAATCACCCTTGTGGCTTCCTGAAAAGGTATCGTCGTCATTTTTGGTGAATATAACTATTTTATGGGCAAGGTTATCATTAATATTATTTTAAATTATGACTTCCATAAAAACTATGAACCCGATTGATCAAATCTTTTATGCCAGAATTCTGGTGTGTACGTATATTTTGCAACTGTTGGCATCTTGACTCCAGTTTCTCCCAGCACTATGAAAATGGGCGGAGGTGGGACAGGACAAGGGTGCTGTGGGAGCATGATGCTGCAGCCCATCTAATTCATGAGGAGCTGTGTCATTTAGAACGTGGCATTATGTACCTTATTGTAGTTAGTTGTAGATTATTTTTACATAGAGAATGGAGGCACCTGACACTCATCAGATTCTCCTGATTCCTACAGGAATCAGGAGCATATGACTCCAAAATGCCCCTATATCAAGATCAGTGTGACCAAAACTGATCTTGATGAATCTAGCCTTTTTTTTATTACCGTCATCCTCATCTTTGGTGAAATTGAGTTTCTAATGGGCATTGAGTAAATTTCCACAGCAGGCCACTGTGCAGGATTTAGTCCCTGTGAAGGACAAAACATAAAGGGCATTTTTTTTAACACGTAAAGCGCATTTTCACATGTAAAGCACCATGGAATAAATGGCGCTATAAAAATGTATAATAATAATTATAATCTGACATTTTTAATGATACCATTGTGGTACACATATGATCTTTTGATCGCCCATTATTGCATTTTAATTAGTGATGAGCGAGTATACTCCTTGCTCGGGTTTTCCCGAGCATGCTCGGGTGACCTCCGAGTATTTGTAAGTGTTTGGAGATTTAGTTTTCAGCTGAAAGATTACAGCTGATAAACAGCTTGATTACATGTGGGGATTCCCTAGCAACCAGGCAAAACCCACATGTACTTAGGCTGGCTAGTAGCTGCTGCGATGAAAACTTCAGCTACTGCGATGAAAACTAAATCTCCAAACACTAACAAATACTCGGAGGTCACCCGAGCATGCTCGGGAAAAGCGGAGCAACGAGTATACTCACTCATCACTAATTTTAATGCAATGTCGCGGCGACCAAAAAAAATGTAATTCTGGCGTTTTTACTTTTTTTCTCGCTACACCATTTAGCAATCAGGTTAATCCTTTTTTATTGATAGATCGGGCAATTCTGAACTCATTGGTTCCAAATATGTTTATTTTTGATTTTTTTTATTGTTTTATTTTGAATGGGGCGAAAAGGGGGTGATTTGAACTTTTGTATTTTTTTTATATTTTAATTTTTTTATTTTTTTTTGCTTTTGGCATGCTTCAATAGTCTCCATGGGAGACTAGAAGATGCCATAACCCAATTGGCTCTGCTACATACAGGCGATGATCAGGTCGCCTGTATGTAGCAGAATTACTCACTTGCTGTGATAGCTGACCACCGGGCAGCGCTCATATCAATCCGACAGTGACAACCATAGAAGTCAGCAGAAGACCTCTGGTTGTCATGGCAACCCATCGGTGACCCACGATTATGTGACGGGGTCACCGATGGGTGGATTTTCAGTGCACTTGCCCGAGGCGCGTGTTAAACGCCGCTGTCAGAGTTTGACAGTGGCATTTAACAAGTTAACAGCCACTTGAGGATCGCGATTCCTCTCGTGGCTGTTAGCGGCACATGTCATCTGTTCAAAACAGCTGACAAATGCCAGAAAATATGTGGGCTCACAGCCGGAGCCCACATCAAAGGGAGGGTGTCTGACATCGGCATATTATTAGGCCCGATGTCTGAAAGGGGTTAAAATATGCAAATCCATAAAAAAATCAATTTTCTATTTTAAAACATGATTTGTATCCATGTCTCTTTAGCTGTCATTGTCAGATCAACATAGTTTCATACTTCTTGGAGTTTGTGCTTCCTCTTATTACCAAATTCATTTTAATGATACTTTGATGCTTTTAAAGACTCAGAAATAGTAATTAATTTTTAATTTCCATCTGTATTCCATCCTTTAAATATGCTAAATTATTTAACATACTTTCTTTTAAAAATTTGTTAGGATTGAAGATTTTCTTTTGCAATATTTTATTCTACACTGAATTAGCATATTTCAAGTAAAGAGAAGGTCGCTTTATAATTAACATACTTTTATTTATTGTATTTTCTTTATCTACACAGAAAGTGGGTCTTAGTAGTTTCAAAGTGAATATTTATAGATGAGATAGATCATTGTCTGGTGAAGCTTCTGTATTTACATTTTTTTTTCATATATTTTCTAAAAATATGACAGTAATAAAATATTGAAAATTATTTTATGTAGCATATTTACACATTATGGTAATTAGTGGACCAAGTGCTATATCAAGACAAAATAATTAACCAGAAAAACATTATTATCCTTTTCAATTTCTATGCTTTACAAATTGTGTGACGAGAAGAATAGAATATTTTAACTGCCTCACGTCTTAATTACATCAAGCAAATGTTACTTATAGAGATTTACATAGGGATCTGTCTAAGGTTGTAGTAATTACTAGTTACAGTTGTGCTCAAAAGTTTACATACTCTGGCAGAATTTTTGCTTTCTTTGCCTTTTTTCAGAGAATATAAATGATAACACCAAAACTTTTTCTCCACTCATGGTCAGTGGTTGGGTGAAGCCATTTATTGTCAAACTACTGTGTCTTCTCTTTTTATCTCATAATTACAACCCAAAACATCCGAATTACCCTGATACAAAAGTTCACATACCCCATTTCTTAAAACCGTGTATTGCCCCCTTTAACATCAATGACACCTTGAAGTCTTTTGTGGTAGTCAAGGATGAGGTTCTTTATTTTCTCAGATAATAATAATAATCTTTATTTTTATATAGCACTAACATATTCCGCAGTGCTTTACAGTTTACAGATAGTAAAGCTGCCCACTCTTCTTGGAAAAAAGGCTCCAGTTCCTGTAAATTCCGGAGCTGTCTAGCATGAACTGCGCTCTTGAGATCTCCCCAGAGTGGCTCAATGATATTGAGGTCCGGAGACTGAGATGGCCACTCCAGAACCTTCACTTTGCTCTGCTGTAGCCAATGAATGACAAGTTGACTTGGCCTTGTGTTTTGGATCATTGTCATGTTGGAATGTCCAAGTACGTCACATGCGCTGCTTCTGGGCTGATGAGTGCAAATTTACCTCCAGTATTTGCTGATAACATGCTGCATTCATCTTTTATTCAACTTTGACCATGTTTCATGTGCCTTTGTAGCTCACACATCCCCAAAACATCAGCGATCCACCTCCGTGCTTTACAATAGGAGTGGTGTTCCTTTCATGATAGGCCTTGTTGACCTCTCTCCGAATGTAACGCTTATGGTTGTGGCCAAAAAGTTAAATTTGGTCTCATAACTCCAAATTGCCTTGTTCCAGAAGTTTTGAAACTTGTCTCTATGCTGTTTTGCGTATTGTGGGAGAGATACTTTGTGGTATTTGTGCAGTAAAGGGTTTCTTCTGGCCATTCGACCATGCTGCCCATTTTTCTTCAAGTGCCTCCTTATTGTGCATCTTGAAACAGCCACACCACTAGTTTTTAGGGAGTCCTGTATTTCAGCTGATGTAATTTGTGGGTTTTTCTGTGTATCCCGAACTATTTTCCTGGCAGTTGTGGATGACATTTTTGTTGGTCTACCTGACCGTGGTTTTGTTTTTAAAGAGCTTCTGATTTTCCATTTGTTAATCACAGTTTGAACGCTGCTGACTGCCATAATCAATTCATTTGATATCTTTTTGTATCCCTTTCCTGTTTTATACAGTTCAACTACCTTTTCCCATAGATCTGTTGACAATTCTTTTGCTTTTCCCATGACTCACAATCCAGAAACATCAGTGGCTGGATGAAAGAAGCAAGAGTCTGTCTGGATCCCAGAAACTCACTCAGCTTTTATATGCACACACACTGATTACAAGAAAACAGGTCAAAGGTGAGGATGTTACCTTTAGTAGCCAATCAAACACATTTGTGTCAACTTCTGTGCATGTTATCAAGCCAAAATCACTAGGTTATATGAACTTTTGATCAGGGTAATTTGGATGTTTTGGGTTGTCATTATGATTTAAAAAGAGAAAACACAGTTGTTTGACAATAAATGGCTTCACCTAACCGCTAACCATGAGTTGAGAAAAAGTTTTGGTGTTATCATTCATATTCTCTGAAAAAAGAAAGCACAAATTCTGCCGGGGTATGTAAACCTTTGAGCACAACTGTATCTAGCCTGAGTTTAATTAATTCAGTGAGAATTCTGCAGACCAAGCCACTTATCCCCAATTCTAAAAAGGCACATTCGTTTTGTTCATGCAGTAGAGAAAATTAATATTTTTTGATTCTTGAAGAGCGTCCTCCAGAACCTGGAAACAAATTGTGCATCATGGTTGGAAACTATACAAGCTAGAAAAACAAGGAACTTGAAAATTTCTTTGAAGAACAGTTGGTCTAGCTGTGGAGCAGATAAAAGTTCATGTAACCAAATAAAATGATATATTTTAGATATACAATCCACAATGACCCAGATGGTAGTGAACTCTTGTGCCTTAGGAAGAGCTGTAACAAAGTCAATAGAAATCTCAATCCAAGGTTCTTGTGGAATATGCAGTAAATAGAGGCTAAAGAGGACAAAAATCATTTAACAGGAAGATTTGTACTGTACACAGGTCAAAATGCCACAAATTTCTTAACATCCTGTTTCCATTTAGGCTGCTACTAGAATGGGAAATCAGCTCCGCAGGTGAGAATGAGCCCAAGTTAATACCTTCTGGCAAAGTGCTTTTGAGAGAAGAAAATTCTTCTTGACCTTTCTGTAGCTTTCAACACTGTTGACCACCCTCTCCTACTCTCTAGGCTCCAGTCACTAGGCATTAAGGACACTGCTCTCTCCTGGTTCTCTTCCTATCTTTCTGACCACTCCTTCAGTGTTCTGTTTGCTGGCTCCACTTCATCTCCTCTTTTTCTCACTGTTGGGGTACCTCAGGGCTCAGTCCTTGGCCTCCTTCTCTTCTACCTCTACACGGCCCCAATTGGACAGACCATCAGTAGATTTGGCTTTCAATACCATCTTTATGCTGATGACAAACAACTATACATGTCATCCCCTGATCTTACCCCCGCAGTCTCCAACATCATGTCCGCTCTCTATCTGAAACTCAACGTTTCCAAAACCGAACATCTTCTACTCCTGCATCTACTAACCTCCCTAAATCTGATATTTCCCTCTCTGTGGGTGGCACAATAATGCCTCGGCAGCAGGCGCGCTGTCTGGATGTTATGTTTGACACCAATCTCTCCTTCACCTCCCATATACAATCTCTTGCCCGCTCTTGCCGCTTACACCTAAATAACATCTCTAGAATCTGCCCTTTTCTCACCGTGGAAACAACAAAAACCCTCGCTGTTGCCCTTATCCACTCCCGCCTGGACTACTGTAATGCTCTATTAATTGGCCTCCCCATTACTCGACTTTCCCCTCTCCAGTCCATCCTTAATGCAGCAGCCAGGGTTGTCCATCAGGCTAATCATTACTCAGACGCGTCCGCTCTTCGTCAGTCGTTACACTGGCTGCCCATTCATTATAGGATCCAATTCAAAGTACTTGTTCTCACCCACAAAGCTCTCCACAGTGCGGCACCCCCTTACGTCTCCTCCCTCATTTCTGTCTATTGCCTAGCCGATCGTTGCGCTCTGAAATGACTTTCTACTAACCTCTGCACTAATCCGTACCTCCCACTTCCGACTCCAAAACTTCTCCTGTGTTGCGCCAATCCTCTGGAATTCTCTACCCCAAGACCAAGCACAATTTGCACAGTTTTAGACTCTACTCTCCCTCAAAACACATTTGTTCAGAGCAGCCTATCACGTTCCCTAATCAAAGTAATTTTATGTGTAAAGGTACCTTCACACGAAGCGACGCTGCAGCGATAGCGACAACGATGCCGATCGCTGCAGCGTCGCTGTTTGATCGCTGGAGAGCTGTCACACAGACCGCTCTCCAGCGACCAACGATGCCGAGGTCCCCGGGTAACGAGGGTAAACATCGGGTTGCTAAGCGCAGGGCCGCGCTTAGTAACCCGATGTTTACCCTGGTTACCAGCGTAAAAGTAAAAAAAACAAACAGTACATGCTCACCTGCGCGTCCCCCAGCGTCTGCTTCCTGACACTGACTGAGCTCCGGCCCTAACAGCACAGCGGTGACGTCACCGCTGTGCTTTCACTTTCACTTTAGGGCCGGCGCTCAGTAAGGGTCAGGAAGCAGACGCTGGGGGATGCGCAGGTGAGTATGTACTGTTTGTTTTTTTTACTTTTACACTGGTAACCAGGGTAAACATCGGGTTACTAAGCGCGGCCCTGCGCTTGGTAACCCGATGTTTACCCTGGTTACCAGTGTAAAACATCGCTGGTATCGTTGCTTTTGCTTTCAAACACAACGATACACAGCGATCGGATGACCAAATAAAGTTCTGGACTTTATTCAGCGACCAGTGACATCACAGCAGGATCCTGATCGCTGCTGCGTGTCAAACTAAACGATATCGCTAGCGAGGACGCTGCAACGTCACGGATCGCTAGCGATGTCGTTTCGTGTGAAGGTACCTTTAGTGTGTGTGTGTAGCCCATTCACTATCTCCACCTATCCCCCACCCCCTGCAGATGGCAGGACCTTCACTTTAAATACATCATTGCAAATACACACCTGTACTTTGTATCTCCTCCACCTCATTGTAGATTGTAAGCTCTCAGGGTTATTTTACTTTGCTTTAATCATTATATTATTGCTAACGCTGTTACTTATGACTGTTGTGTTTGAAACTGTTTAACTGCGGAATATGTTGGCGCTATATAAATAAACATTATTATTATTATTATTATTATTATTATTAATGCCGACAAAGAAATTGACCTAAGACGAAGGGTATAAACATTTTTAGACATTTCATTTTATTGAATACAAAAATACATAGAAAAGTTTTTTTTTTAAATCCAAGATATACAGACAAATAAAACAACCCAGTGGGTGAGAAAGCACAACCAATTGTGGGTACCCTGAAAGTACAAAGATGCAACAGTTTTATAGTATGGCAAACAGCTGATTGCACAAGGTAAGTAACCGAATCACTATTAAAAGGGTACTCCGATAAATTCTCAGAGACTCAGAGAAATTAAAAGAAAGAGAAATTGGCACAAGTTTGTGTTTACTGGAGGACAGAGCTAACCCCAAAGCGATCCCTCCTTTGTTACCTTGGGTCTGAAATGTTCTTGTTTGTTCTTGAGTTTAAAACATGTGGGAATGATTTTTCAGTCAATGACAATGTATTTGACTAGTTTGCATGGCCTCATGTACAGCCTATCTGGAAGGACATTTTGAAGATGCGCAGAATCTGGGAATCTTAAGCTTTCTCACTTAACTTGTTCTTTAAATGTAAGTTTACTCTGGTGGCAAGAGAAACGAGATCATCAAGGGAATTCAGCAAATCTCTATGGTCAATTTCACCTTGATCTAGCTAGATAGGTGGGCATAGAAAATAGCCTGGAAAGCATCATTGTTTCAGGGCTATTCTGATGATATGGTACGCCATTGGATGACATATGATCCTGGTTTGTTAAACTCTCTGTGAAAGGCAAAAAGAAAAGAAGGTAAAGACTGCATAATAGGATCATCTCATTCTTGTAATAGTGTAACCCAAGCCAATGTATCACCAGTAGTGTTGAGCATTCCGATACCGCAAGTATCGGCTATCGGACGATACTTGCGGTATCGGAATTCCGATACCGAGATCCGATACTTTTGTGGTATCGGGAATCGGTATCGGGATTAATATCAATGTGTAAAAGAAAGAATTAAAATAAAAAATAGGGATATACTCACCTCTCCGGCGGCCCCTGGACTTTACCGCCATAACCGGGAGCCGTTGTACCTAAGAATGCGCGCTTGAAGGGCCTTAGATGACGTCACGGCGCTCTGATTGGTCCGTAGCGGTCGCGTGACCGCTACGCGACCAATCACAAAGCCGTGACGTCACCTAAGGTATTTCAAGCGCTTGAAAGACCTTAGGTGACGTCACGGCTTTGTGATTGGTCGCGTAGCGGTCACGCGACCGCTACGGACCAATCAGAGCGCCGTGACGTCATCTAAGGCCCTTCAAGCGCGCATTCTTAGGTACAACGGCTCCCGGTTACGGCGGTAAAGTCCAGGGTGCGTCAGAGGGTGAGTATATCTCTATTTTTTATTTAAATTCTTTCTTTTACACATTGATATGGATCCGAGGGCCTGAAGGAGAGTTTCCTCTCCTTTAGACCCTGGGAACCATACAGGATACCGTCCGATACTTGGTGTCCCATTGACTTGTATTGGTATCGGATTAGATCCGATACTTTGCCGGTATCGGCCGATACTTTCCGATACCGATACTTTCAAGTATCGGACGGTATCGCTCAACACTAATCACCAGACAACAATAAAAAAATATATGTATATGTCACATTCACCTGGTGAACAAAATAATTGTTGGGAACAAAGTTCAAAATATACTGTGCATTGGATAACACAGGCCAGCAAGCCTTAAGAGCTTCATCAATATTGGCCAGAGAAGTCAAATATGGAGGAATAAGAGGATGGCTGTGGCAGGGTTAACTAGCCAAAGATGTAACAATGGTTTGAGGTAGTTAGTCCAAATGATCCTAGAATTCACTTACAATTTTGACAACCTCTCATTCACTAACAGCAAGTTGCATAATCAGTCCAGATAAGTTCTTCATATCCAAAATTATTTTTGTTGAGGCTATTGAACCTTTGGAATCCATGGCTTGAGTATTCTGTTAAGGGCTCACCTCTTGAGGTGGATTCCCTAAGCCATAGGTCAGGTTGAACAGCATGGACTGAAGGAAATGATGCAGGGGAAAGGACTGCACATAGATCAGCAAGGACCAGGACAGCAATGTATACAAGGCAGCCTGATGGGAAAGTGAAGCTGGAAATAAAAGGTGCAGTCATATACAGGAATAGAAAAAACATACCTGCAGTCCAGAAATTGCTGCAGACTAGTGATGAGCGAATATATTCGTTATTCGAGATTTCCCGAGCACGCTCGGGTGTCCTCCGAGTATTTTTTAGTGCTCGGAGTTTTAGTTTTTAGCGCCACAGCTGAATGATTTACATCTGTTAGCCAGCATAAGTACATGTGGGGATTCCCTAGCAACCAGGCAACCCCCACATGTACTTATGCTGGCTTACAGATGTAAATCATTCAGCTGCAGCACTAAAAACTAAAACTCCGAGCACTAAAAAATACTCGTAGGACACCTGAGCGTGCTTGGGAAACCTGAAGTAACGAGTATATTCGCTCATCACTACTGCAGACATATGGTTAATAGCAGAGATGTATATGAAGTCAGGAACCTACAACAGTGATATGGTTAATAGTAGATATGTATTTGGAATCAGGTACCTTAGTAATTAATTACATTTAATTTCAATCAGCAGTGTTGAGACAGAATTCACAGGTTTGGGACAGAAAATAGGAAATTAATCCTGGAAAACAGGCTGGACCTGTGGGAAAGATAATTACCCAGCTGGCTGTAGCAGAGTCTTGAGGTAGATGAGGCTAAGTCTTGCAAAAACAATTAGAATCTCTGTGCTATACTTTCCTGAATATTTAGGCACACATGGGTGCCAAGGGGAATTTGAAAGGTCTTGGTTAATGACATGAAAAGATGCTTGCTACCATTGTAAGCCATCATAGACTAGTACAGACATAACAGGCTATAAAATAAAAGAGGTAGGTCTGGTGCTGGAGTATGGACAAATGAGTGAAAAGTTCTGGAATAATGTTGGGAGCTGCCTTCTTGATGTTATAGTTGTTCTGCAAGATCTTCATCAAGATGTATCAGGCTGTGCATTTAATCAACAACCAAATGGAAGTGATCCAAAATATTGACCCGTTATACTGTTAGAGTGACTTTATGTGGTTTTCTAGATACTCTTGAGAGCTTCCTCAATCTTTGCACTATTCCTTCCGTGTAGAAGGGAACTGTTTGGTATTCACCTGTTCACCTTTATTTCGGAAACTAGCCTTCACTACAAAGGCAGAGTATCTACTGTCAAAAGAATGTACTCTTAGTCATAGCATGACTGTGTGCTCAAACATGCAAGATTCTCTTCCCTGTTACATGTGCTGGATTTTTTTTATATTTTTTCTCTGAAAATAAAAAAGTGATTTTATCCATCTACTGAACTTGTAAAAGTGCTGGATTTCTCTGTTTTTTTTTCCCCACTGTCAACTATACCGCATCGTATCCTTGCACCTGTTCTCTAAATTGTATAGCTTTATATCTGTCTTGAAAGTGGAGTAGTTATAAAGACAAGTTAGAGCCGAGGTAACAGATCTCAGACAAAATCTTAAAGAGCCACTCTGTCACTGTCAAGTCAAGAAGGCCTACGAAATTGAAAAGGGAAAGATAGGGTATGATCATGTTGCTTAGCAGCATCAGACAAGCTGGTTAGGTGGGCTAGTGAGGGTACCACATTGCAAAATGGATACTTTATTGAACAAAATGATGGTATGGTCCACTAACAGGGCAGTGCTGCTCATGCAGCGTTTGACAGTATAGGCAGATGACATAGAATTATGGCCAGGTGAATAACAGAAAATAGTAACTTTAATAAGTTGCTGAACTTTCTTACTGACAAAACTTTCAAAGAAAACATTAGCCAATGAATTGGCATATCTGTGGATAAATTGTAATTTTCACTTTACATCACTTGCTACTACTTTTCTCAGTATATATGGAAAGGTGGCTTCCTTCAATATGGCAATGCACTCTTATCATCATGTTCTCGTGTGGATTAACTAAGAGCAGAATTTGGCTGAATCTGGTTAGTCACAGCAACCTGCATCTGGACATTTCCATGAGAAACTAAAGACATATACTTCTTAGGAATCTTACAATGCTGTGATCTCTTTTTTATAGTATATGTAGGACCATGGATCAGGTTTTGCTGGCAAACCATTTATATGGCTTATTAACTTTTTTCGCAAAATTTAGGTAAGTAAAGACATCTGCTGTAATAGATTGATTTTTATGATGATGAAAGAATGACTAAAAGCAAAGCAAAATATAACAAAATTTAGAATTATTTAATAATGGAAATGAAATACCATGATACCTAGTTAAAGTTACAAATGTTACAGATGGGTAGTTTTTCCATGATGAAATACGGTTCCCATAAGATTAGCCAGAAATAGGCAAGCCGGCATTTTCTGTACATTGAAATACAAATTCATATATCTAAGCAATATTTCTGATAGCACACCAAAAGATTAAAATGACCATAAATGGGTAGGTAAAAAGTGAAGGAACATAAACAAATTGTCAAACTACTATATTTCGTTAAACTACTATATTTATTTAAAATCCTTTATTTCACATCAATAAGACCTTTGAATTCTGTAAAGCTATCATGGAAAAATTATGCAGTCTTATATATGCCAAAAAAGGGATAAGAAAGTATATAGTGTATGGTGTACATGAAAAGATCAGAATATGTTTTTCCATTAACCCTCCAAAATAAATAAAAAACGATAATGAATTGGGAGTGGCAAAAAATTGTATAACTGCAAAATATAACTTTATTCCACAAACACAAAAGGTCATAAATGTAATAAATTGTTTTCTAAATGTGGTGAATATATCTGACATTGGTTCCAAAGTAGTGTCTCATAAAAAAACCCCTAAGATATTATTTATATCTTGTAATGAACAGTGTAAAAAACACAAAAGACAATGACAAAAATGCTGACTTCTTGGCACTGGAAATAATTCTGTGTGTAAACAGTAACATGTTCTTTAAAAAATGAACATGCCAGGAATGACGATATCTGTAAAGCGATGTGGAATATGATGGCGCTATATAAGCAAAGTATAATAAATAAGTAAAGCATAACAAAATATATAGTATTATGGCTCTGATTTTCAAGACTATGCAAAACCAATAAACATTCAGATTGAAGACCCTTTCTTTTACAATCTGATGATAATTCTGTTTTTGCCTTTTAGCAATTCCAATTGAAGGATTACAGTATTGTTAATGAAACAGAGGATAAAACAGATGATCACCAGTACAACTCACAAGGTATGCGACATCTACATGTTTCCGGTGACCTGGCACCCTTAATCATGATGATACATTATTGTTACCACTAAGTTAATAAAGTAAATCAGTATAATCAGACTTCCACATTTTAGAATAAACTTTTTTTAAAAAATCTGTAATTTCTAACAAAAGATTGTTTTTTTTACAAGACAATAAGGGGTGAATGAGTTAAAGAAAGTACATGGATCTGAAGAAAAACAATCACCTTATCCAATCATGATTTATTCATGCTGCGTCTTTAATGCAGGCAAGAAGAAGCATGTAAACCACTTCCCTATTCTTCGCTTGTTTTCTTCACAATTCCAAATTAAATGAAACCTGAGCAGTGACTTCACCAAATTTGATTCTAGGGTTTTCATATACCGAGGCCATTAAACATAGGATATATTTCGTAAATAAGAGATGAGTTGCTTGAAAACTGCCTTGACGTATCCTGAAAAATTTAGTAGCTCAGCAGTTTGTCAAAAAGCTCAGGAGACAAAGCAAATGAAATAAAGCAAACTTAAATAAAAATCCAGTGAACAAAACAAATGTCCTACCACTACAAAAAAAGCCCAAAAATGTCAAAACACAGGCTTTATTTTTTGACAGATGTATGAACTGTCTACGCTGTTTAAATTATAAACTCCGGGCCATTATAAAAGCTATTTACATGAGGCTTAACACCAGCCTATAACTATCAATCTAACTAAAGAATTGATTTCAGCACAATTTAAGGGCATATGATTGTGGTGCAATACATTTTTTTATCTCAAATGTTCCAGCAAAATGCAATGATGGAAATAGTAGAAATTAAGATGTAAATCATTGTAATCCTTAAATGCATGTATTCACCCTTTTCATGTCACAAATTCCAGTCTGCAAAGACTATCTTCATATTCAAGAGACCACAGTGTTTGGAAAAATATTTGTATTCATGAAATATCATTACATGTTGTATTTCATTTTAATGGGGAAATATTTTTAAATGCTGAGAAAGAATGAAAAGGAAATTAAGGCCAGGAGCTGTGGTAGGACCATGTTCCTGCACAGTCAGACACGGCCATTACACAGTACACAGAAGGGGCACATGCATAAGATTATCTCAGAACAAGAATATTTAAAGGGAACCTGTTACCAGAATAACGCTGTTAACCTGCAGATATGGGGTTAATTTGCAGGTTAGCAGCATTATGATGCTGTCCGGGGCCTGCACACTGCCGAATGCCGCAGCGAGAAAATGATCTTTATTCTCCCTACCAACATTCGGAATTCAGTAATGGGGTGCGGCATCGGCACTGTTTCAGTCACCGCTCTGAGTATGCAGAGCGGCCACTGTAACCGCACCCCCGGCTCTGGCTGACACTGGCTCTACATTGTGGCCGCCTGTCAGTCAGGGCTGGGGGCATGATTACATGGGTCACTCTGTATCATCAGACCGTGACTGAACTGGCGCCACCCCTGCCCCTGTGACTGAATACCGAATGCTGGCAGGGAGAATAAAGATCATTTTCTCTCCACTGCATTTGGCTGTGTCCATGCGCCAGGCATAATCATAATGCTGTTAACCTGCAGATTAACCCAATATTTGCAGGTTAACAGCATTATTCCTGGTGACAGGTTCCCTTTAAACACATCCAATTGTGAAAGCTACTATTATTCCAAGATCTATTGATTAAAATGAACTTTTGTTCATTGGAAAACCCTTTTAAAGGATGGTAGGCCTCAGGCAGACAGGACACAGGAAAGCAAGTATAGAGCAGAAATTTGAAGCACTGGAGATCACTGACAAAAAGGACACAGGAAAGCAGGTATGGAGTAAGAACTTGAAACACTGGAGGACACAGGTATAAAGGACACAGGACGCAGGTAGTAGAGTACCCACACATAAACAGAACTAAGAATATGTGTGTGTATTTGTGGGGCTTATATTGGCCTAGGCAGAGATCAGATGGGAGCATGCCAGGCAACTTGTAAACCTTGGAGTGTAATAATAATAATAATAATAATAATAATAATAATAATCTTTATTTATATAGCGCCAACATATCTTTACAGTTTAACAGTTTTTAACACAGCAGTCATAGGTAACAACGTTAACAATACAGTAATAAAGCAAAATAAGATGACCCTGCTCGTGAGAGATTACAATCTACAATGAGGTGGGGAGATACAAAGTACAGGTGTGTATTTACAATGATGTATTTACAATGATGATCCAGCCATCTTCAGGGGGTGGGGGGGTAGATGGAGATAGTGAATGGGCTACACACACACACAAACATAAAATTAGTTTGATTAGGGAACGTGGTAGGCCGCTCTGAACAAATGTGTTTTGAGCGAGGGCCTAAAACTATGCAAGTTGTGGCTGGTCCTAATATCTTGGGGTAGAGCATTCCAGAGGATTGGTGCAGCACGGGAGAAGTCTTGGAGTCGGGAGTGGGAGGTATGGATTAGTGCAGAGGTTAGTTGAAAGTCATTTGCAGAGCGCAGAGGTCGGTTAGGCCGATAGACAGAAATGAGGGAGGAGATGTAAGGGGGTGCCGCACTGTGCAGAGCTTTGTGGGTGAGAACAAGTACTTTGAATTGTATCCTGTAATGAATGGGCAGCCAGTGTAACGACTGGCGAAGAGCGGACACGTCCGAGTAACGAGTGTAGCATAGCAGAGGGCAGCAGCCATAGGGGAGCTTGAATGTTTGTGAATCCATCCCCAAGGAGAAGCAATAACCTTTAGATCTCAGTGCAGAACCTCTCACCTAGCCAAATCTGTTCTCATTCTTGTGCTGATAAGGGACAATGCCCCGAAACACCTTGTCTGCAAACTGAGATTCTGATTTGGCTTTTATCCTAAGTCATATTGCAAGACTTGTTTAAAGGTTGTTAATGATTTGTAGGATTGCTGACAGCTGACATGTCCCGGCTATGATGCGGGCTCACCGCCGGAGCCCGCATCAAAGCGGGGGTTCTGACCTCGGACGTACTATCCCGTCTTAGGTCAGAAAGGGGTTAAAGGGATAAGATCAGGACTTTGAGACCTTGCCATTCTAATACATTCCTTTAACTTTATTATTTAACCATTTTTTTGTAGAATAACTTGTGTACCATAGATCATTGTCTTGCTGCATGACCCACGTTCTATTGAGATTCAGTTTGTGCACACATTTTAAAACATTTTCCTTTAGAACTTGCCGATGTAATTCAGAATTCATTATTCCATCAATAATTTCTAACCGTCTTTGGCAAGATGCAGCAAAACAGGCTCAAACAATGATGCTACCACCAATGTGTCTCAATTGTGATATACTGTATGGGATTTGTATTCTGTAATGCAATATTTCTCTTTCTCCAAATATAGTGCTTGTCATTTAAATAAACCCCCCTCTCTTTTGCACTCATTCGTCCATAAAACATTGCTCCAATGTCCTTCCAGCTTGTTCAGGTGATCTTCTTCAAACTTCAGACAGGCAGCAATGTTCTGCTTGGAGTACAGAAGCTTTATCCTTGCAATCCTGCCATGCCCACCACTGTTCTTCAGTATCCTACTGATGGTACAGTTAAGAACATTAACATTAGCTAATGTGAGGGAGGCCTTTTATTTCTTACAAGAAATTTGGGATGCTTATTACATACCCTGGTAGAATTTTTGCTTTCTTGGCCTTTTTTTCATAGAATATGAATGATAACACAAAACTTTTTCTCCACTCATGGTTAGTGGTTGGGTGAAGCCATTTATTGTCAAACTATTGTGTTTTCTCTTTTTAAATCATAATGACAACCCAAAACATCCAAATGACCCTGATCAAAAGTTCACATACCCTGGTGATTTTGGTGTGATAACATGCACAGAAGTTGACACAAATGGGTTTGAATGGCTACTAAAGGTAACATCCTCACCTGTGACCTGTTTGTTTTATTCAGTGTGTGTGCATAAAAGCTGAGTGAGTTTCTGAGATCCAGACAGACTCTTGCATCGTTCATCCAGCCACTGACGTTTCTGGATTGTGAGTCATGGGGAAAGCAAAAGAATTGTCAACAGATCTAAGGGAAAATGTATTTGAACTGTATAACACAGGAAAGGGATACAAAAAGATATCCAAGGAACTGATAATGCCAGTCAGCAGTGTTCAAACTGTGATTAACAAATGTAAAATCAGGGGCTCTGGAAAAACAAAACCACGGTCAGGTAGACTAACAAATATGTTGTCCACAACTGCCAGGAAAATTGTTCGTGATACAAAAAAAGCCCACAAATAACATCAGCTGAAATACTCTCTGAAAACTAGTGGTGTGACTGTTTCAAGATGCACATTAAGGTGGCACTTGAAGAAAAATGGGCTGCATGGTCGAATCGCCAGAAGGAAGCCATTGCTGCGCAAATGCCCCAAAGTATCCCACCTACAACATGCAAAACAGCACAAAGACAAGCCTCACAACTTCGGGAACAAGGTAATTTGGAGTGATGAGACCAAAATTTAACTTTTTGGCCACAACCATAAACGTTACATTTGGAGAGAGGTCATCAAGGCCTGTGATGAAAGGAACACCATTGCTACTGTAAAGCACGGAGGTGGATTGCTGATGTTTTTGGGATGTGTGAGCTACTAAGGCACAGGAAACGGTCAAAGTTGAAGGAAAGATGAATGCAGCACGTTATTAGCAAATACTGCATGTTAATTTGCACTCATCAGCCCAGAAGCTGCACATGGGACGTACTTGGACATTCCAACGTGACAACAATCCAAAACACAAGGTCATGTCGACCTGTCATTGGCTACAATAGAACAAAGGGAAGGTTCTGGAGTGGCCATCTCAGTCTGCTGACCTCAATATGATTGAGCCACTCTGGGGAGATCTCAAGCACACAGTTAATGCTATACAGCCCAGGAATTTACAGGAACTGGAGGCTTTTTGTAAAGAGGAGTGAGCCTCATTTAAAAATTACAAAGCCTAATTTTTTTATTTGATTTTCTTTATCTACTTTTATGACTTGTGTGAACATCTGATGTAGTTTTACATCAAATTTGTGTAGAAAAATGAAAAATTCTGATGGGTTCTTAAACTTTCAAGCTCTACTGTATAGCAAAGAAACAGAAGACCAGGCTATAAGATGCATCCACTCAGAAGCATCGAGGATCCAGAAGTATGTTGTATGTTAACTAGTGATGAGCGAATATGCTCAGAAAAGGTGTTGTCAGAGCATGCTTGGGTGCTAACCGAATGACTTTGGCGTGCTTGAAAAACATGTTCAAGTCCCTGCAGCTGCATGTCTTGTGGCTGTTGGCAGCCGCAACACATGCAGGGATTGCCTGTTTGTCAGGCTATCCCTGCATGTTTTGTGGCTGTCGAGCAACCACAAGACATGCAGGTGGAGGGACTCGAATATACTATACAAGCATGCCGAAGTCACTCGGTTCGCACATGAGCATGCTCCGACAACATCTAATCCAAGCACATTCACTCATCACTAATGTTAATATATAAAAGTTAAAAAAGAAAGTAAAAAGCACTGGCGCTCCTGATAGTTCCTAGTGGGGGAACAAAATTGCTGAATGTAGAGTGCTGCTGGTAATTGTGACAGGTTCTGTGTAAACCTGTAAAGTATATCAAATGAAAAAAAGTGGTATTCACCTGCGCTGTCTACAAAAACGAACAATAAAATGAAAAATAGATGAATAAATGAATAAGAGAGCACTTACTTAATGAGTAATCATTGGTTATGCAGTAGATGTTGTAATAGGTCCTTAAAGTACTAGCAGAATCTTAGGGAATGAGAAGAAAAAAAAAAGGGTAAATGTTTGTGGAGCGCCCCCACTGCCGCAGGGCCGAGGGGTACCCGGTACCGGACCTCTCTGTCTCAGTTCTGGGGTTGTCACGGTGGCTAGACCCGGCCCGTGACCCTGCTGAGGGGTGTCCAATGAAGGTGGAGAGTGATGATGTTATGGTGCGGTGCAGGTCGCGGTGAATAACGAGGACACCAGGTTGCAGTCTCTTTATCTCTTTACTGAAGGCTTCCGGATCCTCAGTCCGAAATACGGTTAACCGGGCTGCGTGAGTCCAGCCGGTCCGATGGCACCTCCAGAGTTCCCTTTGCAGGTGGAAATCTGTGCCTACCTTCTAGCGCTTGTGTGTTGTAGTCCTTCCCTGCTGTGCTTACGGGATAGTCCTCACAACTGTTGTGTCTGTTTCTGAAGTTCCCTCACAACTCGATTATGATGTTCTGTTTCGTCCCCCAGATGATATGGCTAGGACGCACCCGTATGACGGGTAGGCTCGGAGGTTTTCCGGGACCCTAGAGTCGCCCCTCTCCAGATGTTGCCTCCTGTGTCTGCTTAGGTGATGTTGGGTAAGACAGCCCGCCTATAACTGACTGTCCTGCCATAGGTTTGAAGTAAGGCCTGGAGCTCAATACTTCCTCGGCGTTCCGACCACCGGCTACGCGCCTCAGTAGGATGTTGCCTCGTCTTACAGCACGACTCCTACTGGTGTTTCTCCTTGTTGCATTGATCTCGTTTCTCACTCAGCACAATAAACCTCGCTTCTTGTCCTTTCTTGGGGTACCGCCACGATGAAGTGCAGGCGCGGTCCCGTAACGTTCTCTCTGTTCACTAGGCCTCTGTCAGGATCCCACCCCTGACAGGGACCCCCCTGAATCTTCCCCTGCAACACCCTCTGCCACAGGATGTTGCCTGGTTCCAACCCAGTCAGCTTCTCTCTAACTTCCTATCTAACCCCCAGTTTTACCAGATTGTGAGGAGTGGCCTAATACATAGCACCCTTAGCTCCCCCTGGAGGCCAGACTGTGAAGTGTATTGGTGTCTGTGATACCTGGTCAGGTGAACTCCTTCAGTGCCATCAGACGTACTATAGCCCCCCTTAGCATTTCTTACAATTAACTAGCTTTCTACATATAACTTTGACATATAAGCATTATTCGACTTTAAGTGCTATTGGTGAACGTCCCCTTTAAGAAGGCACCAAGTCTCTCGGAGGTAGTGCATCTTCTCAAGCTGCAAGTTCGTATACAGCAAGGACTCCGGTGCTGTTTCCAAGAACAGTTTCTTCGCAGAGTCCTTTTCTTTGTAAATCCAGTAGAGGGCACCTTTAAGAAGGTGCAAACTATTTACAATAAGTTTGTAATCATGCAGTGTTCATGATCCAGCAGTTCTTTTCAACAATGATGAACGAGAAACAAAAGCAAAAAAAAGACAAAAATAGGGATCCCGGGTAAACTAAGGGATCCCTTTAAGAGTTAACCCTAATCGGGTTGTAGCAGCAAGAAGACATATAGAAGGACGGACAGTGAACTATTTACAAATAATGAAGCTTTCTTGCTTACTCAGTTTCTGGCTGAGCAGGAGGCGGCCTCCTTCCGGGCCTCACCTGGCAAACGGGTCGTGGTGGTGTAACAAGGACCGGTCCCGGCCTCAGCAATGACAGGATCCCTCGTCGGAACACCCTCCTCGCTCGTGGGTGAGCACGACCCGTAGCTACATGGTGGGCCTGGATTCCCTGGGGTTCCGCGGGGGCAGGTTCGGCACCTTCCCTGCAGAAGGCTCGTCCTCCGACGTTCCGGCAGCGGCCTGGAGTGCGATGCACCGCTGGACGCCCCGAGCTATCCAGCCAACCTCCCTCCTCCACCGGGTGTAAGTCACTGCATCTCCGGGCTCCAGGTCGCAACCGTACCTTCCCCCGCAGGGTTCCACCCCTTCCCGATCCACACGGACCTGCAGTGGCTCTCCAATTTCTTGTATAACTCCCCGTCCTTCCCGGGAGTTGAAGAACAACACCACACCCCAGTGTGACGGGGGAACCTCCTCAGCATCCGTCAGGTTGATCTGGACCGCAGGTTGGGGTCTGTTCCTCCATGCCGTCATCAGGCGACACAGATGTTCTGCCTCCGGCAGGATCCTCAGGCCCTGTGCCTGCAGCGCGCACTCTGCCGCGGCCTGGATGGAGGAAGCAGGGGACACCGGAGTTAGGCGGACCTCCGTAGGCTGACCCAGCCGAGCGATCACACGAGCGTCGGCCTCAAGGCGGTGTGCTATCTGCCGGGCCTCGGCTGCGGCCACACAATCCTCAGATGGCGCCAGTTGGGTCTGCCCACCGGTAGCTCCATAAGGGCCAGTCCCTGCAACGATGGCGCATCTGGGGCTGTGTCGGGTGGTGCAGCCTCATGCTAGGTCGGATCATCCCCATGCGGTGCTCCCGGCGTCGCCATCTTTGCTTTCTCTCCAGTGTCTTCTTCCCGCGGTCTCTTTCATGGGCGGCCCCGTCTCCATGGTCTCCACCCTCCAAAGAGGATGAGAAGGCGGACCTCAGCTGCTGACGGACACGTCCTCAGGATGCAAAAATGTTTAGACTGGGCGGCCATTGTCCTTTTGCACTCTTTAGCTGGTCCACGCCTACTCCACACCCCTCTTCGCCTCCTGCGCTCTCCTTAGCGCTGTAATGGCGGCGGTTCTTGGCAGGAACTTTTGGCGGCAAGTGGCAATACACAGTCGTTGCAATAAGTCACAGTCCAAGTATAATAAATCACATTTCCAAGGCACACATGACCTGATTCTTCAGGCTTAAGTAGATCCTGTTCGTGATGCCAAGTTGGAGCGCCCCCACTGCCGCAGGGCTGAGGGGTACCCGGTACCGGGCCTCTCTGTCTCAGTTCTGGGGTTGTCACGGTGGCTAGACCCGGCCCGTGACCCTGCTGAGGGGCGTCCAATGAAGGTGGAGAATGATGATGTTATGGTGCGGTGCAGGTCGCGGTGAATAACGAGGACACCAGGTTGCAGTCTCTTTATCTCTTTACTGAAGGCTTCCGGATCCTCAGTCCGAAATACGGTTAACTGGGCTGCGTGAGTCCAGCCGGTCCGATGGCACCTCCAGAGTTCCCTTTGCAGGTGGAAATCTGTGCCTACCTTCTAGCGCTTGTGTGTTGTAGTCCTTCCCTGCTGTGCTTACGGGATAGTCCTCACAACTGTTGTGTCTGTTTCTGAAGTTCCCTCACAACTTGATTATGATGTTCTGTTTCATCCCCCAGATGATATGGCTAGGACGCACCCGTATGATGGGTAGGCTCGGAGGTTTTCCCTAGAGTCGCCCCTCTCCAGATGTTGCCCCCTGTGTCTGCTTAGGTGATGTTGGGTGAGACAGCCCGCCTATAACTGACTGTCCTGCCGTAGGTTTGAAGTAAGGCCTGGAGCTCAATACTTCCTCGGCGTTCCTGCCACCGGCTACGCGCCTCAGTAGGATGTTGCCTCGTCTTACAGCACGACTCCTACTGGTGTTTCTCCTTGTTGCGTTGATCTCGTTTCTCATTCAGCACAATAAACCTCACTTCTTGTCCTTTCTTAGGGTACCGCCGCGATGAAGTGCAGGCGCGGTCCCGTAACGTTCTCTCTGTTCGCTAGGCCTCTGTCAGGATTCCACCCCTGACAGGGACCCCCCCTGAATCTTCCTCTGCAACACCCTCTGCCACAGGATGTTGCCTGGTTCCAACCCAGTCAGCTTCTCTCTAACTTCCTATCTAACCCCCAGTTTTACCAGATTGTGAGGAGTGGCCTAATACACAGCACCCTTAGCTCCCCCTGGAGGCCAGACTGTGAAGTGTATTGGTGTCTGTGATACCTGGTCAGGTGAACTCCTTCAGTGCCATCATACTTACTATAGCCCCCCTTAGCGGCGGAGCATCGGTACTGCAACGACCAGGACTCTGGGGTGCTGCATTTGTATTGGTGAATATAGTGAGACTAAATAGATTTATAATATATACTCACTCAGATATTAAATGGAAATGTGCAATGAAGAGACGTGATCCCTGTGTATCTGCAATAGATGCGGGTATTGTGATGACCACGGTTGCTTAATCTTCAGAGGTTTCTAGTAGATGCCCCTGCTTAAATAAATGTACAACCTTTATAGGTATGGTTGTAAATAAATGCGGTCTAGTTTTCCCAGTACACAATGAACTTACTGCTAGTGGGAGTAGCGCAGGATTCCTGTTAGGTTAAGGTACTAAGATGACCATCAGGTGCTGGCTGACAAGAATTACTGTGATTAGAATTGATTGCCCATATGGTGAGATGAGGAGAAATGCTCCCCTAGTATGTTGGAGCACTAATATGCCACAATTGCTATGTGCACATAAAATATGCTGTACTCACTGTGGTGCTCAGTGCGGTGGGAAGTGGTTCTGGAAAATCTGAGCCACCGCTAGGTGTACCGCTATGGCAGAGCGGTGGGTTAAGGAGAGAGTGGTGGCAGAAGCCGCACGACCGTGAGACCTCGCATGTCCCGGCCGGATGCAGCGCTGAGGTAGCGGTCGGAGAGGGTGGGCGGAGCTACTGGTGACGTCACCATATGGTGATGTCACCATATGTCAAGGGAATCGATGATATTCAAAACTTATGAAAACCCTGGTCCATCCACGCTTCAGGATCAGATATGTAAATTACCCATAGTCACCCAGTTTTATCCTAGGTATAAAAAGTTCAATAATATAATCCGGAAACATTGGCCTATATTACAGGGCGATAAACATATTGGGGATCTTCTACCACAAAATCCAAGATTCGTATATACAAAAGCCCAAAACTTGGGCTTTCTGCTTGCTCCCACCACTAAACCGCTATTAAGCAATCTCACAAATACAAATAAGGCATCAACTACTAAAACTATGGGGTTCAAATCATGTGGCAAATGTTTCTGCTGCAAGCACACAAAATGTGGCAGAAAAATATACACGTCTTTTACAGACGCAAATAACACTCATACATATCCCATTAAGTCCTCAATCACATGTGACTCTGTAGGGGTCATCTATATCCTTAGTTGCCCATGCGAGAAAATTTATGTCGGGCGCACGAAAAGACCCCTAAAGGTCCGCAGAAAGGAACATCTGAACAATATCAAAAAGAGTTTCAAAGGTCATCCCTTATCCCGACACTTCTATGAGAAACACAATAAATCATGTGAGGGGATCTCATTTTATGGTATCCAAACCGTACCTAAGAACCCAAGGGGTGGCCACTACATCAAAACCATGTCAAGAATTGAATCTAAATGGATCTTCTCCCTTGACAGCCTGGCACCCAAAGGGCTAAATCAGGAAATTGAACTTTATGCCTTTTTTTGACGTGTCATTTGGCCAAATTCTGACCCTCATGAGGCTGTCAGCAGTAGCTGGGTCAATAATAACATCATCCGTTTTGAACACAGGCTAAAACGATGGAGCTCGACGAATATCCTGGGCTAACATTATTAATGGGTGACTATACATAGAGGCAAGTGCCTAACAAGGGCTATAGAGCCCTAATATTTTATATTTCATACATAAAATGACATATTTTATGTATTCTTAATATTTGTGTACATTTATAACTCCACACATACTGATGTGGTTATATGTTCAGTCAGTCTAATTGAGAGACAAGATTTTATTAGTATTTTCATTTTGAAATGCAGTATATACAGATATACGTTTTAAGCTGTTTACTATAATCAATATAGAATTTTTTCCCCTTTTAAATACTTTCCCAGTTCTTAATTCACCTGTTTATACACCTTAATTCCTAACCAACAGACAATTCAATTGAGTTCCACAGCTCAATACCTAATTACATATCAGCAACTTTCTGTATTGGTGCACAAACAATCATCCAATTAAAGATACGATTCACTAAATGAATCAGCACTGGCAGCAATTACACATAGGAGGGGTGGGCATATCGCTATAAAAGAAGCAGGAACACATGCGGTCAGCATTAACCCTGATGAAGAGGGCCAGAGCCCTTGAAATGCATTGGTTGGCTGACTAGCTATACTAGCACATCTGTCCTCTTTAGCCCCGTAGCGTGGTGACGTCACCAGTAGCTCCGCCCACCCTCTCCGACCGCTACCTCAGCGCTGCATCCGGCCGGGGCACGCGAGGTCTCGCGGTCGCGCGGCTTCTGCCGCTACTCTCTCCTTAACCCACCGCTCTGCCATAGCGGTACACCTAGCGGTGGCTCAGATTTTCCAGAACCGCTTCCCTCCGCACTCAGCTCCACAGTGAGTACAGCATATTTTATGTGCACATAGCAATTGTGGCATATTAGTGCTCCAACATACTAGGGGAGCATTTCTCCTCATCTCAACATATGGGCAATCAATTCTAATCACAGTAATCCTTGTCAGCCAGCACCTGACGGTCATCTTAGTACCTTAACCTAACGGAATCCTGCGCTACTCCCACCAGCAGTAAGTTTATTGTGTACTGGGAAAACTAGACCGCATTTATTTAAAACCATACCTATAAAGGTTGTACATTTATTTGAGCCGGGGAATCTACTATAAACCTCTGAAGATTAAGCAACCGTGGTCATCACAATACCCGCATCAATTGCAGATACACAGGGATCACGTCTCTTCATTGCACATTTCCATTTAATATCTGAGTGAGTATATATTATAAATCTATTTAGTCTCACTATATTCACCAATACAAACATATACCCTTTTTTTTTTCTCTTCTCATTCCCCTAAGATTCTGGCAGTACTTTAAGGACCTATTACAACATCCACTGCATAACCAATGATTACTCATTAAGTAAGTGCTCTCTTATTCATTTATTCATCTATTTTTCATTTTATTGTTCGTTTTTGTAGACAGCGCATGTGAATGTATTAAAGTTGCCTAAAATAAGAGATAACGTTTAATATTATCATACTGCTCATCATATTGTGCAAACTACATGATGCTGTCCCCTAAAAATTAGATGATATAATGGCCTCCTGCTAGTTGGCGCCAGGGAAAATTGGAAAATCTTTTGTTTTTGGAGACGAAGGACTTGAGTCTTCGGAATGTCTCCAGACAATACTTTTTAAAGGTAGGGATTTTGTTACTCTATAAAAAAGTGTCAATCAATGAGAAGCCTCAAGACTCCTGGATTATATGAATTCTTCGCACAGAGGGCAAAAGAGTGTTAATGGATGAGATTTGTTGCTGTAAATACATGTAGAGTAGCAGATACAGTGGGTGCGGAAAGTATTCAGACCCCTTTACATTTTTCACTCTTTGTTTCATTTCAGCCATTTGGTAAATTCAAAAAAGTTCATTTTTTTTCACATCAATGTACACTCTGCACCCCATCTTGACTAAAAAAAACCCCAGAAATATAGTAATTTTTGCAAATACAATAAAAAAGAAAAACTGAATTATAACATGGTCATAAATATTCAGACCCTTTGCTCAGACACTCATATTTAAGTCACATGCTGTCCTTTTCCTTGTGATCCTCCTTGAGATGGTTCTGCTCCTTCATTGTAATCCAGCTGTTTAATTAAACTGATGGGACTGGATTTGGAAGGCAAACACCTATCTACATAAGACCTCACAGCTCACAGTGCATGTCAGACCAAATGAGAATCATGAGGTCAAAGGAACGGGCCAAGGAGCTCAAAGACAGAATAGTGGCAAGGGACAGATATGGCCAAAATTACAACATCATTTCTGCAGTACTCAAGGTTCCTAAGAGCACAGTGACCTCCATAATCCTTAAATTAAAGAAGTTTGGGACCACCAGAAGTCTTCCTAGACCTGGCCGTCCAGCCAAACTGAGCAATCGTTAGAGAGGAGCCTTGGTGAGAGATGTAAAGAAAAACCCCAAGATCACTGTTGCTGAGCTCCAGAAATGCAGTAGGGAGATGGGAGAAAGTTCCACAAAGTCAACAATCACTGCAGCCCTCCACCAGTCAGGCCTTTATGGCAGAGAGGCCTGATGAAAGCCTCTCCTCAGTGCAAGATATATGAAAGCCTGCATAGGGTTTACTAAAAAAACACATGAAAGACTCCCAAACTATGAGAAATAAGATTCTCTGGTCTGATGAGATGAAAATAGACCTTTTTGTTGATAATTCTAAGCTGTACAGTATATGTGGAGAAAACCAGGCACTGTTCATCACCTGCTCAATACAATCCCAACAGTGAAACATGGTGGTGGCAGCATCATGCTATGGGGGTGTTTTTCAGCTGCAGTGACAGGACGACAGGTTATCATTGAAGGAAACATGAATGCGGCCAAGTACAGAGATATCCTGGATAAAAACCTCTTACAGAGTGCTCTGGACCTCAGACTTGGCTTATCTTTCAACAAGATAATGACCCTAAGCACACAGCTAAAATAACAATTTAGTGGCTTCAGAACAACTCTGTAACCATTATTGACTAGCCCAGCCAGAGCCCTGACCTAAACCCAATTGCATCTCTGGAGAGACCTGAAAATGGCTGTCCAGCAACTTTCACCATCCAACCTGATGAAACTGGAGGGGATCTGCAAGGAATAATGGCAGATAATCCCCAATCCAGGTATGAAAAACTTGTTGCATCATTCCCAAGAAGACTCATGGGTGTACTAGCTCAAAAGGGTGCTTCTACTCAATACTGAGCAAAGGGTCTGAATACTTATGACCATGTGAAATTACAGTTTTTCTTTTTTAATTCATTTGCAAAAAATTACTATATTTCTGTTTTTTTCAGTCAAGATGGGGTGCAGAGTGTACATTAATGAGAAATAAAATTAACTTTTTTGAATTTACCAAATGGCTGCAATAAAACAAAGAGTGAAAACTTTAAAGGGGTTCATTAGGTGTCGAGATCCCGCCTCTGCACAGGTGGAATCTCGAACGATCTCTGCTGCGGTCTCCCATTCTTCTCCAGCCGCAGTGGAGTCTGCTCAGCGGAGACATCGGTCCCAGCATCTAGCTCAGGCTGATACTGGATGACTGGTTACTGCTGCCTTTCCAGCTTCTGCATTGTAGCCAGTACTGGGCAGCGGTGAGCAGCTGTGTTTGGGACTAAGTCCTGCTCTTCCCTTTCTGAGCATGCCCAGGGCAAGATCTCTCATTGGAGATCAAGGGTCACATGCTTAGATACTGCAGCAAATCCCATTGGTCCTTTAGGAAGGTCCTGAAGGTGTTCTTCTTCTGTGGCTGACTCCCACTGGCCCTTCTGGGAAGGTCCTGTTCTTACTGCAGCTATAAAAGGTTCGCATGGCCGCACGGCCATGCGCTAGTGTACATTTGGAATTGTGTGTGTGTTGATGAGTGCAAGTCGTTCTTTAAAATCCCTTCCCTTGTGTATGACTGTTCGCAAAAGGTGGATGCTTGCTGTCTAGCGCCCGACTAAGTTGTCAACATAAGGACACACGATACAGCGTCTATTGTTGTAACCGCCAGTGCGACGCCGTGCGCTTATAGAGCGCTTTCCTATCCCAAGTCTGGGTGGTTAGTGGCGTCCGCCAAAGCGGCACAGCACGCACTCTTGTGCTTTAAGTTATATTTTCTGTTACTTTGACACCCCAGTTGCGGTGTCGAGCGCAAGTGATCTGAACGTACTCTAACCCTGTGTCTTGGGATAGAGTCCTGAGACTCCTGGCTTGCGCTCTTGATGCGGTACCGCGGCCCTGTGACGCAACAGGGTTTGCTTCCTTCACACAGGATGAAGTTAACCCGTGTGTGTATCCACATTGTACCGCCATATAGTCCGTCATTACTCAGCAGCAGGTTCCATCTCTGCACGGTGGACCCCGGGCTGCGAACGCACCTTATACCATCTCTCTTATAATTTGGTGCGTTCTGCTAGCCCTAACTGGGTATGAATACTTTCCTTACCCACTTTATGTGGGTCAAGTAGTGGTGAATGGAGTCTGTATGTGAAAAAGTAAAAAGTGGAGTCTCCACATATCTCATAATAAAAGAGACAACTTGAATAGAGTATGAGCAAGAAACATTTCTGTAAATCTGAGCGAGCAGAGGTATCAGGTCATGTTGACTGAGCCAGAAATAATTTGTGTGCCTATTTAGAACTGTTACACTATTTGTGACTTATGAAAGATGTAACATCTATTTGCCACTTTAGAACAGTGTCCACAAACGTTGTGTGCGATATCATCTTATGTGATACCATCCAGCTTCTGGGTCTGGGTCAGTTGCTCCCATCTTGTTGACACACATAACAGATAATTTCTAGTGATCTAAGGCCAGTATCCCGAGTTTCTGAAACACAAAGATTGTGATCTCTCTGACTTCCATGACTCCTGACCTGAGTAAACTGTCTCATATTTTTGAGGCCATTGGCTTATGTCAGGAGACAAAATAATCAGGCAGGGTATTGGGATCCGAGCATGGTCTATGTTTCACTTATGTCATGTGTAAAACTGGGAGCTTGCAGACCAGGTCTACTGCTCTTTCCTGGTACCATTTTCCATGTCCCTGCTGATGATAAACATCCCCACAACCTGATGCTGTACCTACCATGTTTCACTGTGATGCTGCAACCACCATGTTTCATTGTGGTGATAAACTGTGTTGGTTTGGCACATGACATAGCATTTACATTGGTGGCCAATCTGTTCAATTTTGGTCTCATCTGATCACAGCACCTCCCTCCATAGATTTGAGGAGTCTCCAACATGTCTTTTGGAAAAGTCAAAACGAGACTCCTAATTTTTGTGTGTAAGTAAAGGCTTTTCTCTACTGACTTTTCCATAAAGGCCCCCTCTATAGAGTGTACGGCTTATTGTGGTTGTATGGACAGATATTCCAGTCTCTGATGGGAAGGAGAATACTTATACACTTAAAGGGGCTCCTGTTCTTCTACACAACTGGCAGCACATGCTATTCTCCTACACTGCATTAATTAGTAAAGTTTAATCACATATTTATGGTGAGACGCAGTGCTGTATGTATTCAGTTGAATGGAAAAAAAGAGGCCTTCCTCACGCCCACATCTTGATCTGGCTGAAGCAAAAAATACAGCCTACCGAAATTGACAATATCATCAGTGCCGAATTGCCAGACCTTCAGATTGACCCATTGCTGTTTGACACCATCACAAAAAACATGATCCATGGTCCATGTGGGAGTCTAAACAAAAATTCTCCCTGTATGATTGATGGCAGGTGTTCAAAGCATTACCCATGATCCCTGGTCCAAGAAACCCAAACAGGACAAGGAGGATATCCCGTCTTCCAAAGAAGAAAGCAGGGGATGATGGTTTCACGGCAAAGCTGAAAATGCGTGTAAGATCTTTCCTCCAAGAGATAGAAATTGACAACAGGTGGGTAGTACCATACAACCCTTTGCTCTCAAAAATCTTTCAGGCCCACATAAATGTCGAATCTTGCCACTCTGTGAAATCAATCAAGTATATCTGCAAATATGTCCACAAAGGAAGTGATCAAGCAGTTTGTGAACTCCAGAAAAATGGACCTATTATTGATGAAGTGGAGGCATTCCAGATGGGCAGGTACATGAGCAGCAATGAAGATGTTTGGAGAATACTAGGATTCTCCATTCATGAGCGCTACCCACCAGTTGTGCATCTGAGTGTACACTTGGGAAATGGACAGAGAATTTACTTTAAACCAGCAAACTTGCAACAGCAGCTCCTAACACCACCTAGGATCACCCTCTTGACATTATTTGAGCTATGTCAACAAGATCCTTTTGTAAAAACAATTCTCTACTGTGATTTACTAAAGTGCAACTTGGAATGCCTCCAGAAAAACACTGGAATGGAGGAAACAGGGGCTTGATATTGAAGGCTATCCAGGGGTGAAGCAACTGATACTCTTGGTCGCGTCTACACTGTTCATCCATCAAATGCAGAGTGTTTCTACCTGCGCATGTTACTTCATGTTGTCAAAGGCCCTACATCATTTTCTGACCTGAAGACCGTCGGAGGCCATGTGTGTGAAATATTCAGGGAAGCTTGCCAAAGAAAAGGACTTCTGGAAAATGATGGACACTGGGACATGACCCTCAGTGAAGCAGCAGCCACACAAACCCAAAAGCGACTAAGACACCTCTTTGCTATTATTCTAACAACCTGTAACATTTCAAATCCTCTTGAGATTTGAACAAAGTACAAAACTCATCTCAGTGAGGACATCCTCACGCAGATTAGAAGGGAAAATCCTCAGCAACTCATCAACTTCACTGAGGAAATGTTCAATGAAACTTTAATGCTCCTTGAAGATCAGTGCATAGCAATGTCAGGAAAAGCCTTACAGTTGCTTGATTTGCCAGCACCAATAAGAGATCCATAAGAGATCCTGAAGGCATCCAAATGTGTAGGGAGATTTTCATAGAAACAAACTACAATATTGATGAAATGACAGCATTTGTGTCTCAGAACGAGCCAATATTGGTACCAGATCAAAGGGACGCCTATAACTACATTTTAAGTTTCAGTGAAAACAACAAAGGTGGGATTGTCTTCCTTGATGCTCCAGGTGGAACAGGAAAGACATTTGTAATCAACTTGCTCATGGCAAAAATAAAAAAAGATTGCACTTGCAGTGGCATCTTCTGGAATTGCAGCTACGCTTTTAAAAGGTGGCAGGACAGCACATTCGACATTCAAATTACCACAACCTGTCTCATAGTGACAGCCCCGTGTGTAATATTGCCAGGGGATCAGGACTGGCGAAATTGCTTCATAAATGCAGTGCCATCATTTGAAATGAATGCACCATGTCACACAAAAGGGCTCTGGAAGCAGTGGACAGACAGCTGCAAGACCTGCGTAGCAGCAAATATACAGTATCGTGGGAGGAGTAGTTGTTGTTTTGACAGGTGACTTCCGCCAAACACTACCTGTTATTCCAAGATCAACCCCTGCAGACGAACTCAATGCCTGTCTCAAAGCATCTTACCTTTGGAGAAAAGTAAAGAAAATGTCACTGAACACAGACATGAGGGTCTACATGACAAGCGATGTGTCTGCTGGACTGTTTTCGAGCCAGCTGTTGACTGTTGGAGATGGTAAGGCACCAGTAAACTCAACCACTGGACAGATCACCTTCCCAAGCAACTTTTGTTCCATTGTGACTTCCATTGAGGAGTTGAAAGCAAAGGTTTTTCCAAACATTCAACCCCAATTCAAAAATTCTGGCTGGCTGTGTGAAAGGGCTGTCCTAGCTCCCAAAAATGACAGCGTCAACAAGATCAATCTACAAGTCAGTGGATACAGTAATAGACCCTGCTCAAGCATTATTTTATCCAACTGAGTTCCTCAATTCCTTGGAGCCACAAGGACTTCCTCCTCACAACCTCTTTCTAAAACCTGGAGCACCTATTCTGCTATTGAGAAATTTGGATCCACCAAAGCTATGTAATGGAACAAGACTCTTGCCCTGTCCTTCAAACCGCACATCCAAGCTCTCGCCACCTCTTTTCGCCTCCAGCTCAAAAATATTTTCAGAATCCGTACTTTCCTCAACCTTCACTCTACCAAAATGCTTGTGCATGCCCTAATCATATCCGCCTCAACTACTGCAACATCCTCCTCTGTGGCCTACCTTCTAACACTCTCGCACCCTTCCAGTCCATCCTTAACTCTGCTGCCCAACTAATTAATCTCTCTCCTCGCTACATTCCTGCTTCCTCTCTTTGCAAATCCCTTCACTGGCTCCCAATTTCCTAGCATATCCAGTTTAAACTACTAACACTGATCTACAAAGCCATCCATAACCTTTCTCGTCCGTATATTTACAAACTAATCTCTCAATATCTTCCCTCACGTAATCTCCGGTCCACCCAAGACCTCCTTCTCTCCTACACGCTCATTCGCTCCTCACCCAATCGCCTCCAAGACTTCTCCCAAATATCCCCCATCCTCTGGAATTCTGTGCCCCAACACGTCTGGTTATCCACCACATTTGGATCCTTCAAAAGAAGCCTGAAAACCCAACTCTTCAAAGAAGCTTACAGCCTGTAACGACCACACGGCCACCTCAACACCATCGGAGCTACTGCAACCCTCGACCTACTGTTTCCTTCCCCATAATCCTGTACAATGTAAGCCCACAAGGTTAGGGTCCTCTCCCCTCTGTATCAGTCTGTCATTGTTAGTTTTGTTTACTGTAAGTGATATTTGCATTTTGATGTAACCCCTTCTCATGTACAGCACCATGGAATTAATGGTGCTATATAAATAAATAGTAATAAGAATAATTGAGAACCTGTTTCCACATGTAATTGAGGCAACCATTTTGACAGGATGTGCCACAGGAGAAGATGTTTTCATTCCAACAATTCCCTCATTCCATCTGATTTGCCTTTTGATTTTAAACGCCTCCAGTTTCCTGTTCGACTTGCATTTGCTATGTCCATCAACAAGGCTCAGGGACAGTCCTTGAAAGTAGTTGGAATCAATTTACAATTTCCATGCTTTTCTCATGGTCAACTTTATGTGGCCTGTTCAAGAGTTGGAACAGCCAAAAATCTGTTTGTCTTTGCACCTGATGGAAAAACTAAGAATGTCGTTTATCAAAAGGCTCTCGAATATGTAGTAGAAGATTATGTCACATTACTTGGCCAATTTAGTTAAATCTGTGTGGAAAATCTCTGGTGTTGAAATATATGTTGTGAAATGCTTCTATTAGCTTAGTTTTTGCCTTTTAATAATTACATTTCTATCTATTTGTTTTGTGGTTTTTGTGAGCAGAATAAATTTTTGTTAACACATTCTATTTTGCTAACAGCAGTTATTAACCCAGGCGAAGCTGGGTAGTACAGCTAGTGTTTATTCATAAAGTGTGACCTGTTTGCTTAATTGCAATTACTCACATAGAAAAAATTGTTGGTACCCCTATGATAAAGTAAGAAAATCCACTATAATCACTGACAAAACTAGAAACTGACAAAAGTAATTTTACAATTGAAATTTATTGAATATCAGCAAATGAAAATCAGACATTGCTTTTGAATTGTAGTTCAACAATTAAAAAAAAAATAATGAATTTAGCCTGGACAAAAGTGATGGTACCCCAAGAAAAGATTGAAAATTATGTGACCATAGAGATATGTTAATGTAATTAGCATCTACAAATTTGTAATCATTTAAAGGGTGAAAAGTCATCACCCTGTGCTGTTTAGTATCATGGTGTGTACGACATTGAATATGAAACAAAGAAAGCTAAGGAGAAAGTTGTCTTAGGAGAATAGCAAGAAAACAGATAAATATGTTAAAGGTAAAGCCTAAATGACTATCTCCAAACAACAACTATTCTGTTACTACAGTTGCACGTGTTATTCAGAAGTATAAGGTTTATGATTCTGTAGCCAACTTCCCTGGCCATGGCTACAAGAGGACAATTGATGCCAAATTGAAGAGACAGATCAGACAAATTACAAATGTAACCAAAGAGCCCAGAACAAGTTTCAAAGAGATTATAGGTGAACTCTAAGGTCAAGGTACATCAGTGTCAGTTCACACCATCTGTTGCTGTTTGGACAAAGTGAACTTAATGGCAATAAACATGGAGATAACCACTGTTAGAAGCATATCATAAAAAATAATTGATGGAATTTGCCAAAAGCATATTGACAAGCCGCAAAGCATCAGAGAAATTGTCTTTTGGACAAATTAGAAAAATCTCAAACTTTTTGGCAATCACATCAGAGATAAGTTCACAGAAGCAAAAATGATTCATACAAAGAAAAGAACATTGTACCTACTGTGAAACATGGATGAGGCTCGTTTATGTTTTGGGGCTGTGTTGCTGCATTTGATGCAGGATAACTAGAATCGGTACAGGGTACAGTGAAATGTCAAGACAATCAAGGCATTATCTGGAAAATATACTGCCCAGTGTCAGAATTCTTATTGTAAGTTGTGAGTCATGGGTCCTCTAACAGGATAGTGACCCCCCCAAAAAAAAACACTGACAAAAACATCCAAAAATGGCTAAGAGCAATTCATTGAACTTTTCTGAAATGGCCTTCTATGAGCCCAGATCTAATTCCATTAAACATCTGTGGAAGGAGCTGAGTCATGCTGTCTAGAGTAGGCACCAACGCATCTGAGACAGCTAGAGCAGTTTGTTCATGAGCAGTGGACCAAAATACCTAAGGACAAGTGTAAAAGTTTCATTGAGAGTTGCAGAATTTTTTTGTTTTTAGTGATTGCTTCAAAATGTTTAACATATTAAAGGGAATCTGTCGTGTGATTTTTTTTTTGTAGTATCCAAATGGTAATCTGAAATAGGGATTGTGCTGCCCCTTCAAGATATGTAACTTTTATTTTTCTTTGTGGCCCGTTGTCTTGCTGTAAGCCTTGGACAAATTTATTGTCACATGCAAGCAAGTCAAGCATATGTAAATAACAAATTAATTTTCCCCTAGTAAGTAATGTAGGCAGGAAAATCTTACCAGAAAGTAGCATATCAGGTAGGCAAGGGGTAGCCATCAAAGCAATAGGATACTTTTATGTTTTGCAAAGGGCTCTTTAAATGTATTTATTACAGCAAGATAAAATGAAAAAATACAAAGAAAACAAAGCAAAGCAACAATCTCATCTTTTTTTATACTCAACAGGTTTCCATGAATTGATGCTTTATTACAACTACTTGAGTTTTACTTTTCTACTACAAGTTTTGATGTGCCTGCAAAATGCATTTGACATTTAACTTATAAATTGTTACTTTATGTTTTTAAAGTGTTTAAAAAACTGTCGGGGAAACATAATGCTCTTTATATGATATAAATTTAACAATACCTTGCGTGACCAATTTTAAAATTTACATAATAGTTTATGATCACTAAACTGCACTGCATTGCCATCATATAAAACTTTAGTGATAAAAATATATTTAAGTAAACAGCCAGATATTGATAAAACATATCATTTAATTCTGCTCAGACAGACCTCTATTTTGTAATTGAAATAGCCAAATACACAGTAAACATAAAGATAGTGCAGTTGTAAGGATGAAGGTAGGAAAATAATAAAATGTATGAATACCTAAACACTGGTTTGGAATACAGAAGAAGTCAGGATTTGTGACAAACATTACATTGAAAACAAATGTCAATGGCAATTTGAAGAGAGAGTTGAAAAAGGTGTTGAGATGAAAAAGAAATAAATGACAGCACAACAAATGTATCTGTCAGAAAAGCAGTGGCGACAGCTGTTCTCTTTGAAATGCCAATGGCAATCACAGCGAAAATGCAAACAGGTGGCAAATGATGTAGAACTGGAAGAAATGTTGCCGAGGTTAAAGTGCTTGAGCTTAGATAAAAGATGCAGAATAGGTTATGGCTCGGGCACAATATTAATATTCCATAATGAGATTACTACTATTTATACATTACAATGCTGTCTCTAAGGTAGCTCAAGAAGCCGTCATAACTCTCTTGCTAGACATCTGTTTTCACTCCAGGGTTGAAACTGTGCTATCATTTGTCTGAGCCATTGCACTCCTCTTCTAGATAGAATGAATAGACAGATATTTTACTGGCACACTTAATGGCGCTGACAAGGGGAGCAGCCTATTTATTTTTTCCAAAGGTTATGGCACTTATGTCTTTGTGGATGTTTATTTTACAGATGCAGTCGGAAAGAAATTCTGTTTACTGAAAGAGCAGCTTTCTACCAACTCATTTTTAGACTAAATGCACCGCGAAAACATTTAGATAAACAAAAATATATTATTTTTTAGTTTCTGTTGTTACGTTGAGGTATATTTACACCTCTCACCATTAAAATTGCAATATTGAAAAGGAAAACTTTTGGAATTATGGAAATCACAGGATCGATAAACATGCTAATGATGTGAAATAATGAAAAAATGGAAACAAAAACATTGATTTTGAAGAAGGGGGCATGGGGAGTGCGACACTCATCATTCATTAAGATAGATAGACTCTTAATGAACCAGGCAAGGAGCAAAGTGGAGTCTTGCCACAATGTTGGTTCATTTGGGAACTGGAGTAAAATTTGTGATGTAGCAAACATAGCCATTCGTCTTCTTTTAGCTGTGCAAAAATGGAATGAATATGCCAAAAGTCTCAACATTTTTGCGAAACTTTACATTGCAGAAAAATTTGGTAACTTTTCAATAGAATTGTGGAGTAAGAACTTTGATGAATAAGGCCGGCGTCACACTAGTGAGTTTTACGGATGTAAGAGCGCAGAAAATACGTCCGTAAAACTCGCCAAACAAACGGCACAATTATTCTCAATGGGGCTGCTCCTATCAGCCGTATATTACGGTTCAGTATTATACGGCTTTCTACGGCCGTACAAAATCGCAGCATGCTGCGTTTGTCAGCGTATTGTGCAAAAAAACGCCAATGAAAGTCTATGGGGGCGAGAAAAATACGGATTCCACACGGACCAGCAGTGTGACTTGCTAGAAATATGCAGCGGTGTTATTGAAAAGCCGGTAATTCAATTGCCGGCTTTTCATTTCTCCTTCCCAAACCCGGCAGGATATGAGACATGGTTTACATACAGTAAACCATCTCATATCCCCTTTTTTTTGCATATTCCACACTACTAATGTTAGTAGTATGTATGTGCAAAATTTGGGCGCTGTAGCTGCTAAAATAAAGGGTTAAATCGCGGAAAAAATTGGCGTGGGCTCCCGCGCAATTTTCTCCGCCAGAGCGGTAAAGCCAGTGACTGAGGGCAGATATTAATAGCCAGGAGAGGGTCCATGGTTATTGGCCCCCCCAGGCTACAAACATCTGCCCCCAGCCACCCCAGAAAAGGCACATCTGGAAGATGCGCCTATTCTGGCACTTGGCCACTCTCTTCCCACTCCCGTGTAGCGGTGGGATATGGGGTAATGAAGGGTTAATGCCACCTTGCTATTGTAAGGTGACATTAAGCCAGATTAATAATGGAGAGGCGTCAATTATGTCACCTATCCATTATTAATCCAATTGTCTGAAAGGGTTAAAAAACACACACATTATTAAAAATTATTTTAATGAAATAAACACAAGTTGTTTTAATATTTTATTGCTCTCTCAATCCACCTAAGACCCTCGCTTGGCAAAATAAAAAACCCACAATATACATACCCTCTGATGAACCGTCACGTCCCACGAGGTAATCCATTTGAAGGGGTTAAAATATTTTACAAGCAGGAGCCCTGCTAATGCAGCTGTGCTCGTGCTTGTAAGCCCCGGCGAATGAAGGAAATGTAGGTCAATTACCTATAGTTACCTTCAGTCGCGGTGATGCGCCCCCTGGTGGATGTCCTCATATGACCTGGAGCGTGGGAAAAAGTTCCCAGGCTGCAGTTCATGAGGACAACCTGCAGGGGGCGCATCACCGCGACTGAAGGTAACTATAGGTAATTGACCTACATTTCCTTCATTCGCCGAGGCTTACAAGCACGAGCACAGCTGCATTAGCAGGGCTCCTGCTTGTAAAATATTTTAACCCCTTCAAATGGATTACCTCGTGGGATGTGACGGTTCATCAGAGGGTATGTATATTGTGGGTTTATTATTTTGCCAAGCGAGGGTCTTAGGTGGATTGAGAGAGCAATTAAATATTAAAACAACCTGTGTGTTTATTTCATTAAAATAATTTTTAATAACGTGTGTGTGTGTGTTTTAACCCTTTCAGACAATTGGATTAATAATGGATAGGTGACATAATTGACGCCTCTCCATTATTAATCTGGCTTAATGTCACCTTACAATAGCAAGGTGGCATTAACCCTTCATTACCCCATATCCCACCACTACACGGGAGTGGGAAGAGAGCGGCCAAGTGCCAGAATAGGCGCATCTTCCAGATGTGCCTTTTCTGAGGTGGCTGGGGGCAGATGTTTGTAGCCAGGGGGGCCAATAACCATGGACCCTCTCCTGGCTATTAATATCTGCCCTCAGTCACTGGCTTTATCGCTCTGGCAGAGAAAATTGCACGGGAGCCCACGCCAATTTTTTCTGCGATTTAACCCTTTATTTTAGCAGCTACAGCGCCCAAATTTTGCACATACACACTACTAACATTAGTAGTGTGGAATATGCAAAAAAAGGGGGATATGAGATGGTTTACTGTATGTAAACCATGTCTCATATCATGTCGGGTTGGAGAAGGAGAAATGAAAAGCCGGCAATTGAATTACCGGCTTTTCACAGATATCGTGCTGAATTAAATCTAAATACAGAATATATATATATATATATATATATATATATATATATATATGTGTCTCAATGACATATATATATATATATATATATATATATATATATATATATATATATATATATACTGTATATATGTTTTCCCGAACATTTGAGCACATAAATCAATTAGATGTCGGTTTTGCAAGCCTGCGAGAAAATATCGCAGTACGGATGCCGTACGGATTACATACGGAGGATGCCATGCGCAAAATACGCTGCCACACCCTGCCTACAGATCACTATTTTGGGAACATTTCTCCGTATTACGGCCGTATTACGACCGTAAAAAATGGACCGTATTGTCTTACTCCGAGTGTGACTCCAGCCTTAGAGCCAACAGGGCAAGTGGGAAGAGCAGAGCAAAGTGCCAGAATTGGGGCATCTAATAGATGCGCCTTTTCTGGGAGGCTGCAGGCTGCTATTTTTTAGGCTGGGTGGCAATACCCACAGCCCCTTAACAGTCTGAGAATACAAGCACCCATTTAAAAATATGGTGTGGGGCCCCTCTATTCTTGATAACTAGCGTTGCTAAAGCTGACAGCTGAGGGTTGCAGCCAGCAGCTGTCAGTATTGCCTGGTTAGTAATCAAAATACAGGGGAGCCCCACGTCATATTAAAATGTATTTATGTATAGTGCAGGCAGCAGCTGATGAATACTCCCATCAGATGCCTCCTGCTCTTGCTGTTAACATTTGAATACAACTCTCAACATTGTTCCCAGCTAGAACTGATTGTAGAGCGAGCACGGGACAGTGATATGAGCTATCTTGAGCACCCGCTGCAGGGGAACAGCACGAACTGTACCGCTGATTCCCAGTCACCAGTACTTGTGTGGCACCCCAGGAGCTCAGGTACCACAATGGTATTGCCTTCCTTTCGGGGAGGGTGATGCCATGCCTGTAAATGAGGAGAATCCCTTTGGCAGGTAAGCTGTACATTCAACACATTCTGATGCCAGGCCAGAAGGGGGCGCTCTGAACCCAGTTTTCAGGGGAGCTTCCCTAAATAATATACATTCTGGTCTGGAGGAGGAGTTAGTTAGTCTGGTGCAGATGAGGAACAGAGAAGGAGCACAGGAGAACCAAAGAGCAGGAAGGGAGCAGTAACTGGGCTCCTTACGGGCTAAAGTGCAGAAACATGGCACGGGAAACCCGAGGCTGTGTGGAACTACAGGTCCAATGGCAGAATCGGAGGGCAGGAAACTGAAAGTGACTTGTCCACATTACACCTGAGGTACAGCAACAACCTGAGCCTGGAGTCACTGTGAATAAAGACCCCAAGAAAATGGCTCAAGTTGCCTACCGTGCAGGTACTGTCCCAGGACAGGAGAGAAAAAGTACCTTGCCTGAAAGCCGCAGGCAGCAAGGGACTAATATTCAGTGCATAGTGGAAGGCTTCCAATCTGACCTGACCAAGGGGGTTCAATCCGTTTCCAGGCTGCCTGGACTCCACCGTCATCTGTTGCCAGTACCCTGGACTGAAACTGACTTCCAACAGTAAACCAGGTAAAGACATTGCAACCCTGTGTCCTTCATTTATTCTGGCACCACACCACTCTGGCCAAACACATCGGGAGCCCTGGGGACCCCACTTCACTTGTGGGAAGTGAAGCCATCTTTGCTGCCATACCATCACCCCCAGAGGACCCCTTTAAGCAGCGTCGTCACCTCTGACTGTGTATCACAGGTGGCGTCACAAACTTTCATTATTTCCACAATCCCTTTAAAAGACTACCCCTTTTACTTGGACACCCAGGGCCACGGATTGGGTCACCACTGCCGTAACACATCCTTTTTAAGTACTGGACCCGGTACCGAGTATCCCTAGGCCCTGGCGGGTGTTTCAACTTGGCATCACAAACAGGATCCGTGCACTGGCATCGCCAGGTACTGTGTGCCATAGACTGTGTTAAACTGTGTGGAAGCCTCCATTGCCACGCAGCCTGGAGCGTGAGGAGAAGGGGTGTATCTTTGTGGGCAGAGTCTGCAAGAGAGCGCAAAGACGAAGCGGGCCCCATGCAGGAGAGGACGCCCCAGAAGGAGGACTGGAAGGAGCACCTTACCGATGTGCAGGAGGAACCGCTGCAGACTTCGGTAGCGAGATGTCAGCCCTGCTTGAGGTTAGCAATGGGGAAGGGACATGTCTGACCTGGGAGGAGATCTGGCGGCAGTCGCAGTTCCCATGATGCCACCAGGCCCTGCGGTGGATGCAGTCGCAGGCCCCATGATGCCACCAGGCCCCACAGTGCCCGCAGCTCCTGCAAACTGGCCAGACCCTGCCACAGTAACAGCTCCTATAATGCAGCTATCCATGCCCTATATACCAGGAGAGGACTGGCAGCCACAATATTCAGGGGAGCCCCCACACGCTGAGTGACTTTAAAGAAAGGTTATGCAGCCTATTTGAAGCATATCCCCTGACAGAACATCAAAAGGTCAACATTCTAACTGGTCAATTAATTGGCGCAGCACGAAGATAAGTGAAATCCTGGCCAGATATTGAAAAAAGAACTGTTAAGCAGATATTTGCCAAACTTAAAAACACTTTTTACACCCACATATTTGCAGAAATTAAGATGAGGTTTTTTGGGTGCAAAAAAAGAGCACAGGATAGCATATGGGACTGTGCCCTTAATCTCCAGGAGGCACTACGGGCCATTAAACAGGTTGACCCTAACAGCGTGCAGAATGGAGACAAGCTATTAAAGGAACAGTTCATTGAGGGACTCCTGTCCAGCACCCACAGGACACAGCTGCGCATCCTTGCCTTGCAAAACCCTGACCTGGACTTTGCACATTTTAAAGACAGGGCCATCCGGGTGCTGCATGAACCACCGCCCAGCTGCACAGTGCCCCCAAGGCATCCAGCAATCACTTACCACCAGGAGGTGGCACCCTGTCATCAGGTCCCCGTTGAAGCTGACGCACAGATCCTGGATGATGATCCCTCAACAGAACTGCGCCTCCAGGTCCAGGACCTGACTAAAAGCGTAGCTGCACTAGCCAGAACCATGCAGTCCCTGCAGGAATCCCCAAAGGAGAAAATCAAGCTGGCTTCTAGTCCAGATGACGTCCTCTGGCAATGACAGAAGAGGATCCCACCGATCAGAGGAAAAGACAATGACCGCTTCCATCAGGATGGATGACCCATCTGCCGCCGCTGTAACCAGGCGGGACACATCGCAAGGTTCTGCCATTTAAACGAGCGACCCCTGGGGCAGAGGGCCAACCCCCAGGAGTAAAACGACCAGGAGGCTCACAACACTGGCGAGCCAAGTACGTTGGAGGATGACCACTCCTCCCCATTGTGATCGATGGCACCCCGATGAACGCTTTACTGGACACTGGCTCTCAGGTGACAACTATGCTTTACATTCTTTACAAACGGTACTAGACTGACTCTGATATTACCCGTGGCCCAGATAGTGATTTGACAATAGTAGCCAGCAATAGTCAGCCTTTGCCACAAGTGGGGTACAAGGAGGTAACCATTAAAGTGGGGAATTGAAGGCCCAAGGACAGGCGATTGTTGATATTGACCGGCGAGAATGTAACCCCATGATGACCTTAGGTACTAATGTTACAGAAAGCTGTCTTGCTGAGGTTATTGTCTTGTTACAACATATGGACCAAACTCCTGGTTCCAGTGAGCAGCATGTCCTGCAAAAAAGAAATCAGAGCCCTGATGCAGAGACAATAGGTAGAATAGTCTGGTGGAGAAGTTGTCCGTGTCACAGTGAGTGATCCGATCCCAATTGCAATACCACCCAGGAGTGAAATATTAATCTGGTGTAGGGCAGCAGTAGACCTCAGAAGTAAAGACTACCAGGCCCTGGTAGAACCTGTGTATTCAGTTAGTAGGGCCACCATCCTGACAGCCAGAGGGGTGGTTGATATCTGCAAGTGGAGGGTACCAATACGTGTCCTTATCTATGGAGAGAAAGAGGTTCACTTACTCAGATATGTCACACTTGCTAGACTGTTCACTATTAATGATAATGCAATAAACGCAACAGAACCCTTGGTCACGTCCGACAGGTGGAGGACAATAGCTCTGCAGGACAGTTGGTGTCAGAAGTTACACAAAACATGGGGATACCGGGTGGTCCATGTGTATGAGCAGGTATTTAGCAAAACAACACTAGATTTTGGGCAGGTAAAAGGGGTTCAACATCATATCCCCACTGGAGGTCATCAGCCCATTAAAGAGAGGTACCACCCTGTACCTCCAGCTCACTATCAATGTGCCAAGAGTATGTTATGAGAGATGAAGGAGGCTGGGGTAATCAGAGACAGGTAAACAGCCCGTGGGCTGCTCTGTTAGTCCTCATTAGAAAGAAGGATGGTACAATGAGGAAGTGTGTTGCTTACAGGCAGATAAACCGCATTACACACAAGGAAGCCTACTAGTGATGAGCGAACGTGCTCGCCACTACTCGTTACTCGCCCGAGTATCACTATGCTCGGTGTACTCGTCGAGCACCGAGCATTTCCGCGATTATTCGGCGGTAATTGGTGTCTCCACCCAGCATTTTTGGCAGACTTTAGAGACCCAATCACGATGCAGGGATTGTTTGCCAGGCCATGAAAGGCCGCAGCCATCTTTGTTGTGGTCGTGCAGTGATTGGCTTAGCCACAGAGCATCATCCCGAGTATAAGAGACCTAGCGCCGCCCTGCTCGCTGCACTCATCTCCGGATTCAGTGAGAGTATGGAGAGTAGAGATGAGCCACCTCCCTAGTGTTTGGGTTCGATTCGTCGAACAGGGACGTGTTCGACGAACTGTTCGACGAACTGTTCATTGAACGTTCGACGAACACCGTCGAACCCCATTGAAACCAATGGCAGGCAAACACAAACACATACAAACACATGGAAAACACATAGAAAACAACTTAAAAGGTGTCCAAAAGCTGACAAACTGCTCAGAAGACACCACAAACACATGGAAAAGTCACAACTACATATAGTCATGTGAAAAGAAAAGAGGTGGAGGAGTAAAAGGAGGAGGAGACACAGATATAGGCATGTCACGCCCTTCTAAAATCAAGAAAGGCTGGAGTAAAAATCTAAACTCACTCTACCAACACCCAGACGTCTTGACAAAAAAAATAAAAAAAGAAATATCTTTAGGTAGAATGGTGGCGGGTGCATTCAGAACAGTTTCCTTAGAAGACGTAGTGGTACCCCCATTGGGAGTTGTGCCAAAAAATGAACCCAATACATTCAGACTAATCCACCATTTGTCATATCCAAGGGGCAGGTCAGTAAACAACAACATCGACGCAGAACCAAGTACAGTACTATGTACTGTACCTCCTTTGATGAGGCAATAAGGCGGGTCAAGAAATTGGTAAGGGGCACCCTAATGGCCAAAAGAGACATTCCGGTTACTACCTGTGCCTCCGAATAGTGTCCTCCCATTGGGCTGCTTCTGTGAAGGAGCATACTACATAGATCGCTGTTTGCCCATGGGGTGCTCCATATCCTGCTCACTATTTGAGGCGTTTAGTTGCTTCCTCGAATGTGTCATCATGGACGTTTGTAAAGCGGCACATATTATCCATTACCTTGACGACTTCTTATGCCTGGGCCCAAAAGATTCGCCACAGTGTGAAAACACGCGGTAGTCCACCTGTGAGAAGGAGAGAGCTGGAGGGAGAGTGGACACCCCAGAGCTGAGGGGTTAGATTGAGAAAGAAAGAAGGCAGTGTAGCTTGCTTCATGGGCGGGGTACTCTGCTGAGTAGCAGAAATTGCTACTAGGCCCAAAAGGATTTGGAATTGGTTGTGTGCTTTCCTGACTGCATGACCACTGACTGCTATCTGCTCTACAGTTATACGTGTGCTCCTGTGAGCTTAACAGGACACAGTCCTTTTCTATTTCAGCGACTCTGTGAGGTAACAGAGTTCGCGTATACCGCCATATAGTGCCATTTCCTAGCAGCAGGTTCCTCCTGCACGGTGGACCCTGGGCTGCGAACGCACCAATAGCATCACCTATATTTACTCGGTGCGTTCCGCTAGCCCTAACAGAATACTAGCGCCAGGGTCTGGCTAGTAAATGGCGGACGATCAGCATTTACAGCAGTACATCCAGCAGATGGAGGGTAGGTTGGCGGCTCTAGAACACACAACCTCAGGTGTGGATGTTACTGCAGTCGCTGTTCAGGCTGCTAGTGTAGCTGCTGCCAGTTTGTCCTCTGCCACTCCTGCTCCGACTTTATCCCGTCTCCTGCTTCCAGACTAGTTTGCTGGTGACAGTAAGCAATGTTGGGGATTCATGAGTCAGTGATCCATACATCTAGAGCTCCTGGCTGCACTTTTTCCTGCGGAACAGGAGAAGTGGGTTTTATCTTATCCCTTTTGTCGGGCAGGGCGTTGGAGTGGGCAACGCCCCTGTGAGAGCGTGATGATCGTGTGGTGCAGAGTGCTCCTCTCTTCCTTGACTCTCTGAAGCAGGTCTTTTTAGGACCTCGTGTCACCCACGATACGGCGCTCCAACTGTTGGCAATAACCCAGGGTTCGTCCATGGTCAGCCAGTTCGCCGTCCAATTCCGGACTCTGGTCTCAGAGCTGGAGTGGTCGGATAAAGACCTTATTCCTGTGTTCTGGAAAGGACTGGCAAACCATGTGAAGGATGCCTTGGCCACCAGGGAGATTCCCGCCACACTGGAGGAGCTCATTACAATATCTACCCACATCGACCATCGTTTTAACGAGCGGAGGTTAGAGTGGACCCAGTGTAGGCAGAGGTTCTGGCTGGCTCCCACCTTTACCAGACCTGTAGAATCTTCCGTTCAGGCATCCGACTCCCATGAAGCCATGGAGGTTTCTCGAGCGGGACCTAAGTCCCGGGCCGCTTGAGTACCCGTGGTTTGTAATATTTGCCAACATTTAGGACATTATGCTAATAAATGTCCACAGCGGTCGGGAAAACGATCACGTCTAGTAACTATTGGAGGTGGTTCACTAGACACAGCGGCATTTTCCTCCAAGCTGTCCTTTAAAGGGACAATCACTTTAGGCTCATCCACTCTAACAGTCGAGCTTTGTGTGGACTCAGGAGCAGAGGGGAATTTCATGTCCTCTGCCTTTGCTCACCACCACGCAATACCTATGGTGATGCTCTCCAAACCGGTGACTGTTTGAGTAGTGAATGGGTAGACACTGCCCTTACAAATCACACATCAGACTATCCCTTTCACATTATCCATGTCCCCTTCCCATCAGGAGATTATTTCCCTTCTTGTCCTTCCTGAGGGAATGGACGAGATTCTGCTGGGAATACCGTGGCTCTGTTTCCACTCCCCACATATTGAGTGGACCTCTGGGAGGATATTGGGATGGAGTGAATCATGTAAGGGCAGATGTGTGAGGGAGTGCGTTCAGGTTACCACTGAAGAGATACCCGTAGATCTTATTTCCCTTCCCAAGTGCTATTGGTCCTATGCAGATGTGTTCTCCAAAAAGGCTGCGGAGACCCTTTCGCCTCACCGCTCCTATGACTGTCCTATTGACCTCATGCCTGGATCAGAACCTCCTCGGGGATGGGTCTATCCCCACTCTCTCCTGGAAACAGAGGCTATGTCCCAATACATCCCGGAGAATTTGGCAAAAGGGTTCATTAGGAAGTCAGTGTCACATGCAGGGGCGGGGTTCTTCTTCGTGCAGAAGAAGAACGGAGAATTACGCCCATGCATAGATTACAGGGGTCTTAACGCCATCACCGTTAAGAATAAGTACCCGATAAGAACCTGATTTCTGAGCTCTTTGATAGGCTATGGGGAGCAAGGGTATTTACCAAATTAGATCTGTGGGGTGCTTATAACCTGTTTCGCATCCGTGAGGGGGACGAATGGAAGGCGGCTTTTAATACCAGGGATGGGCACTATGAATATATAGTGATGCCCTTCGGGCTCTGTAATGCCCCAGCCATTTTCCAAGACTTTGTTAACGATATCTTCCAGGATATGCTCTCCACCTCAGTCATAGTCTATCTGGATGATATTCTCACCTTCTCTCCAGATATTGACTCCCACCGGAGAGATATTTGCAGAGTCTTCGACCTCTTATGGGCAAATTCCCTCTGTGCAAAGTTGGAGAAGTGAATGTTTGAGCAGGAGTCTTTACCTCTCTTGGGCTATATCATCTCTGCCCAGGGATTGGCTATGGATCCTGTCAAACTACAGGCTGTGATGGACTGGCAAGAACTCCATTCTCTTAAAGCGGTGCAGCGCTTTATGGGGTTCATTAATTACTATCGCCAGTTCATTCACCACTTCTCAACTTTGGTAAAAGGACATCTGAGCTGCTGGTGAGGACGTACTGGTGGCCGCATGTGGTCTGTGACGTCGGAGATTATATTCGGGCGTGTGTCTCCTGCACCAAAAATAAGTCTCCTCAACGACGGCCAGCTGGGTTACTTTATCCCTTGCTGGTGGCAGACAGGCCCTGGGAGATGGTCGGGATTGACTTTGTGGTGGGCTTACCTAAGTCTCGTGGCTTCACCATCATTTGGGTTATCACCGACCATCTTTCTAAATTGGTGCACTTGGTGCCGCTTCCACAGCTACCTTCTGCACGGGCCTTGGCAGCATTGTTTATAAAACACATCTTCCGCCTACACGGTATGCCAGACAAAATTATCAGTGACCGTGGTTCCCAGATTGCGTCTCGGTTCTGGAGAGAGCTTTGTCGTCTTCTCAGCATTGAGTTGAATCTCTCTTCTGCATATCATCCCAAGACGAATGGGTTGGTAGAGAGGGCCAACCAGACCTTGGTCACATATCTGCGACATTTTCTTTCAGCCAGGCAGGATGACTGGGCATCCTTGCTATCGTGGGCGGAGTTTGCGCTGAACAACGCCGTAGCTGACTCCACTGGACAAACCCCATTACTCCTTAACTATGGTCAGCATCCGCGGGTTTTTGGGACATTTGGGACCGCACTCAGGATGCCATTTGGGCCTCAAAGGAGAGAATGAGGTCCTGCGCCGATGCACATCAGCACCCCGCTCCGACCTTTGCTCCTGGTGACTTAGTGTGGCTCTCCACCCGTAACATCAGGCTGCGAGTTGAGTCCACTAAGTTTGCACCTCGCTACTTGGGCCCCTTCAAGGTCCTTGAACAGGTTAACCCTGTGGTCTATCGTCTGGCACTTCCGCCACGCCTGGGTATCATCGACACATTTCATGTGTCCCTCTTGAAGCCCATATACATGTCCCGGTTTTCCGAGTCATCTGCCGGGACATCGGGTTCGTCTACGGACGATTACGAGGTGAACGCTATTTTGGGGTGCAAGGTGGTACGTGGCAAAAAATTTTATTTGGTGGACTGGAAGGGTTATGGTCCTAAGGACAGGTCCTGGGAGCCTGCTGAACATATTCAGGCTCCGCAGCTCATTGCTGCCTTTGAGTGTAGCGAGGTCCAAGGAGGGGGGCCTAGGGGGGTAATGTTAGGGGTCGAGTTCCCGCCTCTGCACAGGGGGAATCTCGAGCCATCTCTGCTGCGGTCTCCCTTTCTTCTGCTGCAGTGGAGCCTGCTCAGCGGAGGCGTCGGTCTCAGTGTCTTGCTCAGTCTGACACTGTGCAAAGGGTTACTGCTGCCTTTCCAACTTCTGCCATTGTAGCCAGTACTGGGACTAAGTCCTACTTTTCCCTTTCTGAGCATGCCCAGGGTAAGATCTCTCATTGGAGATCAAGGGTCACATGCTCAGGTACTGCAGCAATTCCCATTGGTCCTCTAGGAAGGTCCTGAAGTTGCTCAAGTTCTGTGGCTGCCTCCCATTGGTCCTTCTGGGAAGGTCCTGTAGTTGCTGCAGCCATAAAAGGTTCACATGACCACACAGCTATGCGCTAGTATTAATCCTTGTTATGTGCTTTGCGCCAGTGTGGTCATGTATGCCTGTAGTAAGTGTCGGCTGTAAAAGCCATTAGAATACCGGCACCTCCGGTCAGGAGTTTGGTTGCATGTATTCAGGGCCCGGCTGAAATAAGCCACTAGAATACCGGCTCCTCCGGTGAGGAATTGGTTGTGTGCTTTCCTGACTGCGTGACCACTGACTGCTATCTGCTCTGCAGTTATCCGTGTGCTCCTGCGAGCTTAACAGGACACAGTCCTTTTCTATTTCAGCGACTCTGTGAGGTAACAGAGTTCTCATATACCGCCATATAGTGCCATTTACAAGCAGCAGATTCCTCCTGCACGGTGGACCCCGGGCTGCGAACGCACCACTAACATCATCTAAATTTACTCGGTGCGTTCCGCTAGCCCTAACATCAAGTTTGGTCATTGTAGGCCAGAGGACCAATGATTTTGCTGTCTGTTGCTGAAATTATATACAGCACTATTTAGCATTCAAAAAATTAAAAGGCCACATATTTGCCAGTGTGGTATTTCCGTAACAGCCCTCATATATCTGCGTGCTCCAAGTTTGGTCATTGTAGGCCGCTGTACCACTTTTTTTGCTGTCTGTATCTCACATTTTATACAGCACTATTTAGCATAAAAAAATATAAAAAGGCCACATATTTGCCAGTGTTGTATTTCTGTGACAGCCCTAATATATCTGCGCGCTCCAAGTTTGGTAATTGTAGGCCGGTGTACCACTTTTTTTGCTGTCTGATACTCTAATTATATACAGCATTATTTAGTATAAAAAATATAAAAAGGCCACATATTTGTCAGTGTGGTATTTCTGTGACAGCCTTCATATATCTGTGTGCTCCAAGTTTGGTCATTGTAGGCCGGAGGACCACTTTTTTTGCTGTCTGCTACTAAAATTATATACAGCACTATTTAGCATAAAAAATATAAAAGGCCACATATTTGCCAGTGTGGTATTTCCGTCACAGCCCTCATATATCTGCGTGCTCCAAGTTTGGTCATTGTAGGCCGTAGAACCACTTTTTTTGCTGTCTGTTACTGAAATTATATACAGCACTATCTAGCATAAAAAAATATAAAAGGCCACATATTTGCCAGTATGGTATTTCCGTGACAGCCCTCATATATCTGCGTGCTCCAAGTTTGTTCATTGTAGGCCATAGGACCACTTTTTTTTGCTGTCTGCTACTGAAATTATATACAGCACTTTTTAACATACAAAAATATAATAGGCCACATATTTGCCAGTATGGTATTTCCGTGACAGTCCTCATGTATCTGTGTGCTCCAAGTTTGGGCATTCTATGCCGGTGTACCCCTTTTTTTGTTGTCTGTTACTGAAATTATATACAGCACTATTTAGCATAAAAAAATATGAAAAAGCCACATATTTGCCACTGTGGTATTTCTGTGACAGCCCTCATACATCTGCATACTCCAAGTTTGGTCATTGTAGGCCGGAGGACCACTTTTTTTGCTGTCTGTTACTAAAATTAAGGACAGCACTACTTAGCATAAAAAAATATAAAAAAGTCACATATTTGCCAGTGTGGTATTTCCGTGAGAGCCCTCACATATTTGCGTGCTCCAAGTTTGGGCATTGTAGGCCGGTGTACCCCTTTTTTTGCTGTCTGTTACTCTACCTATACACAGCACTATTTTGCATAAATTAACTTCACAAAAAGTCCCCAAAAATTGAATACAGTCTGTTATGTCAGCCTGAGGCCTGCCTGGTGTTTGGGTTTGAAAAATCGTAGATTTTCAGGCATACTGATCAGATATTATTTTGCTACTAATAAATATATTTGTGTTGAGCATTTGAAATAGTACAGTAGTCCATTTAAAATGGGGGCAAGGGACAAGGAAGTGGACGTGATGATGATGGTGCATGCAGAGGACGAGGCCGTGGCCAAGGTGAAAGTGGGCAACAACAAAGAGTGCTCAGTCAGTAAGCTAACATAGAAATGACAGAAAAACGAGCACTCCTCCCTTCACCATGTGGTTTTTAATTACATCTAATCACATTTGGTTCCGGCCAACCCATATATGTAGGCTGTACTGAGAGAGGTGTCCACATTCACCCATGCATACAGACATTAGCCTTAGGTAAGTGTTCACATTTGGACAGGGAGGTCAGGGACCCATCAGATTAATGAGGCTACCTTGACGATGGTTGATGGGCTCACACTATTTGAGCAAATTTTGTGCAAAGCGTCTCATAAATATCTTTCTTAATGTTCAAAAGCCATTTTGCTATTCATATTTCATGTATTTCATATTTGACATGCTTTGGCACAACAGAGTGCAACCTTTTTTTGTATATTGTGTAAAGCGGGATTTTAGTGCCGCTGGTAGAATTATAACAGGTAAGCGCATCCACCTGTCAACTGAAAATGCTGACAGGCTGACTCTTATAAAAATGAACAAGGGCTGGATTGGGAAAGACTTCTGTACACCACCAAGTGAAAACAGCGAAACATAACCTCAAATACATTCTCTCTTTTGGGGAGGTGTATTCTCATGCACCTCTTCACAACTACACATGGGTATATGCTTTCAGATTTGGTCTGTTTGTTGTTATCCTCCTCCTTATCCTCATCCTCATCATCCAGAACCAATAGATGACCAGGGTGAACGTGCTCTGTACTGTTATAGGCCTGTGAATTTTGGGCAAGGGGGCTGTGATGGTACTATTTTATTTATTAAAAAAGGACCCCCATTGGGGAATTGTTTGTCAGCTCCCTACTTCTTAACTCTGTCTCCTGCAATGTGTCCTTTAACTGCCACTAAATGACCAGGGTGAACATGGTCTGTATGGTGAATTTTGGGCAAGGGGGCTGTGATGGCACTATTTTATTTAGTAAAAAAAGGACCCCACATTGGGGAATTGGGCATTACATTACACTGGGCCTACTTCTTAACTCTGTCTCTTGCAATTTTTCCTTTAACTGCCACTAGATCACCAGGGTTAACGTGCTCTGTACTGATATAGGCCACTGAATTTTGGGCAAGGGGGATGTGATAGCACTGTTTTATTTATAAAAAAAGGACTCACCTTTGGGGAATTGTTTGTCAGCTCCCTACTTCTTAACTCTGTCTCCTGCAATGTGTCCTTTAACTTCCACTGGATGACCAGGGTGAACGTGCTCAGTACGATGAATTTTGGGCCATGGGGCTGTGATGGCACTATTTTATTTAGTAAAAAAAGGACCCCACATTGGGGAATTGTTTGTCAGCTCATGCCCTCCATTACAAGTCTCAGAGACCCACACCCCTACAGTGGGCCTACTTCTTAACTCTGTTTCCTGCAATGTCTCTTCCTTATCTCTGATAACATGACCTGGGTGAACGTGTTCTGGACTTTTAAAGGCCACAGAATTTTGAGCAAGGGAGGCTGTGATGGCAATAGTATATTTTTCAAAAAGGTACCCCCCATTGGTGAAACCATATCCTTGTTGGCAAATAGTTTATAACATTTGTGTACCTTAAAGAGCTCACTTGAAAAGCTCCTTTTTGTGTTGCCTGGTTGCTCACATTGGACACAATACACTTCATATAAATTTGATAAAGCAATGCTGTTTGTTTGGCTCAGTAGTTCATTACAAATATTTATTTGTCTACTATATTAGTTTCTCTCCTTGAGAGCCATAACTTTGGCTGCCTCAAATTAACAAATAGCGAATATGCAAATGACGATTTGTAATCCAGTTTAAAATACTGTATACCGTCCCCTGACGAAGCCCTCTCCTGAAGGGCGACACGCGTTGGGCTGCATTGGCCCCTGTCCCATCCCTTCACCTGCCGTTCCACGGACTGCTCGTGCCTGGTAAAGTTCCATCTTAGCATCTTCCTGCATTTATCGGTTATTGTCCAGGGTGCTTGTGCAGCGCCCCAGAGTCCTGGTCGTTGCAGTACTGTGGCTCCGCCACTAAGGGGAGCCATGGTGCGTTCGATGGCACTGAAGGAGTTCCTCCAATCAGGTATCACAGACACCAATATGTTTCACAGCTGGGCCTCCGGGGGGAGCTAAGGGTGCTATTCATTAGGCCACTCCCCACCATAGTGGGTAAACTGGGGGTCAGGCAGGAAGTTAGTAGAGAAAGCTGACTGGATCGAACGAAGCAACACCTAGTGAGAGAGGGGGTTGTGGAGGAAGAGACAGTAGGGTCTCTGCCAGGGGTGGGATCCTGGCAGAGGCTTGGCATTGAAAGAACGTAACGGGACCGTGCCTGCTCAGAATAGCGGCGGTGCCCTAAGAAAGGATTAGAAGCGAGATAGATTGTGCTGAGTGAGAAACGAAATCAAGCAGAAGGAGAATACCAGCAGGGGTTTTGTTGAAAGAGGCAGCACCTTGCTGAGGCGCATTACCGGTGGCCGGAACGCCGAGGGAGTGGAATAATATACAGCTTTAAGCCATACTCCAAACAGCGGCAGGACAGTCAGTCTCAGGCGGGCTGTCTACCACATATCACCTATGAAGTCTTGGGGGGCAATTGCGGGAGAGGGGCGTCTCTAGGGTCCCGGAAGAACTCCAGGCCTACCTGACAATTGGGTGCCGTTCTTACTGTAACATCAGGAAGGGACGGAAGATTAGCAGAAGATCAGTTAATCGAGTTGTGAGGGAACTTAAGAAACAGACACAACAGTTGTGGGGTACTTTCCGTAAGCACAGCAGGGAAGGACTACAACACAAAGCGCTAAGAAGGAAGGCACTGATTTCCACCTGTGAGGAGAACTCTGGAAGTGCCATTGGACCGGCCGGACTTGCGCAGCCTGGTGGACCGGATTCTGGACTGAGGACCGAGAGATCTCCAGTAAAGAGGTAAAGAGACTGCAACCTGGTGTCCTCGTTATTTACCGCGACCTGCACCCCACAACTGCACCGCTATACCACCGTTAACAGCACCTATTTGCAACGGACGTCCCCCACTGACAGACAGGGCCACGGACCGGGTCTAGCCACCGTGACAACCCCAGGACTGAGATCCCAGAGGCCCGGCTCCGGGTACCCCTCGGCCCTGTGGCGGTGTGGGGGCGCTCCGCACTTGTTTTATGCCCTGGGGCTTGACTTTTATGTGGATGGTCTTAGACTGATTTGAGTGTCCCATGAGCCATACAGGTGTCCAGGCACCAGTCATAATAGGTTGTCTAACCCCATTTTGGGTATTTCTGTGCTTTTTGCACTTACCTTATATGGTTTTCTATTGGGTTTTGAGTGATGGCAGGTTCTATTTAATTGCTCATTATTAAATGCATTCTAGCTTATGTATTTCAGGTTATATGAGCTATTATATCTGTTATGTACATTGATGTGGACAGGGCTCTTTGCTTATGGTTTTTAAGTATGTTTTATTTTTGTGTGTCAATAAAATCCTGTGTTTTTTCCATATACCATGTTTCTATTTTTTGCGTGGTGTGCTTCTTTGGAGTGATACTTTTTCCTTTGTTGGTAGCATATAGTTGTCTTATCACTTGCTTGCACCCCGCAGTGCATTAGATATTTGTATAGAGTTGTTATTTCAGCAGTGCGCCTTGTTTTCTATACTTATTCCTAAGACAATGTTCATAGTGACACAATCTTGAGAAATGTTTGTTTATTTACTTCACAAACAGTTCTAAGCCTCTATATGTTTGATGTTTGTCATTATAAAACATTAAGGTTTACTGAAACTCTGCCTGTGGTAGTTTGATCTAAATCCTTGTGGCTTTTATTTTATGACATTTCCCAGTTAATGCATTTGTAGTGGTTGAAAGCAATGTTAAAGTTGAAAAAAGCTTCAAAAACGCTGCATCTGAACTAAGCCTAAGTGGGTGAGGAGATTTTCGGTCAGGGGTTAAATAATTGGCCTTACAGACAAGTCATTAACCTGCAAAGGATGTACCTTGACATATTTCCCAGCAAAATCCGTTTTGGTTTCTATTTAGTGTGTTTTTTGTGGCACCCGGAAAAATGGCATGAATCTCAGAAAAAAAGTTTACAGCTGTGAGCTAGGAGTCAGGAATGCTTCCAGGGGCGATCCCCATGATGTCCATGTGTGATTTGAGCAGTGTTTCCATCATTTTCAGACGTTTTTAGACCTTGAAAGAACCACTGGGGGGATCGCGGTAAAAATACTCGGGTCTCCCATAGACTTATATTGGGCTTTTTGTTCTGGCCGAGTACCAGAGTATTCCAACCTGCTCGACCCGAGCAACGAGCACCTGAGCATTTTAGTGCTCGCTCATCACTATTCAGGACATTGTAGATGTTTCCTGTGCCCTGATTGGCTAGCTGCAATGTGCACACATAAAGCTAGAAGAAAAAAAAAGTTTACAAGCACCACCTACCCTAATCAAACACGTGCCCATGCTCATCACACACCACCATTAACGCTGCCAAAGTGCTCAAAATACTATAGTGGCAATGCAAATATATTCCCACACTTTTTACCGAATGTTTCCGATTTTTTTTCTTATTTTATAAAATTTTGCTTGTGTTTCCGATCACGAATCCGAATGTGCCATACTCATGCCAAATGTATATTTGCGGATGGTTTGTCGAACAAATTTGCTCTTCACTAGGGTTTAGCGAAACGGATCGGACAAATTAAAAAATCGCCGACTTTCGGCAAAGTCGGGTTTCATGAAACCCGACCCGATCCCAGTGTGGGAACTGCCATGCGGTTGGCGATCTTCGTGCCAAAGTCGCGTTTCATATGACGCGTTCAGTGCCATTTCTCAGCCAATGAAGGAGGACGCAGAGTGTGGGCAGCGTGATGACATATGTCTCAGTCTCCACCATCTTAGAGAAGGGCATGACAGTGATTGGCTTGCTTTCTGCAGCATCACAGGGGGTATAAAGGGGCGTGCACGCCGACCGCCATTTTACTTCTGCCGATCTTAGCATAGGGAGAGATTGCTGCAGCTTCGTCAGAAGAAGGGATATATGTAGTTAGGGAGGGAAGATTAACCCCCAAACCGCTTGTGCTGTAGCGATTTCCACTGTCCAACACCACCTTTTTTTGCAGGGACAGTGGAGGTTATATCTTTGTGCATCAGCTCTGTAGCTTATTAGGCTGCCATATAAGGCTCCCTGATAGCTGCATTGTTGTTTGCACGCTGCTGTGCAAACCAACTGCTTTTTTAAAAGCAAAAATCCTGTTGTTCCTTTCTGCAGTTTTCTTGTTAATTTGTCCACACTTTTGTGTGCAGCAGTCCTTTTTGTTGCTGCCATACTTGTCCTGAGATCATTGTAGGGAGATTGAAATTGTACTAAAGGCCTTGGATTTTTTCAGATATCTTCCAGCGACTTTCTGCCACTTACATTGTGTTGTGTTACACACTGGGCCTGAGTTGTGGTGCTGTCTCCCCCCAAAAAAAGGGAGATTCAAATTGTCACAAAGTGGATATACGTCAGTTCTGTTAGTTTGTCGTATATCAGCCAGCCACGTTCTGCCACTTACATTGTGTTGTAAAATACAATGGGCCTGAGTTTGGGTTCAGTCTCCCCCCCAAAAAAGTGAGATTCAAATTCTCACAAAGTGGATATACCTCAGTCCTCTTAGTTTGTCGTGTATCAGCCAGCCGCTTGCTGCCACTCACATTGCGTTGTAAAATACACTGGGCCTGAGAATGGGTTCTGTGTCCCCCCAAAAAAAAGTGAGATTGAAATTTTCACAAAGTGGATATACCTCAGTCCTCTTAGTTTGTGGTGTATCAGCCAGCCACTTGCTGCCACTTACATTGTACTGTGTTACACACTGGGCCTGAGTTGTGTTGCTGTCTCCCCCCAAAAAAGGGAGATTCACATTGTCACAAAGTGGATATACGTCAGTTCTGTTAGTTTGTCGTATATCAGCCAGCCACGTTCTGCCACTTACATTGTGTTGTAAAATACACTGGGCCTGAGTTTGGGTTCAGTCTCCCCCCAAAAAAAGTGAGATTCAAATTCTCACAAAGTGGATATACCTCAGTCCTTTTAGTTTGTGGTGTATCAGCCAGCCACTTGCTACCACTCACATTGCATTGTAAAATACACTGGGCCTGAGTTTGGGTTCAGTCTCCCCCCCAAAAAAGTGAGATTGAAATTCTCACAAAGTGGATATATACCTCAGTCCTCTTAGTTTGTGGTGTATCAGCCAGCCACTTGCTGCCACTCACATTGCGTTGTAAAATACACTGGGCCTGAGTTTGGGTTCTGTGTCCAAAAAAAAAAAGTGAGATTGAAATTTTCACAAAGTGGATATACCTCAGTCCTCTTAGTTTGTGGTGTATCAGCCAGCCACTTGCTGCCACTTACATTGCGTTGTGTTACATACTGGGCCTGAGTTGTGGTGCTGTCTCCCCCCAAAAAAAGGGAGATTCACATTGTCACAAAGTGGATATACGTCAGTTCGGTTAGTTTGTTGTATATCAGCCAGCCACGTTCTGCCACTTACATTGTGTTGTAAAATACACTAGGCCTGAGGTTGGGTTCAGTCTCCCCCCCAAAAAAGTGAGATTCAAATTCTCACAAAGTGGATATACCTCAGTCATCTTAGTTTGTGGTGTATCAGCCAGCCACTTGCTACCACTCACATTGCGTTGTAAAATACACTGGGCCTGAGTTTGGGTTCTGTGTCCAAAAAAAAAAGGGAGATTGAAATTCTCTCAAAGTGGATATATACTTCAGTCCTCTTAGTTTGTTGTGTATCAGCCAGCCACTTGCTGCCACTCACATTGTGTTGTAAAATACACTGGGCCTGAGTTTGGATTCTGTGTCCAAAAAAAAAAGGGAGATTGAAATTCTCACAAAGTGGATATACCTCAGTCCTCTTAGTTTGTGGTGTATCAGCCAGCCACTTGCTGCCACTCACATTGCGTTGTAAAATACACTGGGCCTGAGTTTGGGTTCTGTGTCCAAAAAAAAAAGGGAGATTGAAATTCTCACAAAGTGGATATACCTCAGTCCTCTTAGTTTGTGGTGTATCAGCCAGCCACTTGCTGCCACTTACATTGTGTTGTGTTATACACTGGGACTGAGTTGTGGTGCAGTCTCCCCCCAAAAAAAGGGAGAATTAAATTCACAACAAGATTATATACACCTTCTACCTTGTTTTACAGTGCCATATAACTGTTGTTATTTTGGTTAGATTTTCCCAAAAATGAGGAAGTCTGGTGGAAGAGGCCTTGGGCGGTCGTTGCCAGCTGGTACTGATGGTGGTGGTGGTGGAGGTGGTGGAGCATCTGGTGGTAGTGGGAAAAGCAAAATAGCAGCTAAGGCTAGAGGTGTTGAGCCAGCGTCATCGTCTGGCTACACAAGGCCTCGAAGGCTCCCTTATCTGGGAGTAGGAAAACCGCTTTTAAAGCCGGAGCAGCAGGAAAATTTTTGGCTTTCCTTGCTGACTCAGCCTCTAGCTCTTTCGCCTCCTCTTCAGAAAGTTCCAAATTTAAAAGCAGCAAGTCTTCAGTGGATGCTCCCAGTCAGGAACAAGTCACTTCCTTGTGTCCTTCACCCAAAACAACAGTGAAGGATGCGTCAGGCGACACAACAGGTTACTCCATGGAGCTCTTTACACATACCGTGCCTGGGTTAGAAAGGGAAATTGTTAACAGCCCATTACAAGATGAATCGGACATGGAGTGCACTGATGCACAGCCACAGCTAGATTATTATGTTGTTCCATTGACTCAGATCACTACATTGCCCTCGCAGTGTACTGAGCCATAAACTGACCCTGATGAGACTATGGTGCCCTGTCCCGAACGCTATAGCACGTATATATACACCTTACACGGTGACACAGAGAAAGGTGCACATGACATTGAAGAGGAGGTGATAGATGACCCAGTTGTTGACCCAGATTGGCAGCCATTGGGGGAAGAGGGTGCCCCTGACAGTAGCTCAGAAGCGGAGGAGGATGATCCACAGCAGCCATCTACATCGCAACAGCTTTCATTTGGCAGGCCCTTCTCAGGCCAAAAACGTTTGTCAACCAAAAAAACAGTTTTAGGACAGCGTGGCCATCCGGTAAAAGCAGCACAGCGTGCAATGCCTGAAAAGTTATTCCATAGTAGGAATAGTGGAGTGTGGCAATTTTTTAACCAAGATCCGAATAATCAATGCAAAGATATCTGTAAGAAATGCTCAAAGACCTTTAGCAGAGGGAAGAATCCCCAAAATTTAAATACAACGTGCATGCGTAGACATTTAACCAGCATGCAATTGCAAGCCTGGACTAACTACCAAATGTCCCGTACCGTTGGTGCACCTGCTCAGAATGAAGGTAGTCAGCAACGCTACATTGCTTCCCTCACTGTAAGCCCACCGGTTAGGACACCACCAGAAGCAAATGTGGAGGTATCGTCGCAAGGCCAAAGCAGTCAGGGAATCACAAGGTTTTTAGTAGGAAACACTGTATGTAGGTCAACATCAAGAATACCATCACCAACCCTTTCTCAATCCACCATGTCCACCACCACCACCGCTAGTCCCACCATATGCAGCTCTCCAGTCCAGCTCACCCTACAAGAGACTCTTGTTAGGACAAGAAAGTACTCATCCTCTCATCCGTGTACACAGGGTTAGAACGGCCTCATTGCTAGTCTAATCTCGTTAGAGATGATGCCCTACTGGTTGGTTGAAAGCGAAGCTTTCAAAGACCTGATGGCCTATGCAGTACCACGCTATGACCTACCCAGTCGGCACTTCTTTGCGAGAACAGCCATCCCAGCCCTCCACCAGCATGTCAAAGACCGCATTGTCCATGCACTGAGGCAATCAGTCAGTGGAAAGGTGCACCTCACAACAGATGCATGGACCAGTAGGCATAGCCAGGGATGTTACGTGTCCATCACGGCGCACTGGTTTAATGTGGTGGATGCAGGGTCCACAAGGGACAGCCATAGTGGGACAGTTCTGCCAAGCCCACGGTCTAGGAAACAGTTGGCTGTAGGCTTTCGCCACCCCTCCTCCTCCTCCCCCTCCTCCTCCAGAAGCCAAAGCTCATCCACAGAGCGCAGTCGCACGACCACTCCATCGGCAGCTGCCAGTGTTGCACACGAGGTATCTCATTATCGAACAGCTAGTGGTAAGCGTCAGCAGGCTGTGTTGCAAATGAAGTGTTTGGGCAACAACAGACACACCGCGGAAGTTCTGGCCGAGTACTTGCAGCAAGAAACTCAATCATGGCTGGGCAGTGTACATCTTGAGGCAGGCAAGGTAGTCAGTGATAACGGAAGGAATTTTATGGCTGCCATAGCCCTTTCAGAACTGAAACACATACCTTGTCTGGCTCACACCTTGAACCTGTTAGTGCAGTGCTTCCTGAAAAATTATCCAGGGTTACAAGCCCTGCTCCTGAAGGTGCGAAGACTTTGCTCGCACATCCGCCGGTCACCCGTACACTCCAGCCGTATGCTGAACCATCAGCGATCGCTGAATCTTCCCCAGCACCGCCTAATAATCGACTTTGCAACAAGGTGGAACTCCACACTGCACATGCTTCAGAGGCTGTGCGAACAGAGGCATGCTGTAATGTATTTGTGGGAAGATACACATACATGGGCAGGCAGTTGGATGGCAGACATGGAGTTGTCTGGTGTGCAGTGGTCGAAGCTACAAGACCTATGTCAAGTCCTTCAGTGTTTTGAGGAATGCACATGGCTGTGAAGAGCAGATGACGCCATCATAAGCATGAGCATCCCACTAATGCGTCTGCTGATGCAAAGTATGATGCACATTAAGGAGCAGGCGTCTGCAGCCGAGGATGAGGGAAGCCTTGATGACAGTCAGCCATTGTCTGCTCAGGGAACTCTCCTAGACGAGGTGGCGGACGAAGTGGAGGAGGATGATGGGGATGAATATTTATGGGAGGAGGTTGCTTCTCAGGGGGTAATAGAAACTGGTGGCGTTGCAAGGTCAGGTACAGGGTTTTTGCGGGACACAAGTGATGTGGATTTGCAAGAAAGTGCTCCTCAACCCAGCACAAGCAGTGAATTGACACCTGGAACATTGGCCCACATGGCTGAGTTTTATCCTAAAAAGGGACCCCTGCATTATCAAAATGATGACCGATGATGATTACTGGTTGGCATGCCTCCTGGATCCATGATATAAAGGAAAATTACAAAATATCATGCCACATGAGAACCTTGAGCAAATATTGGCTACTAGTGTTGAGCGATACCGTCCGATACTTGAAAGTATCGGTATCGGATAGTATCGGCCGATACCCGAAAAGTATCGGATATCGCCGATACCGATACCCGATACCAATACAAGTCAATGGGACACCAAGTATCGGAAGGTATCCTGATGGTTCCCAGGGTCTGAAGGAGAGGAAACTCTCCTTCAGGCCTTGGGATCCATATTACTGTGTAAAATAAAGAATTAAAATAAAAAATATTGATATACTCACCTCTCCGGAGGCCCCTGGACATCACCGCTGGTAACCGGCAGCCTTCTTTGCTTAAAATGAGCGCGTTTAGGGCCTTCCATGACGTCACGGCTTCTGATTGGTCGCGTGCCGCTCATGTGACCGCCACGCGACCAATCACAAGCCGCGACGTCATTCTCAGGTCCTAAATTCCTAGAATGAGGAGTTTAGGGCCTGAGAATGACGTCACGGCTTGTGATTGGTCACGTGGCAGTCACATGAGCGGCACGCGACCAATCAGAAGCCGTGACATCATGGAAGGCCCTAAACGCGCTCATTTTAAGCAAAGAAGGCTGCCGGTTACCAGCGGTGATGTCCAGGGGCCTCCGGAGAGGTGAGTATATCAATATTTTTTATTATAATTCTTTATTTTACACAGTAATATGGATCCGATACCGATTCCCGATACCATAAAAGTATCGGATCTCGGTATCGGAATTCCGATACCGCAAGTATCGGCCGATACCCGATACTTGCGGTATCGGAATGCTCAACACTTTTGGCTACCAAACAAGCAACTCTTGTAGATCGTTTGGTTCAGGCATTCCCAGCACACAGCGGCAGTAATGGTTCTAACACGAGGCATAGTGGGCAACATGGCAGAGGTGTTAGAGGTGCACAAATCCGAAGTGGTGTTGGACAGAGGGGTTTTATGACCAGGTTGTGGAGTGATTTCGCAATGACCGCTGACACGACAGATACTGCTGCATCGATTCAAAGTGACAGGAGACAGGATTTGTCCAGTATGGTTACAAACGACTTTTCCGCCCTTATCGATGTTCTCCCTCACAGGTCATTCCCCTTTGATTACTGGGCATCTAAAATAGTGTTAGGGCTAGCGGAAAGCACCGAGTAAATATAAATGTTTTATTGAAGCAGATGCGTTCGCAGCCCGGGGTCCATCGTGCAGGAAAACCTGCTGCTAGGAAACGGCGGCACTATATGGCGGTATGAACCAGCTCTGTTAGCTTCACAGAGCAACGGAGAAAGCAAAGCTCTGTGCCCTGATAACTTTCACAGAGGCACAGGCTAACTACCCAAATTAGAGCAGTCAGTGGTCATGCATGCATACATACAAAACTCCTCGCCGGAGGTGCCAGCATTCTAGGGGCTTATTTCAGCCGGGTCCCTGAATACATTCAAACACAATCTCCTCGCCGGAGGTGCCAGCATTTTAGGGGCTTATTTCAGCCGGGTCCCTGAACACATACAACCACATGACCACACTGGCGCAAAGCACATAACTTGAAAAGACACTAGCGCATGGCCGTGCGGCCATGCGAGCCTTAAATAATTGCAGCACGTACAGGACCTTCCTAGAAGGACCAATGAGAGGCTGCTACAGAGCCTGCGCACCTACAGGACCTTCCTAGAAGGACCAATAGAATTGACAGCAGTATCTGAACATGTGACCCTCGATCTCCACTGAGAGATCTTACTCTGGGCATGCTCAGAATGAGGAAAACAGGACTTAGTCCCAGCAGCGTCTGCTCGTCGCTGCTCAACACTGGCCTCAATGGCAGAAGCAGGAAAGGCAGCAGCAACTCTTTGCACAGAGCCAGCATGAGCGAGATGCTGGGACCGATGTCTCTGCTGAGCAGGCTCCACTGCGGCAGGAGAAGAATGGGAGACCGCAGCGGAGATGGCCCGAGATTCCCCCTGTGCAGAGGCGGGAACTCGACCCCTAACATTACCCCCCCTCCTAGGCCCCCCCCCTCCTTGGACCTCGCTACTCTCGAATGCAGCAATGAGCTGCGGAGCCCGAATGTGCTCAGCAGGCTCCCAGGACCTGTTCTCAGGACCATAACCCTTCCAGTCCACCAAATAAATTTTTTTGCCACGTACCACCTTGTACCCCAAAATAGCGTTCACCTCGTAATCGACCGTAGACTAACCCGATGTCCAGGCAGTTGACTCGGAAAACCGGGACATGTATACGGGCTTCAAGAGGGACACATGAAAGGTGTCGGTGATACCCAGGCGTGGCGGAAGGGCTAAGCGATAGACCACAGGGTTAACTTGCTCGAGGACCTTGAAAGGACCCAAGTAGTGAGGTGCAAACTTAGTGGACTCAACTTGCAGCCTGATGTTACGGGCGAAGAGCCACACCAAGTCGCCAGGAGCAAAGGTCGGAGCGTGGCGCCGATGTGCATCTGCAGAGGACCTCATTCTCTCCTTGGAAGCCCGAATGGCATCCTGAGTGCGGTCCCAAATATCCCGTGCCTCCACAGCCCAGTCGGCCACCCTGGAGTCGGTGGAAGACACGGGCATAGGCACAGGTAACCATGGATGCTGACCATAATTGAGGAGGAATGGGGTTTGTCCAGTGTAGTCGGCTACGGCATTGTTCAGCGCAAACTCTGCCCATGATAGCAAGGATGCCCAGTCATCCTGCCTGACTGAGACAAAATGTCGCAAATATGTGACCAAGGTCTGGTTGGCTCTCTCTACCAACCCATTCGTCTCGGGATGATATGCGGAGGAGAGATTTAACTCAATGCTGACAAGATGACAAAGCTCCCTCCAGAACCGAGACGCAAACTGGGGACCCCGATCACTGACAATTTTGTCCGGCATACCGTGTAGGCGGAAGACGTGTTTTATGAACAATGCTGCTAAGGCCCGTGCAGAAGGTAACCGTGGTAGCGGCACCAAATGCACCATTTTCGAGAAATGATCGGTGATGACTAGGGTTGAGCGACTTTTATTTTTATAGGGTCGGGTTTCACGAAACCCGACTTTCTCAAAAGTCGGGTCGAGTGAAATCGGCCGATCCTATAAAAAAGTCAGGGTCAGGGTCGGCCGAAACACGAAACCCAATGCAGTGCAATGGGATACTATGGTTCCCAGGGTCTGAAGGAGAGGAAACTCTCCTTCAGGCCCTGGGATCCATATTTAAGTGTAAAATATAGAATTAAAATAAAAAATATTGATATACTCACCCTCTGACGAGCCCTGGTAGTAATCGGCATCTTCCGTTCCTAAGAATGAGCGCGTTCAGGGCCTTAGATGACGTCACGGCTTTGTGATTGGTCGCGGTGGCCCACGTGACCGCTCAGCGACCAATCACAAGCCGTGACGTAATTCTCTCAGGTCCTAAATTCCTCATTCTAGGAATTTAGGCCATGAGAATTACGTCACGGCTTGTGATTGGTCGCTGAGCGGTCACGTGGGCCGCCGCGACCAATCACAAAGCAGTGACGTCATCTAAGGCCCTGAACACGCTCATTCTTAAGAAGGAAGGCTGCCGGAAAGAAGCAGGGCACGTACGAGGGTGAGTATATACCTAATAGGAATATACTCACCCTCGGCTTCTTTCCGGCAGCCTTTCTTCTTAAGAATGAGCGCGTTCAGGGCCTTAGATGACGTCACGGCTTTGTGATTGGTCGCGGCCGCCCACGTGACCGCTTAGCGACCAATCACAAGCCGTGACGTAATTCTCATGGCCTAAATTCCTAGAATGAGGAATTTAGGACCTGAGAGAATTACGTCACGGCTTGTGATAGGTCGCTGAGCGGTCACATGGGCCGCCGCGACCAATCACAAAGCCGTGACGTCTTCTAAGGCCCTGAACGCGCTCATTCTTAGGAACGGAAGATGCCGATTACTACCAGGGCTCGTCGGAGAGGTGAGTATATCAATATTTTTTATTTTAATTCTTTATTTTACACTTAAATGTGGATTCCGATACCGATTTCCGATATCGCAAACATATCGGAACTCGGTATCGGAATTCCGATACCAGATTCAGAAGATCGCCGACCTCATGGCCGACCCCACACAGGGGTCGGTTCGGGTTTCATAAAACCCGACTTTGCCAAAAGTCGGCGACTTCTGAAAATGGTCGACCCGTTTCACTCAACCCTAGTGATGATCCAAATGATGGTACAGCCGCGAGACTTGGGCAAACCCACTACAAAGTCCATCCTGACCATCTCCCAAGGCCTGTCTGCCACCGGCAAGGGATAGAGTAACCCAGCTGGCCGTTGTCGAGGAGACTTATTTTTGGCACAGGAGACACACGCCTGAATATAATCTCTGACATCTTGAACCATATGTGGCCACCAGTACATCCTCGCCAGCAGTTCAGATGTCCTCTTTGTCCCAAAGTGTCCACCCACCTTGGACGAATGAGCCCAAGAGAGAACCTCTGGTCGCAAATTAATGGGCACAAAAGTCTTGCTCGGAGGAACAGAGTCTAGCGAAACTGGAGCTATGGTTCTCAGGCTCTCCAAAGGGACAATAAGCAGAGGCTCTCCTTCCTCCTCCTCAGATGACATAACAGAGCGAGAGAGGGCGTCAGCTTGAATGTTCTTCTCCCCAGCGAGATAATGGAGGGTAAAGTGGAACCGGGAGAAGAACAAGGACCATCTGGCCTGGCGAGAATTTAGCAGCTGGGCTATATGTAAATATAACAAGTTTTTGTGGTCCGTGAAGACTTGAAAGGGAAAACGAGCCCCCTCCAAGAGATGTCTCCACTCAGAGAAAGCCAACTTCATCACCAGCAACTCCCAGTCCCCGATGGATTAATTCCTCTCCGCAAGTGTGAAGGTCTTAGAAAAGAAGAAGCACGGATGCTTCTGACCTTGAGCATACTTTTGAAAGAGGACTGCTCCTGCACGAACAGAAGAGGCATCCACCTCCATTATGAACGGCTTATCAACATCGGGACGATGTAGGATGGGAGCGCAAGCAAAATGAGAATTAATAGCAGAAAAGGCCCTGGAGACCTTTTCAGACCACAATTTGGTATTTGCTCCCGTCTTGGTGAGGGCTACCAAAGTTGAGAAGTGGGGAATGAACTGGCGATAGTAATTTATGAACCCCATAAAGCGCTGCACCGCTTTAAGAGAATGGGGTTCTTGCCAGTCCATCACAGCCTGTAGTTTGGCAGGATCCATAGCCAATCCCTGGGCTGAGATGATATAGCCCAGGAAAGGTAAAGACTCCTGCTCAAACATACACTTCTCCAACTTTGCATAAAGAGAATTTGCCCGTAAGAGGTCGAAGACTCTGCCAACTTCTCTCCAGTGGGAGTCAATATCTGGAGAGAAGATGTGAATATCATCCAGATAGACTATGACCGAGGTGGAGAGCATATCCCAGAAGATGTCGTTGACAAAGTCTTGAAAGATGGCTGGGGCATTACAGAGCCTGAAGGGCATCACCAGATACTCATAGTGCCCATCTCTGATGTTAAACGCCGTCTTCCATTCATCCGCCTCACGGATGCGAATCAGGTTATAAGCACCCCGCAGATCTAATTTGGTAAATACCCTTGCTCCCCGAAGCCTATCAAAAAGCTCAGAAATCAGGGGCAGTGGGTACTTATTTTTAATGGTGATGGCATTAAGACCCCTGTAATCTATGCAAGGACGTAACTCTCCATTTTTCTTCTGCACGAAGAAGAACCCCGCCCCTGCTGGTGACACTGACTTCCTAATGAACCCTCATGCCAAATTCTCCTGGATGTATTGGGACATAGCCTCCATCTCCGGGAGAGAGAGGGGATAGACACGTCCCCGAGGAGGTTCTGCTCCAGGCAAGAGATCTATAGGGCAGTCATAGGGACGGTGAGGCAGAAGGGTCTCCGCAGCCTTTTTGGAGAAGACGTCAGCATAGGACCAATAACATTTGGGAAGAGAAGAGAGATCTGCGGGTATCTCAGTGGTGGAAACTTGAACGTACGCTTTCACACATCTGTCCTTACAAGCATCACTACAACCCAATATCCTCCCAGAGGTCCACTCAATATGTGGGGAGTGGAAACGGAGCCAGGGTATCCCCAACAGAATCTCATCCATTCCGTCGGGAAGGACAAGAAAGGAAATAATCTCCTGGTGGGATGGGGACATGGCTAAAGGTACCTTCACATGAAACGACATCGCTAGCGATCCGTGACGTTGCAGCGTCCTCGCTAGCGATATCGTTTCGTTTGACACGCAGCAACGATCAGGATCCTGCTGTGATGTCGCTCGTCACTGAATAAAGTCCAGAACTTTATTTGGTCGTCCGATCGCTGTGTATCGTTGTGTTTGAAAGCAAAAGCAACGATACCAGCGATGTTTTACACTGGTAGCCAGGGTAAACATCGGGTTACCAAGCGCAGGGCAGCGCTTAGTAACCCGATGTTTACCCTGGTTACCAGCGTAAAAGTAAAAAAAACAAACAGTACATGCTCACCTGCGCGTCCCCCAGCCTCTGCTTCCTGACACTTACTGAGCGCCGGCCCTAAACTGAAAGTGAAAGCACAGCGGTGACGTCACCGCTCTGCTGTTAGGGCCGGAGCTCAGTCAGTGTCAGGAAGCGGAGGCTGGGGGACGCGCAGGTGAGCATGTACTGTTTGTTTTTTTTACTTTTACGCTGGTAACCAGGGTAAACATCGGGTTACTAAGCGCGGCCCTGCGCTTAGCAACCTGATGTTTACCCTGGTTACCCGGGGGCCTCGGCATCGTTGGTCGCTGGAGAGCGGTCTGTGTGACAGCTCTCCAGCGACCAAACAGCGACGCTGCAGCGATCGGCATCGTTGTCGCTATCGCTGCAGCGTCGCTTCGTGTGAAGGTACCTTAAGGTGAAAGGGACAGTCTGATGTGTGATCTGTAATGGAAGTGTTGACCCATTCACCACTCTAACACTTACTGGTTTGGGTAGCATTACCAGAGGTATTGTGTGGTGCAAAGCAAAAGCAAGAGGACATGAAATTCCCCTCTGCTCCTGAATCCACACAAAGCTCAACTGTATGAGTGGATGAGCCTAAGAGGATTGTCCCTTTAAAGGACAACTTGGAGGAAAATGCCGCTGAGTCTAGTGAACCCCCACCTATGGTCACTAGACGCGATCGTTTCCCTGACCGCCGTGGACATTGATTTGCATAATGTCCCAGTTGTTGGCAATTATTACACACCACGGGTATTCGAGCGGACTGAGACCTAGGTCCCGCTCGAGAAACAGGAGACTCTAGAGGTTTGGCAAAGGTGGGAGCCAGCCGAAACCTCTGCCTGCACTGGGTCCGTTCCAACCTCCGCTCGTTAAAACGGAGATCGATGTGGGTAGAAATGGAAATGAGCTCCTCCAGTGTGGCAGGAATCTCCCTGGTGGCTAAGGCGTCCTTTACATGATCTGCCAGTGCAGCGCCCCAGAGACCTGGTCGTTGCAGTAACATCGCTCTGCCACTAAGGGGAGTGATGGTACGTCTGATGGCACCAAAGGAGTTCACCTGACCAGGTATCACAGGCTCCAATACACTTCACAGTCTGGCCTCCAGGGGGAGCTAAGGGTACTATGCATTAGGCCACTCCTCACAATCTGGTAAAACTGGGGGTTGGATAGAAAGTGAGTGAGAAGCTGACTGGGTTGGAACCAGGCAACATCCTGTGGCAGGGGGTGTTGCAGGGGAAAGATCCAGGGGGGTCCCTGTCAGGGGTGGGATCCTGATAGAGACCTAGCGAACAAGAGAGAGCGTTAAGGAACCGCGCCTGCACGACATTGCGGCGGTATCTCAAGAAAGGACAAGAAGCGAGGTTTATTGTAAAGCAGTGAGAAACGTGATCACAGCAAAAAGGAGATAACACCAGTAGGAGTCGTGCCGTAAGATCGAGGCAACATCCTACTGAGGCGCGTAGCCGGTGGCCGGAACGCCGAGGAAGTATTGGGCTCCAAGCATTACTTCAAACCAACGGCAGGACAGTTATTTATAGGTTGGCTGTCTCACCTAAATCACCTAAGCAGACATAGGGGGCAATTGTGGGAGAGGGGCGACACTAGGGTCCCGGAAGAACTCCAGGGCTACCCGTCATACGGGAGCGTCCTAGCCATATCATCTGGGGGACGGAGAAGAACATCAGAACAGATATAAGTTGTGAGAAAGAACATCAGAAACAGACACAACAGTTGTGAGGACTATCCCGTGGTGCTCAGCAGGGAAGTACTACAACACACAGGCGCTAGAAGGTAGGCACAGATTTCCACCTGCAAAGAGAACTCTGGAGGTGCCTTTGGACCGGCCGGTCTCAGCCAGCCCTGTTGACAGTGCTCCAGATTGAGGATTCTAAAGCCTTCAGTAAAGAGGTAAAGAGACTGCAACCTTGTGTCCTCGTTATTCACCGCGACCTACACCACGCACCATCATCACACCTTTCATTGGACGCCCCTTAGCAGGGTCACGGACCGGGTCTAGCCACCGTGACAGCCCCAGAACTGAGACAGAGAGGCCCGGTACCGAGCACCCCGCGGCCCTGCGTCTGGGGGCGCTCCACCAGTCCTTTCCAGAACTCCGGAATAAGAACTTTATCTGGCCATTCTAGCTCAGAGGCAAGAGTCCGGTATTGGATGGCAAACTGGCTGACCATGGACGAACCCTGAGTAATTGCCAACAATTGGAGCACGGTATCGTGGGTAACACATGGTCCCAAAAAGACCTGCCTCAGAGCGTCCAAGAAGAGAGGAGCACTCTGTACCACATGATCATCACGCTCCCAAAGTGGCGTTGCCCACTCCAACGCCCTGCCCGACAAAAGAGAAATAATGAATGCCACTTTCGCCCGTTCCGTAGGAAAACATGTAGCCAGGAGCTCGAGGTGTATAGAGCACTGGCTCACGAATCCCCGACACAGTTTACTATCACCAGCAAACTAGTCTGGAAGCGGGAGACAGGGTATAGTCAGAGCAGGGGTGGCAGCGGACAGACTGGCTGCAGCTACACTTGCAGCCTGAACAGCGACAGCGGTGACGTCCTCAGCTGAGGTTGTACGCTCTAGAGCCGCCAACCTACCCTCCAGCTGCTGGATGTACCGCTGTAGACGCTGATCGTCTGCCATTTTCTAGCCAGACCCTGGTGCTAGTGTACTGTTAGGGCTAGCGGAACGCACCGAGTTAATATAAATGTTTTATTGAAGCAGATGCGTTCGCAGCCCGGGGTCCACCGTGCAGGAAAACCTGCTGCTAGGAAACGGCGGCACTATATGGCGGTATGAACCAGCTCTGTTAGCTTTACAGAGCAGCCGAGAAAGTAAAGCTCTTTGCCCTGATAACTTTCACAGAGGCACAGGCTAACTACCCAAATTAGAGCAGTCAGTGGTCATGCATGCATACAAAACTCCTCGCCGGAGGTGCCAGCATTCTAGGGGCTTATTTCAGCCGGGTCCCTGAATACATTCAAACACAATCTCCTCGCCGGAGGGGCCAGCATTCTAGGGGCTTATTTCAGCCGGGTCCCTGAACACATACAACCACATGACCACACAAGCGCAAAGCACATAACTTGAAAAGACACTAGCGCATGGCCGTGCGGCCATGCGAGCCTTAAATAGTTGCAGCACGTACAGGACCTTCCTAGAAGGACCAATGAGAGGCTGCTACAGAGCCTGCGCACCTACAGGACCTTCCTAGAAGGACCAATAGAATTGACAGCAGTATCTGAACATGTGACCCTCGATCTCCACTGAGAGATCTTACTCTGGGCATGCTCAGAATGAGGAAAGCAGGACTTAGTCCCAGCAGCATCTGTTCGCCGCTGCCCAACACTGGCCTCAATGGCAGAAGCAGGAAAGGTAGCAGCAACTCTTTGCACAGAGTCAGCATGAGCGAGATGCTGGGACCGATGTCTCTGCTGAGCAGGCTCCACTGCGGCAGGAGAAGAATGGGAGACCGCAGCGGAGATGGCCTGAGATTCCCCCTGTGCAGAGGCGGGAACTCGACCCCTAACATTACCCCCCCTCTCCTTGGACCTCGCTACGCTCGAATGCAGCAATAAGCTGCGGAGCCCGAATGTGCTCAGCAGGCTCCCAGGACCTGTTCTCAGGACCATAACCCTTCCAGTCCACCAAATAATATTTTTTGCCACGTACCACCTTGTACCCCAAAATAGCGTTCACCTCGTAATCGTCCGTAGACTAACCCGATGTCCCGGCAGTTGACTCGGAAAACCGGGACATGTATACGGGCTTCAAGAGGGACACATGAAAGGTGTCGGTGATACCCAGGCGTGGCGGAAGGGCTAAGCGATAGACCACAGGGTTAACCTGCTCGAGGACCTTGAAAGGACCCAAGTAGTGAGGTGCAAACTTAGTGGACTCAACTCGCAGCCTGATGTTACGGGCGAAGAGCCACACCAAGTCGCCAGGAGCAAAGGTCAGAGCGGGGCGCCGATGTGCATCTGCGGAGGACCTCATTCTCTCCTTGGAAGCCCGAATGGCATCCTGAGTGTGGTCCCAAATATCCCGTGCCTCCACAGCCCAGTCTGCCACCCTTGAGTTGGCAGAAGACACGGCCATAGGCACAGGTACCCGCGAATGCTGACGATAATTGAGGAGGAATGGGGTTTGTCCAGAGGAGTCGGCTACGGCATTGTTCAGCGCAAACTCTGCCCATGATAGCAAGGATGCCCAGTCATCCTGCCTGACTGAGACAAAATGTCGCAAATATATGACCAAGGTCTGGTTGGCTCTCTCTACCAACCCATTCGTCTCGGGATGATATGTGGAGGAGAGATTTAACTCAATGTTGAGAAGACGACAAAGCTCCCTCCAGAACCGAGACGCAAACTTGGGACCCCGATCACTGACAATTTTGTCCGGCATACCGTGTAGGCGGAAGACGTGTTTTATGAACAATGCTGCCAAGGCCCGTGCAGAAGGTAACCGTGGTAGCGGCACCAAATGCACCATTTTCGAGAAATGATCGGTGATGACCCAAATGATGGTACAGCCACGAGACTTGGGCAAACCCACTACAAAGTCCATCCCGACCATCTCCCAAGGCCTGTCTGCCACCGGCAAGGGATAGAGTAACCCAGCTGGCCGTTGTCGAGGAGACTTATTTTTGGCACAGGAGACACACGCCTGAAAATAATCTCTGACATCTTGAACCATATGTGGCCACCAGTACATCCTCGCCAGTAGTTCAGATGTCCTCTTTGTCCCAAAGTGTCCACCCACCTTGGACGAATGAGCCCAAGAGAGAACCTCCGGTCGCAAATTAATGGGCACAAAAGTCTTGCCCGGAGGCACAGACTCTAGCGAAACCGGAGCTATGGTTCTCAGGCTCTCCGAAGGGACAATAAGCAGAGGCTCTCCTTCCTCCTCCTCAGATGACATAACAGAGCGAGAGAGGGCGTCAGCTTGAATGTTCTTCTCCCCAGCAAGATAATGGAGGGTAAAGTGGAACCGGGAGAAGAACAAGGACCATCTGGCCTGGCGAGAATTTAGCAGCTGGGCTATATGTAAATATAACAAGTTTTTGTGGTCCGTGAAGACTTGAAAGGGAAACGAGCCCCCTCCAAGAGATGTCTCCACTCAGAGAAAGCCAACTTCATCACCAGCAACTCCCAGTCCCCGATGGAATAATTCCTCTCCGCAGGTGTGAAGGTCTTAGAAAAGAAAAAGCACGGATGCTTCCGACCTTGAGCATACTTTTGAAAGAGGACTGCTCCTGCACGAACAGAAGAGGCATCCACCTCCGTTATGAACGGCTTATCAACATCGGGACGATGTAGGATGGGAGCGCAAGCAAAATGAGAATTAATAGCAGAAAAGGCCCTGGAGACCTTTTCAGACCACAATTTGGTATTTGCTCCCTTCTTGGTGAGGGCTACCAAGGGAGCTACCAAAGTTGAGAAGTGGGGAATGAACTGGCGATAGTAATTTATGAACCCCATAAAGCGCTGCACCTCTTTAAGAGAATGGTGTTCTTGCCAGTCCATCACAGCCTGTAGTTTGGCAGGATCCATAGCCAATCCCTGGGCTGAGATGATATAGCCAAGGAAAGGTAAAGACTCCTGCTCAAACATACACTTCTCCAACTTTGCATGAAGAGAATTTGCCCGTAAGAGGTCGAAGACTCTGCCAACTTCTCTCCAGTGGGAGTCAATATCTGGAGAGAAGATGTGAATATCATCCAGATAGACTACGACCGAGGTGGAGAGCATATCCCAGAAGATGTCGTTGACAAAGTCTTGAAAGACGGCTGGGGCATTACAGAGCCCGAAGGGCATCACCAGATACTCATAGTGCCCATCTCTGATGTTAAACGCCGTCTTCCATTCATCCCCCTCACGGATGCGAATCAGGTTATAAGCACCCCGCAGATCTAATTTGGTAAATACCCTTGCTCCCCGAAGCCTATCAAAAAGCTCAGAAATCAGGGGCAGCGGGTACTTATTTTTAATGGTGATGGCATTAAGACCCCTGTAATCTATGCAAGGACGTAACTCTCCATTTTTCTTTTGCACGAAGAAGAACCCCGCCCCTGCTGGTGACACTGACTTCCTAATGAACCCTCTTGCCAAATTCTCCTGGATGTATTGGGACATAGCCTCCATCTCCGGGAGAGAGAGGGGATAGACACTTCCCCGAGGAGGTTCTGCTCCAGGCAAGAGATCTATAGGGCAGTCATAGGGACGGTGAGGCAGAAGGGTCTCCACAGCCTTTTTGGAGAAGACGTCAGCATAGGACCAATAGCATTTGGGAAGAGAAGAGAGATCTGCGGGTATCTCAGTGGAGGAAACTTGAACGTACGCTTTCACACATCTGTCCTTACAAGCATCACTACAACCCAATATCCTCCCAGAGGTCCACTCAATATGTGGGGAGTGGAAACGGAGCCAGGGTATCCCCAACAGAATCTCATCCATTCCGTCGGGAAGGACAAGAAAGGAAATAATCTCCTGGTGGGATGGGGACATGGCTAAGGTGAAAGGGACAGTCTGATGTGTGATCTGTAATGGAAGTGTTGACCCATTCACCACTCTAACACTTACTGGTTTGGGTAGCATTACCAAAGGTATTGTGTGGCACAAAGCAAAAGCAAGAGGACATGAAATTCCCCTCTGCTCCTGAATCCACACAAAGCTCAACTGTATGAGTGGATGAGCCTAAGAGGATTGTCCCTTTAAAGGACAACTTGGAGGAAAATGCCGCTGAGTCTAGTGAACCCCCACCTATGGTCACTAGACGCGATCGTTTCCCTGACCGCCGTGGACATTGATTTGCATAATGTCCCAGTTGTTGGCAATTATTACACACCATGGGTATTCGAGCGGACTGAGACCTAGGTCCCGCTCGAGAAACAGGAGACTCTAGAGGTTTGGCAAAGGTGGGAGCTGTTATGACCCCAATGGCAGAGGGTCTCAGAAATAAATACCAAGTCTGCAAACACAAAAAACCAGCTCATAGGGCAGTGGTAACTGGGCTGACCGTATAGCTAATCCTAGCACCACAAATAGAAGCAGCCGGGGAACGTGCCTACGTTGGTTCTAGACGTCTCGCGCCAGCCGGAGAACTAACTAACCCTAGAAGGGAAAAGATAGACCTTTCTTGCCTCCAGAGAAAAGATCCCAAAAGTTGGATACAAGCTCCCAACAAATAATAACGGTGAGGTAAGAAGAAAAGACAAACGTAAGAATGAACTAGGTATTTAGCAAAGAGAGGCCCACTGACTAATAGCAGAATATAGTAAGATGACTTATATGGTCAGCAAAAACCCTATCAAAATTTCCACGCTGGATATTCAAGAACCCCCGAACCGTCTAACGGCCCGGGGGGAGAATACCAGCCCCCTAGAGCTTCCAGCAAAATCAGGAATCACATTTAGTACAAGCTGGACAAAAAATAAGGGCAATACAAATAACCAAAATACAAGGAAGCAGGACTTAGCTTAATTTTGCAAGAGCCAGGACCAGCAGACAGGAGCAAACAGAAAGGACTGATTGCAACGATGCCAGGCACCAGACTGAGAGTTCAGGAAGTTCATATAGCAACACCCCTGGACTAACGACCCAGGTGGGTGCCAAACTGAGGAAAGACAATCCCAGAGTCATATCACTAGTGACCACAAGAGGGAGCCAAAAAAGTCTAATTCACAACAGTACCCCCCCTTTAAGGAGGGGTCACTGAACCCTCACCAAGACCACCAGGGTGATCAGGATGAGCAGCGTGAAAGGCACGAACTAAATCGGCCGCATGCACATCAGAGGCAACCACCCAGGAATTATCCTCCTGACCATAGCCCTTCCACTTGACCAGATACTGAAGCCTCCGCCTGGAGAGATGAGAATCCAAGATCTTCTCCACCACGTACTCCAACTCGCCTTCAACCAACACCGGAGCAGGAGGCTCAACAGAAGGAACCACAGGTACAACGTACCGCCGCAACAAAGACCTATGGAACACGTTGTGAATGGCAAACGACACCGGAAGATCCAAGCGAAAGGACACAGGATTAAGGATTTCCAATATCTTGTAAGGACCGATGAAGAAAGGCTTAAATTTAGGAGAGGAGACCTTCATAGGAACAAATCGAGAAGACAGCCATACCAAATCCCCAACACGAAGTCGGGGACCCACACCGCGGCGGCGGTTGGCAAAACGCTGAGCCTTCTCCTGTGACAACTTTAAGTTGTCCACCACATGATTCCAAATCTGCTGCAACCTATCCACCACAGAATCTACCCCAGGACAGTCAGAAGGCTCCACATGTCCCGAGGAAAAACGAGGATGGAAACCAGAGTTGCAGAAAAATGGCGAAACCAAAGTAGCGGAACTAGCCCGATTATTAAGGGCAAACTCAGCCAACGGCAAGAAGGTCACCCAATCATCCTGATCTGCCGAAACAAAACACCTCAAATAAGCCTCCAGAGTCTGATTAGTTTGCTCCGTTTGTCCATTAGTCTGAGGATGAAAGGCAGATGAGAACGACAAATCAATGCCCATCCTAGCACAAAAGGATCGCCAGAACCTGGAAACAAACTGGGATCCTCTGTCAGACACGATATTCTCAGGAATGCCGTGCAAACGAACCACATTCTGAAAGAACAAAGGAACCAGATCGGAAGAGGAAGGCAGCTTAGGCAAAGATACCAAATGGACCATCTTGGAAAAGCGATCACATACCACCCAGATGACAGACATGCCCTGAGACACCGGAAGATCTGAAATGAAATCCATGGAAATGTGTGTCCAAGGCCTCTTCGGGACAGGCAAGGGCAAGAGCAACCCGCTGGCACGAGAACAGCAAGGCTTAGCTCGAGCACAAGTCCCACAGGACTGCACAAATGACCGCACATCCCTTGACAAGGAAGGCCACCAAAAGGACCTAGCCACCAAATCTCTGGTGCCAAAAATTCCCGGATGCCCTGCCAACACCGAGGAATGAACCTCGGAAATGACTCTGCTGGTCCACTTATCAGGAACAAACAGTCTGTCAGGTGGACAAGAGTCAGGTCTACCAGCCTGAAATCTCTGCAACACACGTCGCAAATCCGGAGAAATGGCTGACAAGATTACTCCCTCTTTAAGAATACCAACCGGTTCTGCGACTCCAGGAGAGTCAGGCACAAAGCTCCTTGAAAGAGCATCAGCCTTCACATTCTTTGAACCTGGTAAATACGAGACCACAAAGTCAAAACAGGAGAAAAACAATGACCAACGGGCCTGTCTAATATTCAGGTGTTTAGCAGACTCGAGATACATCAGATTTTTGTGATCAGTCAATACCACCACAACACGATGCTTAGCACCCTCGAGCCAATGACGCCACTCCTCAAATGCCCACTTCATGGCCAGCAACTCCCGATTGCCAACATCATAATTCCGCTCAGCAGGCGAAAACTTCCTAGAGAAAAAAGCACATGGTCTCATTACAGAGCAACCAGGGCCTCTCTGCGACAAAACGGCCCCTGCCCCAATCTCAGAAGCATCCACTTCAACCTGAAAGGGAAGTGAGACATCAGGCTGGCACAAAACAGGCGCTGAAGTAAACCGGCGCTTCAACTCTTGGAAAGCCTCCACGGCTGCAGGAGCCCAGTTAGCAACATCAGAACCTTTCTTGGTCATATCCGTCAAAGGTTTAACAACGCTAGAAAAATTAGCGATAAAACGACGGTAGAAGTTAGCAAAGCCCAAGAACTTCTGAAGACTCTTAACTGACGTGGGTTGAGTCCAATCATGAATAGCTCGGACCTTGACTGGGTCCATCTCCACCGCAGAATGGGAAAAAATAAAACCCAAAAAGGGAATATTCTGTACTCCAAAGAGACACTTTGAGCCCTTAACAAACAAAGCATTCTCACGCAAAACCTGAATCACCATCCTGACCTGCTCTACATGCGAGTCCCAATCATCAGAAAAAAACAGAATATCATCCAGATAAACAATCATAAATTTATCCAGATACTTCCGGAAAATATCATGCATAAAGGACTGAAACACTGAAGGAGCATTAGAGAGCCCAAAAGGCATCACCAAGTACTCAAAATGACCTTCGGGCGTATTAAATGCAGTTTTCCATTCATCTCCTTGGTTAATGCGCACAAGGTTGTACGCACCACGAAGATCTATCTTGGTGAACCACTTGGCACCTTTAATCCGGGCAAACAAGTCCGACAACAGAGGCAAAGGATACTGAAATTTAACAGTGATTTTATTCAGAAGCCGATAGTCAATACAAGGTCTCAAAGATCCGTCCTTCTTGGCCACAAAAAAGAATCCCGCACCAAGAGGGGAAGAGGATGGACGGATATGCCCCTTCTCCAGAGATTCCTTGATATACGAACGCATTGCAGTATGCTCAGGTACAGACAGATTAAATATTCTTCCCTTAGGAAATTTACTACCTGGAATCAAATCTATAGCGCAGTCACAGTCCCTATGAGGAGGCAGAGCACTGGACCTGGACTCGCTGAATACATCCTGAAAATCAGACAAATACTCAGGAACTTCCGAAGGAATAGAGGAAGCAATAGACACCGGCGGGGAATCACCATGAATTCCCTGACAGCCCCAACTTGACACAGACATTGCCTTCCAATCCAAGACTGGATTATGGGTCTGTAACCATGGCAGACCCAAAACGACCAAATCATACATTTTATGCAGAACAAGAAAACGAATCACCTCCCGATGTTCAGGAGTCATGCACATGGTTACCTGTGACCAAAACTGCGGTTTATTTTCCGCCAATGGCGTAGCATCAATACCTCTAAGAGGGATAGGATTTACCAACGGCTCAAGAACAAAACCACAGCGCTTGGCAAATGACAGATCCATAAGACTCAGGGCAGCACCTGAATCCACAAACGCCATAACAGGGTAGGAAGACAATGAGCAAATTAAAGTCACAGACAAAATAAATTTAGGTTGCAAATTACCAATGGCGACGGGGCTAACAACCCTTGTTAGGCGTTTAGAGCATGCTGATATAACATGTGTAGAATCACCACAGTAAAAACACAACCCATTCTGACGTCTATGATTTTTCCGTTCATTTCTAGTCTGAATTCTATCACATTGCATTAAATCAGGTGTTTGTTCAGACAACACCACCAGAGGATTAGCAGTTTTGCGCTCCCGCAAACGCCGGTCAATCTGAATAGCCAGCGCCATGGAATCATTCAGACTTGTAGGAATGGAGAAACCCACCATCACATTCTTAATGGCTTCAGAAAGGCCATTTCTGAAATTTGCGGCCAGAGCACACTCATTCCACTGAGTAAGCACGGACCATTTCCGAAATTTTTGGCAATACACTTCAGCTTCATCCTGGCCCTGAGAAATAGCCAGCAAGGCTTTTTCTGCCTGAATTTCAAGATTGGGTTCCTCGTAAAGCAATCCGAGCGCCAGAAAAAACGCATCAATATTCGCCAATGCTGGATCTCCTGGCGCTAGCAAGAAAGCCCAATCCTGAGGGTCGCCCCGCAAGAAAGAGATAACAATTTTAACTTGCTGAGCTGAGTCTCCAGACGAACGGGGTCTCAGAGACAAAAACAATTTACAATTATTCCTGAAATTCCTAAACTTAAATCGGTCTCCAGAGAACAGTTCAGGAATAGGTATTTTAGGTTCAGACATTGGACTACTGGTAACAAAATCTTGTATGCCCTGCACACGAGCAGCAAGCTGATCCACACTTGTAATCAAAGTCTGGACATTCATGTCTGCAGCAAGCTTAAGCCACTCAGAGGTAAAGGGGAGGAAGAAAGAGAGGAAAAAACAAACAAACAAAAAAAAACCTCAGAATTTCCTTTCTTATTATCCCACTTCTGCAATGCATTAAACATTCAACTTTGGCCTGGCATACTGTTATGACCCCAATGGCAGAGGGTCTCAGAAATAAATACCAAGTCTGCAAACACAAAAAACCAGCTCATAGGGCAGTGGTAACTGGGCTGACCGTATAGCTAATCCTAGCACCACAAATAGAAGCAGCCGGGGAACGTGCCTACGTTGGTTCTAGACGTCTCGCGCCAGCCGGAGAACTAACTAACCCTAGAAGGGAAAAGATAGACCTTTCTTGCCTCCAGAGAAAAGATCCCAAAAGTTGGATACAAGCCCCCAACAAATAATAACGGTGAGGTAAGAAGAAAAGACAAACGTAAGAATGAACTAGGTATTTAGCAAAGAGAGGCCCACTGATTAATAGCAGAATATAGTAAGATGACTTATACGGTCAGTAAAAACCCTATCAAAATTTCCACGCTGGATATTCAAGAACCCCCGAACCGTCTAACGGCCCTGGGGGAGAATACCAGCCCCCTAGAGCTTCCAGCAAAATCAGGAATCACATTTGGTACAAGCTGGACAAAAAATAAGAGCAATACAAATAACCAAAATACAAGGAAGCAGGACTTAGCTTAATTTTGCAAGAGCCAGGACCAGCAGACAGGAGCAAACAGAAAGGACTGATTACAACGATGCCAGGCACCAGACTGAGAATTCAGGAAGTTCATATAGCAACACCCCTGGACTAACGACCCAGGTGGGTGCCAAACTGAGGAAAGACAATCCCAGAGTCATATCACTAGTGACCACAAGAGGGAGCCAAAAATTCTAATTCACAACAGGGAGCCAGCCGAAACCTCTGCCTACACTGGGTCCGTTCCAACCTCCGCTCATTAAAACGGAGATCGATGTGGGTAGAAATGGAAATGAGCTCCTCCAGTGTGGCAGGAATCTCCCTGGTGGCTAAGGCGTCCTTTACATGATCTGCCAGTACAGCGCCCCAGAGACCTGGTCGTTGCAGTAACATCGCTCTGCCACTAAGGGGAGTGATGGTACGTCTGATGGCACCAAAGGAGTTCACCTGACCAGGTATCACAGGCTCCAATACACTTCACAGTCTGGCCTCCAGGGGGAGCTAAGGGTACTATGCATTAGGCCACTCCTCACAATCTGGTAAAACTGGGGGTTGGATAGAAAGTGAGTGAGAAGCTGACTGGGTTGGAACCAGGCAACATCCTGTGGCAGGGAGTGTTGCAGGGGAAAGATCCAGGGGGGTCCCTGTCAGGGGTGGGATCCTGACAGAGGCCTAGCGAACAAGAGAGAGCGTTAAGGAAACGCGCCTGCACGACTTTGCGGCGGTATCTCAAGAAAGGACAAGAAGCGAGGTTTATTGTGAAGCAGTGAGAAACGAGATCACAGCAAAAAGGAGATAACACCAGTAGGAGTCGTGCCGTAAGATCGAGGCAACATCCTACTGATGCGCGTAGCCGGTGGCCGGAACGCCGAGGAAGTATTGGGCTCCAAGCATTACTTCAAACCAACGGCAGGACAGTTATTTATAGGTTGGCTGTCTCACCTAAATCACCTAAGCAGACATAGGGGGCAATTGTGGGAGAGGGGCGACACTAGGGTCCCGGAAGAACTCCAGGCCTACCCGTCATACGGGAGCGTCCTAGCCATATCATCTGGGGGACGGAGAAGAACATCATTACAGGTATAAGTTGTGAGAAAGAACATCAGAAACAGACACAACAGTTGTGAGGACTATCCCGTGGTGCTCAGCAGGGAAGTACTACAACACACAGGCGCTAGAAGGTAGGCACAGATTTCCACCTGCAAAGAGAACTCTGGAGGTGCCTTTGGACCGGCCGGTCTCAGCCAGCCCTGTTAACAGTGCTCCGGATTGAGGATTCTAAAGCCTTCAGTAAAGAGGTAAAGAGACTGCAACCTTGTGTCCTCGTTATTCACCGCGACCTACACCACGCACCATCATCACACCTTTCATTGGACGCCCCTTAGCAGGGTCACGGACCGGGTCTAGCCACCGTGACAGCCCCAGAACTGAGACAGAGAGGCCCGGTACCGAGAACCCCGCGGCCCTGCGTCTGGGGGCGCTCCACCAGTCCTTTCCAGAACACCGGAATAAGAACTTTATCTGGCCATTCTAGCTCAGAGGCAAGAGTCCGGTATTGGATGGCAAACTGGCTGACCCTGGACGAACCCTGAGTAATTGCCAACAATTGGAGCGCGGTATCGTGGGTAACACGTGGTCCCAAAAAGACCTGCCTCAGAGCGTCCAAGAAGAGAGGAGCACTCTGTACCACATGATGATCACGCTCCCAAAGTGGCGTTGCCCACTCCAACGCCCTGCCCGACAAAAGAGAAACAATGAATGCCACTTTCGCCCGTTCCGTAGGAAAACATGTAGCCAGGAGCTCGAGGTGTATAGAGCACTGGCTCACGAATCCCCGACACAGTTTACTATCACCAGCAAACTAGTCTGGAAGCGGGAGACAGGGTATAGTCAGAGCAGGGGTGGCAGCGGACAGACTGGCTGCAGCTACACTTGCAGCCTGAACAGCGACAGTGGTGACGTCCACAGCTGAGGTTGTATGCTCTAGAGCCGCCAACCTACCCTCCAGCTGCTGGATGTACCGCTGTAGACGCTGATCGTCTGCCATTTTCTAGCCAGACCCTGGTGCTAGTGTACTGTTAGGGCTAGCGGAACGCACCGAGTAAATATAAATGTTTTATTGAAGCAGATGCGTTCGCAGCCCGGGGTCCACCGTGCAGGAAAACCTGCTGCTAGGAAACGGCGGCACTATATGGCGGTATGAACCAGCTCTGTTAGCTTCACAGAGCAGCCGAGAAAGCAAAGCTCTTTGCCCTGATAACTTTCACAGAGGCACAGGCTAACTACCCAAATTAGAGCAGTCAGTGGTCATGCATGCATACAAAACTCCTCGCCGGAGGTGCCAGCATTCTAGGGGCTTATTTCAGCTGGGTCCCTGAATACATTCAAACACAATCTCCTCGCCGGAGGTGCCAGCATTCTAGGGGCTTATTTCAGCCGGGTCCCTGAACACATACAACCACATGACCACACTGGCGCAAAGCACATAACTTGAAAAGACACTAGCGCATGGCCGTGCGGCCATGCAAGCCTTAAATGGTTTCAGCACATACAGGACCTTCCTAGAATCACCAATGAGAGGCTGCTACAGAGCATGCGCACCTACAGGACCTTCCTAGAAGGACCAATAGAATTGACAGCAGTATCTGAACATGTGACCCTCGATCTCCACTGAGAGATCTTACTCTGGGCATGCTCAGAACGAGGAAAGCAGGACTTAGTCCCAGCAGCGTCTGCTCGCCGCTGCCCAACACTGGCCTCAATGGCAGAAGCAGGAAAGGCAGCAGCAACTCTTTGCACAGAGTCAGCATGAGCGAGACGCTGGGACCGACGTCTCCGCTGAGCAGGCTCCACTGCAGCAGGAGAAGAATGGGAGACCACAGCGGAGATGACCCGAGACTCCCCCTGTGCAAAGGCAGGAACTCGACCCCCAACAAATAGACACCTGGCCTGAATTGGCAGAATATGCATTACAGGAGCTCGCTTGCCCTGCTGCTAGTGTGCTATCCGAAAGAGTCTTCAGTGCGGCTGGTTCAATACTGACCGAAAAAAGGACATATCTGGCTACCCGAAATGTCGATGACCTAACCTTCATTAAAATGAACCAATCATGGATTTCCAATTATTTGGCCCCACCTTCCCCTGCTGACACATAGCTTGCCTGAAAAATATCTTGCTTTTGGCCTCCTCTTACTGACTGCTCCAATTCCTCCATTTGCAGCTGCTGAATGTCCACCATAGGCTATTTTTATACCTCCCTAAATGGGCTGACTCCCCCCACAGGGCCGTGGTCACCACCTGGCGCAAGCACCCGTGCGAGTGCCGTTTGCCTGGACAGGTGGGTGTGCCCACCCTTGGGCGACGGCACTGGCACAGGGTCTCTCATAGTACAATGAAGTGTCTCTGACGGTGGTGGTGCACAACCAACGTCAGACACACCGTCATAATATGAGGGGCCCTGTGCCAGTACCGCAGCCCACGAGAGAGTGTTCCCCCCCCCCCGGCTCGAACAGTGCTCTACCACTTGCAATACTTACCACTCCCTGCTCCACCACTGTGTAGTCTGTGCTGTTAAATCCTTCAATGGCACTGCCAATACAAGTTTGTTGAAATGATAGATGATAGTTAAAATATACAGGGGCCCTGGCCTCCATTTAGACCAGTTAAAACGTTGTGCCTACTACCACTGTCTGCTACTGAGCAGAGGTGCCCACCCCTGTACCTAGCTATGCCACCTGGTTCTTTCTGGAAAAATGTTTGGCAGACATTTAGCCTACTTTATTATTAGGGCCTACTCACTGTGTCAGCCATTCCTTACAATTGTCCTCCGCTGAACCAAGCAATGCCGCCTGGCTATTCCTGTTACCAATTTTGAATTGCATTTAGCCTACTTACTTTTTTGGGCCTACTAAGTGTGTCAGCCACTTCTTACAATTGTCCTCCGCTGAACCAAGCAACGCCAGCAGTTTAGTCCTGTTACCAATTTTGAACTGCATTTAGCCTACTTGTTTGGGCGTACTAACTGTGTCTGCCTCCCATTACAGTTGTCCTCCACAGAACAAAGCTAAGCCGCCTGTTTAGTCCTTTTACCTGTTTTGAACTGCATTTAGCCTACTTACTTATTTAAGCCTACTAACTGTGTCTACCTCCCATTACAGTTGTCCTCCACTGAACAAAGCTATGCTGCCTGTTTAGTCCTTTTACCAGTTTTGAACTGCATTAACCTACTTATTTGGGCCTACTAACTGTGTCTGCCTCCCATTACAGTTGTCCTCCACTGAACAAAGTTATGCTGCCTGTTTAGTCCTTATACCAGTTTTGAACTGCATTTAGCCTACTTATTTGGGCCTACTAACTGTGTCTGCCTCCCATTACAGTTGTCCTCCACTGAACAAAGCTATGCCGCCTGTTTAGTCCTTTTACCAGTTTTGAACTGCTTTTAGCCTACTTACTTATTTGGGCCTACTCACTGTGTCAGCCTCTCATTACAGTTGTCCTCCACTGAACAAATCAATGCCGCCTGGTTAGTCCTGTTACCAATTTTGAACTGCATTTAGCCCACTTTATTATTTGGGCCTGGATCTGTGTTTCCTCCTCATCCTGCCCATTGCCCAGCCACTGCTAGATGAGTCCGCTGTTACATTGACCCAGACCACTACATTCCCCTTGCACTCTACACAGCCATAATCTGACCCTGCTGAAAGTCAGGTTCCCCTTCCCGCACACTATACCTCCTTACACGGGGACAAAGAGGAAGGTGCAGATGAAAGTGCAGGTTCCTTCATCAGGTGGGGGGGCATACTCATTGGCGACATCACTGGCACAGGGCCCCTCATAGTACGCAAAAGTGTCTCTGTCGGTGGGAGGCGCCACCACCGTCAAACACACCGCCGTACTTTGAGGGGCCCTGTGCCAGAGCCAATGCGAACGAGTGGGCCCCCCCTGCTTGCTCAGGATCACAGCACTTGCAAAGTTTAAATACTTACCTCTCCCTTTGCTCCACCGCCATGACGTATTCCGCGTTTTCTGGGCCCAAGAAAAACTTGAGCCAGCTATCTCCCCCACAACTTTTAAACACTGGCAAAGATCCAGGTTTTATTTCCTTCATAACAGAGAGCCTAGTCCTCTCCCATAATGCATTCAAGTTCATCAACAAGTGGTACCTGCAAAAAACAGGTACCGTAATGGGTACGCCGGCCGCATGCGTTTATGCTAATTTATTTAGGAAGGAAGGCTGCCGGAAAGAAGCAGGGCATGTCCGAGGGTGAGTATATACCTAATAGGAATATACTCACCCTCGGCTTCGTTCCGGCAGCCTTCCTTCCTAAGAATCAGCCCTTCCAGGACCTTCGGTGACGTCACGGTGACGTCGCGGCTTGTGATTGGTCGCGCGAGCGGTCACATGGGCGGCCGCGCGACCAATCACAAGCCGCGACGTCACCGCGACATCACCGCAAGGTCCTGGAAGGCTGATTCTAAGGAAGGAAGGTTCCCGGTTAGTACCAGGGCCCGTCAGAGGGTAAGTATAGCGATATTTTTTATTTTAATTCTTTATTTTACACTTAAATCTGAATTCCGATACCAATTCCCGATATCTTAAACATATCGGGAATCGGTATCGGAATTCCGATTCCAGATTCAGAAGATCGCCGACTTCATGGCCGACCCCACACAGGGGTCGGGTCGGGTTTCATGAAACCCGACTTTGCCAAAAGTCGGCGACTTCTGAAAATTGCCGACCCGTTTCGCTCAACCCTACTCCCTGTAATAATTATAAGGGATAACTCAGGAGACTCTTTGTGTGGAACAAGACAACTACAGGACACAGTTTTATAAGTGGTAAAGTCTATATTATCACACGGTGATTCAAACAGGTGCAGAGAGAAACTCAAGTCCACAACACTTGGTGCAAATAATAAACGCAGCTTAGCAGTCTATAGGAAACTTCAGAGGAAAATGCAATCAAGCAGAAAGTCTATGAAGCACAGTTATTCTTGAGGATACTTGACACGAATAAATCCTTGTCTTAGTCCAGGCACAGATAGATATGCTTATTAGGCAGTTCAAATAATATCTTAGCTCAACCAGGCAGGCCTGGTAAATAGCCTCAGGTTATTGCAAAGCAGAAACAGCTTACATGTCCAGCAAATGCAGATGGAAGTAAACATGAACAGCAGATGAAGGAGGATTACTGGAAACTTGTGTATGCAGCAGGAACTCAGAGCAGAGTAGCAGGATCACCACACAGGTTCACAGGAGCAGGTGTATAGCCAGGGAGTAATCAGAGGTCAGGAGCTGGATGCAAGGCAGAATACTCTAGCACAGACTGAAGGCTGGGGTGGAGTTTTATAGCAGGAAGACACAGTGCACATGAGACCAAAGACGCCATCTTGGAAAAGGGCAGTAATGCACAAAAGGTAAAAAAATGTTCAGAGTCCTGACACTCCCCAGGGAGGTAATCACAACAGCCTGCTTCTTAAACATGAAGCAAAATGGATAATGAACACAAATGCTCAAGGACCTATAGGTCTGAATGACAAGTTAGATATGGCTATATTTTTGTAATTTTCGTAATTCTTTATATTAATGCAATCGGCGCAAATAGAATTTGTATTAATATTTATTATGAAAAGCATTTTGAAAAAAATTTGTAGCAATAATATTAACCCTTGTTGATGTTCAGACCTTGTCTATAAAGGAAGTGACATCATTTTAATTTCACATGGACCCGTAGAAGCGCATACCGCGCGAAAAGGCCGTCGTCCCATCCACACCCCCGCACCCTCACCGCTTCCTGCCGATCTGTATGCAATGATTGTAACCAGCTGATTGGACTATTAAAGACTACAGTTTCACGCACGCTGGGTGAGTGCCGCATATGTTCCTTTCTTTTGTTGTGGATTTGAAGACTGAGTTATTCCATATATATATGCTGAGCACCATCTCACCAGTGGGGCGTAACACCGCATGTCACCACGAAAATTGGAATAAAAGGGTGTGAATTGAGACAAATTTCCTCTATTGTCAGCTGTGTTCCTAGTGCCATTCAGTCTACTGTCGCTTTTATGTTAAATACCTCTCCCTGCTCCACCGCCGTGACGTATTCCGCGTTTCTTGGGCCCACGAAAAGCTTGAGCCAGCTATCCCCCCCACAACTTTAGCCAAATGACCCCCAGTTTTCAATGCCTAACTATTATTATAAAGTAAATTAAGATTGACAAGCTTCAGTAATAAGAATTTATGTTTTTGGCATTAGAATGGGCACTGTAGGTGTCCTCCACTCTCTGCCGACTTTGATTCCCCATTGACTTGCATTGGATTTCGTGTTTCGGTCGGCCCCCGACTTTTCGCTATAATCGGCCGATTTCACCTGACCCGACTTTCCACAAAGTCGGGTTTAGCGAAACCTGACTCGATCCCAAAAAAGTAAAAGTCGCTCAACCCTACTCTTCACTAGTTAACCCCTTCCCGACCTTGGACGCAGCGTATGCATCATGAAAACCTGTGCCAATCCGACCCGTGATGCAGCATATGCGTCATGTTCGGATCGAGCTACTGCAAGTCAGGTGAAAGGGTTAAATGTAATTTCCCCCGACCTGCAGGGACAGGGGGAGTGGTACTTGAGCCCAGAGGGGGAGGCTTTGCTCCCCCCATTGCTACGATCACTCTGATTGGCTGTTGAAAGTGACGTTCCACTTTCAATCAGAGCAATCGTAATAATCACCAATGAAAATTGGTGAAATATTACAATCCAGCCAAGGCCGATGCTGCAATATCATCGGCTGTTATGATCCCAATGGCAGAGGATCTCTGATATTCCGGCAAGATAGCAAAAATATAAATACTGCTCTAGGGAGGTGGAAACTGGGCTAACCGCATACCTGATCCTGACACAAACAACTAAAAGTAGCCGGTGAACGTGCCTACGTTGGTTCTAGACGTCTCAAGCCAGTCGGAGAACTGACTACCCCTAGAGGGAAAAAATAAGACCTCGCTTGCCTCCAGAGAAATTGAACCCCAAAGATATAGAAAGCCCCCAACAAATAATAACGGTGAGGCAAGAGGAAAACACAAACGTAGAGATGAACTAGATTCAGCAAAGTGAGGCCCAATAGTCTAGATAGCAGAAAATAGATAGTGGACTATGCGGTTAGCAGAAAACCCTACAAAACATCCACGCTGAACATTCAAGAACCCCCACACCAACTGACGGTGTGGAGGGAGAATATCAGCCCCCTAGAGCTTCCAGCGAGTCAAAAATCAAATGTAAAGCAAGCTGGACAAAAACACTGAATAATGCAAACGATCCAAATTGTACAAAACAGACTTAGCTTTTCTTGCATGAGGCAGACTGAAAGGAATCCGGAGGAGACCAAATAGGTCTGGATACAACGATGCCAGGCAAGAGACTGAGTCCAGAGGAGACTCAAATAGGAAACACCCGCTGCTTAACGACACAGCTGGAGCTCAGGCCTGCAACAAGACATACCTAACACAATACTGTTAGTGACCACCAGAGGGAGCCCAGAAACACAGTTCACAACAGTACCCCCCCCCTTGAGGAGGGGTCACCGAACCCTCACCAAGACCCCCAGGGCGATCAGGATGAGCAGCATGAAAGGCATGAACCAAATCAGCCGCATGAACATCAGAGGCGACAACCCAGGAATTATCCTCCTGACCATAGCCTTTCCACTTAACTAAATACTGGAGTTTCCGTCTAGAGATACGAGAATCCAGAATCTTCTCCACCACGTACTCCAACTCGCCCTCAACCAAAACCGGGGCAGGAGGCTCAACAGCAGGAACCATAGGCACCACGTACCGCCGCAACAAGGACCTATGGAACACATTATGAATAGCAAAAAACGCTGGAAGGTCCAAGCGAAAAGACACCGGGTTAAGGATTTCCAAAATCTTATAAGGACCGATAAAGCGAGGCTTGAACTTAGGAGAGGAGACTTTCAAAGGAACATGCCGAGAAGACAACCAAACCAAATCCCCAACACGAAGTCGGGGACCCACACCGCGGCGGTGGTTGGCAAACCGCTGGGCCTTGTCTTGTGACAATTTCAAATTGTCCACCACATGGTTCCAAATCCGCTGCAACCTATCCACCACAGAATCAACCCCAGGACAGTCAGAAGGTTCAACCTGACCCGAGGAGAAATGAGGATGAAAACCAGAGTTGCAGAAAAAGGGTGAAACCAAGGTGGCAGAACTAGCCCGATTATTAAGGGCAAACTCGGCCAGTGGCAAAAAGGTAACCCAGTCGTCCTGATCAGCAGAAACAAAACATCTCAAATAAGTCTCTAACGTCTGATTAGTTCGCTCGGTCTGGCCATTAGTCTGAGGATGAAAAGCCGACGAAAAAGACAAATCAATACCCATCTTAGCACAAAAGGATCGCCAGAATCTGGACACAAACTGGGATCCTCTGTCAGATACAATATTCTCAGGGATGCCATGCAAACGAACCACATTCTGAAAGAACAAAGGAACCAAATCAGAGGAGGAAGGCAACTTAGGCAAGGGCACCAAATGGACCATTTTAGAAAAACGATCGCACACCACCCAGATGACAGACATCTTCCGAGACACCGGAAGATCTGAAATGAAATCCATGGAAATGTGCGTCCAAGGCCTCTTTGGGATAGGCAAGGGCAAAAGCAACCCGCTGGCACGAGAACAGCAAGGCTTAGCCCGAGCACAAATCCCACAGGACTGCACAAAAGAACGCACATCCCGCGACAAGGAAGGCCACCAAAAGGACCTGGCCACCAAATCTCTGGTACCGAAAATCCCAGGATGTCCCGCCAACACCGAAGAATGAACCTCAGAAATAACTCTGTTGGTCCATCCATCAGGGACAAACAATCTCTCTGGTGGACAACGATCAGGCCTATCAGCCTGAAATTTTTGCAGCCCTCGTCGCAAATCTGGGGAAATGGCAGACAAAATTACTCCCTCTCTGAGAATACCAGCCGGCTCAGAGACTCCCGGAGAATCAGGCACAAAACTCCTAGAAAGTGCATCAGCCTTCACGTTCTTCGAACCAGGCAGGTACGAGACCACAAAGTCAAAACGGGAGAAAAACAACGACCAACGGGCCTGTCTAGTATTCAGGCGCTTGGCAGACTCGAGGTAAATCAGATTTTTATGATCAGTCAAGACCACCACACGATGTCTAGCTCCCTCGAGCCAATGTCGCTACTCCTCAAATGCCCACTTCAAGGCCAACAACTCCCGATTACCAACATCGTAGTTCCGCTCAGCAGGCGAAAATTTCCTTGAAAAGAAGGCGCATGGCTTCATCACGGAGCCATCAGAACTTTTTTGCGACAAAACAGCCCCTGCACCAATTTCAGAAGCATCAACTTCAACCTGGAAGGAAAGAGAGACATCCGGCTGGCACAAGACTGGCGCTGAAGTAAACCGACGCTTCAGCTCCTGAAAGGCCTCCACGGCCGCAGGAGACCAATTCGCAACATCAGAACCCTTCTTGGTCATATCCGTCAAAGGTTTAACCACGCTGGAGAAATTAGCGATAAAACGACGGTAAAAATTAGCAAAGCCCAAGAACTTCTGCAGGCTCTTAACAGACGTGGGCTGAGTCCAGTCATGAATGGCACGGACCTTAACTGGGTCCATCTCCACAGTAGAAGGGGAAAAAATAAAACCCAAAAAAGAAACATTCTGTACCCCAAAGATACATTTTGAGCCCTTCACAAATAGAGCATTCTCCCGCAAAATCTGAAACACCATCCTGACCTGGTTCACATGGGACTCCCAATCATCAGAAAAAACCAAAATATCATCCAGATAAATAATCATAAATTTATCCAGATATTTCCGGAAGATGTCATGCATGAAGGACTGAAACACAGAAGGAGCATTAGATAATCCGAAAGGCATCACCAGGTACTCAAAATGACTCTCAGGCGTATTAAATGCCGTTTTCCATTCATCTCCCTGCTTTATGCGCACAAGGTTATACGCACCTCGAAGATCTATCTTGGTGAACCAACTGGATCCCTTAATCCGAGCAAACAAATCAGACAACAATGGCAAAGGTGTTGTGAATTTACCTTTTGGCTCCCTCTAGTGGTTACTAGTGATTTGACTCTGGGAATGTCTGCCATCCCTTGTATGCTCACCTGGGTCGTTAGGTCAGGGGTGTTGCTATATAAGCTCCCTGGACCTTCAGTTCAATGCCTGGCAACGTTGTAATCAGAGCTAATCTGTTGTGCTCTTGTCTACTGATCCTGGTTCCTGCTAGATTAAGCTAAGTCTGCTTTCTTGCTTTTTGCTTTTTGCTATTTGTTTTTGTTTGCATTTTTGTCCAGCTTGTACATAATCTGTATTCTATCCTTGCTGGAAGCTCTAGGGAGGCTGGAGTTCTCCCCCCGGGCCGTTAGACGGTTCGGGGGTTCTTGAATTTCCAGTGTGGATTTTTGATAGGGTTTTTGTTGACCATATAAGTTATCTTACTACATTCTGCTATTAGTAAGTGGGCCTCTCTTTGCTTAACCTAGTTCATCTCTGTGTTTGTCTTTTCCCCTTTACCTCTGAGTGGCTTGTGTTTGCTGCAGACATGAGTGTCCAGACCTTGATTACAGGTGTGGACCAGCTTACTGCTCGTGTGCAGGGCATACAAGATTATGTTATCAGAAATCCTATGTCAGAACCTAAGATACCGATTCCTGAACTGTTTTCCGGAGACCGATTTAAATTTAGAAATTTCAGGAATAATTGTAAATTGTTTTTGTCCCTGAGACCCTGTTCATCTGGAGACTCCGCTCAGCAAGTGAAAATTATTATTTCTTTTTTACGGGGCGACCCTCAGGATTGGGCCTTCTCGCTGGCGCCAGGAGATCCGGCATTGGCTGATATTGATGCGTTTTTTCTGGCGCTCGGTTTGCTTTATGAGGAACCCAATCTTGAGATTCAGGCAGAAAAAGCCTTGCTGGCTATGTCTCAGGGCCAGGACGAGGCTGAAGTGTATTGCCAAAAATTTCGGAAATGGTCCGTGCTGACCCAGTGGAACGAGTGTGCATTGGCTGCAAATTTCAGAAATGGCCTTTCTGAAGCCATTAAGAATGTGATGGTGGGTTTTCCCATTCCCACAGGTCTGAATGATTCCATGGCCCTGGCAATTCAAATCGACCGGCGGTTGCGGGAGCGCAAAACCGCAAATTCCCTCATGGTGTTGTCTGAACAGGCACCTGATTTAATGCAATGTGATAGAATCCTGACTAGAAATGAGCGGAAAATTCATAGACGCCAGAATGGCTTGTGTTACTACTGTGGTGATTCTACACATGTTATCTCAGCATGCTCTAAACGTCTTACTAGGGTTGTTAGTCCTGTCGCCATTGGTAATTTGCAACCTAAATTTATTCTATCTGTAACTTTGATTTGCTCACTGTCATCGTATCCTGTCATGGCGTTTGTAGACTCAGGTGCTGCCCTGAGTCTGATGGATCTGTCATTTGCCAAGCGCTGCGGTTTTGTTCTGGAGCCATTAGAAAATCCTATCCCTCTTAGGGGTATTGATGCTACGCCTTTGGCAAAAAATAAACCGCAGTTTTGGACACAGGTTACCATGTGCATGACTCCCGAACATCGGGAGGTGATACGTTTTCTTGTTCTGCATAAGATGCATGATTTGGTTGTTTTGGGTTTGCCATGGTTACAGACCCATAATCCAGTCTTGGACTGGAAGGCAATGTCGGTGTCAAGTTGGGGCTGCCATGGAATTCATGGAGATTCCCTGCCCTTGTCTATTGCTTCTTCTACGCCTTCGGAAGTTCCGGCGTATTTGTCTGATTATCAGGATGTCTTCAGCGAGTCTAAGTCCAGTGCACTGCCTCCTCATAGGGAATGTGACTGTGCAATAGATTTGATTCCTGGCAGTAAGTTTCCTAAGGGGAGACTGTTTAATTTGTCGGTACCTGAACATACCGCGATGCGTTCATATATCAAGGAGTCTCTTGAGAAGGGGCATATCCGTCCTTCTTCGTCCCCTCTTGGTGCGGGATTCTTTTTTGTGGCCAAAAAGGACGGATCTTTGAGGCCTTGTATTGACTATCGGCTTTTAAACAAGATCACTGTCAAATTTCAGTATCCTTTGCCGCTGTTGTCAGACTTGTTTGCCCGGATTAAAGGTGCCAAGTGGTTCACCAAGATAGACCTTCGTGGTGCGTACAACCTTGTGCGCATTAAGCAAGGCGATGAATGGAAAACCGCATTCAATACGCCCGAAGGTCATTTTGAGTACTTGGTGATGCCATTTGGGCTCTCTAATGCACCTTCAGTTTTTCAGTCCTTCATGCATGACATTTTCCGGAAGTATCTGGATAAATTTTTGATTGTTTATCTGGATGATATTCTGTTTTTTTCTGATGATTGGGACTCGCATGTGGAGCAGGTCAGGATGGTTTTTAAGATTTTGCGTGAAAATTCTTTGTTTGTTAAAGGCTCAAAGTGTCTCTTTGGTGTACAGAGGGTTCCCTTTTTGGGGTTCATTTTTTCCCCTTCTGCTGTGGAGATGGACCCAGTCAAGGTCCGAGCTATTCATGATTGGACTCAACCCTCGTCAGTTAAGAGTCTTCAGAAGTTCTTGGGTTTTGCTAACTTCTACCGTCGTTTTATCGCAAATTTTTCTAGCGTTGTTAAACCATTGACGGATATGACCAAGAAAGGCTCTGATGTAGCTAACTGGGCTCCTGCTGCCGTGGAGGCTTTCCAGGAGTTGAAATGCCGGTTTACTTCGGCGCCTGTTTTGTGCCAACCTGACACCTCACTTCCCTTTCAGGTGGAGGTGGATGCTTCGGAGATTGGGGCAGGGGCCGTTTTGTCGCAGAGAGGCCCTGGTTGCTCTACTATGAGACCTTGTGCCTTTTTCTCCAGGAAGTTTTCGCCGGCAGAGCGAAATTATGATGTGGGCAATCGGGAGTTGTTGGCCATGAAGTGGGCATTTGAGGAGTGGCGTCATTGGCTCGAGGGTGCTAAGCATCGTGTGGTGGTCTTGACTGATCACAAAAATCTGATGTATCTCGAGTCTGCTAAACGCCTGAATCCTAGACAGGCCCGCTGGTCATTGTTTTTCTCCCGTTTTGACTTTGTGGTCTCGTATTTACCAGGTTCTAAGAATGTGAAGGCCGATGCTCTGTCTAGGAGCTTTGTGCCTGATGCTCCTGGAGTCGCTGAACCTGTGGGTATTCTTAAGGAAGGAGTTATCTTGTCAGCTATTTCTCCTGGTCTGCGGCGTGTGTTGCAGAGATTTCAGGCTGGTAGGCCTGACTCTTGTCCATCTGACAGATTGTTTGTGCCTGCTAAATGGACCAGCAGAGTCATTTCCGAGGTTCATTCCTCAGTGTTGGCAGGGCACCCGGGAATTTTTGGCACCAGAGATCTAGTGGCCAGGTCCTTTTGGTGGCCTTCCTTGTCAAGGGATGTGCGGTCATTTGTGCAGTAATGTGGAACTTGTGCTCGAGCTAAGCCTTGCTGTTCTCGTGCCAGCGGGTTGCTCTTGCCCTTGCCTGTCCCGAAGAGACCTTGGACACACATCTCTATGGATTTCATTTCTGATCTTCCGGTGTCTCAGGGCATGTCTGTCATCTGGGTGATATGTGATCGTTTCTCCAAGATGGTCCATTTGGTTCCTTTGCCTAAGCTGCCCTCCTCTTCTGATCTGGTTCCTGTGTTCTTCCAGAACGTGGTTCGTTTGCACGGCATTCCTGAGAATATTGTGTTGGACAGAGGATCCCAGTTTGTTTCCAGGTTCTGGCGATCCTTTTGTGGTAGGATGGGCATTGATTTGTCGTTTTCGTCCGCTTTTCATCCCCAGACTAACGGACAAACGGAGCGAACTAATCAGACTCTGGAGGCTTATTTGAGGTGTTTTGTCTCTTCTGATCAGGATGATTGGGTGACCTTCTTGCCGTTGGCTGAATTTGCCCTTAATAATCGGGCTAGTTCCGCCACCTTGGTTTCGCCATTTTTCTGCAACTCTGGTTTCCATCCTCGTTTTTTCTCGGGACATGTGGAGCCTTCTGACTGTCCTGGGGTGGATTCTGTGGTGGATAGGTTGCAGCGGATCTGGAGTCATGTGGTGGACAACTTGAAGTTGTCACAGGAGAAGGCTCAGCGTTTTGCCAACCGCCGCCGCGGTGTGGGTCCCCGACTTCGCGTTGGGGATTTGGTATGGCTGTCTTCTCGATTTGTTCCTATGAAGGTCTCCTCTCCCAAATTTAAGCCTCGCTTCATTGGTCCTTACAAGATATTGGAAATCCTTAATCCTGTATCCTTTCGCCTGGATCTTCCGGTGTCGTTTGCCATTCACAACGTATTTCATGGGTCCTTGTTGCGGCGGTACGTTGTGCCTGTGGTCCCTTCTGCTGAGCCTCCTGCTCCGGTGTTGGTTGAGGGCGAGTTGGAGTACATGGTGGAGAAGATCTTAGATTCTCGTCTTTCCAGGCGGAGGCTTCAGTACCTGGTCAAGTGGAAGGGCTATGGTCAGGAGGATAATTCCTGGGTGGTCGCCTCTGATGTGCATGCGGCCGATTTGGTTCGTGCCTTTCACACCGCTCATCCTGATCGCCCTGGTGGTCTTGGTGAGGGTTCGGTGACCCCTCACTAAGGGGGGGGTACTGTTGTGAATTTACCTTTTGGCTCCCTCTAGTGGTTACTAGTGATTTGACTCTGGGAATGTCTGCCATCCCTTGTATGCTCACCTGGGTCGTTAGGTCAGGGGTGTTGCTATATAAGCTCCCTGGACCTTCAGTTCAATGCCTGGCAACGTTGTAATCAGAGCTAATCTGTTGTGCTCTTGTCTACTGATCCTGGTTCCTGCTAGATTAAGCTAAGTCTGCTTTCTTGCTTTTTGCTATTTGTTTTTGTTTGCATTTTTGTCCAGCTTGTACATAATCTGTATCCTATCCTTGCTGGAAGCTCTAGGGAGGCTGGAGTTCTCCCCCCGGGCCGTTAGACGGTTCGGGGGTTCTTGAATTTCCAGTGTGGATTTTTTATAGGGTTTTTGTTGACCATATAAGTTATCTTACTACATTCTGCTATTAGTAAGTGGGCCTCTCTTTGCTTAACCTAGTTCATCTCTGTGTTTGTCATTTCCTCTTACCTCACCGTTATTATTTGTGGGGGGCTTGTATCCAACGTTTGGGGTCTATTCTCTGGAGGCAAGAGAGGTCTTTGTTTTCCTCTTCTAGGGGTAGTTAGTCCTCCGGCTGGCGCGAGACAGCTAGCGACCAACGTAGGCATGTTCCCCGGCTACTTCTAGTGTTGGCGTTAGGAGTAGATATATGGTCAACCCAGTTACCACTGCCCTATGAGCTGGATTTTTGTACTTCGCAGACTTACTTGTTCCTCTGAGACCCTCGCCATTGGGGTCATAACACAAAGGATACTGAAATTTAACAGTGATCTTATTCAGAAGACGATAATCAATACAAGGTCTCAGAGACCCGTCTTTCTTGCCCACAAAAAAGAATCCTGCACCAAGAGGGGACGAGGATGGGTGAATATGTCCCTTCTCCAAAGACTCCTTTATATAACTCCGCATCGCGGCATGCTCTGGCACAGATAAATTAAAGAGTCGTCCCTTAGGAAACTTACTACCAGGAATCAAATCTATAGCACAATCACAGTCCCTATGAGGAGGAAGGGCACTGGACCTGGCCTCATTAAATACATCCTGAAAGTCTGACAAAAACTCAGGGATCTCAGAAGGAGTAGAAGAAGCAATAGACACCAATGGAGAATCGCCATGAATCCCCTGACACCCCCAACTAGACACAGTCATAGCTTTCCAATCTAAAACTGGATTATGGGCCTGTAACCATGGCAGACCCAAAACGACAACATCATGCATTTTATGCAGTACCAAAAAACGAATCACCTCCTGATGTACAGGAGTCATGCACATGGTCACCTGCGTCCAATACTGAGGTTTATTCTCTGCCAATGGCGTAGAATCAATTCCTCTAAGAGGAATAGGATTTTCTAAAGGCTCCAGGACAAAACCGCAGCGCTTGGCAAACGACACATCCATCAGACTTAAAGCAGCACCAGAATCCACAAAAGCCATAACTGAGTAAGAAGATAATGAACAAATTAAAGTCACAGACAAAATAAACTTAGGCTGAAAAGTACCAATGGCGACAGGATTAACTTTTTTCTTTAAACGTTTAGAGCATGCTGAGATAACATGTGTTGAATCACCACAGTAGAAACACAACCCATTTTGACGTCTATGATTTTGTCGCTCGGCTCTGGTCAGAATTCTGTCACATTGCATAGAATCAGGTGACCGTTCAGACAGCACCGCCAAAGGATTATCAGATTTGCGCTCCCGCAAACGTCGATCAATTTGAATGACTAGAGCCATTGAATCATTTAGACCTGTAGGGATAGGAAACCCCACCATCACATCTTTAATGGCTTCAGAAAGACCATTTCTGAAATTTGCGGCCAGTGCACACTCATTCCATTGAGTAAGCACGGACCATTTCCGAAATTTTTGGCAATATACCTCAGCTTCGTCCTGACCCTGAGAGATAACCAGCAACATTTTTTCAGCCTGATTTTCAAGATTAGGCTCCTCATAAAGCAAACCAAGTGCCAGAAAAAACGCATCAACATTCACCAATGCAGGATCTCCTGGCGCCAGAGAGAAGGCCCAATCCTGAGGGTCGCCGCGCAAGAAGGAAATAACAATCTTAACTTGCTGAGCGGAATCACCAGAGGAACGAGGTTTCAGAGACAGAAACAATTTACAATTATTCCTAAAGTTCAGGAATTTAGATCTATCTCCAAAAAACGGCTCAGGAATAGGTATTTTTGGTTCAGACATAGGGCTATGGATAACAAAATCCTGAATGCTTTGCACCCTAGCAGCAAGCTGATCCACACTAGAAGTCAAAGTCTGGACATACATATCTGCAGCAGAGTTTAGCCACTCAGAGAAAAAGGGGATGGAAAAAGCTAGGCAAACTGCAGCAAAAAAAAAACAAAAAAAACTCAGAACTTCTTTTTAATCCCACTTCAGCGATGCATTAAACATTTTCTTTTGGCCTGGCTGTTGTGAATTTGCTTTTTGCTCCCTCTAGTGGTTACTAGTTTTTTGACTCTGGTTTTTCTGTCATTCCTTTTATCCGCACCTGGGTCGTTAGTTAGGGGTGTTGCTATATAAGCTCCCTGGACCTTCAGTTCAATGCCTGGCAACGTAGTTATCAGAGCTAGTCTGCTGTGCTCTTGTCTACTGATCCTGGTTCCAGTTATATCAGCTAAGTCTGCCTTTTGCTTTTTTGCTATTTGTTTTGGTTTTGTATTTTTGTCCAGCTTGTTCCTAATCTATATCCTGACCTTTGCTGGAAGCTCTAGGGGGCTGGTGTTCTCCCCCCGGACCGTTAGACGGTTCGGGGGTTCTTGAATTTCCAGTGTGGATTTTGATAGGGTTTTTGTTGACCATATAAGTTACCTTTCTTTATTCTGCTATCAGTAAGCGGGCCTCTCTGTGCTAAACCTGGTTCATTTCTGTGTTTGTCATTTCCTCTTACCTCACCGTCATTATTTGTGGGGGGCTTCTATCCAGCTTTGGGGTCCCCTTCTCTGGAGGCAAGAAAGGTCTTTGTTTTCCTCTACTAGGGGTAGCTAGATTCTCCGGCTGGCGCGTGTCATCTAGAATCAACGTAGGAATGATCCCCGGCTACTTCTAGTGTTGGCGTTAGGAGTAGATATATGGTCAACCCAGTTACCACTGCCCTATGAGCTGGATTTTTGTATTCTGCAGACTTCCACGTTCCTCTGAGACCCTCGCCATTGGGGTCATAACAGTTTGCCAGGCCAGTATTAAATGTTTAATGCATTGCAGAAGAGGGATTATAAGAAAGAAGATTCTGAGTTTTTTTTTTCTCCTTCCCCTTTACCTCAGAGTGGCTATGCTTGCTGCAGACATGAATGTCCAGACCTTGATTACAAGTGTGGACCAGCTGGCTACTCGTGTGCAGGGCATACAAGACTATGTTATCAGAAATCCTAGGTCAGAACCTAAAATACCGATTCCTGAACTGTTTTCCGGAGACAGGTTTAAGTTTAGGAATTTCGTGAATAATTGTAAATTGTTTTTGTCCCTGAGACCCTGTTCATCTGGACATTCTGCTCAGCAAGTAAAAATTGTTATTTCGTTCTTACGGGGCGACCCTCAGGATTGGGCTTTTTCGCTGGTGCCAGGAGATCCGGCATTGGCTGATCTTGATGCGTTTTTTCTGGCGCTCGGTTTACTTTATGAGGAACCCAATCTTGAGATTCAGGCTGAAAAGGCCTTGCTGGCTATGTCTCAGGGGCAGGACGAGGCTGAAGTGTATTGCCAAAAATTTCGGAAATGGTCCGTGCTGACACATTGGAACGAGTGTGCACTGGCCGCTAATTTTAGAAATGGCCTTTCTGAAGCCATTAAGAATGTTATGGTGGGTTTTCCCATTCCCACAGGTCTGAATGATACTATGGCACTGGCTATTCAAATTGACCGGCGGTTGCGGGAGCGCAAAACCGCAAATTCCCTCATGGTGTTGTCTGAACAGACACCTAATTCGGTGCAATGTGATAGAAAAACCGCAAATTCCCTCATGGTGTTGTCTGAACAGACACCTGATTTAATGCAATGTGATAGAATCCTGACTAGAAATGAGCGGAAAATTCATAGACGCCGGAATGGCTTGTGCTACTACTGTGGTGATTCTACACATGTTATCTCAGCATGCTCTAAACGTATAGCTAAGGTTGTTAGTCCTGTCACCGTTGGTAATTTGCAACCTAAATTTATTCTGTCTGTAACTTTGATTTGCTCACTGTCATCTTATCCTGTCATGGCGTTTGTAGATTCAGGTGCTGCCCTGAGTCTCATGGATCTCTCATTTGCTAAGCGCTGTGGATTTACTCTTGAACCATTAGAAAATCCTATTCCTCTTAGGGGTATTGATGCTACACCATTGGCAGCAAATAAACCGCAGTATTGGACTCAGGTTACCATGTGCATGACTCCTGAACACCGCGAGGTGATACGTTTCCTGGTTTTACATAAAATGCATGATTTGGTTGTTTTAGGGCTGCCATGGTTACAGACCCATAATCCAGTCCTGGACTGGAAGGCTATGTCAGTCTCAAGTTGGGGCTGTCGTGGTATTCATGAGGATTCCCTGCCTGTGTCTATTGCTTCTTCTACGCCTTCGGAAGTTCTGGAGTATTTGTCTGATTATCAGGATGTCTTCAGTGAGTCTGAGTCCAGTGCTCTGCCTCCTCATAGGGACTGTGACTGTGCTATAGATTTGATCCCAGGCAGTAAATTTCCTAAGGGAAAACTGTTTAATCTGTCGGTACCTGAACATACCGCTATGCGTTCATATATCAAGGAGTCTCTGGAAAAAGGACATATTCGTCCGTCTTCTTCCCCTCTTGGTGCGGGATTCTTTTTTGTGGCAAAAAAGGACGGATCTTTGAGACCTTGTATTGATTATCGGCTTTTGAATAAGATCACTGTCAAATTTCAGTATCCTTTACCGCTGTTGTCTGACTTGTTTGCCCGGATTAAGGGTGCCAAGTGGTTCACCAAGATAGACCTTCGTGGTGCGTACAACCTTGTGCGCATTAAGCAAGGTGATGAATGGAAAACCGCATTCAATACGCCCGAAGGTCATTTTGAGTACTTGGTGATGCCTTTTGGGCTCTCCAATGCGCCTTCAGTTTTTCAGTCCTTTATGCATGACATTTTCCGGAAGTATCTGGATAAATTTTTGATTGTTTATCTGGATGATATTTTGGTTTTTTCTGATAATTGGGATTCGCATGTGGAGCAGGTCAGGTTGGTCTTTAAAATTTTGCGTGAAAATTCTTTGTTTGTCAAGGGCTCAAAGTGTCTCTTTGGTGTACAGAAGGTTCCCTTTTTGGGGTTCATTTTTTCCCCTTCTGCGGTGGAGATGGACCCAGTCAAGGTCCGAGCTATTCTTGATTGGACTCAGCCCTCGTCAGTTAAGAGTCTTCAGAAGTTCTTGGGCTTCGCTAACTTCTACCGTCGTTTTATCGCTAATTTTTCTAGCATTGTGAAACCTTTGACGGATATGACCAAGAAGGGCTCCGATGTAGCTAACTGGGCTCCTGCTGCTGTGGAGGCTTTCCAGGAGTTGAAACGCTGGTTTACTTCGGCGCCTGTTTTGTGCCAGCCTGACGTCTCACTTCCCTTTCAGGTTGAGGTGGATGCTTCGGAGATTGGGGCAGGGGCCGTTTTGTCGCAGAGAGGCCCTGGTTGCTCTGTTATGAAACCTTGTGCCTTTTTCTCTAGGAAGTTTTCGCCTGCCGAGCGAAATTATGATGTGGGCAATCGGGAGTTGTTGGCCATGAAGTGGGCATTTGAGGAGTGGCGTCATTGGCTCGAGGGTGCTAAGCATCGTGTGGTGGTCTTGACTGATCACAAAAATCTGATGTATCTCGAGTCTGCTAAACGCCTTAATCCGAGACAGGCCCGCTGGTCATTGTTTTTCTCCCGCTTTGATTTTGTTGTCTCGTATTTACCAGGTTCAAAGAATGTGAAGGCCGATGCTCTTTCTAGGAGCTTTGTGCCTGATGCTCCTGGAGTCGCTGATCCTGTTGGTATTCTTAAAGATGGAGTTATCTTGTCAGCTATTTCTCCGGATCTGCGACGTGTGTTGCAGAGATTTCAGGCTGATAGGCCTGAGTCTTGTCCACCTGACAGACTGTTTGTCCCGGATAAGTGGACCAGCAGAGTCATTTCCGAGGTTCATTCCTCGGTGTTGGCAGGTCACCCGGGATTTTTTGGCACCAGAGATCTGGTGGCCAGGTCCTTTTGGTGGCCTTCCTTGTCAAGGGATGTGCGGTCATTTGTGCAGTCCTGTGGGACTTGTGCTCGAGCTAAGCCTTGCTGTTCTCGTGCCAGCGGTTTGCTCTTGCCCTTGCCTGTCCCGAAGAGACCTTGGACACATATCTCCATGGATTTCATTTCTGATCTTCCGCTATCTCAGGGCATGTCCGTTTTCTGGGTGATATGTGATCGCTTCTCCAAGATGGTCCATTTGGTTCCTTTGCCTAAGCTGCCTTCCTCTTCCGATCTGGTTCCTGTGTTTTTCCAGAACGTGGTTCGTTTGCACAGCATCCCTGAGAATATTGTGTCAGACAGAGGATCCCAGTTCGTTTCCAGGTTCTGGCGATCCTTTTGTAGTAGGATGGGCATTGATTTGTCGTTTTCGTCTGCTTTCCATCCTCAGACTAATGGACAGACGGAGCGAACCAATCAGACTTTGGAGGCTTATTTGAGGTGTTTTGTCTCTGCTGATCAGGACGATTGGGTGACATTCTTGCCGTTGGCTGAGTTTGCCCTTAATAATCGGGCTAGTTCCGCCACCTTGGTTTCGCCTTTTTTCTGCAACTCTGGTTTCCATCCTCGCTTTTCTTCGGGTCATGTGGAGCCTTCTGACTGTCCTGGGGTGGATTCTGTGGTGGATAGGTTGCAGCAGATCTGGAATCATGTGGTGGACAACTTGAAGTTGTCACAGGAGAAGGCTCAGCGCTTTGCCAACCGCCGCCGCGGTGTGGGTCCCCGACTACGCGTTGGGGATTTGGTGTGGCTTTCTTCCCGCTTTGTTCCTATGAAGGTCTCCTCTCCCAAATTTAAACCTCGTTTTATTGGGCCTTACAAGATATTGGAAATCCTTAATCCTGTATCTTTTCGTCTGGATCTTCCTGTGTCGTTTGCTATTCACAATGTATTTCATAGGTCCTTGTTGCGGCGGTACATTGTGCCTGTAGTTCCTTCTGCTGAGCCTCCTGCTCCGGTGTTGGTTGAGGGCGAGTTGGAGTACGTGGTGGAGAAGATCTTGGATTCTCGCCTCTCCAGGCGGAGGCTTCAGTACCTGGTCAAGTGGAAGGGCTATGGTCAGGAGGATAATTCCTGGGTGGTCGCCTCTGATGTTCATGCGGCCGATTTAGTTCGTGCCTTTCATGCCGCTCATCCTGATCGCCCTGGTGGTCGTGGTGAGGGTTCGGTGACCCCTCACTAAGGGGGGGGTACTGTTGTGAATTTGCTTTTTGCTCCCTCTAGTGGTTACTAGTTTTTTGACTCTGGTTTTTCTGTCATTCCTTTTATCCGCACCTGGGTCGTTAGTTAGGGGTGTTGCTATATAAGCTCCCTGGACCTTCAGTTCAATGCCTGGCAACGTAGTTATCAGAGCTAGTCTGCTGTGCTCTTGTCTACTGATCCTGGTTCCAGTTATATCAGCTAAGTCTGCCTTTTGCTTTTTTCTATTTGTTTTGGTTTTGTATTTTTGTCCAGCTTGTTCCTAATCTATATCCTGACCTTTGCTGGAAGCTCTAGGGGGCTGGTGTTCTCCCCCCGGACCGTTAGACGGTTCGGGGGTTCTTGAATTTCCAGTGTGGATTTTGATAGGGTTTTTGTTGACCATATAAGTTACCTTTCTTTATTCTGCTATCAGTAAGCGGGCCTCTCTGTGCTAAACCTGGTTCATTTCTGTGTTTGTCATTTCCTCTTACCTCACCGTCATTATTTGTGGGGGGCTTCTATCCAGCTTTGGGGTCCCCTTCTCTGGAGGCAAGAAAGGTCTTTGTTTTCCTCTACTAGGGGTAGCTAGATTCTCCGGCTGGCGCGTGTCATCTAGAATCAACGTAGGAATGATCCCCGGCTACTTCTAGTGTTGGCGTTAGGAGTAGATATATGGTCAACCCAGTTACCACTGCCCTATGAGCTGGATTTTTGTATTCTGCAGACTTCCACGTTCCTCTGAGACCCTCGCCATTGGGGTCATAACACTGGCATTCTGTTATGATCCCAATGGCAGAGGATCTCTGATATTCCGGCAAGATAGCAAAAATATAAATACTGCTCTAGGGAGGTGGAAACTGGGCTAACCGCATACCTGATCCTGACACAAACAACTAAAAGTAGCCGGTGAACGTGCCTACGTTGGTTCTAGACGTCTCGAGCCAGCCGGAGAACTGACTACCCCTAGAGGGAAAAAATAAGACCTCGCTTGCCTCCAGAGAAATTGAACCCCAAAAATATAGAAAGCCCCCAACAAATAATAACGGTGAGGCAAGAGGAAAACACAAACGTAGAGATGAACTAGATTCAGCAAAGTGAGGCCCAATAGTCTAGATAGCAGAAAATAGATAGTGGACTATGCGGTTAGCAGAAAACCCTACAAAACATCCACGCTGAACATTCAAGAACCCCCACACCGACTGACGGTGTGGAGGGAGAATATCAGCCCCCTAGAGCTTCCAGCGAGTCAAAAATCAAATGTAAAGCAAGCTGGACAAAAACACTGAATAATGCAAACGATCCAAATTGTACAAAACAGACTTAGCTTTTCTTGCATGAGGCAGACTGAAAGGAATCCGGAGGAGACCAAATAGGTCTGGATACAACGATGCCAGGCAAGAGACTGAGTCCAGAGGAGACTCAAATAGGAAACACCCGCTGCTTAACGACACAGCTGGAGCTCAGGCCTGCAACAAGACATACCTAACACAATACCATTAGTGACCACCAGAGGGAGCCCAGAAACACAGTTCACAACAGTACCCCCCCCTTGAGGAGGGGTCACCGAACCCTCACCAAGACCCCCAGGGCGATCAGGATGAGCAGCGTGAAAGGCATGAACCAAATCAGCCGCATGAACATCAGAGGCGACAACCCAGGAATTATCCTCCTGACCATAGCCTTTCCACTTAACTAAATACTGGAGTTTCCATCTAGAGATACGAGAATCCAGAATCTTCTCCACCACGTACTCCAACTCGCCCTCAACCAAAACCGGGGCAGGAGGCTCAACAGCAGGAACCATAGGCACCATGTACCGCCGCAACAAGGACCTATGGAACACATTATGAATAGCAAAAGACGCTGGAAGGTCCAAGCGAAAAGACACCGGGTTAAGGATTTCCAAAATCTTATAAGGACCGATAAAGCGAGGCTTGAACTTAGGAGAGGAGACTTTCAAAGGAACATGCCGAGAAGACAACCAAACCAAATCCCCAACACGAAGTCGGGGACCCACACCGCGGCGGCGGTTGGCAAACCGCTGGGCCTTGTCTTGTGACAATTTCAAATTGTCCACCACATGGTTCCAAATCCGCTGCAACCTATCCACCACAGAATCAACCCCAGGACAGTCAGAAGGCTCAACCTGACCCAAGGAGAAACGAGGATGAAAACCAGAGTTGCAGAAAAAGGGTGAAACCAAGGTGGCAGAACTAGCCCGATTATTAAGGGCAAACTCGGCCAGTGGCAAAAAGGTAACCCAGTCGTCCTGATCAGCAGAAACAAAACATCTCAAATACAGTGGGGCAAAAAAGTATTTAGTCAGTCAGCAATAGTGCAAGTTCCACCACTTAAAAAGATGAGAGGCGTCTGTAATTTGCATCATAGGTAGACCTCAACTATGGGAGACAAACTGAGACAAAAAAATCCAGAAAATCACATTGTCTGTTTTTTTATCATTTTATTTGCATATTATGGTGGAAAACAAGTATATGGTCAGAAACAAACAATCAAGATTTCTGGCTCTCACAGACCTGTAACTTCTTCTTTAAGAGTCTCCTCTTTCCTCCACTCATTACCTGTAGTAATGGCACCTGTTTAAACTTGTTATCAGTATAAAAAGACACCTGTGCACACCCTCAAACAGTCTGACTCCAAACTCCACTATGGTGAAGACAAAAGAGCTGTCAAAGGACACCAGAAACAAAATTGTAGCCCTGCACCAGGCTGGGAAGACTGAATCTGCAATAGCCAACCAGCTTGGAGTGAAGAAATCAACAGTGGGAGCAATAATTAGAAAATGGAAGACATTCAAGACCACTGATAATCTCCCTCGATCTGGGTCTCCACGCAAAATCCCACCCCGTGGGGTCAGAATGATCACAAGAACGGTGAGCAAAAATCCCAGAACCACGCGGGGGGACCTAGTGAATGAACTGCAGAGAGCTGGGACCAATGTAACAAGGCCTACCATAAGTAACACACTATGCCACCATGGACTCAGATCCTGCAGTGCCAGACATGTCCCACTGCTTAAGCCAGTACATGTCCGGGCCCGTCTGAAGTTTGCTAGAGAGCATTTGGATGATCCAGAGGAGTTTTGGGAGAATGTCCTATGGTCTGATGAAACCAAACTGGAACTGTTTGGTAGAAACACAACTTGTCGTGTTTGGAGGAAAAAGAATACTGAGTTGCATCCATCAAACACCATACCTACTGTAAAGCATGGTGGTGGAAACATCATGCTTTGGGGCTGTTTCTCTGCAAAGGGGCCAGGAAGACTGATCCGGGTACATGAAAGAATGAATGGGGCCATGTATCGTGAGATTTTGAGTGCAAACCTCCTTCCATCAGCAAGGGCATTGAAGATGAAACGTGGCTGGGTCTTTCAACATGACAATGATCCAAAGCACACCGCCAGGGCAACGAAGGAGTGGCTTCGTAAGAAGCATTTCAAGGTCCTGGAGTGGCCTAGCCAGTCTCCAGATTTCAACCCTATAGAAAACCTTTGGAGGGAGTTGAAAGTCCGTGTTGCCAAGCGAAAAGCCAAAAACATCACTGCTCTAGAGGAGATCTGCATGGAGGAATGGGCCAACATACCAACAACAGTGTGTGGCAACCTTGTGAAGACTTACAGAAAACGTTTGACCTCTGTCATTGCCAACAAAGGATATTTTACAAAGTATTGAGATGAAATTTTGTTTCTGACCAAATACTTATTTTCCACCATAATATGCAAATAAAATGATAAAAAAACAGACAATGTGATTTTCTGGATTTTTTTGTCTCAGTTTGTCTCCCATAGTTGAGGTCTACCTATGATGTAAATTACAGATGCCTCTCATCTTTTTAAGTGGTGGAACTTGCACTATTGCTGACTGACTAAATACTTTTTTGCCCCACTGTAAGTCTCTAACGTCTGATTTGTTCGCTCGGTCTGGCCATTAGTCTGAGGATGAAAAGCCGACGAAAAAGACAAATCAATACCCATCTTAGCACAAAAGGATCGCCAGAATCTGGACACAAACTGGGATCCTCTGTCAGATACAATATTCTCAGGGATGCCATGCAAACGAACCACATTCTGAAAGAACAAAGGAACCAAATCAGTGGAGGAAGGCAACTTAGGCAAGGGCACCAAATGGACCATTTTAGAAAAATGATCGCACACCACCCAGATGACAGACATCTTCCGAGACACCGGAAGATCTGAAATGAAATCCATGGAAATGTGCGTCCAAGGCCTCTTTGGGATAGGCAAGGGCAAAAGCAACCCGCTGGCACGAGAACAGCAAGGCTTAGCCCGAGCACAAATCCCACAGGACTGCACAAAAGAACGCACATCCCGCGACAAGGAAGGCCACCAAAAGGACCTGGCCACCAAATCTCTGGTACCGAAAATCCCAGGATGTCCCGCCAACACCGAAGAATGAACCTCAGAAATAACTCTGTTGGTCCATCCATCAGGGACAAACAATCTCTCTGGTGGACAACGATCAGGCCTATCAGCCTGAAATTTTTGCAGCCCTCGTCGCAAATCTGGGGAAATGGCAGACAAAATTACTCCCTCTCTGAGAATACCAGCCGGCTCAGAGACTCCCGGAGAATCAGGCACAAAACTCCTAGAAAGTGCATCAGCCTTCATGTTCTTCGAACCAGGCAGGTACGAGACCACAAAGTCAAAACGGGAGAAAAACAACGACCAACGGGCCTGTCTAGGATTCAGGCGCTTGGCAGACTCGAGGTAAATCAGATTTTTATGATCAGTCAAGACCACCACACGATGTCTAGCTCCCTCGAGCCAATGTCGCCACTCCTCAAATGCCCACTTCATGGCCAACAACTCCCGATTACCAACATCGTAGTTCCGCTCAGCAGGCGAAAATTTCCTTGAAAAGAAGGCGCATGGCTTCATCACGGAGCCATCAGAACTTTTTTGCGACAAAACAGCCCCTGCACCAATTTCAGAAGCATCAACTTCAACCTGGAAGGGAAGAGAGACATCCGGCTGGCACAAGACTGGCGCTGAAGTAAACCGACGCTTCAGCTCCCGAAAGGCCTCCACGGCCGCAGGAGACCAATTCGCAACATCAGAACCCTTCTTGGTCATATCCGTCAAAGGTTTAACCACGCTGGAGAAATTAGCGATAAAACGACGGTAAAAATTAGCAAAGCCCAAGAACTTCTGCAGGCTCTTAACAGATGTGGGCTGAGTCCAGTCATGAATGGCACGGACCTTAACTGGGTCCATCTCCACAGTAGAAGGGGAAAAAATAAAACCCAAAAAAGAAACCTTCTGTACCCCAAAGATACATTTTGAGCCCTTCACAAATAGAGCATTCTCCCGCAAAACCTGAAACACCATCCTGACCTGGTTCACATGGGACTCCCAATCATCAGAAAAAACCAAAATATCATCCAGATAAATAATCATAAATTTATCCAGATATTTCCGGAAGATGTCATGCATGAAGGACTGAAACACAGAAGGAGCATTAGATAATCCGAAAGGCATCACCAGGTACTCAAAATGACCCTCAGGCGTATTAAATGCCGTTTTCCATTCATCTCCCTGCTTTATGCGCACAAGGTTATACGCACCTCGAAGATCTATCTTGGTGAACCAACTGGATCACTTAATCCGAGCAAACAAATCAGACAACAATGGCAAAGGTGTTGTGAATTTACCTTTTGGCTCCCTCTAGTGGTTACTAGTGATTTGACTCTGGGAATGTCTGCCATCCCTTGTATGCTCACCTGGGTCGTTAGGTCAGGGGTGTTGCTATATAAGCTCCCTGGACCTTCAGTTCAATGCCTGGCAACGTTGTAATCAGAGCTAATCTGTTGTGCTCTTGTCTACTGATCCTGGTTCCTGCTAGATTAAGCTAAGTCTGCTTTCTTGCTTTTTGCTATTTGTTTTTGTTTGCATTTTTGTCCAGCTTGTACATAATCTGTATTCTATCCTTGCTGGAAGCTCTAGGGAGGCTGGAGTTCTCCCCCCGGGCCGTTAGACGGTTCGGGGGTTCTTGAATTTCCAGTGTGGATTTTTGATAGGGTTTTTGTTGACCATATAAGTTATCTTACTACATTCTGCTATTAGTAAGTGGGCCTCTCTTTGCTTAACCTAGTTCATCTCTGTGTTTGTCTTTTCCCCTTTACCTCTGAGTGGCTTGTGTTTGCTGCAGACATGAGTGTCCAGACCTTGATTACAGGTGTGGACCAGCTTACTGCTCGTGTGCAGGGCATACAAGATTATGTTATCAGAAATCCTATGTCAGAACCTAAGATACCGATTCCTGAACTGTTTTCCGGAGACCGATTTAAATTTAGAAATTTCAGGAATAATTGTAAATTGTTTTTGTCCCTGAGACCCTGTTCATCTGGAGACTCCGCTCAGCAAGTGAAAATTATTATTTCTTTTTTACGGGGCGACCCTCAGGATTGGGCCTTCTCGCTGGCGCCAGGAGATCCGGCATTGGCTGATATTGATGCGTTTTTTCTGGCGCTCGGTTTGCTTTATGAGGAACCCAATCTTGAGATTCAGGCAGAAAAAGCCTTGCTGGCTATGTCTCAGGGCCAGGACGAGGCTGAAGTGTATTGCCAAAAATTTCGGAAATGGTCCGTGCTGACCCAGTGGAACGAGTGTGCATTGGCTGCAAATTTCAGAAATGGCCTTTCTGAAGCCATTAAGAATGTGATGGTGGGTTTTCCCATTCCCACAGGTCTGAATGATTCCATGGCCCTGGCAATTCAAATCGACCGGCGGTTGCGGGAGCGCAAAACCGCAAATTCCCTCATGGTGTTGTCTGAACAGGCACCTGATTTAATGCAATGTGATAGAATCCTGACTAGAAATGAGCGGAAAATTCATAGACGCCAGAATGGCTTGTGTTACTACTGTGGTGATTCTACACATGTTATCTCAGCATGCTCTAAACGTCTTACTAGGGTTGTTAGTCCTGTCGCCATTGGTAATTTGCAACCTAAATTTATTCTATCTGTAACTTTGATTTGCTCACTGTCATCGTATCCTGTCATGGCGTTTGTAGACTCAGGTGCTGCCCTGAGTCTGATGGATCTGTCATTTGCCAAGCGCTGCGGTTTTGTTCTGGAGCCATTAGAAAATCCTATCCCTCTTAGGGGTATTGATGCTACGCCTTTGGCAAAAAATAAACCGCAGTTTTGGACACAGGTTACCATGTGCATGACTCCCGAACATCGGGAGGTGATACGTTTTCTTGTTCTGCATAAGATGCATGATTTGGTTGTTTTGGGTTTGCCATGGTTACAGACCCATAATCCAGTCTTGGACTGGAAGGCAATGTCGGTGTCAAGTTGGGGCTGCCATGGAATTCATGGAGATTCCCTGCCCTTGTCTATTGCTTCTTCTACGCCTTCGGAAGTTCCGGCGTATTTGTCTGATTATCAGGATGTCTTCAGCGAGTCTAAGTCCAGTGCACTGCCTCCTCATAGGGAATGTGACTGTGCAATAGATTTGATTCCTGGCAGTAAGTTTCCTAAGGGGAGACTGTTTAATTTGTCGGTACCTGAACATACCGCGATGCGTTCATATATCAAGGAGTCTCTTGAGAAGGGGCATATCCGTCCTTCTTCGTCCCCTCTTGGTGCGGGATTCTTTTTTGTGGCCAAAAAGGACGGATCTTTGAGGCCTTGTATTGACTATCGGCTTTTAAACAAGATCACTGTCAAATTTCAGTATCCTTTGCCGCTGTTGTCAGACTTGTTTGCCCGGATTAAAGGTGCCAAGTGGTTCACCAAGATAGACCTTCGTGGTGCGTACAACCTTGTGCGCATTAAGCAAGGCGATGAATGGAAAACCGCATTCAATACGCCCGAAGGTCATTTTGAGTACTTGGTGATGCCATTTGGGCTCTCTAATGCACCTTCAGTTTTTCAGTCCTTCATGCATGACATTTTCCGGAAGTATCTGGATAAATTTTTGATTGTTTATCTGGATGATATTCTGTTTTTTTCTGATGATTGGGACTCGCATGTGGAGCAGGTCAGGATGGTTTTTAAGATTTTGCGTGAAAATTCTTTGTTTGTTAAAGGCTCAAAGTGTCTCTTTGGTGTACAGAGGGTTCCCTTTTTGGGGTTCATTTTTTCCCCTTCTGCTGTGGAGATGGACCCAGTCAAGGTCCGAGCTATTCATGATTGGACTCAACCCTCGTCAGTTAAGAGTCTTCAGAAGTTCTTGGGTTTTGCTAACTTCTACCGTCGTTTTATCGCAAATTTTTCTAGCGTTGTTAAACCATTGACGGATATGACCAAGAAAGGCTCTGATGTAGCTAACTGGGCTCCTGCTGCCGTGGAGGCTTTCCAGGAGTTGAAATGCCGGTTTACTTCGGCGCCTGTTTTGTGCCAACCTGACACCTCACTTCCCTTTCAGGTGGAGGTGGATGCTTCGGAGATTGGGGCAGGGGCCGTTTTGTCGCAGAGAGGCCCTGGTTGCTCTACTATGAGACCTTGTGCCTTTTTCTCCAGGAAGTTTTCGCCGGCAGAGCGAAATTATGATGTGGGCAATCGGGAGTTGTTGGCCATGAAGTGGGCATTTGAGGAGTGGCGTCATTGGCTCGAGGGTGCTAAGCATCGTGTGGTGGTCTTGACTGATCACAAAAATCTGATGTATCTCGAGTCTGCTAAACGCCTGAATCCTAGACAGGCCCGCTGGTCATTGTTTTTCTCCCGTTTTGACTTTGTGGTCTCGTATTTACCAGGTTCTAAGAATGTGAAGGCCGATGCTCTGTCTAGGAGCTTTGTGCCTGATGCTCCTGGAGTCGCTGAACCTGTGGGTATTCTTAAGGAAGGAGTTATCTTGTCAGCTATTTCTCCTGGTCTGCGGCGTGTGTTGCAGAGATTTCAGGCTGGTAGGCCTGACTCTTGTCCATCTGACAGATTGTTTGTGCCTGCTAAATGGACCAGCAGAGTCATTTCCGAGGTTCATTCCTCAGTGTTGGCAGGGCACCCGGGAATTTTTGGCACCAGAGATCTAGTGGCCAGGTCCTTTTGGTGGCCTTCCTTGTCAAGGGATGTGCGGTCATTTGTGCAGTAATGTGGAACTTGTGCTCGAGCTAAGCCTTGCTGTTCTCGTGCCAGCGGGTTGCTCTTGCCCTTGCCTGTCCCGAAGAGACCTTGGACACACATCTCTATGGATTTCATTTCTGATCTTCCGGTGTCTCAGGGCATGTCTGTCATCTGGGTGATATGTGATCGTTTCTCCAAGATGGTCCATTTGGTTCCTTTGCCTAAGCTGCCCTCCTCTTCTGATCTGGTTCCTGTGTTCTTCCAGAACGTGGTTCGTTTGCACGGCATTCCTGAGAATATTGTGTCAGACAGAGGATCCCAGTTTGTTTCCAGGTTCTGGCGATCCTTTTGTGGTAGGATGGGCATTGATTTGTCGTTTTCGTCCGCTTTTCATCCCCAGACTAACGGACAAACGGAGCGAACTAATCAGACTCTGGAGGCTTATTTGAGGTGTTTTGTCTCTTCTGATCAGGATGATTGGGTGACCTTCTTGCCGTTGGCTGAATTTGCCCTTAATAATCGGGCTAGTTCCGCCACCTTGGTTTCGCCATTTTTCTGCAACTCTGGTTTCCATCCTCGTTTTTCCTCGGGACATGTGGAGCCTTCTGACTGTCCTGGGGTGGATTCTGTGGTGGATAGGTTGCAGCGGATCTGGAGTCATGTGGTGGACAACTTGAAGTTGTCACAGGAGAAGGCTCAGCGTTTTGCCAACCGCCGCCGCGGTGTGGGTCCCCGACTTCGCGTTGGGGATTTGGTATGGCTGTCTTCTCGATTTGTTCCTATGAAGGTCTCCTCTCCCAAATTTAAGCCTCGCTTCATTGGTCCTTACAAGATATTGGAAATCCTTAATCCTGTATCCTTTCGCCTGGATCTTCCGGTGTCGTTTGCCATTCACAACGTATTTCATGGGTCCTTGTTGCGGCGGTACGTTGTGCCTGTGGTCCCTTCTGCTGAGCCTCCTGCTCCGGTGTTGGTTGAGGGCGAGTTGGAGTATGTGGTGGAGAAGATCTTAGATTCTCGTCTTTCCAGGCGGAAGCTTCAGTACCTGGTCAAGTGGAAGGGCTATGGTCAGGAGGATAATTCCTGGGTGGTCGCCTCTGATGTGCATGCGGCCGATTTGGTTCGTGCCTTTCACACCGCTCATCCTGATCGCCCTGGTGGTCTTGGTGAGGGTTCGGTGACCCCTCACTAAGGGGGGGGTACTGTTGTGAATTTACCTTTTGGCTCCCTCTAGTGGTTACTAGTGATTTGACTCTGGGAATGTCTGCCATCCCTTGTATGCTCACCTGGGTCGTTAGGTCAGGGGTGTTGCTATATAAGCTCCCTGGACCTTCAGTTCAATGCCTGGCAACGTTGTAATCAGAGCTAATCTGTTGTGCTCTTGTCTACTGATCCTGGTTCCTGCTAGATTAAGCTAAGTCTGCTTTCTTGCTTTTTGCTATTTGTTTTTGTTTGCATTTTTGTCCAGCTTGTACATAATCTGTATTCTATCCTTGCTGGAAGCTCTAGGGAGGCTGGAGTTCTCCCCCCGGGCCGTTAGACGGTTCGGGGGTTCTTGAATTTCCAGTGTGGATTTTTGATAGGGTTTTTGTTGACCATATAAGTTATCTTACTACATTCTGCTATTAGTAAGTGGGCCTCTCTTTGCTTAACCTAGTTCATCTCTGTGTTTGTCTTTTCCCCTTTACCTCTGAGTGGCTTGTGTTTGCTGCAGACATGAGTGTCCAGACCTTGATTACAGGTGTGGACCAGCTTACTGCTCGTGTGCAGGGCATACAAGATTATGTTATCAGAAATCCTATGTCAGAACCTAAGATACCGATTCCTGAACTGTTTTCCGGAGACCGATTTAAATTTAGAAATTTCAGGAATAATTGTAAATTGTTTTTGTCCCTGAGACCCTGTTCATCTGGAGACTCCGCTCAGCAAGTGAAAATTATTATTTCTTTTTTACGGGGCGACCCTCAGGATTGGGCCTTCTCGCTGGCGCCAGGAGATCCGGCATTGGCTGATATTGATGCGTTTTTTCTGGCGCTCGGTTTGCTTTATGAGGAACCCAATCTTGAGATTCAGGCAGAAAAAGCCTTGCTGGCTATGTCTCAGGGCCAGGACGAGGCTGAAGTGTATTGCCAAAAATTTCGGAAATGGTCCGTGCTGACCCAGTGGAACGAGTGTGCATTGGCTGCAAATTTCAGAAATGGCCTTTCTGAAGCCATTAAGAATGTGATGGTGGGTTTTCCCATTCCCACAGGTCTGAATGATTCCATGGCCCTGGCAATTCAAATCGACCGGCGGTTGCGGGAGCGCAAAACCGCAAATTCCCTCATGGTGTTGTCTGAACAGGCACCTGATTTAATGCAATGTGATAGAATCCTGACTAGAAATGAGCGGAAAATTCATAGACGCCAGAATGGCTTGTGTTACTACTGTGGTGATTCTACACGTTATCTCAGCATGCTCTAAACGTCTTACTAGGGTTGTTAGTCCTGTCGCCATTGGTAATTTGCAACCTAAATTTATTCTATCTGTAACTTTGATTTGCTCACTGTCATCGTATCCTGTCATGGCGTTTGTAGACTCAGGTGCTGCCCTGAGTCTGATGGATCTGTCATTTGCCAAGCGCTGCGGTTTTGTTCTGGAGCCATTAGAAAATCCTATCCCTCTTAGGGGTATTGATGCTACGCCTTTGGCAAAAAATAAACCGCAGTTTTGGACACAGGTTACCATGTGCATGACTCCCGAACATCGGGAGGTGATACGTTTTCTTGTTCTGCATAAGATGCATGATTTGGTTGTTTTGGGTTTGCCATGGTTACAGACCCATAATCCAGTCTTGGACTGGAAGGCAATGTCGGTGTCAAGTTGGGGCTGCCATGGAATTCATGGAGATTCCCTGCCCTTGTCTATTGCTTCTTCTACGCCTTCGGAAGTTCCGGCGTATTTGTCTGATTATCAGGATGTCTTCAGCGAGTCTAAGTCCAGTGCACTGCCTCCTCATAGGGAATGTGACTGTGCAATAGATTTGATTCCTGGCAGTAAGTTTCCTAAGGGGAGACTGTTTAATTTGTCGGTACCTGAACATACCGCGATGCGTTCATATATCAAGGAGTCTCTTGAGAAGGGGCATATCCGTCCTTCTTCGTCCCCTCTTGGTGCGGGATTCTTTTTTGTGGCCAAAAAGGACGGATCTTTGAGGCCTTGTATTGACTATCGGCTTTTAAACAAGATCACTGTCAAATTTCAGTATCCTTTGCCGCTGTTGTCAGACTTGTTTGCCCGGATTAAAGGTGCCAAGTGGTTCACCAAGATAGACCTTCGTGGTGCGTACAACCTTGTGCGCATTAAGCAAGGCGATGAATGGAAAACCGCATTCAATACGCCCGAAGGTCATTTTGAGTACTTGGTGATGCCATTTGGGCTCTCTAATGCACCTTCAGTTTTTCAGTCCTTCATGCATGACATTTTCCGGAAGTATCTGGATAAATTTTTGATTGTTTATCTGGATGATATTCTGTTTTTTTCTGATGATTGGGACTCGCATGTGGAGCAGGTCAGGATGGTTTTTAAGATTTTGCGTGAAAATTCTTTGTTTGTTAAAGGCTCAAAGTGTCTCTTTGGTGTACAGAGGGTTCCCTTTTTGGGGTTCATTTTTTCCCCTTCTGCTGTGGAGATGGACCCAGTCAAGGTCCGAGCTATTCATGATTGGACTCAACCCTCGTCAGTTAAGAGTCTTCAGAAGTTCTTGGGTTTTGCTAACTTCTACCGTCGTTTTATCGCAAATTTTTCTAGCGTTGTTAAACCATTGACGGATATGACCAAGAAAGGCTCTGATGTAGCTAACTGGGCTCCTGCTGCCGTGGAGGCTTTCCAGGAGTTGAAATGCCGGTTTACTTCGGCGCCTGTTTTGTGCCAACCTGACACCTCACTTCCCTTTCAGGTGGAGGTGGATGCTTCGGAGATTGGGGCAGGGGCCGTTTTGTCGCAGAGAGGCCCTGGTTGCTCTACTATGAGACCTTGTGCCTTTTTCTCCAGGAAGTTTTCGCCGGCAGAGCGAAATTATGATGTGGGCAATCGGGAGTTGTTGGCCATGAAGTGGGCATTTGAGGAGTGGCGTCATTGGCTCGAGGGTGCTAAGCATCGTGTGGTGGTCTTGACTGATCACAAAAATCTGATGTATCTCGAGTCTGCTAAACGCCTGAATCCTAGACAGGCCCGCTGGTCATTGTTTTTCTCCCGTTTTGACTTTGTGGTCTCGTATTTACCAGGTTCTAAGAATGTGAAGGCCGATGCTCTGTCTAGGAGCTTTGTGCCTGATGCTCCTGGAGTCGCTGAACCTGTGGGTATTCTTAAGGAAGGAGTTATCTTGTCAGCTATTTCTCCTGGTCTGCGGCGTGTGTTGCAGAGATTTCAGGCTGGTAGGCCTGACTCTTGTCCATCTGACAGATTGTTTGTGCCTGCTAAATGGACCAGCAGAGTCATTTCCGAGGTTCATTCCTCAGTGTTGGCAGGGCACCCGGGAATTTTTGGCACCAGAGATCTAGTGGCCAGGTCCTTTTGGTGGCCTTCCTTGTCAAGGGATGTGCGGTCATTTGTGCAGTAATGTGGAACTTGTGCTCGAGCTAAGCCTTGCTGTTCTCGTGCCAGCGGGTTGCTCTTGCCCTTGCCTGTCCCGAAGAGACCTTGGACACACATCTCTATGGATTTCATTTCTGATCTTCCGGTGTCTCAGGGCATGTCTGTCATCTGGGTGATATGTGATCGTTTCTCCAAGATGGTCCATTTGGTTCCTTTGCCTAAGCTGCCCTCCTCTTCTGATCTGGTTCCTGTGTTCTTCCAGAACGTGGTTCGTTTGCACGGCATTCCTGAGAATATTGTGTCAGACAGAGGATCCCAGTTTGTTTCCAGGTTCTGGCGATCCTTTTGTGGTAGGATGGGCATTGATTTGTCGTTTTCGTCCGCTTTTCATCCCCAGACTAACGGACAAACGGAGCGAACTAATCAGACTCTGGAGGCTTATTTGAGGTGTTTTGTCTCTTCTGATCAGGATGATTGGGTGACCTTCTTGCCGTTGGCTGAATTTGCCCTTAATAATCGGGCTAGTTCCGCCACCTTGGTTTCGCCATTTTTCTGCAACTCTGGTTTCCATCCTCGTTTTTCCTCGGGACATGTGGAGCCTTCTGACTGTCCTGGGGTGGATTCTGTGGTGGATAGGTTGCAGCGGATCTGGAGTCATGTGGTGGACAACTTGAAGTTGTCACAGGAGAAGGCTCAGCGTTTTGCCAACCGCCGCCGCGGTGTGGGTCCCCGACTTCGCGTTGGGGATTTGGTATGGCTGTCTTCTCGATTTGTTCCTATGAAGGTCTCCTCTCCCAAATTTAAGCCTCGCTTCATTGGTCCTTACAAGATATTGGAAATCCTTAATCCTGTATCCTTTCGCCTGGATCTTCCGGTGTCGTTTGCCATTCACAACGTATTTCATGGGTCCTTGTTGCGGCGGTACGTTGTGCCTGTGGTCCCTTCTGCTGAGCCTCCTGCTCCGGTGTTGGTTGAGGGCGAGTTGGAGTACGTGGTGGAGAAGATCTTAGATTCTCGTCTTTCCAGGCGGAGGCTTCAGTACCTGGTCAAGTGGAAGGGCTATGGTCAGGAGGATAATTCCTGGGTGGTCGCCTCTGATGTGCATGCGGCCGATTTGGTTCGTGCCTTTCACACCGCTCATCCTGATCGCCCTGGTGGTCTTGGTGAGGGTTCGGTGACCCCTCACTAAGGGGGGGGTACTGTTGTGAATTTACCTTTTGGCTCCCTCTAGTGGTTACTAGTGATTTGACTCTGGGAATGTCTGCCATCCCTTGTATGCTCACCTGGGTCGTTAGGTCAGGGGTGTTGCTATATAAGCTCCCTGGACCTTCAGTTCAATGCCTGGCAACGTTGTAATCAGAGCTAATCTGTTGTGCTCTTGTCTACTGATCCTGGTTCCTGCTAGATTAAGCTAAGTCTGCTTTCTTGCTTTTTGCTATTTGTTTTTGTTTGCATTTTTGTCCAGCTTGTACATAATCTGTATTCTATCCTTGCTGGAAGCTCTAGGGAGGCTGGAGTTCTCCCCCCGGGCCGTTAGACGGTTCGGGGGTTCTTGAATTTCCAGTGTGGATTTTTGATAGGGTTTTTGTTGACCATATAAGTTATCTTACTACATTCTGCTATTAGTAAGTGGGCCTCTCTTTGCTTAACCTAGTTCATCTCTGTGTTTGTCTTTTCCCCTTTACCTCTGAGTGGCTTGTGTTTGCTGCAGACATGAGTGTCCAGACCTTGATTACAGGTGTGGACCAGCTTACTGCTCGTGTGCAGGGCATACAAGATTATGTTATCAGAAATCCTATGTCAGAACCTAAGATACCGATTCCTGAACTGTTTTCCGGAGACCGATTTAAATTTAGAAATTTCAGGAATAATTGTAAATTGTTTTTGTCCCTGAGACCCTGTTCATCTGGAGACTCCGCTCAGCAAGTGAAAATTATTATTTCTTTTTTACGGGGCGACCCTCAGGATTGGGCCTTCTCGCTGGCGCCAGGAGATCCGGCATTGGCTGATATTGATGCGTTTTTTCTGGCGCTCGGTTTGCTTTATGAGGAACCCAATCTTGAGATTCAGGCAGAAAAAGCCTTGCTGGCTATGTCTCAGGGCCAGGACGAGGCTGAAGTGTATTGCCAAAAATTTCGGAAATGGTCCGTGCTGACCCAGTGGAACGAGTGTGCATTGGCTGCAAATTTCAGAAATGGCCTTTCTGAAGCCATTAAGAATGTGATGGTGGGTTTTCCCATTCCCACAGGTCTGAATGATTCCATGGCCCTGGCAATTCAAATCGACCGGCGGTTGCGGGAGCGCAAAACCGCAAATTCCCTCATGGTGTTGTCTGAACAGGCACCTGATTTAATGCAATGTGATAGAATCCTGACTAGAAATGAGCGGAAAATTCATAGACGCCAGAATGGCTTGTGTTACTACTGTGGTGATTCTACACATGTTATCTCAGCATGCTCTAAACGTCTTACTAGGGTTGTTAGTCCTGTCGCCATTGGTAATTTGCAACCTAAATTTATTCTATCTGTAACTTTGATTTGCTCACTGTCATCGTATCCTGTCATGGCGTTTGTAGACTCAGGTGCTGCCCTGAGTCTGATGGATCTGTCATTTGCCAAGCGCTGCGGTTTTGTTCTGGAGCCATTAGAAAATCCTATCCCTCTTAGGGGTATTGATGCTACGCCTTTGGCAAAAAATAAACCGCAGTTTTGGACACAGGTTACCATGTGCATGACTCCCGAACATCGGGAGGTGATACGTTTTCTTGTTCTGCATAAGATGCATGATTTGGTTGTTTTGGGTTTGCCATGGTTACAGACCCATAATCCAGTCTTGGACTGGAAGGCAATGTCGGTGTCAAGTTGGGGCTGCCATGGAATTCATGGAGATTCCCTGCCCTTGTCTATTGCTTCTTCTACGCCTTCGGAAGTTCCGGCGTATTTGTCTGATTATCAGGATGTCTTCAGCGAGTCTAAGTCCAGTGCACTGCCTCCTCATAGGGAATGTGACTGTGCAATAGATTTGATTCCTGGCAGTAAGTTTCCTAAGGGGAGACTGTTTAATTTGTCGGTACCTGAACATACCGCGATGCGTTCATATATCAAGGAGTCTCTTGAGAAGGGGCATATCCGTCCTTCTTCGTCCCCTCTTGGTGCGGGATTCTTTTTTGTGGCCAAAAAGGACGGATCTTTGAGGCCTTGTATTGACTATCGGCTTTTAAACAAGATCACTGTCAAATTTCAGTATCCTTTGCCGCTGTTGTCAGACTTGTTTGCCCGGATTAAAGGTGCCAAGTGGTTCACCAAGATAGACCTTCGTGGTGCGTACAACCTTGTGCGCATTAAGCAAGGCGATGAATGGAAAACCGCATTCAATACGCCCGAAGGTCATTTTGAGTACTTGGTGATGCCATTTGGGCTCTCTAATGCACCTTCAGTTTTTCAGTCCTTCATGCATGACATTTTCCGGAAGTATCTGGATAAATTTTTGATTGTTTATCTGGATGATATTCTGTTTTTTTCTGATGATTGGGACTCGCATGTGGAGCAGGTCAGGATGGTTTTTAAGATTTTGCGTGAAAATTCTTTGTTTGTTAAAGGCTCAAAGTGTCTCTTTGGTGTACAGAGGGTTCCCTTTTTGGGGTTCATTTTTTCCCCTTCTGCTGTGGAGATGGACCCAGTCAAGGTCCGAGCTATTCATGATTGGACTCAACCCTCGTCAGTTAAGAGTCTTCAGAAGTTCTTGGGTTTTGCTAACTTCTACCGTCGTTTTATCGCAAATTTTTCTAGCGTTGTTAAACCATTGACGGATATGACCAAGAAAGGCTCTGATGTAGCTAACTGGGCTCCTGCTGCCGTGGAGGCTTTCCAGGAGTTGAAATGCCGGTTTACTTCGGCGCCTGTTTTGTGCCAACCTGACACCTCACTTCCCTTTCAGGTGGAGGTGGATGCTTCGGAGATTGGGGCAGGGGCCGTTTTGTCGCAGAGAGGCCCTGGTTGCTCTACTATGAGACCTTGTGCCTTTTTCTCCAGGAAGTTTTCGCCGGCAGAGCGAAATTATGATGTGGGCAATCGGGAGTTGTTGGCCATGAAGTGGGCATTTGAGGAGTGGCGTCATTGGCTCGAGGGTGCTAAGCATCGTGTGGTGGTCTTGACTGATCACAAAAATCTGATGTATCTCGAGTCTGCTAAACGCCTGAATCCTAGACAGGCCCGCTGGTCATTGTTTTTCTCCCGTTTTGACTTTGTGGTCTCGTATTTACCAGGTTCTAAGAATGTGAAGGCCGATGCTCTGTCTAGGAGCTTTGTGCCTGATGCTCCTGGAGTCGCTGAACCTGTGGGTATTCTTAAGGAAGGAGTTATCTTGTCAGCTATTTCTCCTGGTCTGCGGCGTGTGTTGCAGAGATTTCAGGCTGGTAGGCCTGACTCTTGTCCATCTGACAGATTGTTTGTGCCTGCTAAATGGACCAGCAGAGTCATTTCCGAGGTTCATTCCTCAGTGTTGGCAGGGCACCCGGGAATTTTTGGCACCAGAGATCTAGTGGCCAGGTCCTTTTGGTGGCCTTCCTTGTCAAGGGATGTGCGGTCATTTGTGCAGTAATGTGGAACTTGTGCTCGAGCTAAGCCTTGCTGTTCTCGTGCCAGCGGGTTGCTCTTGCCCTTGCCTGTCCCGAAGAGACCTTGGACACACATCTCTATGGATTTCATTTCTGATCTTCCGGTGTCTCAGGGCATGTCTGTCATCTGGGTGATATGTGATCGTTTCTCCAAGATGGTCCATTTGGTTCCTTTGCCTAAGCTGCCCTCCTCTTCTGATCTGGTTCCTGTGTTCTTCCAGAACGTGGTTCGTTTGCACGGCATTCCTGAGAATATTGTGTCAGACAGAGGATCCCAGTTTGTTTCCAGGTTCTGGCGATCCTTTTGTGGTAGGATGGGCATTGATTTGTCGTTTTCGTCCGCTTTTCATCCCCAGACTAACGGACAAACGGAGCGAACTAATCAGACTCTGGAGGCTTATTTGAGGTGTTTTGTCTCTTCTGATCAGGATGATTGGGTGACCTTCTTGCCGTTGGCTGAATTTGCCCTTAATAATCGGGCTAGTTCCGCCACCTTGGTTTCGCCATTTTTCTGCAACTCTGGTTTCCATCCTCGTTTTTCCTCGGGACATGTGGAGCCTTCTGACTGTCCTGGGGTGGATTCTGTGGTGGATAGGTTGCAGCGGATCTGGAGTCATGTGGTGGACAACTTGAAGTTGTCACAGGAGAAGGCTCAGCGTTTTGCCAACCGCCGCCGCGGTGTGGGTCCCCGACTTCGCGTTGGGGATTTGGTATGGCTGTCTTCTCGATTTGTTCCTATGAAGGTCTCCTCTCCCAAATTTAAGCCTCGCTTCATTGGTCCTTACAAGATATTGGAAATCCTTAATCCTGTATCCTTTCGCCTGGATCTTCCGGTGTCGTTTGCCATTCACAACGTATTTCATGGGTCCTTGTTGCGGCGGTACGTTGTGCCTGTGGTCCCTTCTGCTGAGCCTCCTGCTCCGGTGTTGGTTGAGGGCGAGTTGGAGTACGTGGTGGAGAAGATCTTAGATTCTCGTCTTTCCAGGCGGAGGCTTCAGTACCTGGTCAAGTGGAAGGGCTATGGTCAGGAGGATAATTCCTGGGTGGTCGCCTCTGATGTGCATGCGGCCGATTTGGTTCGTGCCTTTCACACCGCTCATCCTGATCGCCCTGGTGGTCTTGGTGAGGGTTCGGTGACCCCTCACTAAGGGGGGGGTACTGTTGTGAATTTACCTTTTGGCTCCCTCTAGTGGTTACTAGTGATTTGACTCTGGGAATGTCTGCCATCCCTTGTATGCTCACCTGGGTCGTTAGGTCAGGGGTGTTGCTATATAAGCTCCCTGGACCTTCAGTTCAATGCCTGGCAACGTTGTAATCAGAGCTAATCTGTTGTGCTCTTGTCTACTGATCCTGGTTCCTGCTAGATTAAGCTAAGTCTGCTTTCTTGCTTTTTGCTATTTGTTTTTGTTTGCATTTTTGTCCAGCTTGTACATAATCTGTATCCTATCCTTGCTGGAAGCTCTAGGGAGGCTGGAGTTCTCCCCCCGGGCCGTTAGACGGTTTGGGGGTTCTTGAATTTCCAGTGTGGATTTTTTATAGGGTTTTTGTTGACCATATAAGTTATCTTACTACATTCTGCTATTAGTAAGTGGGCCTCTCTTTGCTTAACCTAGTTCATCTCTGTGTTTGTCATTTCCTCTTACCTCACCGTTATTATTTGTGGGGGGCTTGTATCCAACTTTTGGGGTCTATTCTCTGGAGGCAAGAGAGGTCTTTGTTTTCCTCTTCTAGGGGTAGTTAGTCCTCCGGCTGGCGCAAGACATCTAGCGACCAACGTAGGCATGTTCCCCGGCTACTTCTAGTGTTGGCGTTAGGAGTAGATATATGGTCAACCCAGTTACCACTGCCCTATGAGCTGGATTTTTGTACTTCGCAGACTTACTTGTTCCTCTGAGACCCTCGCCATTGGGGTCATAACACAAAGGATACTGAAATTTAACAGTGATCTTATTCAGAAGACGATAATCAATACAAGGTCTCAGAGACCCGTCTTTCTTGCCCACAAAAAAGAATCCTGCACCAAGAGGGGACGAGGATGGGTGAATATGTCCCTTCTCCAAAGACTCCTTTATATAACTCCGCATCGCGGCATGCTCTGGCACAGATAAATTAAAGAGTCGTCCCTTAGGAAACTTACTACCAGGAATCAAATCTATAGCACAATCACAGTCCCTATGAGGAGGAAGGGCACTGGACCTGGCCTCATTAAATACATCCTGAAAGTCTGACAAAAACTCAGGGATCTCAGAAGGAGTAGAAGAAGCAATAGACACCAATGGAGAATCGCCATGAATCCCCTGACACCCCCAACTAGACACAGTCATAGCTTTCCAATCTAAAACTGGATTATGGGCCTGTAACCATGGCAGACCCAAAACGACAACATCATGCATTTTATGCAGTACCAAAAAACGAATCACCTCCTGATGTACAGGAGTCATGCACATGGTCACCTGCATCCAATACTGAGGTTTATTCTCTGCCAATGGCGTAGAATCAATTCCTCTAAGAGGAATAGGATTTTCTAAAGGCTCCAGGACAAAACCGCAGCGCTTGGCAAACGACACATCCATCAGACTTAAAGCAGCACCAGAATCCACAAAAGCCATAACTGAGTAAGAAGATAATGAACAAATTAAAGTCACAGACAAAATAAACTTAGGCTGAAAAGTACCAATGGCGACAGGATTAACTTTTTTCTTTAAACGTTTAGAGCATGCTGAGATAACATGTGTTGAATCACCACAGTAGAAACACAACCCATTTTGACGTCTATGATTTTGTCGCTCGGCTCTGGTCAGAATTCTGTCACATTGCATAGAATCAGGTGACCGTTCAGACAGCACCGCCAAAGGATTATCAGATTTGCGCTCCCGCAAACGTCGATCAATTTGAATGGCTAGAGCCATTGAATCATTTAGACCTGTAGGGATAGGAAACCCCACCATCACATCTTTAATGGCTTCAGAAAGACCATTTCTGAAATTTGCGGCCAGTGCACACTCATTCCATTGAGTAAGCACGGACCATTTCCGAAATTTTTGGCAATATACCTCAGCTTCGTCCTGACCCTGAGAGATAACCAGCAACATTTTTTCAGCCTGATTTTCAAGATTAGGCTCCTCATAAAGCAAACCAAGTGCCAGAAAAAACGCATCAACATTCACCAATGCAGGATCTCCTGGCGCCAGAGAGAAGGCCCAATCCTGAGGGTCGCCGCGCAAGAAGGAAATAACAATCTTAACTTGCTGAGCGGAATCACCAGAGGAACGAGGTTTCAGAGACAGAAACAATTTACAATTATTCCTAAAGTTCAGGAATTTAGATCTATCTCCAAAAAACGGCTCAGGAATAGGTATTTTTGGTTCAGACATAGGGCTATGGATAACAAAATCCTGAATGCTTTGCACCCTAGCAGCAAGCTGATCCACACTAGAAGTCAAAGTCTGGACATACATATCTGCAGCAGAGTTTAGCCACTCAGAGAAAAAGGGGATGGAAGAAGCTAGGCAAACTGCAGCAAAAAAAAAAACCTCAGAACTTCTTTTTAATCCCGCTTCTGCGATGCATTAAACATTTTCTTTTGGCCTGGCATTCTGTTATAATCCCAATGGCAGAGGATCTCTGATATTCCGGCAAGATAGCAAAAATATAAATACTGCTCTAGGGAGGTTGAAACTGGGCTAACCGCATACCTGATCCTGACACAAACAACTAAAAGTAGCCGGTGAACGTGCCTACGTTGGTTCTAGACATCTCGAGCCAGCCGGAGAACTGACTACCCCTAGAGGGAAAAAATAAGACCTCGCTTGCCTCCAGAGAAATTGAACCCCAAAGATATAGAAAGCCCCCAACAAATAATAACGGTGAGGCAAGAGGAAAACACAAACGTAGAGATGAACTAGATTCAGCAAAGTGAGGCCTAATAGTCTAGATAGCAGAAAATAGATAGTGGACTATGCGGTTAGCAGAAAACCCTACAAAACATCCACGCTGAACATTCAAGAACCCCCACACCGACTGACGGTGTGGAGGGAGAATATCAGCCCCCTAGAGCTTCCAGCGAGTCAAAAATCAAATGTAAAGCAAGCTGGACAAAAACACTGAATAATGCAAACGATCCAAATTGTACAAAACAGACTTAGCTTTTCTTGCATGAGGCAGACTGAAAGGAATCCAGAGGAGACCAAATAGGTCTGGATACAACGATGCCAGGCAAGAGACTGAGTCCAGAGGAGACTCAAATAGGAAACACCCGCTGCTTAACGACACAGCTGGAGCTCAGGCCTGCAACAAGACATACCTAACACAATACCGTTAGTGACCACCAGAGGGAGCCCAGAAACACAGTTCACAACAGTACCCCCCCCTTGAGGAGGGGTCACCGAACCCTCACCAAGACCCCCAGGGCGATCAGGATGAGCAGCGTGAAAGGCATGAACCAAATCAGCCGCATGAACATCAGAGGCGACAACCCAGGAATTATCCTCCTGACCATAGCCTTTCCACTTAACTAAATACTGGAGTTTCCGTCTAGAGATACGAGAATCCAGAATCTTCTCCACCACATACTCCAACTCGCCCTCAACCAAAACCGGGGCAGGAGGCTCAACAGCAGGAACCATAGGCACCATGTACCGCCGCAACAAGGACCTATGGAACACATTATGAATAGCAAAAGACGCTGGAAGGTCCAAGCGAAAAGACACCGGGTTAAGGATTTCCAAAATCTTATAAGGACCGATAAAGCGAGGCTTGAACTTAGGAGAGGAGACTTTCAAAGGAACATGCCGAGAAGACAACCAAACCAAATCCCCAACACGAAGTCGGGGACCCACACCGCGGCGGCGGTTGGCAAACCGCTGGGCCTTGTCTTGTGACAATTTCAAATTGTCCACCACATGGTTCCAAATCCGCTGCAACCTATCCACCACAGAATCAACCCCAGGACAGTCAGAAGGTTCAACCTGACCCGAGGAGAAATGAGGATGAAAACCAGAGTTGCAGAAAAAGGGTGAAACCAAGGTTGCAGAACTAGCCCGATTATTAAGGGCAAACTCGGCCAGTGGCAAAAAGGTAACCCAGTCGTCCTGATCAGCAGAAACAAAACATCTCAAATAAGTCTCTAACGTCTGATTAGTTCGCTCGGTCTGGCCATTAGTCTGAGGATGAAAAGCCGACGAAAAAGACAAATCAATACCCATCTTAGCACAAAAGGATCGCCAGAATCTGGACACAAACTGGGATCCTCTGTCAGATACAATATTCTCAGGGATGCCATGCAAACGAACCACATTCTGAAAGAACAAAGGAACCAAATCAGAGGAGGAAGGCAACTTAGGCAAGGGCACCAAATGGACCATTTTAGAAAAACGATCGCACACCACCCAGACGACAGACATCTTCCGAGACACCGGAAGATCTGAAATGAAATCCATGGAAATGTGCGTCCAAGGCCTCTTTGGGATAGGCAAGGGCAAAAGCAACCCGCTGGCACGAGAACAGCAAGGCTTAGCCCGAGCACAAATCCCACAGGACTGCACAAAAGAACGCACATCCCGCGACAAGGAAGGCCACCAAAAGGACCTTGCCACCAAATCTCTGGTACCGAAAATCCCAGGATGTCCCGCCAACACCGAAGAATGAACCTCAGAAATAACTCTGTTGGTCCATCCATCAGGGACAAACAATCTCTCTGGTGGACAATGATCAGGCCTATCAGCCTGAAATTTTTGCAGCCCTCGTCGCAAATCTGGGGAAATGGCAGACAAAATTACTCCCTCTCTGAGAATACCAGCCGGCTCAGAGACTCCCGGAGAATCAGGCACAAAACTCCTAGAAAGTGCATCAGCCTTCACGTTCTTCGAACCAGGCAGGTACGAGACCACAAAGTCAAAACGGGAGAAAAACAACGACCAACGGGCCTGTCTAGGATTCAGGCGCTTGGCAGACTCGAGGTAAATCAGATTTTTATGATCAGTCAAGACCACCACACGATGTCTAGCTCCCTCGAGCCAATGTCGCCACTCCTCAAATGCCCACTTCATGGCCAACAACTCCCGATTACCAACATCGTAGTTCCGCTCAGCAGGCGAAAATTTCCTTGAAAAGAAGGCGCATGGCTTCATCACGGAGCCATCAGAACTTTTTTGCGACTAAACAGCCCCTGCACCAATTTCAGAAGCATCAACTTCAACCTGGAAGGGAAGAGAGACATCCGGCTGGCACAAGACTGGCGCTGAAGTAAACCGACGCTTCAGCTCCCGAAAGGCCTTCACGGCCGCAGGACACCAATTCGCAACATCAGAACCCTTCTTGGTCATATCCGTCAAAGGTTTAACCACGCTGGAGAAATTAGCGATAAAACGACGGTAAAAATTAGCAAAGCCCAAGAACTTCTGCAGGCTCTTAACAGACGTGGGCTGAGTCCAGTCATGAATGGCACGGACCTTAACTGGGTCCATCTCCACAGTAGAAGGGGAAAAAATAAAACCCAAAAAAGAAACCTTCTGTACCCCAAAGATACATTTTGAGCCCTTCACAAATAGAGCATTCTCCCGCAAAACCTGAAACACCATCCTGACCTGGTTCACATGGGACTCCCAATCATCAGAAAAAACCAAAATATCATCCAGATAAATAATCATAAATTTATCCAGATATTTCCAGAAGATGTCATGCATGAAGGACTGAAACACAGAAGGAGCATTAGATAATCCGAAAGGCATCACCAGGTACTCAAAATGACCCTCAGGCGTATTAAATGCCGTTTTCCATTCATCTCCTTGATTTATGCGCACAAGGTTATACGCACCTCGAAGATCTATCTTGGTGAACCAACTGGATCCCTTAATCCGAGCAAACAAATCAGACAACAATGGCAAAGGATACTGAAATTTAACAGTGATCTTATTCAGAAGACGATAATCAATACAAGGTCTCAGAGACCCGTCTTTCTTGCCCACAAAAAAGAATCCTGCACCAAGAGGGGACGAGGATGGGCGAATATGTCCCTTCTCCAAAGACTCCTTTATATAACTCCGCATCGCGGCATGCTCTGGCACAGATAAATTAAAGAGTCGTCCCTTAGGAAACTTACTACCAGGAATCAAATCTATAGCACAATCACAGTCCCTATGAGGAGGAAGGGCACTGGACCTGGCCTCATTAAATACATCCTGAAAGTCTGACAAAAACTCAGGGATCTCAGAAGGAGTAGAAGAAGCAATAGACACCAATGGAGAATCGCCATGAATCCCCTGACACCCCCAACTAGACACAGTCATAGCTTTCCAATCTAAAACTGGATTATGGGCCTGTAACCATGGCAGACCCAAAACGACAACATCATGCATTTTATGCAGTACCAAAAAACGAATCACCTCCTGATGTACAGGAGTCATGCACATGGTCACCTGCGTCCAATACTGAGGTTTATTCTCTGCCAATGGCGTAGAATCAATTCCTCTAAGAGGAATAGGATTTTCTAAAGGCTCCAGGACAAAACCGCAGCGCTTGGCAAACGACACATCCATCAGACTTAAAGCAGCACCAGAATCCACAAAAGCCATAACTGAGTAAGAAGATAATGAACAAATTAAAGTCACAGACAAAATAAACTTAGGCTGAAAAGTACCAATGGCGACAGGATTAACTTTTTTCTTTAAACGTTTAGAGCATGCTGAGATAACATGTGTTAAATCACCACAGTAGAAACACAACCCATTTTGACGTCTATGATTTTGTCGCTCGGCTCTGGTCAGAATTCTGTCACATTGCATAGAATCAGGTGACCGTTCAGACAGCACCGCCAAAGGATTATCAGATTTGCGCTCCCGCAAACGTCGATCAATTTGAATGGCTAGACCCATTGAATCATTTAGACCTGTAGGGATAGGAAACCCCACCATCACATCTTTAATGGCTTCAGAAAGACCATTTCTGAAATTTGCGGCCAGTGCACACTCATTCCATTGAGTAAGCACGGACCATTTCCGAAATTTTTGGCAATATACCTCAGCTTCGTCCTGACCCTGAGAGATAACCAGCAACATTTTTTCAGCCTGATTTTCAAGATTAGGCTCCTCATAAAGCAAACCAAGTGCCAGAAAAAACGCATCAACATTCACCAATGCAGGATCTCCTGGCGCCAGAGAGAAGGCCCAATCCTGAGGGTCACCGCGCAAGAAGGAAATAACAATCTTAACTTGCTGAGCGGAATCACCAGAGGAACGAGGTTTCAGAGACAGAAACAATTTACAATTATTCCTAAAGTTCAGGAATTTAGATCTATCTCCAAAAAACGGCTCAGGAATAGGTATTTTTGGTTCAGACATAGGGCTATGGATAACAAAATCCTGAATGCTTTGCACCCTAGCAGCAAGCTGATCCACACTAGAAGTCAAAGTCTGGACATACATATCTGCAGCAGAGTTTAGCCACTCAGAGAAAAAGGGGATGGAAGAAGCTAGGCAAACTGCAGCAAAAAAAAAACAAAAAAACCTCAGAACTTCTTTTTAATCCCGCTTCTGCGATGCATTAAACATTTTCTTTTGGCTTGGCATTCTGTTATAATCCCAATGGCAGAGGATCTCTGATATTCCGGCAAGATAGCAAAAATATAAATACTGCTCTAAGGAGGTTGAAACTGGGCTAACCGCATACCTGATCCTGACACAAACAACTAAAAGTAGCCGGTGAACGTGCCTACGTTGGTTCTAGACATCTCGAGCCAGCCGGAGAACTGACTACCCCTAGAGGGAAAAAATAAGACCTCGCTTGCCTCCAGAGAAATTGAACCCCAAAGATATAGAAAGCCCCCAACAAATAATAACGGTGAGGCAAGAGGAAAACACAAACGTAGAGATGAACTAGATTCAGCAAAGTGAGGCCCAATAGTCTAGATAGCAGAAAATAGATAGTGGACTATGCGGTTAGCAGAAAACCCTACAAAACATCCACGCTGAACAGTCAAGAACCCCCACACCGACTGACGGTGTGGAGGGAGAATATCAGCCCCCTAGAGCTTCCAGCGAGTCAAAAATCAAATGTAAAGCAAGCTGGACAAAAACACTGAATAATGCAAACGATCCAAATTGTACAAAACAGACTTAGCTTTTCTTGCATGAGGCAGACTGAAAGGAATCCATAGGAGACCAAATAGGTCTGGATACAACGATGCCAGGCAAGAGACTGAGTCCAGAGGAGACTCAAATAGGAAACACCCGCTGCTTAACGACACAGCTGGAGCTCAGGCCTGCAACAAGACATACCTAACACAATACCGTTAGTGACCACCAGAGGGAGCCCAGAAACACAGTTCACAACAGTACCCCCCCCTTGAGGAGGGGTCACCGAACCCTCACCAAGACCCCCAGGGCGATCAGGATGAGCAGCGTGAAAGGTATGAACCAAACCAGCCGCATGAACATCAGAGGCGACAACCCAGGAATTATCCTCCTGACCATAGCCTTTCCACTTAACTAAATACTGGAGTTTCCGTCTAGAGATACGAGAATCCAGAATCTTCTCCACCACGTACTCCAACTCGCCCTCAACCAAAACCGGGGCAGGAGGCTCAACAGCAGGAACCATAGGCACCACGTACCGCCGCAACAAGGACCTATGGAACACATTATGAATAGCAAAAGACGCTGGAAGGTCCAAGCGAAAAGACACCGGGTTAAGGATTTCCAAAATCTTATAAGGACCGATAAAGCGAGGCTTGAACTTAGGAGAGGAGACTTTCAAAGGAACATGCCGAGAAGACAACCAAACCAAATCCCCAACACGAAGTCGGGGACCCACACCGCGGCGGCGGTTGGCAAACCGCTGGGCCTTGTCTTGTGACAATTTCAAATTGTCCACTACATGGTTCCAAATCCGCTGCAACCTATCCACCACAGAATCAACCCCAGGACAGTCAGAAGGTTCAACCTGACCCGAGGAGAAATGAGGATGAAAACCAGAGTTGCAGAAAAAGGGTGAAACCAAGGTGACAGAACTAGCCCGATTATTAAGGGCAAACTCGGCCAGTGGCAAAAAGGTAACCCAGTCGTCCTGATCAGCAGAAGCAAAACATCTCAAATAAGTCTCTAACGTCTGATTAGTTCGCTCGGTCTGGCCATTAGTCTGAGGATGAAAAGCCGACGAAAAAGACAAATCAATACCCATCTTAGCACAAAAGGATCGCCAGAATCTGGACACAAACTGGGATCCTCTGTCAGATACAATATTCTCAGGGATGCCATGCAAACGAACCACATTCTGAAAGAACAAAGGAACCAAATCAGAGGAGGAAGGCAACTTAGGCAAGGGCACCAAATGGACCATTTTAGAAAAACGATCGCACACCACCCAGATGACAGACATCTTCCGAGACACCGGAAGATCTGAAATGAAATCCATGGAAATGTGCGTCCAAGGCCTCTTTGGGATAGGCAAGGGCAAAAGCAACCCGCTGGCACGAGAACAGCAAGGCTTAGCCCGAGCACAAATCCCACAGGACTGCACAAAAGAACGCACATCCCGCGACAAGGAAGGCCACCAAAAGGACCTGGCCACCAAATCTCTGGTACCGAAAATCCCAGGATGTCCCGCCAACACCGAAGAATGAACCTCAGAAATAACTCTGTTGGTCCATCCATCAGGGACAAACAATCTCTCTGGTGGACAACGATCAGGCCTATCAGCCTGAAATTTTTGCATCCCTCGTCACAAATCTGGGGAAATGGCAGACAAAATTACTCCCTCTCTGAGAATACCAGCCGGCTCAGAGACTCCCGGAGAATCAGGCACAAAACTCCTAGAAAGTGCATCAGCCTTCACGTTCTTCGAACCAGGCAGGTACGAGACCACAAAGTCAAAATGGGAGAAAAACAACGACCAACGGGCCTGTCTAGGATTAAGGCGCTTGGCAGACTCGAGGTAAATCAGATTTTTATGATCAGTCAAGACCACCACACGATGTCTAGCTCCCTTGAGCCAATGTCGCCACTCCTCAAATGCCCACTTCATGGCCAACAACTCCCGATTACCAACATCGTAGTTCCGCTCAGCAGGTGAAAATTTCCTTGAAAAGAAGGCGCATGGCTTCATCATGGAGCCATCAGAACTTTTTTGCGACAAAACAGCCCCTGCACCAATTTCAGAAGCATCAACTTCAACCTGGAAGGGAAGAGAGACATCCGGCTGGCACAAGACTGGCGCTGAAGTAAACCGACGCTTCAGCTCCAGAAAGGCCTCCACGGCCGCAGGAGACCAATTCGCAACATCAGAACCCTTCTTGGTCATATCCGTCAAAGGTTTAACCACGCTGGAGAAATTAGCGATAAAACGACGGTAAAAATTAGCAAAGCCCAAGAACTTCTGCAGGCTCTTAACAGACGTGGGCTGAGTCCAGTCATGAATGGCACGGACCTTAACTGGGTCCATCTCCACAGTAGAAGGGGAAAAAATAAAACCCAAAAAAGAAACCTTCTGTACCCCAAAGATACATTTTGAGCCCTTCACAAATAGAGCATTCTCCCGCAAAACCTGAAACACCATCCTGACCTGGTTCACATGGGACTCCCAATCATCAGAAAAAACCAAAATATTATCCAGATAAATAATCATAAATTTATCCAGATATTTCCGGAAGATGTCATGCATGAAGGACTGAAACACAGAAGGAGCATTAGATAATCCGAAAGGCATCACCAGGTACTCAAAATGACCCTCAGGCGTATTAAATGCCGTTTTCCATTCATCTCCCTGCTTTATGCGCACAAGGTTATACGCACCTCGAAGATCTATCTTGGTGAACCAACTGGATCCCTTAATCCGAGCAAACAAATCAGACAACAATGGCAAAGGATACTGAAATTTAACAGTGATCTTATTCAGAAGACGATAATCAATACAAGGTCTCAGAGACCCGTCTTTCTTGCCCACAAAAAAGAATCCTGCACCAAGAGGGGACGAGGATGGGCGAATATGTCCCTTCTCCAAAGACTCCTTTATATAACTCCGCATCGCGGCATGCTCTGGCACAGATAAATTAAAGAGTCGTCCCTTAGGAAACTTACTACCAGGAATCAAATCTATAGCACAATCACAGTCCCTATGAGGAGGAAGGGCACTGGACCTGGCCTCATTAAATACATCCTGAAAGTCTGACAAAAACTCAGGGATCTCAGAAGGAGTAGAAGAAGAATGGATGAATCCCCTGACACCCCCAACTAGACACAGTCATAGCTTTCCAATCTAAAACTGGATTATGGGCCTGTAACCATGGCAGACCCAAAACGACAACATCATGCATTTTATGCAGTACCAAAAAACGAATCACCTCCTGATGTACAGGAGTCATGCACATGGTCACCTGCGTCCAATACTGAGGTTTATTCTCTGCCAATGGCGTAGAATCAATTCCTCTAAGAGGAATAGGATTTTCCAAAGGCTCCAGGACAAAACCGCAGCGCTTGGCAAACGACAAATCCATCAGACTTAAAGCAGCACCAGAATCCACAAAAGCCATAACTGAGTAAGAAGATAATGAACAAATTAAAGTCACAGACAAAATAAACTTAGGCTGAAAAGTACCAATGGCGACAGGATTAACTTTTTTCTTTAAACGTTTAGAGCATGCTGAGATAACATGTGTTGAATCACCACAGTAGAAACACAACCCATTTTGACGTCTATGATTTTGTCGCTCGGCTCTGGTCAGAATTCTGTCACATTGCATAGAATCAGGTGACCGTTCAGACAGCACCGCCAAAGGATTATCAGATTTGCGCTCCCGCAAACGTCGATCAATTTGAATGGCTAGAGCCATTGAATCATTTAGACCTGTAGGGATAGGAAACCCCACCATCACATCTTTAATGGCTTCAGAAAGACCATTTCTGAAATTTGCGGCCAGTGCACACTCATTCCATTGAGTAAGCACGGACCATTTCCGAAATTTTTGGCAATATACCTCAGCTTCGTCCTGACCCTGAGAGATAACCAGCAACATTTTTTCAGCCTGATTTTCAAGATTAGGCTCCTCATAAAGCAAACCAAGTGCCAGAAAAAACGCATCAACATTCACCAATGCAGGATCTCCTGGCGCCAGAGAGAAGGCCCAATCCTGAGGGTCGCCGCGCAAGAAGGAAATAACAATCTTAACTTGCTGAGCGGACTCACCAGAGGAACGAGGTTTCAGAGACAGAAACAATTTACAATTATTCCTAAAGTTCAGGAATTTAGATCTATCTCCAAAAAACGGCTCAGGAATAGGTATTTTTGGTTCAGACATAGGGCTATGGATAACAAAATCCTGAATGCTTTGCACCCTAGCAGCAAGCTGATCCACACTAGAAGTCAAAGTCTGGACATACATATCTGCAGCAGAGTTTAGCCACTCAGCAGAAAACCAAACCCTACAAAACATCCACGCTGAACATTCAAGAACCCCCACACCGACTGACGGTGTGGAGGGAGAATATCAGCCCCCTAGAGCTTCCAGCGAGTCAAAAATCAAATGTAAAGCAAGCTGGACAAAAACACTGAATAATGCAAACGATCCAAATTGTACAAAACAGACTTAGCTTTTCTTGCATGAGGCAGACTGAAAGGAATCCGGAGGAGACCAAATAGGTCTGGATACAACGATGCCAGGCAAGAGACTGAGTCCAGAGGAGACTCAAATAGGAAACACCCGCTGCTTAACGACACAGCTGGAGCTCAGGCCTGCAACAAGACATACCTAACACAATACCGTTAGTGACCACCAGAGGGAGCCCAGAAACACAGTTCACAACAATCGGCCATGGCTGGAGACAGCGATCTGCCCCCGCCACCGATCCACCGCCCCATCCTCCGTCCTGTCCTCTGCTCCCCTCCATCCTCCTGTCCGATCCCCCATGCTCCGATCCCACCCCCTGTGCTCCGATCCCACCCCCCATACTTACCGAGCTCCGGTGTCCCTCCCGGTGTCCATCCGTCTTCTCCATGGGTGCCGCCATCTTCCAAAAAGGTGGGCGCATACGTAGTGCGCCCGCCAAATCTGCCGGCCGGCAGATTTGTTCCAGGTACATTTTGATCGCTCTATCACAGTGATCAAAATAAAAAAATAATAAATAAACCCCCCCTTTATCACCCCCATAGGTAGGGACAATAATAAAATAAAGAAAATATATTTACTTTTATTTTTCCACTAGGGTTAGGGTTAGAACTAGGGTTAGGGTTAGAGTTAGGGCTAGGGTTAGGATTAGAACTAGGATTAGGGTTACAACTAGGGTTAGTGTTAGAACTAGGGTTAGGGTTAGAACTAGGGTTAGAACTAGGGTTAGGGTTAGAACTAGGGTTAGGGTTAGAATTAGGGTTAGAATTAGGGTTAGAACTAGGGTTAGGGTTAGGGTTAGAACTAGGGTTAGGGTTGCAATTAGGGTTAGAATTAGGGTTAGGGTTAGAGCTAGAATTAGGCTATGTGCACATGGTGCGGATTTGACTGCAAATCCGCAGTAGATTGGCCGCTGCGGATTCATATCAGTTTTCCATCACGTTTACAGTACCATGTAAACCTATGGAAAACCAATTCCGCTGTGCTCATGGTGCAGAAAATACCACGCGGAAACGCTGCGTTGTATTTTCCACAGCATGTCAATTATTTGTGCGGATTCTGCAGCTTTTTACACCTGTTCCTCAATAGGAATCCACAGGTGAAATCCACAAAAAAACACTGGAAATCCGGGGTAAATCCGGATCTTTCAAAAACTGTGCGGAAAAATCCGCACACGAATCCGCAACGTGGGCACATAGCCTTAGTGTTAGGGTTGGAATTAGAGTTATGGTTGGAATTAGGGTTGGAAATAGGGTTCATTTTAGGGTTAGGGGTGTGTTGGGGTTTCGAGTTAGGCTTGTGGTTAGGGTAATGGTTAGGGTTGGGATTAGGGTTAAGGCTGGGATTAGGGTTAGGGTTGGGATTAGGGGTAGGGGTGTGTTGTGGTTAGGGTTGTGGTTAGGGGTGTGTTGGAGTTAGGGTTGTGATTAGGGTTATGGCTCGAGTTGGGATTAGGGTAGGGGTGTGTTGGGGTTAGTGTTGGAGATAGAATTGAGGGGTTTCCACTGTTTAGGCACATCAGGGGTCTCCAAACGTGACATGGCGACACCATTGATTCCAGCCAATCTTGCGTTCAAAAAGTCAAATGGGGCTCCCTCCCTTCTGAGCCCGGACGTGTGCCCAAACAGTGGTTTACCCAAACATATGGGGCACAAGCATACTCAGGAAAACTGCACAACAACTTTGGGGGTCTAATTTCTTCTGGGGTCACTTGTGGGGGGCTTCTACTGTTTAGGCACATCAGGGGCTCTGCAAATGTAACATGACGCCCGCAGACCATTCCATCGACGTCTGCATTCCAAAACATCACTACTTCCCTTCCGATTCCTGATGTGTGCCCAAATAGTGGTTTCCCCCCATATGGGGTATCAGCGTACTGAGGACAAACTGGAAAACAACTTTTGGGGTCCAATTTCTCCTGTTACTCTTGTGAAAATAAAAAATTGCGGGCTAAAAAATAATTTTTGAGGAAAGAAAAATGATTTTTTATTTTCACCGCTCTGCGTTATAAACTTCTGTGAGGCACTTTGGGGCTCAAAGTGCTCATCGCACATCTATATTAGTTCCTTGGGAGGTCTAGTTTCCAAAATGGGGTCACTTGTGGGGGAGCTCCAATGTTTAGGCACATCAGAGGCTCTCCAAACGCGACATGGTGTCCGCTAATGATTGGAGCTAATTTTTCATTCAAAAAGTCAAATGGCGCTCCTTTCCTTCCGAGCTCTGCTGTGCGCCCAAACAGTGGTTTCTGACCACATATAAGGTAATGGTGTACTCAGAAAAAATTGCCAAACAAATTTTATGATCCATTTTATCCTGTTGCCCATGTAAAAATGAAAAAATTGAGGCTAAAAAATTTTTTTGTGGAAAAAAAAGTACTTTTTAATTTTTACGGATCAATTTGTGAAGCACCTGGGGGTTCATTTGCTCACTGTGCATCTAGATAAGTTCCTTGGGGGGTCTAGGTTCCTCAATGGGGTCATTTGTGGGGGAGCTCCAATGTTTAGGCACACAGGGGCTCTCCAAACGTGACATGGTGTCCGCTAACGATTGGAGCTAATTTTTCATTCAAAAGTCAAATGGCGCTCCTTCCCTTCCGAGCCTTGCCGTGTGCTTAAACAGTGGTTTACCCCCACATGTGAGGTATTGGTGTACTCAGGAGAAATTTCCCAATAAATATGTGGATCCATTTTATCCTGTTGCCCAATGTGAAAATGAAAAAATTGAGGCTAAAAAATTTTTGTGAAAAAAAAGTACTTTTTCATTTTTACGGATCAATTTGTGAAGCACCTGGAGGTTCAAAGTGCTCACTATGCATCTAGATAAGCTCCTTTGGGGGTCTAGTTTCCAAAATAGGGTCAGTTGTGGGGGAGCTTCAATATTTAGGCACACAGGGGCTCTCCAAATGCTACATGGTGTCCGCTAAAGATTGGAGCCAATTTTTCATTCAAAAAGTCAAATGGCGCTCCTTCCCTTCAGAGTCCTGTCGTGCGCCCAAACAGTGATTCCCCCTGACATATGGGGTATCGGCGTACTCAGGACAAATTTTACAATAACTTCCAGGGTCCACTTTCTTCTTTTACCCTTGGGAAAATAAAAAAATTGTTGCTAAAAGATCATTTTTGTGACTAAAAAGTTAAATGTTCATTTTTTCCTTCCATGTTGCTTCTTCTGCTGTGAAGCACATGAAGGGTTAATAAACTTCTTGAATGTGGTTTTGAGCACCTTGAGGGGTGCAATTTTTAGAATGATGTCACTTTTGGGTATTTTCAGCCATATAGACCCCTCAAACTAACTTCAAATGTGAGGTGGTCCCTAAAAAAATGGTTTTGTAAATTTTGTTGTAAAAATGAGAAATTGCTGGTCAAATTTTAACCCTTATAACTTCCTAGCAATAAAAAATTTTGTTTCCAAAATTGTGCTGATGTAAAGAAGACATGTGGTTAACTATTTTTTGTCACATAACTTTCTGATTTAACAGAATAAAAATTAAAAATTTGAAAATTGCTAAATTTTCAAAATGTTAGCCAAATTTCTGATTTTTTCACAAATAAACGCAAAAATTATCGACCTAAATTTACTGCTAACAGGAATCCCAATATGTCACAAAAAATCATTCTCAGAATCGCTAGGATCCGTTGAAGCGTTCCTGAGTTATTACCTCATAAAGGGACACTGGTCAGAATTGCAAAAAATGGCCAGGTCATTAAGTTCAAAATAGGCTGGGTTTTAAAATGCGCGCGTGTCCAGCCTCCCGTGACGTCACGGCTTGTGATTGGTCGCGTCGCCCATGTGACTGCGACGCAACCAATCACAACGCCGGAACGTAATTTTAAAATCCTGAAGGACCTGAAATTACGTCACGGCTTGCTGTGATTGGTTGCGTCGCGGTCACATGGGCGGCGCGCGACCAATCACAAGCTGGGACTTCGCGTAAGGAAGTTAAAGCGCAAATTTTAAGCAAACAACGCTGCCGGTTCCCTCGGTAAGGTGCAGGCTGCGTCGGAGAGGTGAGTATAGCAATATTTTTTATTTTAATTCTTTATTTTACACATTAATGTTGTTTCGATACCGATACCCGATACCACAAAAGTATCGGATCTCGGTATCGGAATTCCGATACCCGCAAGTATCGGCCGATACCCGATACTTGCGGTATCGGAATGCTCAACACTAGTCAGGAATATAGCCCAAGAGCTAGTTCATATTTTCTCCCAGACAGGCCTGCAATGACAGTGTTTTGCAAGGCTCTCCATATTACTCAACTCAGGACATCCGTGTAAAATCTACAGACAAATGGCCTCGTGAAGAGGTTCAAAAAGACCTTGAAATCTATACTTAAGATGGTCATGGAGAAAGATGGCAAGGATTGGAATTGCCTATGATTATACCTACTGTTCTACATTAGAGAAATTCCACAGGACTCTACTTGGTTCTTGCCGATTGAGCTGCTATACAGACAGCACCCTTGAGGACTTCTGAACATTGCAAAGAAGAACTGGGAAGTGGAGGTAGCACCCAACCGAAGCATCTTCGAACATGTGGCCCAGTTGCAGGACAGGATCATGAGGGTGATGCCAATTTTAAGTACAAGAGGCTCAGGCAAGAGGCTGCAATCGGTCGGCAAGACTGAGACAGTTTAGCCCTGGATACCAGGTGTTGGTGTTGATCCACACAGTGGAGAATAAGTTCCTGGCCAAGTGGCAAGGGCCATATGAAGTGGTCAAAAAATTGAGTCATGTCAACTACAAGGTCCACCAACCAGGGAGAAGAAAGCCATCCCTGGTGTACCATATTAACCTGATCAAACCATGGTGAGACAGGGGACCGGTGCTTTCAGTATACCCGGATGCCATTCAGTCTGCAGGGAGCACCAGCTACCTTCCAGAGGGACATGGACCAGATCCTAGACTCTCAGAAAAAGTATGCGCAGCTTACCTGGATGACGTCATGATCTTCAGCCTGGATTAGGGAAGTCACTTGCAGAAGGTCCAGGCGATACAGGATGCACAGTTTTCCATAAAGGGGTGAAATAAAGCCGCAAATAGATAAGGTGGAGGCAATCCGAAAGTGACCCTACTATCAGTGATTTATTTTGCCATTATAGCCACCTCCTGACTGGTCTTCTCAAGGGCACAAAGACGTTGATGGCCAAATGGTCCTCTGAAGCAGAGA